>NC_084480.1:66788827-68086743 GCF_030035675.1 Rhineura floridana | reverse complement strand
CCACCGGGTCTGCTCCTGCAGGCCGCTCCTCCATAGCTGGAAGGCCTCCCGAGGCCTAGGCTCACCACTGCCTCAGCCCGGAGCCCGGGGCTCTTCGCCATGCTGCAGCCGCGCCGCAGCCGCACCACTCCGCTATCGAGCCGCGCCGACCACTCCTCGCCGCCGGCCCCGCACCAAGGCCTGGCCTGTAGGCCTGGAGAAGCCATGTGCGTCGGCCGGCGATCTGAGCCGCGTTGCACCGCCGATGCAAGAGGGCCTCCCGGCCGTTTAAATTTGCCGCCAAAAATTTGCAGTGAGGGTGGGCGGCTGGCGGTACGTCCTTAAATGGCCATCTGCCGCCCCGCCCCCTCGCTGCGTGCTACGTCAGCGTGCCAGCGCGCTGCGAGCACGCCTCCCTCACCAAGATGGCGGCTTGGCTACAGCCGCAAAACTAGTCCCTTCGCCGGTAAGTCCCGGCGCTGAACGGGGGATGTGAAATCTAGGGTAAAGACACACTTACCGTTCTGCCAGTTCCAATGCATCTCCACCTCTCTCTTCTGAAAATGGAAACACATGATGCTAGTAAAATCCCACCCCTTTTTACTGTAAAAGCTGGTGGGATTAGCCTGAAAGAGCTTTTAAAAAAAAAAAAAATCAGCTTCAAACAGATTTCACAACTAATCGGGAGATCAACCTATTATTGTTGTTGTTGTTGTTGTTGTTGTTGTTGTTGTTATTATCTTTATTTATACCCCGCCCTTTTTCAAAAACTGGAACTCAGGGCAGCTTACAACTAAAAATGAGTACATATAATTTGTACATACAAAAATCTACATTTAAAATAGAATTAAACTCATTACAGCATTAAAACAATTAAACATCACCTAAAAATACCTAAAACCAATTTAAGAATAATGTGATCAAACCGTAAAACAATACGGGATACCTCTAGAAGTCCTGTCCTAAACAACTTCTTCTCCAAAAGCCTGCTGGAATAAATGAGTCTTCACCTGTCGATGAAAGGACAGTAAAGAGGAGGCCATTCTTGCCTCCCTCGGAAGGGAGTTCCAAACCCTAGGGGCAGCCGCCGAAAAGGCCCTATCTCGTGTCCCCACCAATCGCACTTGTGACCCTCCAGGTGTGGCCAATGCAAATGCTTTGCTGTAGGTGACTAGTGAGCTCACAGTCCTAATCTATCCATTATAGTAGATCAGGAACAGGGATGTGTGGCCCTCAAGATGATGTTGGATTACATCTCCCATCATCCATGAGCATTGACCGTGCTGGCTAGGAGAATGGGAGTTGGAGTCCAACAATAACTGGAGAGCCGAAGGTTTCCCATCTCTGCATCAGATCATGGGCTAGAACTAATGTTCCTTAGAAAATGCCTCTCCTGAAATAGAAGGACCTTATCTATTAAAGTCATATTTAAGAGCTCTTCTCTGAGGTTCTTTCATTTGGGAAGAAAATGTGGTTTCTATGGGTTAGGGATTTCTTGGTGGTTGCCCTATAATGTTTTTCCCCTTCAGAAGAAACATTAATCCCCCTAGTATCTAGGGAACACTACCAGTGCAAGATCTGCCAGGATAAGAGACTTTGGATGTGGTGGCTCCTGGGCTCTCTCTCAGTAGCCATTGACAGCCCTGTCCTCCATGAATTTGTCTAATCTTCTTTTAAAGCCATCCAAGCTGGTGGCCATTACTGCATCTTGTGGGAGCAAATTCCATAGTTTAACTATGTGCTGAGTAAAAAGTACTTCCTTTTGTCTGTCCTGAATCTTCCAACATTCAGCTTCTTTGAATGGCCATGAGTTCTAGTATTATGAGAGAGGGAGAAAAACTTTTCTCTATCCATTTTCTCAATGCCATGCATAATTTTATACACTTCTATCATGTCTCCTCTGACCCGCCTTTTCTCTAAACTAAAAAGCCCCAAATGCTGCAACCTTTCCTCGTAAGGGAGTCGCTCCATCCCCTTGATCATTCTGGTTGCCCTCTTCTGAACCTTTTCCAACTCTATAATATCCTTGTTGAGATGAGGTGACCAGAACTGTACACAGTATTCAAAATGCGGCTGCACCATAGATTTATACAACGGCATTATGATATCAGCTGTTTTCAGTACCTTTCCTAATTATCGCTAGCATGGAATTTGCCTTTTTCACAGCTGCCGCACACTGGGTCGACATTTTCATCATGCTGTCCACTACAACCCCAAGGTTTCTCTCCTGGTCAGTCACCACCAGTTCAGACCCCATGAGCGTATATGTGAAATTAAGATTGTTTTGCTCCAATATGCATAATTTTACACTATATTGAATTGCATTTGCCATTTTTCCACCCATTCACTCAGTTTGGAGAGGTCTTTTTGGAGTTCTTCGCAATCCCTTTTTGTTTTAACAACCCTGAATAATTTAGTATCATCAGCAAACTTGGCCACTTCACTGCTCACTCCTAATTCTAGGTCATTAATGAACAAGTTGAAAAGTACAGGTCCCAATACCAATCCTTGAGGGACTCCACTTTCTACAGACCTCCACTGGGAGAACTGTCCGTTTATTCCTACACTCTGCTTCTTAACCAATTCCTTATCCGCAAGAGGACCTCTCCTCTTATTCCATGACTGCTAAGCTTCCTCAGAAGTCTTTGGTGAGGTACCTTGTCAAAAGCTTTTTGAAAGTTTAAGTACACTATGTCCACTGGATCACCTCTATCTATATGCTTGTTGACACTCTCAAAGAATTGTAATAGGTTACTGAGACAGGACTTTCCTTTGCAGAAGCTATGCTGGCTCTGCTTCAACAAGGCTTGCTCTTCTATGTGCTTAGTAAATCTAGCTTTAATAATACTTTCTACCAGTTTTCCAGGGACAGAAGTTAAGCTAACTGGCCTGTAATTTCCAGGATCCCCTCTGGATCCCTTTTTGAAGATTGGCATTACATTTGCCACTTTCCAGTCCTCAGGCACGGAGGAGGACCCAAGGGACAAGTTACATATTTTAGTTAGCAGATCAGCAATTTCACATTTGAGTTCTTTGAGGACTCTCGGGTGGATGCCATCCAGGCCCGGTGATTTGTCAGTTTTTATATTGTCTATTAAGCCTAGAACTTCCTCTCTCGTAACCACTATTTGTCTCAGTTCCTCAGAATCCCTTCCTGAAAATGTTAGTTCAGGTTCAGGGATCTGCCCTATATCTTCCACTGTGAAGACAGATGCAAAGAATTCATTTAGCTACTCTCCAATCTCCTTATTGTTCTTTAGTACACCTTTGACTCCCTTATCATCCAAGGGTCCAATTGCCTCCCTAAATGGTCTCCTGCTTTGAATGTATTTATAGAATTTTTTGTTGTTGGTTTTTATGTTCTTAGCAATGTGCTCCTCAAATTCTTTTTTAGCATCCCTTATTGTCTTCTTGCATTTCTTTTGCCAGAGTTTGTGTTCCTTTTTATTTTCTTCATTTGGACAAGACTTCCATTTTCTGAAGGAAGACTTTTTGCCTGTAAGAGCTTCCGACTTTACTCGTTAACCATGCTGGTATCTTCTTGACCCTGGTGGTACCTTTTCTGATCTGCGGTATGCACTCCAGTTGAGCTTCTAATATAGTGTTTTTAAACAACTTCCAAGCATTTTCGAGTGATGTGACCCTCTGGACTTTGTTTTCCAGCTTTCTTTTTACCAATCCCCTCATTTTTGTGAAGTTTCCTCTTTTGAAGTCAAATGTGACTGTATTGGATTATCTTGGCAATTGGCCATTTACATGTATGTTTAATTTAATAGCACTGTGGTCACTGCTCCCAATCAGTTCGACAACACTTACATCTCGCACCCGGTCTCCACTGAGGATTAAGTCCAGGGTTGCCATCCCTCTGGTCGGTTCCATGACCAACCGGTCTGGGGAATAGTCATTTAGAATATCTAGAAATTTTGCTTCTTTGTTGTGACTGGAACACATATGCGGCCAGTCTATGTCCAGTTGAAGTCACCCATTACTACCACATTTCCTAGTTTGAATGCTTCCTCAATTTCATATCTCATCTCCAGGTCTCCCTGAGCATTTTGATCAGAGGGACGATAGATCGTTCCCAGTATTAAATCCCTCCTGGGGCATGGTATCACCACCCACAACGATTCTGTGGAGGAGTCCGTCTCTTTTGGGGTTTCGAGCTTGCTGGATTCAATGCCTTCTTTCACGTATAGAGCAACTCCACCACCAATACGTCCTTCCCTGTCCTTCCGATATAGTTTATATCCAGGGATAACCGTATCCCACTGGTTTTCTCCATTCCACCAGGTCTCCGTTATGCTCACTATATCAATGCTCTCCTCTAAGACCAAGCACTCCAGTTCTCCCATCTTGCTTTGGAGGCTTCTAGCATTAGTGTACAGACACTTGTAAGCAGTGTCTCTCTTCAAGTGTCTTTGGCATTTGTGGTTTGATATCTTGTGCCCCTGCTCTCACAATGCCTACTTCTAGGCCTACCCCTTTTAAAATTTCATCATTTCTTTGGCCTTTATCCCAGGGGGGAGGTTCTCCAAATTTCTCCAAATTCTTCCTTGTGTTTGGAATAGGAGTCAGTTACAGCAGTGTAAATTAAGCTGGTGTAAATTATGCTGGCTTTCTGTAGTTAGGGCTGCTCTGCAAGTTAGGCTGCAATCCTATACCCTTTACTTTAAAATAACCTTCACTGAACCCTTTGGGGCTTATTTCTGTGTAGATAATGTCTAGAGTTGGACTCAGCTAACTAGGTGTTATGAAATCTTCCATAAAGAGAATGCACCATCCTTGCTGTAGGTTTACTGCACTGATAGAAAAAGTTGAAGCAAACAAACAAAACCCTTGCAGATGAATGGTGTTTTATAAAAACACATTTCACTTCTTTAAAATAGAATGGAACATATTTACATGAAATAGATTACAAAGGGAGCCTAGAACACAGACAAAATGACAATACCAGTAAGGAACCTTAAGCAGCACCCGTTAAATAAAAAATCTTGCCCAAAGGTGTTGCTTGTCCTAAGAAGCAGAAAGGGAAGCAGTTGGTATTTCCCTAAAATCTTTGGGTGGTCCTCTTATTTATGCATTGGATTCTCATACACTTGGAAGTAATCCCACTAACTTGAAAAAATGTCTTTGAGCATTAGTTTCTCGACAATGAATCACTCAAGTTACAGGTAATAATGTTTACTGCCCTTCCTTTGTCTGCATTTCTAAATCTAGTTTCAAGCCAAGACTCTTGACATTAGATCATATTTCATTTTCCTTTCTTTGACCCTAGTTTCAAGCGTTATTTTTCACTGCTCAGAACTTTTATTCCCAAAAACATTCCCTCTTCCTGTCTTCCTTCAATTCACTTTTATTAGCTAACTAGCTTTTGCACTAAACTCTATCCTTATCAAAGCCACTGTTCTCGCTTCCAAGAGATAGACTAGGCAAACATTCTAAGGTCAAAATTGTTAAAGTGGGTTGCATAGGCAGCGAGTGGCACAGAGTTGCATAAAGTTCAAGAATGCACACTTTAGACTGGATGAAAAGATACCACACTAAGGATGCAATGCTATGCAGCAAAAGTCAGCTCCTCCCATAAACACAGTTCATTACTTCCACTGATTCCACCAGGATTGCACTATAAGAATATATTTTGTGGCAGGTGCATGCTGCGTCCCCCATCGGCTCAGGAAAAAAATTGAAAGCACAGTGGTTTGTATGGGTAAAATTAAGGCCACAACTTTGTTGATTACAGCAAGCTAATGGGGTCAGCATATCAGTAAGGCAAGGATCTATCTTCCCTCAGCCCCATGCTGAGGGAACATTTCCTCACATGTCAAGCAGCTGGGGTGGGGGAAGAAGCACCTGGGAATTTGCCAGCATCTTTGGACTCCAGGTGGGTGCAAGCCAGAACGTCTGGGCTCCTGCTGGACAACTAATGGCAGAGGGTGTGTGCCATATGTGATCTGGCCCCACTCAAGCTAGGGGAATTCCTCATATGTCTCCCCCACTGGACCCCTTATGGGGGTTCCCCTTCATATTTGTTCCTGTCCAATGCCATTACTGATAAAGTTGTGAGAGAAAAGATTGCAATGTCTAATACTGTGAAGAAAATGGAGGAATAAGTGAAAAACACCTGCTCAAACAGGGGGCCAGATTTGATTAAGAGGAAAAATTCCTGATTGGACCCACCAACCAGCAATCCAATAAACTCAGTGCAGGGCAGGATGGGAAAATCTGCTTGAAGAATCAAGAGGCTGGCTAAATCTGGGGCAAGGCCTTAGGCTTGCCTGCCCTGCCCCTTTCTAGTGTCTCACTAGGCCTCCCAAGATATTGGGAGGGGGGTCATGAGAGTAACCATGGGTGGAGGAGCAACCCCCCCGCCTGTCACTGGCAGTGATGTATACTGCTCCACAAATGGTGCCCCATGTTTACCATCATGGGGCTGGGCTTAAGCAAAAATGCAGAGGCTTCCGGTATAATAATTCTATTTTTCTCTAGTGCCCATCTATATGATGTAGTGGTTAGAGTGTCAAAGTAGGATTGGAGGACTCATGTTTACAGATGGAGGATTCATTTGCATTTAGAGGCAAATGTACCTAACACTTTCGAAAATAATACCTGTACGAAAACACAAAAATTTCCTTCAAAATTTGCACTCCAAATTTTGCTATGCAGTTTTCAAGTCAAGTAATGTGTATAAAAAGGCATATTCTAGGGTAAATGGTGCATAAAAATGTATATATTGGTGAAAATAGCATACAAAATACATTATATAAGGGGAAATTGCATTGCAAAGATGTTTATATTCACTAGCAGACAAAAGAAACCTTGAGGTTTAACAATGTACCTATAGCCAACAGACTTTATCAAACTTTAAAAAGCAGAAATTGGGCAGCTATAGTGAATGCACCAGGGGAGCAGGAGACCTGACCACCTCTCTGAGATGTTGTACTGCCCCACAAATTTGTAAAAATGCAAACACAATTTGGGTTGATCTTTCATAGTATAATCCACTTGCTGTGTAGCTTGGAAGAATTTGGTAACATGTGCCTCTGAGCATATGGTAAATGGTGGCAACACCTGCAATCAGGACTACATCTTCAAAGATGGAGAATTCCTCTTTTTTTTGTATTTTTGTTGGTGTTCTTCTTACTTTGCTTCTTTCCTGTGTTACTACTGTTTCTACAGAGTATCTAACCTAGAAAATTATATTTATCTCATTATTTATCCTAGAAATCTGTGTCAAATTTATTTTTATTAATTTCAAAACCTTTTGAAAGGCAGGGAGGGCAGATTTGATCATTTGCATGCTTTTTGAATTTTGTGGGATTTACTCCTGTACAATCATGCTTAGGATAGGTGAAACTGACCTGGAGGAGGGGCAGGGAGGGGGGAGGAGGAGAGAAGGAGAAGAAGGGGAAGGAGGGAAGGGGAGGAAGGGTAAGCAGGGGAGGGGAGGGGAAAATCAGCCAGGCATTTTTTTTTAACTTTTAAACTGCAGAAGATGAAGGTCAGAGTATGGGGCAAGATCAGTAACAGGATTACAGGTACTCTGTGAACATGGCTGGTTTTTAATTAATTTCAACAAATTATGAGACTACTGACAAAAAAAGTCCAACAGGGGTCTGGATTTTTTTCCTCTTGTTTTACATTTTGAACTCTCAGTTCTCTCTGACTGTTTTGTGTATCACCATGAAAATGTAGAGGGTTGTTAAGCAACTGTTTCTGAGTTCAGGACTATACGTTTTGTAAGGAGGAAAGGTGGGTTATGAATGCAGAAAACAAAATAGATTTTTTTGAAAGAGAAGGGCTTATTTGTATCCATCCTTCTTAGCTTTCTCATTCCAAGCTCATTTACTTAGAAATGTCCTTGAGAAGGCACTGATATTTGGTTCACCGGCCAGTTTAGCCTGTTCTGTTTTAGTTTGGTGGTAGGTGTGTTTTATGGTGAATGCGTGTGCAACAGAGCCAATCCTGGAAAAGTGGGATAGAAACAATGTATATAAATAAAATAGCTTACCAGATGTGATTTTCTCTGTTTCGGAGTTTCTCACATTATAAAACTGCAATCCTCCTGCTCCCTCCCTCCCACCCTGTAAAATTAATCTTCAATAAAGCTAAAGTCCCAAACTACCTCATCTGAAATGTTCTTGTGCTAGCTGTGTTGCTTTGATCCAAGCTGCTCTTTTTTCTTCTCCTTTCAAAGTAAACCAGAGACACCCACCTTGCAAGTTCACTGGGCAATACCAATTTTATTTGGCATAATGGATAATAAAACAAGAGGGTTCCCATTGCAGCTGCTTGCCGATGAACTGACATTTGGCAGTAAGCAACCTTTCTAAAGTTCAGGAACTGAATTAAAGAGAGTATTATAAAGGGCATCATTACAATTTAGCAAGGGGAAACCGTTATTCAGCATTTCAATTATTGAGCTGTTTGGAGTGGCAGAAGGAAATAATAGGCACAAATTAGTACTATAGAATGTTCCTAAATATCTTTTCAGCAGCCTTGAAAAGTTATCTGGACTTTGATGGTGTTTTAAATTTGAAAATATTCAGACAAACTCTTTCACCTGATAGTTCGCCATTTTCTCAAAGCATCATTTTCAAAAGGGCTTTATCAATGCAGAATTATAGACCTGGAACATCCACCTTATTAGCCTGATTGTAGATCTATTAGCATTTTCTCCACCTTACCCACTGCAGTAGACACACATAATTTATTTAGGACTTACTCACAAGTTACAGCCCTGCAACATAAACAAGGATTCTGCTTCCACACAATTTTAATTAGTCCACAGAGACTCCTGTTGCAATACCTTGGCATACATAATGCCAGGGCCATATCTCAGCATGCATAATGCTCTCTCCATTGTAGTAAATCACACTGCACAGAAAATAAAGATAACCATGTGGTTTATGGTGGCAGGTTAGGAAAACCTATGAGAAATGGAAATGGTGGATTTCTAAGCTGCTCGTAATTTGTTTTTAATCTAAAACTGTTACGCACCTGTGTTTCTTCACTATATTCTCTGCCAAAGCTAAAATTATATACTCTTTCTACGTTGTATAATAAGGTTGTCATTTCCCCAAGTAATTATCCTGAAGGGGGAAAAATCATTTGCTTTGTTCATTATGTACATATAAACCTTGTAGTTTTGGAGTGGCATGCAGGTAGCACAGTAACATAAGTGCAGGAAGACCTGATCCAAACTAATGCTCTACGTGGTCCAAATTCATGTGTTTCTGCCCACCAGGATGACTCTCTTAGGGCCCATTTTTCAAGCAGAATATGTGTTGTGTCAGATTTGTCCATTTCTGGGCTCCTCCTGGGAGGAACGGCAGGATATAAATATAATAAATAAATAATTCCTAATTCAAATAAACACTTCCTTATGTGTTGAGTGGGGTAGTAAGATCATGCTCAGCAGCTCTGCACTCTTGTCAATGTGTTTATACTGGACACACAGAGCAAAACTGACACATTTGGTGAGCATGAGAAGGGGTACCAACATATGTTCATACAGCTCCTACAAGCAAGGAATGATCCTGACCAATCATGACCTCCCCCCTCATGTGGAGGAGCTCTGCATGTACATTGGTATACGGTCTACCTAAAAGATTGCACGATCCCCTACATACACAACCAGTCACTGTGTGCTGCAGGAGAAAGCATCCTATCAAGAGATCCTTTAGTGTGGCAGAAATATCCTTTGGATCGCCTTCCCACTACACATCAGGGACGCACCTACTTTATAGTCTTTTTCATGCCTGCTGAAGACAGGCCTTTTTCAACAGGACTTCTAAAATTTACATAGCCATGAGAGTGGCTGTATACTATAGACAGCATGGATTCTTCACATTCCATAATATTAAATTGAAAATGCCATTCTGATGCTTTCCATAAGCCCATTTCAAAACAAAACCTTACAAAACTTATAGTCCTGAACTCAGAAATGCTTTCTTAACAACCTTCTAAATTTTCATGGTGATACACAAAACAGTCAGAGAGAATCAAAAGTTCAAAGTATAAAAAGAGAGAAAACCCCAGAGCCCTGCTGGACTACTTTCTCTGAGAGTTCTCATAATTTGTTGATATTAACTAAAAATCAGCCATGTTCAAAGAGTACCTGTAATCGTATTACTGACCTTGCCCCATACTCTGACATTCATCTTCTGCAGTTTAAATGTTAAAAAACAATGCCTGGCTGATTTTTAATTCATTTAAGAACTTTAGCATTGAACTGAATGATAAGGCTGTGCATGCTCAGTAAGAACCAATTGTCACTGTTCTAAAAGCCAGACTCACAGCTGCTGGGCTTGGCTAATCAGGGGGCCACACCCACACCAGACCTTTATTTCACTTGAGACAGTCGTGGCTTCCCACAAAGAATCCTGGGAAGTGTAGTTTGTGAAGGGTGCTGAGAGAAGACTCCTATTCCTCTCACAGAGCTCCAGTGGCCAGAGCGGTTTAACAATCAGCCACTCTAATTGAAGGTCTGTGAGGGAACAGTGTGTCTCCTAGCAACTCTCAGCACCCTTCACTAACCACACTTCCCAGGATTCTTTGTGAGAAGCCATGACTGTCCAAAGTGAAATAAAGATCTGGTGTGGATGTGACCAGGGACAGCTTTGGTTTAAATTTGGGTGGGAGGCTACATGTGCCTCGTGTAGAACAAAATGGTGGGGGAAACCCTGAAAAGCAATGATACTGGTCACAATGTTTTCATTTTAGAAAGAAAAGGGACTTCCCCTCTGCCAATAACCCACCCATCCAATTTCCCCCCCCACCCCTTCCTCCCCTCCCACTTCCTCCTCTCCTATTCCCCCTTTGCACCTTCCCTCCCCCTTCCTTCACCCCTCCCTTCCCCTCCCCATCCCCTTCCAATCTCCTCCTTCTCCTTCCCCCTCCTCCTCCTTCCCCTCCCCCATGGCCAGTTTTACCTATCCTAAGCATAATTGCATGGGAGTAAATCCCATTGAACTCAGTAAACATGCAAATGATCAAACCTGACCTCCCCTCCTCCTCCCTCCCATCACCTCCATTTTGCCCCTTTCCTCCCCCTTCCTTCACTTTTCCCCCTCCCCTTCCAATACCCTACTTCTTCCCCCTTTCCTTCTGCTCCCCTCTCCCCCTTCCTCCTTCCCTCTACTCTCCCCTCCCCCTGCTCCTCCCCCATGGTCAGTTTTACCTATCCTAGCCATAATTGCATGGGAGTAAATCCCACTGAACTCAATAAGCATGCAAATGGTTAGACTTGCATTTCCCCTCCTTCCCTTCTCCTCTCCCTTCCTCCTCCCTTCTTCCTCTCCTCTCCTCTTCCCTTTTCCTCCTCCCATGCCCACTCCAGTCCTCCCTCCCCATTGTCAGTTTTTTCCTATCCTAAGCATGATTGCATGGGAGATAAATCCCACTGAACCCAATGAACATGCAAATGATCAAACCTACCCTCCTCCTCCCCCCTTGCCTGCTCGCCTCCCCCTGTTCCCCTCCCCATTCCCTGTGGTCAGTTTCACCTATCATAAGCATGATTGCAGGGGAGTAAATCCAACTGAACTCAAAAACATGCAAATAATTAATATATTCTCGGCAAATTTGCACAGGATTCCATTTCTCCCGGATTAAAAAGATGAGAAATTCACAAATAGACAAAAAACCTTGCAGTTTAAGAATGTACCTATAGCCAACAGATATTTCTATCAAACTTTTAAAAGCAGGGGAAATTGGCAGCTATACTGAATGCACCAGGGGAGGATGAGTCCTGACCTCCTCTCTGAGATATTGTACAGCCCTACAAATTTGTCAAAATGCAAACACAATTTGGGTTGGTCTTTCACAGTCCAATCCACTTCCTGAGGAGCTTGGAAGAATTTGGTAACATGTGGCTCTGATATGGTGAATGGTGGCAACACCTGCAGTCAGCTCAAATAAGAGAAACAAAGTGTGTGCTGTACTGATCTTGTTTTAGCAGGGAGGAAGCAACAATATTAAAACAGTTGATATAGTTCAGATAGTCACTTTAAATATGTTTGATTTACTTTGCAATTTTAGTGTAGTTTCCTATTGGAAATCATTCTCTTCTGCTTTTATTTCTGTGAATATGTGAAGTACAGCAACACTTTGCTAAAAAAAGCTCTAAAAACAATTGTGGAATAATGGCACTAACTGTTCTGCAGAATAATTTCCAATGGACATGAGGAGTGTCTCAGTTTGCACAAGATAAACAGTGGGAGGTGCAATATATTGTAGAAAAATTCTAGGTGTGCTCTATGTTTTTAATTGGCCATGCCCATCTTTCCTTAAGTGGAGTAGTTTAAGCATAGTAGGTTGAAAACATGCATCTTGGGCAGGCCAAGTTTGTTGGAAAACTTAAAACTTGCTTAAGTAGCAACATATTGTAATCCTTCTGATTTTACATCAAACTGCAGTTTCAGATTCAACTGATAATGCACCCAAAATAGAAATAGAGCATAACCTCCAGTCTGAAACACAAAAGGCTATCTTCACCATCATATCACATTGACCAATAAAAAGGCTTTTAAATTACTAAAAAGAAATTTGACACAGATTTCTAGGATAAATAATGAGAGAAATATAATTTTCTAGGTTAGATTCTCTGCAGGAACAGTAGTAATACAGGAAAGAAGCAAAGTAAGAACACCAACAAACATACATAAATGTAATTCTCCATCTTTGGAGATGGCAGATGTTGCCACCACTCACCATATGCTCAAAGGCACATGTTACCAAATTCTTCCAAGCTACACAGGAAGTGGATTGGACTGTGAAAGACCAACCCTAATGGTGTTTGCATTTTGACAAATTTGTAGGGCAATACAATATCTCAGAGAAGATGTCCAGTCTCATACCATTTGGGATAAAAATTCACTAATAGGCAAAAAACCTTGTGGTTTAAGAATATACCTATAGCCAACAGATATGTCTATGAAACTTTTAAAAGCAGGGAAATTGGGCAGCTATAATGAATGCTCTGGCGGGGGGGGGGAGACTAGACATCCTTTCTGAGATATTATAGCTGTCCAATTTCCCTGCTTTTTATCCCAATTGGTATGTGTCTTGGATTTGAATTGGTTTTATGTATGTTTTGTTGTTCTAACATTTTTTTACATTTACATTTTTTTAAAAAATGTTTTATATATGCAATCATTGTAAGTGTTTTAAGATATGTCACTGTTTTATATGTGTTATTGTATTGTAAATCACTTTGGGATGTCTCATGGGAAGTGATTTATAAACAAAATAGATAAACAAACAAACAATGATTATTACAGTAATAATGATGATGGGTCTGTTGCCACAGGTGTTGAACACTTGTTGGTGACAGACATATCCAGCTGCGACTCCAGAGATGGTGTCAACATTGATGGAAATATCCCCATTCCCCCTCTCAGGGTGGATGTGGGATGTTCATTTATGTACCCTAATGGCATCATGGAAAGGAGAGAAAGTGGATAAAGAGTACAGTATGTTTAGAAGTCTGAGTTCTGCTGTGTTACACTAATAACAAAGTGGTGACACAGGTCTTTTTTTGCCTTTTGCAGTATTAGTTTTTCCTCATATGCTGCATCAGGGTTCCAAGACAAAAAGTAAGTGAAAGGAGAAGGGAAGAGAGGCCATATATTCCCTGTGTAAAATCTTTGTGATAGCTTAAGTCTATGTAGGATGCTATGTTTTAATCTGCAATTATTTCTGCTTTAATTGGCATGGTTCAGATCTCCAACCAGGCCAGACCTACCATAAGGCAAAGTGAGGTGACTGCCTCATGTGAGAGATGCTAGCTTGGAGGACAGTAGCAGCAGTTCCTTTGATGTGCCTCCTAAAACCCATAGCTTCATGACAGCATAACATAAGGAGAGACTGATGGATCAGGCCTGTAGTCCATCTAGTCCAGTATCCTGTTCTCACAGTGGCCAAGCAAATGCTTGGGAAATTCTGCAAGCAGGACCTGAGAACAATACTACTCTCCCCTCCTGCAGTTGCCAGCAACTGGAATTCAGACGCATTCTGCCTCTAATAGTGGAAGAACATATCTATCAAGTTTAGTAGCCATGCATACCTTTATCCCTCATGAATTTTTCTAATCCTCTTTCAAAGCCATCCACGTTAGTGGACATCACTGCCTATTGCAGAAGCTAATTCTATAGTTTAACTATGTGCTGTGTAAAAAAGGAATTTCCTTTGATCTGAATCTTCCAACATTCAGCTTCATTGGATGTCCACAAGTTCAAGTGTTATGAGAGAGAGAAAAACTTTTCTGTATCTACTTTCCCCATACCAGGCATAATTTTATTCACTTCTATCATGATGCCTCTTACTCAACCTTTCTCTAGACTAAAAAGCCCAAATATTGTAATATTTCCTCAAAGGTCAATTGTGAGCTTTCTGCCTCACATGTGGTAGAAGACACTGCCTCCCATGTTCAGTGCTGAATTAAGAGTCAACTCTCAGTCTAGCCAGTTTCTATATGTGGAATGGGGAAAGGCATCATCTTGTCCACCTCAGGCAGCAAAACATAATGCTCTGTGGGTTGTGAAGTAGTAGCTTGTCACAATCACTCCAACAGTCTAATAAACCTGCAATAGTGGGCGGACTGAAACTGATTTACAAGTTTGAGGATGAAATGGAAAATGACCTTATTAAAAATCTGCAATTTTTCACAAGGGCTTGCTAGTTTAATAAATGTGAGAATAGGTTTGATTTCATTCAGAAGCAATGTAGTTTGAAATTGAAATGAATTGCACTTCATGCCTCCAGGAGGTCTGTTGACATTTGAGCCTATAAAACAGACAACATTGAAGACAGATAAATAGGATAAACTTGTCAGAGTTTGCACAAAGAGCAGGCTTTATAAGGTTGAGATCAATTAAATTCCAAAATGTTGGTTGGAGGAGACGTGTTTATTTTACTATGAGTGACTGTCAGCTCAATCCCAAGGTGTAATGTCTTGAAATCATCTAATTTTGTAGGTAGGTTTTCAGTACAGTACATGGTTTTTCACCTAAATTATGGTTTAGCAATGGGATTCACATTTCGGTGCTGGCTCAATTTTCATTCCGTCAAACTTCCTTCTGATACTGCTTTGTAAGGTATCGATGTTCACTATTTGCGATAAATGCCATTTTTTCCCTCCAAAAATATGGATATTAACATCAATATTTTTAAAATATCGCTTTTCATAGTTTTAAAAAATATCAATATTTTCCTCAAAATATCAATATTAATATTTTGAGGGAAATATGAATATTACTATGGACATTTTGAGGGAAATATCAATATTAATACAGATATTTTGAGTTGTTGCTTTTTTAAAAAAAAAAACTTATTCCACCATGGAAAACCTCTAGAAAAAAACCCAATCAGTGAGGACAAAAAAAGAGTGAATAAATCTGGTGTCAAATTCGAATTTTGCTAAATTCAAGCACATCCTTAGTATGGTTAGAACTAAATATAGCCATGTAGTAATGTTCCTTTAAATGATTTGTTGCAAAAAGGGAGTCTTGGCTTTGCTCCAGTCATCCATGATCATTTGGCATGCTGGCTGGGGCTGATGGGAGTTGTTGCTCAACAACACCTGGAGGGCCACAAGGTAGCCACCCCTTAAAGCAAGGATGATGAACCTGTCCACCTTTGTGTATTGCGTCATCATTAGAGCCAGGGTAGGAAAACTTTCTCAGCTTGAGAGACACATTCCCTCACGCCAGTATTGGGGCCACATGCCAGTGGTGGGTGGGGCTAGAGGGAAAAGTGGGTGGAGCAAAGGATGCCACTCTTATCCCTATGGAGTAGGCTACATTCCAGCCATGCAAACTCAAACACATCTCTCCATTACACTCAAACACATCTCTCCATGCCTCCCTTCAGGCAAGCATGATCATAGTTTAAGGATACATTCCATCCAGGCAAAAATACTTGAGAAAGGCATGGAGCAGACTGGTGAGGGCTTAGATTAGAAGATGTCTTAGGAGGGGTATGTGGCCTGGGGAGAGACCCGAGGGCCAGATAGAGAGTCCTGGGGGGCCACATTTAATCTCCCCAGGCCTGAAGCTCCCAACCAGTATTCATTTAGCCATAAATCCTCCTGGATAACCATGGACCAGTCACACTCTTACCTACCTCCCAGGGTTATTGTGAGGGTAAAATGGAAGTGGAGGAGCCGTTGAATTCTTTCTAAGAGAAGCCACATTCATACTATACATTTATTCCATTTTTATTCCACTTTAAACAGTCATGGCTTCCCACAAAGGATCGTGGGAAGTATAGTTTGTGAAGGGTGCTGAGAGTTGTTAGCAGACTCCTGTTCCCCTGACAGAGCTCCAGTGGCCAGAGTTCTCTGCGTAGAGGGGTTGACTGTTAAACCACTCTGACATTTGTAGCTCTGTGAGAAGAAAAGGAGTCTCCTAACAGGTGTCAGCACCCTTCACAAACTACAGTTCCCATGATTATTTGGGGGAAGGCATGGCTGTTTAAAGTGGAATAATAGTGGAATATATGTATAGTGTGAATGTCACCAAAGACTGAATATACCTGTAGAAGAGCAGAGCTTGGAAAAGTTACTTTTTTGAACTACAGTTCCCATCAGCCCAATCCAGTGGCCATGCTGGCTGGGGCTGATGGGAGTTGTAGTTCAAAAAAGTAACTTTTCCAAGCTCTGTAATAAATAATATATATATTTGACTCATCACACAAATATAAACTGCAAAATGTGGCTATGCAAGAAAGAGAGGGAAAGTCTGATTGCAATAGTTGGCAAATGCATACTCATTGATTTCCTTAAACAGCTGCTCCTGTCTGCATTTTATCCATTTGATCTTGCTTCTCTAAAAAAAGAAGAAAAAAGTCTGAAATATTTGCCCTGAGGGTCACTAGAAGGTAAAAGAAAAAGTATGGCACCTGCTAAAGAAATGGCATAAATATAAAATAATTATCCGGATTTGTCAAGTCAAAATTTTGGACACAGCAGTAAACATCTATCACTAGATCCCCCGGGGGAGGGGGAGGGGGAGAGATCAAAGGAAACCTGGCAGGAGATGTGCCAATTCTTATTAGTACAAGGGATAAGATATGCTATGGCCTTAGGAGATTCTGTGGGTATTGTAATGAAGTAACATGAGGTAATATGCATGAGCAGAGAGAAAAGAACACATCAGCTAGAGGAAGAGTTCAATGTTAAAAAAAAATTCTCTGTCAAATGTTCATGTGGAAATGAACCTGGAGGGAAGCCTCCAGCAAAATTTGGCATAAATTTGCTTATAAAAGTTAAAATTCTGCTAACTTGTTGCTTCCACCACAACCCTCCAAAACGGTTTTTGTTGAATTTTAAGTGTTAGTATTTTGCAGAGGAACAGATACAATTTAGCAAGCTGATACTTAACACTAGGGACAGGGGAGAAATTCAATTCAGTCTGCATTTAAAGGCAAATTTACCTAATTTGCACTTTCCAAAACAAAATGTGAACCAAAACACAGCCAACCTTTGACATTTGCACACAAATTTTGCAATACAGTTCTCCAGCTGCAAACAAATGTGTACAAAAATGCATATATTAGGCTAAAGCCTTCATATACATGCTTATATTCATGAAAATAATATAGAAAATGCATCATACTAAGAAAATTGCTTGGCAAAATTGCATACAAATATGTGTATATTAGAAGAAATTCACACTCAAATGCTAATGGATTTTCATGAGGAATCTTGTTTAAAAAAATCTCAAACTAGTGTGGAAATGTGGATAGCTGAAGATTGGAAAAATGAGAAGCTGAAACTGACAGATTGGCCTATCCCTACTTAATACTATTGTCCAAACATTCATCAACAGGAGTTAAATTTTCACACATCACTCAAGAAAAGCAAAATCAAAATTCAAAAATATTACCAAATTTCAAACGTATATAAAAAATTGTTCCACCTATAGAAAATGCCATCAAGGTAAGGTGAAGGGATTCCATCCACTCTGATTTTTTTGCCCTCCATGGCAAAGAAATATTCATAGCTGTCAAGTCTGTAGAGAAAGAGTAATACATGTTTCAGCTCTGAAGGATATTTCCTACCATAACTGTCTTCATTTTCAGGTATGTCAATCAGTCCCTTTGGGCAAAGAAATCATGGAAAAGTAAACATAATATTTCATTGTAACTCATATCTTGACAAATTGGGAAGCCAATCTAAAACAGAGGCTCAATCTATTTTTTCTAAATGCTTTCAGTAGCTTTGTTGCATTCATATTAAAAAATGTTTAAGTGCTGTTAGCTTGTATTGTATTTATTATATTACCCTGTATGACTGATTGAAACAAAATCTCATTCATGATGTAACATGAGGTGAACAATTAATAGAATTTTAAATATTTATACTTATGTATAAAAAGTTCTATACCACCTTTTATCAGAGATTTCAAGGCAATTTGCAAAAATTAAAACAAGTCAAACAATAAACAACCAGTAGAAAAAAATCACAATTATTGTTTTCATTCAGGTGCTTACAAACTATATTTTTATTCAGGCTTTTTGGTATGTGGCTAGGGGTGTGTGTGTGTGTAGTTTTATAGTCCTACCATTGGCTGCCTGCTGTATTGCATTTTATAGCTGTAACAGTATTATTGTATGTTGGTTTTATTTGTTTGATCATTGTTAAGCTACTTGGGCTCCTTTTGAAGGAAGGGCAGGATATAATAATAATAATAATAATAACAACAACAATAACAACAATAACAACAATGACAACAATAACAATAACAATACAAGTTATCATCATCACCATCACCTTCATCGTCTTCATCATCATCAGCCCACCCTTCCTTCTGTGGGAGCCCAGGGCAGCAAACACATCAACAAATCATTTTTTAAAGAAAGCATTCTAAAACCAATTACAGTTTAAAAATTCTAAAAACAGTTACAGTTAAAAACATCCTTTCATCACCTATCTCCAGGTTGCCAGTAACAGTCTTCTTTAGCCATCAAATGCCTGTGTTAACAGGAATGTTTTCACATTCCTCCTAAAAGTCAATAATGATTGAGACAGATGCACCTCACGAGGAAGGGCATCTTCATCATCATCAGGCAGAGAGCTTAAAATGTTTAGGATAGTAAAAAATATTTTTAAATGCCTGGATAAATTTTTTTAAAGGGATGGTTGTTTCTCCTCCTGACACCTAAAAGACAGTGATGTTGTGGCCAGGAATATCTCTTTATTGGGAAGGGCATTCCATAGCTGGGATCACATTACAAAAAAAGTGCACTTCTTCTTAGATGTAAGCCTCACTTTGGTTGGAGATGTTATTTGGAGAAGTCTATTGCCTTGCCACTGGATCTTACCATTTGGGCAGGTTAGTATGAAAGACCTAAATATCTGGGTCCAGTTGCAGCAACTGAAGTGAGCCACCATCACTGTGCTGCTCTCCTGGCTGCAGCAGTGCTGCCATTTTCCAGGACCAGGATGTTGCAGACTGGTGGTAAAGGCGAGAGAGCACTGGGTTGGAGACTGTAGCAGGTGCAGATGTGTGTTCATCTTTGCCTGCTGCTACCAACCTGATGTGCCCCCACTCTCACCACCTCCCTGCCCCATCCTATCCTGGCAAGTGGCAGCACTACTGCAGCTGAGAGGGAGGTGTACTGAGACTGTCTGGTCCTTAGCCATTCAGGGCTTTAGATGTAAACAGCAGTACTTTGAATTGGGCACAGAAGTGAATAGGCAAACAATGGAGTCCTTTCAAGTTTGACAAGATATGTTCCAAGTGAGCTGTGCCAGTCCAACCCTGGTGACTACATTCTTCACTACCTGAAACCCTACATAAGATCAAGATAATCAAGATGGGATGTTCCCAGAGAATGGATAACCCACAGCCAGACTATTTCTGTCTAGAGGAGCTCACAGCTGGTGCACCAGGCACAGCTGGTGAAAGGCACTCCACGCTACAGACGTCACCAGAGCCTCTAGGCTGAACTGAGGAGCATCCCCAAGCTGCCAGGCTATTCCTTCAAGAGAAGTGCAACTCCACTGAGAAGTTCTTGAATCTCCCACTGAACTTGAGAACCCTCCACCCACAAACTTCCTTTTATTAGGATTATTACGATTAAGTTTCTATTTATTGGTCCTCACCCAGCCTACTGAATTCAAGCACCAGTCTGCCACTTCTGTTACTTCACCTTATTCAGATGAGAAGAAGAAGTAAGGCTTGTGTTATTAGCATACTATTGAAACTTCACTCGAAATCCCTGGATGATCTTTCTCATATGCATTTAAGTATCAGTGGCTTCCCCCAAAGAATCCCGGGAAATGTCATTTGTTTAGGGTGCTGGGAATTATAGTTCTTTGAGGAGTAAAATACTGTCCCCAGGATACTGTGAGGGAAACTATGACTGTTAAAGTGGTATAAATGCGTTTAAATGTATGGGGTGGATGTAGCCATTATCTCATTACATGTTGAATTGTGAACCGTGTGCACAGTGAAGCAACATGGTGATCTCAGCGACAGTACATCCCGCACACCAACATACAAACCCTGCCTTTGGAATGCATTTCATCAGGGTAAAAATGACTCAATATGTTTACCTACTGTATGTGTTAAAGCCATATGAGTACAAGATACATTGTCAAAGAATTAAACATTTGATTAATGAATGACTTACATTTTCTAGATAGCAAGAGTCTCTCTCTTTTTTTATCTTCAGAGTTTTTTTAAAATACCTTTTCCCTCAACGATGTGTCAGTCTCTGATCTTTTCATAACTTCCACTCTAATAGTCCTGTCAAATGCATGTCTACTTCTGAACTTTTTTTTTAATAGTGATAGTTGTGAATTGATTTTGGATAAGGTCCAATCTCCACGTAGTATTTTTTTTTCTTTAGCACAGAAATAGCAAAAGCTTAAACCTCAGATGAGGTTGATGGCCTGTGATTTCCTATTTTATCATTCCCAGCTTCATGATGCAAGGTGGGAATCCCTCCTCCCTTTTTCTTCTCCTTCTCTTCAGTCAGATCCATTCTGAAGTTCATAGACTGCCATTGAATAAATGTCATTCAGTCAAGTGTTGAAGAGTGCAAGGAATCAAAATGAGCACTGCTTCAGTATACATCTCTAGAGAAGACAATTGCCATTTAGAAGAGAGGACTGATGTGCCTTCTAGAATCTTATCAAACCAGTTCTCAAGACCTTTCTCTTTTGTAGACCACATCAGGAAAATTCTTACTTGAACACTTAGTGGATTTGTTTTATCATTCTTAATCTGAAGAAAATATTGAAATACATTTTCCTGAAATCAGGGAAGCATGTGTAACCTTATTTAAAAAAGATGTCAAACCGTATCTTGTAACATTGGATTCATAATCCTAATTAAGCTTCACTTGCACTGCAGTGTGTGGATTTGTTTAAGATTAAATTCATCCTTGTTTACACATCTCACATAATTCTGTCTCTTTTACCCATAAGGACAGCATGGGAAATGTTAGAGGCATGAGTAAGCATACTAATTTTGAAGGAAATGAAGCAGATCCAGTTAATGAATGTCTTGTGTAACCATAATATGAAAGAGAAAGGACTTCAAGTACCACTTAGACAGCACCCTTTCCTCTCAATCAGACAGGCAGCATCTAAATACCTTTGCTTCTGAAGCTCTTTGGGGTTTTAAATCAATCTACCTTACCATTTCTTTTCTTTCTCTAGATGCTACATGAGAGAGGAAGCTCTCTGTTTTAAGTATATTTTCTCCCTCTACTGGCCTCTGTTTTTTAGATAATGGCTTTTGTTAAGTACACAGTAAAAATGCATTATGAACTTGAATTTACATCCCTGAAAAGAGTAACACTTTAGTTTCTGCTTCTGATGCTTTCTCCTAGAATCAACATCAACTGACTCTCTATATAGGAACACACATTCTGAGGCCTCATCTGCACTCTACATTTAAAGTGGTTCATACCACTTTAAACAGTCTTAGTTTTCCCCCAAAGAACCCTGGGAACTGTAGTTTGTTAAGGGTGCTTGGAAGAGGGATTGATCGTTAAACCACTCTGGGAATTGTAGCTTTGTTAAATATGTTCTGTCTCATTTTTGCTTTAATATGTGATTTTTTTAAAAAAAAACAATATGGATATTTTCATTTAAACATATATATTTGAACATGTGTTTGGGGATATATTTTCTCTTTAAAATTGCATTTCTAAATGTGTATTCTCTTAAAGCACATAGTTTAAAATGCATTTTGATACTTTTCTGAAGAAGCTTAGGGCAGTACAAAATCTGTTATACCTACCTTCTGACATGCATATTGGTCTGGGAGGTGCTGATTAGGTCAGTTTGAACCAGGATTCACAAAACCGAATTCCTCAAGAATCCCTTGCACAGACCTTAAAAGAGTAACTTAAAAGTGCTTCCTGAAATCACTAGAAGACTATATCATGGAACAGCTGCCTTTAAACATTTAATGTAAAATTCAGCATTAACACCTATTCTTGGCATGATATTGTGCCTTTCACTCAACCATACTAATGTGTTTCCCATTTTCTGCAATAATTTGCTGTTTAAAAAATAACCATTAAAGACTTGGTGAGCGTATTATACATGTGTGTAAAATTGGTCTCCCTAGTCCTAGCATGATAGTTGTACCCTGTAGGCACCAGAGCACCTTCAGACAACCACCTTGGTGTCCCCCAAGGCCCCCTGACCTCCATTTAAAAAAGAAGGGTTGGGGGTTGGAATGGGAAGTGGTTGCCTATTTGTATGGGGCTACCTGCTATTTTTTTTTTTACAATAATTTTTATTCAAATTTTCATAAAACATACAAAACAAAATCATAAAACATTCAAAGACAAAAAACAAAACAAAACAAAAATGATTAAACAAAAAAATAAAATGTTGACTTCCCATTTGTCACAGATCAAATCAGTTATAGGTCTACAATATATAACAATCCTGTCTCTTAAATTATATTATAAAATCACTTTCCTCCAGTAGTTATCTTAATTAATCATCAAATCTCATAAACATTACTTTATTCTTTCCACAAAAAGTCAAAGAGAGGTTTCAATTCTTTAAGAAATATATCTATCAATTTTTCTCCAAATAAACATATCGATTAATCCATCTCGTTAATAATAATAATAGTAATCTTATTGTCATAACCATAGTCCAAATAAACATATCGATTAATCCATCTCATCAAAATCTGTTAGGTCCAATAATTTCAATAGCCATTATTCCATTATCCATATTAATTCCATCTTCCATCTTCAATAGTCCTGTTAAGTCCAGTAATTTCAGTGTCCAATCTTCCTTTAACAGTATTCCATAATAATCTTGCTGTCATAGCCATAGTCATATAATAAGAGTCTGATGGGAATTTCCTCTATCCCAAATATTTTCTTGCCATCGATTCTGAATAAGTTACTGAAATATTGTTGTAAAGTCATATCTCTGTTCTTCTTTTTTACAAAATGCACTGGCTCATCTCTTGAGAGTTTTTCCATTATCACATGGCTGCAGTTAATTCCATAGATTTTCTCTATATCAAGCTCCATCACGTCATTCCAGTCCAGAAGATTATCTAAGCCATTGATAACTTTATCTCTAATATCTTCATTAATTTCTTCAGAGATAACGTTAAATTCCAAACAGTAGATTTTATTTCTAATATCCATAAACTCCAGATCTTTTTCCAATTCCACATTTGTTCCAATCTCCAGGGCTTGTATCTTCCCTTTATTTTTTCTTTTCTCATCTCTGATCTCATTCTCCTCTCTCACAGGATCCCCTATTTCTTTAAGCTCCTGCGTCATTTTGCTCAGTTCAATTTTCAGCTCCTTACTGCCCTGTCGCAGGGTTTGTTTCGTTATCTCAATCTCATCCATTATTTTCTGAAACATAATTACTTCCAGATTCTCAGCCACTTTCTTGATTGCCATTTTTAAAACCACGAAAACAAAACAAAACAAAAATAAAGAAGAACCACTTCTTATTTCAGCAACAATTGGGTTAATATTCCAGGCTTGATGACATCACAGTATAAACAGAGCAACCTGCCTTATCTCTCTATGTTCAAGAATACAAAACAAATTTAGTTCCCAGCATCAAAACAGTTAGTGGCGTCGTGAAGAAGCAGATTCGTCAAAATAAAATAGACCAAAAAGAGAATAGTCCCAGACAATATAATGTTCCTCGGAATAGAAATCCCTCTTCTGTTTATATCTTTAGAATGCACTTCCAGGACAGCTTTTTGCAATAGAAACAGAGATAAGCTGTTAATTTCGTGAATAACAGAGAAGAGTTATAGCTCACCCAGAAGTTCTTTAAAGCTGATTCATTTGACAAATCTCTTTTTGCTGCAACAATTTAAACCAAGTAAAAAAAATAATAGAAAGAAGGGTGCTTGCCTGTTAGTCCGTTTTCTCTTTGAAGAAAAGATAAACGTATCGCATTAATCAGATAGAGCTTGTTCGGAAGTCCGTCCGGCATTGCTGGCTGGACCTTTTCTCATAAATTAATGAAATCCAGTCCTCCCAACAAAAACAGGCTTTTGAGGTTGATCTCTACGTTTCTCCCTGCCCGGGAGAAATTTCATCAGTCAAAAAAAAAAAAATGTTCTGACTGATTTATATCTGAATAAGCTTCTTTTGAGGCGGGAGCCCGTCTCAAAAGCAGGCACAAGCGAAGTCACCCTTCCCGGAAGTCCGGGCTACCTGCTATTTTTGTCTTTGTTTGATTTGTTTTGAAGGGGGCATTCTGAGCATTACCAGTTTTTCTTCTGTGAAATGGGTATTTTGTGGTCCTGCTACAGTGTCATAGATTTCCAAATGTGTCCCAAGGCCCTAAAAGGTTGGGGACCTCTGATTTAACCACAACTCCACAATGGCTCTTATTTTTTCTCAATTGCTAGTGAAGCATAAGGCAATCTTTTAAGTGGTGAAAGAATATTTGCAATTCAGGGGAGCAAATGTAGTGCTCATCCCACAGAGTAGGTGAATTTGTTTCAGCAGACAGACTTGAGAATAACTGCTTTGAGATTACTAGCTTCCAAAGTGAGCCTCATCCAGCAGTCTTAGAATGAGTTCAAAGTCAGAGACACTGCTTCCAACTCTCTCTCTCTCTCTCTCCCTCCTACTGACATCTATAGTAATGGACCCCAGAAGACTTAAAATTTCCAGGGTGTTTCTTTATTCTCAGAAATGCTTTTTTGGGGCACTAAGAAAAGGTCAGCATTTTTACTGTGAGGCAGGGTAAAGTGTGTGTGGGGGGGGGGGCAACCTTCTCCATCAGCAATGTGAGAGGTTAGCTGTCCAAAGTTGTTCTTTAGGTTAGTGTCATTTAAAAAGGCAGGCTGAAGGAAGCCTTTGGCATTAATTTAGCACTCTGACTGTAAGAAACCTGCAAGATTGTATTGAGCAGTCTGAATAACAGGATTGCATCAATCAGTCAGATGTCAAGAAAGGTCTGCATTTGTGTGAGAGTCTGTTTTTCATTTCAAGCTATGGTTAACGTTAACAATTAATGATAACAATTAAGATCTGGGTCATAAGGACTTGATATTTTGCTTTCATTCAGTGTGTGGCTGACCAATTGCATATGCTATTAAAAAGGATTTTGTCTCATAATTCAGAAGAGTCAAAATAATGTTGATCTACCTATGGATTGAAATATGGAAGCTTTTAGGCTATGCAGACATCTTTGTCAGAATATATATCAAATTCATTTGTTGATTTTAGATTTATAGAACACCCTATCCTAAAATTCCAGGGTAGCTGAATGCAGTTTTACTTGCCACAGGTAAATCTCTGTCCCAAAGGGCTCACATAAGCAAAATCTAGGAGGAAAAAAGAGGGGAACAAAGGGAAAAAGAGAATTTGAATGATTTGCTTTAAAAGGCAGTCCTAGCCACTTTCATATATCTGTCTATTACCCCAATATAATATTATTACTATGATGATATACTATAGTATGTACACAATATTTCTGTGACACAACTCCTAAGTTGTTTTTTTCCCTCTAGATGGTCATATAAACATATTTTCCATGCATCCATGAATGACATTTTCTCCCGCATTCATCTTGATACCACACAGAATAGGTTTGAGGCTTAGATGTGCACCAATCTGGCTGCTAATACTGTAACCTGACCAAAAAGAGATTGATGCTAAAAGACTCTTGAATCAAAGTAAGACATATTTATAGGATATAATAATATTTATACAGCTTGAAATCCTGGGTTTATGGGGGGAAATATCACTTCCAGAGTTGAAAAAGTGACCTCCTGTGAGCAATAATGCCCGCAGAGTGAGACAGTGTATCTAGTGATTCCTGCAGTTTTCTTGCGGGTATTTTATCCTACTAATATAAAAATGGCATATTTGATACCTTGCTCTGTAAACACATAGGATGAGTTAGGGTGATGACAATGCTGGTTCCAAATTGGAGAGTGCTTTGTAGTAGAATTTCAGCTCACCTTCTTGGTTTATTTATTTACTATATGAGCAGAGCAAGCCTATACTGCAATTACGTGGGGACCAGAGATACATGGCTGCTTAATCAGCAGAACAGTTGCAATAGCCATGGCATGCTCAACACAGAATGAGAGAAGGAAACATGGAGAGAAGAAAAATGCTGCAATGATGTCCAGCATGTTCCCCAACATCTGGTGTCCTACCACCAGAATTCACCGATCACCTGACTTGTGGTTTCCCTGGGGCAGATTAATATACAGATGGTGGTGTGCTATGACTGGGAGCTGGATTATATTGTATCCTGTGTTCTGTCATGGCAATGTGAGCAAGTAGGGATGAGGGAGAAATTCTATTCAGTTCACATTTAAAGCCAAATCTATCAAATTAGCACTTTTGAAACAATACGAGAACCAAAACACTATCATGAAATTCACACTTATCTGAATTTTGTAATGCAGTACTCCAACCAATGTTTACAAAAATTGCATATATTAGGGGAAAGTGTGCACAAAAGTGAATATCTATGTAAAAATAACATACAAAAATGCATTATGTTAAGAGAAATTGCTTGCAAAAATGTGTTTACTAGGAGAAATTTGCACTAACATGCTGAAGAACTTTCATTTCATTTCCCTGCTGCTCACCCACTCATTCTGATTTTTAAAGGAGGGGGTGGCTGCTTCTAAGAGTGCTTTTGCAAAGAGCTTTAAGACAGCCCCCATGCTCATATTTTGAGCCTCCAGGAGCTCAAACAGAAATGTGGGGGCTAACTTAAAGCCTTTGCGAGTCTCTCTGCATGCCCCTTTTAAACTTCTGACATCCAAGGTTTAAAGGGGGAGTATGGGGAGAGCTGTAAACCCTCACCCACCTGTCAAATTTGGCCCACAAGGCCAATCCTGATAAGGATGCCCACCCATGATGAAGGACTCGATTTATTTCAGTGATAGCACACTAGAGACTTAAGGTTTTTGTAATATTTTATTTATGTACAAATTTGATTTATGTACAGATAAACAAGCAAAGCATACTGGAGGCAAGCACATAGCAGACATTTAGCTAAAAATATACATTATAAAGTTACATATTAAAACAGTTGATATAGTTCAGATAGTCATTGCGGCCCAGGGGTGAAATAAGACACAGACACGATATACATTGGGTTAAATAATGGGCCACTTTATTAACCAAATCCATATCGGAATAATGAACCTGCAGAGGGGGACATAAGTGCGGGTTTCTCCTGATGAGTCAGGCAAAGCCTGCTTGCAGCTATTGGGGCGATTCAACCTTTGTCAGGCAAGGGGCTGCCAATCTGCCAACCCCTTGCCCTGACCACACCCATACGGTGTGTAGGGAGGCCAACCTGTGTCACCGCCTCCCCCCGGTGCCCTGAAACTCTGAGTGGATGAGACCTGTTGGCCCCAAAGGCGACCCGTATCCTGCCCTTGGGCCGTATAACCCTGAGCTGCAGGCCTCTGGAACCGCCTATCACCTCCAAAGGTAACTAAAGGTGTCACCTAGCTGCCCTTCACCTTTAACTTTTCCCGCACTTCCTTGCCACCAAAGAGGGGACAAACCTCTGTTTAGTCCCCACTTACCCACATCCTATCAACAACTCATGCAGGCCCCTCTGCAGGTCCCCTAAAAGGATGTCATTACCCATATCTGTCATGTGGACTCCATCTGACCTGTATAGTTCTATCCTACTGCATCTTATCTCTGGATGGTGAATGACAGAACCACCAGAGCCCAAAAGAGCCAGCCTGAGTTGCCTATTGACTTTCTGACGGGTCCTATTTATGCCCCTAGGATCACCCATGCAATTTGAATGCGAACGGGGTAAAATATCTGACCATATCAAGTGCACTCCGGGCCAGCGCCTTTCAATGGCCCGGAAGTCCACACATGGCTGGTCAATAAGTGCCCTGCCTTTCAACATACCAAGGTCATTACCACCCAGGTGAATGACCAAAAATTGTGGCACAGCACAAACCAC
Organism: Rhineura floridana; assembly: GCF_030035675.1. Taxonomy (NCBI): domain Eukaryota; kingdom Metazoa; phylum Chordata; class Lepidosauria; order Squamata; family Rhineuridae; genus Rhineura; species Rhineura floridana. The sequence goes on along the minus strand of NC_084480.1, from coordinate 68,058,332 downwards.
AGCTGACTGGAAAAGAGTAGGAAGGAGCCCATCTCATTGCATCCCTTGGCGACCGAGCCACTGCATGGTGGCCCACTGGCTAAGCCCCAGCTGTGTGCCAATGCATGACTTCGCCACCCTGCAGCCTGCCCAAAACATCATACTACTGTGGAGAAGGATCTGTGCTCTTCTGTCTCCCCTCCAGTGGTCTGCCAAAAAACAAACAATAGAACTCATAAAGGTAATAACAAAACTTCAACGCTGAGTTTTCTGAATCCCTGGGAATGATCTCACATATGACCTATAGGCAGTAGAACGCCACCTCCCCAGTGCCTGTAACCGCTCTTGTGAAAAGCCCAGGCATGCAGCTATAGAGGCCGCCCCGATACAGAAGGAGTGAGTGCCAAACAACTGAGGGTCCAAACCCAAATTAGCAAGGGCCGTCCTGGTCATGGCCCAAAATTAAAATTTAGAAAGGGGTTGGCCATCCTCGTGAACAAAAAGATATCCTGGTTGTTGGCCCCTAAGGGCCAATAACTCTGCAATGCTGCCACCGGTCGCCGTGCAGTGAGGGGGAGAGCAACATCAGTCATCCCTTCCTGTGCTGGTCGGTTTTCGACCATCACAGCCGGAAGAGGGCCTGTTCCTTCTGCCAACTAAGGTCAGAAATTAAAAAGGCCTGTGAGGATACATTGGCTTTGGACTTGGCCACCACCTCACTGTTCCGGAATGCTCCAAAGAAAAGAGTAAGCGCAGCAGCATGGAAGAGCCACACTGTCATGGCCCCGTCAGAGGACTCATCAGACGAGGATGACTCGGGAGTAACAGCAGCAGACCCAGAAGCAGCAGACCCAGAAGGAGAAATGGAGGAAACTCCTGAGAACCCAGCTCCTTCTCCCCCTCAGCTGCAGAGCACCCCAGACACAGCTGAAGCCCTTCAGCCAGACGCAGCCAGTGAACAGGATACTCCCCCCTCACCTGCAGAACATAGACAACAGAAGGTCAGGCAGAAGAGGGGCAGGCCTGTCCACTTAAGGCCAAAATGCTGATGGCTCACACCTGCTGACAAACCTGCTCCTTAAAAGTCAAACCTTGGCTTGGACTTCTGGGAAGGGTGACTTCGCTTGTGCCTGCTTTTGGGACGGGCTCCCGCCTCAAAAGAAGCTTATTCAGATATAAATCAGTCAGAACATTTTTTTTTTGACTGATGAAATTTCTCCCGGGCAGGGAGAAACGTAGAGATCAACCTCAAAGCCTGTTTTTGTTGGGAGGACTGGATTTCATTAATTTATGAGATAAGGTCCAGCCAACAATGCCGGACGGACTTTCTAACAAGCTCTATCTGCTTAAGCGATACGTTTATCTTTTCTTCAAAGAGAGAACGGACTAACAGGCAAGCACCCTTCTTTCTATTAATTTTTTTACTTGGTTTAAATTGTTGCAGCAAAAGGAGATTTGTCAGATTGATCGACTTTGGACAACTTCTGGGTGAGATATAGCTCTTCTCTGTTATTCACGAAATTAACAGCTTATCTCTGTTTCTGTCGCAAAAAGCTGTCCTGGAAGTGCATTCTAAAGATAATAAACAGAAGAGGGATTTCTATTCCTGATTTCTATTCCGAGGAATATTATATTGTCTGGGACTATTCTTTTTTTGGTCTATTTTATTTTGACGAATCTGCTTCTTCACGACGCCACTAACTGTTTTGATGCTGGGAACTAAATTTGTTTTGCATTCTTGCACAAGAGAGATAAGGCAGGTTGCTCTGTTTATACTGTGATGTCATCAAGCCTGGAATATTAACCCAATTGTTGCTGAAATAAGAAGTGGTTCTTCTTTATTTTTGTTTTGCTTTGTTTTCGTGGTTTTAAAAATGGCAATCAAGAAAGTGGCTGAGAATCTGGAAGTAATTATGTTTCAGAAAATAATGGATGAGATTGAGATAACGAAACAAACCCTGCGACAGGGTAGTAAGGAGCTGAAAATTGAACTGAGCAAAATGACGCAGGAGCTTAAAGAAATAGGGGATCCTGTGAGAGAGGAGAATGAGATCAGAGATGAGAAAAGAAAAAATAAAGGGAAGATACAAGCCCTGGAGATTGGAACAAATGTGGAATTGGAAAAAGATCTGGAGTTTATGGATTTTAGAAATAAAATCTACTGTTTGGAATTTAACGTTATCTCTGAAGAAATTAATGAAGATATTAGAGATAAAGTTATCAATGGCTTGGATAATCTTCTGGACTGGAATGATGTGATGGAGCTTGATATAGAGAAAATCTATGGAATTAACTGCAGCCATGTGACAATGGAAAAACTCTCAAGAGATGAGCCAGTGCATTTTGTAAAAAAGAACAGAGATATGACTTTACAACAATATTTCAGCAACTTATTCAGAATCGATGGCAAGAAAATATTTGGGATAGAGGAAATTCCCATCAGACTCTTATTATATGACTATGGCAATGACAGCAAGATTATTATGGAATACTGATAATGGAAGATTGGACACTGAAATTACTGGACTTAACAGGACTATTGAAGATGGAAGATGGAACTAATAGGGATAATGGAATAATGGCTATTGAAATTATTGGACCTAACAGATTCTGATGAGATGGATTAATCGAAATGTTTATTTGGACTATGGTTATGACAATAAGATTATTATAATTATTAACGAGATGGATTAATTGACATGTTTATTTGGAGAAAAATTGATAGATATATTTCTTAAAGAATTGAAACCTCTCTTTGACTTTTTGTGGAAAGAATAAAGTAATGTTTATGAGATTTGATGATTAATTAAGATAACTACTGGAGGAAAGTGATTTTATAATATGATTTAAGAGACAGGATTGTTATATATTGTAGACCTATAACTGATTTGATATGTGACAAATGGGAAGTCAACATTTTATTTTATTTTATTTTATTGTTTAATCATTTTTGTTTTGTTTTGTTTTTTGTCTTTGAATGTTTTATGATTTTGTTTTCTATGTTTTATGAAAATTTGAATAAAAATTATTTAAAAAAAAAAGTCAAACCTTGGCTTCAGGTTGCTGACTACAACGTCAGGCGTGACCACTGTGTGTCTTCCTATCCCCTGAACCTTGACTTGGACTGATCTCTCGGCAAACTAGACCCGGACCTTCACTGATGTCTCTTCTGGATTTCTGGCTTGGCACGTAAGCTTTGAACGGCCTCTGCCCTTATCTTGCTTCCTCCTTGCTAGCCTGGCAGATTTATAGCCAAGCTGCCAGCTGAGGACTTATGGCCTGGCAATTACCAAGGAATCTCCAGCCCTGCCTGCACCCCCACCGACACTGCTGTCTCAGTGAAGAGCTGACACACACCTTGAAAGTGGAAGAGCATAAAACTTCCCACTGCCTCTGGAGTCCTTGCAGCATCTCCGGGTGTATGGGAAAGCAGGCATCCTGTGCTACAGGGTGTTTCCATGCCCAAACATCTTATGGATGCGGAAGTCATCCGAGAAATCAGGAAAGCCCCAAGACTTAGCTAAAAAGGAAAGGCCAGAAAGTTTACCTCTAATAGTCTTGGTAGCAAGGCCCCTCCTTCTACTTTCCACACAGAACTCAATGAGTTGTTCCACTGGGACAGGCCATAGTTGCACATATCCCCTTAAAGCCCTGAAAGCCAATAACTCACTACCTGTTCTTTGGTAGGTGGCCATAGTGCTGGGCACAATAGATAGGCTTATTGCCTTCTCTGACTCAAGCCGCCAATCTCCCATAGTTCTGGTGGTACCACGTCCGGCTGAGCCCTGGCCCACGGCGCCAGCTGGCAAAATCTCTCCATCTGGTTCCGCGACAGAGCATCAGCAATACTATTATCAATACCTGGGACGTGGTGTGCCAGGAACAGGATATTAAATTGGAGACAATGCAAAACAAAGGTGCAGACTAGGTGCATGACCCTAGGATTTTTTGATGACAATGAATTAATAACATGCACCATGGACATGTTATCACACCAGAAATGGACTGTGGTATCCCGTAACCTGTCCGGCCAAAGATGTACTGCCGCTACTATTGGAAAGAATTCCAAGAGGGTCAAATCTCTAACCAAACCCTCTTGCACCCAGATCCGTGGCCAGTACCATGGCACTATGAATCATTAAAAATAACTCTGAAACCAAAAGACCCTGAAGCATCAGAGTGCACTTGGAGTTCGGCCTCCAGAAGGTGATCCCACCTCCAAAAAGTGACCCCATTAAACTCTTGCAGAAATGTAGACCAAACTGACAGGTCCACCTTGAGGGCCGCTGAAACTCTAATACGGTGCTGGGGATGTGACAGTCCTGACATTGCATCATACACCCTCCTAAGGAAGGCACGTCCAGGTGCTACTACCCTGCATGCAAAGTTCAATGAACCTGCCAGCTCCTGAAGAGAAAGCAGGGTCGCCTTCCTGGAGGCCAGAACGTGTGCCACCTTTTCTCTTAATAACCCTAACTTTATTATCGGGAGCCTACAGCACTGGGCCAAAGTATCTATTTCAATTCCCAGAAATGTAATAATAGGGGACAGGCCCTCAGTTTTCTCCTCTGCCAGTGGAACCCCAAGGTCCACTGACAAACCCACAAAGTGATCCATAAGATCCCTACAATCGCCAGTGTGTGCATGGCCAGCAAACAAAAAATCGTCTAAATAATGGACCACTGATTGTGATCCAGACCGCCTCCTGACCGCCAACTCCAGGAAAGAGCTGAAACACTCAAACACCGAGCAGGAGATTGAACAGTCCATGGGCAATGCTCGGTCCACATAAAATTTGTCCACAAAAGCAAACCCTAACAATTTGAAATCCCTGGGATGGACAGGGAGGAGGTGGAATACTGATTTTATATCACACTTTCCCATTAGGGCACCAATCCCACAACACTTAACCATATTAACTGCACAGTCAAAGGGGGTGTAGCGCACTGAACATAGATGTTGTGGGATAAAATCATTCACTGACTGGCAGTGGGGATAGGAGAGGTGATGGATCAGGCGGAACTCGCCAGGTGTAGTGGAGAAACATGAAGGGAAGCAGCGGGTAGTGAGGAAAATGGGCCTAAAACCCTACCTGCCTTCCTTTCTTTGTCAATCTTCTCCTGAACTACCTGTTCCATGCGCAAGACCAACTTAAGGTTCTTGGACCAGAAGTCGCACCTAGGTCCTGTGTAGGGGATCCAAAAACCTATTGTAAAACCTTCCAAAAGAAACTGAGTGTCGTGAACTGAGGGGTAAAAATCCAATAAACATCGTAACTCCGGCAACTTAACCGGAGTGGAGCCCTTTTCCTTGAGTTGCCCCAGGAGGCCCTTGCCTCCTGGGGCTGGGGGGGTCCCTATTCCCTCCTTTAAAGAAATGTCTCCTGGGGCAGGCAGTACAGGCATGCTAGCCTCCACATAGTGAACACTCATGCCTAAACTGGCATGAGCTGCAGCCGCAGGAACCACGGGAGCTGAACTCCCAGCAGAGCAGGCGGGATTGAACCCCCTGCCCCGCTGGCCCACGGGAGGGGGTTGACATTAACTGCCTAGTCAGGAGGTGTCCACTATCAGTTCTGTCACCGGGCACTGGCAGCAAGTGGGACATGAACTGCAAGCACAGGTCCACTTCCTTCTTGTCCATGGGAGAGAAGTGTCATACGCAGCCCTCATACAAAATGCCTCGTCATACGAAAGCCAAGCCATTCCCTGAAATTCTGTGTATGCACGGTAAATAATGTCCAGATATTTGATCAGGACAGAACCCCACTGTGGCTGCTTTTGCATGAGCACCCCAGTATAAGTCAGAAAGGTGCGGAGCCAGTTGGCCCAAGTACGCTCTATCTTGCGTCTCTTGGGCTTCTCGCCCTCTTTATCATCCCCTTTGTCTTTTTCCTTCCTCACTGGCTCCCTGTATAAGAGGGAAAATAAAACAATGTATTCCCCTTTCCATATATTTTCCCTAGTTGCAGGCAACAAGTGAAATCCTAAAGGGACAGAAGTCTCTCCGAAAGGAATGGCTCCTTCGCTGATATGCCCTATGGAGTCAGCGGCAGCCATCATCGGAATAACCCCTGATGACATAGTGGGACGTGGGGAAACTGATTCACCAGTCGCGGTTTCTGTCTGTGAAGATCCCCACACTTGGTCACAGGCCTCGAGCACTGTGGGTTGCTGGCCCTTCGAGCCAAGCCCCGCAGGCTCAGATATAGCGTGGCTCTCTTCCTCAGCCCCAACCGGTGCTGAGAAGGGCCAAGCCTGCCCTGGCCCCCAATACGGATAACCTCATGGAGGCCAGACCCACCCAGGACCTGGTCCTTGTGAGCTGGCCTTGGCACACTCACCCGAGCTACCCCCAGATCCAGCATCCTGCGATGACTGCTGAGTCGAAGTCACTCCCTGTTGAGAAGCAGATGTTGCTCCAGCCAACCTGCTGGGCACTGCCTCCAGGGCATCCAGTCAAGCTAGAATCAAATCCCAAGTAACTTGGTTAGTATTATCAAAAGCAGGAACTGGTTGGCCATTGATTCCTAAGCTCGCATTTTGCTGACTCCTCCCCCTAACCCATTTAGCAGGGGGATTGTTAGCTGTAACAGCAACCACCTGAACAGGGGTGGATTGCTGAGAGGAAGAGGCAATAGCTGTATGGACAGTAACAGCTGTTTGGCCATCAAATCCCAAGTAACTTGGTTAGTATTATCACAAGCAGGAACTGGTTGGCCATTGATTCCTAAGCTCGCATTTTGCTGGCTCCTCCCCCTAACCCTTTTAGCAGAGGGATTGCTAGCTGTGGCAGCAACCTCTCGAACGGGAGTGTATTGCTGAGAGGAAGAGGCCAAAGCTGTACGGTCATAAATTCCTATGCCAGATACCTGCTGACCCCTCCCCCTGGCCCGCTTTGCAGGGGGATTGTTGACTGTAGTAGCAACTAACTGAGTGGTGGTGGGTTGCCATGAGGAAGCCCCCTCCAAGGACTCCAGGCAAGCCAGGATAGCCACCCAAGGTGGTTCATCATCCCTTGCCTTGGAAACACTAGGAGGAGGCATCTCCAAAACTAATCTGGGGGCCCTTCCCTTCCCCTTAGGCCCCCCTTGCCCCTTCTTGGGTGGCATTATTAGCTCTCAAAGTAGGCTGCTAAATGGCCCAACCTACTAAACGTAGTAATAGAACAAGCACAATGACCTGAAGCCACTGGCCCAACAATATCACCCTTGGCTTCCAGTTATATGAGGCCTTGAAGGCCAAAAACACAGCCCCTTACAGGCTAAACTAAACCCCTGTTGGGGGGGTCGACAATCCCTGCTAGCCTATAAGGCCCAGCCAATGCTCGCCAGGCCTAAAATCCACCTCCTAAAGCTGTACTAGCCAGCTGTTACATCCCCTAAATAAGCAAGGCCTAATGGCCCTGCAAGCCTACTTGCTGCCTTCACAGATTAGGCCAGAGGACCAGCCAGCTCCAAGGGGAAACAGACTCGGCCAAGGCTCATCAGGCCTGAAATCAGGCCCCGTGATCAGCCCTTAAAAGCCTGTGGGTCGTCCAGAACCTCCCTGGGGAAGAGTAAATGTCCCACCCTCAGTAAGGCCCAATGGCCCCGCAAGCCTGCTGGCTGTCCTGGGAGAAAGGGAGTCCCTGACCTGGCCCAACTAGGCCGCTAGGCCCTGAATCAGGCCAAGGAACAGGCCTCAGCAAAGGCCAAACGACCCAGCAATCGTTCATCAGGAGGGGGAAGATATTGCCTGGCCGAGTGGCCTGGGTATTGATCCCTGCGGGGGGGAAGGAAGTACCGCTCCCGCCCGAGAAAGGCCCGGGTATCCCCCAGCCCTGAAGTAGGCCATAAGCACCCCCCGCCACAAGGGGAAAGGCTGCCCAAAAATGGCGCCTGTCACAGTGCACTCGTGCTCTCCTAAAATGGCACCCGCTATGCCACGGCCTGACGCTCTTTGTAAACGCACAGACTCCTCTTTGTCGCTGCTGAAGAACAGAAGAGGGGGCTCAAGGAGCCAGCGCGAGCTTAAATAGGCTTGGCCGCTCCTCCCCCATGGTGTGCCCTGATGGCATCACGCCAGTCCAAGCACGCCTGCCCTCTTCTTCAATGGCAGCCCGGGATTCACCCCAGGCCTCAAATCTCACCCCGCAACCCGGTAAGTACCGAGAGCAGAGCGGGGGCTTTAAATATGTTTGATTTACTTTGCAATTTTAGTGGTTTCCTATAATAAATAATTCTCTTTTGCTTCTGTTTCTATGAGTATGTGAACTACAGCAACACTTTGCAACACTAAAAAAAAAAAGCTCAAGAATAATTGTGGAATAATGGCACTGACTATTCTGCAGAATAGTTTCCAATGGACATGAGGAGTGTCTCAGTTTGCACAAGATAAAACAGTGGGAGGTGAAACATACTCTAGCCAGATTCTAGGTGTGCTCTATGTTTTTAATTGACCATGTCCACCTTTCCTTAAGTGAAGTAGTTTAAGCATAGTAGGCTGAAAACATGCATCTTGGGCAGGCCGAGTTTGTTTTTCCAACAGCTGGATCCATTGTTTAAGTAGCAACATATTGTAATCCATCTGATTTTACATCAAACTGCAGTTAATGCGCCCAAAATAGAAATAGAGCATAACCTCCAGTTTGCAACACAAAAGGCTGTCTTCACCATCATATGACATCGACTAATAAAAAGGCTTTGGAATTAATAAAAATAAATTTGACACAGATTTCTAGGATAAACAGTGAGAGAAATATAATTTTCTAGGTTTGATTCTCTGTAGAAACAGTAGTAACATAGGAAAGAAGCAAAGTAAAAACACCAACAAACATACAAAAATGTAATCCTCCATCTCTGAGATGGCAGATGTTGCCACCACTCACCATATTCTCACAGGGACACATTACCAAATTCTTCCAAGTTACACAGGAAGTGGATTGGACTGTGAAAGACCAACCCAAATTGTGTTTGCATTTTGACAAATTTATAGGGCAGACCAATAGGTGAAGTCTCCTGCTCCCCTGGTGCATTCACTATAGCTACACAATTTCCCTGCTTTTGAAAGTTTGAAAGAAATATCTGTGGGCTATAAGATCAAGTACTCAGGTATAACATGGACACTTTCCCCCAGAGTTCCTGTAACTGCTACTTCATCCACTGAGTCATCTCTGTTGGTCAGAACCAAGTCAAGGATAGCTTATCCTCTAGTTTCTTCCTCTGTTTTCTGTAGGAGAAAGTTATCAGCACCACAAGTCTGGAATTTTTTGGAGGGGTCATGTCTTTTGCTGCCTTGAATTTGGCAACTGCTAACAAAAGCATTCCATTCTAATTGTGGAGGTTGTATTGAAGCTCAAGTAAACAAACAGTACAGTGGTTTATGATCTTTGAATTTTTGTACAGGTTCACCATAGGCAGAAATATGAGGTAATTTTACCACTTTTTCTCCAGTTTTGATTGTGACTTGCAAACATAGTGTATCCATTAATAAAGATCAATGGCCAAATATTTTAAAAGACGATTCTTTTATGTTTATAGGCAATGACTTAAAGGGCATGATGATCAAGAATGAGGACTATACCCACATCACGGCTTCCCCCCCCCCCTTTTTTTAACATGAGCTGTATCCTTGACTCAGACATTTGCTCCTAGTAGTTTAGGAAGCCCAAATAAATTTGCTTGATCCAATCTTTAGGATCTTTTTAATTAAAGAGATTATCATACTTATTTTTGATAAGGTCATTAAGATTAGATGTTAATATAAAAATCTCTAGATATTTTCAGGGGTTAGTAACTCATTCCTACTGAAAGTGAGCTTGGGTTTAGTGTGATCAGGCATGTAACTAAGCAAAATATCTTACTTTTTTTAGTTTAACCCCAAACCTGATATTTCTCTATGTCATTTCATCAGGCGTGTTCTCCTTGGAGGATGCTCCGGGATGCAGTCCTGTTACTTTTTTTGCAGAGGGTATATTAGACTTCACTGAGGTGGCAGAACTGGAGCAGGAGAGCACTGAGAGGAAAGCAGCAACGAATTGAGAGGTGATTTTGGGCCCTTTCCATTGGTGGAAAAGCTTGGTAGCAGTAAGGCCTGTTACACTCAGGGATAGATGGACAGACCCATTTAAGCCCAATCATCCTAGTTCTCAGAGGCCTTGGGACCAGGGGTGTAGTCATCCAGGGTCACAAGGGGTCTCAAACTTTCTAGGGTGCCAGGTCCCAACAGTGTCCCTATGTTTCCAGCATTCTAGGAGTTAAGCTGCATGAAAGGGGGAGTGTTTGGGCCACTGAAAAGAATCTTCTGACATGCTTCCTCCTCCTTGCCTGCTGATTGGTGCCAATTAGAGCAAAAGGAGGTGAGTCAGCCATTGAGAAGACTCTTCCCAGTAGCTAACATACTCCTCTTTCATGCTGATTAGCTCCTAGGGATGTCTGTTGTTGTGGGAGAAGGCATTAACAAGAGAAGCAGAAAGCAGTATTCAAACCTGGTCAGATTACTCTATAATCTTAGAAGGTTGTATAAACTTAGAAGGGGGCTTGCTGTGAATATTATGAAAGGACCCTGCAGTTCTAAATTTGCCACTACACGACTGAACAGGACTAACTCTGTCCCATCTCATTTCCTTGTGGATTTGTAAGGGGAAATGTTTGAAAATCTGCATGGAAACACACATTTAAAAGCAATGTTAAAAGTACTTATGACTAAGAGGTGGTCTGAGGTGTTTCTGGGTCTTTTTTCTTTTCCTTTTTAAAAACCATTTCTAGCTGCTTGCAGCTTGGAGCAGCTGGAAGGCACGGTGTTTGCTAAGATTGTTGGAAACAGTTGAGTAAAAATCCCTAGGAAGTGGCCATATTTTATTATGCAATTGTATGGAGAAAAAGGTGATTGTCCCCTTGTACCTATGTGGCCAGGGCAGCCATCTTTTCCCCATACAATGTCCCTGGATGCTACATTCTGATGATTCATCCAATACAGACCATGGGGGAGGGGTGCTCCAAACTGTAGAGTAAATCAAAACCCTCCCCACATCCCTCATTACACTGCTATGTTTTGCAGTTGTGCAGAAGCCATACAACTTTGCAACACTGCAAAACTGACCGGGTGAACACCAAAAGCAATCCTTGTCCAGGGCACTTTTTATCGTAGGGTATTTAAATCACATATAAAGCAGATAAGAGAACAGTTTGTCTCATTCTAATTTGTATTTTTGCCCCTGCTATGAGAATGGTTGAGAAGCAACATGACATCTGGCTTTGCTGATTTCTAAGCCTTACATGATAAGTTTGAGAAACTGTTTGTTTTAGTTACAAATATAGGTATGAGTCATAAGCTAATTTTGTGCACAGCATGCACTCTGTTCGACTGAGATGAGCGAGAATAATGTGCTTAATTTAAAACAAAGTTATCACAAGTCTAAAAATAAATAATATTGTTAGTAGGGTTGCATTTTTTTCTAATTAAGGTTGAAAGCTAAACCCAGTCACATGATTTCACCCCTGATTTCAGTGGGAGTTAAAAGATAGCAAGGATGCTGATGAATTCATCCCCACTCAAAATTCTTGTGTATGTGTTCTGGTTGAACCAGAATTTGTATATCATTATATTTTAATGAATTTTCATTTGTAATAAATTGCTACAATGCAATATATAAAGTAATAACATATATTAGCAGAACAAAAATTAAAAGAAGCTATTATAATTAAAGCTGCACTGAATGTTCTCTTTTTTCAATATTTGGGTCAGAAGTATTGCTTTGTAGAAAGGGGATTACTTAAAAAAACAATGCTTAATTTAGAAAATGTTCACATTTTTCAACCAAGTGCCATTTGTTTCCCCTTCTTCATGGTTAGGCCCCCATTTCCCTATAGAAATCCCAGCCAATTAGGGATCACTCAGTAAATACGCAACAACTCAAGATTATCCAATCACACTTGACAATTGCTCATTTCAAGTGTCACTCACATAGATGGTTCTCATCTGTAGGTAGAGAAGTGAGACCACATCACTGCCCGCCCCCCTCCCTGTGACATGATGCAGCGTCTAGCCAACTCTACCACCCAACATGCACCCACACACTGAGCATGGGTGTTTGAAACAGAAACCCTACATGTGAGCAGCTGCTCATGCATAGGTACTCCAAGTGATCAGGGATCCTGATCATGTGAAGCTCCTCTGCCTGAGTAGCTGTTATTGGGAGGAAAGATAACTCAGCCATGCAACTAAGGGGACAAGGTTAATCAAGGGGTGAGCCAACAGAGTGACTCCACTCTGCCTTCTATACATGAGAGTTGCCTAAGCAACTTCCATTTAAAAAGGACTAATGTGTTTTTGCTATTAAGGACAAAGAAAATCCATAATAGGGCTGAAGAGAAATTGTATTCACCACTCCAGTTCAGTGACTGTTTGGGCCTTACTTTAGTAGCATGATGGCTACGGCAGGTGTGGGGAACCTTTGGTTTAACCTTAACTATAACTCCCATCATCCCTGACCATTGGCCATACTTGCTGGGGTAGGTGGGAGTAGTAATTCAGCAACCTTTGGAGGACCACGTTTCCCTACACCTGTTTTATGGGATGGAAGCTTAACCATGGAAGCAACAGTGGCATCCTATAATGGTTCACCCACCTTTGTTTTTTTTAAAGTTTTTAAGCTGCCGGTGGCTTTGGTGGAGTCAACAAATCTTTCAGATTGGCTCAGAATTTTTTTCAGAGGTTTCTCATTTTGCCCCTCAGAACACCTCAGAAAAATCCTCAACCAATCCATACTTCCCCATTTCTACTTGTCATAAACACAAATATGTAGCTGAATGTTATCCTATATTGCAGAAATGATGCATAGGGACTTAACTATGCAGAGGGTAAATAGCTGGTTCAACTACAGTCACTGGTGCTGATGAGTCTTTTTTTCTCCTGCGGATGGAATTGACTGTCCGCATCAGCTGCCTTAAAGCTGAAATCTTCTTTTGAGGCCCCTCTTTGGAGATGGTGATCTAGGAGAGGGCCTTTGCAGGGGTGCTGCCCTATCTTCAGAAAGCTCTCCTCAAGGAGGAGGCTCACTTAGTGCCAATCCTGATTTTGGAAGGTCCAAGGTAAGATGGGATTACGTCTCTTCATGGCTGATCAATGGGCACCTCAGCGATGTCCCTGCAAGGCAGGCCTCTGGTCAGGGGCACGACCTCTGGGTTTACATAGAAATGTGTTTATAACTATCATCATTTTCACCATCATCTCTATACACTGGCAGCACTTGTGGGTTTATGAAGACACACAGAAACCCATACATTTTTATTTTATTCATTGACTGTAATGGATTTGAATTGTTTTAATATGTTGGTTTGGTATTTTACTATAAATGAAAAGTAGTATATAAATGTTTATAATGAATGAAAAAACTATGATGTCTTTTCAGTGCCAGGCAATTATTTGTTTGATCAGATGTTTTATATGCTGCAGGGATGAGTGAATAAATCTGTTTCTTGCCAATGCCTCTTTCAGATGTGTTCACCCATTCTACAATTGTCAGCTACTGTTTACAAAATGCATATATTAGTGGAAAGTGTGCATAAAAATGAATACGCTAGTGAAAATAACATAAAATACATTATATTAACAGAAATTGCTTGCAAAAATGTGTACATTAGTTAAAACTACATACAACATTGTGTTTATTAGGAGAAATTTGCACTGAAATGCTGAAGACTTTTCATGACTATTTTTTTTTTAAAAAAAGTCACCAACTGCTGCAGAAATGTGAAGAACTGAATTTCAGATTGGGGAAAAAAAGAGAAACTGAGAGAACCAAAATTGACAGATCTTTCCACCCCTAAGTATATTTAGGTAGGATTGTAGCCTCCCTCAAAAATCCTGTATGTACTTACATGGAGTAAGTCCCATTGAACTCAATGTGACTTACTTCTGAACAGATATTAACAGAATTGCACTGTAATTCTGTGCAGAATTTGGCCAGAATTGCACAAAGTTTAAATAATATTTTTATTGATTTCTTTGAGCCAAGAACTACATTAGAATATTTTGGAAGTGCAAAAGCTAGTGAAAAACTAAGTAGCAATCCACATGTTACTCAAGACGCTGTGGATCAGGTCAGTTCATAGGAGCAGAGAAAGTACCTAATACTAAGTCAGTCCATGTAGCTCAGTATTGTCAACACTAATTGACAGATGCTACCCAGTGTTTCAGACAGGGAGCATACCTAACTCTACTTGGAGATGTCAGGGATTGAACCTGGGATCTTCTTAATGCAAAACAGATGCTCTGCCACCATCTTGTAATTTACCAAGATTTAATTCCTCAAGCATATCTAATATGTAGGGTTTTTTTTAAAAAAAAAAAACTTGCTTGGCTCTGTTTTTATCTTGTTTTTAACACCCTTTTTGTGTTTCTGCTGTTTTAATGTGATTTGTTTTATTTGGCTGTTTTTAATTATGGTGATTGTTCACACTCTTAGAACCCTTCTGAGCTGAAGAGTGGAGCCCAAATATCTGTATAAACAAATCAATAAATAAAACACCCAATGGGTTGAAGAAATTACAGTTCAGTCAAATTACAACTCCTGCTTTAAGTATAGAAAACAAATAATTCCCCATGAGAAAAGAAAATATCCCTAAGAATTAACCAAGGGGACCAAGGTGCTAATCTAGTTATTGAAAGGGAAAGATTCACTATTAGATGATTAGGTTATTAGGAAGTCAAAATCCAAAGAATCAGAGGCAGACATTATGTTTGTCCCTGGGCAGAACATTCAACTATTAAGTGTATGTGGTCACAAGGTAGCAGAACAGAATAGGAATTTTAGCTTCTGCCTTCAAGGGTACTTTGGGAGGTCAAGGCAAGCTTTTAAGAATTAGCTCCAGGGAAATAGATAAGTGAGATAAGATTTCTGAATGTCAGGGGCCTCTTTCATTTAGCAGATCAAGGACACCTATACATCATCTGAAAATAGAACACCACTAATGGAAAACAAGGTGCAAACTTTAAGCTCGAATGATTATCCATTTGAAAATGTTGAAAAGGGTCCTCTGCAACTTTTTCCATACTTGAAGCCATTAAGTCATTGAGTTAATGAATACCAATTGCTGAGGGTCAAGAGTGGGAGACTGTTATTATGCTCCCATGTCCTGCTAATGGGCTTTCCATAGGTCTCCAGGTCTCCACTGTGGGAACAGAAGGCTGAACTAGATAGGCCTTTGGTCTGCTCCAGCAAGACTCATATGTTCTTACTGAGACAATGTTACACAGATGTATTCTAGGCACAATCTAAGGATTGTACCTGCCCAAAGTGTGTGTGTGTGTGTGTGTGTGTTTAATTAAACAGCAGAGAAGTACTTCATATCACAAAGAAAACACCTGCATTTCAAAAGTGATCTGCAGTGTGGCTGCACTTTCAGAAACACAAATCCTAAATCCTGCTCCGTGTGCATAGGTAGTTTTTGGTTCCCTGAATTATGACTTGAATGGCTTTTTAAAAAAACAAAAACAAAAACTAACTAAAAGATTTCATCTACATTTGGTTCACAAAGAGAACCAGCCACCAGCAATCTTTCTTTTGTCTGTCTCTGTTCTGGTGTTAGTCCTGCAGTTGGCTAATGTGCCAAACAACAGATAGAGGTGCTTGCTGCACTAAAGCAAGCTTACCCAACCTAGTATCCTCTGGATATTTTGGAATACAGCTCCCATCTCTGACTATTGGCCATGCTCCGTGGGGCCAATGGGAGTTGGCAACATCAGACCCTGAGACTGGAATTAGTGCTGGGTCAAAGAATGTCGCCCATATCTGCTGATCTGAGGGAGGCCAAAAAGACCTGGAGGAAATAAGGATTTTGGTGTGTGTGTGAATTCTATTCATATTCATATATCAGAAAAACATAGAATCATAGAATAGTAGAGTTGGAAGGGGCCTATAAGGCCATCAAGTCCAACCCCCTGCACAATGCAGGAATCCAAAGCATTCCCGACAGATGGCTGTCCAGTTGCTGCTTGAATGCCTCCAGTGTCAGAGAGCCCACTACCTCTCTAGGTAATTGATTCCATTGCCGTATGGCTCTAACAGTTAGGAAGTTTTACCTGATGTCCAGTTGAAATCTGGCTTCCTGCAACTTGAGCCCATTATTCTGTGTCCTGCACTCTGGGACAATCAAGAAGAGATCCTGACCCTCCTCTATGTGACAACCTTTCATATACTTGAAGAGTGCTATCATATCTCCCCTCAGTCTTCTCTTCTCCAGGCTAAACATGCCCAGTTCTTTCAGTCTCTCCTCATAGGGCTTTGTTTCCAGTCCCCTGATCATCCTTGTTACCCTCCTCTGAACCTGCTCCAGTTTGTCTGCATCCTTCTTGAAGTGCGGAGACCGGAATTGGACACAGTATTCAAGATGAGGCCTAACCAGTGCTGAATAGAGGGGAATTAATACTTCACACGATTTAGAAACTATACTTCTGTTCATGCAGCCTAATATAGCATTTGCCTTTTTTTGCAGCCACATCACACTGTTGGCTCATATTCAGCTTGTGATCAACGACAATTCCAAGATCCTTCTCACATGTCGTATTGCTGAGCCAAGTATCCCTCATCTTATAACTGTGCATTTGGTTTCTTTTTCCTAAGTGTAGAACTTTGCATTTATCCCTGTTGAATTTCATTCTGTTGTTTTCAGCCCAGTGCTCTAGCCTATCAAGGTCCCTTTGAATTTTGTTTCTATCTCCCATCATCTGCAAATTTGATAAGCATGCTCTGTACCTCCTCATCCAAGTCGTTAATAAAACCGAGGGACAGACTGGAGACATATAGGCAGGAAATTATATGGAACTACTCCTTGCCATTTGTGTGGAGTTTTTAAAAAAATTATATTTACCATAGCACAATAGGGGGGAAATAAAACTACACAGTGTTTCTGTATATTGGGACTGGAGTTTAATTGCCAGTTTAAAGTAAAATTCACATAGCCTCTTTTTCTGTCAGGAGAACGGAAAAAGTGTGCTGAAAGTCAGAGGAACTGTGTGAATCCTCCCTCTGAGCTGTGTCGATTGGCGGTTGCTGCAGTGCTAAGTCTATCTTCTGCTCCAGGTATATGAAGGGGAAGAGCTGCCTGAAGTTGTGTGTGTGTGTCTGTGTGTCTGTGTGTGTGTCTGTGTTTGGAAGGACTCTGGGTGCTGTTGCAGCTGTTGCCACTTACCTACCCTGCCTTCATTTTGTGTCTTCTGCTCCAGGTATATGAAGGGGAAGAGCTGCCTGAGGCAACACCTCAGTGTTGTGCCAAGTGCAATGCTTTAGAGTCACACTTGGCGTCGTCTTGGGGTTGTTTTGGAGAAAGAAAACAATGGAAGAAATGTTTATAGTGCTATTGGTTATGGGAGATGGGGTTGGGGGGAGAAGCACAATGGGACATTGGAGAACATGTTGTAGATATTGTTATAATTGCTATGTTTGGTTTGTTTTATTTATTCTGTTATTATGTTATGCATATTGTTGAGATTTATTGTTTACTTATGTTTATTTAAAATGTGATGTATTGTTTTTCCTTTTAATTGTACCAAATATGTATTGTATACTTATATTGTATATTGATTTTTATGTTATAAACCACCCAGAGAGCTTCGGCTATGCGGCGGTATAGAAATTTAATAAATAATAATAATAATAATAATAACAATAATAACAACAGTTCCTTTAATTCCTAAGCCACCATTCTGGATTCTACCATAACTGTAATGCTTTTTTTTCTTCAAACAGGACATCTGCAAAACTTGCAAAGTGAAAGAAATCTGAATGGAAGTGAGGGGAGAAAGGCCACCTTGTCACAAGCAAAGCGTAAATGAAAACAGCATTGCATTATTAGCTGTAGAGAAGAATAAATTGCAAGCCAAAGAGTTGAAACAAATGTAGTCTCAGATAATCAAAGGGTGGGAGTCATCTGTTTATGAATTCCATCTTCTTTTAGGTTGCAATCCTATACACTCTTACCTGGAAGTCCACTGAACTCAATGGGGACTGTGTTTCAATAGACATGAATAAGCTTGCTATCCCATTTCTTAGTATCTCAGGTGTTCATTGGCTGGTCACAAAACAAGCACTAGAATATATCCATTGGATTATTTTTAAAAAAATATCTTCCTCTGTTTTCTTAGCAGTACTGAGATTTGCATTTACAATTCTTTAAAATAAATCTATTAACACTACTTGATAAATAAAAATAGATAACATTGCAAAGGATTAGTTTTCTGCTAATGGAAAATCAAAATTGCATTGATTATAGATGAATGGTAAACCAACTTTATAATCTCAAATTCATTTTTCAAAACTTTATCCATAACTTTCCCCCAAGCAAAATGATTACTCAAATGCTACTAGTCGCCAATCACTGTTGTTTCCCATCTATTTAAATCAATATTCCTGTCAAACTGTTATTAATGTAACACTGAGATTTGAGCGAAGGACAATGTGAAAACCATAAGAAAGATATTAATGTGTCCATATTTAATTTTCCTCCAAAGACATTCCAAAAAGTTATGTGAAGGAATTGATGTAACCATTCCTTCTATTCCCAATGTTCATTCTGAGATCATTTGCTTATGTTGCCTGAACAGCCACACCTTTGCACAGCAGGGGTGTATATCAGCACACTTTAGAGATTTAACAAAAAAGGGGGGAAATGCCAAAGGGAGGGGTCTCCAAAAACACCCAGTGAGGACTTAGTAAGAATGGGTGAATCTGTCCATTTGTTTTCTCAGTTTCTCATTTTTCCAATGTTAAATTCAGTTCTCCACAATTCTGCATGCTTGTTTTTTTAAAAGTAATCTTGAAATTTCATCAGCATCTTAGAGCAAATTTTTCCTAATATACACATTTTTGCAAAGCAATTTCCCCTGATATATTTTTATTATTATTACCACCCACCCTTCACCCAGAGATTTAAAAACACATAATTAAAATAGATAAAAACAATCTAAACAACATCACAGAAAATAGGGTGGATCCTAAAAATATTCATCTCAGGTGTCAAAGGCCATTCACTGAAAGTTGTACAATGACGTTGCCAGATGCACCTTGGTGGGGAGGAAGTTCCACAGCTTAGGGGCTGCCACAGAGAATGCCCTGTCCTGGGCCAAGCCCCCTGAGCCTCCAAAGGTGGGTGAACTACCAAAAGGGCCCTCTATGCTGATCTCATCACCCAAGAGGGTCTGTAGGAAGGAGGCAGTCTTTCCAACATTTGGAACCTAAGTCGTTTAGGGCTTTAAATGCTCACCTGAGCACCTTGAACTGGGCCCAGAAACAAACTGGCAACCAATGCAGCTGTTTTAAAATAACGGTTATGAGTTCTAAAAGGAATCCCAGCCAGTAATCTGGCTGCTGCATTTTGGACCAGTTGAAGTTTCCAAGTCATCTCCAAGGGCAGCCCCACGTACTGAAGAGCACGTTGCCATAATCTAATCTGGAAGTTACCAGACCATGGAGCACTATGGCCAACTCTTTTCTGTCCAAACCAGCTGGAGCTGAAAGAAGACACTTCTAACCACTGAAGCCACTTGAACCTCCAGTGACAGTGTTGTATCAAGGAGTACGCCCAGGCTGCAGACCTCATCCTTCAAGGAAAGAGCAACCACATTCAGAACAGGCCATCTTCACATCTCTTGGACGTGAGAAGTCTGGACACATAACACCTCTGTCTTTTCAGGATTCAGCCTCAATTTATTGGCCCACATCCAGTCCATTACTTCCTCCAAGCACTGGTTTAACACCTCAGCTGCCTCTCCCGATTCAGATGGAATTGAGAGATAGAACTGGGTGTCATCTGCATATTTATGGCACCTCACTCCAAATCTCCTGATGACAGCTCCCAGTGGCTTCATATCAATGTTAAATAGCATGAGAGACAAGATGGAATCCTGCAGAATGTCACAGGATAATTCCCATGGTACTGAACAGTAGCCTCCCATAACTACTTTTTGGAAGCAGCTCTGGAGGTATGAGCAGAACCACTGAAACACAGTGCCCCCAGCCCCCCTAACATTTTTATACACACTTTACCCTAATGTATGCATTTTCCCTACACATTACTATCCCAGAGAACCACATTTCAAAATTGAGAGAAGTGCAAATTTCAAAGGATGACTCTGTTTCAGTTCATGTATTGTTTCAGAAAGCATGGATTAGACAGGTTTACTAGTAAACATGAACTGAATCAAATGTCTCCTCCTTCCCTGGGTCTGAGTATGCTCAGTGAACGTGAAATGCTGACTGACTGTTGGGAAAAAATGGAAAACTGGGGTGGAAGGGGGGGATGGAATAGTATGCTTTGAATTGTGAATGACAGCACTCTACACTGCAACATTTTGTTGAACGTCCCACTTGCAGAGCTTGGAAAAGTTACTTTTTTGACCTACAACTCCCATCAGCCCAATCCAGTGGCCATGCTGACTGGGGCTGATGGGACTTGTAGTTTAAAAAAGTAACTTTTCCAAGCTCTGCCCACTTGTATATTGTATTCATCTTGTGGCATTCTAATGGTGTCATTTATTTATCTGAAGTAGTTCATTTTTTCTTTATGGCTGCAACATCAAGATAGGTTTTATGCTGAGGAAGTTTCACATCTAGGATTCTCAACGGCTTGCTTCGATGTATCACCGCAGGGTGAGCTAGATTTGGGGGAATCTGTACGACAGGAAAAGACACATCTGCTGAACTTCTTCCTGCCTTCTAGCTATCAAAGAGTCCTTTGGGTCATGAGCTGGCAATCTTATTCACATGCAGAATGTACTTTTGAAATTGTACAATAAAAATGTGTGTATCTATGAACATAATACTGAAGATAACCTGCAGGTCTTTTCCGGGATGCATTTAGCAACATAAAATGATGGTGTTTTGTACCTCCTGGTGTTTACTAATACTCTAATGGGGGGGATCCATTTGGAAATTGGGGATACAAGGGAGGTGTCCCTTGCTAAGAAACCTGCAGAAGTTCAGACAAATAAGTCCAGGAGTTATTGTGTTAGGTGATTTCACCTTCATTATATATATTTTTTAAAACCTGGAAAAGTCAACTATTTTTTTTCTTAACCCTCCCCCTCTTCTTGGAAGTACCTTCTGTGAACCAAAAGAGGGAGAGAACTATGCTTTTAAAAAATTATGTGCTGGAGGAAAGAAGAATTGAGAAAGAAACAGGCCACCCCAAATGCTGCAGGGGTGAGACTAGGCTGGAACCATCAAGAGGCAAGCGTTTTCCATCTTCCTTGCCCCACCCCTCTTGCCCGGACCCTCATAAAGAAGAGCTGCTGTTTGAGAGGTATTGGTGCAGGGATGAGACTGCTGGGACCAGGAAGGGGCCAACCTTTCCACCTGCCTTGCACCCTCATCCCTGCTGTTTCTGACATCTTTCTAGGGACTCCCCTTTGCCAGGAAGATGAATGTATTTCGCTTTTAGGTGTTTGTTTGAAAAGTTCCGTTTTTATCGTCTTAACTTTTTGTAATTTGTATTTTTTTTGTTTTTTTTCTTACTTGTATTTTGTATTTGTGCATATTCTTTGTGAGCTGCCTTGGGGGCCCTTTTGGCATAGAAATAAACTATACATAACATGACAATAGTATCACTCAGCTGATTAAATTTATGTCCTACTATCACAGCAAAACTTGGCGAAGGATGACCCATATGTTTACTTCAACAGTACTCCCCCAAATCATTATGATTGGAGTGCACTGGGAAAATAACTCACTAGACCTGTCTATCAAAATAAAAGCTCTCTCCATCCTCTCCCCTTATACCCTCTCTACTCTCGAGCTCCGGCCATTTCCCAGTAAGCTTGGTTTCATTTTTCAGAAAAGAAAAGGAGGAGAGGGAATTGTGGTGCGTTTAACTGTATGGAAAAACCTCAGCAATTTGAAAGGTTAGGCACTTCTGTGTGACTTGTTAACAGTGCAACCTAACTCACAAATGTGAAAAGCTACCCCACATCACCCCAATTTGCCTTGCTGTTTGGGATACACATGGGGCCAGTGCACACCCATAGGAAATAACAATCTTGTATGCAGGATCCTACATGAATTCCACCAAGCCAAAGTGTTGGTTTTAACTTTTAAATGTCTATATGGTTTGGAATTAAGGTATCTAAAGGGCCATCTGCTTCCATATGAACCTATCCAGTTATTTAGATTGTTGTCAGAAATCCTTCTCTGGGTACATTTTAGAAAATAAGCACTTCTGACTTTGATACTCACCTGGCACTGGACTTCATGAGCTTGAGGTAAGAAGGTTGCCCAAAAAGGAATGTAGCCCTAGGTCCAAAAAAGGTCCCCCAGTACTGTTTTAAACAAACGGGTTCATCAGAAGTAATTCTAAATGTATATCCAAATCTAGTTTCTTATGGAGCAGGAGCAGGGAACAATTTTCTGTTGAAGGCAACATTCCTTTGGAGATAACCTGTCAAGTGATGCAAGCTGGCATTGGACAGGTCCAGAGCCAAAAGTGGGGGGTACCTCCTTTTATCTCTTCAATGTCCCCCTTTTACTGACTCACTGTCTCCCCTCACCCTCTGATCATTTGCAGAGAGCTTTCCCCCCATCTTCCTTGCATTGCCCCATCTGTTTCAGCTCCCTGCCCTCATTTCTTCCCTCCCACTATCCTTCCCTCCAGGTTCCACCCACCCACATGAAATTAAGTCAAGGACCATATGAAATTGACTGGGCAGCTACATGTGGCCCTTGGCCTGCAGGTTTCCCACTCCTGCCATAGTTTCTTCCCTTTTTCTCTTATATCAGGAACATAATAATCAGCTGTACCCTCCACCTAAAAGAAAGCTTCCAGAATCAGATTTGAAGTAGACTAAAATACTTTGCTTTCCCAAAAGTGACTGCATTGTACACACTAAGGTGTGTACCCAGCACTACCTCTGACCTTGGCGAGCCTCATGAATCACATGATAGGGTGGATATGTGTCTTACTTTACAGAGGACTCTCTTCTAATTGAAGGGCTGCCAGATGACAGCTCTCAGTTTAAAAGAGGCCTCTATTTGAAGGACTGTTCAGTCCAAGTCTTATTTAAACAGAAATCAGGAGTCATAAAGTTTCTTCTCAACAGTTATCACATGGACTATGAACTGAGCAGGCCCACAGGTCATATAGTCAACTTCACCGCTATGGATAGATCAGAGCTTGGAAGATGACTTTTAAAAAGTAATAAATTACAGTTACAATTACATGGCCCAAAAAGTAGTAATTACTGTTACAATTACAATTGCTCTGAAAGTAACTGATTGCTTTACTTTTTTTCAAATGTAATCACTACGATTACATTTCAGTTACTTTCTTTAAAAAAATGCCTACAAGGTGCTGGCCTTGGCTGCTGCACATCTAAGTAGCCTAAAACAACATTAAAAATAAAAACACACATACAGAGGTAGTAGAATATTCTTTTTATCCATAAAATAGCAATGGTGGTCTCTCCGCTGGAAAGGTGGGGAGGGAGGCAGAGGCTACTACTCAGATCTTTGCACATCAAACCAAGTGCAACCCCCCCCTCAGCCAGCAAACATAATCTCTCTCACTTAACCACCTCCCGGACCCTGCCCTGCCACCAACTAAGGGACACTCACCCAAGCAAACATTTTCCCCTGAGATGTAAAAAAGTTAAAATACTGCAAATGCAGCAAAGTAGCCAGAGAGGGTGGTGGAGGCCACTTTGTGTGCCAAGT
This sequence comes from Rhineura floridana, assembly GCF_030035675.1. Lineage (NCBI taxonomy): Eukaryota > Metazoa > Chordata > Lepidosauria > Squamata > Rhineuridae > Rhineura > Rhineura floridana. The sequence continues at coordinate 68,034,671 of NC_084480.1, read as the reverse complement.
GCAAACACAGTATTCACATACACACACACTGTCATCTCCACAGTTCTTTATCTCCATTCTGCTGCTGCCTCCTTCTCCTCCTTTATCCATGTTCTTGCCCTCCGGCTCCTTTTCCCCACAGAGCATGAGGGAAGAGCAACGCTGCACAGAAGCCCAGTTTGAGGCACATGATTTTCATTCACAAAGCAGAGGAGCAGAAGACTTCCCCTGCTTCCCCCGCAAAAAAGTAGTGCCCAAAAGTAATGATGGAAACATTACAGATACTCCACAAAAGTAATAAAATTACTCCTAGTTCTATTACAATCAAAATGTAAAGGAATTACCCACTCGTTCCTCAAAAAAGTAATTAATTACAAGTAATTCGTTGCTTGTAGCGACTTATTACCAAGTTCTGGGTTAGATGGATTTCTGTTGGAATCATAATAATTATTTCTAAATCTGTACATGTAAATTAGCATATCTAAAGATGCATATTCATGTATTCTTTTTGTTCTTTTTTTGGGAGGGTGATTTCTCTTTTTTGCACATGCATAGCCACCCATTGCATGATGCTTTTGATGTATACTTACACATATGAGAGCCCCTGCTATGGTTTGGCTAGCCCTGCTTAAAATATACAATATTCAGGGTTCACTGAATTCAGCTATTTTTCTCCTGTGCTAAACTATGTAATAAATTAGGTGTAGCAGTGTCTGTGTTAAGCACAGTTTCAAGGTAAGCCGCAAAAAAGGCTCTCTGCTTTGAAAAGTTAAGCTGGACTCTCTAAATAAGATTAATGCACATGGTCTACACAAATTATTCCTATGTCAGTCATGGGCCTGCTCATTCCCATGTAGAAGAAACAATATTGGTCCTGGCAAGTGTACAAACACACTTTGAAATGTATGGAGTCAGGGAGTTCTAGCTGAAATCTGAATTCAAATTATAGCCTGCATTAATTACAAGTAGTAAATGTTTTCTCTGATTAAGATTAATGATATTGGCTCCCAGAGTTGATAGCAGGACAATAGCATTTGCATTGTAAAACTTATATTTGCATACCATTAACAACAGCATTTTTCAATGGTGGTATGCATGCACATGTAGTGGTGGGAGGGCAGATTGTGTTAGCCGTGCCCTTTAAATGCCAATTTTGGGCTATCAAGAGGTATCACAATTTGAATGGGAACATTGTCTGTCTCCAGAATCATACTCAAAGAGTGCTTATAAATGGTTCCTTCTCAAACTGGGCAGAAGTAATGAGTGGGGTACCACAGGGCTCGGTCCTGGGCCCAGTGCTCTTCAACATTTTTATTAACTACTTGGATGAGGAGGTACAGAGCATGCTTATCAAATTTGCAGATGATACAAAATTGGGGGGCATAGCTAATACCGTGGAAGACAGAAAGAAAATTCAAAGGGACCTTGATAGGCTGGAGGATTGGGCTGAAAACAACAGAATGCAATTCAACAGGGATAAATGCAAAGTTCTACACTTAGGAAAAAGAAACCAAATGCACAGTTATAAGATGGGGGATAATTGGCTCACCAATATGACATGTGAGAAGGACCTTGGAATTGTCATTGATCACAAGCTGAATATGAGTCAACAGTGTGATATGGCTGCAAAAAAGGCAAATGCTATATTAGGCTGCATGAACAGAAGTATAGTTTCCAAATTGCATGAAGTATTAGTTCCCCTCTATTCAGCACTGGTTAAGCCTCATCTTGAATACTGTATCCAGTTCTGGTCTCTGCACTTCAAGAAGGATGCAGACAAACTGGAGCAGGTTCAGAGGAGGGCAACAAGAACGATCAGGGGACTGGAAACCAAGCCCTATGAGGAGAGACTGAAAGAACTGGGCATGTTTAGCCTGGAGAAGAGAAGACTGAGGGGAGATATGATAGCACTCTTCAAGTACATGAAAGGTTGTCTCATAGAGGGCCGGGATCTCTTCTCGATCGTCCCAGAGTGCAGGACACAGAATAATGGGCTCAAATTGCAGGAAGCCAGATTTTGACTGGACATCTGGAAAAACTTCCTAACTGTTAGAGCCATATGACAATGGAATCAATTACCTAGAAAGGTAGTGGGCTCTCCGACACTGGAGGCATTCAAGCGGCAGCTGGACAGCCATCTGTCGGGAATGCTTTGATTTGGATTCCTGCACTGAGCAGGGGGTTGGACTTGATGGCCTTATAGGCACCTTCCAATTCTACTATTCTATGATTGTATGATAAAATTGTATGCTGAAATCTTATTCTTTTCTAAAAGGGGGAGAAATCACTTAAACAAAAGAACACAAAAACAAATTCTTGTTTTGTGAATGAGGATCCTATAAATCGTAGGGCAGAATGTTTTTGAGAATGAATCCTCTTAGATACTGGTTGATGCTGATTGAAATGATATACAAATTGTAACACTGCTGGTGCACAACTTCACCATCTGGAATTACTGACCATGAAATCTATAAAGTCTTGGCTGTGGTTCATGATGATATTTTCAAGCTTTCACCAAAAAGAATCATCTTCATTATCATATTCTGATGAGCTATTTTTATTCTCAGTTATTACTTAGTTCTAAATAAATACTGCTTTTTGTAATGTTATATTTTCAGCAATAAAAGGCAACTCCATAAAGTTGTTATCCTAAAACCACGTGCCATTGTAAGTTCCTTTGAAATTAGTATCACTTCCAAGATAATATTCATTGGAGTGTCTCACATGCATTTTTATTTTATTCTGCTTGTTTGCTAGCTTTCATATAAGATTATATCATTTTTGTTTTGTATTCACTAATCCATGTCAAGTGAGAAAATCTAGACCTCTTTAAGGGTAATAATTTTTCTTTTTCTCTTTGGGTTATTCTTTTAAAAAAATGAACACAAGACAGATTTTGTGTTCCCAGAAATGCATGTACCTTAGGCAGACAGAAGTGGAAAATGTAACAGAGTCTGAGATAATAGAAACACAATTGAATTTACCTTGTTGTTCTGTTTATGAACAGCAATATTTATACTGTTGTGAAGTAGGTATCATAATGATTCTAAAAACAAAATTATCCAATTGCATGTACTCTTGTTGAGCAGCAAGTATCAGCCACCTTACAAGATTTAACCTGGCTTTTGTGCAACCTCATCTTCTGAAAACTATTACATTATTGTATTTTACATTGCTCTTTTTTATAACTTGCTAGTAATGGTTTATGACCTGTTGACATTATATGCTGTAAATATCTGGACTTCATTTATTTAATACATTCTTTCTCAAGGAAATGAAATAATAGATTTTTATGTTTCCTTGAGAAAGAATGTATTAGATAAATGTGAATGTAATTTGTGACATGATCAATAGTATTAAGATGTAGATTAGACAATATTTTGGGCAGAAATGCTCTCCTATGTCATCTCTGATACTTACAGCCATCATTTATTAGAGCAGCACAAGAGGTGGATAATTTGTTTGTTTTTTTATTCAACAGGTGATAATTATTTCACCTGAATCCTTAGTGTTCCCCCAATCAACCTGATGTTGCTTCTCAGAGTGGGGGGAACAGCCATGCATGTTTTGGACAGCTGAGGCCAGAGAGACATTTGAAAGCTAAGGGTATTCCTGGTCACTTAGAGATGTTTTGTTAATAGTGCAATCCAACGCAGAAATGTAATAACGTTCCCTGAATCACCCCCATTTGCCCTGTAGTTTGGTGTACACACAGAGCTGGAGCACATCCTGGGTCTCTATTACTTAACAGGATCTGCAATGAGCAATAATTCAAATTAACTTGCCTCACGCTGGTGCAGGCATCCTATAACTTGAGAGGACCATGGCTAAAGTTTTCTCGACTGTCTCCACACTTTCTCAAGGGAAGGGTCAACTAGCTCGCTGGTCTGAGGCTTCCAATGCCCACTCATCATAAAGACAACATGAACACAGGGACCCTGTGTGCTCCATCCCTCCCCAACTGGTGTTGGATGCACTAAAGCGCTTGAGGGCCCAAGAAGCCTCCATTCCCACAGCCCCTCAAGCCAGGCTGCAATACAAAGTAAGTTAAGATGATGCCCCTTCATTTAACAGGTGCCTCAGGTTACTACCAGAGTAGCCTCACCAGCCTTCTTGCTTGCATCACCTGCTAGTTGTGATGAAGGGAGAGCAACAACAAGTTAGCTGAGTTGATGTTATTCCCACCCTCCAAACAGTATGGAACTGGAAAAAACAAACCCTTATGGCCAGTTAAAGCCACACACCAAAAAATCACACTCAACCCTCAAGGGAGACTGACTAATTCCATACTGCTAACAAGGTTAGATGGAGGAGGTGCTATGTCATAACGGTGTGCTTAGGATATCCCCTTTTACAGCTACATGCTGCACGTCAGTGATATGGGTACATACCATATGTTCCTTCATCCTCCCAAAGGGAGGACAAACGTGCTCCCTCCTGACAGTTGGGGGGGCATGAGTCTCACAATGTGATAAAGAACAAGCAGTGCTGAATTCTATGTTGTAAGCACATTTGCATGTTCCTCTGTGGTACTTCCCACATTCTTTAATTGTTGTGTTGTTGTACATCCTTTTGAATAAAGATGACATAACTATCTGCCTAAAGGAAAAGGAAAACTCAAACTCCTGCAAACACAAAACAAAACCTTTACACAATGTTTTACTTTTCATGAAAAAGTGATGTTCTACTCTTTGTATATGGATGACCGAACCATTTTCTTGGTGAATGGATAATATTTCCCTTCATTGCCTTCACTCCCTATCCATGTCCACATTAGTCTTCTAATTTGGCTTCCCTAACCTCCATTTATCATGCTCTTCTTTATTAATAATATGCTGTCATGTGGGGCACACAGAAAGTAAGTACTTTTTTAGCTATTCATAATTGCTATGCCAGTGCCAAAGGTTGCCTAATGGTTTTATTCTGCTCTCTTATACCTTGTGGGCATGACATTTATTTTGCCCTGTCCCTCCATTTCTTCCCCATTTGTCTGTTCTGTGCCACAGAGCAACTGCAGCAACTTGTAAACTCAATAGTGCATCAATCCTCTGTCGTTGATCCATTTATCCCATAAACACTCTTTCAATCAAATCTCTGCCAGCAATCCATCCTATATTTTTCTCACTGGCTTGCCAATCAGTTTTCTAGTCCCTGAACTATTCTTTGCCTCAATCCATCTCCTGTATCCCAGAATCCTAGATAAATTCTCCCTCTCCATTGACCCCTAATCAATTTTTCAGTCCACTGTCAGCATAGCCTCTGGTACATCCTCTGTCTACTTCAAGCTAGTCCCTGCTATCAGCTCTCTCTTTTTTAAGGGTACAAAAATATAATAAATATTTTTGTATCATTTCTACTAATGCAGGCAAATACAATATTGGCTAAGTTTCCTAAGATTTTAAATCAAATCTACCCTGTTTGAAAGATAGAGAGGACTGCAACACAACACAGCATTTTGTATTAATTTGGCACTCTAAAAGGAATGGATTACATGCCCTGGGACTAAAGAAGTAAAAAAGAAGCATTCAATAAATTCTCACTTACTTTGACATTAAGCTATTACATCATCTGGTTTTAGGTACATTGAGTCAGGGGCTTAGGAGTCAATGGTCATGGTAGAGAATTGATTATATGTAGGCCAATAAAATAAGTAGGATATGATATCATGGACAGTAACAAGAAATCACTTGCCCTTACCAGTTTGTTTTTAAATCTAGACTGTAATAATCCATTTTGCAGTACTTTCTAGCACTTTATCATGGTCCATCTTGAGCTGAAAGAAGGTTAAAAAGGCAGTTCATGATAAGCCTTGGTAATGTGTCGTCCCTCCCCCCCAAGAAGTTGCTACAGTGAGGAATGATATGAAATTTCTGAATCCTGAGGAAAAGACCATTGTTTTCTGGCCAAGTCCCATTACAGAAGAGCATTTTGAGATTATGGCTTCAGTGAATTCATGGAAAAAGTGACACCGAGTGAACTAGTGATATGACTGATTTATCATTAATTCACCAACAGCCTTCCTTGTATAGGAGGGACGGCAAATTTGTGGCCTATCAGATGTTGTTGGATTTTTAAGTACCATCATCTCCAGTCAGCATGGCCAGTGGTCAGGGATTATGGAAACTGGAATCTAAAAACATTTAGAGGGCCACAGATTCCCCTCTCTGTCATACAGAATTAGCACAAGAATTGTGGGTTGGTATAGCATTTACTGGACTCATCCCCAGTTTCTATGTGTTCATTGTCTCTTCTGCATAGAGCCCATATACCTGGGATAGCCAGATGGTACCCTCCAGATGTTGCTGGAAACTCCCCTCAACCTACTTGCAATGCTAGTTTGAGCTAATTGGAGCTGGAGTACAACATCATTTGGAGGGCCACAGGGTCCCCCATTCCTGATATGTGATGGTGTTTAGTCTTGTGGAAGAAAACAAAGCTTCACATTGTTTTTAGATCAGACCTGTTAGAAGCACCTCTATATTGGGAGCAAAGTTCAAAAAGCTGTTTGGAAAGAGTGTCAGACTGACACGGAAACACTGAGAATGCCCAAAGTTCTCTGCTTCTTCATTTTTACATCATACATTTATATGGTTCCTTGAATGAATGAATGAACTGCCTTCAAGTCGATCCCAAATTATGGCAACCCTATGAATAGGGTTTTCATGGTAAGTGGTATTCAGAGGTAGTTTACCATTGCCTTCCTCTGAGGCAGTGCCTGACCCAAGGTCACCCAGTGCACTTCATGGCTGTGTGCGAAATTAAATTAAATTAAATTAAAAATGTACAGTCTATTTTCAGGGGTTATGAGAGCATATTTTGGAAATCCAAGGGGTGCTGGCAGTGGAAAAGGTTAAGAACCACTGATCTAGGTAAACCTATGTTTTATTCCTGAATCAGACAGCAGGAAAAAAAAACTTTCTCATAGCATTATTTAGATGATACTTCATTTCAATTTCAATGAAAGAATCTATAACACCTTCTTCTTTAGCTTTCCTGGGAGTCCTTTATTTATTATTTATTATTAAACTTATATACCGCCCCATAGCCGAAGCTCTCTCTTTAGACTCTTTACCAGGGATTCATGTAATTTCTTACTAGTTTCCTCATACCAATCAAAAATAGGCATTCCATTGAGTCTGAGGAATTTTGCTGCCTCTAGACTCAAGGGCTCTGCAAAGGTGAACAATTTTATCTAAATCAAAAGTTCCCACCAGGGGAAACTATAAGTCTGGACTGTCTCTAGCGTAAAAATTCCATTGTCCCAAAAAATCTACAGCTTCCATGTCTATAGTTATTATACATTCAGAAGGCAGGTGTTCCTTTTGGAGCATCGCCTTTGGATCTTCCACCCCCCTTCTCTCAATTCACACAGGGAAAAGGTCCTCTGGATCACAAGGTTCAGATGTCACGCTTAGTCCCAGACCTGGTCAGCAGCTCATATATAGAGAGAAAAACTCATTCACACCTGTCTTAATTCACACGGGTCTTCCACACAAGGAAAGGCTTATTTTGGAAGTCCAGTCTGACCTGGGATCTGCTCAAGGCACAACAACACCTAATGACCTAAGACAAGACTGTGTGACAATGGCACAAAATGCCCCAGTTAGATCTGGCTCATGGATCGGTGAGTCACTGGGGAAACAGAGAAGGGAAAAAATCTCCTTAGGTTTGGTCCTACCAAGCACCCTAGCATTCAGCTGGCTCTGGTCACAGTCCAGTGGAACTTGCAAAGAGATTGGTGTGGCTGCACTTGGATTAGAGTTTCCCCAGAAGATTACTCAATTCACTCAAGAGCACAGAGTTCATTAATTCAATTCACATAAGGGTTCATTCACTAACACCATTTTCAATCCTCTCAATCTCCCTTCCCAGAAAAATGCAGCCTAATAGAGCATTTGCCTTTTTTGCACCCATATCGCACTGTTGGCTCATATTCAGCTTGTGATCAACGACGCTTTACTTTGAGGATTGGTAAGGGTACAAAAGAAATCCTCCAACAACTTCAGCTCCAGAAAATGCAGGAATTTGCATCTGTTGCAAAATGCAGTGGCAAGACTGCTCACTTGGGCAGGGTATCACCAACATGTTACCCCACCGCTGAAAGAATTGCACTGGCTGCCCATTTGCTACTGCGTCAAGTTCAAGGTTCTAGTTTTGGTGTACAAAGCCCTATACAGCTCAGGACCAGGATACCTGAAAGACTGTCTTATCCTTTATATACCCAGTTGATCACTGCGCTCTGCAGGTGAGGGCCTCCTGCAGATACCATCTTATCAGGAGGTCCATTCTGTACAGCATTGGAAATGGACCTTTAGTGTGGCGGCACCTGCCCTGTTGAATTCCCTACCCATAAATACGAGACAGGCACCATCTGTGTTATCTTTTCAGTGCCTGTTGAAGACCTTCCTCTTTCAACAAGCCTTTTAAGTTGAGACCTTATCTCAGTCTACGTCTTTGATGGAATTGCTTTTTAATATGTTTTTAAACCTTTTTTTAAAACAATATGTTTTTAATCTTTTTTTTTAAGAAAAGACATTGTTGGCCTATGATGAATTCTTTAGGATGAGGGCGGCAGTTGATGTGGATTTGACATGGGACAGGAAGGACCCAGAATTGTGGCTGAAATTCATGACTGCGGCCCATGCTGTTCAGGGTGATAGAGCTGACTGTGGGCAATTGTTGAGTAAGTCTCCCACTTTGGAGCCTTCCTGTGGGTCCACGGGGCAGGGGGTTCAACCCTGCCTGCTCTATTGTGAGTTTAGTCCTAAGGTCTTCTACAACAGGACCCTTGTAAATTCAGGCATGAGTGTTCCATCTGTGCTGGCTCCCATTCCTTTACCTGTTGCTCTAGAGCATGGGGTTTTAGGGGTCCCAGAGTGGGAAGAAGCCTGGATCTGGAGGGCAGCCTTCAGGTAAGGGGTCCCACCCCAATTAATATCCAGCGACTCTTGGTTTTGCTTTGTCAGTACCACAACCATGCTGTTGTAGTTTATCTGAGAGGAGGTTTTAGTTATGGTTTGAGGATTCCAGTTGTTGGGGAGCATAAACCTTACATGTCTGGGAATTTGAAGTCTGTGGTTGGAATGGAATTGGTACAGGAGAAAAATAGATAAGGAAGTAGCTGAAGGTCCTTTTGACTACCCTCCTATGTCCACTTTGGGGGAATCGCCTTTGGGTATCATTCTTAAGAAAGATCCTGGGCAGTATCACTTCATTCATCACCTGTCTTACCCTAGGGAGCAATCAGTGAATGATGCTATCCCTGATCATTTGTGTTCAGTACTTTATGCTTCCTTTGATAGTGCATTTGTTATGGTTCAGCATTTTGGCCAGGGCACTTTCATGGGTAAGTGTGCCATCAAGTCTATTGGAATGAAGCAACAACTCTTGTAGTTAGTTACCTGAACTGGTGGGAGGTGCTAGACAGAAATAGTAACATTTTGTCTTCCTCTCACTGACCATCTTGTAACTTGTTTGCTTGTTTGAGCACTTTCTTCCTGCTTCTTCTCAGATCCCACTTTCTCCCTTCGTTCTCCCTCCATGTTGTGAGGATGTGTCTCTCCATGCTCTTCCTCAGAGAGATGGCCATGTACAGTATGTTCTCAGTGAATAAACCCTAACTTTTCTTTTTCACCTTTACCAGTGGTCTTAACAGACTGGTTTGTTGCAACTGCTGTGTTAACTTTGCTGACCTTCCAACAAGTGATGGGCCCAGACAGCAAAAAGCAACTTCAAAAGGTGTAGAAAAGATTTGTGTGTTTGTGTGTGAATCTACAATGGCTTCACAAACTGGGGGAACTAACGTGCACAGCCTGCTATCGAAACTGCAGCCAGATAAGTTTCATACATGGCTGTATAGGTTTGAAGTCATTCTGGACCAAGAAGGGCTCCTGGAGACAATAAAAGAATCACAAGCGGATTGAGCAAAACTAAAGTTGGATGGCAGACATGGAATAAATGAGCTAAGAGTATTATAATTCAATGTTTATCTGATGCTGAAATAGTGCATGTAAGAAGTGAAAAGACAGCAAAAAGGATGCTAGAAGTTTAAAAGAATTTGTATGGAAAGAGAAGAAAACAAGATCAAATTCAAGTGTATAAGCAGCTGTTTACTGCCCCGCTGAGACAAGGAGACCGCGACTGTCTCACTCAACTAAGTTGGTGGATCTAATGCAAAACGTTTCTGAAATTAGAGGTGTTTAAAATGACCAGCATAAAATCTCTATCTTGCTGGGGTCTTTGCCAGATGAATGTTCTGCTTTTATATCTGGAATTAACACTCGGAGAAGTCCAGAATTTACCAAAGTAGTCTCTGATTTACAAAAGGATCGGAACAGTGTCTTTGTAGAATCAAACAAGCTAGTGGGTCAAATCACACTGCTCAGGAGAACAAAGGGAACAGGAGCTTTGCATGCACCCAGCTGGGAAGCAGAACCCAGAAATCTGCATGCAGCCGATCACAGAAGAAAGCCCAAGCTTTGTGTTTTTGGTGTAGGGGAAGATGTCATTTTCAAGGGGAGTGTAGAAGCCGCACCCCTTTGAACAAGCAGTCTCACAAATGAGAGACACAGACAAAGAGAGATTTTAAGAACAACAAACCCAGAGAAGCTTCAGAAAGCTGGAGACTTTACAATAACAAAAATAATCATGCAAAAGCCACATGGCTAGTTGACTCTGGCGCATGCATGCATATGAGGTGTAATGAAACATTTTTCAATGAAATTGACAGAAATGAAAAGTGGGTCTATTTTTTTATAGCCAATGGAGAATCCATTAGGATAGTTGGATGTGGCACAGGTAGACTGAATTTTAAAGAGTACTCAGTTGGTGTAACAAATGTGATGTACCTTCCACATCTGGGTGCAAATGTACTTAATGTCTCAACACTAAACAAGAAAGGCTTTGATGTCCATTTCAGTAATGGACTGTGTACTATAACTGCTTATGGATAAGTCCATGCCAAAGCTTTGAGAAACATGGAGTGTATGAACTAGACTGTATACAAGAGCAAGTGAACATGGTGAGATGTTGTGCAAACAAATCTTGTTTTTCTTTATGGCATCGTTGCTGTGGTCATCGGGATACAAATGCCATACTGGATCTGAAGAGGAAGGACCTAGCCAGAAACATAGCAATAAAAGTGTTCAACAGCAGTACAGACAGGTGTCCAAACTAATTTAACAGGAAACCTGAGGCTCTACAATGGGGGTGAGTACCTCTCACACCAAACACAGACATACCTGAGAGAGCAGAGCATGACACATAGACACACAAACCCATATACCTCAGAGCAGAATAGAATCTGACAGGTGAGACAGGAGCTTGATGGGGATGGGTCATTGTTTGTAACTGGACTTTAATCTTCCTAACAAATATTGGAGAGAAGCTGTGTTGACAGCAACTTACCTGCAAAACAGGCTGCCAAATATGGGACACATCAGAGTGTTTGGAGCCAAAGCTTACAGTTATGTACCAAAAGAAAAGAGATCCAAACTAGATGACAGAGCTAAAGAAGGCATAATGGTTGGCTATGAACCAGGAGAAAGAAAAAAGAAAGGGGGAAAACCCAAAATGCTTGAAAAAATATATTTATTATGACAAACGCCTAACGCGTTTTGGCCACTCTGTGGTTTGGTGGTGGTCATTATCAGTGTGAGTAGTTTTGCTGGAGTAGAATATTTTAGACCCATTTATTCCCTGACGAAGGCCAAACCACAGAGTGGCCAAAACACATTGGGCGTTTGTCATAATAAATATATTTTTTCAAGCATTTTGGGTTCCCCCCCTTTTTTTTCTTTCTTTTTGGTTTTGGATGCTTGCCACCTTTTGCTGTTGTATGGACCAGGAGGCAAAGGCTACAGGATATGGAACACAACTACAGGAAAAATAACAGTGAGTAGTGTTGTTTATTTTGATGAGAATGAGAGAATCAGCTCAAACCAAGGTGCTGCAGAATGCTCAATACAAGAGGTAGAACTCACCTACCTACCAGCAGACAGAGTTGTCAGAGAAGGTGAGGTGGAATGCTATACACAGGCAGAAGGGGGTGTACAGCAAGCAGAGGGAAGTCCAGAGCCGGAGGTTGTTACACCAGCAGACAGGGCCACTGAATAAGAACTGAGACCTACTGTATAGGAACCCAGATGCTCATCTCTTCTAAACAGAGGAATCCCACCTATACAACTGTCCTACCTTGCAACAGCAGCAATAGTGCTTGAGCCCTCAACTTGGGAAGAAATTGAGAGAATGCCCGCAGCTGAAGCACGTGGGTGGAAGATGGCTGCAGAAGAGGAAATAGATGCACTACACCAGAACCAAACCTGGACTCTCACAGAACTGCTGCCGGCAAGAAGGCATAAGCTTCAAATGGGTGTTCAAAGCCAAGCTGGATTCAGAAGGGGAGATACAAAAATCCAAAGTATTGCTAATAGCTAAAGGCTTTTCACAAAGACATGGAGAGGATTACGATGAGACATTCAATCCAGTAGTGAAATACACCACAATAAGGATATTCTTAAGTATTGCAGCATCACACAAAATGCATGTTGAACATCTTGATGTAAAGACTGCATTCTTACATGGAGAAATTGAGGAGGAGATCTACATGGAATAGCCTCCTGGATTTAGAGCAACAGGAAATGAGGAACTTGTCTGTAAACTTCAGAAAAGCTTGTCTGGTCTGAAGCAAGCTACCAGAGCATGGAATGAAAGATTGAACCAGATACTTATTAGAGAATATTTCAGGCAGAGGAAGCTTGATCCCTGTCTCTACACACGATACAGAAATGGAAATTGGACTTATCTATTTATGTTGATGATCTACTCTTGGATTTTGAGAGCAGAACTGACTGTGAGGACATTGTACATCACTTAAGCCAAGGGACAGAGATAAAACAACTGGGAGAAGCCGCCCACTATCTTGGGATCCAAATAGAAAGAGAGGAAGATGGGAGCTATCTCCTCAGCCAAAAACAAAAGATTCAAGGAACTATTGAGTGCCTAGGGCTTACAGAAGCTTATACAACAGCAATGCCCATGGACAGACTACCTGAAAAGGAAAGGAGAAAGTGAACCCCTTCCACAGAATGAAGAGTACAGGACAGCTATAGGAAAGCTGCTGTACCTGGCCACTAGGGTTACCAGGTGTCCAATTTTTGGGCAGATTCTCCAGTTTTTGGGAGTCTCCTCCAGGTCTCTGGGTAATTTACCTTAACCTCCGGACTCTCAACTTCAATTTAAAAAAAAGATTAAGTTTCTAGGTGGTCTGGTTCCCGAGATATACACCAAAATGTCAGCCACCCTGACTGTTAAATCTCTGTAACAGATCTGTTATAGCAGCTTCTAGCTCTAACCCCGCCCTTTCAAGATTGTAGCCAAGAGTGAAGCCAGGGTTGTGATTTGTTGACCCAGGCAGTGCCTAGACTTAATTGCAATGTCAGAAAATGGTGGTTTTCAGATTTTCAGGTTTTTTTGAGTAAGTAAGAATATGGCTTAAAGTTTTTTTCCTCTTGTGTGCAAGAGTCAGACCCTGGACTGTTGAAGAGTGCAGTGCTTTGAAAACCTTCACAATATGAAAGTATTTAATCCAATACTTGCTTTTCTGGGAGTAAAGCAATGCTAATCCCATGTACCTGGAGTAAACCCCATTGAATTCATTTGGACTTACATTTGAGTAGACATAGCAAAGAATTGTGTTTTATGTTGTAAATATTTCTCTCCCCCTCCAATCCTATTTATAAAGCAGTTAGGCAGGGTTTACCTAGGTATCACATATTTTATTATGTAGGAAACTAATACTGATTTTTTTTAAAAAAATGTTCTGCAATGACCAACTGGTTTGACAATAAACTATTACATGGGGTGTATTTGTACACCTGCAAGTCTCTCTCTCTGTGTGTATGGAGTCTTTCCAAGAACCCAGTGAGGTAGGGTTGGTAATTGGAAACCAAGGCAGCTCACAATAAGAAATAAATCCCTTTAAAAACCAATAAGCATAAAAACAAGTATAAACAGTTACAAAACAGCTTAAAGTGGCATGATTCTGAATTTTGGGTTGGTTGAATGAAGTTTATTTATTTATTTATTTTTATTTATTATTTGATTTATATCCCACCCTTCCTCCCAGTAGGAGCCCAGGGCAGCAAACAAAAACACTAAAACACTTTAAAAATAATAAAAACAGACTTTAAAATATATTAAAACAAAACATCTTTAAAAACATTTTTTTTAAAAAAAGAAAATGTTTAAAAACATATTAAAAAGCAATTCCAACCCAGACACAGACTGGGATAAGGTCTCAATTTAAAAGGCTTGTTAAAAGAACATGTTTCTTATCACTTGAGGCTGCAGTTTTCCCTGGTTGAGTAAGCCCCATTGAATACATTGGGACTTGCCTCTGAGTAAACAAACATAGGATTGCACTATAAATATCTTTACAGGTTGTGTAAATAATAAACATATTTGATAGACATGCTTACATAAATATTTCTCCATATTGTGTCCCAATAAGTATCCGATTTCACCCTATGATTGTACAATACTTCCTCTACATTTTAAGTATGCCCTTCTTCCTTGGGGTGGTCATGGTTCTCCATTGTTTTCATCCTGAGGGGCAGATAGGCTGAGAGATGGTGAGTAGCCCATGGTCACCTGCTACACTTTATAGCTCATTTCCATTTTGAAAAATTAATTAAAACAATTAACATGCAGGCAAAATCCACACAACACATTTAAAGCACATCCAACTCACATGGTGTTCTGGGCCAAGAGGAGGGTGTTGCAGACCAGGCATGGAACCCAGTTGGGGCTCAGCCATTGAGCTTCGGTCCAGTGGCTGGGCAGGTGAGGCATGCTGTGGGACTGCCTCCTACCAACACTTTTTGATCCTTTGTTGGTGCAGCACAGGTTGTGTATCTGGGAGGCAATAACTTTGAAATGTTGAAGGGGAAAGCCCTTATTCAGGCTCGCCTGGATTTGGGGGTTATCTGTAGCTGGTGGCCTGTGACCTTGATTGTTTGGTTCAACATCCCCCCTAGGAGGAGTTGGGGTGGAAAGTGACCAAGGAGCCTGAACAAGTTTTGGAAAAAAGTAAATAGGGAGGTCCAGCTCACCCTTGCTAATTCACAGGGTGAGGTAATACATCATCTGGTGATGAAGTGTGGCAGGGCCGGTGTTCATATGTAATGGCAATGATCTATTTCTAACTGATCTGCAGAGTGCCCTTCATGAAATCATTGGCTGCAGGTGGGGAAAGAGGGACTAAGTTGAGGCTTGTCCTCTTTTGTGGCGGATATGTGTGGGATTTTCACAAGGGGTAGGGCTTGGTGAGCACCCTTACATATCCTTCAAGGTAAAAGGTAGGATCTGAGGCTTGACTTCCAGGTTGGTGAGGCCTGTTCGCAGATAAAGTTCACCTTTAGGGCTAACTTGTAACACCAGCTCAGAGTTGTGATGCCCTGGGAGGGGGTGGAGCAGGAATGAATGCATGAATGAAACTTTATTTTTACCCCACCCTTTTTCCAAACTGGAACGCAGGGCAGCTTACAAATAAAAGTACATGTAATTAAAAACATAGAAAAACATACAATTAAAATACAATTAAACTGTGCACAACCTTAAAACCATAAAAGGCACTTAAAAATCTAAAAACAGGAAGGCCTCCCTAACCACCCTGTGGAGTTGGGTCTGGGGGAAGGGGACTGGGCTTGGACCACCCCCTTTTCCATGGCAGGGTGTCCTCACCCGATTGGTTAAGAATTCTGTCCCACACTTTAACTCTGCAGTTCATTTTGCATAATCAATTTGTCTAAATAAATGTGGCTCTTGTTTTAGCACACTTCATCTTGTCTCGCCTCTTCCATTTCCTGACTGTGGCTGCAAATAAAACCAACAACAAAAGATTACAACCCAATTTTTCAATTATAATGATTTCTGCCATTTCTAAAAAAATAGTATCTGTGTGAAAATGTACATATTATTATTCCCCTCTAATAATGAACTCAGAATGGTCAATGCTAAGAGAAACTGAGCAAAAAAGGGCACTGAGAAATAAGAGAGAGATATCAGCTTGGGGGAAATCTGAGGTTTGCAAATTTAAGGGAACAGCCCCACAAAAGACCCCAATGCAGACTAAGCATGCTCAGTAGTAAAAGTGTTAGCTGGGAAAGAAAACTGTGTGTGGAATATTCTATGTGTGCCTCTCACATCTTACAATATCCTGAAGGAAAGCATAGCTGATGGCCAGGAATCCCAAGCAAGAACACTTCTGTTAGGAGGCAAAGAGAATTGACTGCAACATTTAGTTGCAAATCTCCTTTGAATATTTGAATGGGCATGGTTGGATCTGCTAATTCTAGAGTTACCTGCAAAGGGGCAATTTACAAATATTCATGACAACTTACTATTTCTTGAAAGAAACACAACAACATATTGAAAAAGTTAAATAGTCCCTTTTCTTTCTATATGTTTTAAAAGAAAGAAAAAATCCCTCCAGCTGTATTTCTCTTGTGATTAAGGTCCATATTGACTTTTCTTATATATACAATATACAATTCCAAACAGACCAAATAGTCAGTCAAATGCTAAAAAGAAAAATGAGCCACTTCTATTGTATATGTTTGAAACAATGGACAAGCTGCATTATACATGCATTGTATATGCTTGGCTATAGTATCCATTGTCAATATTACTTGTTACTACCCTATTAAAACACACACATCACAGACACACATTGACATAATGACTACATTTAAAATACATGTCATGTTAAGTGTTATTTAATGCTAGAAACCCAGGAAAGAGGAAACGATCAACTTTTACACATCACCAGGAAATATTACACTATTAAGAACCATTTTTTTAGTTCTAATATTAATCATGAGTCACTTTAAAGCATATAGTATGTAGTCACATTAAAGCAAAAAAAGGTTTAATTATTTCCCAGATTTGACCCCATGAATGCTTATTTTACACACATTTGTTTCTTACACCTAAAGCCATTGCACAGTTACAGCAGCCCTTGAGTTTGGGCAAGGACTTTAATTATGGGGGAAGATAGGTATCCCCTCATAGCATCCACAAGCCCCATGTTCTTAACTCTGACCCCCCCTCCATTTTAAACAAATCATATCCCAATAATCTTCTAAGAAGTGTAGTTAAGAGGATGTCACAAAAGGTAAGGGACAGACCCCCCCTCCCCCCATAATTTAAGTAGTGGTTCAGATGCAAGAGTCCAGTGATGGAAACAATGTGCAATGACTGGTCTCACTCTGAACTTGGCAGTTTTAAAAGGACAAAGAAGGAGGCCTTCATCTGGCCCAAGTCCAAGCACAGTTTAAAAGCCCATGGCCACCTTACTGGCAAAGTTCTCCTAGCAAAGAGGTACAACCTATGTTCCAGGATTTCATACTACTTCAAATGTAGGGACCACAACCATGTTTGGTTTGCACTTAACCTAAAGTAGATCCAACTTTATGATAGGATGTGCTAGAATTCTGCCCCGTTCAGATTTGGTACTGAATTTTCCATTAATTTGCTAATTCTCAGTCACTGAAGATCAGATTTTAATACAGTGAATTTCCGTGGCTATTTAGGAAAATGGACTTTGTTAAAAAAAATCCACCTCTGAAATACTGACTGCAAGAATGATAATTTCCTTTTAAATACTGATATTAATATCAATATTTATTCCGAGCAAGAAAAACACTGATGAGTAAAAGCAGTGGCTAATGGATACAGAACGAACTCAAATCTATGCCACCTGTTAGGTTGACAGAATGCTTGTGAACTGGTACCAGCCTAGGGATCCCATCTCTGTTTTATGGTGACTTGGAGCTACAGGACTCTGAATGCATATTTATGTATTTACATTCAAGTTACAACTGCTTTTGAATAATTCCACTTGCTTTTCTCATCCTGTACTATCAATGTTTAATCTGTCTCTGAATACTAGATTTCACTTCCTTTTACACTATTTTCTAGTCCTTGTGTTATTTCTAAACTATTCCATTTCAAACCTCTTTGATTGCCAAACATCTTGTTTTTACTTATTACTGAGACACTGGTCACCTAGAAACCTCCTTTGATTTGAACTGCTCTTAGTTTTATGTTCATACATTGGAACATTAGAGGTAATGCTCCAAATAGTGGAACGTTTCTTGCTTTCTCCCTAAAATCAACAGCAAACATCCCATAAACATCAAGAGTATTGGCATATTCCCTAATGTACGTATAGATTATTGCATAATACCTCTGCAGTTTTCACTTTGCAGACACCTTCTAACTATCAGATTTTCATGCTGTGTAGAGTGCTGACATTTATGTTACCTTCATACCAATGTTGGGCATGCTGATTGTGCATACAAGTTAATAATATAGGTTCACATAGTTCTGATGCCTTTTGTATATAGGCATATCCATGGACACCTAAGTTGTACATTCAGTTGCTAAGAGTACTTCATTAAAAGTAATGGGTTCCACACCATATATTAAAACTCAGGGGGATCCTTGCAGAATAGGGCTTTGAGAATTTAGATCAACATTTAATGTTTAACTCTTGAAATTCATTTTCCATTGGGAATATTCAACTTCATTGCTATGATGATTAAAGCTTAATTTACATTTTTAAAAGCATTAAATTTTTAAAAGCCTATTTTTAAAATATTTTTGTGTGATCTCATTCAGATTGATTGTCTTGCTCTGTTAGGCTTTGCTTTACTAGGAATGGAATTTTTTTTAATGCCAGGTTGCAAATGATTCTGTAGACAAAGAAATCATTAAAGTGCTTTTTTGCTGTGATAAAATTGATAGACCAAGTAAAGAGTTACCAAGTTTCACCAATTAAGCTCTGGAATAGTTCCTTCATTCTTTCTGAAATTCAATGAAGCCAAATGGAATTACCCTTGAAAAGAACAAACATTTCACATGGTTAAGTATTCATAAAACTAAGAGAAGTATTCTATATCAAGACAAATAACACAGAACCAAAATGAGAAACTAAATAACAAAAATAGTTTTCTTTTGTTCAGACAGGCTGTTCAACAATTCACCTGTTTTCATTTCTAGTTTGTCTTTCGGTCATGTATTCAGTAGCACCAATATGTTGAGAAATGTATATGTCACATTATTACATTCATGTTTACTTTTCATATTAGGGATTTGTATGAAGGGGGAAAGTTAAGAAGCCTACAGAACTACAAAATATAAACAGTATGTTGTGATATAGAATCAGTCTAGGTTAAAAATTATAATTGTCACAAAGTTGGTTAATTGTTTTCTTACATTTATATCAACCTTTCTTCAATTCCTGTGGTGACATACATGATGTTCCAAAGAGAACACCCATCCAGACACCAATCAGATCCAGACCTAGTTAGCTTCAGTAAAGTGATGGTCTCATGTGCCTTTGGACCATATGTATGACCCACTTCAAAGATTGAGGGCTGCAGTGGGAGGGAGAAATCACTCAGAATTGGATGTAGGTTTCTTGCAGGGTTGGGGGTCGATCATAGCCAGCTGCAGTGAGAGAAGGATAAGAGACAGATCAATTACACATGCTACCTTCCACTCACTCATACCCATGAGTTTGTGATTATTACACTCACATTTGGGAATTTTATCTGGCATTCATAGGATCATTTTTGGGTGTGTTCACATATTCTATTTAAGTCACAACAAACAGATGAGAAGACAGAACCTCCCTTGCTTGCTTGTAAAAATAATAGGAGACTCATAAATGAGCCATAATGGCAATTTGTCTCCCATTAGAAAGATCTAGTAGTATCTGCATTTACCATATGATAAATACAATGTACAAGCTTGCCCTTTGTTCACAAATTGCCAGAACAATTCTGGTGTCTTATGTACTTGTTAAAAAGAGATCTTGTTACAATGTACCCAGGTAGAAACCCCCTGTACCTAGGTACAGTTGCTCTTGAGAAAGAGTCTACATGTGGTGATTTGAAAAATCACCAGGTGTACCGGTACCCTTGTGACACTGAATTTTGTTTATTTAAGTTAAACATAAAAAAATTGCTCATTTTGGGAATTGAACACAGTTAATTTACTTGTGTGTGTGTTAAAAGACATGCTAATATGCTGACTGCCCTTGTTTGTTTAAAGCTGTGCTTGCAGAATGAGATATTAGATTTTGTTGCAATATGCAGCTGTGTTTGTAGACAAAGGTATCAGACTTGGGTGAAACATCCAAGGTTGAAATGAGAAAAACAAGTGTGAATAACAACTTCCAAATATGGAGCTAGGAAGAGAAGGGAAGTTACCAGAGGAAAATGGGCATGGATTAAAGTGATATAAGGAAAATGAAAGTGATGTAGTCATGATGATAATGATGTGTGCATAATTAACATATCAAAGTTAATAAGAAGGCTGGCTGTGTTCAGCTTAGTCAGAACTAGCTCTGGCTGTTTCTCCACGTGCACGTGTTAGTAATAAATATACTCTTCATCTTTTGTCGTTTCTGAACTCTATTGGGGTGAGTATTGGGAGCGAACTCAAGCCACCAGGACCCCTCAAAGGGACTGGGGCGTTTTGTTTGTAACACCCTAAAAAAGGAGGTCTTTGTTCACTTGTTGATTCTCCCTGCATGCTGTCCACATGGAGTTGAAGCTGATCATGAGCAATTGGTTTTCCTCCCCAGTGAGAGTTCAAGTAAACATCAATTGCTGGAGCCACGGAGCAGAGAGGGAAAGAGGAATAAGGCTAAAATGGAGGCAAAGGAAAGAAAGAGGGAAAGAAAACCAGCCTGAAGCAGAGCTTCTGTGGCTGACAATGAGTGAACTTGAGGGAAGGAAAGAGGCAAAAAACAGGGGGGGGGATCTTTGAAGGACTCACACTGCAATTTTTTAAAAGTCTACCGAGAAGTAAGTCCCATTGAGTTCAGTGCTTCTGTGTGCTGGCAGTGAGTGAGTTTGAGGAAAGGAAGGAGAAAAAATGGGGGAATGGAGAGAGTTTTGGGGGATTCACATTTGAATTTTAAAAATGCCTACTCAGAAGTCAATCTCACTGAGTTCAGTGGGGCTTACTCTCAGGTAAATGGTGTACCTAAAAATGTGAGACAGACTTGTCAGGAAACTAGAGCTAGGAATGGACTGTTTAAATTGTTGATTTTAAAAAATAAGTTTATTTTACAATGTTAAATGGAGTTCAAGCCTCTTGTGGGCTCAGACAAGTGAAAATTGCTATCTTGAGAGAAGGCAGGAGGAAGCAGTAATCAGAAAGTGAATGAAGAGAGAGAAGGGGGAGAGATCCTGAGGGCTCGCACTATAATTCTAAAAATGTCTACTCAGAAGTAAGTCTCAGTTCAGTGGGGCTTGCTCACAGGTAAGTGGAGTTAGGATTGCCAAAAGAAGCAAGAGCTCTAAGCTAGGCGAGGACTGTTTACATGATCACATTCGTAGTACAATCCTAACCCCCAGTCTACTCTGAAGTAAATCCCATTCAGTTCAGTGGGACTTACGCTCAGGTAAGGATTAGGATTCTAGCCCCTTAGAAGAAACAGTTGGGGGGGGCAGAGAAAGGCAGGGGAAAGAGTTTATCTGTGTGTCTGCTCACAGTACAGTCCTAGTCATGTTTACTCATAAGTGAGTCCCACTGAGCTCAATGGAACTTGCTCCCAGGTAAATGGGGTTGGGATAGGATTGCAGTATCACTTTGAAGGGAATGTAGAAAGAGGTGAAAGAACAACAGGTAATGAAGAGAGAAAAGCTGGGGGGGACCCTAAGACTCTGAAGCAGAATTTGTGTGTCCCCTGTAGGCTCAGACAAGTGAAAATTGCTATCTGGAGAGACCGTGGGAGGATGTACCAGTAATCTAGTAAAGGGGATGGGAAGAAAGACTTAGGAATCTGAAGTTACAGTGCAGTCCTAACCATGTTTATTCAGAAGTAACTATGAAAACCCTATTCATAGGGTCGCCATAAGTCGGAATTGATTTGAAGGTAGTCCATTTCCATTTTCCAAGTTCCACTGAGTTTAATGGGGTTTACTCCTGAAGTGAAAGTGAACATAGAATTACAGCCTTTAACTTCTAAATTCAATTCTTTCCTTTAAATACTAGGTGATTTATCAATAAATACTATAAAAATTATAAGACAAATGTTCAATGTGTCATCATGTGACTCTTCTTATTGCTTGTTACGGAGTAGTACAGCTACTGTACAGGATTATGCCACAAACAGATTCCAAAAAGTTTCCTTTAAACTTGCTCCACCCCCCCATAGCATGTAATGAATAATAGCTGCAGTCACAACTGCAATAATGGTTAGGTAACACATTGCTCAGAAATGATAGTTATCAATAAACAATAGAAACTTTGGGTAATAGTTATCCCTTGTGTTTTAACAACATAATCCCAAGGAGATTTACTCAGAAGGAACTTTCACTGTTCAATGGAGCTTACTTTCAAGTAAATGTGCATAGAATTGTAGCCTTAATTTTATTTAATGTCTTATTTCCTTTATGTCTCAACTTTCCTGCAAAGAGCTCTATGTGGCATACGTAGTCCTGCACCTCCCCAATATACATATCCTCAGAATAGCCCTATGATGTAGTTTAGACTGAGAAGGTGACTAGCCCAAAAGTCACCCAGTGAGTTTCATAGCTGAATGAGGATTTGAACCCAGGTCTCCCAGGCCCTAGCCCAGGAATGTTATCACTACACCACACTGGCTTTTGCAGAACCTGTACACTACAGTATGTCTATAAATCACAATATAAATTACCCACTATACTTTTCTTCCTTGGTCTTTTAAAACCTATTGAAATGAATGGTAATGTAAATTCTGTTGTGTGCTTTATATTTCCTCCCAAAGGTCAAGACAGAGAAATATAGCCAGGACTCTTCCAATAATTTGATGACATAGGTCAACAGTGACACCACATGGGGGGGGGAGCAAAATGGCAGTGGCACAGAGATGGCAAGGTTGGGGGTACTTTGGTGGAATGCATCACAAGCCTGCAGGTATGTGCTTACCTGCTGCAGGATGATGGTGCCACCAGCCCTGAACTGGTAGGTACCTTGACCCATCCCCATTCAGTGAGTGGCAATGCTGCCATTACAGAGAGAGCACTGCTGTTGCAGAGTCTGGGATCTACCCTGTGTTTTACTAGAACCCCAAGAGCCACCAACTACAGCCAGTTGAAAAAGACATCTAGTGTGAAAGAAAGCGGCGTCTCTGAGAAGTTGCTGAGCACAGGGCTATCAGAACTGAGATGAGCTCACAGTCTTTCCACACATAGATCTATTCCTACTTTCCACAAGTGTTCTTAATTTCGGTTGTCAAATTTCCAAACGGGTGTGTGTCCTTTTGTTGCTATTGTTAAACAACTGGAAGCCAGAAGCATTTGCCAATTGACTACAAATCTCCCAGGGATCTACCAATATATTACAGTTTACCTTCTGGCCATCCCTGCACTAAATCATTTGTATGGGCACAGGCCTATCTTGCAGGGTTGTTGTAGCATGGTTCAAAGGAGTTCTCACAAGAATGAAACTACGATAGAGGTAAGCATCTTCAAAACATTGCTAAAGAAGATATTCTCAAAAAAGCAATGTCACCTTTCTACTGTGTACCTAGAAATGGAGAAGAAAAAATTGTGGATTTGCTCATCTCTGTGCAGCTCCTACCTTCTGTGTTAAGTATCAAAATTAGACACACCTAATGGTAAAATGCATGATAATGGCTGCCTCCATTAGAAACTGCTGTCAGAAGTAGCTGCATCACATGGTTGTACAGTAACACAAACCTACCTTGTAGGGTTGTAATACGCTAGATCAAGATGACTAGACTTCAGGTTTTTGGTATTGATTTTGTTATCATTATTACAAAAACCCAAGATCCACCAACCAGAGCAAGCCACAAAATATATACCCTTAGAGTTAAATAATTCTTAGCCCAGAGATTTGTTCTGAGTTCCAGACTGAACTGAGCTCAGTATTTCCACACAAAAATCCACTCCTGATTACCCCCTTCTTCTTTTCAGCAGTATAATGGTGGGGTGGTCATTTTCTTGTTTTCATTGTGAAACAGGAGTCTGAAATCCTCACTGATCTGTGAGTTATCCTGAGATACATCAATACATTTCGATCTACTTTCTGCCCACCCTGCATTTAAAATGCTATCCAAAAGCTGCCAGAGCTTGGAAAAGTTACTTTTTTAAACTCCAACTCCCATCAGCCCCAGCCAGCATGGGCACTGGATTGAGCTGATGGGAGTTGTAGTTCAAAAAAGTAACTTTTCCAAGCTCTAAACATTATGAAAGTAGATCATAAAAAGAGATTCTGATGATCACTTTTTGATACTGAGCTACAAACATTTCCACTGAAAAGCCATAAGAACCACAGCCCAGAGCTTTCCTGTTTCCCAAATACCAGGAAAGGCTTTCCAGGGGACAAACTATGTTACAGTGGGAGCAGCAGGCTGGAAAGCCCAAGTGATAAATATTTTCCCCACATTTATATTTTGAGTGTAGTTCTGTGAATTAAAATGCATAATGTTCTCAAGAAAGAATCAGGTGTACCATGTTGGAAGAATAATTTCAGTTCATACTCTTTTAAGGAGCTTGTTTTTGTTGAAGCCCCCTCCTCAAAATATTTTCATATATAAATATTCAATATATTTAGGTCTGCACATTCACAGATTTATCTATGAGTAAGTCCCAGGCTATGGTCTGAAGGCACATAAGGCCAGCTCCCTGGTCAGGTCTGGTCAGTGCCTGGATGGGAGACTGCTTAGGAACCATATACAAAACCACCTTGGGTTTCATGAAAAAAGAAAGGTGGGGTATAAAGGTAATAAATAAATTCAGTCAGAATCAGGTACTAAGTCTGATTTAGCGGATATTCTCCCTAATACCTACTATTTTTGTCTCCAATTTCCTCACCTGCTCTGACTACTAAGCCCCAAACAGCAACCAAACTGCACCGCTCTCAAAAGCCAATCTAATTCATCCCAGCAGTGTGATGTAGGAGAAAACAGGAGCACCTTAAGGCAAATCAAGGAATTCCTCCAAAAAGAAAAAGCACCTTCAACATGCAACTAGCAGAACCCAGACTGCCTATAGGCAAGGAGGGAGGGTGAGACTAAAATGCAAGGAAGAGCTAGGAGGAGGAGCAGGCTTATAAGGCAGGCCCCTAAAGCCTTTTGATTGGCCAGTCAGATCAGCACGTGGCCCTCCCCTTGACCCTCTCACTTTGGGACACAGCCTGCCAAGTCCGTTTTCAGGAAGAGAGGGGTGGGGCAAATATGTCCTGCTAGAAATGCAGGGACAATATTGTGGAGCTACCCTTGGTTGTCTCATTGTCAAAATGTTGTCATAAATAGAAAACACATTTGTTCACTCTAACTTTTGAGAGATTAAGATGATTTGATGTCCAGCAGTTAATAGGTTTGTATGATGTACTATGGAAAATGGTTTACTGGGTGGGTGGGTAGATATATTGTTATATTATAGTCTGGATTTGGTTGTGTGTACTTGATTATGGTGTACACCACCCTGTGCTACATCATGAGGAAGAGAAGTCTAGCAATATAATTTTAAAAATGTGGAGAAAAAGTTGCAATCCATGGAATACATAAATGTTAGTC
Source organism: Rhineura floridana (assembly GCF_030035675.1). Lineage (NCBI taxonomy): Eukaryota > Metazoa > Chordata > Lepidosauria > Squamata > Rhineuridae > Rhineura > Rhineura floridana. Next base: position 68,009,092 of record NC_084480.1, on the reverse strand, counting down.
AACATAGTTCCATGGTATGTCACTGATATAAACACAAGTGTATCACAAGTGACTCTGAAATTTACTATGTATCCGAGAAGATAGCATATATATATAAACCTTTTTTTAAAAAAAACAATGTTTTAACCTTTATTTTAAAAAATATATATCTTCAAAGCTTTTAAAAAAGTTTTTAAAGTTGTTTTGTTCTAATATATTTTAATGTCTGTTTTTATGATGTTTTAAAGTGTTTTTAGTGTTTTTGTTTGCCGCCCTGGGCTCTTGCTGGGAGGAAGGGCGGAATATAAATCAAATAATAAATAAATATGTAGCATAATTTTATCATGAAATTGTTATGCAGTATATAGGTAGATTTTTTTCAACAGTTACTGAAACAAAGAACCAGAAATATATGAGTATAGAACACACATATGTGTGCTCATTGAAGGCATATAATTCCCACAATCAACATGTGCTGAGTGCTTCAATTTGTGCCTGTTACACTACCTGACTACATTTTTTACAAAGCCACTTACAGGATCAGGACTTGGTGAAACCTTGTTCCTGGTGTTGACAAATGGATTTCACACCAAAATTAGCACACTCTTTAAGTGAGAGCTCAGCATAGCAATAATATCAAACAGAGAGCAAAGTAATTTCAAATAGCTTAACTTCCAAATAGTACAAAATGGAGGTTGCAATTCTAAGCACACTTATTAGGGAATATCCTTCACTGAGTTCAGTGTAATTTAATTCTGCATAACCACTGCATTTTAATTTTAGGACTGCATTGTAAATCTCATAATGATAATAACAATAATACTGCTTGAAAGATAATATTTAATAGATATGATATATAATAAAACCTTAATGGTAATATTAATTTAAAGGAGGCAGGAACAATGATTCCCACAGAGTCATTCAGTTCTGGAGAAGGACATGTTTCAAGCAACAGAGATGATAACTGTTAGCTTCAGCGTGGAGAAAGATCTTATACACCAAATGAGGCTCAGCATAATCATCTGTTGGCCCAAAAGGTCAGATGTTGAACACATAGCCCTCTGTTTAGTTATTTTACCTGGAAAGAAAATCCATTTTAGTTCTTCCCACTCCCAACATCAACTTTAAAAATGTCTAGCATGAAGAGTGCCTTAACCTATTTGTCTGCAATTTGGCAGGTTTCTTACCCAGAGACAACTCTCTCATGTCTGCAGTTTACAGACCAATTACCCACAAAGCACTAGGGGAGATTAAGTAATACATTTTTGCCCACACTAAAACTGTAATAGCTGCCCTTGCAGGAAAGCCACTGAAACTATCCTTCTGAATTCATGTCCTAAGGGGTGCCTGCCTACAAATTTCATCCAATTCCCCTCCCTAGGAAAAAGTTTTATGTTTCCCTTTTCAGAAAAAAAAAACATTTAAAGGTGTCAAGAACAAAGTCCCCTCGACCCATTTGGCAGGGTTTATTCACTCTCAAGGGACAATTATTCCTGCAAATTTCATCCACTTGTGCCAAAAGGCAAAATAAGTTATAGCCATTTTTTAAAATTCCCCAGTAGTGAATGACGGGGAAAATAAGTAGAGGCAGTTAAACTCCAAGCCAAATTAGGCACATTTTGATGCACTTCAGGATGCAGGATGTTTTCCAAAGTACTAAATCAGGGTCCAAACTGAATGTTGTGGTTAGTGAACTCCCCTTGTTTTTACTGCCTCAGCTGCAGGACCATTAACTGTGGAGCAGTCCAGAATCAACACCTTGGTCCTTATCCAAAGTTCTGGCATTGCCTTGTTTTGCCTTCCCATCTGTTCCAGAATCCTGATCCTATTGATCTCCACCTTGCTGTGGCCATCACCTTCCGTTGGTGGTGAACAACACATGGGGAGGAAAACCACTCTTCCTGCTGCCTAGAGACATTCTGTTTTTCTACCTCATCAGAGTAATCAGAGATTTTTCCTCCCTGCCCAGCATGGTGATGGGAAGGAAATATCCCCCTGTTCCTCTGCTGATTGGAATAAGAACAGTGAGCTGTGTGAATGAGTGTGTGGGGGTCTCTCTCTCTCTCTCTCTCTCTCTCTGAATGAGTGTGCATTGGGCACTTTGGCCACACCCATTTTGGCTATGCCCACTACTTGCATGCATCCTCAGAAGTTAGCCAACCCTCAATATGGTTCTGGGAGGAAGGGTGGGATATAAATTTAATAAATCAATAAAATAATAGCTAAATAAATGTGGTCTCTGGGCCAAAAAAGTTTAGCTATCTCTGGTATAGGAGCATACCCATATACTTACCTCACATGTTTCGACGCTGCATGTTCTATATGCGCCATTTCTGGATTACATATTCAGAGCTTATGCACTTTGGGTCATGCATGCACAGGCTCCTTTGCAAATAAAAGCTTGAACCTGTGGAGGTTGGATGCAGCAATAGGGAGAGCAGGTACAGTCCAACTTCTTACCACTATCATTATGCATAAAGCCTATATACATAAAACAACTGTCTTTTTGACCAGCCCCTTCCACACAAATTAATTATTCCTTCAGTCTGTGACATTCAAGGCAGCAAAAGTGACAGCGTGAGTTAATACCAAGCAACATATGTTTCCTTCCCTTACTCAAGTAAATAGGGAGGTTAGAATTGTCTTCAGCAGGAAACAGAACAAGATGCAACTGTCTGTTTGGAATACTTTTCCCAAAAAAAATTCTTCCACAAACCAAGGTAAAATTAAAATGTTAGCAAAAAAAAACTTTAAGAAAGTATAAGTAAAAAAACAAAAAGAACAACGAAGAGTTCTGACTTCGGCACAAGGATTTTGCATATTTGTACAATTTATTTTCTAAGAGTTGCATACAAATACACCTATTTATATTCTGCCCTGTTCTCTTGCATATATAGAAAAATCTCAACTGGGTAGGAAAACTAAGGGGCAGTTTAATACTCTAGTTTTCCACTGTGATATTATATTGCAATCTATGAAGAAAGTATATTATTATTATGGTGTGTGCATACATTACATTGATATATAACTAATTATGCGCACTGCTAGAGCCTGTCGCAGCTTGTGTTCCAATAGCAAATTGTAATTGTTCAAGTTGTTGGAACAAAGCTCTGGAGTCTAGATAATACAACCCATTAATGTGCTGGTTGCCATCTTAGAAGCAACATATTTACATCATTTTATTTAGACTTGCTGAGCCAACAAATAAGGAAGTTGAGTTGAGTGGATCAGCAACTGCTCTAGTGCAATTGTATAACTATGGATAAAGTTGGAGGGGGGGTATGTTGGCTCCATACACTGGCCCATAGAAACTTTGTCTAAAAAGCAGCAAACAGTGTGCCCTTGTGCAGAAGATCTGTCCCTAATCAGAAGGGTAACACAACCACAGAACTCTCCATTGAAGTTATCTGAAAAATGCAGTTTACAAAGCAGGAAAAGCTTGTTGCATAATTTTAATTGATAGAAACAAACATGGACTATTGTCATTTCTCACTTCTGCAATACAAAATATTCATTTTAAAAACAAAAAAGGCTATTGACAGATAACAATTAATCATAGCTCCCCAACCTATACAATTGCAGCCTTCACCAACCTGGTGCTGGCCAACGGTTTTGGACTACAACTTGTACCAGCTCCAGCCTAGAGGACACCAGATTGGAGAAGGCTGATCTAACCATTATTGTAATAGCTGGCAGTAGCTCTCTGAGTTTTAGGCAGATGTCCTTCTTTTCCTGTTATCTTGGATCCTTTGACTGGATAATACAGTGATTAAAACATAGAACTGCATACATATAAAGTATGCACTCTGTCTCTGAAGTACACAGCCTCCCTGAAAGAAAAACCCATAGCCATTCTAAGCAAGGCTTATCCAGAAAAACACTTTACATTAACATACATGCTACAGAATGCTGTTGCTATGTCACTGCAAATTCTTCAATACATCAATAGCACTGAAAACAATTCAATACTGGTTGTTCCTTGTCCATTGTTAGCTCCTGATTTTACTGTATGCATAATGCATGAAATGATACTGTTTGAAATGGCAAGGGGGAAAAATTGAACTTCAGTGGACTTCCATCTTAGAGGTGGAAAAAAAAATGAGAAATATGGACCACTAACTCAGTGCTGGTAGAATTTGTAACCTAGTACAACTGAAAAAGCAGTTACAGCTAAACCCATATAATAACTATTTATTTCCTATGCCTTCGGTTGTTCTGAAACAGATGGCTACCAGACAGCTGTAAAGAAGGCAGCATGATCTACAACAAAATAATTTCCATTGCAAAAGAATTCCAGAACTCTGCACTTTCCTGTATTCAAGCACAGTGCCTCCTAAGACTTATTGCTAGGATTCTTTTTTGTTTTTCTTCTGCCTGTTTCTACCCTAACAGCTGGTATAGCACAGTGGGAGGGACAGCCTGGCTGGAAGTCCAGAGTCTATGAGTTCAGATCCCCGCTCGTGTCTCCTGGGTGTAAACGGCCAGCTAAAGCTCACCCCCACAGGGAGTAGCTCACGAGTTACGTGTCCTGCCACCTGTGCAGCCGTGGGCAAGCTGCATAGTCCCAAGGAGCCCAGTTGCCCCCCAGCTGGCAGTTGCGGAGAAGGAAGGGGCTAGCTTGTGCAGCTGTGGGAAGCTGAGCAGGCCCTAGCCAGCTGGGGAGGCCTAGCCTCAGAGGGAGGCAATGGTAAACCCCCTCTGAATACCACTTACAATGAAAACCCTATTCATAGGGTAGCCATAAGTCGGGATCGACTTGAAGGCAGTCCATTTCCATTTCTACCCTATTCCAAATTGGTTTTCATTTACCAATTGGATAGGAGGCTGGAAAGAGGTAACAACTACCATATTCCTAAGGACTCAAAAAATGCTGTCTGGCCTAACAGTCTTCTGTGTGTAAGCAAGGAAGGAAATGGGATAGGTGCATATATTAAGAGTGCAACCACACAAGATTAGGAGCTGTTTAGAATCTTGTGATATGACACTTGCTGAAGTCTGCTTTATATGACATTTCTGAGTCACTTGTTATTAGATTGGGAACTCTCTCTCTCTCACACACACACACATACCATTTAATGGGAAAGAAGTAAAAATGAATATGGCTCTCCAGTGGGAGAAATCTAATAGTAAAAATGTGCTTTCGTTACCTTCTGATTTCCCTTTCAAGAACAGCTTCAGCACCTCTTTGATGACCTGCACTTGACTCATTATGAAAAGATTTAGCATAACCGTGTCCTTCTTGTGTTTGTGTCCAGTAGATAAAACCAAAAGGAAATAGAATGTATAAACATTGTTTCTCCTCTCCTCTAACACACTGTAAATGTTTAATGGCATAGTGGAAAGGGATCTTGCTAATAAAGCTGACTATTGAGATCTCAGTGGAGGCTCTCTCACCCAAAAGGCTAGGGACAATGAAAATGTTCCAGTTAACCAAAAGTTTTATCCTGCAGCATTGAGTGCATTGTTTATAAAAAAATGTTCAGGGTTCCAAACAATCATGCCCTCTTCTAAGATACTCCATTCCATTTTCCTCCCCCAGTTTTCTATTCCTCCAACACTCCCTGAGAATGCTCAATCCCCATTAGCTGTTTTGTAGGGTGTTGCCCACTTAGAGTTTTTTCCCAAGGGAATTTTTGGTTTGACAAATGTTGGGGTTCCCACTTATGGGTGGGTAGTGCCATTTGAGCTACATAAGGATTGGCACTCACTCCCAAATATATAAAGAGGAACACTGCTTTAATAGGATCACTTACATGGAGTTTTACAATGGGCACACAGAAACGTTGACAGTTTTTGGTTATAGACAAGCAATGGATAAAATTAACTCCACAATGGTAGTTTAGGAAGAGATATGCTGGAACAAACATTGTTTATGGCATAATCTATCTATTCAGCTGCTTCGTCTGTCCTAAAAATTCATGTAAGACCTCTTGGTGAGATCCTTAGAAAATTGATGGAATGTGCCTTAACATAAAATTGATGGGATATGCCTTTCAGCTTCATCCTTTGGTGTTTATTCAGTGATCTCAATGAAATCAGTCTGACTTTGAAACAAAACTATATGCTTAAGAGATATTTTAAGTCAAGAGCATGGAGCCAGTAGCCCATGGGCCATATCAAGCTCTACAAGCCATTTGAACCAGCCTGCCAGCATCCTTAATGGTGGCCCAATCAGAACAGCTTATCTTATGTTGCCTTGTGATTTTAGCTTTCTACTCCAAATAGCTTTTGAAAGTGTCTTCTATTTGTAAAAAAAGGGGTTGAAAACATACAGCATGGAAGCTGCCTTGTGAACTGCCTTTTTATCAGTCCAAAACTGATAACTGTGTTATTGTTACCCATGTTGTTTGTAGTGAAACAGACATTTGAGTGAAAATGCTCGGTATTTTCCCAACTCAACTCAACACAGGATCATCAGCAATGGATGTGCTTATAGTAGGGATGGGATCCTTTGGCAGGTACGAAAGCATTCTATTGACCTAACAGTCTGGTACCAATTCCAGTTCTTTGTCTGCTAGCTTCTGCTTTTACCAATCCATTTTTCCCTTGAAAAAAATGTTGATATTAATATAGAATCATAATAATAAAATATTAGACTTGGAAGGGCCTATAAGGCCATTGAGTCTAACCCTCTGCTCAATGCAGGAATCCAGCTTAAAGCATACCTTAGAGGTAGCTGTCCAGCTACTTTTTGGAGAGCCCACCACATCCCAAGGGAATTGGTTCCATTGTTGTACCACTCTACCATATATAACTGGTATTATATACCAGTTAGGAAGTTTTTTCTGATGTTCAGTCGAAATCTGGCTTCCTGCAGCTTGAGCCCGTTATTCTGTGTCCTGCACTTTGGGACAATCAAGAAGAGATCCTGGCCCTGTGTGACAACCTCTCAAGTATTTGAAGAGTGCTATCGTATCTCCCCCCTGTCTTCTCTTCTCTAGGCTAAACATGCTCAGTTCTTTCAGCCTCTCCTCATAGGGCTTTGTTTACAATCCCCTGATCATCCTTGTTGCCCTCCTCTAAACCTGTTGTCTGCATCCTTCTTAAAGTGTGATGTCCAGAACTGGATCCAGTACTCAATATTTATTTATTTTTTACAAATGCTGTTTTAGAAATGCTGTGACCTTCAACTTTGCAAATAAAGAAAGCTTAAATATAAAATAATTGCAAATAGTAATTAAATTACATAAAGACACATTTGTAACTGAAGGTGCTGTTGGTATATTGGAAATTTCTGTTACCCTTTAAGAGAGGCCCACAATTTGAGACAAGAATCCTACAGGTACACTGATGCCATACCACCACAATGAGTCTTTAAAGATGTGGGTATATCATTCACATTTTCTGTATTTCCTGCAGGGGAAAAGGAGTAACAACAGTGGACATGCCATCATTGGGTTTTAAACATATTCAGAGTAGACTTATTAAAATCACTTACTTAAAGGTCCCTCACAGAGGTCAGGTCCCTGCCCTGAGGGGCTTACAATTTAAAATTCAACACAGGAAATAACAGTGGAAGAAGAGTGAAGTTGAAGCAGGAGTAAAGAAGGAAAGAGTTATTTCAGTTCCACATGCTTAGCCTTAGTTACAGGTTTAGTTGCAGTAGGGCATGAGAACTAGAGGGTTGAGCCAAAGGCTTTATGGAAATGGAGTGGGGTTGGGGGCAGGGAAAGGATTTAAGAGAAGTAAGAGAGATGGCATGGATAGTGTGAGCCACAATCTCTCACCTCTTCCAAGTCCATGGGGTGGTTTATCTTTCTCCTGCTCATTAACATTTCTGATTAGTCATTCTGTTTAATGAACAAAGGAATTTAATCCTGCATATTCTTAGCTGGTTTACAGTAGAAGCTGGTGCATGGCTGAGGAAGTATCAGAACTACACAATCAGTCAAATAGAATGCTGCTCTAGACATTAGCATCCTCAATCTGAAAGTTCACTTTATAAGTGGTGACAGCGGTTGCAGCGGTGCCATAATTTTGTATTTCCAATCTAATGCACATTTTTATTCTAAAATACTGTGACATTACATTTAGGTAGTTTTTTTAACTGCTCTACAGATTTTCAAAGCATTCCAGATTATCATTATTACTGTATTATATAGTCCTCTCTGCCAAGTTTATATGATAACATTTCCTAGTGCTGCAATTTTGTTTTAAAGAGCACTTAAGCTAATATCTAGGCCACTTATAATGTCTGGTAATGTACATTTGCATGCCAATATGCTATAAATAAAGATCAATCCTTATGAAATATAGTCTGTTTGAATAACTGATGTTTAATGGCACATATTCACAAAAGTGGTCACAAATCACTAAGGTTGTAATCAAAAACCAACAACAAACTCACAATTATTTGCTTAAGTATACAATAAGACTATGTATGCTTTCCTTTTCTTATCTAAACCTTAAATCTAAACCAGATCTTTATTTTTATTCCAGTCAATGGAATACTTGTAAAATACTTACCAAATTATTTTTGCTTGTTGCAGAAATGCTGCATGGGGCTTGACACATTTATACTCAAGTTGGATACAAAGTGCGCATATTGCTCCACAACCAGAATGAAGATTCAACAACAGGTATTGGTAGAAAAGGTTATCTTTCTTAAAATTTAACAAGGACAACTTGTGCCAATCTCAAACATAACTGTGGGCAGGTAAAATCTAAACAGGCAGTTTATTTATTTATTCATTTATTGTATTTGTATACCGCCCCATAGCCGAAGTTAGCAAATCTCCTGCCTGGAATTAAGGGCCAAATTACCCTAGATGAACTCCATCATGCAAGCTGGCATGACCGGAGGCAAATAGCCATCATCCCATAAAAGGAAGCCATGGGTTTGTTACTACTGTCCAGTGTTCAGCAGGTCACACCTACTAGACCCCGAATGCACCAAAGCAATCACCCCCCCCTCAAGCTGGCTGACAATAGGTAGTTAGTGAAATGCCCTCTACCTACATGCCTCAGTGGGCTGACCATTTACTAGTCCACTTACCTGCCTGCAATAAATGCCAAACAAGCACTAAATGAGTAGGCAAAAAAGGGCACATCCAAAGGCTAGTCAAGATGTGCCTGTGAGGCGTCCTTCCCTGTCTCTCCCTGTCAGGTTCCTACCTGCTCGTGGTTACTGCCTGTCTCTAGGCACCACCAGGGACTCCACCAGTCCGGACCGCACTCTCTTATGATTTCTCTCCCCGCTCTAGCACAGATCTCAACAGATCCCCCTGCTAGGCAACCATCAGTAACGTCCCAATACTAGTATTCCCAGAGACTCTGAATACTGGTATTGTTATTCTCTTCACCGCTGCCACCATTTGTTACAGTTCCCCTTCAGCCTTGGTCATTACCTTACCCTCCCTTCTGGTCTGTGAAACCCCAGCTAAGGATCAGGCCTTTGGTAAACCAAATTAAGTATTTATTACAGATAACAAAGCTAACAAGATTAACAAGATTTCTTCTTAAGGCACATAAGCATATGGTTTTACTCAATACTAATCCGAACTCCACCTCCCTCCTGGTAAACAACTCTCTAAACCCCACCAAGCAATCCACTCTTTCTCTTCTCCCCCCAGATTCCACAATTCACCACCTCACATTCACCCAGATCTACCTGTCATCCTTTCATTTATACTGTCAGCCATTTTAAACATTCAGCCAATCATCAAGCATTCTATTGCCCATTCACTCCCCCTCCTCTTTCACTACTTACCATGTATACTCTAAACAACCAGCACTTACCATATATACACTAATATATAGGAACATCACATTCCCCCCCCCTTAAACAACTGCAGAGTATTATTCCTGTTCCAGGATTTATACGTCGCGTTAACAAATAAAAGTCTCTATGGGGAAAATGTCTTTCTTTGTTCCTCTGTCTGGTCACGTCACTGCAGTCCCAGCCACTTGCCTGGAAAGTCGATCGGCCAGTACATTGTCCTTGCCTTTGATGAACTGAAAGTCCACTTGATAGTCCTGTAGGGCCCAGGACCACCTCTGCAGCATAGTGTTATGGTTTTTCATAGTCTGCAACCATAACAAGGCCCGATGATCCGTAGTCACTGTGAATCTTCGTCCCCACACGTATGGGCGTGTGATGCGTCCTTCCCTGGCTCTCCCTGTCAGGTTCCTACCTGCTCATGGTTACTGCCTGTCTCTAGGCACCACCAGGGACTCCACCAGTCCGGACCGCACTCTCTTATGGTTTACCTATCCGCTCTAGCACAGATCTCAACAGATCCCCCAGCTAGGCAACCACCACTTATGTCCTAATACTAGTATTCCCAGAGACTCTGAATACTTGTATTGTTATTCTCTTCACCGCTGCCACCATTTGTTACAGTTTCCCTTCAGCCTTGGTCATTACCTTACCCTCCCTTCTGGTCTGTGAAACCCCAGCCAAGGATCAGGCCTTTGGTAAACCAAATTAAGTATTTATTACAGATAGCAAAGCTAACAAGATTAACAAGATTTCTTCTTAAGGCATATAAGCATATGGTTTTACTCAATACTAATCTGAACTCCACCTCCCTCCTTCTTCACTCTCTCCTGGCAAACAACTCTCCCAAACCCCACCAAGCAATCCACTCTTTCTCTTCTCCCCCCAGATTCCACAATTCACCACCTCACATTCACCCAGATTTACCTGTCATCCTTTCATTTATACTGTCAGCCATTTTAAACATTCAGCCAATCATCAAGCATTCTATTGCCCATTCACTCCCCCTCCTCTTTCACTACTTACCATGTATACTCTAAACAACCAGCACTTACCATATATACACTAATATATAGGAACATCACATTTCCCCCCCCTTAAACAACTGCAGAGTATTATTCCTGTTCCAGGATTTATACGTCGCGTTAACAAATAAAAGTCTCTATGGGGAAAATGTCTTTCTTTGTTCCTCTGTCTGGTCATGTCACTGCAGTCCCAGCCACTTGCCTGGAAAGTCGATCGGCCAGTACATTGTCCTTGCCTTTGATGAACTGGAAGTCCACTTGATAGTCCTGTAGGGCCCAGGACCACCTCTGCAGCATAGTGTTATGGTTTTTCATAGTCTGCAACCATAACAAGGCCCGATGATCCGTAGTCACTGTGAATCTTCGTCCCCACACGTATGGGCGCAACTTGTTCAGTCCCCACACGACCGCTAAGCACTCCTTCTGGACCGACGAATAGTTTTTCTCCCTCGGCGTCAGCTTGCGACTCAGGTACGCCACTGGATGTCTGGTGCCTTCTCTCTCCTGTAGCAAGACGACTCCCAGCGTGAGGTCTGATGCATCTGTAGCCACGATGAATGGTTGCTCATAGTCTGGTGCTATTAATATGGGTCCTTGGCACAAGGCTTGCTTCAGCAGATCAAAGCCTTCTGACATTCATCCGTCCATACCACACGCTCAGAACACTTCTTCTTGGTCAATTCATGCAAGGGGGTTGCTATTTCCCCAAAATTTCTCACAAACTTCCTATAAAAACCAGCCACACCCAGAAATGCCCTTACTTGTTTTTTGGTTAAGGGGATCGGCCACACTTGTATTGCCTCCACCTTGCTCCATAAGGGGGTGATTTTCCCACTCCCCACCTTATGTCCTAAATAGATTACTTCCTTTAGTCCAAACTGGCATTTCTTAGCTTTTATTGTGAGGCCTGCTTTTCTTAAGGCCTCCAATACTGTTGTCAGGTGTTGGACATGCTCAGGCACCGACTTGCTAAAAATGGCCACGTCATCGATATAGGCCACTGTAAAATCTGACATGCCTCGCAATACAGTATTGATTAGCCTCTGAAATGAACTTGGTGAGTTCCTTAGTCCCATGGGTAAGGTCACAAACTCATATAACCCATCTGGTGTACTGAAGGCAGTTTTGGCTCTGGATTGCTCGTCTAGTTCCATTTGCCAAAATCCTTTACAGAGATCTAGTGTAGAGATAATGGTTGCTGCCCCCAATAACTCTAACATAGTGTCTACCCCAGGCATAGGATACGCATCTGGGACAGTAATTTTATTGATTAGCCGATAATCAATGCAAAACCTGGTCGTTCCATCTTTTTTCGGAACCAGAACAATACTTGAGGCCCAGGGACTGATGGATTCCCTGATCACTCCTAATTCCAGCATATCTTCCACCTCCTTTTTGATCTCATTCAAAACTTTCCCATTCACACGGTACGGAACAGATCTGATTGGGGCATGATCTCCAGTATCAATGGAATGTATAACTATACTGGTTCGGCCAGGTTTGTTGCTAAAGAGATTCCTATAGGTTTTCAAAACTCTCAGAATCTCTTCTTTTACTTCCTCCTCTACCTCCTCTGACCATTCCACTTGATCTACCCCTCCTTTGTCTTTGCTGTCCTGTACCAAATCTGGAAGTTCAGGCCCACTTCCCTCAGGGAATAAGGTAACTTGCAACACCTGTGCATCCCTGGTATGGTAAGGCTTCAACATATTTACATGAACCACTTTGCTTTTGTTTAATTGGTCTGTGGTGATTACATATGTCACTGTGTCAAGCCTTTCTCTGATGGTATATGGTCCTTCCCAGTTAGCCTGTAATTTGTCATGTTACCTGGGTATGAACGCCATAACCATATCTCCCACATCATACACACGTTCTCTGGCTGTTCTGTCATACCAGTTACTTTGCTTCTCCTGTGCATGACTCAAATTCTCTTTCACTACTTCCATCATTGATGTTAATTTATTGCGGAATTCCAATACAAAATCTACTACAGAAGTTTTGTACTCTCCCAGAGTTCCTTCCCATGAATTTTTTAGCAGTTCCAAAGGTCCCCTCACTTTTCTAGTAAACATTAGTTCAAAGGGTGAGAAGCCTGTTGACTCCTGAGGGACTTCTCTGTATGCAAAAGAAGCATCCCAGTCTATATAAAATCCCATTCTCACACACAACTTGATTCCTCAGTTTGTCAGTGAAAGGAATCTGTTGGGTCAGGGCTTGTTCCTTTACCTGCTTCAAACTGATATCTTTATGCAGCTCTTCCCTGAATTGCTCTGCTTCTTCCCCAGAGACCACTTGATACAGTTTGTCTTCTTCAGCAGGCCTGCTAGTGGTTGCTATGGTGACCTGAGGCTGGTTAACAGATTCCACCCTGTTTGTTTCAGCCCCCCTTAATATGGCTTCTTTTTCTCTGCCAATTTGCTGTCTGGTCACTACATAGATCTTTCCTTGGGCGCCCATTACATCCCTTCCCAGTATTACTGGTTCTTGTTGCTGGGCATTAATGCCTACTTTATATCGGCCCTCTCGGCCTCTCCAAGTCATTTCCACCAGGGCCACAGGCAAACTTTCTGGTTGACCCCTCACTCCTTGGATAGTCACTGTTTCCTGAGGTAATATTTCCTCAGATTTTATTAAATCTGGCCTCAGTAACGTCTGAGCGGCACCAGTGTCAAGCAATGCCCAATAAGTTGCCCCTTGTACACTCACTTCCTCTCTCAGACTTGAATCAAGGTCTGATACTTCTGTCCAGTTTATCTGGCAAAACTGAACCTTTTTCGCTGCTTCTAAAGCCTTGGGCTCTGTTTTCACTGCCCTTGTCTGAGCAGGATTACTAATGGGGTTGGCAACCTCACATTGAAAATGTAGGTGCCCTGGTCTACCACATTTGTAGCATTATTTCTCCTCACTTTTAGGGTACACAGATCCACTCTGGGGTGTTCTGTGCCTTTCAGATTTTACTGGAGGACTCACTCGCTGTGGTACCACATCCCTTCTGCCAGCACTATATGGTCTGGGTTTAAACTCTCTTGATGTTTTCCCCACCCAGCCAGTTCTATTGGAGGCGAAGTGATCCGCCATCTCTGCGGCCTCCTGCACAGATGTAGGTGTCAGGCCCAGGATGTGACTCAGGAACCAGACCAACGATTGTAGTTAATTCGTGTTTTATTAGGGTAATGTCCAAACAAAGACTGCGTTTTCTCATGAATCAATACAGGGATACAGGTCCTGCGGCATTGGGAGAAAGTTGACAGAGCAAGGGACTTCTTCCCGCCTGTTCTTTAAGAAGGGGCCAAATGGGCGCGCAATCTTTCGCTCCTCCTTAACTGCCCCTCAGGTACTGCCCGCCTTCCCCCTTCTCTCCTGTCTTTTCAGCTGTCTGCGTGTGCGCGGTGAGGGGGGAAGCATCACCCCCTTCTCTTCTGAAGTTTCTGATTCCAGGATGGGGGATAGGGGAGGGGCTGATGGTAAACTGCCTCCCCGCTTTTCGACTGTGAGCAGCCCTCCCTCTTCCCCCTCTTGCTCTGAGCCTGAAAGAGGGGGAGGCATGAGAATGTCCAGGGAGGGCTCAGGCTCCCCGTTGCTAAGCGACCTTATCACTGGCAGTTCCTCTGTTTCGTCTTCGCTCCAAAGGGGGGAAGTTCCTCCCCCTTCCCTCTGCCATCCATCCGAATACTCTTCTCCCAACTCTCCGGGATCCAGCTCCCCGGGATTGGGACCCCAGCTCTGCCTTCCGACAGTAGGGGAATGATCTGGAGCCTTATTTCTGGTGGTAGCTGATGGTATAATTGATCCAGTATCATGAGGCTTTTCACCTCTTCCACTGACTGAGCTTTGGCACTACTCATCCACTTTCCAAATATATCCATCAACTTTGCTCCCAGTTCCACAAAAGACCTCCCTGTCTGTATCTGGCAATTTCTGAAAAGCTTTCTAAAATAATCAGGCCCCAGTCTGAATCTTTTAAACACTGCTTCTTTGAATTCAGCATAGGTGACGGGCTTGTCTGAGGGGAAATATTGGTATACCTCAGCCAATTCCCCTTTAATCAGGTTTGATAAATACTGCATGTATTTATCTTCAGGTAGCCCCCACAACTGAGCTGCTTTTTCAAAGGTGCTGAGGTAAATTTGAGGATCTTGACCAGGCTCGTAGACAGCAAAGTCCTTTGGAGTAATTTTTATTTTTGCTCCATCTCTCTCTTTCCTTGTCTCCTCAGAGTGAAATTTCGTTCTATCAAATTTTAACTTTTCTACTTGTAATTCAGCATCCAATGCTCGTTGCTTCTCCCTCTCCTCAAACCCAATCTCATTCTCTCAATTTCCAACTCCCTCTGTTTTTCCTTCTCTGCACCTTCCATCCTCAATCTCTCAGCTTCCAACTCCCGCTGTTTATCTTTTTCCTCAGCCTCCATCCTCAATCTCTCAGCTTCCAACTCTCTCTGCTTGTCTTTTTCCTCAGCCTCCATCCTCAATCTCTCAGCTTCCAACTCTCTCTGTTTTTCCTTCTCTGCACCTTCCATCCTCAACTTCTCTCTCAAGTACTCTATATAAGTGGGATTGCTTAAATATCCTTCTGGGGTCTCTTCTCTGACAGGTTGTTTTTGCTGGGCAGTTGCAAATCCTATAAGTGCTACCCTCAATTCATCTACCCCTTTACCCTCATGAGGTAAATTGAATGTTATGCACTTCTCCACCAGCTCCTCTCTTTTCATTTTTATGTATTCAGCCATGGTGTTTGAGTTCACTCACTCTTTGCCACACACTCTTTGCCAGTCACTCTCACAAGAAATCTGGTTTTGTTATTTCTGTTTGCCACACAACTATTAGGGATTGTCTAGTATTCGTATCTCACTGCTACAGCCAACACCTGTGACGTA
The DNA here is from genome assembly GCF_030035675.1 of Rhineura floridana. Taxonomy (NCBI): domain Eukaryota; kingdom Metazoa; phylum Chordata; class Lepidosauria; order Squamata; family Rhineuridae; genus Rhineura; species Rhineura floridana. Next base: position 67,993,491 of record NC_084480.1, on the reverse strand, counting down.
GTCTCCTTTGTCACCACGTGTCTTTGGGACTCTCTTTGGTTCGTATCTGGATTCTCTGTTGTTCGTATCCCACCGCTAACACCACATGTGAGGTGTCCTTCCCTGGCTCTCCCTGTCAGGTTCCTACCTGCTTGTGGTTACTGCCTGTCTCTAGGCACCACCAGAGACTCCACCAGTCCGGACTGCTCTCTCTTATGATTTCTCTCCCCGCTCTAGCACAGATCTCAACAGATCCCCCTGCTAGGCAACCACCAGTAACGTCCCAATACTAGTAGTCCCAGAGACTCTGAATACTGGTATTGTTATTCTCTTCACCGCTGCCACCATTTGTTACAGTTCCCCTTCAGCCTTGGTTATTACCTTACCCTCCCTTCTGGTCTGTGAAACCCCAGCCAAGGATCAGGCCTTTGGTAAACCAAATTAAGTATTTATTACAGATAACAAAGCTAACAAGATTAACAAGATTTCTTCTTAAGGCACATAAGCATATGGTTTTACTCAATACTAATCCGAACTCCACCTCCCTCCTGGTAAACAACTCTCTAAACCCCACCAAGCAATCCACTCTTTCTCTTCTCCCCCCAGATTCCACAATTCACCACCTCACATTCACCCAGATTTACCTGTCATCCTTTCATTTATACTGTCAGCCATTTTAAACATTCAGCCAATCATCAAGCATTCTATTGCCCATTCACTCCCCCTCCTCTTTCACTACTTACCATGTATACTCTAAACAACCAGCACTTACCATATATACACTAATATATAGGAACATCACAGTGCCCCCAACATTCCTACTCGGCCCTGTATATCAACTGGAAAGTCCACACTGCTCAAAGGGTGGGAGGGCAGATGATCATCTCGAAGAAGTTACAAAATAATATGTATAGGGGAGGGGTTACCTTTTATAGGCATCTCATTCCCCCAAGCCTATTGGTTACTCAGGGCCATGTGGTGAGTCCCTCATTTCCTTCCCTGGGAAGGAAGTAATGCAAGGCTACTTCCTTCATTGGGGAGAAGCAAACCCACCCCCCAACAAATTTGTTGGGAGCGATCATATGTACATTTGAAATGGCAGAAATTATTGACCTTTGCATATTTTCTCCCGCCCACTCACCTTTGGCTAATTCAGCTTTTCAAAAGACAACCCTGGTCACATCTATTTACATTTACAATTAAATCACCCTTATACCAATTTAACAGGCATGGGTTCCCCTAAAGAATCCTGAGAACTGTAGTTTGTTACAGGTCCTTGGAATTGTACCTCTGTATAGGACAGCCTTTCCCAACCGGTGTGCCTCCAGATGTTGTTGGACCACAACTCCCATCAGCCTCAGCCAGCATTGCCAATGGTCAGGAAAGATGGGAATTGTAGTCCAGCAACATCTGGAGGCACACTGGTTGGGAAAGGCTGGTATAGGATCTACTAGCAACTCCCTGAGCCCTTAACAAACTACAGTTCCCAAGATTCTTTGGTGGAAGCCAGGACTGTTAAAGTGATATGTGTGCTTTAGATGTATGGTATGGATGTGACCCTGCCCAAACCTTGGGCATATGAAGAGCACATTTCCTTTGAACCTTAGTCATTCCTCCAGCATCTGAGATAAAAGTTGAGAACCAATCCAGAACAGCAGGGTTCCTACTACCATATCAATTATAGAAGTCCTTAAAACAAATCAAGAAAAGCAGTGACAAAAACAGTTTAAATAAAAACAAGGAAGAAAAATGGTTAAGAAGAAAAAGAAGAAAGCTCTGAGTCTCTGACTGCTACTGTCTGGTAAAAATGTAAGTTCCTGCCTGCTGCATGGTACTGTGTATTTTACTCAGTTTTATTGTGATTTTATTGTATTGTTTGTATTATTATTGTGCACCACTTTGGTACTTTTAAATGTACAAAACCAATATGTAACATTTTGTAAATAAATACGGAATGTACTGCCTTCAAGTCTATTCTGACCTGTGGCAACCCTATGAATAGGGTTTTCATGAGGCTGAGGGGCAGCGATTGGCCCAAGGCTTCATGGCTATGTGGGGATTCGAACCCTGGTCTCCCAGGTTGTAGTCCAACACCTTAACCACTACACCACACTAGCTCTCCAAATACGGAATAGTTTTGCCATATTAGTTATATGTTTAATAAATTAGTTTAATCAATAAATTAGGTTGCCTGGTTGGTGTTGACCTGTGACAGGGCCTTTTCAGCAATGGATCCCTGTCTACAGAATTCCCTCCCCAGAGAGGTGCATCTATCTCAGTCACGATTGACTTTCAGAAGGAATTTGAAAGCATCCCTTTTACCCAGCTATTTGATGGCCGAAGGAGACTGTTCCTAGCAATCTGGAGATCACTGTGTGAAAGAATATAATTCTGTAAATGTGTTTTTGTTTTTAATTCTGATTGCATTTTTTTTAGAATGTTTCTGTTTTTAGAATGCTTTTATTTTTGTTGTTAAACTGTTTTGTTCATGCATTTGCCACCCTGGGCTGCTTCAGGAGGAAGGGCAGGATATAAATTCAATTAATAACAACAACAACAACAACAACAATAATAATAATAATAATATGTAGTCTGCTTAATATTAAAAATCTAAGTGGCTTACAAAGTAAAGAAGCATAACATCACAAAGCTAAAATACAAATAAAATGAAATGCATACTGCTAATGTCACAATAAAAATCCAGAATCTAAATACCAAAACAAAATCCTGAGCAATGCAATTTAAAAACATGTTTGGAACTGAGGCTGCCTTGGTTGACTATCACTGAGACAGGAGAATTCTGTGACCCTGTTGGTTCCCTCAACAGGTTTTTGTTTTGACTATTGGATCATTCCTGAGAGTTTGATGGGCCACACTGCTGTACTTCACTCTTGATCACCCAATAGGAATTGCCCTGTAGGATCTCACAAGATATAATGATTTCCACCTTACCATTATCTCACTTGCATGAAATCCTGGGAGAAGGTTTGTAAGGGAACTTAATATCATCATCGTACTGATTGCACCCACCTTTATTTCTACATCCAGGTGAGGTCTTTGACTAAATCCTTCAGGACTGCAGCCTAATGTGCAAAAAGGTACTATAGGCAGAGCTTGGAAGTAATTCATTACTTTTTTGAGGAACAAGTGGGTAATTCCTTTACATTTTAATTGTAATAGAACTAGGAGTAATTTTATTACTTTTGTGGAGTAATTGTAACATTTCCAGCATTGCTTTTGGGCATTACTTTTTGGGGGGAAGCAGGGGAAGTCTTCTACTCCTCTGATTTGTGGATGGAAATCATGTGCCTCAAACTGGGCTTCTATGCAGTGTCGCTCTTCCCTCATGCTCTGTGGGTGGATAGGAAGCGATGAGGGAGGAAGTGGAGAGTGAGACAGGGTGGAGTGGAGAAAACAATTGTTTAAAAAAATGGATGGTGGTGGTGAAGAATGGAGTGGATGGGAAAAGGAGCCGGAGGGCAAGAACATGGATAAAGGAGAAGGAGGCAGCAGCAGAATGGAGATAAGAACTGTGGAGGTGAAAGATGACATGTGTGTGTATGAATACTGTGTTTGCACTTGGCACACAAAGTGGCCTCCACCACCCTCTCTGGTTCCTGTGCTGCATTTGCAGTATTTTAACTTTTTTGCATCTCAGAGGAAAATGTTTGCTTGGGTGAGTGTCCCTTAGTTGGTGGCAGGGCAGGGTCTGGGAGGTGGTTAAGTGAAAGAGATTATGCTTGCTGGATGAGTGGGAGGGGGTTGTACTTGATTTGATGTGCAAAAATCTGAGTAGTGGCCTCTGCCTCCCTCCCCACCTCCCTTACCAGCAGAGAGACCACCATTGCTATCTTATGGATAACAAGAAGTATTCTACTACCTGTATATGTGTGTGCTTATTTTTAATGTTGTTTTAGTCTACTTAGATGTGCAGCAGCCAAGGCAAGCACCTTGTAGGTGTTTTTTTTTTAAAAAAAGTAACTGAAATGTAATTGTAGTGATTACTTTTGAGAAAAACCAATCAGTTACTTTCAGAGCAATTGTAATTGTAATGGTAATTACTACGTTTTTGGGCCATGTAATTGTAACTGTAATTTATTACTTTTTTAAAGTAATCTTCCAAGCTCTGAATACAGCAATACCAACATCCAATCATCACAGCCATGCCCAAATCCTCCTGTGCTGTTTTGGAACCATGCATAGAATGCCAAATAGGTTATCAAAATACCTGTTTTGGCAATTATACGTTTGGAAGGATAAGGGACTTAAGGAAGGTTAGCACTGTCAAAGCAGCCATTTGCCTGACACTAAATGTATGAAAATCTGTGTGCGCAGCATGATGCAATTCCATGTGGAGATCTGTGAACTGGAGCCATTTTGTTCTAAAAGCTATTTCACACACACAGTTTCAAGTACAGAGTAATGACAGAACGCTCTCAACTCACCCACTTTGTAACCAATTCAAACAATTCACTAAAGTAAAATAAACTTAGCGTAAAGCAGAAGGTTTGAAATCTTTCTGCTATTTACATGATGGATTAAACATAGCCTTAATCTAACAGAAGTGCAATATCTCAGATGTACAATATTTATTTATTTATTTATTTGTTCCATTTTTAAACCGCCCATAGCGAATAGCTCTCTGGGCGGTGTACAAAAGATTAAAATACAAAATATCATAATAAAAACAGCTGAACAATAATAAACACAAACAGAAACCACAGAAATATAAAAGTAAACACATTAAAATGCCTGGGAGCATATGTCTCGTCTGTTTGATATACTTATAGAATTGTAGTGCTATCAGTTCATAATTATTTCCTATTGGCTGTCTAAAGGCCAACATATGAATTTTAAATAGATTATACTTTTAGGAACTCTTAGTTTTGTATAGCTCATTTTAAGAGGAGAAATTGCCACCATTTCCAAGAGTGAATATTTCTTAATCAATATACTGCAGCTCTAAAAAGTGAGTATTTTATATTCCTGTCAGAAGTCATTTGGTGCATGACCAATATTCAGTGAGATGACTCTCTTCTCTGTTTTTATGATTGCCTTAGACATGGCTGTAATATAATCACTTATGTTCAGCTAGTCGTTTCTCCTTCTTTCTCCTATAACTCTTTAAAGTTACTTTACTTGCACCTTGGAACACTTAAATTCAAATGGCAATGACTTGTGCCCAAAAATGCAGCTGTTATGAATGATTCATGTGAATATTAGCTTAATATTTAATCTATTTTGTTCTCAGATTTATTATGTTTTCAACATATTTTCATTATTTATATTTTATCATTTGTGTAATTATGTTGTTGAAGGAACCATCCACAAATCATTCACTTTCTAGTCCCACTCAGGCATTATGCTTAAACAGGGAATGTAAACACAAGTAGGGGACATTGGAGATACATATTCTGGCCCACATTCACTGGCTCTCATGTGCTCCACACTGAGTAGGAAAGTCTGAAGGATTCTCTGCACAGTTGAGAATACCGATAAGATAGGGCTCCAAATCCCAGAGAGACTTCTAAGTGCTTTCAGTTGAACACACTTAGCCCCATCTGCACTATAATTTAAAGCAGTATCATACCACTTTAAACAGGCATGGCTTTCCCCAAAGAATCCTGGGAGCTGTAGTTTGTTAAGGGTGCTGGGAATTATTGATCTGTGAGGGATAAACTACACTTCCCAGAATGCTTTGAGGAAAGTCATGTGCTTTAAGTATATGGTGTGCGTGCAGCCTGATAAGTCTCTGTCAGAACTCCCTGCTGAATGCAGGAAGATGAGAGTTTAACCAATATGCCACACTGAAGCTGCATTCAGATGGCAGTTTATTTCATTTTCTTGACGTTTCCTTACCTGATAATTTCTGCATTTTATTTGATCTTTCACATAACATAAAAGCCACTTCTGGAGATCTAATGGAATAAAGTTTCGCATTCATTTCCATGTTAATTCCTTCCAGAAAAAAATCCATTTGCAATGCCATTATCCCAGGAAATTACAGGAAGAAAGTAACAAAATTGGAAGCAATATACTGGCAAACAGGTTTTTTTTCACTGTTTTCATAGGAGAATCATGGGGGAACAGGTGTGTGCATGTTTGGAAAGGGTAGGGGAGTGGCAACATGTTCAATAACAGTCGTTGTGTGACACCACGCCCACTGGTATGAATGAAGTTTAGTGCAACATGGTGGCAGTGTATCGACCGAAAAAGCCACATTTCCATAATGCAGCCCCCATGATATTCAATAGGCTAGAGTGCAGCAGGGTGTCTGTCAGTCAGCCTTTCATCCTGATTGCTGCTGTATTTATGTCTCAATCTTATGACTACCACAGTCCTGGTTAGGAAAGAAAGGACTGAGGTTTGTTGGGTGTATGGTATTGTATTCATAAACAGTGAATTGACTGAGAATTACCCCTAAAATGAGACCCAGCGTCTTAGTTTCACCCTTCCTTCCAGTCATCTGCTTCAGACAACTTTTACAAGCATGAGTGAGACTGGAAAGTTGTGCAAACCCAACTATGCTTAAGCTGTCTTCTCTTGTTTTCTCTTTGTGCAATGAAGTGATGAGAGACAGTGAGGCCGCATATGCTCAGCTCACTCCTGCTGTCCCACTTGTGCTAGTCCTGCCCCCAACACCATCTATATGTTGAGGCAAGATCTGCAGGGGGAAAGCCTGCAAAATGCTTGTAGGCTGTCCCCATCAGCTAAAACCCTGTGCACACCTTCAGACTCCTTCCAACACATAATTAGCAGCACTGAGGAGCCAGCATGAGATACAATCTCAATTGCCTGGACAAAAAAAAAATGTCTCAAGAGGTCCGAAGTCTATGTGTGTGAAGCATTTTTTAAGAATTCAGTAAACGGGTAATGGGGAACTATTAAGTAGAAGTCTGACTCCCATCTTGACTGTGTAGGTTCTCTTCCCAATTATAGAAACATAAAATCAGGCAAAATAGATACTATCCCTCTGAACCATTCAAGTTGTGGAGAACAGGATGTAAGGGGAGGGGGCATACAGTGATCCTTCAAGTCTTGAATTGTGTCTGTGATCCTATATACTTCAGAAGTTTGAACAGCACAATTTACTCACAGAATTCGGCTTCCATTGTACCTGGAACCCCTCATTGGTCCTACTCTCCACCCTCTAGTAATTTTACCTGGCTGGATTATGTCTTTGAACTGTGATAATATCTCATATATGCCTGGATGAAGGATGGAGAGTAGTGTGTGCCTGATCACACCCACGCTTGTTACACCTATCACTGGTATGTGGCCCTCGAAAAGTTGACCATGAAGAAATGTGGCCCTCAAGATGAAAAAGGTTTCCTACCCCTGCATTAAGCATACAAAAATGATTCTTTTATACAGTTTTCCTCATCTCTACAACCCAATGCAATTTATTTTCCTCAACTCTGACAGTGAAGGGGCAAGAGTTTGAAGATCCCTTCAGCCCAGTATAGGAATGTGCTAGAATTTCACTCCATTTGAATTTGCTACCAAATATTCCATTAATTTGCTTATTTGCTATCGTTGCAGATCAGATTTTTATGTAATGATTTCCCATGGCTATTTTCAGAAATGTTTTTTTTTAAAAAAAAACAATCCATGTCTAAGATATTGATATTGATATTTTAACACTATTTCCTTCAATTTATGGACATTTCCACTCAAAATATAAACACTTATTTTCAAAATGTCGATATTAATACCAGTATCTTTTCTGAGGGGGAAAAAACAGATCAGTAAAAGTAGTGGCTCACAACAAACTCGAACTGATACTATCCTGTTAGGTCGACTGAATGTTTTCAAACTGGCACCAGCCAATGGATCCTGTCCCTAGTCTAGTGGTAGCCTGAAGCAATATAATGACAAGACAACACAGTACAGTTTCTGTAGCTAAGTATGTATGTGAGGTCATGAGCTCAGAGAATCAACTTGGTGTTTCACAGCTGGTAGACTGAGACCCTACAAAATCTTGCCCCTCAAAAACCATAATGTATGCAAATCCCATGGTCACCAGTGTGGGAAGAAATTACCATCTGTTTCAACAGAGATCTCCCTTCTCTCTTTCTCCCCAGCTGCTAATCAAGAGCAACATTTATGGAGACTATTCTGTTTTATTTTCCCTCTTCATTCCCCCTTCCACTGCCATTTGTATGAAATATATTGTACCTTGTTTAGTCATGGACTTGTAGTGTTTTAGACCCATGCTTACTTTATTCCCCCTTGCTGCCTCAGGTAGCTTCTGATATAACTGTGCATTTGACATGTGTGAGGGTTGGGTTTTTTTCTTAAAGTCCATTCATAAGATGGGAGGCTACATGTGCCGTCTGTAGAATAAAAAGGTGGGGAAAATGCTGAAAAGCAATTATGCTGTTCACAATGTTTTCCTTTTGGAAAGAAAAGGGGCTTCCCCTCTGCCCAGTGCCCACCCACTCAATCTCCTCCCCTCCCCCTCCTTCTACCCTCCCCCGGATCAGTGTTGGACTACAACCTGGGATACCCACACAGCCATGAAGCTCACTGGGTGACCTTAGGCCAGTCACTGCCTCTCAGCCTCAGAGGAAGGCAATGGTAAAACCACCTCTGAATACCGTTTACCATCAAAACCTTTTGATATGATCAACATAAGTCGGGATCGAATTGAAGGCAGTCCACTTCCATTTTCAAACATGAATGCACAGAAATAAATTCCACTGAACTCAAAAAAATTGCAAATAATCAAACCCACCCTCCCTTCTCCTCCCTCCTATCCCCTCCATCTTGCCCCTTCCCTCCCCCTTCCTTTGCCCCTTCCTCCTGATCCCCATCCCCTTCCAATCCCCTCCTTCCGCTTCCCCCTCCTCCTCCTCCTCCCTCCTCCCCATGGTCAGTTTTACCTATCTGAAGCATGATTGCACAGGAGTAAATACCATTGAACTCTATAAGCATGCAAATGATCAAACCTGCCTTCCCCCTTCCTTTGCCCCCCTTCAATCTGCTCCTTCCCCTTCCCCCTTCCCCTCCTCCTAACCATGGTTGCATAGGAGTAAATCCCATTTAACTCAATAAGCATGCAAATGATGATCTGCCTTTCCCCTCCTTCCCCTCTCCTCTCCTTTCGTTCTCCCCTCCCCGCTTCCTTCTTCCTCCTCCCCTGCCAACTTCAGCCCTCCCTCCTTCCACCCCCAGTCAGTTTTACCTATCCTAAGCATGATGCACAGGAGTAAATCCCACTGAACTCAATAAGCATGCAAATGATCAAACCTGTCCTTCTCCTCACCTCCCCCTCCTGCCTGCTCCCCTCCCCCTCCTCCCCTCTGCCCTTCCTCCCCTCCCTCCTCCTCACCTCCCCATCCCCTGTGGTCAGTTTCACCTATCCTAAGTATGATTGCAGGGGAGTAAATCCCACTGAAACCAATAAGCATGCAAATGATCAATCTATTCTCAGCAAACTTGCACAGGATCCCATTTCTTACCTCCCGGATTAAAAAGCAGAGGAAGTGGATTAGACTATGAAAGACCAACCCAAATCGTGTTTGCATTGTGACAAATTTGTAGGGCAGTACAATCTCTCAGAGAAGAGGTCAGGTCTCCTGCTCCCCTGGTGCATGCACTATAGCTGCCCAATCTCCCTGCTTTTTATTGTTTGATATTGTGGGATATAGGTACATTCTCAAACAGCAAGGTTTTTTGCCTATGAGTGAATTGTTATTAGTAGTAGAAGAAATAGCAGCAGCAGCAGTAGTGTGGGGTAAACACAAAGCAACTTGTAATTTTGGGTTTGGGGCCACTTTGCCTTTGGGGTAGTTTCATGAAAGAAGTATTAGCATCTGTTTAAGTGCTAATAGTTCTAACTTTCAAAGTTGTGTTCAGGGCAGGCTGAGTTTAGCATTTCAGCATGATCTATACCATGTTTCAAAGTAAGTCACATAGCTAACAGGAATGGCAAAGCACTGTGTCAAATGCTAACAGAAATGCTAACAGCATGTAACTGAAACTGCCAAAGGAAAATAGCCATGAGCAAAAGGATGCATTTTCCACGAACAAGGGATATGAATTTGTTAGTGTAGCTGTAAATTGAATGGCCTTCCCTTTATTGCTTGCTAGCATTTCTCTGTTGTCCTTTACATGGGGAAGGTTAAGGAGTCAACTTAATTCCTCATGCAGAGGAACTTTATGGTTTTTCCTTTGGTTAAGAGCTAATGGGCCACCTGGGAACTGCTAACTGAAGGACTGCATGTACTAGAAAGACGCTGGACAGGATTGTTTGATAGAGAGGAAAGGTGCCATTGTTGATCTGCTTTTCCACTCACAAAAACAGAGCCTTTAGTGACAATGACTGCAGAGGCTTTGAAGTTATCTGTGGGCTGGGCTCTACTTTCCTCAACACCGTCCCACTTGAATAAATAAATTACAACCACTGCTGGCGATGTCAGAAAATTCCAACAAAACACTGGGAAAGCAGATATTGCTAATATTCACTTATTTGTCTCATGTCCAGAAATCAATCCAGCAAATACAAACAGTATTACTGTTGTAGTTGCTTTCAGTCCACAAATGGTACATATTGATTACTTTTCACCCCCATTTGCATTATGTTTCTTTGGCACTGAAAAGAACTAAGTAGAATAATATAATAACAATGTAATTTACACAATTAATTATGTAAATTAGGTAAGTTATGTAATTTGTAAGATAAATAATATAGTTTCTGGCAGAAGATGAACTGCAGTGGAACAGAAATAGTGCTGCATGCAGTGAATACAGGATATAACAGAAAATGATGCCTTTTTACATCCCTAACCACCACCTTAATCACCAGTGAGGCACCATTAGTTATAACGCTACTGGGACATGTAGCATAGGCAACCCAGCCAAACTGGAAGCATTTCATGTGTAAGAAGGGTTGCCAGTCTCCAGTTTTCACCTGGAGATTCCATTTTGGGGGGTTCCCAGCTGAGACACCCCAATCTCCAGATGTGTAGTTTTCATTTAAGAAAATAAGTTCCTAGGTGGTCTGGTTCTAAAGATATACACCAAAATGTCAGCCACCCCTCCCACACAACTTCTGTTAAATGAGCTAGTAGCCGGATCATCTAATCCCACCCTTTCAGGTTTTTAGCCAATAAGTGATGTGATTGATGAAGGATTTGTTGACCTCCAGGCAATGGCTAGAACACACTGCAGGTCTTGAAAACAGCTTCTTTTTCCTGCTTATCTGTACAGCAAGAGTTCAATAAGTTTATAGCTTTCAGCAGCAGCAAGAGTACTTTCTCTGTGAGGTCTATAAGAGAAGTTCACAGCAGGATCTTGGTGGGCATGCACAGTAAACAATTTCTGTTATTATTATAACAAAATTGTGCATGCAGGGTTTTTTAATTACTTGCAAAAATAGCATATTATACATTTTATCTTTCAAATAATTTGTGAACAGAAATTGTAAAAAATGCACATGGATCTTATGATACCATTGCAACAATGAGGAAAGTATAAGGCAGCCTTTCCCAACCAGTGTGCCTCCAGATGTTGGTGGACCACAATTCGCATCTTTCCTGACCATTGGCAATGCTGGCTGAGGCTGATGGGAGTTGTGGTCCAACAACATCTGGAGGCACACTGGTTGGGAAAGGCTGGTATAAGGAGTCAAACATTTTCCTGGACTGTTCGGTTGTCTAATTCATATCCTGTTTTGAAAACCTTGCCAATATGAAGCTTTAATCCTACACTCACTTTTCTGGGAGTAAAGCTGCAATGCTAATCCCACATACTTGGCAGTAAACCCCACTGAATTCAATAGGACTTTCTTTTGAGTAGACATGGTTAGGATGGTGCTGTAAATCAGTGGGACTTTTGAGTGAACATAGCAAAGTATTGTGTTGTAAATCTTTCTCTCCCCCTCCAATCTCATTTTTTTAAGCAATTACGCAGGGCTTACTTAGGTGTTACTGCTTTTATTTGGTAGGAGACTAATACTGATTTTTAAAAGAATATATAAAAAATAGTTCTGCAATGGGCAACGGGTTTTGACAATAAACTATTATATGGGGTGTATGTATTTCTACATCTCCAGTGTGTGATTTCCATTTTAAAAAATTAATTAAAATGATTTATATGCTGGCAAAGTTTTTGAAGTATTGCAGATCCACACAATACATTTAAAGCACATCCAACTCACATTTAAAGTGCATGACTTCCCCCAAAGAATCTTGGCAAGTGCAGTTTCCCCCTCACAGTTATAGTTCCCACCACCCTTAACAAACTACAGTCCCAAAGATTCTGTGGTGGGATTCATGTGTTTCAAATGTGTATTGAACATGTTTCAAATGCATGGTGTGGATCTGCCCTAGGTATGCTGTGCGTTCATTAGTGAACTGAAAAGACCAATTTTAAAATATACTTTTTTAAACAGGGAAAGGGCTGTAGCTCAGTAGTAGGGCACATGCTTTTCATGGAAAGGTCCAAAATCCAATCTCTGGAAAAGACTAGTGCCTGGAATCCTGGAGAATCAATGCTAATCCATGTCATCATTATGGTACCAAATGGCCTGAGTCAGTATAAGGCAGATTCCTTTGTTCCTAAAAGAGGTAAGGATCCAAGGGCCACAGTGACTCCAAAATTTATTTATGTATTTTGTTTTAGTTTTATTTTCCTGAGAAATAAAACCACTGACTAGTGAAATGCCTAGAGATCAAGAGAGGAGGAGGTGGAGAGGTGGGGGGAGATCTTTGTTTTGATGGGCAGGTCTACTTGTAGCCATAGTAAATCAATGTCCAAGATCACTACAATCAGAGTGATTTGGAAGAGAATTTAGAAATGTGTTTGCTTATCACATGGATCTGTGCCTTCCCCTATGCAAGCCAATGAAGAGATTCTCACTGTATATCCAAAAATCCATGGGGTGGGTGGAGAAGACCATCTCCCACCAATGACCCTTGTAATAATAGGGTCCTTGCAAGAAGGATGGCATTTTCCCCACAGCAGTCTTTCCTTGGGGATCCATGTTTTTTCCCACCTGCTCTCTATGATTCCTTTGTACTTACTCCAGAATGATCAAGTCTGCCCTTGCAGGATAACTACCAGTTATCATTCTGATATTTGGCAGGCTTCATTCCCTTAAATTGCATCCAAATTGGCAAAACATTATAAAGTTCTTTCTTAAAAAAATGTTTAAAAGGTGTCCTGCATGAAATACCTGGATATATCTGCCTACAATATGGCAGGCTTAAACCATTATTATTTATTATTTATTAAATTTATTAGTCGCCCATCTGGCTGGTTGTCCAGCCACTCTGGGCGACGTACAAGATAAAAAACAATACATTAAAACATTAAAATTTAAAACCATAACAGTAAAAACCTAACCCACCCCAAAAGCCTGCCATTGGGGGGGGGGTGTCTGTAAATTTAATCCACTTTGGCCAAAAGGAGAAAACAGCTATAGACATTTTTTAAATTATCCATTATAGTGAATGGGGAACACAGAACTTCATTTTATATAGTCAGTCAGAACACTAAACACAAAAGGGGGAGTGTTTGCCTGTATATCTCTACTATATACATAGTAAACATTTTCCCCCACCTATAGAGCTATCAGCTCTAAGGAGAAAAAAATCTTGTATGACATTTGCAATTATATTAGAATAAATGCCTTTTTGACACTGCTGCAAAAACTGAGTCTTCAAAATGCTTTTGAATTGAAGAGGATTGTTGATGTCAGTGCCTTCCATGTAAAAAGAAGGCAGGGAAGGTTGCCCTTGCCAAGAAGTGGGACCTTATAAGTGCCATCAACAAGCATTGGAGGAGAACCAGCAGCTGTGGGCCTGCAGATGCAGCAGCATGAGACCATGTAAGTTGATGCATAATTAGCTCTAGTAACACAGATTATGGAAAGGGCCGCACAACCTCTTGCTGCACCTGCTGTAATATGACTTCTAGTGTTTTCTCATATTTACAGACATGCCAAAATTATATACAAATATTTTGTTTCTAGACTACTAATGCTAATTCTGATATTAGTGGGCAGTTTGCTGGCTTGGTGTCTCCAGTTGTTAAATTACTGTATTCCTCTCTCAAATGCATTTATTTATTTTATTCTCAGCATTTAAAGTTGTGGTTGATCTACAAATGAGCTGAGGAGCAGAGAGGTTCTCTGAATTTTCTATGCCTGACACTCCCCCCAACTTACCAGGGCAAGCAGTGAGGGTGGAAGTGGGAATGGGCTGTGATGCTCAGGCAGGTGCTTAGGAGGGCAGTGCTGAGCAAAGCAGCTGCAGCAACCATCACCATCTTCATTACCCAGAATGCTTCTAGGCCCCAATGACAACAAATGCAGCCCCTTCACCTGGTGCTTCTCTTCAGAGCACTGCTCTCCATCAAGTCAAATAAATCAAGTATATTTAAAAGCAACAGTGTCTTGCTGGATAGGGTTTAACCACTACAGCTAGCTTAGAATCATGGAACAATAGAGTTAGAAGGGGCCTATAAGTCCATTGAGCCCAACCCCCTGCTCAATGCAGGAATCCAGCTTAAAGCACACCCAATATGTGACTGTCCAGCTGCCTCTTGGAGGCCTCCAGTGTTGGAGAGCTCACCACCTCCGTAGCTAATTGTTTCCATTGTTGTATCGCGTATCATATAACAATTAGGAAGTTTTTCCTGATGTTCAGTTGAAATCTGGCTTCCTGCAACTTGAGCCCAATATTCCATGTCCTGAATCCTGGGATCCTGGAAGAGATCCTGGCCCTCCTCTGTGTGACAATCTTTTCAGTGTGTGAAGAATGCTATCATATCTCTCTTCAGTCTTCTCTTCTCAAGGCTAAACATGCCAAGTTCCTTCAGCCCCTCCTCATAGGGCTTTGTTTCCAGTTCCCTGATCATTCTTATTGCCCTCCTCTGAATTTGATCTAGTTTGTCTGCATCCTTCTTAACATGTGGTTTCCAGAACTGAATGCAGTACTCAAGATGAGGCCTAACCAGTGCTGAATAGAGGGGAACTAGTACTTAATGTGATTTGGAAACTGTACTTCTCATAATGCAGCCTAAAATGGCATTTGCCTTTTTTGCAACTATATCACATTGTTCACTCATATTCAACTTGTGATCAACAACAGTCCCAAGATCCTTCTTGCATGTAGTACTGCTGAGCCAAGTATCCCCCATCTTATAACTGTGCATTTTGTTTCTTTTTCCTAGGTGTAGAACTTTGCACTTATCCCTGTTCAATTTCATTCTGTTGTTTACAGCCCAATGCTCCAGTCTATCAAGACCCTTTGAATTTTTTTTCTGTCCTCCAAGGTATTAGCTATCCCTCCCAATTTTGTATCATCTGCAAATTTGATAAGTATTCCCTGCACCTTCTCATTCAAGTCATTAATAAACATGGTGAAAAGCACTGGGCCCAGGACCGAGCCCTGTGATACCCTGCTCATTACCTCCCCCCAGTTTGAGAAAGAACCATTGAGAAGCACTCTTTGAGTACGACTCTGTAGCCAAGTGTGGATCCACCTGATAATTGTTCCATCCAGCCCACATTTCACTAGCTTGCTATCAGAATATCATGGGGCACTTTGTCAAAAGCTTTGCTGAAGTCGAGATATATTATGTCCACAGCATTTCCACCATTTACCAGGGAGGTTACCTGATTAAAAAAATGAGGTAAAATTAATCTGGCAGGATTTGTTCTTAATAAATCCATGTTGGCTTTTAGTAATCACTACATTGTTTTCAAGGTGTTCACAGACTGACTGCTCCAAAATTTTCCCAGGGTTTGATGTCACTCTGACAGGTCTATAGTTCCCAGGTTCCTCCTTTTTGCCCTTTATGAAGATAGGGACAACATTAGCCCTCCTCCACCTCCAGTTATCTGGCACTTCAGCAGTCCTCCATGATTTCATAAAGAAAATAGAAATTGGTTCTGAGAGTTCTTCAGCCAGTTCCTTCAATACTCTAGGAGGCAGTTCATCAGGCCAGGCAGATCTGAACTCGTTAAAGTGATTAGGTATTCCTTGACCATTTGTCTATCAATCTCAAGCCGCAATCTTGTCCCTTCAACTTCACATTTCCCAGGAGGGCTATAGATCATCTTTTATTTATTTATTTATTGCACTTGTATACCGCCCCATAGCCGAAGCTCTCTGGGCAGTTTACAGCAACCAAAAACATTAAAACAAATATACAATTTAAAACACATATTTTAAAAACAATTTAAAACAATTTTAAAATTTAAAACAATATAAAAACAATTTAAAACACATGCTAAAATGCCTGGGAGAAGAGGAAAGTCTTGACCTGCCGCCGAAGAGATAACAGTGTTGGCGCCAGGCTCACCTCGTCATGAAGATCACTCCATAATTTGGGGGGCCACCACTGACAAGGCCCTCTCCCTTGTTGCCACCCTCCGAGGTTCCCTTGGAATAGGCACCCAGAGGAGGGCCTTTGATCTTGAATGTAGTGTACGGGTGGGTTCGTATCAGGAGAGGCGTTCCATCAGGTATTGTGGTCCCAAGCCGTGTAAGGCTTTATAGGTCAAAATCAGCACCTTGAATCGAGCTCGGAAACATACAGGCAGCCAATGCAAGCGGGCCAGAATCAGTTTTATATGTTCGGACCGTCTGGTCCCTGTTACCAATCTGGCCACTGCATTTTGCACAAGCTGCAGTTTCCGAACCGTCTTCAAAGGCAGCCCCACATAGAGTGCATTGCAGTAATCTAATTTGGAGGTTACCAGAGCATGGACAACTGAAGCCAGGTTATCCCTGTCCAGATAGGGATGTAGTTGGGCCACCAACCGAAGTTGGTAGAAGGCACTCCGTGCCACCGAGGCTCCCTGAGCCTCAAGTGACAGAGATGGTTCTAGGAGAACCCCCAAGCTACAAACCTGCTCCTTCAGGGGGAGTGCAACCCCATCCAGGACAGGTTGGACATCCATCATCTGGTCAGAAGAACCACCCACTAGCAGTATCTCAGTCTTGTCTGGATTGAGCCTTAGTTTATTAGCCCTCATCCAGTCCATTGTCACAGCCAGGCACCAGTTCAGCACATTGACAGCCTCAGCTGAAGAAGATGTAAAGGAGAAATAGAGCTGCGTGTCATCAGCATACTGATGGCAGCGCACTCCAAAGCTCCGGATGACCACACCCAACGGTTTCATGTAGATGTTGAACAGCATAGGGGACAGAACTGACCCCTGCGGAACCCCATACTGGAGAGTCCAGGGTGCCGAGCAATGTTCCCCAAGCACCACCTTCTGGAGATGACCCGCCAAGTAGGAGTGGAACCACCGCAATGCAGTACCTCCCACTCCCAACTCAGCCAGTCTCCCCAGAAGGATATCATGGTCAATTTTTGGAGAAGACTGAGGCAAAGTAGAAACTGAGCACTTCTGCCTTTTCTTTGTCATCTGTTATCATTTTGCCATCCTCATTGAGTAGCTGAACCACCATTTCCTTTCTTTGTCTTTTACTATGGATGTACCTGGAGAATGCTTTTTTGTCGCTTTTAGCATTCTTCGCTAACCTCATCACATTCTCAGTTTAGCCTCCCTGACACCCTCCCTGCAATTCTGTACTGTCTGTACTGTTCCTTTATGGCCGGGCCTTCCTTCCACTTCCTATATGTGACCTTTCTCTAAGACCTCTCTAAGCTTTTTGTGAAGCCTCGTTGGCTTCTTCCACTGTCTTCCACCTTTTTTCCTTGTTGGAATTGTTTGCAATTGTGCCTTTGGAATTCCCTTTTTCAGAAGCTCCCACCCATCTTGGATTCCTTTTCTCATTAGGGTTGCTTGCCATGGAACCTTACTTATCATTGTTCTAAATTTATTACTTAGCTTCCTGACAGATGGGTTATAGTTGCTTACTGGAAGGAGGAGAGACAAGGCAGCAGGGAGGCCAGTGTGGTGCAAACACACTGGCAGAGTGCTGGATTGGCTTTGACTATGCATTTGTATCACACCAGCCTCTCTGCTGCCTCACCCCTCTCACTCCCTGTGAGCAACAGTGACCCATCCGCTGGGAAGCTGGTACAGCAGCTCTGCCCCATCCAGCAAGCTGCTTCTCTTTAAGAAGGATCCCCAAATGGCACTGCAGGGCCTGTGGTCACTGGCATTTGGTAATGCTGGATCAGCTTCTCTCACAGTTTGTAAATGACCATATACCCAGAAGACTTTTTTTTAAAAAAAACATCCACATGTTGATATTAGAACATTCCTTGAGGAACTGAGAATATTGCAGTTAATGGACTGTATCGCTTAGGGGCCTAAATAATGAATATAACTAAACCTAGAAAGGCTACAAGATAGCAGTGTTGTTCATATCTATACTTGCTTCTTTTGCTTGCTTTCTTTCTGGAGATATGTTGCAAATAAAGGACAAAAGTGGTAATGACTCACCGATTGTGCCATTGCATTCAATAGGACAATATACCTCAATTAAAATAAGAGACCATGTCCAAAAATATTCAAGAGATAGTCAGACCACTTCCCATTCTGTTGTATTAAGGGATAAAAAGAGTATGATATGTAATTTGCTTGCCAGCCAAGAAACAGGGTTAGAGCTGTGCATGATTATTCCCTATAATGTAGGGAGTTATTAAGGGCACTCTTCAGTAACCGAGGATAGCCTCTCTAAGAGGACCTAGTTCCACATTTCAGTATTCACAAGCCATCAACTTTAAGCCTTCAAACCATTCTCTAAAATGTTTTTAAGGGTATAAATATATAATGGATTATTAGCCTTCACACTTCAGGCCTATGGAAACTGGTAAGTATAGTTCAGATGGAATTTCTTTCCTCAGCATGTTATTATATCACTGTCAATTATGGAAGATTTACACTTTCCTGTGAAGCATCTGGCACTGGTCACCGCTTGAGATTCCAATATGAATTAAGGATCTGTCTAATGCATTTGGCCTAGCCACGTGCTCTTGTATGCCTGGAGATTTACCACCTGATTTTTCACAGCACACACAGCTGAGCACACACAGCTTGCATTCATTTCAGGTTTAAAATACTGGCCTAAAATGACAGATGATGATCTTCACTGTATGTCAGTGACACCTAGCAATAACTCTGCAGATCCACAAATCCAAACATTTAAATTGAGAGTGCTCCTACTTCAGTGTATTTGTAAATACAATTCTTCTCTGTATAAAGTTAGAGAATTACAGCACACAAAGAAACAGAGATAATGTTAATTTTAATACAGTTTGAATAAAATCAGTGAACAAAAAGGTTTCTGTGGGAATGTGAACAAAGTTTTTATAAAATCTAGGGTTATGATGAAATTATAAACACTGCTTGGCTTGTAAACTCACAACTTGTTTTCCTCCTTACATCATACTAATTACAATCAAAGTAAAAGCTAATTCACATTGGTCTTAAAACAACTAACACCTTGAGCAAGAGATGTGTGTGTGAGAGAGAGATTGAGTGAGAAAAGTGTTGACTTGCTAATAAAAGTTGTCTGGCTCTTTGCCTTCCTCATCTTATAGTAAGGAAAACCAAAGTGTGGGAGGAAAATGTAACATCATTATCACCATCATCCATGCATTGCCACTTGCATATTTTTGTTTGCATTATTGTCTTACATGGTATGCTAATTTTTGTAAATCGTCCTGACATCATTGATAAAGGACAGTATCAAAATGTATTTCACTTTTCAACAAGAACAATAATAATACAATCTGCAAATGATCTTCATAAAAGGAACCCTTCTTATTTGTCTAACATTCTCATAACAATTATTTCAAAACTGTGGTGTGTAAGAATAAGAACAACTCCCTTGAAATTGATTTTTTCTTCACAGCTTTGTTTCTTTTCGTTCTTTTTTTTTTTTTTGCAGAGGGGAAAAAATAGTCACAGTTTTTCTCTGTAGCATGAATTACCGTTCTAAAGCAAGGCTTGAAACTCCTTCATGATTTAGAAGCTTTCTGCTGAAACTGTTCTTTTGAACAGTCTTAAGGCTTTAAAAAAAAATAGTTTTGCAGGCTTTAGCTGATTTCCCTGTGGAGCTTTTATGCAAGATTCAGGCTGCACTTGGTCTACCTATGGCAATCTAGCGGGAAGAATTCTTTATATACGTGTGTACCATAATGGTGCTGAGTGGGGAACGGAAATGAATAAGGACTAAAATCAAACCTAGGTACCACATAATAGAAAGCCAGATAGGATGTCATGCTGGCTGGCTTTTAAATGCTGTGCAGAAAATTATGCTTTTTGTTCAAGATGCAGCAGATTAATTGTAGCAATGGAAAGCAAACCCTACTGGGGACAGAAACAGTTACACTGAAAAGCAGAGATAGCTCAGTTGCAGTGTCTGTCTTATTAAAACTTCATCTGTGTTCAGGGTGATTGGAAACAAGATTTGGTTTGCAGAAGTAAGTCTTCATGATAAATCAAATTAATCCCTCTGAAATTTGGGGATCAGCATTTTTTTTTGTCTCACAAGTCATCATTTTATTGATTGCAGCTGCCACCACTGTATATTCTAATTGGGAGTGTAATGTATGTTTGATTAATTAGTTATATGAATTGATTGAAATATTTTTGATCAATTCTTCTGAAGTATTAATTAATGTTGAGTCCAATTAATAGATTAACTGATTTTATTTTATTAAAAATCATCTAATAAATTATTATTTCCTTTAGAACTATGCAAATAGTTCAAATCTATACAGATATGCAAATTTGTACAGATTCAATCAATTAACTAATCAATTTATCAATTTAATTGATGTGCTCAGTTAACTAAGATGCCCATCAACAGATGACTTCTAATAATAGTGGGATTCCTAGACCCCATTTGGTACAGACTGCTTGATAGACAAACATGGAATGACTATGTTTAATTGCCATACTAATCCTATAAATAAGCAATGGTTCGCTAGAGGTCAACAAAAACCTGCCCAACAATGCATACAAGATGTCACTTTCTGCATCTAAAAGGTATATATTTGTGTGTGCGCGTGCGTGCCTACGTGTGTGTGTGTGTTTTTCTCTTCATCTCTTTGATTTGTTTACCAAGAAGGCCTTCAACTTCGAAGGACTTATGTTTGATGAGGGATTTCAGACAGCTTTTTTTCTCCCCTGAAGGTAAGGCCTACAAATACATCAGTCACTCATGTCACTTTCTGACAGTTCAAGTCACCAAAGGCAGTTGGTAAACTTTAATCGCTGTCACAACTGTAAAGGTTACAGAGGGGAGTAGAGCACAAATCAATGATAGTGCTGGAACACAAGAACTGGAGTGTCTGTGCGTAAATAACGAGATTTTTATGGGAAAGAGTATGCTGTCATTTCCCTTTCGTATGAGGTAACAACAACGACTGTCTGGCAGAGGTATGTGAACTTTAAAAAGCTAATATATATAACTTATATATAAAGTATGTCTTTTTAAAATGATGAACGTGAAAGGTGCAATTGTTTATTATTTATTAAATGTATATCCCACCCTTCCTACCAGTAGGAGCCCAGGGCATCAAACAAAACCACTAAAACACTCTAAAACATGATAAAAACAGACTTTAAAATATTTTAAAACATCTTTTAAAATATGTTAAAACAAAAAGAACTTTTAAAGTATCTTAAAAAGTAATTCCAACACAGACTGGGATAAGGTCTCTACTTAAAAGGCTTGTTGAAACAGGAAGGTCTTCAGCAGGGACCAAAAAGATAACAGAGATGGCACCTAATATTTAATGGGAGAGAATTCCAAAGGGTAGTTGCGACTACACTAAAGGTCTGCTTCCTAGGTTGTGTGGAACGGATCTTGTGATAAGGTGGTATCTGCAGGAGGTCCTCACTGGCAGAACATAGTGATCAACTGGGCATATAAGGGGTAAGAAGATCTTTCAGGTATCCTGATCCCACACCTTTATACACCAAAACCAGAACCTTAAACGTAGCCCAATAAGTAATGGGTAGCCAGTGCAATTCTTTCAGCAGCAGGGTGACATGTTGGTGATACCCTGCCCCAGTGATCAGTAGCACCACCACATTTTGCATCAGTTGCAGCTTTTGGACTAACCCCAAGGGCAGCCCTACGTAAAGCACATTATAGTAATCTAGCCTGGAAGTTATCAGTGCATGGACAATAGTGGTCAGGCTATCCCAGTTCAGAAATCACTGCAGCTGTTTTACAAGCTGAAGCTGGTAAAAGTTACTCCTAGCCACTGAGATTACCAGGGCCTCTAGTGACAAAGATGGGTCTAGGAGCACCCCAGACTATGAACCTGATCTTTCAGAGGAAGTATGACCCCGTCCAAAGCAGGCAACTGGGAACTCAGGAACCACCAACCACATCGCTTCTGTCTTCCTAGGATTCAGACTCAGTTTATTGGCCCTCATCTAGCCCACTGCTGAGTCCAGACATCAGTCCAGGGCTTGCACGGCCTCTCCCAATTCAGATGTTACAGAAAAACAGAGCTGGGTATCAGTGTACTGCTGACACCTAACCCCAAATCTCCTGATGACAGCTCCCAAGGGCTTGATATAGATGTTAAACAGCATGGGGGACAAGATAGTACCCTGCGGCACCCCACAGCACAGCTGCCAGGGGGCCCAAAGACAATCACCCAAAGCTATTATCTGAAAACGACCCTGGATATAGGATTGGAACCACTGTAAAACAGTGCCTCCAATACCCAGCTCACCAAGTTGGGCCAGAAGGATACCATGGTCAATACCATGGTACAAAATGTGGCGGCACGGCTGATTAAGAACAGCCATCGTCGTGATCACATCACCCCGGTGTTAGTAGATCTACACTGGTTGCCAATTGTTTACCGGGCCCAATTCAAGGTGTTGGTCTTGACCTTTAAAGCCCTATACGGTTTCAGCCCAGTTTATCTGAAGGAGCGCCTCCAGCATCACCAATTATGCCGCCTGACAAGATCAGCCACACAAGATCTTCTCTCGGTTCCACCAACTAAAACAGCAAGGTTGGTACGGACCAGAGAGAGGGCATTTTCAGTTGTGGCCCCCACCCTCTGGAATTCCCTCCCATTTGATCTTCGTCATGCCCCCTCAATTGGTTTCCGTCGGGCCTTGAAGACCTGGCTATTCAGGCAGGCCTATGGGATTTCTGGGATGGGTTAGTTGTTAACGTGTTATTAACTGGAAGAGTGGGTTAGATGATGATGGTCTTATCTATTTTATATTGTATTTTATTGTATTAATGTACGTCGCCTAGAGTGGCCGTTAATTCGGCCAGATAGGTGACTCAGAAATAAAATTTTATTATTATTATTTATTAATAGTATCAAAAGTTGCTAAGAGATCAAGTAAGAATAACAGGGTTGCACACCCCCTGTCCTTCTCCTGATAAAGGTCATCCATCAGGGCAACCAAGGCTGATTCAGTCCCATGACCAGTCCTGAAGCCAGATTGGAATGGGTCAAGATAATCTGTTTCATCTGAGAGTACTTTCAATTGCTGTGCCAAAATCCTCTCAATCAGTTTCCCTAAAAAGGGGGTATTTGTGACCAGGCAGTAGTTGTCACAAACCAATGGGTCCAGAGTAGGAATGAGGTTCGCTGCCTAGTTCTGATCTGCTTGTATTTCGATAGTCTGTCATTAGATTCCAGTCCACCCTTTTTTTGTTCCTGCTTTCTTTGGCACTTGCCAATTCAGTGCGCTGTGGATGTTTTTTGGGGGTGAATTGAGCCACAGTGGGGCTTTTTTTTGTTGGTGAAAAAATGTGTAATTTTTAACGTAAATACTTATGTAAATGATCATAGTGTTGCACGTGTGTTTTTCCTATTTGCACATCAATGAGGGTTTTGAGTCTGCCTCTTGCCTCACGCTAACTGATGTGCTGCTTAATTATTCCCCTCCCATTCGTTATTCATTATTCTTGTTTTGTTTGCAGTACTATTATAACAACTTTTCCCGGCTAAATTTTAAGCTTTCTTATTAAAAAAAACTTAGAGGAAATTATGGAGATAATTGCATAAAATAGGGGGGGGGGGAATTGGAAAAAAAATCCATGCTGATTACAGCTGCAGCCTGCTGCAAGAAATCAGTGTCAGTCCAAAAAGGCAGCAGACTGTAGAATTCAGTCGAAAACTGGCATTAAGGCCAATTTAGTGGCTATTCTACTCCATTCCTAGTCTGGGGTGGGATTTTTCTAGAGTGGTTGGTTCACCGCCTCTTTTACGGCTGCTGCAATCACTTCCTTCCACAATTATCCATTGAACACACTCTGAATCCACTCAGTCAAACCCCCTCAGCAAGCTTTAATAAGCCAAGAAGGGCAAGGGTCAAGAGGACACATTGCTGGCCACATCATCACAAGCACCTTGTCCACGTCATCAGGCCGCATCAGCTGAAACCAATCCAAAGAAGTTGCAGCAGACACCTCACTGGGGACTACAATAGATGTAGATGTGGCATCAAGATTGCTACAGAGGAGAGAAACTTTACTCTCAAAGTGCCTTGCAAGCAATCACAGTGGGCCTCGAAAGGGTTATATTTAAAGCAGGATGTGAACAGGAAAGATCACAGCTTTGTTGTGTCCCTCAACTCATGTAGCCCCCTAAACTACATTAATTTTTGTACTTACGTATATTTAAGGAAGTGAGGTCAGAGGTTTGGAAGCTGCCGCTTGTGCAAAGTGCAGTGCCCAGATTGGTAACAGGGACCAGATGGAACATATAAAACTGATTCTGGCCCACTTGCATTGGCTGCCTGTATGTTTCCGAGCTCGATTCAAGGTGCTGGTTTTAATCTATAAAGCCTTACATGGCATAAGACCACAATACCTGATGGAACGCCTCTCCCGACATGAACCCACCCAAACACTACACTCAACATCCAAGGCCCTCCTCCGGGAGCCTATCAGAGGGAAGCTGGGAGGCTGGAAACAAGGGAGAGGGCCTTCTCAGTGGTGGCCCCCAAATTATGGAATGATCTTTCCGATGAGGTGCACCTGGCACCAACACTGTTATCTTTTTGGCGCCAGGTCAAGACTTTCCTCTTCTCCCAGGCATGTTAGCATGTGTTTTTAAGTTGTTTTTAAATTGTGTTTTTAAATTGTTTTTTGTGTTTTAAAATTTTATATTTGTTTTTAATGTTTTTAATTGCTGTAAACCACCCAGAGAGCTTCGGCTATGGGGAGGTATATAAATGTAATAAATAAATAAATAAATACCAACCACAACAAGATTTGTATGAGTAAGGCAGAAAACTCAGTACCCGGTAATGAATCAGGGTTCCTAACCAAAAACAAAACTAAAAAAACTGGCAGCCAGTCAGCCAAGGTCACAGAAATCCCCATTCAGGCCACTTTTAAAGTGGGTTTCCATGTTACGGGTGCAACATAGTACTTGTTCTGATCTTGTAAGAAATCATTTCTTTAGTGTGGCAGCACCTACACTTTGGAACTTTCTGCCTATTGACATTAGGTGGGCACCTTCATTGTACTATTTTCAACACCTGCTAAAAATATATATTTTAGCAAGCCTACCCAGGCATGTAGAAGCTATTATGCTTTTTATCTGTTTTTAACTCATTGTTTTATTAGTTTGAATGTTTTTAAATACCTGCATTTAACTTTTTTCCAATAATTTTATTGTTTTAATTCCTTCTGTAAACAGCTTTGAGGTTTTTTACAATAAAATGTTATATAAAAATTGTAAATAAAATACACAAATAAAATTCAGAATACGCTGTGGCCCTTGGGTCTCTTTCCTCTTTTAGGAAAAAAAGAATCTGTCTTATACCGACACAGGCTATTTGGTACTATCTAGTTCAGTATTGATCACATGGACTAGCATTGGCTCTCCAGGATTCCAGACACTAGTCTTTTCTGGAAATTGAATTTTGGACCTTTCCATGTAAAGCATATGCCCTACCACTGAGCTACAGCCATTTGCCTA
The DNA here is from genome assembly GCF_030035675.1 of Rhineura floridana. Classification (NCBI taxonomy): domain Eukaryota; kingdom Metazoa; phylum Chordata; class Lepidosauria; order Squamata; family Rhineuridae; genus Rhineura; species Rhineura floridana. The sequence continues at coordinate 67,967,655 of NC_084480.1, read as the reverse complement.
TTTCAGAATATGTCTTTTAAAATTGGTCTTTTCAATTCACTAATGAATGCACAGCATACCTAGGGCAGATCCATGCCATGCAGTTAAAGCACATTCAACATACATTTAAAGTACATGAATCCCACCACAGACTCATGGAAACTGTAATTTGTTAAGGGTGGTGGGAACTATAACTGTGAGGGGGAAACTGCACTTCCCAGGATTCTTTGGGGGAAGTCATGCACTTTAAATGCTAGTTCGATGTGCTTTAAATGTATTGTGTGGATCTGCAATACTTCATTACCTTTGCCTGCATATAAATCATTTTAATTAATTTCTAAAATAGAAATCAGCTACAAAATTTACTGGTGACCATGGGCCAGTCACCATCTCTCAGCCTAATCTGCCTCTCAGGGTGAAAATAACAGAGGAGGACCATGACCACCCCAAGGATGAAGGGCATACTTAAAATGTAAAGGAAATAATAATGTACAAACATAGTGTGAAATCAGATACTTGTCGAGACACAGTATAAAAATATTTATATAAGCATGAATGTCAAAGATGTTTATTATTCACACAACCTGTACAGATGCTTATTGTGCAATCCTATGCATATTTACTCAGAAGGAAATCCCAATGTATTTGGTGGGGCTTACTCAAACAGGGAAGCATGCACGGGACTGGAACCTCAAGTAATATGCAACTTCACTCACCCAATCCAAAATTCAGAATCATGTCACTTTAAGTTGTTTTGCAACTATTTCAAACTTGTTTTTATGGTTATTGGATTTAAATGGATTTACTTCTTGTGACCTGCCTTGGTTTCCAATTGGCAACTCCACCTCACAGGGTTGTTGGAAAGATACCATATATGCACACACTGGAGATCTAAAAATACATACACCCCATATAATAGTTTATTGTCAAAACCCGTTGGTCATTGTAGAACTTAAAAAAAAATCAGTATTAGTTTCCTACCAAATAAAAGCAGTAACACCTAAGTAAGCCCTGCCTAATTGCTTTAAAAGTGAGATTGGAGAGGGAGAGAAAGATTTACAACACAATCCTTTGCTATGTTCACTCAAAATTCCCATTGATTTACAGCACCATCCTAACCATGTCTACTCAAAAGTAAGTCCTATTGAATTCAATGGAGTTTACTGCCAGATATGTGGGATTAGCATTGCAGCTTTACTCCCAGAAAAGTGAGTGTAGGATTAAAGCTTCATATTGGCAAGGTTTTCAAATCAGGCTGTGAATGAGATAAATAAACTGCCCTCTTCAACAGCCCAGGAAAATTTAAACTTGTTTGACTCCTTATAATTAGAAAAGTACAACACATTGTAATGGTATCATAAGCTACACTTTTTCAAATTTCTATTCAAAAATTATTTGATAGATAAAATATGTAATATGCTTTTTTGCAGTAATTAAAAAACCCTGCATGTGCACTTTTATTATAATCATAACTGAAATTATTCACTGTGCATGCCTACCAAGATCCTGCTTTGATCTTCTGTTCTAGTGCAATCCTATGCATGTTTACTCAGAAACAAGTCCCAATGTATTCAAATGTCCTGCACAAAGTACAGTTGATGTTGCTGAAAGCTATGCATTTACTGAATTCCTGATGTGAGTCAAGCAGGAAAAGGAAACTGTTCTCAGAACTTGAAATGGGGTTTAGGTATTGCCTGGGGGTGGGGCCACAGGCAAAATTAGGTACAGCAACTGATACAAACTTTGCCTTTGTACAGTAGGCTAGTTTCTTCACACTCACAATCCCTCTATATCCTCTGCAAGCAAGCAAGAAGCAATATCAGAATTCCAGGATATATTCCAACCAGGCAAAATACTCAAGGAAAGTGCAAACCAGGACCGGGGAGGGGTGTGACTCAGGAGGGTTTATGGACTGGGGAGTGTCCTGAGAGCCAGGTAAAGAGGCCTGAAGGGCAGTATTTGACCCCTAGGCCTGGAGTTCCCCATCCCTGGCATAGTGTGTGTATGGGGCACAGAGGGAATGTCAGCCCTGCCCACCCCCAACATCCCCATCCCTGTCTGCTCTATTCCTGATCTTTGTACTCAGGGAAAACTTCTAAGCATGTTCAGCTAAAGGGTGTGTGTGTTATAGTATAAGCATGTTCAGCTGAACATGCTTATACTATAACACACACACCCTTCAGACGTTCCTGCTCAAAGAAGAAGGTTGGAGGTGAAGTGGGAAGGAATGGGAATATTAGGGATTTAAGCTGGTGCCAATGGCCCCATATCCCTACACCCTTATGCTCTCAGCCTTTGCGTGTTATTTGTATCCCAGAACAGAGCTACTGAAGAGGTAGCTATCAGTAACAGCAACAGAACAATAATTAACCAGGAAAAGTTTTTTTTAAAAAGCTGCAGAGAGAGAAAGTCAATGGTGCATGAAAAAGAAAAATATTCTTTTATCTCTCAAAGGGATTGATTAATACCTATTTTACCATTGCCCACTGCAAAAACTGCAGCTTACATTTCAAAGAGGATTCACATTTGTTCCTTGAACATTGGGTCTTGATTTTACCATTCACAACTATTAGTTTGGGGCAAGTTTGCTCCACCCCAATGAAGGAGAAGGCCTTATGAGACTTCATCCCCAGGGGAGTGAGGGACTCTTTCACATGTCCCTGTATTGGCCAATAGGCTCGGGGGGAGTAGGAGGCCAATATAATGTGGCCCCTCCCCTAAGCTCTTTCTTATTCCTTCTTTTCATCATCTCGCCCCCCTGCCCTTTGAGCAGCATTAGCTTTGCCAGTTGTCACTTGGGACTGGCTGGAACTTTTGGTGGTGCACCATAATTGGCTTTTGCGTGTACTTTTTTGTCTACTACACACTGCTCTTAATTTGACTGGTTTATAGTTGGTGTGGGTTTTATTTAATGGACTGGTTCATTTGGCATTTAGTGTGGGGACATAAGTGGCTTAGAGCACAGTCAGCACCCTGAGACATGTTACATGGAAGGCACTTCACTAACACCTCCTATTTGACCGTCTTGGGGGGCTGCTTGATTTGATGCTCTTGGAGCCTGGCATATGCCATCTTCTGAACACTGAATGGGGGGTGACTGACACCTGACAGGTCACACACCCATGGCTTTTCTTTATAGAAAGATGTCATTTGCCTCCCATCATGCCAGCTTGGGTGATAGAGCTGATCTGGGGCAGATTGGCCCTTAGCAGCAGGCAGGCAGATTTTCTCCCTGCCTGCACTTGTTATGTGAGATTGGTGCAAGTTCTTCCTTGTTATATTTTAATAAATATAAGTTTTTACCAGTTCCTGTCTTGTTGAGTCTTCATCATTCTGGGTGTGGGGCAATAGTGTGAACACACTGTATTCAGAACAAACACTGCCCCTAGTTTCAAAGAGGACATTGTAGATGTCGAAATGCTGGAGGATTAGCCAGACTGGCATGTTTCCTGCATACAAGGGGATGGGTGAGGAGGATGTTCCAAGATATACTGGGAAATCATGGTTTTTAAAAAGATCTCCCCTCTCCAAAAAAAAACCCCATAAATCCCCTCAAAAGCAGGGACTGAGAACTGCATGTATGTGTTGTCTTCTTGCTGTACCAAACATTCTTGGCAGAAAGCAGTGTACAGCCAAGAGACAACAGCTGGCCTGTCCCTCACTTCCATTTGGTGGCCCAAAGAGAAGGGTCAGTTGGCTACAGAAAGTACAACCCCTAAACACAGGTTGTCTGAGACCAATTTCCTTAGGCTCCTTTAATTTCCAAGGTGGATTGCCCCTTCACAGACAAATGGAAGGAGGACATTGTGTTGGCTGAAGCTAAGATCTTAGACTAAGCAGAATGTATCCTCTTGCCTACATACTCTTTGGTGAAGTCATCTCTGCCAGCCAACCAGGCAGCAGCCATAACTTTACCTCCCAGGGCATGGCTTCCGCCTGGATCCAGAGCCACCACCTTTGACCCCAAATTCTCTCCCCTCCATACAATATGACCCAGGGTAAATGGGTTATGTATGCAAAGGCATATCATGGTGCTGATGACCTATTGACTGAATTGCTTTAGTGCACATAAGCAAGGGTATTTTTCTTTGGGTAATAATATAGGCCACCACTCTGACAAGCAATTTAAGGGTTTTCATCACTTGAAATAATTGCAATAGCACTCTTTCCTTCACTTTTTCCTGCTTGTTAAGAAGAGTTACCAAGACTTTTTATTATTCAGAGTGTACGCTGTGTGTGAAAGTCCTGACAGGCTTAACTAATGAAGTGTTGAAGAGTACAAAGGATATGCTTTTTTGGTAGAGCCTACAGACCTCAAATGGTCCCAAAACACTGGCTCTAGTTACTAGATTTTCCCTTGAAACGTACTTTGTGTGGTAGAGTAAAAGGTATGGTTAATGTAGCTGCAGATTTAATGAATCCCTATGTTTACATTAAACATACATGAAATATAAATGCAGCAGGAACCAACTCTATATTATTTTTTAAATACTCTATAATTTTTGGGGGGAGCGGAGAGTGATGCCGTTCCTATTTTACAAAGAAAAATGGGCTTTGTGAATTACTTAACTCCCACTGTTCCTCTCTGCATGCATTGAATTCTACTGCACTGTCAACTCAGTTTACATTTTGGGTGAGGGGGCAGCTCCACCTTTGCTATTAGCATGGGAAACAAGCAGGATGAACTTGAACTCTTAATACAGGAGGGCAATTACAACTTGATAGGTATAACTGAAACTTAGTGGGATGATTCCCATGACTGGAATAGAACAATTGAAGGATATAACTTGTTCAAAAAGAACAGAAGGAATATAAAGGGAGGTGGAGTCGCATTATATGTTAAAAATATATAGCCCTGCACAGAAATACAGGAAGATGAGCTTGGTAGTTCCACCGAGAGTAACTGGATTAAAATTAATGGGGCAAGTAATAAAAGGAATGTGGTACCTGGAGTCTATTACCAACCACCCAATCAAGGAGAAGATGAGAATGTAACTTTTGAAAAGCAAATTGCCAGTGTTTCGAGGAGGCATGATGTAGTAGTAATGGGAGATTTCAATTATCCCGTTATCTGTTGGGAGACAAATTCTGCCAAACACGGCCCCTCCAAAAAATTTATGTCTTGTGTTGGAGATAACTTTCTCCTACAGAAATGGAGGAAGGAACCAGAGGATCAGCTATCCTGGACTTGATTCTAACCAATAGAGATGATTTGGTGGATGAAGTGGCATTTACGGGAACTCTGGGGGAAAGTGACCACACCATACTTGAATTCTTGATTTTAACAGAAGCAAAAGCTGAGAGTAGCCATACGTGCACCCTGGACTTCAGGAAAGCTGATTTTAATCAACTCAGAACAATTCCATGGCAAGCCTCCCTAATGAGAAAAGAAGTCCAAGATGGGTGGGAGTTTCTAAAAAATGAAATTCTAAAAGCGCAATGGCAAGCACTTCCAACAAGGAAAAAAGGGGGGAAACAGCAGGAGAAGCCAACGTGGCTTCACAAAAAGCTTAGAGATGACCTGAAAACAAAAAAGGACACATACAGGAAGTGGAAAGAAGGCCAGGCCGCAAAGGAAGAGTACAGGCAGGTATCACAAAATTGCAGGGATGGTGTCAGGAAGGCTAAAGCTGAGGATGAGCTGAGGTTACCAACGGATGCTAAAAGCATCAAAAAAGCTTTCTTCAGGTATGTCCATAGTAAAAGACAGAGAAAAGAAACGGTGGCACAGCTACTCAATGAGAATGGCAAAATGATAACAGATGTCAAAGAAAAGGCAAAGTCCTCAATTCCTACTTTGGCTCAGTCTTCTCCCAAAAAAGGATCTGTGACCCTCCTGGGAAACACGAAGTAGAAGGGTCAGGATTGGAGCTTGAGATTGATAGACAAATAGTCGAGGAATACCTAATCACTTTGAACGAGTTCAAATCGGCAGGGCCTGATAAACTGAATCCTAGAGTATTGAAGGAACTGGCTGAAGAACTCTCAGAACCGCTGTCTATTATCTTTGCAAAATCATGGAGGACTGGTGAAGTGCCAGATGACTGGAGGAGAGCTAATGTTGTCCCTATCTTCAAAAAAGGGAAAAAAGAGGAACCTGGGAACTACAAACCAGTCAGCCTGACATCAATCCCTGGAAAAACTCTGGAACAGATTATAAAGCAGTCAACCTGTAAGCACCTTGAAAACAATGCAGTGATTACTAGGAGCCGACATGGATTTATGAAGAACACAGAGCTTGGAAGTAACTCATTATTTTTAACGAGTTACTTGTAATTCGTTACAATTTTAAATAACGAGTGGGTAATTCCATTACATTTGGCAAGTAACGGAATGACTAGTAATTTCCCTACTTTTCAGCTGCAACTTTAAAGTTTCCATGTTAGGTTGCACGTTACTTGGGGGCGGGAACAAGGGGAAGACAGCTCCTGGCTGTGATTGGTTAACACAAGACATGTGCCTCACACTGATTGGACCTCTGCGCAGACTCTCTCTTCCCTCGTGATCTGTGTTAGGATGCACGAAGGAAGAGGTGAATAGGCAGGGCCTGCTAGCGTCTGAGAGGACAAAATGGACACCGGAGGAAAAAGCCAGGGCAAGGACAACGGAGGAGAAGGCAGCAGCAGAATGGCGAAGAGCTGTGGAGGTGAGTGACGATGATTTGTGTGTGTGTGTGTGTGTGTGTGCCCCCCCGCGGCACCGTTCTGCCCCCCCACCCCCCACGGCACCGTTCTGCCCCCCCACTGCCTCTCCTTGCCTCTGCCGCCCCCTCCATCAATCACAAGGCACTTCCGAAACTTCGGCCACTTCTCTTCCTTCCCCCCCTTTTTGAACTCTCCCCCTTGTTCCCATGCCTACCTGTGTGCTGTATTTATCCAGACAGAGCACTCCTGCCTTTTAAAATGCCGGCTAGCTTTTTATTGTATATTTATTTGAACTCCATCTTTCTTTTTATTTGTATTTTTGTCCTGTTTAATCACAAGACTGAATTGTATGTGGGACAAAAACTGTCTCAGTAATAATAATAAAAATAAAAAATCATTAGGCGTATAATAAATGGCTTAAGGCTGATTTTTTTGTTCTTGGCAGAGATGAGGTGAGAAGTAGGGTCCTTGCAGCTCCTCCTCTCAGTCCCCCAGCTCTCAAACTCATGTTCTGTGAGAAAGAGAGAGATTCCCAGTCCCAGAGAGAGATAGACTGTTGACAATCTCTGCTAATATCTATACAAATGTACATAACATGCATCACCTGAACTCACATGATCTAGAGTTACCTTAGATCTTGCAAGATTTGCAAATGAGAAGCAATAGGGTTTTATATTACTTCTGATTGTCTATTGGGCTATCATAGGTTATATTTTTTTTCATTTTCTATGGCAAAAACTCCAACTTCAGTGGAATTTATGTGATGTGTTCTAATCATTTGAATTTGGCTAATGAATGCTTTATTCTTTCATCAGAACTTTAGCAGTAGTACTAAAATATTAATAAAACAGAAAAGGGAAAGAAAAATACTTTACATACATCATTCAGCTGTATTGCTAATTATAGATATAGATATAAAAGATAAACGGCATTTTGTCAGAAGTATTTTTGTCTACATTTTATACCTCATCCTTGGTTTTCCAAGCTTGGCATGGAATGCTTCTCATACAGAATTAATTTGAAATGCTGCATATTTATTATCATAATCATCATATTCAAAATAAAAAATATATGTACCACCTTCAAGTTGATTCCAACTTATGGTGACCCTATGAATAGGGTTTTCATGAGGCTGAGAGGCAGTGACTGGCCCAAGGTCACCCAGTGAGCTTCATGGCTATGTGGGGATTTGAACCCTAGTCTCATTTTGTTCTCACAACAACCCTGTGAGATAGTAGGTTAGACTGGCCCAGGCAGGGTTATTCAGTGAGCAAAAATGATGCAAATAGGATCTCTTTTAATTGTGCTATCGACCTGCTTACTTCCACTCTGACTGGGGGATCTTGCAGCATGGGGAAGAGATGGGGGCACATCACAGCTGAAGTTCACCCATATAGGAGCATTATCTCTTGTTTATTACAGAGACACCTGTTGCAGGTTTTGCTGCTGAGAGCAGCAGTCAGTTAGTGCGGCCACTTGAGTCACAGCTTGTTGATCCTGAGGAGGCAAAACTAGAAAGTGAGGTTCAGAAAGGAGGCCCTGTGCATGAGGAGGAGGAGGGCATGAAGCAGTGCCAGTCGCCCACAGCCACATCTGCAGAACAGCAAGTACCATGGTTTGGCTTTGAGAAAGCTTGTACATTTGTGAGCCAGAGTGGGAAAAATGTTGTTGTACGATGCAATTACTGCCTTCCAAGGATCAAAAATCTGAGATCAGCTGTTTCCTCCTCATCCAATGTGAAGAAACATTTTGAGGTAAGCCTTTGTCATGCTGGTCCTCAAAGAGTGTCCATTGTCTATTTATGTTTAAATTGTGAAGTTCCTCTTCCATTTTTTCTTGGATTCATGCTTTGTTCTTCTTCCTCAGAGGGCACACCCTGAGAAGCTGAGAGCAATTGAAGAAGCAATAAAGGCAAGGAGACGTGGCCTTCCTGAACCAATGCATGACACCCCTCCTCCCAAAATGCTGAAGCAGCAGCAGACAACCCTTGAGAGGTGGGGATCTGACAGGGAGCCTGTCACCCAGAGCAATCTCGACAGGAGAATCATTGATTTCATTGTAGAGGAGACATTACCACTTCAGACTGTGGACAAACCATCATTCATTAATCTGGTTCGCGTTGGACTCCCCAAAGATCTCACCATCATATGTGCCAAGACTCTGAGAGACAGAACTGAGAAGAGAGCATGCCACATGAGAGAAACTCTTGCAAACCGAATGGGTGTTGTGGCATATATAGCAACCACTGCAGATTGTTGGACCAATGGCAAGAAGAGTTACTTTGGGGTAACAGCCCACTGGATCAACCCAACTACCCTGAAACGTGAGGTCGGGGCCTTGGCTTGTAAGCGTCTGAAGGGGCGCCATACATACGATGTCCTTTCAAAAGCACTGCATGATGTACATGTGCAGTACAGGATCCACAACAAAGTTATGTGCACTACTACAGACAATGGCTCCAACTTTGTGAAAGCGTTCAGAGTTTTCATGGCCAAAGAACCAGTGGAAGCTGCAGGCACCAGTGACGATGATGGTGATAACCAGGAGGAGGAGGAGGCTGAGGTGGAGTTTGTGCCTATCTGTGAGATCCTGGACACAGGACCTGAGGCAGAGGAAGAAGCTGCAGACTCAGGAGAGGATTTTGTTTTACCACCACACCAGAGTTGTGCTAGCCACACCCTCAACCTTGTGGCAACACAAGACATAGAGGCCATGCTTTCTGACTCCTCCAAAAGTAGTCTTCTTGGTCCTTTCAAGAAACAGTTTTGTTCCTTGATGGGAAAGTGCAGCAAGTTGTGGTCCAAGCAGAACCAGTCAGCCCAGATTGCTGAGTATATCCATGCGCAATATGGTGTGTATCTGAAGGTACCGAATAAGACCAGGTGGAATTCCACCTTTGATGCGTTGAAGCAACTACATGAGCTCCTGTCAACTGTGTCACTAAAAATGCATGCCATAATGGACCGCTGCTCCTTGTCCAGGATCACAGCTGCTGAGATTGAAGTGGTACAGGAATACACAGAGATTATGGAGCCACTAGCCCAGTCCCTAGATATCCTGCAACGGGAGAACGGCATGTTCATGGGGTATTTGCTACCAACGCTCTGCAATCTGGACCGCAAGTTAGAAGGACTGGAAAACAAACCTGAGAGGTACACATACTGTTTTCAGCTGCTGAGAGGTGTGCGCGAAGCCCTAAGAAAGCAGTTTGCAGCTATCTGGGAGGACAAGAGGCTTCTTCTGGCAGCCTGCCTACACCCTCGCTTCAAACTAGATTGGCTGGAATCGTGTCAGGCCGCCACCCATATCAACAAGTAAGAACATTAAGGAAGCCCTTTGGGTGGATTTCTCCAAGGGAAATGTTGTCTCAAGGGAGGCATCAGAGGGCTTAAGGTGGTAGGCAGGGGCTGGGCCTTTTCTTCCTGGGGCTCCTCATCACAACCTTGGGTTGCTGCAGGTAATCCTTAAGGGTCTGCTGTGCTGCCCCATGAGTGTGGTGACTTGGTCACCTTCCTACCTTCCATGTCATCATCCACAGGCTCAGGCTGGACCCTGAACCAGGGGACATGACAAGCATCAGGAAATGAAGAGCAGATGATGGTTTCCTAACATATATGTGTTAACATATCCTCTCTCTTTCTTAGATACACAATGGAAGCCTTGTTGAAAGCTGAAATAAAGATGGGTGTACTTAATGAGGACAGTGATCAGTCTTCAGATAAAGACCAGGAAGGAGATGACTTAGAAGATGACTTCTTTAACTTTCTGCCCCAGGGCAAGAAGTCAGCAGTGGGCACTGCTGAGGAGGAACTGGTGAGGTACCTGAGGTCTCCCAGCAGGGAAGTGTCATCACTCCATGGCTTTCCACGTGTGCTGCGGTGTTTTTTGCAGCACAACACAAGCATGCCTTCAAGCGCCGCAGTAGAACGCCTGTTCAGTACTGGTGGCAACGTAATGACTGTAAAAAGACATTCCTTGTCTGACATGCTCTTTGAGCATCTTGTTCTTTTGAGACATAACAGAAACATATTATAAAAGCATTTCAAGTGTAAAATTTGATTTCAAGAGTTGGGGTATCATCATTGCTTGGGGGGTTGTGAGATTCTGTTATGCCGTTATGTTAATCTTCAAGTGTTGGGGTATCTTCATTGCTTGGGGGGATGTGAGATTCTGTTATGCCATTATGTTAATCTTACAGATAATTTTTTTTATTCTACTACCCCCTGTGTGTGTGTGTTTATTTTTAATATTGTTTTAGGCTTCTTAGATGTGCAGCAGCCAAGGCCAGCACCAGAGCTTGGAAAAGTTACTTTTTTGAACTACAGCTTCCATCAACCAAATCCAGTGGCCATGCTGGCTGGGGCTGATGGGAGTTGTAGTTCAAAAAAGTAACTTTTCGAAGCTCTGGCCAGCACCTTGTAGGAGTTTTTTTTTTAAAGTAACTGAAATGTAATTGTAGTGATTACTTTTGAGAAAAAGTAAAGTAAAGTAATCAGTTACTTTCAGAGCAATTGTAATTGTAACGGTAATTACTACTTTTTTGGGCCAAGTAATTGTAACTGTAATTTATTACTTTTTAAAAGTAATCTTCCAAGCTCTGGAAGAACAAATCCTGCCAAACCCAATCTTATCTCATTTTTTGACCGGGTAACCTCCCTTGTGGACTGTGGGAATGCTGTGGACATAATATACCTCGGCTTCAGCAAAGCTTTTGACAAAGTGCCCCATGATATTCTGATTAGCAAGCTAGCTAAATGTGGGCTGGATGGAACAACTATCAGGGGGATCCACAGTTGGCTCCAGAATCGTACTCAAAGAGTGCTTATCAATGGTTCCTTCTCAAACTGGGGAGAAGTAACAAGTGGGCAGAGCTTGGAAAAGTTCTGGTCTCCACACTTCAAGAAGAATGCAGACAAACTGGAGCAGGTTCAGAGGAGGGCAACAGGGATGATCAGGGGACTGGAAACCAAGCCCTCTGAGGAGGGACTGAAGCAACTGGGCATGTTTAGCCTGGAGAAGAGAAGTCTGAGGCGAGATATGACAGCACTCTTCAAGTACATGAAAGGTTGTCACATAGAGTTGGGCCAGGATCTCTTCTCGATCGTCCCAGAGTGCAGGACACGGAATAATGGGCTCAAGTTGCAGGAAGCCAGATTTCGACTGGACATCAGAAAAAATGTCCTAACTGTTAGAGCCATACGAGAATGGAACCAATTACCTAGAGAGGTAGTGGGCTCTCCAACAATGGAGGCATTCAAGAGGCAGCTGGACAGCCATCTGTCAGGAATGCTTTGATTTGGATTTCTGCATTGCGCAGGGGGTTGGACTTGATGGCCTTATAGGCCCCTTCCAACTCTACTATTCTATGATTCTATGATAATCAAAACAGGAGTCTCTTGAATTCACTGTCAAATGTTTTCATTACTTAGTAGAGATCAAAAGAGAATAAAGCATATGCACAGTAAAATCAGGCACACTCTCAGAGACCTTCATTCAGCTTTAACCATGACAGCCACTCTGTTGGCTGAAAGCTTGGAGAGATTAATACTGGATGTTTCCCAAAATAATGTCTTCCCTGCTTTAAAATAATAAAAAGATAGGTATACCAATCTAGATCTCTCAGACAGTGCGCCCCTGAGATCACTCAAGGAAAAATATGCTGTAGAAATAACTCTGAGATCATCAGATATTTTTGCAGTATATATTGATTTAGCTTGAGAATCATTTGGAAAAGTTAGTTTACTATTCTATAGGGTAATCTTCATTTTAGGTTATATCACTCGATAGTTTTGAACTTGATACTCAAAAAGTGCACAATTGCTATATGCAAAAGAAAGGAGAGGATAAAGAAGAATATTCTCAAAGTATCAATCAATATGAATTTATGGCATTATCCCACCATGGTATTGCAAACCAAAAGCTTCTAGCTGTTTTCCTCAACCAAATCAAGGGAAGCTTTAATTATGTCATTCCGATTGCAAATATTACACCCATCCATCACAATTTATTGAATATTTTTCAGGCAGTGATCCACAGAAATCGATAACTCCATTTAATGATAATGCAGTGTTACATATTAGATGTTATGGGTTATATTGGGACAATGTTACTACTGATTAGATGATTGTCTAGTATTTTTAAATATGCCATTTGAAAGCCTTCATTTTGTTCTGTTTTGGAATACTTTCCATTTTTTATATGCAAGACACACAACCTTTTGATGATGTATTTAGATCAGAAAAGCAGGCAAGGTGGCAACTTTAAGTATGAAGATATAGAAAGTTATTCATAAGCAGAAATGGACAACAATTCCACAAATAATTGCAGTAAAAAATTAGGAGACAGGCATTCGGAACTTACAGCAGGTTCTGTCCCAGAGTTTTAATCATGACATGGGTGCAAGCTTTCAATTACTTTTTGGCATTTGACTGAGACTATAACTTACACCATTTCCTTCCCTCTGTTTAAATTTGGTTTAGTGGCTTTCAGAGTAATTTGGAGAAATGCAAATTAATTTTAACATTTTTCATAGCCATTTGACATCCATGCAGATTTCACTCCTGCAAAGGCCTCTCTGTTTCTGCCCCCTTCAGGAATCGCTTCTCAGTCCAAACTCCTAAGGCTAACATTGTTAAGACCTCTGCAAACAAAACAGACAGAAAGCACTCGTGGTTTTTTTTACTTAATGCAATTTCATTTGCTCATCTAAATATGAGGACAATTTTAGGTAACATAAAGTCTCATCAGCATGAAATGAATACTTTTTTTTCTTGGCAACCACAGTTTGAGGCAAGATTATCTGAAGGACCTCCTGTTCTCAGATTATCTTTCTTGCCTTTTGAGATTAGACAGGGAGACCCTGCTCCGTGTCCGTGCTCGGTCTGAATTAGGGATGGAGGAGAAATTCAATTCACTTCACATTTAAAGGTGAACCTACCAAATTTGCACTTTCTGAAACAATACATGAACTGAAACCCAACCTTCCTTCAAGATGTGCACTTCTCAGAATTTTGCAATGCAGTTCTCCAGCCAAGTAATGTGTACATAAATACTGAATATACACTAGGGTAAAGTTTGCATTAAAACATACAAAAGGACATACAAAAATGCATTAGGGAAAATTGTTTTGCAAAAATTATTAGGCAAAATTACATATAAAAAAGTGCACATTAGGAAAAACATTGCTAATAAGAACATAAGAGCCTGCTGGATGAGTTCAATGGCCCATCTAGTCCAGCATCCTGTTCTCAGAGTGGCCAACCAGATGCCTATAGGAAGCCCACAAAGAGGACCTGAACACTCTCCTCTCCTGTGGTTTGAGCAACTGGTATTAGAAGCATACTGCCTCCAACCATGAAGCGGCAGCATAGCTGTCATAGCTAGTAGCCATTGATAGCCATCTCCTCCAAGAATTACACTTAGATACAAATAATAAAACCAAGAATTTTTTTTTTAAAAAAAATCACTCAAATCTTATGATTATACAAGTCCAAGGGAGTGGGAAAAGTTAAACTAAATTAAGATAAATAGATAACAGTATATAGATAATAAATACATTGTTTTCTTCCTTTTCCTTTCATAATGCTGTATATAAAGAATATGGATAAACTTTATCTTGTTATTACAAAACATAATAAACAACGTTCAACAAAGTTGCTTATCCACTTTTTCTCTTACAGAGTATATTAATTTCAACATTAATACTATATTCCATACCTTATCATAGAAGTCTAGAAGTAGCAGGGCGATTTTCTTTTTCCAAGCTTTCCAACTATGGAGGCAGAGCAAGCCACCATGGCTAGTAGCTGTTGGTAGCCGTATCATCCATGAATTTGTTTAGTGTTCTTTCAAAACCATCCAAGTTGGTGGCCATCACTGCCTCCTGTGGGCGTGAATTCCATGGTTTAACTATGTGCTGCATGAAGTACTTTCTTTTGCCTGTCCTGAATCTTCCAACATTTAGCTTGACTGGATGTCCATGAGATCTAGTGGTATTCAAGAGTGAGAAAAACTTTTCTCTGTCCACTTTCTCCATGCCATGCATAATTTTATACACTTCTATCATGTCAATTCTGACCTTTTCTCTAAACTAAAAAGCCCATAATGCTGCAACCTTTCCTCATAGGGGTATTGCTCCATTCCCTTGAACATTTTGTCCTTTTTTGAACCTTTTCCAACACTACAATTTCTTTTTTGAGGTGAGGTGACCAGGACTGTACACAGTACTCCAAATGCAGTTGCACCATAAATTTGTATAACGGCATTCTGGTATCTGCAGTTTTATTTTCAATTCCTTTTCTAATGATCCCTGGCATGGAATTTGTCTTTTTCACAGCTGCCACACACTGAGTCAACATCTTCATCAAGCTATCCACTATGACCACAAGATATTGTTCCTGGTCGGTCACCACCAGTTCAGACCCCTTAATGTGAAATTAAGATTTTTGGTCCCAACATGCATCACTTTACAGTTGTTTACATTGAATTGCATTTGCCATTTTACTACCCAGTCACTCAATTTGGAGATGTCCTTTTGGAGCTTATTACAATCCCTTTAACAACTCTGAACAATTTAGTATCATCAGCAAACTTGGCCACCTCACTGCTCACCCCTAACTCTAGATTGTTTTTGAACAAGTTAAAAAGCACAGGTTCAAATACCTATCCTTGGGGAACTCTACTTTCTACATCCTTTCATTGGAAGAATTGTCCATTTATTCCTATTCTCTGTTTCCAGTTTCCTAGCCAGTTCCTGATCCCAAAAGGACCTCTCCTTTGGGTAATCTTGTCAAAAACTTTTTAAGTACACTGTGTCAACTGGATTATCTTTACCTATATGTTTGTTGACACTCTCAAATAACTCCAGTGCTGCTTCTGCTTCAACAAGGCTTGTTCTCCTGTATGCTTGGTTATTTTATTTTTGACAATGGGCTTATTCACATGGCAGTTTAATTTGAGACCAAGCCTCCCTGCATACCTGTTAAATTTGCAGCGATCACATGACGTAGGAGGTAAAGAGGAGGCGTCCCCCTGCTTTCCCCTTTAAGCAAATCAATCAACTTTAAATTCAAAAAGGGAAGGAAAAAACGTCTGTGCTCCACATCTCTAAGGGCATGTAGATGCTTAGCTCTGATGCTTTGGTGAGTCCCTGCCCACTCCTCCTCCCTTTGTTTACCTTTTCCTGCTGGCTCCCATTCTGCAAGCCTGCTGCAAAGGAACAGATACTTTGACCTTAAGAGGTCATTAGGAACCTGCAAGATTGACCCTTTCCCTTCCGTATGAATGGAAAAAAGCAGTTTGAGGGCTCATATAAGGTAAGAAGTGTGAACCTTTAAACGCTATCGCGATGAGAAAAGCTTCCTCTTTAATCTGAAATTCAGCTGAAGTCAGCTGCAGTGTGACCTAGCCCAATGTTTTCCACCAGTTTTCCAGGAACAGACATTAAGTTAATTACCCTGTAATTTTAAGGATTCTCCTGGATCCCTTTTTAAAAAATTAGTGTTACATTGGCCTCTTTCCAGTCCTCGGGTATGGAGGCAGATCATAAAGGCAAGTTACATATTTTTAACAGAAAAAGAAATTTCACATTTGAGATCTTTGAGAACTCTCAGGTACCGCAGATGCCATTCAGACCTGAGATTTGTCCATTTTTATTTTGTCTATTAGGCCTAGACAATTTCTAACTTTTCCTTGTTCATGCTTCTCATGTTCCATGTTCCTATAGTGTGTGTTATACAACTCCGGACTCTCCTTTTGCCTCTGTGCGCATCAGCCACTGGGCTTCCTTTCGGCTTTGACCCAGCTGCATCATTAGTCACAGCGTTACTCGTACTTGTCCTTTTTTCTTCCCCAGTAACTCGGTGAGTGCCTTCTGACCTGGGGGTCTCATCTTCTCATCTCGTGTTGCATTTTGGATACTCTGTTCATAGGTTTTCATGGTAAGAAGTATTCAGAGGTGGTTTACCATTGCCTTCCTCTGAGTTTGGATGCATCTTAGTCTGGTGTCTCACCTTTGACCCTTCCGCATTGGGGGCCCCTGCTAGGATTCTAGCCTCTTGGTCTAGACTCCTGATGACATTGCTCTCAGCTTCTTCAACACTCTCAAACCCCCTCACCACATTAAGGTGTGAGTGGGTAAAATGGATGGGAATGGGACATTTTCAATCAGGGAACTACATAATATTTTATGCAGGAAATGAGAAATTAAGATGAAACAGGGTTGCTTTAATAGTGAGAAGTGATGTAGCAAAAACAATTAAGAGCTATAGTGCAAGGTCTGAGTGAGTTATATCAGTAAGATTTAATGGGAAACCTATTTAACATAACCATCATCCAAGTCTATGCTCCAACGGCAAACACAGAAGAAGAGGAACTGGAGAAATTTTACGCATAAGTACAGGAAGAAATTCATCACAGCAAAACAAGATGTGCTGATAATCATGGGGGACTAGAATGCAACAGTAGGGAACAGAAAATAACTAGGAATTGTGGGGAAATGGTGTTTAGGAGATTGAAATGTAGCAGGAGAAAGACATCAAATTCTGTGAAGCCAATAATTTGTTTCTCACCAACACATTTTTTGAGCAACCAAAACGACTGTACATGTGGACATCACCAAATGGTCAATATAGGAATCAAATTGATTATATAATTAGTAGCAGAAGATGGAGAAGTTCCACACTTTCAGTGAAAACAAAACCAGGAGCAGACTGCAGTACAGATCATGAACTGGTCACATCAAAAATCAGAGTAAACCTAAAGAAGAACAAAGCAATCACAATGCCAAAATACAATTTAAATAACATCCCAGAAGAATATAAAGATCAAATGAGGAACAGATTTGAGGCTTTAAACCTAATTGACAGAGAACCAGAAGAACTATCGAGTGAAGTCAGAGACATATCAGGGAAGAATGCAAAAAGACAACACCTCTAGTTAAGAGAGAGAAAAACCTCACTGATGAGTGAAGAAATTCTTGAAATGGTTAAAGAGAGAATGAAAGCAAAAGCAAAAAGAGAAAGAAACATGGTCAGAACCCTAAATGCAATAATATAGTGACCAGTATGTAGGGACAAAGAGAACTATTACAATAGTTATTGTATTGTATAGTGTTTTTGCACTCGGGTCCTGCTTGCGGGCTTCCCCCAGGCACCTGGTTGGCCACTGTGAGAACAGGATGCTGGACTAGATGGGCCACTGACCTGATCCAGCAGGCTCTTCTTATGTTCTTATGTTAGAAATAGAAGAGGACAACAAAAAGGGTAGAACAAGAGCCCTATTTCAAAAGATTAGAGAAATGAAAGGGAAATTTAAACCAAGGGTAGGGAAGTTGAATAATCAATAGGGGAACACACTGACTGACCAAGATGAAATAAAAGGATGATGTAAGCAATACACTGAAGAACTCTATAAAAGAGATGCAAGGATAACAGATTCGTTCACAGAGGAACTGTATGATGAAGAACCAGAAATTTTAGAACGTGAAGTGAAAGCTTCTCTTAAAATACTTGGAAGAAACAAATCATCAGGAACAGATGGCATACCAATAGAGTTGCTACAAGCTACTGAGACTGAATCTGTCCAAATTGTGGGAAAAAAATTGTCAACAAATATGGAAAACAACGACCCACAGACTGGAAGTGTTCCATATACATCCCAATTCCAAAGAAAGGGGATCCCAGGGAATGCAGTAATTATCAGTATCCCATGCAAATAAAGCAATGCTCAAGATTCTACAACAAAGGCTCTTACCATATATGGAGCAAGAAATGCCAGACATCCAAGCTGGATTTAGAAAGGGAAGAGGCACCAGGGATCATATTGCAAACATGCGTTTACGAATGGAATGGATCAAGGAATTTCAGAAGGAAATCACCCTGTGCTTTCTAGATTAGAGCAAAGCCTTTGATTGTGTAGATCATTAAAAACTATGGAATTCTTTAAAGGAAATGAGGGTGCCACAGCATCTGATTGTCCTGATGCGCAACCTATACTCTGAACAAGAGGCTACTGGAAGGACAGAATATGGAGAAACCAATTGGTTTCCAATAGGAACGGGTGTGAAACAGGGGTGTATTTTATCACCCTACTTGTTTAATCTATACGCAGAACATATCATACGGAAAGTGGGATTGGACCAAGATGAAGGAGGTGTGAAAATTGGAGGGAGAAATATCAATAATTTAAGATATGCAGACATACCATACCCCTAGCAGAAACCAGTCATGATTTAAAATGAAAGGTGATAAAATTGAAGAGGAAAGCACAAAAGCAGGATTACAGCTGAGCGTCAAGAAGACTAAAGTAATGACAACAGAAGATTTATGTAACTTTAAAGTTGACAACGAGGACATTGAACTTGTCAAGGATTATCAATACCTTGGCACAGCCATTAACCAAAATGGAGACAATAGTCAAGAAATCAGAAGAAGGCTAGGACTGGGGAGGGCAACTATGAGAGAACTAGAAAAGGTCCTCAAATGCTAAGATGTATCACTGAACACTAAAGTCAGGATCATTCAGACCATGGTATTCCTGATCTCTGTGTATAGATGTGAAAGTTGGACAGTGAAAAGAGCAGATAAGAGAAAAATCCACTCATCTGAAATGTGGAGTTGGAGGAAAGCTTTGTGCATACCATGGACTGCGAAAAAGACAAATAATTGGGTGTTATTTAATTTGGGTGAACAAATTAAACCAGAACTATCATGAGAAGCTGAAATGATGAAACTGAGGTTATCATACTTTGGACACATAATGAGAAGCATGATTCACTAGAAAAGATCATAATGCTGGGGAAAACAAGGGAGTAGAAAAAGAGGAAGGCCAAACAAGTGATGAATTGATTCCATAAAGGAAGCCATAGACCTAAACTTTCAAGATCTGAACAGGATGGTTCATGGCAGATGCTATTGCGGCCTATTGCCAAAATAAAACCCAAACACCATGCATTGGGTTAAATCATGGGACACTTTATTAAACAGAATCAATTAGAATAATGAACCTGCAGAGGGGAAATCAAGTGCGGGAGCATTCTGATGATCCAGGCAAAGCCTGCTTGCAGCCATAGGGCAACCAAACCTTCCCTGAGCCCGGGGCTGCCCTGTGCCAGACCCCGGTTCAGGCCACACCCTGAAGATGTGTAGGGGGTCCAACCCACATCACCGCCCCCCGGAGCCCTGAAACTCCGAGCGGATGAGGCACGTTTGCCCCAAAGGCGGCCCGTGTTCTGCCCCCGGGCCGTATAGCCCTGAGCTGCAGGCCTCTGGACCGCCTATCACCCCCAAAGGTGCCTAAAGGTGTCACCTAGCTGCCCTTTCCCTTTTAACCTTTTCCCGCACTTCTTTGCCACAAAAGGGGGATAAGCCTCTGCTTAGTCTCCCTTTACCCCACACCCAATAAGAATCTCGTGCAGTCCCCTCTGCAGGTCCATCAGGAAGATGCCATCATTGCCTCACCAACTGCATGTCCGCACATGCCTGCCACTGAGGGCCTTGCCCTCCCTGTCTAACCACAGCAGACAACCAGAGGCTATCGTGGCCACAACTGCATGTCCTCACATGCCTGCCACTGAGGGCCTTGCCCTCCATGTCCAACCACAGCAGACGACCAGAGGCTACCATGGCCTCAACTGCATGTCCTCACATGCCTGCCACTGAGGGCGTTGCCCTCCCTGTCTGACCACAGCAGACAACCAGAGGCTATCGTGGCCACAACTGCATGTCCTCACATGCCTGCCACTGAGGGCCTTGCCCTCCATGTCCAACCACAGCAGACGACCAGAGGCTATCGTGGCCTCAACTGCATGTCCTCACATGCCTGACACTGAGGGCCTTGCCCTTCAGTAACCAAGGTCATTCCCACCCAGGGGAATGACCACCACCTGCAGAACCTTCCACCCTGAACCCTGCTGGAACAACATGGGTAGGAGACCATCCCAGCACATACTCTGTCGACCCAGCCACCAAACCGTGGCCCACCATCAGAGGCCCGGCTGTGAACCAATGTGCGTTTGCGGCCCCAAGGCCAGCCTATAAGATCATGCCATGGCTGCAGAGTAGGCTGCGCATCTGCTCCATCCCCATCCACCAACCTGCCAAAAACAGAAACAATCGTGAACAGTTGGGTCCCAGACCTTCAGACTTGCCCCAGGGGTGAATGTATTCATGCGCCCCCTACTTCCACCTCCCGACGGCCTGCACCTGCATATACAAAACCAAATAGACCATCCCAGGTAGGCAATCCCACTGCCGGGTAGGGAACCCCAATTCCAGAGAAGCATGTCCCCAAAACCCACATGGGTCTGCTCCCAGGCACTACGACATTAGACCAAAACTTTATGAGGGAAGATCCCTCCCCCTGAATATCAGGCACTAGGCCTGTAGCTTCAGGCCAAAAACACTATGACGCCCTCATGGGGAAGTGTCCAGTCCTGGGGCAGGATAAAATAATGGAGTGACTCTTGTACCCCTGGTCTGCCTGGAAACAAACTTCGGACCACAGGATGGCTCGTAGGGAAGTCTGACCTGGACCCAAACACCCCCGCCCCCCATGCGGAAGGCTCCAAAATTAAGTGTGAGGGCCGCTGCATGCAACTGCTGAGCTTTGAAGCATGATGGTCACAGGGCATCTCCCTGATCAACAATCCCTGGCGGGTCAGGTGAACACGGATGATGAGGATAAGGGGTATGGGGGTGTGCATGGACCAGCCGGCCAGCACATGACATATCCCAAGCCGTCTGAATGGTCCCAAAGGCCCCCTGCCAGCCTCCCTAGTGACACACTGACAGACAAGCTACACTCCTACCATCCGTGATGAATTCCAGGACATGATTCATAGGAATAGGCCACACTTTGCATAGCCCCTGCCAGCCCCTAAGTCCCAGGAATCCCCTCCTGCCCTCTGATAGCTGGTGAGCATGCTGGGGCAGCAGATAGGCATATGGCCATCTCTGACTCCCCTCCCCCATCTCCCATTATGCAGTATGGCACTAGCAGAGTCGATCCTTCCTCTAACTGAAACACCATTGATGCATTGCAGGAAAGGAGGGAGCCACACCGCAGGTTGGCGCATAAGGCAGCCAAAACCCTGAAGCTGTGGTAAGGCTGTGAAATCCCTGTTATGGCACCATAAACCCCACCACAGAAGGCCCCCAACACCTGAAGGGCAGAAAGCAAACACTTTCCCAGCCCCTGAAAACTCCAGGATCTTGATCTGCAACAGTTCAAGCTTTTCCCAGGCAGCCTGCAGCCCTGGGTCCAAAAGTCAATCTTAATACCCTGGAAGGTGAACACTGGGGCAGTATCCTCCATTTTCCCAGCTGCCAAAAGAACCCCCCAGTTCATAGCTACGCTATAAACTGTGCCATCAGGCACTAACATGCACCCAAAGTCTGCCCTACCTGAGAACTGTAAATCATGAAAATAGTGCCCCACTGCTTCTGAGGCCTCTTGTCTCCTGGCTGTCCCTTCCAAGAAGGGGCTGAAGTGCTCCATGCAAGAATACAGCAGTCCATAGGTAATGCTCTGCTGCATAGTTGACCTAAAACGCAAAACTCAGCAGCTCAAAATCCACCGTGTGTAACAGCTGGCAATGCCGGCAGATTAGCTGCCACACTTGCCCATAAGGCATCTCTGCCACAGGTGCGCACTATATTGAATGAAGTGTAGTGCACTGTGCATAGACTATCTGGTATGAAGCCATCACTGACTGACCCCACTTGTATGACAGATGGTGAATCAGGTAGACTTCGCTCACAGCCACTTTGGGCACTATACGGGGGGGCATTGTGAGAGCAGAGGCAGGGGATGATGGGAAGGGGCCAATAACCCTGCCCAACTGTATGTCTTTATCAATTCTCCTCTGGACCAGTGCATCCATACCTAAGACTGATTTAAGTTTGCTGGCCATAAGGGCAAGCCGGGGGCCACAGTATAGGATCTGGAAAAAACGCATAATAAAGAAAAACCTGCCTAATAAAACGAGTCTCCCCATAACTGGGCAGTCTGCAAGCAAGGTCCATAGCACCTCGAGCTTAGCTGGGAAGGGACACTTTTCTTGAGCAGCCTCTGCTGGGGGCTGCTTCCCACTCCTTTGAGGGGCCCTGGCCCCACATATCCTTCTAGCCTGTTGTTGTGCCTTTAATTTGCAGGTTCGTATTCAGCAGTTATTAGATGGCATGGAGTTGAGCAATGTCATCTTCTAATGTCTGCAGATCAAATGACTCTTAAAAGCACAGGACTAGTGGCCTGTAAAAAAGGTGGCCACCTTATCCACAGACCAGTTTGTAAACTAGCTAAAGAGAAGATGCAAGCAAATGTGCAGCCTGCACATGATTGCTGAAAAGAATTCCATTATGTTTAAATAATTTACTCAGAAAAATATGAATTGGACCAATTCTATGCATACTTATGAGAAAATCCCCCTGAGTATATTGTTACTTCTTCCCATGGGAGGGTGCATGTGATTGCACACATACAGCAGAATCCTATGTATGGTTACTCAGAATATCGCAGATTAAATGGGTTTTAGGACTGAGGTATATGGGACTTAACTGATGGAAAGGTTTGTATATTTTTACCTGGGTTTTGAAGAACGTATTTGGGGAGGAGAAGCTTAACAGTGAAAAAGAGGGGATGAGTTCCCTTTGCATTTTTGGAGTTGAGGTAGTTTTGGAGGTGAGGTTGCAGCACTAACTGGGATCCCTACTGGCTCCTGCAGCCTCCTTTCTATCTCCGGCTGCCACCCGCCCTCCTCAAAAAGCCTCTGCTCTTTGTAATTACATAGCATTGCTCCCATCCAAATGACCGCTACGATATGACAGAGCATCTTTAGGGTATTCTGCAAAAACAAGAAGCGGCCACGGGCAGCAGGAGGGTGCGGGAGTGCAGGCAAATTTTGCCCCTCTCTGAACTTTCCTGGTTTGCAAAAACAGTGTGGAAGAGGAATGGCCTTCTCAGTACATCCCTTAATAAAAGCATCCCCACAGATGGCTGTCCGATAGCCCATTACCTCTCTGGGTAATTGGTAAATGAAAAGTAACATTTAATTTAAACTAAAAATACACTTCAGTATCAAGAAAAGGAGTCTATTCCTATTTCACTTTCTGTAATGGGAAAGGGGACCCCAATAGAAGTATCTCCTGTCCCTAACTGGAGGCACTGAGGGCTGAACCTGGGAACCCTCTGCATGCAAAGCAAGTGATCTGTTACTGAGCTACAATCCTCCCTCTCCAGGGTCCGAGATCCCTGTAAATGGTAAAATAATCCTAGCCATAACAGCACATGAAGTGCATTGGCTCTGTTCCACTGTTGAGGCATCTGCAAGCAGGTACAAGGTACATCCTTGTACAGGTACATCCTTGAGACATACACAAGGGACATTTAGGTAGGATAAAATTCCCCTTCATGTAGCTGCCCCATTCAGTGCACCAAACACACACACACCACCCGGCTGTACCTGCGCTCCTACAGCCCAGGCTTTACCTGCGCTGCTACCACGCAGGCTTTACCTGTGCTGCTACCACCCAGGCTTTACCTGCGCAGCTACCGCCCAGGCTTTACCTGCGCAGCTACCACCCAGGCTTTACCTGTGCTGCTACCACCCAGGCTTTACCTGCGCTGCTACCGCCCAGGCTTTACCTGTGCAGCTACCGCCCAGGCTTTACCTGCGCTGCTACCGCCCAGGCTTTACCTGTGCAGGTACCGCCCAGGCTTTACCTATGTTACCACCACCCCAGCTTTACCTGTGCTACTATTCTGCTAAAGTCGGTGGTGGGGGCCTGAGGCCAGCTTGACCGTCCCTTAGCGCTAGCCTCCCCCCCCCAGCAAGAGCTCACAAAAACAAATTTAAATGTCCTGGCCTGAGTGCCTGCTGTGCCACTCCCAGGGTCGCTGCTGTGCCTCGCCGCCGCGCCTCGCCGCCGCCGCTACTGCGCCTCTCCCAAGAAGATGAGGGATCGCTGCTACTGCACGCAGAGGCCTGGCCTAAGGAAAGGCCAGGGAAAGCTCCATGTGTGCTGAAGGCGCCACACACGCTCTCAGAAGGCCTCGCTGCCGCCGCCGCCGCTGCCGCTGCCGCCGCCACCACCATTAGGCCTCCTGCGGTCAGAAGGCCTCACCACCGCCGTTGTGAGGCCTCAAGGCTGCCGAGCCGGGAGCCTCACAGCAGTTGCCGGCGCTGGAAGGCCTCACCGCGCTGCAGGCCTTGCCACGCCAAAAAGCCTCACCGCCAAAATTCAAAGGAGGGCGGGAGGCTGGTGGAGTGGCCTTAAATGGCCTTCAGCCTATGAAATTCAGCCTATGAAACTTTCCATCACTGCAAAGAATGTCCTGTTGAATTGTCATGAAACTGTTTCTAGTACCTGCAAGCCCGATATCAATGGTACAGATCAGGAAGGTTTCTATTATTGTTGTCTATTAATAGGGAGGAAACCCCTGCATTCTATGCAGCTCCTAGAGATTACAACAATATAAAAATAAAAAATAGAACTGAACATACTCTTACGTTGTTTTTAGAATTGCAGCCTTAATTCATATTGACATATCTGCTTTTATAAATTTTATACATAAATTGAAATTACTATAATTTACTTCTAGACTATAATGTGGAATATAGAGCTGTTTCTGTTAAGAAGGACAGAATTTGCTCTTTCAGAATTACTTTATTTTTATTTATTTATTATTAGATTTATATCCCTCCCTTCCTTCCAGTAGGAGCCCAGGGCTACTTGTCCCCTTCTTTTCATCATCATCATCATAACTGTAATAATAATTTGTATTTTTGCCACTGTTCAGAATCTGACTTTCGGTATTTCTGGGACACCGGGGCTTGAACCAGTCTAGAATCTAATTTGCTAAACTACTATGGATTGTGTGCCCTTAGGCTTCAGAGCCCTCTTCAGACACATAACAGAATTGCAGTTCCTATTACTGGGAGACACTTTTGATGTCCTGAATTGGCCAGGACTGGTATAAACCCTGAGAGCCTGGCCTTCTACCTTTTAAAGTACTCTTTTAGTGGCCTCTAAATGATAACCATCAGTGTAAGTCAGCCCTGAATCTTACTGCCACTCACCTCCTTAGGGATAGTGTTCTTTCATGTTTCTTATGTTTTATCTACAGTGGACAGGAAATGCCGACACCACTTCTATATGGTGGGACTAAGAAAATGTTAAAATCCATGATTAGGAGACTAGAGAGCAATTTCAATTGGCACTTTTCTTCTGAAGTAACGCAGTGTCTTGAGGCACTTCACAATGATATATAATAAAAGGCTTTCAGTGCCATTTAAAGAGTTGTCTCCTGCTTTACCAAGTCATTTCCCTCATCTCTCACTTGACCTAAAAAGGAAGGTCATATTTCTCAGTGATTAAATGGAATTGCAGCAGAAGCAAAGTCTACAATAGGTTTTAATAGCATAGCCTTTTATGCTTACATCATGTCTGTCTGAATAAGAGTTGAATCAATAAGAGCATGATAGTTTATCTCCACGAATGCATGAATGTTTCATTTCACTGTGTACCAAAATATGTCAAGTGTATGTAAATCCCAATACACTTTAGAATGTTACAGTCATATGAATTAATTGGTATTTATATGTCATTTATATGCCATTCCACTGTCCGCATTCTTACTAAATGGTTGGGACTAAAGAAAATGTTAAAATCCATGATTAGGAGACTAGACAGCAATTTCAATTGGCACTTTTCTTCTGAAGTAACACAGATTCTTGAGGAACTTCACAATGATATATGGACTGTCTGTAACTTAACTGTTGAGACTTTATAAAAAGTTGTGCAAAAAGATTGGCTCTATATCCATTTACCAAGTGAAGGAATCTAAATATTTCATCGTAAACTGTAGGCATGAATTCTATTGATATAAACAGGGCATAATGGATAAGTAATTGTCCTCCATAAGCTTTAGTACAGTGCTCTACAATTCAGGCAACTGCCTTATCTCTGTCACAGAAATATTAGACCTAGATCTCATGTTACTTTTTGACCTCTAGGTGATTTTACCTCCTCAGTGTTGTCACTGCCCTAACTCAACCCACAATGATTAGAACAAAACAGCTGAAAGTTGTCTTCTCCCTTCTCTCAAGGCAGAGTGAGGCCCAAAACTACTAGCTAGCTAATTAGTGACCAAGGCCATATTCACACCAGACGTTTAGTCCACTATTAATATAAAGCCACGAGAGTGGCTGTATACTACATCCTGCTTGGGTTTTTTGCATGCCGCAATGTTAAATTGAAAATACCTCCCATGTCATACTGCTGCTTCTCATAAGCTCATTGCAAAAACTTACAAAACTTACAGTCCTTAACTTAGAAACACTTCCTCTAAATTTTCATGGCGATACACAAAACAGTCAGGGAGAATTAAGAGTTCAACGTGTAAAAAGAGGAGGGGATTCAGACCACTGTTGGACTTTTTACTGTCAGTGGTATCATAATTTGTTGAAATGAATTAAAAATCAGCCACGTTCACAGAGTACTTGTAATCCTATTACTAACCTTGTCCCATACTCTGACCTTCATCTTCTGCAGTTTAAAAGTTAAAAAAAATATATGTCTAGCTGATTTTTCATTAATTTCAGAAATTTAACATTAAAGTCAATAATAAGCATGGGCATTCTTAGTAAGAACCAGCTGTCAGTGTTCTGAACGCCAGACTCACAGCTGTTTGGCTTGGCTAATCAGGAGACCACACCCACGCCAGACCTTTATTTCACTTTAGACAGTCTTGGCTTCCCCCAAAGAATCCTGGGAAGTGTAGTTTGTGAAGGGTCCTGAGAGGAGACTCCTATTCCCCTGACAGAGCTCCAGTAGCCAGAGTGGTTTAGCAGTCAGCCACTCTGATTGAAGGTCTGTGAGGGGAACAGGGAGTCTCCTGAACAACTCTTAGCACCCTTCACTAACTACACTTCCAAGGATTCTTTGGAAGAAGCCATGACTGTCTAAAGTAAAAAAAATGGTCTGGTGTGGATGTGGCCTGGGACAGCTTTGGTTTAAATTTGGGTGGGAGGCTACATGTGCCTGCTGTAGAATAAAAAGGTGGGGAAAACACTGAAAAGCAATTATGCTGTTCACAATGTGTTCCTTTTAGAAAGAAAAGGGGCTTCCCCTCTGCTCAGTGCCCACCACTCTCCTCCCCTCCCCCCTCCCTGCCTCTCCCCTGGGTCAGTTTCACCTTTCCTAAGCATGATTGCACAGGATTAAATCCCACTGAACTCAAAAAGCATGCAAATGATCAAACCTGCCCTCCCCTCCTCCTCCCTCCTATTCCCGCCCTCTTGCCCCTTCCTTCCCCTTTCCTTTGCCCCCCTCCCCTCCTCCCTCCCCTTCCAATCCCCTCCTTCCCCTCCCCTCCCCTCCCCTCTCCACTCCCTTCCTCCCCTCTCTTCTCGTCTCCCCTCCTCCTCCCCCATGGTCAGTTTTACGTATCTTAAGCATGATTCTATGTATGTGTTATGTCCCTTCAAGTCGATTATGACTTATGGCCACCCTAGGAATCAGTGACCTCCAGTAGCATTGGTTATAAACCACCCTGTTCAGATCTTGAAAGTTCAGTTCTGTGGCTTCCTTTGTGTAATCAATCCATCTCTTGTTTGGTCTTCCTCTTTTTCTACTCCCTTCTGTTTTTCCCAGCATTGTTGTTTTTTCTAGTGAATCAGGTGTTCTCATTATGTGTCTAAAGTATGATAACCTCAGTTTCATCATTTTAGATTCTCGTGATAGTTCTGGTTTAGTTTGTTCTAACACCCAATTATTTGTCTATTTCACAGTCCATGGTGTCTGCAAAGCTGTCCTCCAACACCACATTTCAAATGTGTTGCTTTTTCTCTTGTCCACTTTTTTCATTGTTAAGCATGATTGCATGGGAGTAAATCCCACTGAACTCAATAAGCATGAACATTATCAAACCTGTCCTCCCCTCCTCCTTCCCAACATCTCCCTTTTGCCCTTTCCTCCCCTTTCCTTCGCACCAGGGGAGCAGGAGACCTGACCTCCTCTCTGAGATATTGTACTGTCCTACAAATTTGTCAAAATGCAAACACAATTTGGATTGGTCTTTCACAGTCCAATCCACCTCCTGTGTAGCTTGGAAGAATTTGGGAACATGTGCCTCTGAGCATATGGTGAGTGGTGGCAATACCTACCATGCTTCTGCAGCCCCATCACTCACAATGGTAAAGGTGAAAGTGGGGGAATCTGTTCCAGATTACTCTAGCCAGATGCTGGTATGGTGACAAGGCTTGAATTGGATCCAATGCCAGCACATGATAGGAGTGGGGCCAGCTTAGGATCTAGTGGATTCCACACCAATCCAGCCCCTCCCCAGAATGTCCCAGTTTGGTGGTTTCCACAGGCTTTGGGTGGTAGGCTTCCTGCCAGTGCTACTTCTTCACCAATGGAGGGGTGCTAGTGTCATTCTGCGGGTGGAAGCGTTCTGGGCTGGGCAGAGGGAGACTTCCAGAGTGGTGGATCTGGGGTTTGGATTGTGCCCTAAGTTTTGAATTCTGACCACAGATGCAGAACCCATTCCTTTAACAGCTATATTATAACTAATGAGCAAGATTCAAGAGTATGCTGAAATGGTGTCTCAATATGTTGCTGAACAGCTTATTCCTCTTCTTCCCTAATCCACAAACCATGAATCAGAACTGGACTCCTGTTTGCTACAGATGACCAGGGAGGAGAGTGGGAAAATGTAGCACTCCAGCATCAGAGCATCATTCCCACATTGTCTTTTTGAGTTGAAGCAATTACAGTAATGAGCACTGCATATGGTACAGAAGACACTTTGGTTCTTTATCTTGTCTGAATCTTTTAAATTCAAAACGTTTCAGATATAATTCTGCAATACTTTTGACTTTCCATAAATATTAAGGAGGAAATATTTCTATAATTATCCCAAGCCTTCAAGTATTCTCAAATATTGTTGCTTCTCTGCTGTATTCTTAGTGTAAATTAGTGATTTTATGGCTGTATTTTTTAATGATTTACTCTGTGAAGTTGTCCTGTGCTCTGGACTGAAGGAAGGGCAGGATATGAAAACCACATATAAATAAATATTTAAATTATTATTATTAAATAATAATAATAATTGTCATCTGGATGAATGCAAAGAGGGATTAGGGATATGTTGGAAATGTCTTGTGTGTGTGCGCGTGTGTGTGTGTGCGCGTGTGTGTGTGTGCGTGTGTGTGTGTGTGCGTGTGTGTGTGAGAGAGAAGAAATTATATTTGAAAATTATCAAACAGAAAAGAACATTTAGGTGAAATTCTCATAAATGAGGTGCAATGTTTTTTATGTGCTTACCTTACTTTTGTGGTTGTCAAGGGGATTCTGTGACTGTCCTTTCATTCTACAAAATCGTCTCATGAATGGTCTACACTTTTTCTGCAGCCTTCCTGGTTTGCTCCTCAATTAAAGCCCAAAGGAAGACCATCATTAAGTAATTCCTCCCATGGACCTTTTTCAGAACAAGAATTCAGGCAGCCAGGAAGGCTGCAGAGTGCTGGAAAAAATGTTTATTGGAAAGAAAAACACACAAACACACCATTTTCATTCATTCATTGGCGATCACTCGTGGCCAAGTAAGATTGTCTTCCAAGATAAGGTCTTTAACAGTGGGTCCGTAAGTGACTGTGGAGGCCAATTCTGGATCCACACAACCTCTCACAATGAGGACATAGGTTTCCAGATGGAAGATGGTCACGATGAGGATTTGCTTGATGTGCCTTCGTCTTAGCTCGTTTGTCTCATTCGCCCTGTACTCGTGCTTCTTCGAAGTCCATAGCACCTTTGATAATGGCTGACCTTCAATTGGGAAGCTCATGGGCCAAGGCTTCCCAGTTCTCGATGCTTATGTTACATTTTTTTAGATTCGCTTTGAGAACATCTTTAAACCTCTTTTGCTGTCCACCAATATTCTGTTTTCCATCCTTAAGTTGGGAGTAAAGTAGATGCTTTGGAAAATGGTGATTAGGCATTTGAACAACATGGCCAGTCCAGCGAAGTTGATGTTGAAGGATCATTGTTTCAACAGTGGTAGTCTTTGCTTCTCCCAAAACACTAACATTAGTCCATCTGTCTTCCCAAGTAATTTGCAGAATTTTCTGGAGGCAGCATTGGTGGAATCTTTCAAGAAGTTGGGAGTGGCGTTTATAAATGGTCCATGTTTCACAGGCATACAGTAAGGTCGGTAGTACAATGGCTTTGTAAATAAGCATTTTGGTCTCCCTGTGAATATCCTGATCCTCGAACACTCTACGCTCGGGAGAATGTGGCACTTGCAGAGCTCAGATGATGTTGAATTTCAGCATCAATGTCAGCTTTTACAGAGAGATGGCTGCCAAGATAGGGGAAGCAATCAACGTTCTCCAGCGTCACACCATTAAGCTGGATTGATGGTGCTACAGAGGGACTAGTTCGCACCTGTTGATGAAGCACTTTGGTTTTTTTAATATTAAGGGAGAGCCCAAGCTTTCCATATGCTTCTGCGAAGACATTTAGGATAGTTTGAAGATCTTTCTCTGAATGTGCGAAGATTACAGTATCATCAGCACGCTCCACCTCAGAACAATAAGGTAAATGGAAGATCCCATACCAGCCTAAATCTAAACAAATTCTAAAGTGGTGTGAGAATCAGGCAGAAAAATGGAAGCATCCTTCACAGGAAAACAAACTTTCAAGAAATTGGATAACAGATTTCATCACAGCACTAACAGGGAAGCCATGTCAGAGCCGGTATCACTGGCTGAACATTTCTTGCGGCTGATGCTGCAACAGGGGGCCAACTGCAAACTGAGGATGTAAATACACTAGTCGCTGGATCAAAGTGTTTCCATTAGCCACATCCAGAGGGGAAATGGGTTTATCTGCTGATCATTTGTGAAATCTTGTAGAAGTGAATTAAAAAAAGCATGCAGTCAAGCAGCTCCCATCAGCTTTTACAGGGAAAAGGAGTGGAGCTTGAGTAGCATAATGTGCCCTGGCTTTCAGAAGAGAGAGGTAGAGACACACTGGAATCGGCAGAACAGTGAGTGTGTTTTTACCCTGAGCCTGCTACCCCTACTTGTTGCTGTTGTTGCCTCTTTACCTACCCTCTTCATGTAAGGGAGCAGGTGATGCTCCAACCGGGAGCTTACCAGAGAGTGGATCATCATGGCCAGTGTACCCAGAACTGCTCACAGAAATATACTAACTGCATCATTCTCTTGGCCAACTTTTAATGGGTAACCATTCATTTGGAGCAAAGGTGCCTAGCCTGTGGCCCTCCAGTTGTTCTTGGACCCACACCATCCCTCACAACTCACACCACCCCTGACCACTGGCCATGTTGACCAGGGCTGATGAGATTCCAGCAGCATCTGGAGGGCCAAGGGTTAGCCACCCCTGATTTGGAGTCTGACATCCCAAGCCCAACATTGTCTCATAAGCATTACCCGCAGGACATTTTCCTCCATGTTCTGTTACTCAGACACCGGCGCTAAGTATCTCAATCTCATTTAACTAGCTGTAATTCTACTTAAGGTTTTTTAAGGTACTTTGTATTCTTTCCTTCACCTAGTGGCTATGTAATAATTCAATTACTGGAGTTCCTCATCCAGAAAGTGCACTTGATTTCCTGTGATTCTTATTCTGTTTGGGAGGTTTTAACCTACGTAACACATACCATTTGGAATTGGCTGAGGTAAAAACCTGAAAAAGAAGCAAGGTATTTTAAGTCACCTGCAAAAGGGTGACAGATAAGAGGGAAGGGAGTTAATAAAACAAGAACAGAAATGGGAAACAATATTGGAGGTGGCATTTCTGGTCATGAGGCCATTTTTACATTGCAATGGAAAATATATTTTTTAAAAAAACAAAACACAAGGTCACCTGAAAATAAGAGAAACTAGAAAGACAGCAAGATGAATCGTTTGTGGTGACAAAAGGAGCGGGGAGAGTTTGGAAAAGGCAAGTCAGATGGCATAGGAGAGAGAGTGCAAAAAGAACCAGACAATGAAATGCCAATTAGCAGATCAAAAGGCTAAGAAGCAAGTTTTAAAATAAAAGGGTGATAATGTAAGCAGCTTGAAATGAGGCTGGAACAATGAGGTGAGAAAAACAGGCAGCAAACTAGGAAGACTGTCAAGAACAGCATAACCTGTGTTTTTAAAAATACCAAAAAAAAGGTGACAAAGGAAAGAAAAGTGACTGTAGGGGAAATCTGTTTGCATCTTTTTTCACATTTGGATTACTTTGTCACCCCTGAAATCTGTTACGATTCTTGCTGACATAATGAGAGAAGTTTGTTCAGAATCTTATGTGCCATTTCCCATCCTCTCTTGCTTTTGTTTTGTGTGTGTGTGTGGAGGGGAGGGGAGGAGATTTTGAACATTCATTTATTTAAAACTGGGTGTTTGATGCTAAAACACAAGTTGGGGAATCCTCTGATTTTCCACTCTTTCTTTCGCTGTTTTGGCAAAGATTCTCCTGCAAGCATCTCTCACAGGGAGGGAATAAGAAGCCCACAACCAGACCATCCAACTACCACTGTTCAGCATCTCATCTGTTAGACACACATCTGGACTTGGCTCCTTCTGCCTATCCACCCTTGGACAGTGAAAAGAAAACTGTAGTCCATGAGAAAGGGATCAAGGAGCCAAGGGCAGGCAGGCAACTGATCATCCAACTGCTAGCAGGTGGGGGAGTGACATGGGGTGGGGCAACAAGGCTGAGCCAAAATTTCCCCTTCCCAAGATTCCCAAACATCCAGGATCTTCTGCAAAGATAGACAGAAAGTTTCTTCTGCTTTCTTGGGGGATAGGGAAGATTTTTCTGAATTTCTTTGGAAGGGGGTTGTGATTTACTTTTCTGGGTCTCACCAGGGAAGGCATCTGGTATGGAAGTATGGAGAGAGATCCGTGCCACTTCCCATGGGCCACACTTCTCAAAATGACTTAGGAGTGAAATGATGCTATGTGGTGTTCCTCCCAAGGCATTGCAGGAAGTACAGCTGGCAGGAAGCTCCAGAGGGAGCCTTGTACTATGTGAAAAGCACCGGGCTTTCTTAAAGTTAGGGAAAAAATGGAAAACACTTGGCCATCTCATAAAGTTATGTAAGGCAAGCAGCAGGCAGCCATCTTCTTAAAAAAATTCAGAGAAATTTATTTCCCCTTCCAGGTTTTTCATGCGGATTCTGTTTTACCCTCACTCACCCATAAAAATAAAAAAGTTAAAAAATAGCACAGCTGTAGAAAAAATGAAAGGTAAGAACACTCGCAGAGCCTAATTGCCACCCCAAAGCCATGCTATGTATCAGAGGAGATGGAAGTAAACTGATTTTATTTGTATCTTCTTTGAGGATTCATCTGGATCAAAAAGTGGGGTAGAAATCAAATAAATATCATGTTCATAAACTAAAGCAGAATGGAAGTGGCACTTCTTTGGTGTTGCACTGATTGGAAAGGAGTTAGTTAACGGCAATGCCCCATTCCTTAGACCACTGAATGTGGAGAAACAGTAACACTATCATGTTATGTAAGTGCAGTGTGAATTTGAATTTCAGAATGTTATTCTGTTAACTGTTTGGTATGTGAATAGTTAACTGAATGAGGGGAAAGTTTTGACAGTTTACTTCTAACTGAGGCCTGGGAAATACACTGTATAGTAGCTTTCTCTTGGCAGGTTGCAAAAACAATAGCTAGGTTTGTACATTACTTAACAGGTGACTGTGTGATTTGTGAGGTTTTCTGTTAACTCAGTTGACATAAGAGACTAGAAGTGTGCATCATCTCTAAGTATACCCCTAATTGCATATGATTTGGTGAAGGTCTACACATTTCCAAGTCAGAACATTAACAAGCCATCTCAAGGCAGATCAGGGTCTATATTTCCAAGTCACTCCGTAGCTCAAGCTCTCACAAAAATGCACAGACATTTTCTGTTTTATTTTGTTTTCCTGAGAAATGAAACCAGCCTGACTGGGGAAATGTCCAGAGCTTTAGAGAGCAGAGGTTGGAGAGGTGGGAAGGGATCTTTCATTCTGACAGTTAGGTATAGATTTTAATAACAGTGAATTATTTTAACAGGCCACTCCAATCACAGTTATTTTTTTGGGGGGGGGGTAAAAAAACCTATGTTTGTTTTTCATGTGGATCTATGTCTTCTCCTATGAATGTCAATGACCAGATCTCCATTGCTCCATTGTATCCTCAACAATCCTTTGGGGGCAGAAGCCCACCCCACCAATGACCTTTAGGGAAACATGGTTCTTGCTGGGAGTGACATTTCTGCCATGTCAGTTTTTCTTGGGGACCATGCTCTTTTTTCCACCATTCCCTTCCCCTATGCAAGCCAATGGAAATCTCTCTCTCTCTCTCTCTCTCTCTCTCTCTCTGTCTGTCTGTCTCTGTCTCTCTGTCTCTGTCTCTCTCTCAGAATAGGCTGTGTCCCCAAAATTCTGTGGTGGGAGCTGAAGCCTATCTCCCACCAAAGACCCTTGTAGTAGCAGGGTCCATACTGGGAGAGTGACATTTCCACCACTCCAGTCTTTCCTGAGGATTCATGCTCATTTTTCCATCACCACTCCCCATCCCCCTATGATTTTTATTTTACCCACTCCAAAATGATAAAAGTCTGTCCTTGAAGGAAAACTAACAGAAGTACTACACTATCATTTTGAAAAAAATGTATCATTTTTAAATATTCACCCCTCAAAAGGTGGATAATTGCATCCAATCCTGCAAATTGCATTCAATCCTGGCAGAAAATGAAAAAGCTATAGACTTTTTATTTGTTGGTTGGTTTTTTAAAATTGTGCCCTGCATGAAGATCCCTGGATTATCTGTCTACAATTTGGCAGGCTTCATCCACTCTGGAAGGGCTGATATCCTTACAGATTTCATCCACTTCTGTGAGAAGGGGGAAAAAAATTATAGCCATTTTTAGATTCCCCATTATAGTGAGTGGGGAGAAACACACCTTTGTTTTTAACAGATCTAATTATTATCTAATTAATCTAATATACAGCTGGTATAGCACAGTGGGGAGGAGAGCCTGGCCGAGAGTCCAGAGTCTGTGAGTTCAAATCCCCACTCGTGTCTCCTGGGTGTCAAGGGCCAGCTAAAGATCACCCCCACAGTGAGTGGCTCAGGGGTTATGTGCCCTGCCACCTGTGCAGCCATGGGCAAGCTGCATAGTCCCAAGGAGCTCAGTTGCCCCCCAGCTGGCAGTTGCGGACAAGGAAGGGGCTGGCTTGTGCAGCTGTGGCAAGCTGAGCAGGCCCTAGCCAGTTGGGGAGGCCTAGCCTCAGAGGGAGGCAATGGTAAACCCCCTCTGAATACCACTTACCATGAACACCCTATTCATAGGGTCGCCATAAGTCAGGATCGACTTGAAGGCAGTTTCCATTCCATTCAATTTCATCCCAAACAATGAGTTGAATTGGAAAGACACAGAGCGGCTCTGAAACAGATTGGCCTGCTTTGCAAAGTTACAGATACAAGTTGAATCTTGCGGCCAGTACACACTCCCTTGAGAAACTCTTCTTTTGAAAAAAGAAGGGAGACAATGGAATCAACAAGTTACTGTGATAGATCCTTTAGAAGATATTCCATTTGAACACATTGATGCTTTTATTAAGAACCAATGAGACACTGAATTGTTTGAGAGAGCATACTGATTTAGGAAATGGTTCTGACTGAAGAGATTTTAAAAGAAAAACAGTCACAGCACTGGAAATGTGGTGTCTGAAGAGGATAGTGAAGAGTCTGGAGCTGAAGAAGCAGCCAGAGGAAGACAAAGAAGTTGCAGCATGGCTGAGAACTAAAAGGTCGTAGTGGCAGTGACTGTCCAAGGAAGAAGTCAGATCACCAAGGGTGAAATCACAGAAGGTTGAAGCAGAGAAGGTCTGCAGGGACAGGAAGACTACAGCAGCAGTCCTCCTGAACAGTCGAAGACACACCTCAGTTGTTCACAAGAAGCGGTGAGTCCCTGACCAGGGGAAGACTTTGAGTTAATTCCTCCATAAAGCCTCTTCAAAGTAGCTGTAATATTTAATACAAATATCAAAGCATAATTTAACATCTAACCTTCAAATACTTCTATTATCTGATATTTTAATAACTAATAATATAATTTACATTTAATCTATAGCCCTCTGGCCTGTCCATCCCATTGCCTAAACCCAGCTACTGTATGCTAATAAGGGAATAAGGGAATATTCAGAATTAAATGGTGGCAACAGAGACCAACAGAATAAAAGAAAAGCAGGCATCTTCAATATATAAGGTGTAAGTGGCATGGATCCTATCTGATAAAATATAAAGGCTGAATCTTAACACCCAACAATTCTATAATACAAAAGTATCAAGACATCACATCAGGTTGGGAAAAAGCAGGTATCACGCTATCCATCCAGTATATGTCAACTGAGAAATACATTTCACTGAGTTAAATGGACCTTACTCACAGGTAAGTGGATATGTGATTACAGCCTTATACATTGTTATTTTATATAAATAAAAAGGGTGACATCCAATGGGACTTCATCTTCCTCTTCTCCCTCCTGCAGCACCTCTGTGTGCCCCATAAATCTGCACTAATGGGTCTCTCAGCCACCCAGTGTTGCTTTTGAAGGAGCACAGAGGGCTGCAGGGATGAGGAAGATGAAAGGTGCAGTCCCATTGTGTGAGCAGGTCTATTCTGCTCACAGATGAACAGTGTTGGATATAACCCAAAATAATATAAGCACATACAGAAAATTTACACATATTCAAAGTTTATGACATCAAACAGCATCCAGACCAGTGAGTTATTCCACAAAATGTACTTACAACCAGCTAAATACTTCCAAAACATTTTAAACATATTAGTTTATCTTCAAGTTCAACTTTATGTTTTCTCCCTGCAGTCACCTGCACTCCCCTAAATCCAGAGCAGAGGGGTGCATGGAGGACTTGGCACATCCTTGAAGGGTGCCTTTACCCAATACTGCTTCAGCATACCTACATATTTTTCCCCAAGCTCTGCCCGTATTCAATGCCAAAGCAGGCAAGCAACCTGTCATGTGCCCCTCCCATTTATCCCTCCCTTCGGGAGTCACCCTCCTGTCCTCTTTGGAAAAATGGCTGGGGGTCAGGGCAAACCCACCCCTACCTTGTAGTGAGAATGTCATTGCTAAAGCCCCCAACAAGCCTCCTGTTATAGCATTTCACCAGCCTCCTAATTTATGCAAACTGTTTGTGAGAGCAGTACTTAAGCCACCTATCAGCAATCCTGGATCTCATCCTTGTCACTTCAAATGCTGTATCACCTGAATGCACCTCAACTATTTTCAAAAACACCAGGACTGGTGGAACATATTACATCAAACAGAACTTCACCTGCAGGTACTGCAATATAATTTATGTTATTGAATGCAAAGAAATAGGATGTCATATGCACTATGTAGGTAAAACTACAACTGACCTATACAACCAGTTGCAAAACATTCATTCAACAGTGAAAACCACAGCCTGTTAGACTTCTCTATAACAGCTATAGAGATGTCAACAGATCCAACAACATTAACTAAGAGGGAGAACTTCTGGATATGCACCCTGCACACATTGCCACCACATGGCCTCATCCTGGAGGACAGCACCATCATAGCTTAGCTCCTGTGAATGAAGCCCCTCTAAGCATTGTTTTCAAAGCTCTGTAATTGCCACCTTGGTAACAGCATCCTTGCATTTGTATATTAGCAGCTGATGTTAGCAATTAGTTTCTGGCATGTCCATTCTCTAACCTGAAGTTAATGAAAAAGGGGAATCAATGGCCATCTGTCTTTTCAAATAGTTTTTCATATCCTTCAGCATTTAATTGAAGAATATAGCTATATAAGAATATAGCTATATGCAATCAAGGAATAGCGAGAAAACCACTTCCATTATATCCGGTGACAGGCCATGCCAAGGACTAAATTTAAATAATTCTCTCCAGTCCACACTGTAATTTGTTTAATCACTCTGGAACTGCATATTAGGAAATACTCTGGCTGAAACGAGAACAACTCCCAGTTTGAGAACTGCTAGCTCATAGTTGCTGAGTAATTCCCTTAACAATTTTATTCCTGTAAGAACTATGTATTGCTGCTTTGATCCAGCAAGCTGATGAATAGTGATCCTGCAGAGCATCTCAACATACACTCAATTTGAAGGAAATATGTCATTCAATTCCCCCCCCACCTTCATAAAGCAACACTATTATCTCTGCTCTCTAGAAAAATATTGGGTTCCATGGAAGTAACTTCTGGATTCCCTCTCAAAGGATTAGTATTGCATGACCGTTAGATAAGATATGAATAGTTGTTTAACTACAGTCTTCCATTTCCTTTTTGTTAGTTTATCTAACACCCCGAAGCAAGTTCTGCATTTCTAAGATAATCATCTTAACAATGATATGCAATGTGTCTCCTGGAGTAAAATGAGAAAAGAGTTAAGATGATAGCTTGTGAAATGTTTACTTGATAAAACTTATTTTGCATCTTATGAAGGAGGGAAACAGGCAAAAGGGAAGACATGGCAGAGAAATGATGCAGGCTGATGCCTATAGCAGTCCAGAAAATAAGAACTCTCTTGGATCCTGGAGTAACCAGTCCTCTGATGAATCAGTGGGAAAACTGTATGTGAATCATTTTGATGCTGGAGACCTTGTTGAAAATAATGAAGTCAGGAAAAATACCTACTAGTTGGAGAATACAGTGGAAGAAGAGACTTGCATTTCTCTTTTTGACAGCAGCTGCAAAAGATATTCAGCTACGTTAGATCTAACAGAAGGAAGAGTTCCAGACACTAAAGAAATAAGAAAGACCGTCCTCCTTGTACATGATTTGCTCAGCACTGCTGAAAACCAAAGTGATGTTGTACCATCAAGAAAGGCCACTTCTCTTTATCTGAATTTCTCCCATAGAGTTTGAAGCTCTAAATTATCTGATCTTGTTTCCAAAGCAGGCCAGGAGGGAGTAATGCGTTAGGAATATTCTATTCTCATCTGAAGAATTGCTGGTTTTTATACAGAGTGCTTTGTGCAGGCATACTTTGCCTCACCTTTCAGTTATTTTACTTCACAGGGTGTCTTCCACCCCTCCATACACATTACCAATACATGCATCCTTACCGCTGCCCAAAAATGTTTTGAATGTGATTGTACATAAGTTTACACCAAGATTTTTGTGTTAGTTGTGTTCTACTGATGTGCTGGTGGACTTAACTGCATTAATAAGATAATACAAGAATGAAACCATCATTTGACTGGACATTACTGATGCTTCAGGAATCCAATCTGCAAATTCCAATTAAAAAAACCCAATCTGATTAATGTGTAGATCAGAACTTAATTTTTCACTCCCCAAACATTCCAACATAGTTCTTTTTTTCTTTTTTTAAAAAAGTTGCAGTTTGAGGGAAAGTATGTTTAGAAATATATATTGAGAGAAATACATTTTTTTTAAAAAGTGAAAACAGATTTACATTTTAAAATACATTTAAAGTATACTAATATAAACAGTCTTGTGCAGTTATTATTTTTAAATACAGATTAATTCAGAAACTGGATTTAAGAGTAAACACATGTGAACATGACATGAACTAGAAATAGATTGATTTCCTTAACACCAGTCCTGCTCTGATTGTCTCCAGAGGCCAACGAAAGCCCACTCTCCCTGTTCTCTTTAGAAGAAAGGCCAACGCACCCCATCTCATGCAACAGGGACAGCACTTGTGTCATGCAGTACCAATCTGCTGGAGTTTATGTGTGCATCAGTAAAACACCACAAAAAATGAATTTTGATGCAAGTCATATATACAATCACTTCAGCACTTCAGAACACTTTGGAATGTTTTATAAATGTGGGTTGTGTGTTAATACAGTGAGGATACAAATGAAAGCAACTAAATGCTAAATACATATCCAAGTCTCAGAATTCATTTTAGAAATTTTCCTAGCTAAATGAAAATTCAGGATGATTGGAATGCAAGCCAAAGTAGACCCATAGAACACTAAAAGCATGGACACGGGATGAGTCCAGTCGTCCTTACCGTTCAGTTCCTAAGCTACAGCTTATACTATTTTTCAACGAGTCTTATGAATGGTCTAATTTGTTTTAAAGGAACAAATCAATTACTTCAACAATGTATAGCTTTTCTCTTTCATCCAGCCTTCTAGTGAAAGAAAGATAGAAAGGTATGCTGCCAGGTGTTCACCGCAGGAAACTTGCTTTACGGAAATTGAAGAAGGAACTTAATTTTAAATTTATGGGATAATTCCCTTCCCACACACATACTCATACATTAACTAATTTTTCCTGCTTAACTCATCTTGTTCTTGCTTCAGCTTCTCAGTGATGTTGACTGATGCCTGAAGGGTTGCAATGTGTCTATATCAATACTATTACAGTAGTGGAAAATACATTTAATGTTGTCCTTCATGGTTTCTGTCTCTCCAGTTTGTAACAGAAAAGAGTAATCACATATTACAAAGACTAATCAATGATAGCTGTAGTAGCTCTTCACATAAGGAATAAAAGCATAATGAGATCTCTCACAAATTGGTAATATAGGAAAACCCAGTCCTGAACACTTGGTGCATTTCATAATCTGAAAACATTTGAATTTAATGAATTACTAATATATTTATAGAACAGCCTTATTTATCTGAATGGCCTGGGGATATCAAAAACATTTACAGTAACAGAAGTTTGTGTTTGACAAGTTTGCAATTTAAATAGGTTAATGCCAAAATGTGGGTATATACATATTCAAATAATTGGATCATTTATGTCAAATGTTCCAGGCAATCAGGGTTTCACAAGACTGGTAGAAGACTCCAATAAACAAAACTCAAAAGTACAGGTACTCTCAGGGCCGGTTCTAAAGGGCGGCCAGGTGGGGCACTGGCCTGAGGGCCCCTGGAGCTACACAGGTTCCTCCGCTCGCTGGACAGGAGCTTCCGAGCCGCCCACCATCCCCCCCGGTTCACCTACCTTTCTCTCTGCTGTTTTTTTCTGGCTGCACACACTGCGCGCGCAGGTTTGCCATCAATCAAGATGGCGGCCGAGGTTTCCCTAAGGGGCTGAACACTCTACCACCATGTTGGTTGATGGCACACATGTGTGCTACACGTGCGCATTGCTGCCATCAACCAAGATGGCAGCAGAGGCTTCAGCCCCTTAGGGAAACCTCAGCCGCCATCTTGATTGATGGCAAACCTGCACATGCAGTGTGCACAGCCGCAAAAAACAGCGGAGAGAAAGGTAGGTGAAGCGGGGGATGGCAGGTGGTTTGGAAGCTCCTGTCCGGCGAGCCGCGGCTGCTTTTGCGGATTGTGGAAGGGGAACGGAGGGGCCCAGGGCAGGCTGGTGTCCAAGGGCCCCAGCATGCCTGGGGCCAGCCCTGGGTACTCTAACAGAAGCTCCAAAAAAGATGAATGCAGCCACCAGCCATATCTTGTGGTCTTCCAATTGTTTGACAAACCATCTGCTTTGCAGTCTCATGTAGGCAGCAAAGCCAGTATTATCACAGTTTTCCCATGTCATGTGGTTTCAGCTTGGAAGCACAAGACATGCAGGACTAATCCAATATTTACTTGTTTCATGTGTATGTGGGACATTATTGGGTCTCATTTTCCCTGGTCACCACAACATTCTTCAGTGTGAAAAGGAAGCAATTTTAAGGCATCCTCAGGAGTTTGCCTGAAAACACAAACTGTGTACTGTGGACAGAGGGCAGGGGTATGCATACAAGCCCCACTCAATCCCCTGTGCACATGATCCTGCGTGCTCAGTCCCCAATATTCCCCATGTTGCATGTGGAAGTTTTGCAAGCAGTTTATACTCATGTTTGCTCAAATGTGAGTAGAACCCTCCGTGCAACTAGGAACCCTAATAATGTGAGGTGTTTTATTCATGTTTAGGCAAACACAAGTCAAACTCCCCTACAGACCTTCCTCACTCACCACAGGGAAGGCTTGGAAAGGTGGAGTTTACTACATGGGGATATTGGAGATGGGACTTGTGAACACACCCCTGTCTCACTTCTATGCATACAAACTTTGCATGGTTAGGCAAACTTCTGAACACAGCTTCAGTCTCTCTAGGATGACAAGGTTCAGAAAGTATTCTGTAATGTCTGTTACCATCCACAGTTGTTTTAAATGGCCTTTCAATTTCTGTTGTATACATAGGGTCAGCTGTGGGGGGGTTTTGGCACTGGATCTCATTGCCGTAGTTAGGAATAAAGAACATTATCTGTTTATTTTCTTACATTTATCTCCCACCTTTCTTCCATCATGGAACACAAGGCTCCTGTTCATGATCAATGTAATGGATACAGTATAGTAGAGCAAACAGACCTGTAAACAGATCTCAGCTGATCATGGTCACTGTGTGACCTTGGACCAGTGCAGGAATATTATGATGATAAAATGGGGAAAAACATAGTTCAGTGATAGAGCACATTAATGATAAAGATCTGAGGCCCAATCTTTAGCATTTCCCAGGAAGGGCTGTGAAATTCTCCAGAATGAAACACTGTTTACAGTCACTGTTAAATAATACTGAGCTAGAAAAACCAATGGTCTGTCTCTATACAAGGCAGTTTCATAGTTTCTGTGAATAATTCCTTATATGCTACCCTGAGTTCTTTGGAGAAGATTGCAAGTGTGATCATTATTAATGGGGTTACACTCCCCCTGAAAGAACAGGTACGTAGTTTGGGGGTTCTTCTCGACTCTTCCTTGTCTCTCGAGGCCCAAGTGGCCTCGGTGGCACGGAATGCATTTTACCATCTTCGTCTGGTAGCCCAACTACGCCCCTATCTGGACAGGGATGACCTCGCCTCCGTTGTCCACGCTCTGGTAACTTCAAGATTGGATTACTGTAATGCGCTCTACGTAGGGCTGCCCTTGAAGACAGTTCAGAAGCTTCAGCTGGTGCAGAACGCAGCTGCCAGATTATTGACGAGGACCAGTCGGTCGTCGCATATAACACCTGTCCTGGCGCATCTGCACTGGCTTCCTATTTGCTTCCAGGCGAGATTCAAGGTGCTGGTTTTGACCTATAAAGCCTTACACGGCGTGGGACCTCAATACCTTGTGGAACACCTCTCTCGCTATGAACCTACCCGCTCACTTCGTTCAGAATCTAAGGCCCTCCTCCGGGTACCAACCCATCGGGAAGCCCGGAGGGTGGTTACGAGATCTAGGGCCTTTTCTGTGGTGGCCCCTGAGTTGTGGAACAGGCTCCCCGAAGAGGTACGCCTGGCGCCTACAC
Source organism: Rhineura floridana (assembly GCF_030035675.1). Lineage (NCBI taxonomy): Eukaryota > Metazoa > Chordata > Lepidosauria > Squamata > Rhineuridae > Rhineura > Rhineura floridana. The sequence continues at coordinate 67,923,730 of NC_084480.1, read as the reverse complement.
TTCCATCTTTTCGGCGCCAGGTAAAGACCTTTTTATGCTCCCAGGCATTTTAATCTTCTTAATCTTTTTTAATCTTTTAATCTGTATTTTTAATTTTTGTAGTATTTATTTTGTTTTGCTGTGCTTTTTGTTGTTTGTTTGTATATGTTTTTGTATTTTTATTATGGTATATTGTATTTTATCTTGTTTGTTCACCGCCCTGAGAGCTATTTTGCTAAGGGCGGTATATAAATTGAAATAATAAATAAATAAATAAATATAAAATTAATGGGTCATTTTTAATTTCCATGGCAATGTGGCAATTAAATCTTGAAAGTAGAAACTCCAACCACACAATATGTTGTGATATCTCTAAAAGTTGCTTTATCCAACTGAATACAATTGCATGAAAAAATAATCTTGACATGCCTGCTGCTATCTGGAAAAATGCAAATATAATGTATTGTACTTAATTAGGTGCAGGGATGTAGGATTTTGTACCCTCCCCAAAAAAAGGTTGTATATGAAACAGCTGCCACACAGAAGTCAGAATTCTTCTCCTCAACACCAGTGTCTCCATGCAGCAAGATATTGATGTGCAGCATTTCACCACACAGAGCAGAGTTTCCTCCCAGACACCAGAAAAAGTTTCCAATGGTATGCTGAAAATTGTGACATGAAATATAGAAAAATGATGTCCCACGAGGAGTTTCCCCAAGGAGGAATCAAAAGTGACTTCCTTGTTGCATCATTTATAGATGCTCCTGTTGGCATATAATGCTGTGTGTGAAATGAAAATTTGTAGTGAGAGTGTCAATAAATGGCCCATTCATATGCTTACATATATAATGAGGTGTGAAATCATTACCTTCATAATGTGAATTTTTCCAACAATTTCTTTTTTAAAAAAGGAGGAATTTAAGAAACAAACGAGGAATGACTTTGGCCCTGTAGCATGGCATTCTTTCTCTTTGTATTAACAGTGAGATCTTATGAGTTATTGTTTTTATCTACATAAGGGTCCAATCCCTTTTCGAATATCACTGAACTGTTTCTCATTCTGATATAATTTACATGTTTGTTGAAAAAGCACTTCCTCTTTGTTTTGTTTTCTCTACCTAAGAGGTTTACTTGAGCCACTTCATTTGTTGAAATAATGTGTGAGAAAATCATGTAGTCATGCTGACTAGGTCCACCACTTCCACCACTATTATCAGTGTGCAAACCAGCTGAGCTCCTCCTGGCTGTGCAATTGGTGGCCATGTTAAAGGGCCCTGTGTCCATACAGGTGTTTATGCATAAAGCTCCTCCATGCCAAGGGGGTCTCAACTGGCCCAGGATTCCACCTCACATAGGGGAGCTCAACATTCATAGATCAGTGCACGCAGCTGCCAAATCCCATGGACAGCGGGAGGCTTGGCCAGTGTTAAGGATAAAATGAAATCCCCAGCTCTGTAAAACTATGGTTCACTTGTCCTGATCTAAACCAGCTTGGGCTTCATGGGAAATAGAACCAAAGTGGCCTTTATTTGACTGTTGATATAAAATGTCGGTTTATTTCCCTGTGACCTGACCCTTACCTACATTCCAGTGGCTCGCATAATAAAAGCCGGTTTAAGCTGGAAACTTCCCTACTATGCATTTCTGTATCACATTTATGCTGATAGCCTTGCTTGTTGTTGCTAATGTAACTTGCATAGACATGTCAACTACTCTTCCTATGCCCCTCATATCCTTGACTTGTGATATTCCTTTGATATGCATGCAATAGTAATACCATGCCTGCCTCTGGTTTAGGGGGCGCCCGGTTGCAGCTGGACCTCCCCTCGATAGTTGCCTTTGTCTGTTCCTGCATAGTGCTTATCTCAAGGACATGCGAAATGTGCAGACATAGAGTCTAAGAGATAGTCTTGATGTTTCCACTTTGTCCTTTCCCCTGTACCCCCTTTGTCTCCGTGCACATGCCCCAAAGCTATGACAGTTAGCAATTGCTTCTTTTGTATTTTATGACGTGAACCCGATATTTTAAACTTCGGGGTAAGCCTATATAAACTGATAAACACCAATAAACGAGGTTCCCATGCTGGCCTGCTTTGGCGAGTAAGTATTGGGTCCCCTTTGCAAAGGTTTTGTTTCGTGTTACTTGATCTCTGATAGTGGGTTCATTTGCACTCAGCTCCGCACTCTTCCCGGGTGTAATAAGCGAGTTGGGGTAGACAGGGCGGCTTGCGTGTTGGGTTTGGACCTAACAATTGGGGGCTCGTCCAGGATCCCTTGTGCGGACCCCCTTTTTGCCATTGCACCCCTTAATTGATAACAGGCGCCACGAGAGAATTTTCTCGGTTATCAATAACAGCGGGTAGCTTTGACATTTTGGGGATAAAGCACAGTTGAGGAAAAACCCGCTACCAGACGTCATGGGAAATAAAGGGAGCGTGCCGGTAAAGGACAGCCCTTTGGGAATTATGTGCATGTTGTGGCAAGAGGAGGAGTTGCCAGTGAGAAGGAGAGGCCTAAAAAAGAAAAAAATGATAGAGCTCTGTGAGGAAGAGTGGCCGCGAATGACTGCAGTGTTGGTGCCGGGTGAACGGTGGCCGAGGGGTGGATCCTTCGAAACCGCTCCGCTGTTGGGAGTGCGGAGGCGGATTGGGGATACCCACCCGGATCAATTGGAATTTTGGCTCCTATGGAAAATAGGGTCACAAAAATGGGATAGTTTGACTCTGATGGCAGTGAGAACTTTGTCCATTGAGGAACCCCCTCCTCATTATTTTAATGACGACATGTCAAGTAAAAGGACGGTCTTAAATCGTTCTATAATACCCTCTGCTCCGAACCCGCTACCAGCTCCCGGGAGCGGGGACCCCAATTCGGAGGAAGGGGCCTTTTCATGTGTATCAGATGACGAGACAGATGAAAAAGGAATAGAGAGGGGGGCCTCAGGTGGTATGGACACGCGCCAGCAAAAAAAGAAAAGCCAGAAAAGAAAAGAGGCAGAAGCATTGGAGATGCCTTTACTTGTACATGATCAGCCGTACGTGGATGGCCGTGGGGGTATCCAGCGTACTGAGGTGGTGGAACTGAAAAGTTGGCTGGAGTGGGATTTAAAAGAGTGGAGTAAAATGGCTGGAACCTTTGGGGAACAGCCAAGGAGAATCAGGGAACTGTTAGCTAGATTGTTTGAAAGCCACAATCCAACATATTCGGATGTGGAACATTTACTGAGGAGAGTGCTGACAGGTGAAGAACGTAGCAGATTGTGGACTTTGGAAACAGCTTGGGCTGCGGAAGCAGCAGCAAATAGAGCTTGGTCGGAACAAGCACAAACGGCTGCGGCTTGGGTAGCGGGAGACTGGACGCAGCCTCGCCGCGCTCAGCTGCAGACCGATAGGGATAGAATTTTGATGCATTTGGACCGAATGTCACAGAAACCCCCCAACCAAGCTAAATTCATGGCAATAAAACAAGAAGCCAATGAACCTCCCAGAAAATTCTGGTCGCGCTTGTTAGAGGGAGCACGTAGCTACACCAATTTGAACCCTGAGAACGTGCTAGATCACCCAACCCTCATAGCTAATTTCGTTCATCAAGCGCAGCCAGCGGTGAGGGATTACTTTTTACATTTTAGACCTGGATGGGGGGAGAAGCTGTGACAGTGATCTTGGAGGTAGCGGATTTTGTGTGGGACAAGGAGAAGGAGAAAAGTAGGAAGAAGGAGAAGAAGGAAGAATTTGAGATGCTGGCTCTTGCGGTAAGAGGCCAGCCACTAAATAGAGGATATCGAGGCAGGGGAAGAGGTTTTCCAAGGGGGCCGAGAGCCGGAAATCAGAGAGGAAGGGGACAGATGAGAAATTCATGGCAAGGTGATAGAGCTTGCTTTCAATGTGGAGAATACACCCATTTTAAAAAGGACTGTCCGTGGAGGACAGGGGATGTCCAGTACACTCCTAACAGCTCTTCATACCCAGACTTCACAGGTACTAACGCAGATTACCCGCCTCCCCCTCCGCCTCCCATTCAACAAACACCAGCCGCATGGGACCAGTACGGCGGGCGACAAGGAAATCAGCAATGACTAAATTCAGATCGGGAGGGGTTGGGAGCGGGACTAATGAATCTTATGTCTTTAGCAGGTTTCTTTCTCTCTCTCTCTTCCCCCATCAAGGAACCCAAATTGTCGTTAACTGTCCAGGGGCAGACAGTGTCCTTTTTAGTGGACACGGGAGCCACGTATTCTCTGATAAATGTAGCCCCTAGTAGTTGGTTAAGCAGAGAAGTGAAAATGACAATGGGGGTAGACGGAAGCCCCACACCCATGTGCATAACATTACCGTTACAAGTAAAATACAACGACAAAATGTTTAACCATGTTTTTCTTTACTCTGCTACATGTCCTATCTCTTTAATGGGCCGCGATATGCTATGTAAACTGGAGGCTACCTTAACCTGCACCCCTGATGGGGTGGGCTTGCTGATGAGTGTATTGGGGGTGCCTGTGGGGAATACCATTAAGCACAAACACTCGGGCCACTGTTTACCAGAAGATCTTGCTGATCTCCCACCTGATTTATGGGGCACAGAGGATACAGATGTGGGACTGCTACGATCGGTCAGCCCTGTCAGGATACAGGTAAAGCCCTTCCTCCCGCCACCGAACGTCGCCCAGTATCCTCTGTCACTAGAAGCCAGAGAAGGCATTCGCCCCATAATCGAGGGATTTATCGCAAAAGGAGTCATCCGGCCGCAGTGGACCCCCTGCAATACGCCTATTTTGCCCATAAAGAAACCCCCCAAGAAACCCGGAGATCCGGTCCGGTGGAGATTTTGTCAGGACTTGAGAGCGGTGAACAGGTATGTGATCCCTTTACATACGGTCGTTCCGGACCCAGTTACAATCATCAGCCAAATTCCATGGGATGCGAAGTGGTTCACCGTCATTGATCTAAAAAATGCCTTTTTTAGTATTCCTCTCCATCCAGATTCGCAGCATTTGTTCGGGTTCGAATGGGACCAGAGCTCTTTCGTTTGGACCCGAATCCCTCAGGGATACTGTGATAGTCCCGGGGTGTTTAGCCAGTGTCTACGGGACGATCTCGAGGGGTTCACTCCAAAAGGGGGCTCAGTTCTCGTTTTGTACGTTGATGACATTCTGATCGCAAATGGACACCAGGAGGCGCTGTGAGAAGACGGTAAGGCTTTCTTGCTATATTTGCACTCAAGGGGCCATAAAATCGACCCGAAGAAAATCCAATGGCTGTCAGACAAGGTTAAATACTTGGGGTTCATATTGACGCCAGAGGGACGACAAATGGATCCCGGGCGCGTCTCCACCATACAGAATTGTCCGCTCCCAAAAACAAAAAGACAGTTAAGAGGGTTTCTGGGGCTGATTGGGTTTTGCAGACCATGGCTGCCTTCTTGTGGAGAACTGAGTAAGCCGCTACACGCGCTCACTGCAAATAAAGCTCCTGATCTGATACAATGGAGCCAGGACAATGAAAAGGCATTTGTATTGCTAAAACAGAGCGTAGCCACGTCAATGTCTTTGAAACCGCCAAATTACGGGAAGCCCTTTCATCTGTTCGTCCATGAAAGGTCGGGGGTAGCTAGCGGAGTTCTGACACAACTGTACGGCCCCAGTCATTTCCCAGTGGCGTTCTATTCCCAGCAAATAGACAATGTGGCTCGTGGAACCCCCACCTGTACATGAACGCTGACGGCAGCGGCTTTGCTTTTAGCTAAGGTGAAAGGACTTAACCCTCGGTCATTCCACTACTGTTTGGACTTCGCATGCACTTTCGGCTTTGTTGCGAAAAGGTACCACGCAAGTGTTTTCAGCACAAAGACAGCAACAACTGGAAGCAGAACTGTTAGAAGATCCAAATGTGCGGTTTGAACGCTGTGGACCGTTGAACCCAGCCACCCTCCTGCCCGACTTACCGCAGCCCTTCCCAGACCATGACTGCGTAGAAGTATTGCAATCTACCTTGCAGATCAGACCAGATCTGTCTGATGAACCGTTACCGGAATCGGACATTATTCTCTTCACGGACGGCAGCTCCTACTACCAGAATGGGGTAAGATACACAGGTTTTGCAATAACAACGCAATGGGAAGTAGTAGAAGCGGCAGCACTCCCAGGACGGTGGGGAGCGCAAGCAGCAGAAATCTATGCGCTGGCCAGAGTGTGTCAATTGTCAGCAGGTAAAAAAGTGACTATCTTTACAGACAGCAGGTATGCTTTTGGGGTTATACATTGCCATATTCACTTGTGGAAATACAGGGGGTTCACAACTGCAGGGGGAAAACCAATTCAGCATCTGGAACTCGTGCAAAAATTGTTACAAACTATTCTTGAACCTTTACAGCTAGCGGTGGTCCATTGCAAAGCGCACACCAAGGAACAGGATCCTGTGACATTGGGAAACGCTCTGGCGGACCAAACGGCGCGCCAGGCGGCATTGCTTCCTATAAACATGCCGACTTTGGCGCTGGCAACCACTGCTTTTGTCCCCCCCATATCTGTTTCAATACCCCCACAGGAATTGAAGCGATGGACGGAACTGGGAGCGATCCAGCAGCAACAGTTATGGATGATGCCTGATGGCCGAGCATGCCTTCCCAGGGCAACGTACCACACAGCAGCGAAATGGTTCCATGACCATGGAGGCCACTATGGTACACACGCGCTAGTGGACTCAATCACGTGCTTCTGGTATGCCCCCGGAATCCAACCAGTATGTGCTGCAATAGTGAAAGCATGTCACATTTGTCAAGCAAACGGCCCAGCCTTACCAAACAGGGCCCCACAAGGAGGTAGACCCGTGCCGGCTGCACCATTCATACATGTCCAAATCGACTTTGTTGACCTCCCTAAAGCAGAAGGAAAGAAACATCTTCTGGTCATGGTATGCCCCCTAACAGCATGGGTAGAGGCATTCCCAACCACAAACGCCACCGCCTCTACAGTGGCCAAATTGCTATTGAAAGAAATCATACCGCAGTTCGGGGTCCCAGAGGTAATCGACTCAGACCGAGGAACACATTTTACGGGACAGATCCTGGCAAAAGTTGAAGAAGGTTTGGGAATTAAACATCTATTTCACACTGTTTACCATCCACAATCGTCTGGGGCGACGGAGAGACAGAACTGGGAAATTAAGACAGCGTTGGCTAAGTACACTCAGGAAACAGGTTTAAGGTGGCCTCAGGTACTCCCTCTCGTTCTCTTCCACTTGCGCACCCGCCCTACCCAAGCTTTGGGCCTCTCTCCATTTGAGTTAATGTATGGCAGGCCTCCGACAAAAGGGGGGAGCTTGCCAAATGTGGATGTTTCACTCTTGGGGGGGGATCACATAACTGTATCTCAGTATCTTTCTCTACAGAACAGACTCCGAGAATTGTGGAAAACTGCCGGGTTCACTAAGACGGTGCCACTAGAGGATCAGGTGCACCCATATTGTTCTGGAGACTTCGTCTGGGCAAAGAAATTTGTGAGAGGCAACTCTTTACAGCCGAGATATACAGGACCACATCAAGTCCTTTTGACTACACAAGCCGCTGTCTTTCTGGAAGGACGGAAGTCGTGGATACACCATTCCCACGTAAAGCCCGCTGTGGTAACAGAACCTCCACCTCCTTCGGTTCCTAAGATACGCTTGCAGAGGAACGAAGAGACTGGTCGGTGGCAGGCGGCTCAACTTCCTTTCCAGGACGCGGACATAGAGTAAAACCAGTGGTGCTGAAAATGCCACGATATGGATGGAAAATACCCTCGGCCCATTTATGGGTTGCGAGCGTTTTGATCCACTATGCCTGGCCTTTGTGTTGCCCCCCCAATGTGAAAATCTGCAATGATAATGATTATTATTATGTGAAAGACTTTGGACGAACAATACCTAAAACACAGGACTGCCCGGACCCTTTTCTGTATGCTGTGGAAGGAATAAAGGAAGGAACATTGAGAGCTGACATTGCGGGACGTTCATGCCATAAAGCAGCCGTTGTACTGCAGCACAATTATACAGGCAACTGGGTAGTACAATGCACCCGGGTGGAAATCGAATGGCCCATCAGACTCGCACTCCGGTGCAGACAATATCGCCCTATGCCTAATTATGGTTGCCCCCCTGATGTGGACATAACATCCATACGTTCAGAGTATAACATGCTTACTTTCCAGGTTCAAAACCGCAGAGTCCAGCCCAGAATGACTGAAAGAATGAAGTTTTGTGTGGGCATAGGTGTACCATCCTGCTATGCATGGCTGAAAGACAAGTTAGGTTCTCAAAACCCGCCACAAAAAAAGGTAACACAGGCTCCACAAGGTACAAAAACATTAGGCGGATTTAAACAGAGAAATACAAACATAGGTGATGGGTGGGATGGAAATACTTTTGTTGCCTTGATGGAAGAAACTGCTCCTATACAAGGCACTTGTTATGTTTGCGCACATACACCGCCCCATGGGCAGGCTGGAGTCCCCCTCACTGGGGCCCCTTTGCCACTGAAAGAATATCTCTCCTTTGCCTCACATTCCAGCTCCCAGGAATTAGAAGGGGGGTTGGTTTTAAGTGGGCCCATAGCTAGATCGGTCTGTGTAGGCAGCGGAAGCCAGCCGACGGGGGGGATGATGTGTGATGGCTTGATTTATTCCACAAACCTGGGTAATTGGACGTTTTTAAACGGGACCCACAGAGCAGAAGGCTTGACTTGGCTATCTATCTGGCAACATTTGCTGCAACTAACTTTTGCGGACCATCATTTGGTGCCTTTCCTCACGGATTTAGTGGACCATCAAACCCCAGCTGGACTCTGGTGGCTTTGTGGACACTCAGCGGTAAGGAAATTACCAATAGCAGGTTCTTGGACCTGCACGCTGGGAAGGGTAGTCCCAGGACTTCGGGTTTCCCCCACGCTCCCCACTTTGCGCCGCCGTAACAAAAGAGGCACAGGGGAAGCACTACTAAGAGGTTTTTTTCCAATGTATGGAGCAGCCAAAACATACCAGGAACTCGTGGAGCTTTCACAAGCCTTTGAACGTTTTATGAACGACTCAGCTATGTCTTTTGCAGATCTTACCAATGAACAGGGACAAATTAGAACTGTAGTTTTGCAAAATCAGTTAGCCCTGGACTTTTTATTAAGCTCTCACGGGGGGGTCTGTTCGCTGATAGGGAGTGAATGTTGTACCCATATCACAGACAGTAAGGCTGATGTCATAAAACACATAAATGATATTGGTAACATCTATCATGAGGTAGAACGCATAGGGAACTTCTCTTTGTTCTCGGGGTTTTCTGACTGGTTCTCTGCATGGCCTGGGTGGCACAAGATCGTTTTTTATATAGTTATGGTATTAGCTTTGGTCATTTTTGCGTGTTGCTGTTTACAATGTATTCCTAACTTGATACAGTTAGCTTCAGTATGTTTCAGCAAGTTTATGCTGTCCTTTTCTCGGAAATCACAACCAACTTATATGGAAATGGCTCTGAGACCGATTTGGCAGCCCAAGAATAATGCAGCTACCTGAGAGACATAGAGTCTCTCAGGGCTGAAAGGGGGGATTGTTAAGGATAAAATGAAATCCCCAGCTCTGTAAAACTATGGTTCACTTGTCCTGATCTAAACCAGCTTGGGCTTCATGGGAAATAGAACCAAAGTGGCCTTTATTTGACTGTTGATATAAAATGTCGGTTTATTTCCCTGTGACCTGACCCTTACCTACATTCCAGTGGCTCGCATAATAAAAGCCGGTTTAAGCTGGAAACTTCCCTACTATGCATTTCTGTATCACATTTATGCTGATAGCCTTGCTTGTTGTTGCTAATGTAACTTGCATAGACATGTCAACTGCTCTTCCTATGCCCCTCATATCCTTGACTTGTGATATTCCTTTGATATGCATGCAATAGTAATACCATGCCTGCCTCTGGTTTAGGGGGCGCCCGGTTGCAGCTGGACCTCCCCTCGATAGTTGCCTTTGTCTGTTCCTGCATAGTGCTTATCTCAAGGACATGCGAAATGTGCAGACATAGAGTCTAAGAGATAGTCTTGATGTTTCCACTTTGTCCTTTCCCCTGTACCCCCTTTGTCTCCGTGCACATGCCCCAAAGCTATGACAGTTAGCAATTGCTTCTTTTGTATTTTATGACGTGAACCCGATATTGTAAACTTCGGGGTAAGCCTATATAAACTGATAAACACCAATAAACGAGGTTCCCATGCTGGCCTGCTTTGGCGAGTAAGTATTGGGTCCCCTTTGCAAAGGTTTTGTTTCGTGTTACTTGATCTCTGATAGTGGGTTCATTTGCACTCAGCTCCGCACTCTTCCCGGGTGTAATAAGCGAGTTGGGGTAGACAGGGCGGCTTGCGTGTTGGGTTTGGACCTAACACCAGCATGTGCATAAGTGGGGAGGAGCTATCCAGTGTGACTCCATGGCCCCCTCATGTGTTCTTTCAAAACATTGAAGGCTTCTGCATCTGGTCATGTGGTACTTTTGTCATCCTTACATTTTAGACATGGATAGATAGATAGGGGAAAATAACAATATAAAATGCACTGCCTATGAAAGGCGATAACATAATGCCTGGCTCCGGCCCTGTCTATTAAGGTGTTGACCTGAATGTGGATGGGCTAAAAGTGAGGAGAAGGCAGTGGTACAGATGTGAGCTTCACACCCACCATTTCCCAGACACCGAGTCTACTTCAGACTTTCCCATGTTGAGAAGGAAGGTCTGGCAGGAAAATATAAGTGCATCACTCCATGACTGCAGCATGATGAATGTGAAAAAGAGTCATCACAGAATAAACACCATGAACAGAACTTTCATTATCATCTCCCCTCAAAAAGAATGGGTGATATCCAATATCTTGCAAGCAGAATTCCACTTCCTCTCTACCCACTGGCAATTCCGGTGCCCGCACAGATGTACTCCAGAGGATCCCGATGCAGGAGAAAGAGATGAAGGGGAAATTATGTTGCATGTACAGAAGGCTGTTCCATTCATTGATTTGCAAAACTGGGATATATCCAGTGTTTGAAGATGATTCATACATCCTGATGCAAGTCAACAAGTAAGAGGCCATGGAGTGATCAGTTACTGAGTGATGGATCAGCCCTGATTCTATTTTCCACCTCTTTATTTAATTAAATAATAGCCTATAGACTGAAATCAGGTCAATAGTATATCCTTGCTAAAAATGCAGGAGGCAATGGTCTCTCTTTACTTCTGATTTTGTACATGTTCTGTGATAGCTTGAATAAAATGATTCCTTTCTTCCTTTATTGTGAGCTCATCACAGATTTTATTTGATAAGATTGATTTGACACCATTGTACTATGGAATTCATATAGTGGATTGTTCTGTGTTAAGTCTTTTGCATTATGACTTTGTACAACACCATAATCCATGAAAGCTGATCCCAAGACCTTAGCACCTGATGCTGTACATCTACACTAGTAGATAATCTCATTGTAAACAGTGCCTCACTCTTGCATAGGAAACAGGATTAACATTTCATGTTTTCAAGGTAAGCCTATTTTATTTTGTCTGTCAAGAAAAGGTTTATGGATATGCAGGTCACCTCCTTACGAATTCCAATTGCTAAAACTCCCAGGAAGGATTTGATTGTTCCAATAAGAGTAGCTGCTATACAGGATGGTGGGTAATTTCTGGTGTCAGAAAATTGCAATAGCCTTTACCAGTCTAAATATAGCTGTCTGCCATTTGTTCATCTAGCAAAATTATACCAGTGTTCCAAACTGAGGGCTATAACCCACATTTATATTTTGGATTTATATGCTGTTCTAGTTTGGAGAGAAGCCTCTTCTCAACATTTTGCTGCTGCAGAGGAATAGCCATAAAACAGAAGAAATGAAGTTAAGGCTCTTTATCCCAGTAGGAAAGTTACTTAAATATATCTCACTAAAACCAGAAGGATTTAAAAGCTAAGTTCTGGTCGTATGTCCTTTGTGTTTATAACAAAAGATTAGTGATCATTGTGGCGAGGGTTGAAATAATACACGGACACAGCAAGCTGGATTGAACAAAGGGCCACTTTATTAAACTTCAAACAAACCCCTTAAACTAAACCTGCAGAGGGGAAACAGAGGTGCAGGAGCTGTCTATAAGCAAGCACCTGAAATACAGCTATAGGGCAACCAGCCCTTGCTATGGCAAGTGCAAGCCATTCTGCTCACCGCTTACCTCCACCACACCCTATAGGTGAACAGGGGGGCCACATCACCACCCCTTGGGGCCCTACAACTCCGGGTGGATGAGGTAGGTTGGCCCCAAAAGCAGCCCATATCCTGCCCCTGAGTCCTACAGCCCTGACTTGTAGGCCTCCAGAGCCACCAATCATCTCTAAGGGGGCCACCTAGCTGTCCTTATCTACTTCCCTTCTCATACCTTGCCGCACAAGTGACCAGACAGCCTAAAACCAACTCAAGGAATTAACCTTAACATTTTCAAATTAGCCAAAATAACCTAATAACCACAGCGCCCCCTAACCCGATTCCATCCAACCACCACAGTGTGGAGTAGGCAAAAAACCTGCCTGCCGACAAGGGTGAGGATAAAAATTCCTGGTCCGCCCCAAAGTGACCATGGTCACATCATAGCAACTGGAGGGTGGGGTGGGTGTTGTGAGCTAAGAGGAGGTTTTGGGAGCAGCACTGGCTTAAATAAGCCCCGATGCCACACACACACAGTCACACTGCCACATGTGCCTGCCCTTTTCCAAAATGATGGCCAGGGCTTCAACCCCAGGCTGTAACTACGCCCCACTTGCTCAGACTGTGCTTGGGCGAGCAGAGTGGAAATTGTTGCAAAGAAAATGATCCCCACCTTCCCACGTCACATTTGCCATGTCATTTGGCCATTAATTATGCTGGATTGAATTGGATCTAAACTGCATTAGTTGCATTTAGATCACAAGGAAATCAATGGGACAAGTTAGCTATAACTGTCTTACTGATTTCATTGGGAACTTAGTTTAACTTAATCTGGATCCAACCTATTAAGTATGAGTGAAACATGATGGAAACACATTCCACACAATCATCTAATATAATAATGGGACAAGTGAACAACCAAGTGGGGCTCTCGCGTTATGAAATGGCTATGATTCATTTAGAAACTTTGTCTGAAGGATCCACACTTCATATGGCAGGCACAATATATGTGGATACACTGGAATTAATGCCAGTATTTCCAACTTCAAACACAAAAAATATGAACATCATAGTTGGGTGTTAAAATTCCTGTATGCATGAATTGGTTATTTTTTTATAGGTACTTAAAGATGCAGTCCTTGCTAAAAAGGGCAGCTTCAGCCTTCCTGAAACACAACCACAAGCTCTGTTTCCCTAGGTTAAAGAAAGGTCAGGCTGTTCTAGGTGGGAAAACAACAAACACAAAAGACTTGCCTGGAAGGCGCAGCCCCTTGATTAGATTAAAAGCAGCCAAAAGCTTAAACAGCCCCGCCCCTCGCTCAGGAAGGAAGGAAGCCTGAGAGAATACTAAAGAGTTAAGCCCCAGCTGATAGCCATCAGCCTCAAGTAACACATCATTGGCTGGCAGCAGTAGCTGGGAGGAACCAGCCACACATATAAAGTCAGAGCACCCTAGCGAGGGAGCCTGCTCCACGAGCTAGAGGGAGCCCCAGCTGATGAAGCGTCAAGGCGAGTTAAGCAGCAGAGCGAGTTCGGCAGCAGGGCGAGGAGGCCAGGGCCCCCCACTCTGCCCGTCTGTTCCCTGACCTCAACTAAACCGCAGTCTCCAACCCATTGACGTAATAAACCTTAAACAAAACTATGCAGGTAAGAAGCCAGCAGGGGTGTGGGGGCTTTCCAGTGTTTTGCACCGCCTGCAGCATGTACGACTATCTGCCTGTTGGACAGAAGTCGTGGGTGTGCTCTCGGTGCAATGAGCTCCTGGCTCTCCGGGAACGACTTCATTTCCTTGAGCCCAAGGTGGCGGACCTGGAAAAGCTGAGAGAGGCAGAGAGGTGTGTGGATGAGGCCTTCGGGGACGTTATAGCTGTGTCCCACTCCAACGATGATAGCTCTCCTGCTATCATGGAGAACGATGGTCTCGGGGAAGGAGAGCATCCAGCTGAGGAAGAGGGAAACGATCCCTTAGAAGGGACCCATTCCTTGGGGGATGAGCAGCTATCCTCTCGTGCCGAGGATATATCTCCAGGGGGTGGAGGGATCCTTGTAGTGGGTGATTCGATCATTAGGAACATAGACAGTGGGGTGTGTGATGGGCGTGTAGACCGCAAGGTGTTTTGCCTGCCTGGTGCGAAGGTTGCGGATATCGCCCGTCGTTTAGATAGTTTGGTAGACAGTGCTGGGAAGGAGTCAGTGGTCGTGGTGCACGTTGGCACCAACGACATGGGGAAATGCAGCCGTGAGGTCCTGGAAGCAAAATTTAGGTTGCTAGGTAGGATGCTGAAAGCCAGGACCTCCAAGGTGGCTTTCTCTGAAATGCTACCAGTTCCACGCGCAGGACCAGCCAGACAGGCCTAGCTTCGCAGTCTCAATGCGTGGATGAGACGATGGTGTCGGGTGGAAGGGTTCGGATTTGTTAGGCACTGGGGAACATTTTGGGACAAGCCGGGCCTGTACAAAAGGGATGGGCTCCACTTGAACCAGAATGGAACCAGACTGCTGGCACTTAAAATTAAAAAGGTAGCAGAGCAGCTTTTAAACTGACTGAGGGGAGAAACCCGACAGGAGCTGAGAAAGGTCCGGTTTGGAATAAACCTCCCCCCTGGGATAAAAACCAAAGAAATGATGAAATTTTAAAAGGGGTAGGCCTAGAAGTAGGCATTGTGAGAGCAGGGGCACAGGATATAAATTCAGAAGAGCAAAATTACCACAGGCCTAACCACAAGTGCCAAAGACACTTGAAGAGAGACACTGCTTACAAGTGCCTGTACGCTAATGCTAGGAGCCTGCGAACCAAGATGGGAGAACTGGAGTGCTTGGTCTTAGAGAAGAGCATTGATATAGTGAGCATAACGGAGACCTGGTGGAATGGAGAAAACCAGTGGGATACGGTTATCCCTGGATATAAACTATATTGGAAGGACAGGGAAGGACGTATTGGTGGTGGAGTCGCTCTATACGTGAAAGAAGGCATTGAATCCAGCAAGCTCGAAACCCCAAAAGAGGCAGACTCCTCCACAGAATCGTTGTGGGTGGTGATACCGTGCCCCAGGAGGGACTTAATACTGGGAACGATCTATCGTCCCCCTGATCAAAATGCTCAGGGAGACCTTGAGATGAGATATGAAATTGAGGAAGCATCCAAACTAGGAAATGTGGTAGTAATGGGTGACTTCAACTACCCGGACATAGACTGGCTGCATATGTGTTCCAGTCATGACAAAGAAGCAAAGTTTCTAGATATTCTAAATGACTATTCCCTAGAGCAGTTGGTCATGGAACCGACCAGAGGGACGGCAACCCTGGACTTAATCCTCAGTGGGGACCGGGACCTGGTGCGAGATGTAAGTGTTGTTGAACCGATTGTGAGCAGTGACCATAGTGCTATTAAATTAAACATACATGTAAATGGCCAATTGCCAAGAAAATCCAACACGGTCACATTTGACTTCAAAAGAGGAAACCACAAAAATGAGGGGATTGGTAAAAAGAAAGCTGAAAAACAAAGTCCAGAGGGTCACATCACTCGAAAATGCTTGGAAGTTGTTTAAAAACACTATATTAGAAGCTCAACTGGAGTGCATACCACAGATCAGAAAAGGTACCGCCAGGGCCAAGAAGATGCCAGCATGGTTAACGAGCAAAGTCAAGGAAGCTCTTAGAGGCAAAAAGTCTTCCTTCAGAAAATGGAAGTCTTGTCCGAATGAAGAACATAAAAAAGAACACAAACTCTGGCAAAAGAAATGCAAGAAGACAATAAGGGATGCTAAAAAAGAATTTGAGGAGCACATTGCTAAGAACATAAAAACCAACAACAAAAAATTCTATAAATACATTCAAAGCAGGAGACCATCTAGGGAGACAATTGGACCCTTGGATGATAAGGGAGTCAAAGGTGTACTAAAGAACGATAAGGAGATTGCAGAGAAGCTAAATGAATTCTTTGCATCTGTCTTCACAGTGGAAGATATAGGGCAGATCCCTGAACCTGAACTAACATTTGCAGGAAGGGATTCTGAGGAACTAAGACAAATAGTGGTAACAAGAGAGGAAGTTCTAAGCTTAATGGACAATATAAAAACTGACAAATCACCGGGCCCGGATGGCATCCACCCGAGAGTTCTCAAAGAACTCAAAGGTGAAATTGCTGATCTGCTAACTAAAATATGTAACTTGTCCCTCGGGTCCTCCTCCGTGCCTGAGGACTGGAAAGTGGCAAATGTAACGCCAATCTTCAAAAAGGGATCCAGAGGGGATCACGGGAATTACATGCCAGTTAGCTTAACTTCTGTCCCTGGAAAACTGGTAGAAAGTATTATTAAAGCTAGATTAACTAAGCACATAGAAGAACAAGCCTTGCTGAAGCAGAGCCAGCATGGCTTCTGCAAGGGAAAGTCCTGTCTCAGTAACCTATTAGAATTCTTTGAGAGTGTCAACAAGCATATAGATAGAGGTGATCCAGTGGACATAGTGTACTTAAACTTTCAAAAAGCGTTTGACAAGGTACCTCACCAAAGGCTTCTTTTTTTTTTTTTTTCAATAATTTTTATTCAGATTTTCATAAAACATACAAGACAAAATCATAAAACATTCAAAGACAAAAAACAAAATCAAAAATAGTTAAACAAAAAGAAAAAAAGAAAAAAAAAACAAAAATAAAAAATAAAGAGTAAAATATTGACTTCCCATTTGTCAAAGATCAAATCAGTTATAAGTCTATAATATATAACAATCCTGTCTCTTAAGTCATATTATAAAATCACTTTCCTCCAGTAGTTATCTTACTTAATCATCAAATCTCATAAACATTACTTTATTCTTTCCACAAAAAGTCAAAGAGAGGTTTCAATTCTTTAAGAAATATATCTATCAATTTTTTTTTCCAGATAAGCATATCGATTAATCCATCTCATTACTAATTATGATAATCTTATTGTCATAACCATAGTCAAAATAAACATTTCAATTAATCCATCACATCAGAATCTGTTAGGTTCAATAATTTCAGTAGCCATTGTTCTATTATCTCTATTAGTTCCATTTTCCATCTTCCATCTTCAGTAGTCTTGTTAAGTCCAGTAATTTCAATATCCAATCTTCCATTATCAGTATTCCATAATAATCTTGCTGTCAAAGCCATAGTCATATAGTAAGAGTCTGATGGGGATTACCTCTATCCCAAATATTTTCTTGCCATCCATTCTGAATAAGTTGCTGAAATACTGCTGTAAAATCATATCTCTGTTCTTTTTTTCAAAATACACTGGGTCATCTCTTAAAAGTTTTTCCATTGTCACATGGCTGCAGATAATTCCATAGATTTTCTCTATATTGGGCTCCATCACATCATTCCAGTCCAGAAGATTATCCATGCCATTGATAACTTTATCTCTAGAATCTTCATTCATTTCTTCAGAGATAACATTGAGTTCCAAACAATAGATTTTATTTCTAAAGTCCATAGACTCCAAATCTTGTTCCTGTTCCACGTTGGTTCCAATCTCCGGGATCTCCTCTCTCACAGGGACCCCTATTCCAGTCTCCAGGGTCGCCTCTCTCACAGGGACCCCTGTTCCAATCTCCGGGGTCTCCTCTCTCACAGGGACCCCTTCCAGGGTCACCTCTCTCACAGGGACCCTTATATCTTTAATCTCCTGCTTCATTTTACTCAATTCAATTTTCATTATCTCAATCTCATCCATTATTTTCTGAAACATAGTTATTTCCAGATTTTCAGCCACTTTCTTAATTGCCATTTTAAAAGAAAAATATAGGAAAACCACTTCTTATTTCAGCAACAATTGGGTTAATACTCCAAACTTGGTGACATCACAGTATAAACAAAGCAGACAGCCTTATCTCTCCAATAGTTAAGTAAACAAAATGCAGTTCCCAGGATCGAAACAATTAATGGCAATCGTCAAGAAACAGATTCGTCAAAATAAAATAGACCAAAAAGAGAGTAGTCTCAAAACAGTATAATATTTTTCAAAATAAAAATCTGGAATAGAAATCCCTCTTCTGTGTATATCTTTAGAATGCAAATCCAGGACAGCTTTTTGCAACAAAAACAGAGATAAGCTATTAATTAGTGCGTAGCAGAGAGAAGTTATGGCTCCCCAGTGAGATGTCAAAAACTGATCAATCTGGCAAATCTCTTTTAAACAGCAACAATTTAAGTCAAGTAAAAGAAAAATATAGAAAGAAGGGTGCTTGCCTGTTAGTGCGTTCTCTCTTAGAAGATAAGGTGAACGTTCGCTTTATCAGATAGAGCTTGCTGTTAAAAATCCGTCCCACCTTCGTTGGCTGGACCTCGTCCCATAAATTAATGAGATCTGGTCGTCCCAACAAAAATAGGCTTTGAGGTTAATCTCTTCGTTTCTCCCTACCCGGGAGAAGTTTAATCAGTCAAAAAAAAAAGAAAAAACTGACTGATATATCTGAATAAGCTTCTTTTGAGGCAGGAGCCCGTCTCAAAAGCAGGCACAGGCTAAGTCACCCTTCCCGGAAGTCCACCTCACCAAAGGCTTCTGAGGAAGCTTAGCAGTCATGGAATAAGAGGAGAGGTCTTCTTGTGGATAAGGAATTGGTTAAGAAGCAGAAAGCAGAGAGTAGGAATAAACGGACAGTTCTCCCAATGGAGGGCTGTAGAAAGTGGAGTCCCTCAAGGATCGGTATTGAGACCTGTACTTTTCAACTTGTTCATTAATGACCTAGAATTAGGAGTGAGCAGTGAAGTGGCCAAGTTTGCTGATGACACTAAATTGTTCAGGGTTGTTAAAACAAAAAGGGATTGCGAAGAGCTCCAAAAAGACCTCTCCAAACTGAGTGAATGGGCGGAAAAATGGCAAATGCAATTTAATATAAACAAGTGTAAAATTATGCATATTGGAGAAAAAAATCTGAATTTCACATATACGCTCATGGGGTCTGAACTGGCGGTGACCGACCAGGAGAGAGACCTCGGGGTTGTAGTGGACAGCACGATGAAAATGTTGACCCAGTGTGCGGCAGCTGTGAAAAAGGCAAATTCCATGCTAGCAATAATTAGGAAAGGTATTGAAAATAAAACAGCCGATATCATAATGCCGTTGTATAAATCTATGATGCGGCCGCATTTGGAATACTGTGTACAGTTCTGGTCGCCTCATCTCAAAAAGGATATTATAGAGTTGGAAAAGGTTCAGAAGAGGGCAACCAGAATGATCAAGGGGATGGAGCAACTCCCTTACGAGGAAAGGTTGCAGCACTTGGGGCTTTTTAGTTTAGAGAAAAGGCGGGTCAGAGGAGACATGATAGAAGTGTATAAAATTATGCATGGCATTGAGAAAGTGGATAGAGAAAAGTTCTTCTCCCTCTCTCATAATACTAGAACTCGTGGACATTCAAAGAAGCTGAATGTTGGAAGATTCAGGACAGACAAAAGGAAGTACTTCTTTACTCAGCGCATAGTTAAACTATGGAATTTGCTCCCACAAGATGCAGTAATGGCCACCAGCTTGGATGGCTTTAAAAGAAGATTAGACAAATTCATGGAGGACAGGGCTATCAATGGCTACTAGCCGTGATGGCTGTGCTCTGCCACCCTAGTCAGAGGCAGCATGCTTCTGAAAACCAGTTGCCGGAAGCCTCAGGAGGGGAGAGTGTTCTTGCACTCGGGTCCTGCTTGCAGGCTTCCCCCAGGCACCTGGTTGGCCACTGTGAGAACAGGATGCTGGACTAGATGGGCCACTGGCCTGATCCAGCAGGCTCTTCTTATGTTCTTATGTTCTTATGCACTAACACAAGTAACCCATAAAAGTTTTACCTGTCAGTGGACATTGCAAACTGTGGGGAAAACTTGCATCGGTAAAGTAAAGGATAGTAAATGCAGCCCATTCTTTTAAAAAAAATCAATAAACTTCTGTGCATCGGAAAGAAGTAGAAGTTCTAATATGACTCCTATGTTGTGCATGGGCAAAACTATGGGGTAGAACCAAAGCTCACTTTCAGTCTTATGTTAAGTAAAGAAGGATCTATGTTTTTTAAAAAAAATGTTGTTTCAGTCTCTACTACAGGCAAATGTAGAAAACAAATGAGCTTCAAGAGCTGGTACTCAATGCTCCATGTATATTTTTAGGTTAAAATGATGCTTTCTGAAGACCTTCACACTAGAGTGGTCATGTTCCATTAAATGGTACATCATCATTGATTCTCATGGTTTTGGATTGCACCCTGTAACAAAAGGTATCCACAAAGGAGATTCTATAGTACACTATAACACAATTTTTAAAAAATATACTTTCGCCCCCCCAAAGCATATGTTAGTACAATCAAAGAAGATGGGGAATCATGATGGAATAATAAAAGAAAAGGGAGATGAATTGTCTATAATAAGTTTTGCTTGACATTTCCCTCCCCTAAAGACCCAAATTCTCTTCCTGGACTGAAATGGAAATTGCCCCTTCATTACTTCCAATCACATGTATGCCCATCTATTATTCTTGGGTTTTATTATTTATATAGAAGATTGAAATCCATGGAAACAATTATCTAACCCTCTCCTTTCAAATGAGGCCAGATTTTATGCAAGGTGTGATATACGTCTGGGCTCCAGCAGGAAAAGCATCGTCAGCAGAATATGCTTCAACATCTCTTCTCTGCAAAAGATTCAGTGGGTAGTCTCTAATGTCCACTGACAGCTCCTGCATAAAGATTATAGAAATACAAAGATCAGTATGCCAAATTCCAAAAATATTTCTGTGTGCTTTTGTTTTTGATAAAATAAATTAGAGATATTATATTTTGGTTCTTCATCTCCATTGTTCATTTGTGAGTCAATGGAGTTGAAGAAGCAAGACTGGAGTGTATAGAAGGCAGATAATGGAGTCAGAATGATTGCAGCTGTTTCTTAAAAGCCAGCAGGCTAAATTGCAAGACACATTCTTTATTAGGGAAACTGCAGGTAGATGGCCTAAGAAGGCTAGGTAAGAGGAAATGACTCATCCTTATTCCCCCATCTAGCCAAGATTGGAGAACAATAGACTGTCGTTTTGAAATGGTCAGAGATGACGACAGAGACAGAGAGAGTTGTATTTGAACTCTGTAAGGTGATAGCATTTAGGGATACTGGCTGCCTCTCTTTAGAGATCTGATGTGGGAGCAATGAACTCTGGATGTTTGTTGGAGTGGTTAAGCTCCACCTATGCTCAACCTGTACATTTTTAAACAAAGTCAAATATCTTACAAAATGTCATAAGTGCCCTTCTTTCAAAAGAAGCTGAACCTAGGTAAAGCTTCTCACTACTCAGAAGTGTATGGTGGGTATAACAATGTTTTCTTGCCTGCTAAGATCTTTTAAAAAATGTTCTAAGACTTTTACAGTGCAGTCCTATAATACTTATAAATAAGTCCCATTAAGTTTAGTGGAGCTTACTTCTTTGTAAATGGTTATAGGCCTTAAGCTACTAACGATGGTTGCAATGGAGTGAACTCAAGGTGCAAGAGACAGGTTTAGAATAGGGATAGCCAATGTGATGCTCTCCAGCTGTTGTAGACTAGAACTTCCATCAGCCCCAGCCAATTCTGCCAATGGTCAGGAATGCCAGGAGCTGTGGGCCAAAATAGCTGGAGGGCACTACATTGGCTACCCCAGTTTTAGAACATTTTAAAATGTAAAATGTAAATGTACTGTCTTCAAGTAAATCCCGACTTATGGCGATGCTATGAATAGGGTTTTCATGAGGCTGAGAGGCAGTGACTGGCCCAAGGTCACCCAGTGAGCTTCATTGCTATGTGAGGATTTGAACCCTGGTCTCCCAGCTCTACCAGATCAAATACAACACAAACTGGGGGTTGATTTTCTGCTTTGTGTAGTCAGCTGTGAGGCTGGCTTTTAGAACACTGACTGTTCTTACTGAGCATGCCCTACTCTATAATAGACTTCAATGTTAAATTTCTTAAATTAATTAAAAATAAGCCAGGAATTTTTTTAACTTTTAAACTGCAGAAGATGAAGGTCAGAGTATGGGGCCAGGTCAGTAATAGGATTAAGGTACTTTGTGAACATGGCTGATTTTTAATTAATTTCAACAAATTATGAGAATTCTGATGGAGAAACGTCCAATAGGGACCTGGATTTTTTTCTCTTGTTTTACACTTTGAACTCTTGATTCTCTCTGACTTTTTTGTGTATTGCCATGAAAACTTAGACGGTTGTTAAGCAAGTGTTTCTGAGTTCAGGACTATAAGTTTTGTAAGGTTTTGTTTTCAAATGAGCTTATGGGAAGCATCAGAATGCTATTGGGGATATTTTCAATTTAACATTGCGGAATGCGAAAAATCCACACTGGCTGTAATATACAGCCACTCTCATGTCTGTATAATGTGGTTTATATATATACACCCAAATTGCCTAGTTTCAGATGAACTACAAATGAGAATAGGAAATTAAGCTGCCATTCGAAAGCTATTCCATTCCCTGTGGTAGCAAAAAAGCTAGATATGTTTGATTCCATATTTGGCTGCCATAATCTTTTACAGATATCACCGACCATCTATGGATATTTCTGTCATATAGAAAAGAATAGAAGAATATTAAATTATAATGTATTACTGACAAGCAGTTACATTAAGGTAATCTGAACCACTTTAAGGGGTATTTGGCAATACTGCAATTTTCTATATTCTTATAATCAGTAATATGTTAACATAGCAGAGTTTGGTTTCTGTGTGTTACATATTTTTTAAAAAAAACATGCATGGCTCACTCACTACAGTCTAATCCTTCCTTCTGTTTCAAATGGCAGGCATGACTGCCATTCCTTATGCAGCTAAAATTGTACCATCCGTCTTCAAAAAGGAGGTATCAGCAGACTTGGGTAACACCACGGGTTGCAGAAGCACAAAAACTTTTTCAGAAAAAAAACCTTAAGGGGGGCAGCCTAATAGGATTGAGTGTGTTCAGTGGCCATGAACTGCTGGCTGCTGTGGAATGAATGAAAAACTGGACAGACAAGGGAATGGAATGGAATGGAATGGAATAATGTGGAGGAAGTTGTGGCTCTCTTACTGGAACAGTGAACTTTAAATGGTTATCTGAGCTCTATGCCACAGATTCAGTTTGTGATTTTGTGTGCCCAGCAGTTTTGTAGCGGAATATGGTAGCTCTGCCAGAAAAGTGGGGTGATCACAGAAGACTAGAAGGCTTCCCTCTGTGTTGAGCTTTGAATCTGCATGCGTGGATAAACATGTGGGATAAAGAGTTTTCTCCCCTTCTCCCCCTCCCCTTTGCAAGGCAAGAGGACAAGTGAGGTTGCCAACATCCAACCCATAGACCAGTACATCTTTGGAATCCACCACAGCCAAGTATGTGGGTCATGGAAAGCTTCCAGCCCAGCATTGGATCTGCTTAGGTCTCTGCATAAAGCTGTCAAAGGTGGAACAGCAGATGGAAGTTTGGGAAGAAGCAGTATTTGGAAGATTCCTGTGCCATTCTAAACACTGGGGCCACCAGGAACAGTAGGCAGATTTAGTCTTTATTCCAGTTGTGTCTTTGAGTGCAATAGAGAATAGCTACTATGAAGAAAAATAAAGTGCTCCTGGGAATAACACTGCAGGAGTCAAAACTTCTATCATGAACCTGCTCCTGACCATTTTTTGCTCTTTTGGTATTGATTTTTTAACCTCCACCACATCAGCCTGGTGTTCTCATTTGGTTTTAGTACTTGGATTTTATTGATTAAAATTCATTCATTCATTGGCGATCACTCGTGGCCAAGTAAGATTGTCTTCCAAGATAAGGTATTTAACAGTGGGTCTGTAAGTGACTGTAGAGGCCAATTCTGGATCCACACAGCCTCCCACAGTGAGGACATAGGTTTCCAGATGGAAGATGGTCGCGATGAGGAATTGTTTGACTTGCCTTCCACTTAGCTCATTTGTCCTGTTCGCCCTGTATTCGTGCTTCTTCAAAGTCCACAGCACCTTTGATAATAGCTGACCTCCATTTGGTACAGTCATGGGCCAAGACTTCCCAGTTGTCAATGTTCATGTTACATTTTTTTAGATTCACTTTAAGAACATATTTAAACCTCTTTTGCTGTCCACCAATGTTCCATTTTCCATTCTTAAGTTGGGAGGAAAGTAACTGCTTTGGAAGATGGTGATTAGGCATTCGAACAACATGGCCGGTCCAGCAAAGTTGATGTTGAAGGATCATTGTTTGAACACTGGTAGTTTTTGCTTCTTCCAAAACACTAACATTAGTCCATCTGTCTTCCCAAGTAATTTGCAGAATTTTCCGGAAGCAGCGTTGGTGGAATCTTTCAAGAAGTTGGGAGTAGCGTTTATAAATGGTCTATGTTTCACAGACATACAGTAAGGTTGGTAGTACAATGGCTTTGTAAATAAGCATTTTGGTCTCCCTGTGAATATCCTGATCCTCGAACACTATGCTTCATTCGAGAGAATGCGGCACTCGCAGAGCTCAGACGATGTTGAATTTCAGCATCGATGTTGGCTTTTACAGAGAGATAGCTGCCGAGATAGGGGAAGTGATCAACATTCTCCAATGTCACACCATTAGGCTGGATTGATGGTGCTACAGAGGGATTAGTTCGCACCTATTGATGAAGCACTTTGGTTTTTTTAATATTAAGTGAGAGCTCAAGCTTTCCATATGCTTCTGCAAAAACATTTAGGATAGTTTGAAGATCTTCCTCTGAATGTGCAGAGACTACATTATCATCGGCATATTAAAGTTCTACGACAGAGGTTGACATTACCTTACTTTTTGCTTTCAGTCTACTGAGATTAAAAAGCTTTCCATCTGTTCGATATATGATTTCCACACCAGTAGAAAGTTTCCCCTCAATAAAGTGTACAATCATAGCAATGAAGATAGCAAATAAGGTAGGAGCAATGACGCATCCCTGTTTTACACCTGGCCCGACTCTGAATGGATCGCTCTGAAAGCCATTGTTGTCCAAAATTGTTGCTGTGATTTTGTCATGTAGTAGTTGCAAAATATTCACAAATTTATCAGGGCATCCCATTTTCAGAAGGATGGACCAGAGAGCGGTTCGATTCACAGTGTCAAAGGCTTTAGTCAGATCAATAAATGCCATATATAAAGGTCGATTCTGTTCCCAGCATTTTTCTTGAAACTGTCATGCAGTGAAGATCATGTCCACTGTCCCCCTGAAAGGGAGGAAACCATTTTGAGATTCGGGGAGGACATCCTCTGAGATCGGCAGGAGGCGATTTGCAAGGATCTTTGCAAGGATTTTACCTGCGGTAGCAAGAAAAGAGATACCTTGATAGTTCCCACAATCTGTTCTATCACCCTTCTTTAAAAGGGTGATAATTATGGCGTCCCTAAAGTCTTCTGGGATCTCCTCCCTCATCCAGATTTTTTTCGATGAGCTTATGAAGTTGTTGTGTACGGTCAGGCCCACCTTCTTTAAAGACTTCAGCAGGAATCCCATCATGTCCACTAGCTTTGTTGTTCTTCATTTGATTGATAGCTTTACTGACTTCATCCAAATTAGGGGATACTGCAAGCTCATCTCTAGTTTGTTGCTGTGGAATTTATGAGAAGACCTCATCAGCCACGACAGAGTTACGATTAAGGAGGTCATGGTAATGCTCTTTCCAGCACAGTGCAATAGACTCTTTATCCTTAAGAAGTTTGGTACCATCCATTGAGCATAAAGGATTTGTACCGTAATTTGTTGGTCCATAGATGGCCTTTGTGACATTAAAAAAGCCCCATGCATTGTGAGCATCTGCAAAGTGCTGGATTTCTTGAGCTTTCTTTATCCACCAGGCTTTCTTAAGTCCTCTAGTTCTTCTTTGCACCTCAGCCTTTGCACTGGCATAGATTTTTTTTTTCTTAGCAGCACAGTTAATGTCTTTCTGCCATATCTGGAAGGCTTTCCTTTTCTTGTCAATGATATGTTCAATCTCACTATCATTCTCATCAAACCAATCCTGATGTTTCTTAGTTTGGTATCCAATAAGAACATAAGAACATAAGAAGAGCCTGCTGGATCAGGCCAGTGACCCATCTAGTCCAGCATCCTGTTCTCACAGTGGCCAACCAGGTGCCTGGGGGAAGCCCGCAAGCAGGACCCGAGTGCAAGAACACTCTCCCCTCCTGAAGCTTCCAGCAACTGGTTTTCAGAAGCATGCTGCCTCTGACTAGGGTGGTAGAGCACAGCCATCATGGCTAGTAGCCATTGATAGCCCTGTCCTCCATGAATTTGTCTAATCTTCTTTTAAAGCCATCCAAGCTGGTGGCCATTACTGCATCTTGTGGGAGCAAATTCCATAGTTTAACTATGCGCTGAGTAAAGAAGTACTTCCTTTTGTCTGTCCTGAATCTTCCAACATTCAGCTTCTTTGAATGTCCACGAGTTCTAGTATTATGAGAGAGGGAGAAGAACTTTTCTCTATCCACTTTCTCAATGCCATGCATAATTTTATACACTTCTATCATTTCTCCTCTGACCCGCCTTTTCTCTAAACTAAAAAGCCCCAAATGCTGCAACCTTTCCTCGTAAGGGAGTCGCTCCATCCCCTTGATCATTCTGGTTGCCCTCTTCTGAACCTTTTCCAACTCTATAATATCCTTTTTGAGATGAGGCGACCAGAACTGTACACAGTATTCCAAATGCGGCCGCAGCATAGTTTTATACAACAGCATTATGATATCGGCTGTTTTATTTTCAATACCTTTCCTAATTATCCCTAGCATGGAATTTGCCTTTTTCACAGCTGCCACACACTGGGTCGACATTTTCATCGTGCCGTCCACTACAACCCCGAGGTCTCTCTCCTGGTCGGTCACCGCCAGTTCAGACCCCATGAGCGTATATGTGAAATTAAGATTTTTTTCTCCAATATGCATAATTTTACATTTGTTTATATTGAATTGCATTTGCCATTTTTCTGCACACTCACTCAGTTTGGAGAGATCTTTTTGGAGCTCTTTGCAGTCCCTTTTTGTTTTAACAACCCTGAACAATTTAGTATCGTCAGCAAACTTGGCCACTTCACTGCTCACTCCTAATCCTAGGTCATTAATGAACAAGTTGAAAAATACAAGTCCCAATACCGATCCTTGAGGGACTCCACTTTCTACAGCCCTCCATTGGGAGAACTGTCCGTTTATTCCTACTCTCTGCTTTCTGCTTCTTAACCAATTCCTTATCCACAAGAGGACCTCTCCTCTTATTCCATGACTGCTAAGCTTCCTCAGAAGTCTTTGGTGAGGTACCTTGTCAAACGCTTTTTGAAAGTCTAAGTACACTATGTCCACTGGATCACCTCAATTTGTTCACGTGCTGCAATAATGGATGTCTTCAGTTTAATCCAGTGTTCCTCGACATTTTAACGGAGTTCCATCAGTAGATGTTTCTTGAGAGTTGTTTGAAAGCAGACTCGCTTAATAGGATCTTGAAGGGCATGGATGTTCATTTTATGCATTGGTTTTCTTCCTTGGAGCCTACGTTGAGGAACAATATTAATGGCCATAGTGAATTGAATTAATCAGTGATCTGTCCAGCAGACATCGGCACTCGTCATGGCCCTAGTGAGGAGTATATCACGACAATCTCTGGCACAGACAATTACGTAATCCAGGAAATGCCAGTGTTTTGACCGAGAGTGCTTCCATGATGTTTTAAACTTATTTTTCAGACAAAAGAGTGTGTTTGTAATAACAAGATTATGCTCTGCACATTTAGTCAGAAGTAGAATGCCATTCAGGTTGCTATTGCCAACTCCTTCTTTCCCAATGGTTTCTGGCCATAAATTGAAATCATGCCCAACTCTTGCATTGAAATCACCCAAGAGGATAATTTTATCCTCCATAGGTATCTCTGATAAAATGGTGTCCAGCTGGTTATAAAATGTTTCCTTGATGTCTTCATCAGCATCTAATGTTGGTGCATAAGCATTTACAATGGTTGCCTGCTGGTTTTTGGCAAGAGTCGAGAGTCGTTCATTAATGCCAATAGGAACTTCTGACAAGTGCTCCACAAGATTATTGTTAATAGCAAAGCCTACTCCATGTATTTGTTGTTCTTGTTCAGGCAGTCCTTTCCAGAAGAAGGTATAACCTCCTTCTTCTTCCTTCAGTTGTCCTTCTCCTGCTCTTCGAGTTTCTGGAGTGCTGCTATGTCAATATTAAATCATCTCAACTACCTCGCAATGATGGCAGTCCTGTGTTCAGGACATTCACTATCTGTATTGTCCAGCAATGTCCGTATGTTCCATGTTCCAAAATTCAATTGTCTTTTGCGACCGCTAAGTGGTGACCCCACTGGATGCAGTAATCCAGTCAGGGAGAGAGATGAGACAGATTATGTTTAGGGCATCTTTTCCAGCCCCCTCCCCATATGGTGTGAGCAGAGTGGATCCTGAATAGGACTGCTCAGTCATGGATGTAGCTGCTGAACTACTCAACTGCCTCAGTCCTTGAGCCAGGATGACTGAGTCTGTATCCACCGCCCATGTGCCGGTCCATGACTAGGGGCTTCTAGATTTCACAGTCCTGCCCCCGTTGCCATTCGCCAATCGCCATGGACTTTTGGTTTGCTTGGAAGATGCCTGTGTGTGAATTTGTTTTATGTGGAGAGATCGGCACACGATGATCAACACACAATCTTGATAGAAAAAGGCTTTGACCCAATCGCATGGATACCACAACGATTGGAAGTCTTTTATCTGCTGCAGCCTTCATCCACCTTCACAGCTGTTGTAATGTACACATTGTTATCCTCTGCCTGTTCGGCCATTGAAGACTTTCTTGGATCGTTTTTTGTCTGGTTCCTCTCCCTTGACCTTACGGCCATGGGTGACCTTGCTGGGAATACATGACTCCTGATGGCATCACTCACAGGGCTCAGTGGAACATGCAAGCCCACTCACCACTACAAGGTGATGACCCAGCGAGTATTATAATGTATTATGTTTTATATGTAAAACACTTTGATCATTTGTTGTAGAAATGAAATGCGGTATATAACTTCTGCAAAATAATTACAATTAAAGTGTTTCTTGACCATTTGCAGTGACTTGCTGGGGTTCTAGTAACACACTCAAATATCCATTTAAGTTTCCCATAAAGCAATAAAAAAGTAGATGGAGCAATAGAGAAGACCCCAAATGGTGAAGTCACTTAGCTATCAGTAATGAAAAACTGGGCCCTTCACATGTTTAGACACTCACTCTTATGTCTTATGTTCCACAACTGTGCCCTCCTTTGGCACCCATGTATCTTACCAGGAGCATGACCTTCCCATATATCTCCTGTCATACCTGAAAACATGCCCATTAGTTCCTTATGTACCCACCATTGCCCCCTGCTGGAAATGTGAGATATTCCCTTAAAACAGGCTCAGACTGACCCATTTTGTGTTAACTGTGTTTCCACCAATTTACATCCACAGCAAAATATATTTCTTGTTTTGTTTTGGGGTGCTCAGTCACACTCTTTCATTGCTTAGTCCTGTGAATTCTGAAAGGATACACTATCGGTCATCTACAAAAGGCATACTTCTCTTCCATTGAGCCAGAGCGCTGCATGATGCTACAGGACAAAAAAAAATATCCAAAAATGTTTATTCTGTCTGAAGCAGTGAAGCAATAAAGGCCACTACAACTCAACAAAACAAAACAAGTGTCACAAGATAAATGAAAGCAGTCTCAGCTGGTATTCTGTATAGAAGATTACCCATCCTAAAATTGCACTAAATTGGCACTGATTTGGAAATCTCAGCTAAGATATGCCCACGGCTCAAGTCTGGAAATTTAGAGGGGGATAGTCACACTAGGGTTGAACAAAATATATTTACAACTCAGCAGGAGAAATGTTTTATATTATTCTCACTGTTTTATGGTGTGTTGTCAAATGACTAATGCCAAGCAGAAAGACACAGAGGCAAGGATTATTCTTTAGCACCTTTCTTGTATGCAATAAACTGTAAGCTGTATTAATGAAAATGACAGCATCAAAATTTGCCTGTCTTTACATTATTTAAAAAAAGAGACTTTCAATATATATATATATATGAAATTATATTAGTATGAGGCTTCCCCAACTACTTGTCAGAGTTCATAAATAATAACTAATGTTGCATTAGAACCAGAGAGAATTTGTTTTATATTTCTCTGGGTTCCAGACACAGCACTAGCTCTTACATTGTATTTATGAAATAAAAGACAGAGAGGGACAGAAAGAGAAAGATTCTGAATTGACATTTTGAAACCCTTCCAAAATTTATGCTGAATTTTCAAAATAGAATTTGTTCTTTGAGAGTACATCAGGAAACAACCATGTTAAGGAACACAAGACTTTGTTTATTACAACAAATTTTGTGTGACCCTTCAGTAAACAAGCAGACCGATTAAAAATAACAACATAAGAACATAAAGCCTCATCTGCATTATACATTTAAATCACTATGATAACACTTTAAACAGTTATAGCTTCCTCAAAGAATACTGGGAACTGTAGCTTGTTAGGGGTGATGAGAGTTAGGAGATACTATTTCCCCTCAGAGAGCTACAATTCCCAGATTTCACTGGGAAGAGGGATTGATTGTTAAACTACTCTACAAACTGTAGCTCTGTGAGGATAATAGGTGTTTCCTAACTCTCACTGCCCTTAACAAACTGCAGTTCCCAGGACTCTTTGGGAAAGCCATGATTTTTTTATTTAAGTAGTATAGTAGTGTTTTAGATGTATAGTGCAGATGGGGCCTAAGTAAAGCCCCACTGGATCAGGCCAGCAAACAGTAGAACTAGTTTAAAAGAATAATAAAAAACAAAAGAAAGGGCCTATGGATGGCTACAATTCTTAAGTAGGATATAAAAAGCAATCTATACTTTCATGAAGAATCTATGTTGCAAATATTTTCAATCTCAACAAAGTTGAGTTATTGCTGCTATAATAAACCCTGACCCTTCAAAGGCTGCATTCAGACATGGGGTTTATTGTATTAGTTTTACTGATTGCAATTGTCCAGATTTCTAACATTCCTTTCACACTGCAGAACCTGTTGCATTATGGAACTGCTGCTTTTTTCCCGATATGCCACCATGTAACACTACATTTCATTCATACCAGTGGGTGTGGTGTAACACATCAATGAATGTCATTGGACATGTCGCTACCCCCCCTTCCTGCACATGGGCATTTCTGTTCCCCTGTGATTCAGCCATTAAAATGGAGGAAAGAACTGTATGCTGGTATACCATCCCACATTTTGCCACATTACTCCCATGATTTTCGGAGATAATGGGGTTGCAAAGAGGGGTTTTTTTAAGCTATTAACATAAGAATGAGTGCTAAACTTCCACTAGATTTCAAGAAGTGGCTTTTACTTCATGTGAAATATCAAATAAAATGTGGAAATTATCAAGCAAGGAAACATTGGGAAAACAAAATAAGCTGCTGTTTGAATACAGCCAAAGCCTTATTAATAGTCCAAGAGGAGTGTTAAGTGTACTGGAAGTTCAGATGAGGATCTGTTGTCAAGAATAAGAAATTTTAGGCACTTCTGTTTCCTGGTTATAGTAATAAAACCTTTTCCCTCTCTTTCTCTATAAAGCATCTATAAAGTCTGGTTGCTCTGGAAACACAAATCAGATTATCTGGATCATCAACTGACAGAGGAAAATATGTAAATGATCAGGAATAGCCTATTTTTTATTTTTTTATTACATTTATAGCCCACCCTTCTTCCTAGAAGGGGCCCAGAGCATCAACATATAGGGCCCAGAGCATCAACATATAGCAGAGGTGGGAAACCTGTGGTTCCCCAGATGTTTATAAACTACAACTCCCATCATCCCTAATCATCAGCCACGCTAGCTGGAACTGATGGGTGTTGAAGTCCAACAACATCTGGAGGGCCACAGGTTCCCCATCACTCTTATAAGGCATGATTAAATTTAACTGATTTGCAACTGGAGTGAAGACCATGTCTGTATGGAGTAGGTAGCATTGGGGATAAGATTTGGTGATTCACCCAGGAAACATGGCAACCATGCTGGTCTTTACTAATCCACATGCAGACTGAGAAAATCACATCACTGTGGGTGAAACCTCCAGAAACTGGAGGTTTCTCCTTGTCTTGCAAAGAAGTGTTACCATTTAAACTGCTAGCAAGAACTCTTTCAAACAAAAGAGAATAATTATCCAGCCTCTGCTTGATTATTTACATTGTTCTCTGACTTCCTCTGTGCTAATCTATCACAAGCAAATGGAATGCCTCATTATCCCCTCGTTCACTTGCTAGAGCAATAAGGTCCCAATAGTTATCTGGGCAACCCAACTGGTAATGTTATTGCTTCTGAAAAAAGCACCAGAACTGGGCTCTGCATTGCCTCCCCTTGATACCACTGATGATTTGGCACAAAAGTGTTCCAAGAGCAGAGGGGAAAGGGATGTAGGCAAGTCTTAATTGTATCAAAGGCTGTGGGAACTGAGGCCTTACAAAAATGTGCTATGCATTTTCACATTGGGTTAGAAAAATCCAAAAGATTATTGTGATCATTTTGTAATTCCAGTGGTGAAACTGTCAAGAGATTCCTCCAGATGCCTTTCTGCTATAATCTGTGTTTTCCCAGCCCCAATTGTGGGGACTATTTCAAGAGTTATGACTGATCATGGACCTGGATAGTTTGACCACAGTTGTTCATGCACAAGTCATCTCAAGGCTCAATTAATGCAATGCACTCTACGTGGGGCTGCCTTTAGGCTTGATCTGGAAATTGCAGGTGGTGCAGAACTGGAAGAAGCTAGCACTAGCATAGTGCTGAAGGATCTGCACTAACAATTAGTATGCTACTGAGTCAAGTTTAAGGTTTTAGTATAGGTATATAAAGACCTTAACACCTTGGGATCAAGGTTGCTGAGAGATCACCTAACCCCTTATATACTGGTGTGGTCTTATTATACGATGGTGATCAGAGGAGGCACTTTTTGTAGTGTAGCATGCCCTTGAGATCCGCTCCATGCTGACATGGAGCAGGGACTTTAGTGTAGAAGCCCCATTGTTATGGAACTCCCTTCCAGTGGATGTTAGACAGGCATCAATCCTTTTGGGATTTTGGCACCTATTGAAGATTTTGGCACCTTCTGAAGGCTAAACATGTTAGACAGCCCTTTTAACTTATTTTTCCCCTAACCAATGCAATATTTGATTTTTTATTGTTTTTAATGATGTTTGTATTAGTTTTAAAATGTTATTGTGTCTTTGCATGTTGTACTTCTATGAAAAATATGGCTTATAGTGTTGAGCGACAATAGTTTAATATATACATAAATATTCCACCAGGGTTTCCAGGAAGATAATTCTGGCATAGTCACTGTTAATTTTAGAACAGTACAATATTATTTTAATAAGTTTTTATCTGACTTATTAATTTATCTGATAATTGACGTGCTGTACTGTATTAATCTCTTTTGTACATTGCTTTGAGATTCTTTTGACTATGAAGCAATTAAGGTTTTTTTTAAAAAAAAAATCCATAAATAACACCTTTCCCCATCCTGTTCCAAATCCTTGGCTGCTGCAGACAGGATCATGGAAACATGCAATGTCAAAACCCAAAGTAAATGTTATTACATGGAATGGAGGGGTCCAGCTCAACATGGGGATGCCATTTCAAAACCAGTCCCACATATCCTATATATCACCGGGTGGGGCAAAACTACTTTGCTAGTTTCTGGGCAGCTGGATCAATATTGCTTAGCGGAAGGGAGAAGGGGATGGACAAGGCAGCAGGGAGGGAGGCTCAGGTGGGAGGCACCATGGTGATCTCTCTCTTGACTCACCCGTCCCCTTTCTCCCTTCTGGTAAGCAATACTGATCTAGCTGCCCAGAAACTAGCAAAGAGAATACTCCATGGGTAAGAGGTTTGTGAGGACTTCGGCTTAACCTCCATTAGGAATACCTGGGGGGAGAGAACACATATGGTGGAAAGTGAATCTCTATTAGATTTTTTATGGTTTTGTCATTTAATCGATGTTACAGTAGCAGAAAATAACCTTCCACTGTCTCATGTGGAAATGCCCTGAAGCCAGCAAAATGTATTATTTTAATCATATTTTTGACACTCTCCATTTATAAGGCTGTATTTATGTAAAGCACAGAAGCTTATTGTTATGAGGCTGTTGATTACCTGAAGGACTTCTCTGCTACTACAGTGATCAGACAGACAAACACAGCAGTATGCCATGTAATATAGCCATTTGACATGTTCTTTTTTTGTCATTGCTGTAGGCATCAGATCCTGTTGTTGAGTCGAGGACAATGCCATTTGAATTTCAAGTGATCAAAAGAAGCAAAACAATGCCTATAATAAGGCTGCTATGTGAATAACAAACTGTTCATCATGTATTTGAAAGAAGGAAGTCACATTTGAAAGTATGATCTTTTATACAAACCAAGGTTTTATTCGAAAATACCATTATGTGTCTCAAGTCAAGAAGCTTTTTATAGAAGAGAAATGTCTGGAAAAGAGAAATGGTTAACTTATCAAGAACTATTAGAAAATGTACATGGAGAATACATAATGAAAGAGAGAGAACAATTGATAAAGGAAGGATATAGTTTTCATTGGTTTGCCTATTTACAATTGTTAGAAAGATATAAAATGGACAAGAAAATGTATGGGTTTGAAATAAATAAATCTGATTTTGAAATAGGTTTGTGTACAAATGATGAAAACATAATTGCAAAAATGTATAAGCTTTTATTGAAAATGGATATGGAGGAAGAACAAGTAAAAGAGTGCATGGTAAAGTGGGCAAAAAATTTTGGTCATAACATACAAATGGATCAATGGGAAAATATGTGGAAAAAAGGCTTGAAATTTACATTATGTTATAATCTTAAAGAAAATTTTTATAAAATGATGTACCGTTGGTACATGACTCCAGAAAAGCTGTCAAAAATGTATAGTAATGTCTCTAATGTTTGTTGGAAATGTAAACAACAAGAAGGATCTTTTTATCATATGTGGTGGTCATGTAAAAAGGCGAAATTATTTTGGGCACAGATAGGTAGGAAGATGCAAAAAATTCTAAAGATAAATATTCGGTCAAAACCAGAATTTTTCTTATTGGGTTTTATGGATAAACAAATAGAAAAGAAATATGGAAGAATAATATTATATATGATTACGGCAGCAAGATTATTATATGCACAAAAGTGGAAAATGGAATCAACACCAACAATGGAAGAATGGTTATTGAAATTAATGGACTTAGTAGAAATGGATAAATTGACATGTTTACTTAGAGAAAAATCGACAGATACATTTCTTAAGGAATGGAAACCTCTCTTAGACTTTTTGTTGAAAGATCAAAATAAAATGATGATACTGGGATTTGACGATTAATTAAGACAGCCTATGGAGAAAAGGGACTATGTATGTATACATTAAGGGACAGGTTTGATGTATATTATATACTTATAGCTGATCTGCGACAAATCGGAAGTCAACTATTTTATTTTCATTTTTTTGTTGATGTATTGTTATGTCTTTTTGACTTTGTTTTGTTTGTTTTTGGAAAAATTTGAATAAAAATTATTAAAAAAAAAAAAAGAAAGTATGATCTTTTAGTAGGAGGCATCCCATATTACACTAAAGGACTGCAAGGTAAAAGTCACTCATGTTAATGCATAGGTCTTCAAACAGTGGGTTAGGACCCACAGGTGAGTCACAAGGCCACATCAGGTAAGTCGTAGCAAAGCTGTTACCACCATGTTGGACTCCAGCTAAGGTTGACCAGACCAAACAAGCTCTACAGGTGGTATCTGGGCTAGGATGCATCTTTCTGTAGAGGCATTCATTTTATCAATATCCATGACTGCTGCAATATGGCATGAGAAAGGCATGAACCTTGTTCAACAAGATACATATTTCTGGCAACCATATGCCCCACCTTTCAATAGCTCTGCCGGTAGGAAGTGAGTTCTATATGGAGGAGGAGCAATCTGTTCACTTTCTAGTCCATTTATGTGGCTTTCTAGACTTCTGGAATGGACATATGCTGGGGACTAGAATCCATAAGCATCAGCTGTGGTGGGATAGCTCACTTGCCATCATAGCAGCAGCTGGGGGCCCAGGAAGTGACAGCAGGCAAGAGCTGAAGGGAGCAAGGATGCCACATCATCCTCATTCCCACTCCCTGCAACCTGAAGTAGGGCAGGGTTGGGGAAACATTCCTTGCTGGGCAGAGGACAGAATCCATTTACAGGTCTCAATACCAAACTCATGATGATTCAAGTGGCCCTGATTCCATTTCCTTCCTTACTGCTTCACATGTCCCACTCCGCAGCCCCGGCAAGGCCTGGGGCAGCAGGGCGTGTTTGCCGCCCAGGATTGAAGTCCCAGACGCCAGACAAGGGCGGCTAACGTGCCCGAGCTGGCACTTATGTGCCATGCACAGACATGAGGGAGGTGGGACAAAGGAGCTAATTTAAGCTCGCACCGTCCTTAAGCCTCTCTCTGGCAAGTGACAGCAATGAGTCTGCGGCAGACCTCCAGAGATCTTGAGGCCTCTATCAATTGCAAGCCGAGGGGCCGAGCCACAGAGCTTGGCAGTGATTGCACTCCTACCCCCAAGGGCGATCAGCTGTTTGGCAGCTGCTGATCAGCTGTTTTTTCACCTGAATAGCCAGGAGGGGGGTGGCGCAGTGGAGCAACATTTCACTCTTCCTTGATTTTTCTGCCCCTGCAAGTGATCAGCTGTTTGGTGGTCTGCAAATCAGCTGTTTGGCGGGCCTGAGTGGGGGGAGACGGTCTGAGCCCCAGAGGGGTTTCTTGACCTTGCTGGGGTGAGCAGACAGCGGCAGAGCTATTAGGGGCCGTGACCCCCGCAGCCAGCTTTTTCAGGCTGGATTGGGGCTCCATCACCTACGCTGCCTCTCACATGGCGGTAGGATGCACTGGGCCTAATAGACCTTAAGCTGCAGGCCTCTTAGGAGCAGCCACCATTTTCTGTTCAGGCGCCAATTTGTTTTTCTTTTGGCACCTTTTGCGGCTGTTTCTGCAATTGGGGGGCAGTCTTCTGCTTTTTAGTGTGATTTTGGCACTTTAGTTTTGTTCCTCTTATGATTGTTGTTGCTAGTATTACTATTATTATTATTACCAATATTAGTATTATTAATTGGTGAATTATATCACATAGGGTACCAGGCATGCCACCAAAAAAAGGATTGGGGGGCCTAAAAGGAAAGGTAGCCCCCCCAAAATCTCCTTCCACCCGCTGAGGATGACAGGAAAGTCGAGGAACAGCCGCTAGCTGCTATCCTCATCCGTCTGGAGGCACTGGAACATTTTAATGTGCAGGCCAGGGTAGTAGCAGGGCCATTGGCTACCCAGCCAGCTAGACAGGTGAAAGGAGGTAAGAAAGGTAACAATCAGGGGGCTAACCGCAGTGCTTTGGACTTAATTTTAGCATGGCTGGATGTGCTGGAAGCAGGACCTAGAAGTGTTACTCCGGCTCCAGTGAGGGAGGAGGCAAGCACTCAGTCCATGTCTGACCAACGTCCGGTGGTGGAGCCACCCCCCAATGATGTTGTCAGGTGAGCAGGGCTATGCAACTCTACCACGAGGCTGGCCGGGGTGGGGGTTTCCCACAGGCCAGGCTTGGACTTCTTCACCCCATGTAGCAGGCGATGTGAGGTCCACTCAGGGGATCACACAGGGAGCGGATGGTATGGCGCACTCCCAACAGCCACTTATGGCGGCTTGTGAGCAGGTGTAGAAGCCCCAGGCAGCGGGCCAGCCCACACTGGTGAGTGGCGCTACTGCCACTGTTCTGAACCAGTCCTCGGCTTCAGCAAGTTTCACAGACGTGGAGGACCCATTGGGAGCAGTTACAGAGAGTGCCATTCCCTTTGGGGAGATGTCAGCGCCTCTGGATTTTCATAGCTCCCTACAACAAAAGAAAAAAATGGAGGGGGGAATACATAGATCTATTTTCTCTTCTCTATAGGGAGCCTCCCAAAAAAGATAAGGAGAAGGGGAGGATAGGGAGTACAAATGGCTCAAGTGCAGAAAGGTGGACAGAACTGGGGCCAATTGGTTGCCTGCCTACCTGACATATGAGGGAGTTATTTTGCAGATTCAGCCTCGGAGGGGGCTGTTGCTTCTTAAATACCTAGACATCATATATAGGGGTTACATGGAGTTTACGGGCTCTGCCTGGTTGTCGTATGATGAGGCCTTTCATATCCCTTTGATGTGACATTACCTTGGGATAAGAAGGAGCCAGATTTATGGCTCCAGTTTATGGCAGCTGCTAGGCCAGTGACAGGGAACAGGAGCGACAGTGGGCACCTCTTACTTAGGCAACCGGTAGTACATTCTTCCCATGTAACTGCAGGGCAGGGGGTTCAACACCATCTGTGTGCTGGGAGTATATCTCCAAGGGTTTATGTGCAAGGAATTCATGCCATTTGAAACATGAGTGTGCCATCCGCGGTGGAGCTCACTCCTGTAACAGCTGCCCATTGGGCCGCCCCTTTAGGGGTGGGGATAGGGAGTCCCAGGCGGTAGGAAGCAGCCTCCTCCAGTGGCAGCTGCAGGAAAAGGAGCCCTCCCCAATTCAACTCCATGCTCTTAGAGCACTGGTGGTGGGGTATCCATCCATCAAGGATGCTCAGTTTTTGTTACAAGGTTTTTCTTTTGGTTTTTGGATCTCATATTCGGGCCCTCAGATAGCCTTCATGTCTTGTAATCTCAGGTCGATTGTGGGGCTTGAAGGCGTAGTTAAGGAAAAGATTGAGAAGGAAGTTCAAGCTGGTCGGGTGCTGGGTCCCTTTCTGTCCCCCCCTACTTCTTCATTGCAGGTCTTACCCCTGGGTACAGTACCTAAGAAGGCGGCTGAAGAATTTTGCCTTATACACCACCTTTCTTATCCCAAGGGTATGTCAGTTAATGATTTTATTCCAGGGGAGTTGTACACAGTTTGCTACACCTCCTTTGATTCCGTGGTGCACATGGTGCGCTCTTGTGGCTTAGGGGCCCTTATGGGAAAATGTGACATTAAGTCTGCCTTTCGGCTCCTGCCAGTCCATCCAGAGAATTTTGAGTTGCTAGGCTTTTCCTTTGCAGGTTAATTTTATGTTGACCATGCATTGCCAAAGGGCTGCTCAATTTCTTGCTCAGTGTTTGAGCATTTCAGTTCCTTTTTGGAATGGGCCCTCAGGAGGCAAACCCGGTTAGACTATGTGGTGCATTATTTGGATGATTTTTTATTTGCGGGCAGTAGGGATTCCGGTGAGTGCCATTATTGTATGTCCCAATTTTTACAAGCTTACTGAGGAGCTGGGCGTTCCATTGGCCACGGAAAAGACTGAGGGGCGCTCACCGGTGCTTTCCTTTCTGGGCATTGGGATTGACTCCAGGGCCCAGTATTGCCGGCTCCCCGGGGTTAAGCGCGATGCACTACATGATAGGATCAGGAAGGTGACTCGGGCAGCAAAAGTTTCCCTGGCTACCCTGCAAGAGCTGGCCAGGCATTTGAACTTTGCCTGCAAGGTCATTGCACCTGGACGGGCATTCCTGCAACAGGTGTATGACGCCATGGCAGGGCTGTCTCGGCCTCATCATAGGGTCTGAGTGACGGCTGACTTGCGTGCCAATCTGGCCATGTGGACATTCTTCCTTCAAGGATTTAATGGAGTGTCCTTCTGGTAAGAAGAACATCTCTTGGAGGCGGAGCTACAGGTCCATTCAGATGCAGCTGGGTCTTTTGGCTTTGGGGTGATTTTTGGTGCTTCTTGGTGTAAAGGTGGCTGGTCTGAAGATTGGGTTTGGGCTGGGTTAACTAGAGACTTAACCTTCCTCAATTTTTTTCCTATTGTAGTGGTGGTGCACTTGTGGGCCGTTAGGCTACAGAATTCCACCGTCCATTTTTGGTGTGATAATATGGCCACTGTTCAGGTGACTAACTCCCTTATATCCAAGAACATCAATGTCATGTGCTTGGTCAGGGCATTCATCCTTCAATGTCTCTGCTTCAATATTCTCTTTTGGGCATGTCATGTCCCGGGCATTGATAATAGCATTGCTGATGCTGTGTCATGGAACCAGATGGAGAGATTTCACCAGCTGGCACCATTCACCAGGGCTCAGCAGGATGTCGTCCCACTCTCACTTTGGAAGATTGGAGAGCGGAGTTGGAGAGGGAGATAGGTTTATCACTTGCCCCCAGCATGCTGGCCAGTTATAACTGAGCAGGTAGGGAATTTCATGACCCATTCCAGTTGATCATTTACTGGAATTCTTCATGGCAGGCAGCAACAGAGCCTTTCAGTTAGAGCCCTAAGGGGTAAGTTAGCAGGACTTTCATTTCTTGCCAAATCCCAGGGTGTTATGGATTCCTCTGAGTATTTTCGAGTGGAGCGTATGTTGGAGGGATGGGCCAGGGAGCACCCCCCTCCCCTGATGCTAGATGCCCTTTTTCACCACAACTGTTCCTGGGGTTGTTAGAGCAATGGAAAACCTTATTTTCTTCTGCCTGTGAGGCTTGTTTGTTTCACGTGGCTGCCCTCACATTGTTTTTTGGGGCATTCAGGGTAGGAGAAGTAGTGGCCAGATCAAAGACGGCTCCTTCCGTGCTTTGTTAATTTCAGGTGTTAGTTTGATAGAAGGGCAGGCTAGCATTAAGCTGAGGTGGTCTAAGACCTACCAGCAGTGTAAGGGCCAGACAGTGGTCTTGTCACCTGCATCACAGAAGGACATTTGCCCCGTTAGGCACTGGAGCCTTTATGTTGATTCGGGGATCTGGACCTCATTATCTGTTTATACACAAAGGGGGTTCCCCTCTGACAAGATTTCAATTTGGGCCCTCATGAAATCCACCCTTCAGGGCCTAGGGATGGATGCTGCTACATTTGGTACCCATTCCTTTTGGATTGGGGTGGCTTCAAATGCGGCCTGCATTGGCATTCCATGAGACCAGCTTAAGGTTATTGGTAGATGGCATTCTAAGGCTTACAAGTTGTATGTTCGATCATGGAGTAAGCCACGGGATCCGAATGTTTGACTTGTTTTAATTTTTCTTTTTGTGTTGGCAGGTTGCTGGATGGGAGCGGAGCATGTGCACATCCTACTCTGCGGCCATAGCATGTTTTTTTGGGCTGGCCATAGGGCGGCAAAGTCAAGTGTTGGTTCACAGCTCGGGCTCAGCCAGTGGGCCACAGTGCAATGGCTTGGCCGCCGAGGGATGCACTGGGATGGGCTCCTACTCCTTTTGTTCCAGCAAAGTTTGGTGCGGGCTGTTCCGCATGTCCTGGTCATCCACCTGGGTGGGAATGACCTAGGTTTGTTGAAGGGCAAGGCCCCAATGTTGCAGGCATGCCACGACTTTCATGTTGTCAAGCACAGTTGGCCTCAAGTTCTGTTGGTGTGGTCTGACATCCTACCACGTAGGGTGTGGCGCTATTGTGAGACCCCAAGGGGTACTGATAGGGCATGCAAGAAGGTCAACTGACAGATTGGGTTGGCTCTTCTTGGACAAGGGGATTTAGTTATACAGCATCCAGACATAAGTCATGACAGGGTTGAACTTTATAGGCCTCATGGCGTTCACCTGACATGCGGGTAACAACATTTTTTTTTTACAGAACTGCAGAGGTTTCTGTGAGGTTTGGTCCTTGGCAGTGGGTAAAGGGTGTCTAAATAGAGATTTGACACCCTTTTGTGGCAGGAAGGTGCGGGAAGGGAAGCTGGTAAGGACTGCTAGGTGGCATCCTTAGGCACCTTTGGGGGTGATTGGCAGATCCGGAGGCCTGCCCTTCAGAGCTATACAGCTTGGAGGCAGGATATGGGCTGCCTTTGGGGCCAACTTACCTCATCCACCCAGACTTGTATGGCCCTGGGGGTGGTGATATGGGAACTCCCCCCTACTCACCCTTGAGGTTAGTCAGTGGTAGGGGCAAGCAAAATGGTTCGCCCTTGCCCGGGCAAGGGTGGTCGCCCAATAGTTATAATTAGATATATCAACAAGTACAAGTATCTTTATTACGGTCAACGACCCATCCAAGAGATAAAATAAAATAAAAATAGAATAGTCAAATACAGACAGCTTCTAGTCAGTTAGTCAATCATACATTAGGACTGGTAAAATAATAATAATAGCAAATGATTAGATGGAATGTTGATGACCAAGTGATATACATTTGCACTGGCTTATATATAAAAACTTAACAAATGAGGACGGATGTACATTAGGACTAATAAAATGATAATAATAACAAATAATTAGGTGGGATATTGATGACCAAGTGATATACGTTTAGACTGACTTATATATAAAAACTTGGCAACTGGAATCAGATGTGGACTATTCTTACCAGACAAAAGCCTAGATGTCCGGTGCTCTAAGGAGCTGTTAGAGTACTTTTGGATATAAGGTAAAATGAGTTGGTTCCTTTCCACAGAATAAAATGGGCAAACATAGAGAACATGATCAAGTGATTCTATATGTCCTAACCTGCACGGGCATAGACGTTGGTCTAAGGGAATACCCTGAAATCTGCCCTCCAAAAGCGCAGAATCTAAGCAGTTGAAGCGAGCCTTAGAAAAAGC
Organism: Rhineura floridana; assembly: GCF_030035675.1. Lineage (NCBI taxonomy): Eukaryota > Metazoa > Chordata > Lepidosauria > Squamata > Rhineuridae > Rhineura > Rhineura floridana. Next base: position 67,880,969 of record NC_084480.1, on the reverse strand, counting down.
TAGTCGATATTTAGGATTCGTAAGGATCTCCAAATAAGGTACACATTTTGGGAAATTAAAGCTCAAATTGTGATGTAGGGGAGAGCAGACTTTGGCTGCTGCTTGAAACGTTGATTGTCTATCAATGTCCTTGAGGCGGGAGGAGATAATCTGTTTGGCCTTATTAAAATTTTGGGACAATAGAAATTCTGTTGAAAGGCCTAAATAGGGAAGCTTATCTATAAAGGATTTCTTCCAGGTGGAAAGGAACATATCTTCCTCTAGGAGCGACACATAACCCGGTAAGCAGGCATAAGCAATTTTGGCCCAAAAGTTATAAGCAAGAGACCATGCTTGACACTCGACCGAGCTTAGGCCGGCTTCTAATCTCAAGACCGCGCTGGGGACACACTGGAATCCCAAAAATTCGGCGTAAAAAGATGGACAAAACTGCTTCAACTGTAGAGTTAAAGGCATAAATCCATAGCGGAACACCATATAATAGTTGGGCTAGCACTTTGGCTCTGAAAACCTCGATGGCTGCTGGTATAAATTGCCCTCTTTTATTATAATAGTAGCGTATAATGCCCTTCAGAGTGTTCCGAGCCGTAGCAACTGCCACACGAATATGAGGCACCCAGGAGAGGGAAGAGTGAAATATCATACCCAGGTATTTATAAGATCTAACTTGCTCGATAGAATGGCCATTAATTTTCCATCTAAAGGTCAATAAGGATTTGGTAAACACCAATATTTTTGTTTTATTGAAGTTGATTGTTAGTGAATTCTGAGCAATAGCTCATAAAGACTCTAATCAAACGTATGAGGCCTACTTTGTAAAAGGAAAGCAGGACCGCATCGTCAGCATAGAGGAGAAGGGGGCAGCGACTTCCATGAATTTTGGGAGAGTGGAAATCAGGCGCCAGGCAGTTAGGGGCCAGGTCATTGAGAAAAAGGTTGAAAAGGAGGGGAGCCAATACACAACCTTGTCTGACTCCTTTTACCGTGTGGATTGGATTGGTAAGACCTCCATTGCGTCCACAACGGACGCAGAGCGAGGTGTCGAGATGGAGATTGTATATCAGAAACAACAGCCTTTTGTCGATAGAGGTTTTGGCCAATTTGGCCCAAAGTATGTCCCTCGAAATGGAATCAAAGGCAGACTTCAGGTCAATGAATGCGGCATAGAGGCCGCTCCCAACATGATTCCTGTACTTTTCCGCCAGATGAAGCAGGAGGATACAGAGATCCATGACAGATCTACTGCTCCTGAAGCCTGCCTGTTCCCATCCCATTACATTTTCCACCTCCATCCAGTTATGTAGTTTCCTCCTTAAGTAGGTGGCATATAACTTTCCAATGACCGAAAGCAAGCTAATTGGCCTATAACTGGCGGGTGCATCCCTGCGGCCTTTTTTGTAAATGGGCACGACTATGGCTTCCTTCCAAGCCTGGGGAAAGTGTCCAGTATTATTGATCAAAGTAAATAGGTTGGCCAAAATAGGAGCCCACCAGTCAGAGTGTTTTTTCAATAGCTCCGGGGGAAGATTATCTCCGCCCGGAGCTTTGGCCGGCCTTAAGTTGTTAATCAGATCCATTATTTCTGATTGAGTGACTGATGACCAAGTAGGAAGGTTTTCATGATCAACAATAAACGAGGACTTTGGGGCATTATGGGAAAAATCCTTTTGGAAGTCCGCAAAATGTTGTTCCCAGACACACGGGAGGATATTGCAGGGGGCAAGGTTATGCGGTCTAATAGAGCCGTTTACTAGTGACCAGAAGCTTTTTGGATTTTTATCTAAGGCTGCTTGTCTCAGAGTAACTCATCCTTTTTGTAGGGCTTGCCATTTTTTGGTGGCTATAAGAGCCTTATATTTCCTTTTGGTATTATAATAGTCAATCGGCAAAAAGTTGGCATTTTGCCTGCAGTAGAATAGATATATTTGTTTTAATTGTCTCTTCAGATTTAAGCATTCTGAGTCATACCAAGTGGGAAGGCCTAGATTAGAATTTGTTTGAATGTGCACAGTTTTTGGTACTAGTAGTGGCTGGAGTGACTCGACCAGCGAATCAAATGCACTTAGAGAGTCAGAGAGATTGGAGGAGTTTCCAAGAAACTCTTGTATGATCTTAGCCGATGGGGATGAAATAAATTCCGCTATTTTAGAAGCGACAGTCGCGCTCCACATGGGGTGTTTATATCTGAAGTACAGATGGTTAACGGCTGGGTTGTATGTTGCCTGTAGTCTGCAGGTTGGCTCTAAACGTAATGAAAGAGACAGGGGTAGATGATCACTATCTAATCTGTTATCTACCAAAAAATTGGTTATTAGATTCAAAAGGGGGGGTGATGTGATCACAAAATCGATCACACTACTTCCCCTATTTGAAATGTAAGTGAATTCTGCATAAGCGTCAAAGGTTTGCAGGCCATTAAGAATAGCAAAATTATGGCTACCAACAAAGCGAGTCAAACATATTCCCGCATAGTTAACTTTAAGGTCTTTAGAGGTTCTCTCTAAGTCGGGCATTAGGTGTGTATTGACTTCACCCATCCATAATTTGGAATCAAATAGCCTTTCATTATTCTGTCCGATTCTAGCGTTGAAGTCTCCCGTAATGACTATGTTAGCTTTAGGAAAACGAGCCTCCAACTCTGTGACATATTGATCTAAATCCTCCCATATTTGGTCCGTGAGTGCTCTGGATGTGGCAGGTGGAATATAGACATTAATTAATATGAAGGACAAGGTATCAAAGGTCAGGCAAACGGCCATTGCATAATTATGGCAGGGCGGTAATTTACAGGTGCGGATCTTTAGTGATGTTGATATAAGAATTGCCAAACCTCCTTTAGGACGTCCTTTGGATTTAGGCAAGGGAAGGACAGCAGGTAAGGCAATAGAAGTAAAACCATCTATACTTAAGTCACTAGTGTGCCAAGTCTCCTGTAAACAAATTACATCTTGTTGGTTTAAATAGTTGATAAAGTCTGGAATGTTTTGTTTAGCAGGCCATCCTGCTATGTTCCAGGACTAGATATATCAATTATAACCTAGCTCCCACACCTATGTTTTACCTCTGCAGGTTATTTTAAGGGGTAAGTTTAAAGTTTAATAAAGTGGCCCTTAGTTCAACCCAGCCTTTTGGTCTGTGTGTTTAATTCAACCCTCGGCCGCAGATTCCCTTCTCCCATTTCAGGACATCTGTTCAGGCCATATGCCCACTTCAGCCAGCTGCCCAACAGCCCTTTGCTTTTTAGCTCATGTTATGCTGAACTACAAGGGACGCATTCTCTCTCTCTCTCTCTCTCTCTCTCTCTCTCTCTCTCTCTCTCTCTCTCTCTCTCTGGTGGGGTAGATTTTAGTGCATGGAGAAAGATGGAGAGGGAATTGTAGCTGTAGCTGTTTCTGTTCTGTACATGGAAGTGTGATGGAATGGCTATGGATGCCTATAGGAAAGGCAACAACAGCAGGCGAGAGAAAGGATCGTAACATGTGAGCAGGTAAAGAGAATGTGGAAGATGTCAGCAGAGAGGAAAAGACTACAGGCAAACAGCTAGGCATAGAAGATTGTGAAAGGAGGTGAGACAAGGGACAGAGCGGTAACAGAGAAAGGACTGAGAAAGTGCAAGGAGGAGGCAAAGAGAAAGCAGGAGCTGAGAAGAGATAAAAGCAAGACAGGTGATGGAGCAAAAGGTTCAAGAAGATAGGGAGGGGAAAAGTCACCAGGAAAAGTAACAGAAAAAGAAAGGAGGAGGTAAAAAGAACAGAAAGCGAGAGGAGATATAGAAGACAAAGGAGAGTTGAATCTTTTTGAATGCCTTGGATGATTTTTTTGGTAAGAAAACACAAGCATAATGGTGCTGATGATGACTCTTGCTCAACATTAAAGACAGACTTCATTGAAGAAAAAAAAACCTGGAAAGAGGACACAACTCCTAAAAGAGTCCAAAAGTTTGACCCAACAGTACATGAAATATAGGTTTACATGCACTGAAGAAAACAGTTTGCCAATACCTCAGTGTATGAAATGTGGTGAGATGCTAGCAAATGGAAGTTTCGAGCTATCAAAGCTGATGCTTCTATCAAAGGAGATGTTATGCAACATGTAGAAGAATTTATTGAATGATTCAGTATCTGCATCTCCCAAAAATTGTGTGAGGATATACAGTGGATGCAATCACTATTCACAGCAGACCCAGTCACTAGAATTAAGATATGAGTTGTTGAAACAATTCCATGAGCTCTGTTTTGACACAAGCTTAAAAATGCAATTTCAACAACTAATATTACCAAAGTTTTGGATTTCTAGAATATCCAGAATTGGCAAGTGAAGCTGTCGTCCATTTGCTGCCATTTGGTACCACCTATCTCTGTGAGCAAGAGTTTTCATCAGTGATGAATCTAAAAACAAAAACAGTTTAGCAGTAGGAAATGAGTTGCAAATTAGCCTTTCTAATTTTGCCCCTCAATGGAATGAAATCTGAAAGAACAAACATGCCCAAGTGTTCTAGTGAAATTCTGAAGGGGAAAAAATCACTGATTTTCAATAGCTTCTCAGATTTTGGCTAACATCAAGTGTAAATATCACTACTGTTTATTTAGTAATAATGCTAAGGTAACACTGTATATTATTCTCTGAATTGCCATTTTAGGATCAGTAATGTGCATTATTAGCACTTTTAAGTATAAATCAAATGTGGAAATGTGAAGTGTAAACTGCCCAGAGAGCTTTGGCTATGGGGCGGTATACAAATGTAATAAATTAATAATAATAATAATAATAATAATAATAATAATAATAATAATAATAATAATAATAATAATAATAATAATAATAATAATAATAAAGTGCATCCCATGTTGCAGATTGTGAGGGAGAAAGGCTCTTTGGATTTACTGAGAGCCATGCAGATCTTGCATTCTGCCTCACTGCATTCATGTAATTGTATATCTTGTGGGATAGGTGAGCTCTGGCAGCCCTGCCAACATTAATGTATTTGTTCACATAAAAATACATGTTCTTGAGGAGTCCACCAGAAAAAAAGGGGATTAGGAATGATTCATTTATTGTCTCAGGATTCTAGGTATACATGTAAGAAAATATAGGGTAAAAGGTATAAACAGTTGTTTGAAAGCATAAATCATGCAAGGTACACAACTTATAGACCTGCAATGATACAGGTGGTGGAAAATCTGGATTTGCTGTTCATACTGTATGAAACAGCCCCCAGACTGGCGTTTAAATGCCTCATAATGGCAACATTCCACTAATGAATAAAAAGCTTAGGAAACTTTGAACTTGGGGACTCTCTTTGCTTCAATTTGACTAAAAGTAAAATTATATTTCTGCCTGAAAAAGTCTAGTACCCTCTTTAAAATACAGAAATTTAAAAAACAAAAAGGTATTTTTTTTAAAAAAAACCTTTAGACTTTTAAAACTTTACTTTAATCTACACTGACTGCATATATTCATTTTGCCTGTGCTCTGATTGGTAAGCCATCAGGGGAAAGAGGTGATGATCCAACCATTCCTGAAAGAGCCCACACTAGGCCCATTGGTTTGTGACAGCTACCACCCGGTTGCAAATACCCCCTTTTTAGGGAAGGTGATTGAGAGAATTGTGGCAGAGCAATTGCAAGTACGCTTGGATGAAAGAGATTATCTTGACCCATTCCACTCTGGGTCCAGGCCTAGGTATGGGACTGAATCGGCCTTAGTCACCCTGATGGATTACCTTTATTGGGAGAAGGACAGGGGGAGTGCAACCTTGCTATTCTTACTTGATCTCTTGGCGGCTTTTGATACCATTGACCATGGTATCCTTCTGGGCCATCTTGGTCAGATGGGTATCGGAGGCACTGTCCAGGGTCATTTTCAGAGAATTCCCACCATCGTCAGATGCAGGGAAGACCGACTCACCCTTGCTCATCCGGAGGTGAAGTGTGGCAGGGATGATCTTTACCGGCCAGGCGGTGTTCATATGTCTGACCTGGGTAATGATCTGTTTCTTTCTGATCTGCAGAGTGCCTTGCGTGAAATAATTTGCCGCAGGTGGGGGAAGAGGGACTAAGCTGAGGCTTGTCCTCTTCTGTGGCAGATATGTGTGGAATTTCACAAGGTAGGGTTTGGGGACCACCCTTAGGCACTCTTTAAGGTGATCAGTGGGTTCTGAGGCCTGCCTTCCAGGTTGTGCGCCTGTTGGCAGGATAAGGCTCACCTTTGGGGCTAACCTGTAACACCCACTCAGAGTTGTGCAGCCCTGAGGGGGATGATGCAGGAAGGCCTCCCTAACCACCCTGTGGGGATGAGGCCTGGAGAAGAGGATTGGGCTTAGACCACCTCCTTTCCCATGGTAGGGTGTCCTCGCCCAATTAGGTATGAGATAGGTTCCACACTTGTCTCTGCAGATCATTTTATTATGCAATCAAGCATGTAATTGGCTTTATTCCAATAAACGTGGCCCTTGATTTACCCATACTTCATCTTGTCTTGCCTCTTCATTTCCTGGCTATGCACTGCAATAGCATTGGATGATTGTCTTTCAGCCCCCTGCCAGTTGTGCTATGAGGTGCCACAGGGTACCATCTTGTCCCCCATGAAGCCCTTGGGAGCAGTCATCAGGAGATTTGGGGTGAGATGTCAGCAGTACATTGACAATACCCAGCTCTATTTCTCCATAACATCTGAAACAGGAAAGGCAGTGCAAGCCCTGGACCGCAGCACGGACTAGGTGGTGAGCTGGATGAGGGTTTGAATCCTAGCAAGACAGTGGCACTGTGGATTGGAGGTTCCAGAGCTCAGATAATTGGTTAGTTGCCTACTTTGGATGGGGTCATACTTCCTCTGAGAGAACAGGTCTGTAGTCTAGGGCTGCCCCTGGATCTATCTTTGTCACTAGACACCTAGGTGACCTCAGTGGCTAGAAGTGCCTTTTACCAGTTTTGGCTGGTAAGACAGCTGTGGCCATTTCTGGGCCAGAATAGCCTGATCACTGTTGTCCATGCACTGGTAACCTCCAGGCTGGTCCATTATAATGCGCTCTATGTGGGGCTGCCCTTGAGGTTGGTCCGGAAGCTGAAGCTGGTGCAAAATGCACCAGCAAGACTGCTCACTATGGCAGGGTATTGCCAATGTATCTGCAAAAAGAATTGCACTGGCTACCTATTAGTTACTGTAGGCTGCTGAGGAGTCTATCTGTCTAGTTTTCCAGAAAGCCAGAAATGAAAGACAAGTAAAGGGTTAAGGTGTGCAGCAGCTCAAGGACAGCTCACAGCAGAGGCTGCAGCTGGCACAGAGCAAACCCAGTCTATAAAGCCTTGAAAGAGAAACTACAAGGTGTGGGGGTGTTAAGAGAGTAAAGGAAAGTATTCGTATCTGTATTGTAACCGTTCCTTTACGAAATCCTGTCAGTAAAAGACTCTTAACAATTAACGGCCTGTGTGTGGGTATCCTTTCAACTTGCTCTATACTGCTGGGCACATGCAATCGATACACCGCTGCCAACAAGGGTTATGGGCCCAGCACGCTTCCTCTGCACCACTCTGCTAACCCAGCAAGCCCAGTAGGCTCAGCAAGCCCAGAGGCTTAGAAAGCACAGCTTGTCCACAGTGCCAAGGAAGAAAGAAGGAATAGTGTCCAGAAGTGTTCAGGAGACGTGGCTGCAGGCATGGCAGTCTCACTTTCAGCCGGGATGCCTTTGGAAAGGCTCACCGAATGAAACTATTCCTGTTGGTGATTAAGGATGCAAGAGTTCCTTACTAAGGAAGATTTATGGCAGGTGATTGTGACCGACCCACTGGCGGAACCGCAACTGGCTCCATGGATTCGAATGGATGAAAGAGCAAGGGCGTTTATCATCTTGGCAGTAGATGATTCCCAATTGCTGCAATACAAGATAAGCCGACAGCAAGGCTTATATGGACTGCATTAAATGAGGTTCACGTAAGAAAGACAGCCAGCAGTAAAATCCATTTAGCACGAAGACTCTATCAGATGAAGATGCCTGATGATGGGACAATGTCTGCTCATTTATTGGAGATAAAGAAACTGTTTGCAGAGCTGCAAGAAAGGAATGTGGTGCACACACAGTTGCAACAAGTGTACATCATTCTCTCTTCACTGAATTCATCCTGGGATCCAATCGTAAGCTCATTGGAAGCTATGCCAGACGAGGGTCTGACAGTCGAGTACGTATCGGGCAAACTGCTACAGGAGTGGGAGAGACAAAAGGAAGCTGAAGGAAGGGAGCGAAATGAGAAAAGAGAAAGCAGAAAGCTAAACTTTAAGGACACAGAAGCACGATCTTTCGGACTAAAGGCCTGCTACGTCTGTGGTTCTAATACTCATCTACAAAGAGACTGTGAAGCGAAGCGGAAAGGACAAGGAAGGAAGCCTTCGAAGGTACACATAGTCAGAGTATCAGGTTCAAGAAAAGAGGACAGAGATTGCACTGTATGGGTTGTAGACTCAGGCGCTACCCACAGTATGATAAAGGACAAAACATTATTCAAAACTACACTTCCCACAAAAGAGGATGTTGTGCTTGCGGATGGCATGCACAGTCAGGTATTGGGGAGGGGAACTGTAAAGTTAAGCGTACTTAACACTGTAATGACTGACATTATATGTACCAGGCTTAGAAAGTAATATCATGTCTGTTACGAAACTGAACGCAATGGGATATATCGTCACGTTTAGACAAGGGACATGTGAGATAAGGAAAGGGGACAAACTCTGTTTGAAGGGGTATCTTAGGAATTTGCTGTTTTACATACAATTAAACCCCACAGGACGTGCTACTATGATTGCAAACAAAAAACCTCATGATAGATGCATTCACCTATGGCACAGGAAACTAGGCCACACTAATTTCGGAACGATCATAAAAACACCCAGTAATAGTATGGATGTAACATTAAAAGAGTGTAACCAGTATGTGGAATGTGATATATGTAACCGAACCAAAGCCACAGTTGCTCCCAGATGTAAAGAAGCAGAGAGTAGCACAAGCGCACCATATCAAATGATTCATATTGATCTTGCAGGACCGTTTCAAAGATCACAAGGTGGTGCCAAGTATTTTCTAGTAATAGTAGACGACTATACCAGGTTTTGCACCGTATATTTGTTACATGCGAAAGACGAAGCAGAGGGGAAACTAAAACTGTTTGTGAAAAAGATAGAGGTGCAACACGGTATAACAATCCAACGAATACGCTTTGACCAAGGGGGAAAATTCACTGGTAAATCGCTGGAGCAGTATTTGCTAAAGAAAGGGATAGAACAAACTTTAACAGCCCCATTTTCTCCGTTTCAGAACGGAATAGCGGAGAGAAAAAATAGAACCCTACAGGATGCAACTAGAGCCATGTTACAGGACTCTGAGTTACTGAATGCTTTTTGGAGAGAGTGTATGTTGTACGCCAATTACATTCAAAACAGGCTGTATCATAGGGCAATACAAATGTCACCATATGAAAAACTCAATGGAAAGAAACCAAAACTGCAGCATATTGTGAGATTTGGGGCGAAGTGCTGGGTGCACATTCCCAAGGGAAAACGGAATGGGAAACTGGCTCCCAGAGCACAAAAAGGGCATGTACTGGGATTCCAAAACGCTTATTACTGTATCTGGATACAGAATCAAAGAAGAGTGGTGCTTAGCAGGAGCTTCAAAGTTCAGGAACAGGATTGGGATAACATTGAGTATGTTGAACTGGGCAATTCACATGAACATGACGCAATCACAGAACATGAAATAGAACAAGGGATAAAACAGGAGGAAGAGGAACGACCTCTTGCTAGCGTGGATGAGGGAGGCAAAGAGGAAACAGAGCCTCAGGTGACATTGAGACGCTCTGAAAGAGCGAATCTAGGTAAACCACCTGAAAGGTTTCAGATTGGCACAGTAACAGACCAAGAAATGAACAGGTGCAAAGAAAAGGATGATGGTGAAACATTGTACCTAGAATGTGTTAAATATAGATCGCCATAGTGGTATGTACTGACTGTAAGTGTGAAACGAAAAGAATAAAACGTCATTAACTGTGTCTTTATGGAAAAGGTGGGAACTGTAGGCTGCTGAGGAGTCTATCTGTCTAGTTTTCCAGAAAGCCAGAAATGAAAGACAAGTAAAGGGTTAAGGTGTGCAGCAGCTCAAGGACAGCTCACAGCAGAGGCTGCAGCTGGCACAGAGCAAACCCAGTCTATAAAGCCTTGAAAGAGAAACTACAAGGTGTGGGGGTGTTAGGAGAGTAAAGGAAAGTATTCGTATCTGTATTGTAACCGTTCCTTTACGAAATCCTGCCAGTAAAAGACTCTTAACAATTAACGGCCTGTGTGTGGGTATCCTTTCAACTTGCTCTATACTGCTGGGCACATGCAATCGATACACCGCTGCCAACAGTTACTAGGCTGAGTTCAAAATTAGCCCTGGGTCGCCCTGGGCTCCTACTGGGAAAAAAGGCAGGATATAAATCTAATAAATAAATAAATACAATAAGCTTCTGGTTTTGGTGTACAAAGCCCTATACAGCTTGGGATCAGGTAACCTGAAAGATAATCTTACCCCTTATGTACCCAGTCAATTACCATGCTCTGCAGGCGAGGGCTTCCTTCAGATACCCTCTTATCAGGAGGTCCGTTCTGCACAACATAGGAAACAGACCTTTAGTGTAGTGGCACCTACCCTGTGGAATTCCTTCCCCTCAAATATTAGACAGGCGCCATCTCTGTTATTTTTTCAGTGCCTACTGAAAACCTTCCTCTTTCAACAAACTTTTTAAGTAGAGACCTTATCTCAGTCTGCATCTATGTTGGAATTGCTTTTTAAGATGTTTTGAATGCTTTTTTAAAAAGATGTTTTTAAAGCTTTTTTAAAAAAGATATTTTGAATGTTTTGTTTTAATATGTTTTTAAGGATGTTTTGTTTTAATATGTTTTTAAGGATGTTTTGTTTTAATATGTTTTTAAGGATGTTTTTATGATGTTTTAGAGTATTTTTAGTCCTTTTGTTTGCTGCCCTGGGCTCCTACTGGGAGGAAGGGCAGGATATAAATCTAATAAATAAATAAATAAATAAATCTTAGGTATCACAACTCAGAAAAGTGAGAGAGTGCATCCATTTAATGTAATAACAAGGATATATGTGAGATGTGTGCTTTTTGTCTACAACATAAATTGGTTCAATACATATCCTATCCAAAAAATAAAAACATATATGGCACCAACATTTTCCCTGTTACAGGGGTTCTACATTGCCAAACACCTTTGTATAGATAATTTTAATTCTACATCCTCGTGCAGTCTCAGTCAAGTAATTTGTGCACATTTTACAGAAAACTAAACTTGTATTATTCTCAGTGTACATTGTTTCTATGCTTTTCATCCTACATCTTCCAAACTTAAAATTAAAAACATTGCTTTTAATTCTTAGTCCAGTCATACAACCCAAATTGTTGGCCAGAAAATTGCTTGCTACTTCGGAACAGTAATATTTATGAAATATGAAGAGTAAGTATACCTAAAATGTATTTTCAGAAAGAGTATTCATCTATGGTTTTGTTTTTGTGCTGGCAGGGAAGAGGGAAATTGTAATTTGAGTGGAGATACTCAGACAATTAATAACAGGTCAAAAATTTACATGTGAAATGAAATCACCGACATTGGCCCAGATATTTTTCCAAGATCATGCTCCTGTTCTTAGAAAAATCAATCTTGTATTTACAGAGGTTTTGCTACTCAGTAATGTTCATGTTTTACAATGAGTTTATGCTATTATGGAAGAATGGCCATTATCCTCTAGATGTCTGAGGCCCTAATCAGACAGCCTCAGCATTTCCTATAATGCATTCCCTTCGGAAATACTATCATTATTACTATAATTCTTCTTAGGCTGCAATCCTATAGCCCCTTACCTGGGAATAAGCGCCATTGATCTCGATGGGACTTACATCTGAGTATATATGCATGCAATTGCATTGTTATTCTATCAAAATGGTTTATAGAATCATTGAGTGATCAACTTCACAGAACATCCTCTTCCTCTCCTTTCTCCTGCAGCCCCCCCTGCCCGCCAACAATCCCTCAAATCTACTCCAGATATTCCCCCAATGCTCCATGTAAGTTTTGGAGTATGTGAAGGGCAGGGGTGTATCATCCAGGGTCCTATGGGTCTTAGACGCCTTACTTTTTTGGGAGCCAGATCCCAGCAGGGTCCCTACATTGCCAGTGTAGACACTAAAACTAGTAATTCAAGCAATATCTCTGACAGTGAGAAAGGACAGTCAAATGGTGACAATGATAGAGAAACAGAAAGCAGTATTCAAGCCTGCCCACATTATTCTATAACCTTAGATAAATTGGTTCAATATATATATAAACTAAAAACAAACCTTAGAAAGGTGCATAATCTTAGAAAGGAGCATAGCTATGAGGGTGTGTGGCTGTGACTATCATGAAGGGACCCTGAACTTCTGAACTTGCCACTATGCTACTAGTGGGGGGGGGGTCTAAAGAGAGGAAGAAAGGAAGGGGCAGTGCAGTTGTGCAAAGGGGAAGTCCATTGTACTTGTGGATTGATGCCATTGGATGTGGCCAATTGAGTGGAACAGTGAGCAGATCACCTCATCTGATCTCAGGTCTGTAACTCGGATGGGAACAGTGTATGTATAATTCCATTTGGATCATTGCTTTCTTCCACCCAAGGATTTTTTTTAAGGCATTGTAATATAACAATTTCCATTTAAATAAACAGAACTTGTTCTTTAGAATAAATACATTTCTGGTCTGATGATGATGATTGATGATGATGATAAATAGCAGATGATGCCCTCTCCCAAAAATGATAATTCTCCATATTGCATCCATTTGAACTACCCAACTTTGTCCATCTAAAATTTCCCCAAGTACAGGGTGGATTTTTCCAGATTACTGTCATTACTTGAGGAGGAAAATACTTCCTTATAGAAGAGTAAAATGTTTTAATTATTTTACGACCTTTGTTAGCATCCTTAATTCTTATGAAACATGCTTAACTAAATGTTTCTAATTAATTCCTGTTACTTTCAGTTTTTATATAGGCTATATAAACTCATGTAAATCTTTATATAAGGTATTTTTGGTTTGTTTATAGAAGATAGGTCTTCAATTTTAGTAGATAAAACGTTGTGATTTTTTAAAGAAAGGATATTTATCCTGATGCTGACAATTTCTAGCTACTAACAGCATGATCCTATGCATGCCTACTCAGAAGATACCAAGCATGTCTACTCAAATTCAATGGCATTTACTGGCAGTTGTGATTGTGGCTTAAAATACACATAGACATTTAGGCTTGATTAGCGGATTATAGATGTTTCTCCTGGTTTTGAGGAAACAACTGATTCTCTATTAATTTCTTTTCAACCCATCTGTAAATATGGCAGCCCAATTATGCAAGGAAGGCTGGCAAAGGCCCTGTTTGACTTGAATTCTGAAGACATATTATCCGGCATCTAAATTACTCTATAGATCCTCTCACTTGAATTTTCCAAGGAAGGAGATTCTCCATGCCTAGGTGGCTTGTAATTCTATCAGCCCTGTAGCCAGGGTGGTGCAAATGGGGGCACTGCCCCCCTTGAGCTATACTTCACCCCTCCCTTGATGTTTCTTTTTCTTTTTGGAAAATTGCCTTTTTAATTTGTGACCAGACAGGCAATGATAGCCTCCGTTTAAAGAATGAAATCTTGTTTTAATAACAGAAGCAATTTAATAATAACAATAGGACCCTCTGAAAAATGCAGTGAATAAGGCAGAGCTAGTGCACAACAAAAGCTTCATCTGGAAGAGCCCCCAAAAGCAGAGCTTGGAAAAGTTACTTTTTTGAACTACAACTCCCATCAGCCCAATCCAGTGGCCATGCTGGCTGGGGCTGATGTGAGTTGTAGTTCAAAAAAGTGACTTTTCCAAGCTCTGCCCAAAAGTCTGCTCACTCAAGACTTTCCCTGACTGAGGGTGAATATTTCAGGATCACAATCACCCTATAATTACTTAAGTGATCCTGAAAAAACAGTCTGTATAGTAACATGACCCTTGAAGAGTAAAATATTAGAACTTAATATTGTGGGCTGCAGTTAGACTTCATTTGCTCTGCTTTTCAGTTTCAGTTTCAGTAGTGTTCTCTACCCAGCCATCATTAAGGCAGAGCTTGGAAAAGTTACTTTTTTGAACTACAACTCCCATCAACCCCAGCCAGTGCATGCTGGCTGGGGCTGATGGGAGTTGTAGTTCAAAAAAGTAACTTTTCCAAGCTCTGCATTAAGGAAGTATATTTGTGTGCTGTAAGAAGTAAGAATTTGTTTATTCTGCAGTTATTATGAGTAGAGCAGGACTAGGTACTTATTGCTAAAGGGTGAAATAAAGAGATAACAAAGTGATCTGAAAAAATCTGCCCTAAATTACCCTTTACTCTTTTAAAGCACTCACTATACTCACAACCATGGTGGCTATTTCTTCTTCTTTTTCTTTACTTGATAGCAAAGGATGAAAACAACCCTAGAGGAACAGAAACACTGCTGTACATGCTACAGTTACCTACACTGTGCACACTACAATTACCTGGCTGGCCACCTAGGCTGTAACTCAGACCTAAGTTATGATTTTCCCAATGTGTGCAGTTCAGCATGAGATCTTTTCAGGTTTTCTGGGCAGAAAAATCAACCCAGCAACCAATACAAAAATTCCCATTGCTTTCCACAATTGGTTTCCAGTCCTTTATATAGCAACCAGTTAAAAAGTTTTCCCTTGATTGTCCAACAGGAAGGAAAACCTAAAGGTCAGCAACAAGAGTAGGAGGGACCTTCAAGGAATTAACACCTTTTAGTATCCCCTTCTTCATTGTAGACAACATCCTTTTTTCTTATGAATCAAACTAACAAAAAAAGCTAATTATTTCCTTGTGTTCATACTAAATTTCTGTTAACTTGACATTTCCATAGCTCATTATGTAAGTAAACACACACTCCACATGGAGAAGTAATGAGAGGGAAGGTCACTGCCTTTCCCTTCCATTAGTTTGGCCCTCACATTGTCTCCATTCGTGGGCAGGGATAATTGGCTGGTGCTATCACCTCTCCCCTCAAAATGCCCCACCTAGAAATATTGTTTCCCCTCCTAACAAGGAAGGTTAGCCATAGGGCTGAATTCCACCATTCTATACAAAACCATATGCTCCCAGGATTTGTCTTATATCCACTAACACCAGGGCCTTTTGTGTAGTGGCACCTGCCATTTGGAATATGCACCCAATGAACATCAGGCAGGCCTTTAAAATATTAGCATATAAGCACCTGCTTAAAACTCATCTGTTCACCCAGGCTTTCCCTGAGAGGTGATCAAGCAATGTTGATGTATTAAAGTGATGTACTTTTTTAAAAATGTTTTTAAAGTTGTTTTAATGTATTTTAAGGTTTTTTATGATGATTTAAAGTGTTTTTAGCATTTCTGTTTGCCGCCCTGGGCTCCTGCTGGGAGGAAGGGCGGGGTATAAATTTAGTAATAAAATAAATAAAACAAATATTTATTAATGTAATGTTATTGTTGATTTTATGTTGGTCACCACCATGATTTTTTCTTAATGTTGGTAGTAGAGAAATTTTGGCAAAGAAGTAAAATGAAAATAGTTCTTTTTGAACAGAAACTTGTGTGTTTAAGCTTGTTTATGTCAAGCAGGTTAAAAAATCACAGTGTACTTTGTGCATTAATCCATGCTCAGAACTAAATCACAAGCAAAGCTGAAAAACCAGCAAAACTATCTCCTACCCTTAACCTGCTTTTATTTGTTCATTTGCTAAAGACACAAGGTGTCCTAGAGAACACAAGCATTATGTTTCGGTGAAAAATTGAAGTGCAATATTTCTCAGCAACAGGTTTATGAAATTCCTTGTCATGCTCAGCTATTTAATATATCCAAATTAAAATCTGCTAGTCACATACACCATTTATTTAAAGAAGAAACAAAAACTCACAGTGCATTCTGAGAAAAATCTCTGTAAGAATATAGGTACCAACATGTAGTCAATGAGATGAGGACACAGATATCACTGACATTTTAGCAACTAGCTTGTGTGCAGCCATGCCAGAGCAAATATTTTAAAGAAATATATAAAACCATCAAAAATATTGCTGTCTAAGAAATATAGGATAGGCCCATTGTATTCAGAATTTGGGTCTGTTCTGTAGTCCATTTCATTGATATCCTTAACTCTTAAGAAATTGCTTACTATTGTCACTACTTTTCGACGGTCAAACATGTAGGCTCTGATTCCCTAGCATATTGCCACATGTGGTGCTTGCAACCTTGGGGTGTCTTTGGATCCAATTAGCAATGCTTTGAATTTCAAAAGCTGGTGACAGCAGTGGCCGTGAGAATGCTTGAATTAGCAGCATTCTTTGGTAGGGATCAGCTGTTTCATTTTAAAATAACAAAACTCAGTATTGGTGGCCTCCACTATAGTATAGGGGCATCGTGTGGTCTATATATACACAAAACAAGGCCAACCCTGCTTCGCACCCGGGACTACCGAGTTGCGGGGCGTGTTTGCGGCCCAGGTGAAGCCTGAGCCTCCATGTCTGGAGAGGGCAAGCACGCCGGACTGGGGTGACGCAGTCACGGCGCGCTTCTAGAGGGGGCAGGGCATGCGAGCTTACTTAAGCTCATGCCATCCGCCCCCTCTCCCTCTTCATAATTGTGGCATAATGCAGCCAAAGCTCTGCTCACGGCTGGAGTTTGATTCCAACGAAAGGAGGAAGTCGAATATCTGTGTGAAGAGAGGAAGAATGACGGCGTGGGACAGACGGAGCTACTGAACAGCGAGGGACAGAGAGCGGCAGCCATTTTCTGGCTGCATGGTCGATGCTTGGGCCTGATCAGCCCATTTAAGGTTGCAGCCATGAGGGCAACGACTGTTAATGCTTCTGTGTGGCTGCAGGTGGCCTGGTGGTGAGGCCTGGCCAAGTTAAGCAAGATTACACAAACATCCTCCCCCCTATACAGGGAGGAAGGAGTGGATGTTAAACAAGGATTACAACCACATACATTTAGGCAGTTAAAGGGAGAGAGAGAGAGAGAGAGAGACGCATCCCTGTGGGTTGCTGATTTCTCCCCCCCCCCATAAAAGGGGAAGGGGGTGAAGGTAATATAAGAGTACCACTTAGATATATTGAACATTCATATTAAATATTAAATAATTAATGATAAATAGATATGAACCCAATGCCTCCTAAGAAGGAGAGAGTTGGGCCAAAAGGGGCATGTGCCTAGCCAGCAGGCCTCGTTAAAAGGGCCTAGCAGGCAGGAAGCGTCTGGGCTGATAATGGTAAAAGAAAGAAACACATTTATAAATAAAGTAAAATACAATAAACATATCAAGTTAATAAACATGCTATATATGTATTTGGCAACCCCTTGCTGCATAGGCCTTTGGGCATTTAAAACCACACACAAACCCTTAGCCCAGGGCAGATTGTGGGAGAAAAGGTGGTTTAGTGTAGTGGTTAGGGTGTTGGACTGCGACCCAGGAGACCAGGGTTCAAGTCTCCCCAACTGCTGTGAGGCGCATTGGGTGACCTTGGGCCAGTTACTGCAGGCTCAGAGCAAATTATGGGAGGAGGCTGTGTTATAACAAGATTCTTTACACTTTCCACTTTTTACAACAAGCCAGTAAGACAGCTGCATAGGCTTTTCGAGCCTGCCAACATAGGCCCTATTTCCCCCTTTGATTGCCAAGGCTGGGTGTGAGTTCAGCCTAGGTAGGGGGCGCCACACAGTGAGGGATGTGGGTGAGGCCCTGGCAGCCTCTATTGGCAATTGTGCAGGGCTCTTTGATTAGGCTTACAGTTTTGTTTTGTTTTTTCCTAGACCCGGGCCTATATTAGGTTGCAGGTACTTTATTCTATTAATTTATTACATGGTGGCTGTTGGGGGATACGGAGCTCTTGGCTAAGCTTCCGACTTGTTGCTAGGCCCAGGAATATATTAGGTTGAGGTAATTAATTCTATTATCATTACATTATATGGTGGCCTTGGTGGGGCCGGGTGAGCCTTCTGGGACTTTGTACCTGTCCTGTTTAGATACTAGTGGTGTGCACAGATGACAAGGTTTTGCTAGAAAATGTCTAAATCTCCATAACTTAGTTGACAGTGATCCTTTTGCAAGTGTCAGTGCCACGCTAATTGTTACCTCTGAGACAGAAGTTGCATTTATTTGAATTTAGTCTCGTATCAAAAACAAAGCATATGGCATTTGTTATATTAAAGAAGGACATGCAAACTTCTGCATGGAATTGAAGGTCTAGCAGATTATAATGTGGCTTGATGGGAGGATAGGAATAACAAGGAAAGCCAGACTGCTTATAAGGCTCTTATCCTAATTCCAGGATCTTAGACTTTACTAAAGCAGGGGCTGCCTTGACAGGATTTTAGATTCCTGTTGACATAGAGGCTGCCTTTTAAGTTCCAGGCAGACTCTTTATCCTTTCCTGATGATTTTGTAACAACAACAACAACGACCAAAAAAAAAAAAAAAACCTTCTTTGTTAGGATTTCTGATATCATTTACCTGCAGTCATATATAGCATGCAACTTTTATATTGGCACTTCTATTTTGATATCAGTTACTTGAAATCAATGTAGCATGCACATTTTGCATTTGAACATTTATTATTATGGTTGTTTGGAAACCCACTAGGAGAAAGCTGCAGTGGGTCCAAATATTGGTGACAGCAGCATATCCTCAGTCTCTGTGCTTTAGGGGAACTGGATTAGCTGCCATGGAATAGTAGTTGGTAAAGTGTACTTACTCATAAATGATTTACTTCCTTTCTTTGCAGAAGGATATGCACAGCAGTGAGATATTAGGCCGGAGGCCTTTAAGGGGGTAAGAGGAAGCCCCCAGCTTAAGCTGCTCAGGGACATGTGTCCCTCCCCAGTTAGACTTGAGGTACTATGAACTTCGCTTACTGGCTACCCGGTTTAAAGGGAAGTTTTGTCTGTGTTATGGTGTTTTTCTTTTGGTTTCCTGATCCCAGATTCCAACTACCAGCTGGCCTTCAGGGCATACAGTCTTAAATCTGTCGTAGTTATGGCCCTAGGATGCAGAGGGCATATTACACCTGATTCACCACCAGTCCTGTTTAAGGGGTCAGACAGTGATGGGTTTATACTGGGTAGTCTGGGATAGTGCGCTGCACTTCATTCAACATGGTGCACGCCTATGATAGAGATGCCTTATGCATTTTTATGTGGCAGAGCATTATCTATGGACTGCTATATTTCTCACATGGAGTGCTTTAGCTCCTTCTGGGAGGGGCAGTCATGGCCTCCAACTCCCAGCTGGCCTTCATGGCCTACAATCTTCAATCTGTTTTAGTTATGGCGGTAATTGCCAGGGACAGAGTGTAAAGATGTACAGTTGGGCAGAGTTCTTGACCCCTTCCTGGCCACCCCAGTCGGGTAGGGCCTTAAAAGGCAGTGGGCAAATTATGCCTGATTCACAACCAGTCTTATTTAAGGGGTCAGGCAGTAACGGGTTCATACCTGATAGTCTAGGAACGGTGCTCTATGCTTCATTTAACATGGTGTGCACAGTTGGCAGAGCATTGCCTATGGACTGCTATATTTCTCGCATGGAGTGCTTCAGATCCTTCTGGTAGGGGGCAGTCAGGAGACAAGTGGACTCAGAAACAGTGGGGCACTATCTGTATGATGGGCTGTTCATCGGTAGGGCAGATTTTGGGGTGCATGTTAGCACCTGAGGTCACAGCTTATAGTATGGATATGTAACTGGGGGGTTCCCTTGAAAACTGGGAATATGGAGGATCCTGTCCCAGTGTTCACCTTTCTGGGTATCAAGATTGGCTCTTTGCCAGTGCTCTGTCACGGAACCAGATTGAGAGATTTCACCACCTGGCGCCGTGGGCCAAGGCTCAGCTGGACATGATCCCGCCAGATCTGTGGGAGATTGGCAACTTGAGTCGAAGAGAGTGATAAGCCTGTCCATTGCGCCCAGTACTATGGCCAGCTACCAGAGAGCAGGTAGGGAGCTATTGGCTTTCAGGGTAGAAAGGGGTTACGTACAGCAGTGGCCCATCCCAGTGGAACACCTCATAGAGTTTTGCGTGGAAGGGAGGAGGAAGGGCCTTGCCGTTAAGACTATTCGAGGTAAGCTCTCTGGCCTATCCTTTTTGGCCAAGTCCCGAGGTTTGCGGGACTTTTCTGATGACTTCCGACTTCGTAAGATGTTGGAAGGCTGTGCAAGGGAACACCCCGCCACTTCTGATCCTCGCTCCCCTATTCACCCAGAACTTTTGCTAGGGCTCTTGTCCCAATTTGAACGTTTATGTTCATCGTCTTTTGAGGCCCTGCTTTTTCATGTGGCCGCACTTACACTGTTCTTCAGAGCTTTTAGGATCAGTGTGGTGCTGGCGGGGTCCAGGACTGACCTATCCTCCCGTGCCCTTTTGCTGTCTGACTTTAGTTGGAGGGAGGGACAGGCTACCCTCCAGCTATGCTGGTCAAAGACTGATCAGCGCAGGAGGGGACGTATGGTGGTGCTTTCCCCCTCACAGCTGCACGAAATTTGCCCTGTAGCTGCATTAACCAAGTTCTTAACAGTCCGTGGACAACAGCCTGGATACTTATTTGTACATAAGGATGGCCTCCCCCTTTCTAGATTTCAGTTTTGGGTGGTTACTAGGTTAGCCCTTGGGCATATGGGACTCGATCCCAACACGTTTAGAACACATTCTTTCCGTATTGGTGCAGTGTCTACGGCTGCCTGCTTGGGTTTTTTCCCAAGGCCAGTTACAGTCCCTGGGCAGATGGCGTTCTACAGCCTATAGGTCTTATATTCGGCCTTTTCGAGGGGTTCCAAAAACCAGTTTGTGACTTGTTTCTGTCACTGTTATGAGTTTCCATTGTTTGTTTTGACAGGCCGCTGGAAGGGAGACGAAAGAGTGCACATCCTCCTCTGTGGCCATAGTATGGTCTTTTGGGCAGGCAGTTACTTAAAGCCAAGTCCCTCAGTTGGCAAGCATGTGTGACATGCAACGGAGAGGCTACGACAGCCTCAGTTACTAAAAGCCCAGTCCCTCAGTTGGCAAGCATGTGTGACATGCAACAGAGAGGCTACGACGGCCTCAGTTACTTAAAGCCAAGTCCCTCAGTTGGCAAGCATGTGTGACATGCAGCGGAGAGGCTACGATGGCCTTCGTTGTGCTGGGCAAGGCCCTCAGTTGGCAAGCATGTGTGACATGCAGCGGAAAGGCTACGACGGCCTCAGTTACTCAGGGCAAGGCCCTCAGTTGGTGAGCATGTGTGACATGCAGCGGAGAGGCTATGACGGCCTTGGTTGCGCTGGGCAAGGCCCTCAGTTGGTGAGCATGTGTGACATGCAGCGGAGAGGCTACGACGGCCTCAGTTACTCATGGCAAGGCCCTCAGTTGGTGAGCATGAGTTTACCCCGTAGACACTGGAATTGTATGGGTGACCCTAGGGGGATAAATAGGACCCGCAAAAAAGTAAATAGGCAGCTCCGTCTTGCTCTATTGGACTCTGGTGGTTTTGTCATTCACCATCCAGAGATAAGGCGCAGTAAGGTTGAGCTATATCGGTCAGATGGCGTTCATATGACCGATGTAGGTAATGATATCCTTTTAGAAGACCTGCAGAGGGGCTTGAAGGACATCTTGTCGGAATGTGGGGTAAAGGGTGACTAAACAGAGGTTTGTCCCCTTTCTGTGGCGAGGAAGTGCGGGAAAGGTTGAAGGTGAAGGGCAGCTAGGTGACACCTTTAGGCACCTTTGGAGGTGATAGGCGGTTCCGGAGGCCTGCAGCTCCGGGTTTTATGGCCCGAGGGCAGGATACGGGTCGCCTTTGGGGCCAACAGGTCTCATCCACCCAGAGTTTCAGGGCACCGGGGGGCGGTGACGCAGGTTGGCCTCCCTACGCACAATTGGAGTGTGGTCGGGGCAAGGGGTTGACAGATTGCACCCCTTTGCCCGACAGGGGTTTGAGTCGCCCGAATAGCTGCAAGCAGGCTTTGCCTGACTCACCAGTTGAATCCCGCACTTATGTTCCCCTTTGCAGGTTCATTATCATAATATGAATTTGGTTTAATAAAGTGGCCCGTTGTTTAATAATAATAATAAATTTAATTTTTGAGTCGCCTATCTGGCCGAAACCACTCTAGGCGACGTACAACATTAAATTCAACAATACATAATAATACAATACATAATAAAATACAGCGCTGTCAACAATAACCATTTTAAAAAGCGGCAGTACAGGGCCATCAATAGACAATTTTAAACCAATATAATGTTTAACCTATCATATTGTGTCTGCGTCTTATTTCACCCCTGGGTTGCAAATAATAGACATCATTCAGTGATCCACACCACAGTATGACAGAACAGGTAAAAAATGATTTGACTGCCTCATGCTCCATCCCTAATATATGAAAATTATTTTCAGTTTCCTTCTTTTGTACTTTTAAAGAAAAAATGTACCAGCTTTTTGGGGCGGGCTTAATTCTCAAAAGACTGGTAATTATGCTGATTTAATTTCTAAGTGAATCAACTTTTTTCCTAATTTTTTCCTGGACAACTGCTACTGTTTTAGTCAATAATATACATTAATCTGGCCATTCAATCTAGGTTTAAAATTGCACCTTCACAACCCAGTTGGTTGGGACAAAGCAATACCAATGTCAAGGACCACAGACTAAATTATAAATGAAATTGTCTGAAAGCTTTATTAGTACACAATGCTCAATACAGAAACAATAGAGAAATAATATTGGTGGTTTCCAAAATAGGAACAGTATGCCCCCTATTCAGATATTACCTTGTAAAAGGCATAGTATGTCAGATATGGTTGCCATGTCAGAAGCATCCCAAACCCTGAAATTTCAGGGGTGAGACCTAGTGATGTTATGGAGTGGGACCTAGTGATGTCACAAGGCAGGCCCTGGAGCTGGCTGCATCCCATTGATGGGTGGTGGCCAGTTCCTAAGCTGGGAGGGTGCAACAATCTCCCTTCACTAGGATGATTTAGGCCCATTGACATGCCCCCTGGCCTCAGAGCCAGCTGCATTCAATGGGGAGGTGAAGAGGAACTTCCTTCTCACCCCGCCAATTGAATGCAGCCTGCTCTGAAGCCAGCGGCACACATCAACAGGCCTAAATCTTCCTGGGGATGGGAGATTTGGGCCCGTTGTGTCCCTGTTGATCAAAAACCCATGATTGGGGTGCCTCACCTGGAGACCTGGAGAGGACCCAAAAAAACTGGAGTCTCCATGTAAAACCCAGAGACCTGCTAATGCTAAAAAAAAAAGTGAAAGAAATGACATCATAAATTCATTGTCCAAGCAATCAGTCAAAGCATCCTAGGAAGATGCCTCCCCACTAAAACTCTGCCTACTCAATGCCTTAAGTTTCCTGGCAATTTCAGACTGCCTATCATTGTGGAAGAAGGTTCATATCTATCAATTGGTGACTAAATAACATGCTTTATGAGTGAACCCATTACTATAGAAAGGAATTACTCAGTTGTGGCAGGAACCAAGTAAAAAAATTAAAAACTTTTAGAGATTAGAATATCTTTATGCTTCTAAAGAGTTTGTTGTTGTTATGTGCCTTCAAGTCAACTACGACTTATGGTGACCCTATGAATCAGCGACCTCCAAGAGCATCTGTCATGAACCACCCTGTTCAGATCTTGTAAGTTCAGGTCTGTGGCTTCCTTTATGGAATCAATCCATCTCTCATTTGGCCTTCCTCTTTTTCTACTCCCTTCTGTCTTTCCCAGCATTATTATCTTTTCTAATGAATCACGTCTTCTCATGATGTGTCCAAAGTATGATAAGCTTAGTTTCATCATTTTAGCTTCTAGTGATAATTCTGGCTTAATTTGTTCTAACACCCAATTATTTGTCATTTTCACAGTCCATGGTATCCACAAAGCTCTCCTCCAACACCACATTTCAAATGAGTTGATTTTTTTCTTATCCGCTTTTTTCACTGTCCAACTTTCACATCCATACATAGAGATCAGAAATACCATGGTCTGAATGATCCTCACTTTAGTGTTCAGTGATACATCTTTGCATTTGAGGACCTTTTCTAGTTCTCTCACAGCTACCCTCCCCAGTCCTAGCCTTCTTCTGATTTCTTGACTATTGTCTCCATTTTGGTTAATGACTGTGCCGAGGTATTGATAATGCTTGACAAGTTCAATGTCCTCATTGTCAATTTTAAAGTTACATAAATCTTCTGTTGTCATCACTTTAGTCTTTTTGACGTCCAGCTGTAGTCCTGCTTTTGTGCTTTCCTCTTTAACTTTCATCAGCATTCATTTCCAATCGTTACTGGTTTCTGCTAGTAGTGTGGTATTGTCTGCATATCTTAAATTATTAATATTTCTCCCTCCAATTTTCACACCTCCTTCATCTTGGTGCAATCCTGCTTTCCGTATGATATGTTCTGTGTATAGATTTCTGTCTGCTCAGAAATACAAAAACAGGGAGGGAGTTAAGCATTCAGGAGGCTACAACACTTGCTTGTGGGTTTTATTTGGCTCAGTGGCTTTCACATTGTTATGGCCTACTTTAAACTTTACATCTGTCCTATATTTGTCTTCTAAATTGTGGACTCTGCCTGTAAAAACATTTATTCCAAAAAGTGATACATTAAACTCTCACACTTTGGGAGAGAAACAGATAACAATGATGTTACCATATCCAAGGTGAAAAGTTGTCCACAGCCACTTGACAGGGAGATAAAATGTTAGGCATGGAGCGGGGGGGGGACACACTGTGAACGATTTTCAGTGTCTATCTATTGAATGTTTAGCATGGCAACACTATGCATGCCTACTCAGAAGTTAGGCCAACTGGGTTCAAAAGGACTTACTCCTAGGTAAGTGTGTATAGGATTACATCCTTAGTAATTTATATATTTATAAAATTTATATACTACTTAATATAAAAAGAAATCTCTAAGTGGTTGCATGAGATATAATCAGGAAGAAATATCAATATCAGTTTATACTAGAATACAAGATTATGATAAGAGTTTCTAAAAGCTAAGTAAAAACAAGAATCAAACTATACATCATAAGTAAGAATGAGCAATACATGAAACAAGAGTTTAAAAATTAAGAATCAGAGCCAAAGAAAGGTTGGAGAAACATACATGTCTTTAGGAGGAGTGTAAAGCACATCACCCCCTCTAGGATGCACACCTTAACGTGGTGAAGGGGTTTGAGAGTGTTGAAGAAGCTAAGAGCAATGCCGTCAGGAGTCTAGACCAAAACACTAGACTCCTAGCAGGGGCACCCAAGGCGGAATGGTCAAAGCTGAAACACCAGACTAAGACGCATCCAAACTCAGAGGAAGCCAATGGTAAACCACCTTTGAATATCTCTTACCACGAAAACCCTATGAACAGAGTATCCAAAAGGCAACATGAGATAGTGCTGGAAGATGAGACTCCCAGGTCAGAAGGCACTCACCAAGATACTGGGGAAGAACAAAGGACAAGCATGAGTAGCACTGTGACTAATGACACAGTTGGGTCAAAGCCGAAAGGAAACCCAGAGGCTGATGCGCACAGATGCGAAAGGCGAGTCCGGAGTTGTACGACGCACACAATAGGAACATGGAATGTGAGAAGCATGAACCAGGGAAAGTTAGAAATTCTCAAGCAAAAAATGGAGCGTATCAACATGACAATACTTGGTGTGAGTGAATTAAAATGGACAGGAATGGGACATTTTCAATCAGGCAACTACAAAATATTTTATGCAGGAAATGAGAAATCAAGAAGAAATGGGGTTGCTTTAATAGTGAGAAGTGATGTAGCAAAAGCAATTAGGAGCTTCAAAGCAAGGTCTGAGCAAGTGATATCAATGAGATTAAAAGGGAAAACTGTTAACATAACCATCATCCAAGTCTACGCTCCAACGGCAAATGCAGAAGAAGAAGAATTGGAGAGATTTACGCAGAAGTACAGGAAGAAATTGAGCACACACCAAAACAAGATGTGCTGATAATCATGAGGGACTGGAATGCAAAAGTAGGGAACAGAGAAGAACTAGGAATTGTGGGGAAATGGGGCTTAGGAGACAGAAATGAAGCAGGAGAAAGACTTATTGAATTCTGTGAAGCCAATCATTTGTTTCTTGCGAACTCATTTTTTGAGCAATCAAAAATACGACTGTACATGTGGACATCACCAGATGGTCAATATAGGAATCAAATTGATTATATAATTGGCAACAGAAGATGGAGAAGTTCCATACTTTCTGCAAAAACAAGACCAGGAGCAGACTGCGGTACAGATCCTGAATTGGTTGTAACAAAAATCAGAGTAAAGCTAAAGAAGACCAACGAAGTAATCATAATGCCAAAATACAATTTAAATAACATCCCAGAAGCATATAAAGATCAAATAAGGAACAGGTTTGAGGCTTTAAACTTAGTTGACAGAGAACCAGAAGAACTATGGAATGAAGTCAGAGACGTTATCAGAGAAGAATGCAAAAAGACAATATCTCTAGTTAAAGAGAGAGAAAGACCTCAATGGATGACTGAAGAAACTCTTAAAATGGTTAAAGAGAGAAGGAAAGCAAAAGCAAAAGGAGAGAGAAACACAGTCACAACATTAAATGCAACAACACAGTGACTAGTACGTAGGGACAAAGAGAACTATTACAATAGTTACTGTATAGAAATAGAAGAGGACCACAAAAAGGGTAGAACAAGAGCTGTATTCCAAAAGATTAGAGAAATGAAAGGGAAATTTAAACCAAGAGTAGGGATGTTGAATAATCAACAGGGCAACACACTGACTGAACGAGATGAAATACAAGGAAGATGGAAGCAATACACTGAAGAACTTTATGAAAGAGATGCCAGGATGACAGATTCATTTACGGAGGAACCGTATGATGAAGAACCAGAAATTTTAGAATGCAAGGTGAAAGCTGCTCTTAAAGTACTTGGAAGAAACAAATCACCAGGAATAGATGGCATACCAATAGAGTTGTTACAAGCTACTGAGACTGAATCTGTCCAAATTTTGACAAAAATCTGTCAAGAAATATGGAAAACTAATCAATGGCCCACAGACTGGAAACGTTCCATATACATCCCAATTCCAAAGAAAGGGGATCCCAGGGAATGCAGTAATTATCGAACTATTGCCATAATATCCCATGCAAGTAAAGTGATGCTCAAGATTCTACAACAAAGGCTCTTACTATATATGGAGCGAGAAATGCCAGAAGTCCAAGCTGGATTTAGAAAGGGAAGAGGCACCAGAGATCATATTGCAAACATACGTTGGATAATGGAACGGAGCAAGGAATTTCAGAAGAAAATCACCCTGTGCTTTATAGATTACAGCAAAGCCTTTGACTGTGTAGATCATGGAAAACTATGGAATGCTTTAAAAGAAATGGGGGTGCCACAACATCTGATTGTCCTGGTGCACAACCTATACTCTGCACAAGAGGCTACTGTAAGGACAGAATATGGAGAAACCAATTGGTTCCCCATCAGGAAGGGTGTGAGACAGGGGTGTATTTTATCACCCTATTTATTTAATCTATACGCAGAACATATCATACAGAAAGCGGGATTGGACCGACACTTCCCAGGAGGATCCCTCCGCCTGTGCAGCTCTAAGACGGGCTCCCGTCTTGGATGAAACTTTTTCAGTTTTAAATCCAGTCAGAAGGGTCTTTTTTGACTGGGGATAATTTCTTCCGGATAAGGAAGAAACGTGAGATTTCCCACACAGCTTTGTTGTGATTGTTGGAGACTGGAATTCGTCAGAATTGTCTGTGAAAGAAGGTCTTCCAGCAGCTCGGATGGAGCGAGGATTTCTAGCTAAGCTCAGCTGAATAAGTGACCCGTTTTTTTTTCCTTTAAAGAAAGACGGACTAACAGGCAAGCATCTTCCTGTCTACGCTTTATTATTTTCTTATCTATACAGCTAAAGAGATTTGTCAAAGGAACAGCAATTAAGAAAACCTGGGTGAGCCAAAACTTTCCTTATCTTTTACTCACGGAACTAAGGGGGAAGAAAATAAAAATAGCCTATATTTTTTTTTTATTGCAAAAAGCTGACATGGAAAATAGCATTATAAAGATTTCAACGGATGAGGGGTTTCTGATTGGAAGAGAAAGGAAAAATCTTTTTGATTTATAAGACTTTTGTGTAACACATGTCTGGGACTATTTTTTCTGATCTACTTTTTTTTGACGAATCTGCTCTTTCCTTCTGCTACTAGTTATTTGGATGCTGTGAACTAAAGCTGTTTTTGCACTTCTGGGCATACAAGAGATAAGGGCTGTCTAGAGTGTGACGTCAGTTGGTTTGAAAGATTAACTTTTGTAACTGGATAAAGACATAAACTGTTCTTTGCTTGGGACATTGAAAATTGAAGGAGTTTTGTTCCTTTGGCTTTAAGAATGACAATTAAGAAGATCATGGATGTACAAGAAGGGACTTTATCTTTAGACATGTTTCAGAAAATAATGAATGGGATTAAGTCAATAAAACAAGAACTGAGAAATAATAGTCAAGCGTTGAGAATTGAATTTGACGAAATGAGACAGGAGCTGAAAGAAATTCAGGATTCTATGAGAAAGGAGAATAAAGATAGATCTGGAAAACCAAAAAAGGATGAAACAGAAATTAAAGGCAAGGTTCAAACTATGGAGGTTGGATTAAATATGGACATGGAAAAAGATTTGGATTTCCTGGCTGTGATGGATCCTGTGATGGATGCTATTCAGGTCCATCTCTTAGTGACTGTCTACGCACTTCAAAAGGTTGGAGTTAATGTTAAATCTCTGAACAAACATGCATCCTAATTCACTGTATTCATTATAAATTCATGACCAACAGGCAATGGTGTAAAATCTGAATTATCAGATTTTTTTTAAAAAAAAACAAGCATACATATGAGAGTACAAAGAACTGGGGGGGGGTTTCTCAGTGTAATAATGTTAAGATTTACAAAGACCTCACATGTTGAGCTAAGCAAATGGGAATCCACTGTATGCTCTATAAATAACAAAAGTGTCGGTTACTACTGCAAATGATTGTAAATTTGGTAGAACCAAATAATTTTGAAATCTGGACAAAGTATGCAGGCCACTTACAGTCATTTCCCAGTCACTCCTATCACTGTCACTGATCAGCAAAATCTACTGTTGTTTATCAGATTTCTTACCCGCCCTTTACTACAAATTTCTGGGGCAAATTACAACAATATATTATTATTATTATTATTATTATTATTATTATTTATTACATTTGTATACCATCCCATAGTCGAAACTCTCCGGGCGGTTTCCAACAATTAAAAACATTAAAAACAAATACACAAATTTAAAAACACTTCTTTTTTAAAAAATCAAAAACACATGCTAAAATGCCTGGGAGAAAAAGAAAGTCTTGACCTGGCGCCAAAAAGATAACAGTGTTGGCGCCAGGCACACCTCATCACAAAGATCATTCCATAATTTGGGGACCACCACTGAGAAAGCCCTCTCCCTTGTTGCCATCCTCCGAGCTTCCCTCGGAGTAGGCACCCAGAGGAGGGCCTTGGATGTTGAGCATAGTGTATGGGTGGGTTCATGTTGGGAGAGGCGTTCCATCAGGTATTGTGGTCCTAAGCCATGTAAGGCTTTATAGATTAAAACCAGCACCTTGAATTGAACTCGAAAACATACAGGCAGCCAATGCAAGCGGGCCAGAATTGGTTTTATATGTTTGAACCGTCTGGTCCCTGTTACCAATCTGGTCACTGCATTTTGCACAAGCTGCAGTTTCCAAACCATCTTCAAAGGCAGCCCCATGTAGAGTGCATTGCAGTAATCTAATTTGGAGGTTACCAGAGCATGGACAACTGAAGCCCAGTTATCCCTGTCCAGATAGGGGCGTAGCTGGGCCACCAACTGAAGTGGCCCTACAATTATAAAAACAAATAAAACTATTTATATAATTATAAAAAAATAAAACAATTTCAAACAAAAGCATCACAGTATAGATTAAACAAAACAGAAGAGATTAATGGTTGGGTCTTAACTACTGGTAACTCTCTGTAGCTTGATCTACAACCTGGTTGAGCTACAGTACTTTCATTTCAATCCACTTCATGTTAGTGGCATCAACAGTGCAGTCCTATACATGTATACTCAGAAGTAGGTCATACTGAGTTCCGTGAAACTGATTCCAAAGGAGCCTTACTCCGTTTAGACCCAAGTACTTGCAATAAAATGGTGATTGGCAGGTGAGCAGTCTTGCCCACCTATGAAACTTGGCCTCTGTGTTTGTTTGCAGGGGAAGATTACAATCTGGCCCACTGGCCAGTTCCCCACCAACCCCCTCATCCCACCCCTGCACTAAAGTACTAACGGATTACCTGATATACAATTTAATAGCTACCATACAATATGTTCAAGATTCTAAATGCCAGTAGTTGCACTTGCTTCAATGCATGGCAAGGCAGCTATGTATATCCACTGCTAGAAACTGATCAGCCTAGATTTTGTTTCTGCCATGGCATTATAGAGGATTTTTTTAATGCACTTAACTGACATACCAAAAACATGAAGCAGCTAGAAACCAATACAGATGAGGGGTCTTTTCCCATACACACATTTCCTGAGATGATCATAAACATAAGAGTCAAGCTATGCAAAATGAAGTGGTACACAAAGATGGTAGAATTCTAAACTGTACCACTTCAGATTGCTGGTGGGAAGGGATCGCATTTTTGAATGCTCCTCCATATTAAAAACTCCACTTCTTTAGTACACTAGTACATAAGATAGAACGTTCAGCAATTGTATCATGCAGATAGCTTTTTCTATGGGGAATATTCAAAAATATGGCACTCACACTTTACATTGTAAAGTGATACAATCCAGAGTTCCATAACATTAGTTGAGCACTCCATTCTGTAGAATAAATAGAAAGGCTATAAGAAATGGCCTTTGAGCACCTCAGTGTCCTTCCAAATACTTCAATGTCACACATATTCTATCTCCACATCACCAAATTTGCATGTTCTTTTTGAATCAGCCAAGGTGAAAATCAGTTTTCTACTATACTAAAAATAAATTATTCAACTCTCCAGTTGCTACAGAAACCTTTATTTTTATTTATTGCCACTTACTGGCTCTTGTATCTCAAAATTTCACAAAAAGCTTTCCAAAAAGTTACAGTATTTACAGCACAATGCCAGATATGGTTTTTCTGAAGGACATCCCATAGAATTCAATGAGATTTACTCATAAGCAGTGGAGGCTGGTGCATATTGTCTACTAGGGCACAAGCCTGCCATGGAAAATTGTAAGCAAAAATGTAAAAGTTTTCACAAAATCACGAACATCTCAAAGACACACTCTTTCCTGTCCCTACACCTTCATATCCTTCCATCTGAATTTGGAGAGACTCCTAGAGACCTTTCTGTCAATCTTCCATTCTCTGATCAATCAGCTATCTGCACCACTCAGCCAATTCCAGTCTAATCCCAATCCAAAACTATTGCTAATGACCAGGAAGTTCCTCCCACCTGTCTCCAGGCAAAAAAAAAATGTGGAAAATGAGCACATTCCTAGGCCTATAACTTCCTAAGAACTGGCACTTTTGGAGGATTCCCCCCCATCCCCGCTGTTTCCAGTTTGATGTGTTATACTGATTGCTGTTACCAGTTTGATGTGGGCAGACTGAGTGCCTGTACAACCCACCCAGGCAAGCCAGCAAATAACCACATATTGAATTTACCTTTGACCTACATGTGAAATCCAATTTTTATAGACCTGAATATCCTAGTTGTGTCCCAGGTTCTTTTTTCATGATTCCAGACCTTATCCCTTCCCCAATTCAGTATCAGGAGTAGGCAGGATGGACTTTTGCTTTT
This sequence comes from Rhineura floridana, assembly GCF_030035675.1. Lineage (NCBI taxonomy): Eukaryota > Metazoa > Chordata > Lepidosauria > Squamata > Rhineuridae > Rhineura > Rhineura floridana. The sequence continues at coordinate 67,849,003 of NC_084480.1, read as the reverse complement.
ACTATTCTTAATTCATTGGTATTACATTTATAACTATCCCACCTTTCCTCTGAGGAGTTCAAGGTGGCATTCATGGGTCTGCTTTCCCTGATGTTATCCCCATGTTATCCTCATAACAACCCTGTGAGTAGATTAGGCTGAGAAACCATGACTGGACAAGGTCACAAAGTGATCTTCAAGGCTGAGCGGTGATTTTAACTCATGTCTCCCAGGTCCTAGTCCATTTAATATCCCTCCACCTCAGTCCACGTTCTGGAAATAATAGAACTGAGTAAGCTGGGGGAGGCGAATAATCTTTTCCCATAGGTCTGGAAGTTCATGGGGGCCCTTGTTAACAATCCTGTGTGGCACCTTTAAGGCAAACCAATTCAGGCTGCAATCCTGTGCAAATTTATTAAGGGACCAACCCCATGGAATTCACTGGGGCTTACTTCTGAGTAATGTACAGTCATTGTGGCATGAACCCAAAACAGACATTATGACACTAGCAACCCGTTCTGAACCAATGTAAGACTTAGGTGCTAAGTATTTATCAGCTACAATATTTATGTGTCCACAGTATCATTTCAAGGAAGAAGGATGGGAAGAAAACCAGAGTAACTTGGCCATACCTCCAAGACCAACTTAGCCACGAACCAGCCCCACCAGGCCCAGCGTTCATCAGCCGTCAATGTTTGCAGTTCAATTTCTCTTTATTTGTTCTTACACACACAGTTACAATCAGGTGAGGAAGAGAGCAGGGATGAGCCTGTTGACTCCATGGCCTCTGTCACTTCTAGTCATTGACTTTGTTGCCTTCTGCATGTGTTATATCATTTATAACACAGTGGCACCCACCGCCCCGAAGAGCTGCAAGGCTACGAGGCCTGGGAGCTAATGCTGTAGGGTCGGAAGGCCTGCGGGCCAGACCAGTTGGTCGGCCTGCCGGTTGCCGCCACCCTGTTTTCACTTTACCAGCAGCAGCGGCGTCCTGGGCCAGGGCATGCAGATGGAGACCCCCAGCATTAAGCTGCACTAGTCCTGGCCTGAGCTGCAGGCCATCACCGTTTTGGACTAGTGTACTGCCCCTTGAAATAGCTGTAAGTTCAGGTGGTATGGAATGCCTTTCCTGGATATTTTTTCTTAATTAATGTTATTTGCTATTTAATTTAATTTTTTGTACAATGTATTGCTTTATTGATGTATTGCCTTGTTGATGTATTTTTATATTTGTGTTTACTTTTTCTGTAAGCTGCCTTGAGGGCCATTTGGCCGAAAGGTGGGGTATAAACAAACATTAACATAACATAACATATTTTGTCTGAAGGGTAAGTGGAATCCAGCAATTTCTCTCCTTTATGCACTATTTGAGCCTGGATGGGGCCTGAAGCTGCTTGTAAACAGAGGTTTGTTAATACTGTGCAGAGGTGTGAGTTAGCTTGGAGTAGGCTGTGAACTCTGTCATAGCAAATGTTCCTTCCTGATTAGATCATTTGCATGCTTCTAGCAAGAAGTGACTCATGCAGAAATCACTCTTTGAAGTAGACAGTAAACAGTAAACAAGATCTGGTGCCTTACCAGTATTTTATGAGTACAGCAGTGAAGGCATGATAACAGTGTAGTAAACAACTACAGAGTATTCTCTGAGGTGACAGTGCCATCAATTGGCCACTTACAATACTAGAAATGGCCTATGATAGCCATTTCTCTACCTATAAAGAAAACACACAGGCACACAGAGAGGAGACATAGAGAGAAAACACAGAGACAGCAGCCATCAACCGTCACACATCAATGGTACAGACTCTGTGGATGGTTAGGGAGGGCTGCTGGACAAGAGAGCCCCACTCTCTTGTGATATAGGAGAAGAGGCCTCCTCTCTCCATAGCTTAGTCTGGTAAAGTATAATCTGCAATAAATATCTTATTTGTAATGCTGAACTATAATCTGTTAGCTGAATAAAACTACATTAAGTACCATAGCTGGTGTCAAACTTTATTGCTTATCCTACCTCATAAAAGAACATCTGTTCCTACACACACCAGTCAAATGTAAAGGGGGTGAGAGAACAGCATGTTAGGAAGGGAACTTGTGTAGGCTTCCCTTGTGATTTAGAATCTTCATCTTCCAGGGCTCTAAATTGTGCAGAGAGGCTACATTAGTAGATTGTGGTGTTGTTGTTATGTGCCTTCAAGTCAATTACGACTTATGGCAACGATGTGAATCAGTGACATCCAGCAGCATCTGTCATGAACCACCCTGTTCAGATCTTGTAAGTTCAGGACTGTGGCTTCCTTTATGGAATCAATCCATCTTTTGTGTGGTCTTCCTCTTTTTCTACTCCCTTCTGTTTTTTCCAGCATTATTGTCTTTTCTAGTGAACCATGCCTTCTCATGATGTGTCCAAAGTAACCTCAGTTTCATCATTTTATCTTCTAGTGACAGTTTTGGTTTAATTTGTTCTAAGTATTTGTCTTTTTTGCAGTCCATGGTATGCGCAAAGCTCTCCTCCAACACCACATTTCAAATGAGTTTATTTTTCTCTTATCCGCCTTTTTCACTGTCCAACTTTCACATCCATACATAGAGATTGGGAATACCATGGTCTGAATGATACTGACTTTGGTCTTCAGTGATACATCTTTGCATTTGAGGACCTTTTCTAGTTCTCTCACAGCTACCCTCCCCAGTCCTAGCCTTCTTCTGATTTCTTGATTATTGTCTCCATTTTGGTTAATGACTGTGCCGAGGTATTGATAATCCTTGACAAGTTCAATGTCCTCATTGTCAACTTTAAAGTTACATAAATCTTCTGTTGTCATTACTTTAGTCTTTTTGATGTTCAGCTGTAGTCCTGCTTATGAGCTTTCCTCTTTAACTTTCATCACCATTCGTTTCAAATCATTACTGGTTTCTGCTAAGTATGGTATCATCTGCATATCTTAAATTATTGATGTTTCCAATTTTCCCTCCAATTTTCACACCTCCTTCATCTTGGTCCAATCCTGCTTTCCGTATGATATGTTCTGCGTATAGATTAAACAGGGTGATAAAATACACCCCTGTCTCACACCCTTTCCGATGGGGAACCAATTGGTTTCTCCATATTCTGTCCTTACAGTAGCCTCTTGTGCAGAGTATAGGTTGTGCATCAGGACAATCAGATGTTGTGGCACCCCCATTTCTTTTAAAGCATTCCATAGTTTTTCATGATCTACACAGTCAAAGGCTTTGCTGTAGTTTATAAAGCACAGAGTGATTTTCTTCTGAAATTCCTTGGTCCTTTCCATTATCCAACATATGTTTGCAATATGATCTCTGGTGCCTCTTCCCTTTCTAAATCCAGCTTCTGGAATCTTGAGCATTACTTTACTTGCATGGGATATTAAGGCAATAGTTCAATAATTACTGCATTCTCTGGGATCCCCTTTCTTTGGAATTGGGATATATATTGAACGCTTCCAGTCTGTGGGCCATTGATTAGTTTTCCATATTTCTTGACAGATTTTTGTCAAAATTTGGACAGATTCAGTCTCAGTAGCTTGTAGCAACTCTATCGCTATGCCATCTGTTCCTGGTGATTTGTTTCTTCCAAGAATTTTAAGAGCAGCTTTCACCTCACATTCTAAAAGTTTTGGTTCTACATCATATGTTTCCTCCGTGAATGAATCTGTCATCCTGGCATCTCTTTTATAGAGTTCTTCAGTGTATTGCTTCCATCTTCCTTTTATTTCATCTCGGTCAGTCAGTGTGTTCCCCTGTTGATTATTCAATATCCCTCCTCGTGGTTTAAATTTCCCTTTCATTTCTCTAATCTTTTGTTATGCGGCTCTTGTTCTTCCCGTTGTGTTGTCCTTTTCTATTTCTGTACAATAACTATTGTAGTAGTTTTCTTTGTCCATACGTACTAGTCACTGTATTGTTGCATTTAATGTTGTGACCGTGTTTCTATCTCCTTTTGCTTTTGCTTTCCTTCTCTCTTTAACCATTTTAAGAGTTTCTTCAGTCATCCATTGAGGTCTTTCTCTCTTTTTAACTAGAGATATTGTCTTTTTGCATTCTTCCCTGATAATGTCCCTGACTTCAGTTCATAGTTCTTGTGGTTCTTGGTCAACTAGTTTAAAGCCTCAAACCTGTTCCTTATTTGATCGTTATATGCTTCTGGGATGTTATTTAAATTGTATTTTGGCATTATGATTACTTTGTTGGTCTTCTTTAGCTTTACTCTGATTTTCGTTACAACCAGTTCATGATCTGTACCGCAGTCTGCTCCTGGTCTTGTTTTTGCAGAAAGTATGGAACTTCTCCATCTTCTGTTTCCAATTATATAATCAATTTGATTCCTATATTGACCATCTGGTGATGTCCACATGTACAGTCATCTTTTTGGTTGCTCAAAAATGTGTTGGCAAGAAACAAATCATTGGCTTCACAGAATTTGATAAGTCTCCTGCTTCATTTCTGTCTCCTAAGCCCCATTTCCCCACAATTCCTAGTTCTTCTCTGTTCTCTGCTTTTGCATTCCAGTCCCCCATGATTATCAGCACATCTTGTTTTGGTGTGTGATCAATTTCCTCCTGTACATCTGCGTAAAATCTCTCCAGTTCTACTTCTTCTGCATTTGACGTTGGAGCATATACTTGGATGATGGTTATGTTAATATTTTTCCCTTTTAATCTCATTGATATCACTCGCTCAGACCTTGCGTTGTAGCTCCTAATTGCTTTTGCTACATCACTTCCCACTATTAAAGCAACCCCGTTTCTTCTTGATTTCTCATTTCTTGCATAAAATATTTTGTATTTGCCTGATTGAAAATGTCCCATTCCCATCCATTTTAGTTTGCTCACACCAGGTATTGTCATGTTGATGTGTTACATTTCTTGCTTGACAATTTCTAACTTTCCCTGGTTCATGCTTCTCACATTCCATGTTCCTATTGTGTGTGTCGTACAACTCAGGACTCTGCTTTTGCATCTGTGCGCATCAGCCTGTGGGCTTCCTTTCGGCTTTGACCCAGCTGCGTCATTAGTCATGGCGCTACTCGTACTTGTCCTTTGTTCTTCCCCAGTAGCTCGGTGAGTGCCTTCTGACCTGGGGGTCTCATCTTCCAGCACTATCTCGACTTGCATTTTGGATACTCTGTTCATAGGGTTTTCGTGGTAAGAGATATTCAGAGGGGGGTTACCATTGCCTTCCTCTGAGTTTGGATGCGTCTCAGTGTGGTGTCTCAGCTTTGGCCATTGCACCTTGGGTGCCCCTGCTAGGAGTCTAGCTTCTTGGTCTAGACTCCTGATGGGATTGGTCTCAGCTTCTTCAACACTCTCAAACCCCCTCACCACATTAAGGTGTGCATCCTAAAGGGGGACTTTAGTAGGTAAGGCTTCCCACTGCAGAAATTTGTACAGTGATGCAGACGGTGATGAGAAAACAGCAGAAGGAGCAGCACTGATATCCCAAATCTTCCACTGATTCCAGGAGGCTTGAACACCTGAAAAGGGCCTATGTGCTTTAGTATATTAGTGTTTGACATCTTTCAGTTTTCTGAGTATGATGATGTAATGCTTCCTGTTGATGTGATAATGTCTACTACAGCGGGGGGGGGCTCTGGCCCACAGGCTAATTTATCCCACTAGGCTCAATGGCCCACAAGATCATTACTAGCAAACTCCACCCACCCAGTAATAATGTGATGTCATCTGCCAGTGACTTTGATCTACCCCATTACTTTCTGTTCTTTCAGCAGTTTTCCTAAGATTTGACTTAATAAAATGTATGTAAAATAAGTTTAAAATATACTTAAACATTGTGTTTTGAGTTTTTTTCTGTGTTTTTGGCAGCTGTTGGCTATGCCCCTTCTCCCCCCTCCCCAAAAAAGCAGCCCTAGGAAAGATGGCCAGGTTTGAATCTGGCTCAAAGATAATTTGAAAATTATTGTTGGGTGGCATAGAACAATTTCCCAAGGCAAATTGTTATAAGGCTTCTGACTTCTTCAGGTTAATAGTCAAGTCAAGTTTTCTGCATGTTTCCAGGGAATAATCCATAATTAAATATGAATAGTCTATTTCTGGTCTGTTTTTTACCCATAATTTTGATTCATTTCCAATTTTTAAAGGTCAGATATTGGTAGAGCAAAGGGCTATGGAAGTTTCCAGAGCAATGGGGAAGGATTGTACAAGATTGCATCACCCTCTCTGAGTTCAGACCTCTCTCTACATCCTTGGAGAGGGAAAGGCAATGCTTCCTATAGTTCCTGGGATGTCCTCCCAGGTACCATAGGACTGCAGAGTGAATACATGCTTTGGTATGTTTAGCAGCAATGGTGAATGAGGGGGCAGAGCACCCGCACCATCCTTCTAGCAGTAGCAGATTGGCAGGATGGGTGAGATTATGATGATGTCAGGGTAGCTCCAGGTGGGCTGTATCAGCAACCTGCAAGTGTTCACATCTGTGGGCTGTCAAAACCGCCTACATGAACCTCCCCAACATCTTGTCCTGCAATGCCTTGTCCTGTCCCTTCCTCATCCCAGCAAGTGGCAGCTCTACCCCCTCACATGCCGCTGTAGATGTTTAGACTTTAGATGATAGAACTGCACTGCAACATTTGACGAAGCACAAAATCTTGGTAAATAACTAGGTTCCAATCCACACATTAGAGACATATGGATCAGTTCATTTGACAGGGAATTTTGGGATTCGTTGGACTAGGGGCCCTTAAGGAAACTGAAAACAGGTGTGCAGCAAAGGTAGGCCTTTATTGGTTATGTGCGCACAGTCAGTCTCCCATGATGTTCGGTGGAGCTCTGCAACGTGGCACTGCTTGCATAGGGTTTTTATACATTTTAGAAAAAAGACATTAGCATATCCAATCAAGGGGTTATACATGAGCATTACATAGCTGTTGTATAGCGATTACATAGTGGTTACACTTCTAGCCAATCAGGTAATTTCTCAGTAATTCTAATACCAGCACATTTCAGCTATGAGCTATCTACATTACAATGTTATTTTGTCCCAGGCCTTGGAGAGCTGGGATGTTCAGTACAAGTTCTGTTCCATTTATCTTATCATACCGAGGCTGCACTAAGTATTCCAGGCATACCAGTCACCATGGATACCAGGCCGAAGAGACAACCTCAAGGAGAGCATTTTTAGCTGAGAGAATGAGGGAATTTTTATAATAGAAAATAGAAAAATTCTAGTTCTCTAAAGAAATATATTTGTATATAAAAACAATCCCCCTTCAATTCAAGATAGGAATTTAACAATATTAAATTCCTCAAGCATCCTATTCTCAATGAGGTGGGCTCATTTTCTGCCTAATAAAAGTACATTTAACAGCAAACAAATTCCCAATAAGTTCCTCACATGTTTACTATTTTATTTATTTTGGACAACAGTGGTAGAAAAAAACAATTAACCATCTGTCTTGAAGCACTTATACATTCCTTTATACAAATTCCAAAAGTCATGTGTTAGCATCTTGAAACTGTAAGCAGACAAAGCCTTTCTTGTTCTGTGAAAGCAGGATTGCTTTGCCCTATAACTAACATGAGAGGTTGCTCCAAAGCCTACTGGACTTCTTAAAAAGAAGTGAATTTGGTGTTTTCATTTAGAAGATTTGAATTCTGTGGGGATTATACACTAATCTTCATACCAAAAAAATTACTTTCATGTAAAAGGGCATTCTAAAACATTTTCTGAATGTATTTTATGAATGGTTTAAATTTGTATAAGCTCAAAATATATAGCAGAATTTCCTATCATTAAAGCAGTTTCATTTCATGAAAAATAAATGTGACAGCCAAGCCATTAGTCTAATTGCATTGCCATTTTGACAAAAACTGCACTCGGGTTCACTTTTGTTTTAAAGATTATTAAATCCACAGACAAAATCTGTTCTTCCACAAAGTAATCAAAACCAGCCTATTCTGAACCTTAGACAGTGACCCACAAATAAAGGCAGTCAGCAATCAAAGTGTATTTAAACCTATTCCTTTCTACCCCTCCATTTTAAATATACATTACTTTATTACTGTCACAAGCATGTACTGAAGTTCCTTTTGGGGCAAAGTCTCCTAAGAGAGTGATATACATGACAAATGAGAATTTTCAGTAAAAATGTAATTATTTTATTGTTTTGTTGGATTTATTTATTGCATTTCTATTCTCCCCTTCTTCCAAGACACTCAGAACTGTATAACTCTATAATAAATTTATTTCGGTCCAAGACCAGCAAAGAACTGTATAACACAATTCTTCTTCCCTCTCCCAACCCACTTTTTTACCCACAACAATTTAAATGCAAACTTAGCTAATTTATCTTATTTTATTTTATGCATGAGGGGTACAAGCAGTTGTAGTTGGTCCATGCCCACAGCACACAGCCAGAGGAAGTATGGTGTTCACAGTCTCCGGAACGTTCTGGTCCCCGCTTGGAGTACAAGTAGGCTCGCACAAATTCAACAGGCACAATCGTTTTAACTCGCCAGGTGCTGGTTCAGCTCCCTTGCATCCGCTTGATTCAGGCCATGGTGACAGCTCGCTCTTCTCCAACTGTGAAGCACACTCAATGAGATGCTGGGTCGCCTCATGGATGTATCAAGAGAAGTTATAGATGGAAATGCCGACACCACTGCTGATAATGTGGAGGTGGTAATACCCCTGAGCTTTCTCCAGTTGCACAAAATACTTAGTCCCCATAGGAGTACCAGTACGTTAAGCAAGGGTAAATGGCTTCCACTTGCCATGTAGAGTTGGTCAGTACAACTGGTGCGAGAGGTATCCCAGTCAAGGAACCCTTGACCATAGATTCGGTTGAGTTATCAGCAAGGTTGAGGCTATGGAACTCATTGCAGAACTGGTCGCTTGAGGAAGGTGGTTGGTAGCAGTGTACCCAGTGTGGTGCTATCCTCCATGATCACTCATGCTGAATAAACTCAAACACAAAATCACACCCCTATTTATACTATACGCCTTTCTTATCTCCCTCCACTCACAGTACTCTCATACTAGTGATTTTGCTGCAATGGCCCACCCTGTGGTTTACATCTCTTGCATTGTAGTTAGTTGGGCATGTTCAAGTGAGCCTGGAATTGGGCATGGTACATTTATACCCCGCCTTTCTTTTCATGATAGAAACCCAAGGCAGTTTACATATGGTTCCCAGGTGGTCTCCCATCCAGGTACTGACCAGACCTCACGCTGCTTAGCTTCAGCAGGGTGCTGGCCTCATGTGCCTTCAGACCATAGCCTGGGACCCCAAAACAATACATGGACCAATACACAGTCATGCTTCAAAATTCATACTTCTGTGAATTTCACAATGCAGTTCTCTAGAAATGTACAAAAATGCTTATACTAGGGCAAAATATGCATATAAATCCATATATGTGTGAAAATAATTGCATACCAATATTCTAAAGTATTGCCGAAATAGCGCTGGCAGAAAGCCAAAGCTTAACTAATCTAGGTTTTTCTGAACTTCCGACATAACCCTTCTCAGGAGACTACTGACTTGACGCCTGGATCCCACTTGGAGCAAAACGCCTGTATATCTAAATCTCCGATGGTGGGCTCTATTCTATTAAAGGGACAGCAAAAAATTACAAAATCTTCTTTAGCTGTCCCCCGTATCCTCCCTGAAAACCATCCTGAAAAGGTTAAAGGGCCTGAGTCACTACTTTCCACAGAATGGTCTATGCCGCTTAAAGGCTTCTCTTATAACTATAAAGGTGACTATTTAGCAACGAATTTGGCCGACGAATTAACGATGGTGGAAGGACAATTTTTAACTAAGGAACCTGCAGCAACCAATGGAGCTTCTGATATTATGGACAAGTTAGTTACAATCTTACAACAGGATCCCGCTGCCAACCCACAACATGAGGGCACTGCCATTCCAAATTTAACCCAATTACATCAAATTGCTAACCCCACCCAGACTTTGGAAGTAGATGCACCCCATGATAAATCTGTGGAACAACTGACTCAGGATTTGGAATTATCCTTTAATCATACATTGTCAAACGGAGTTATATCTGATTTATCTTTAAAAGGGTGGTTACATATTCTGTCCTTGGAGTTGGAGTGCCTTAAGGCTTTTATGAAGGAATGTAACTCTTTGCTAACAACGTTAGTCATTGCGAGACGTAATGAACAGCATAGTGCTCCTTCCTCTCAGGGGCATTTGGCAAGCTCTGGAGCCCCTATGAATCCTATTCAGAATAAACCCGTCGGTGTTAAAAAGAAACACCCGGCATTCCATCCAAAAAAGTCCAAAAATGTGAAGTCTCAAAAAATAAAACAGAAAAGCAACATGAATTACAAGAGACTTTTTAATTTGTTAGAAAATACATCGCTGACGCGAACATCGAAATTAAGCTCACCCCAAATAAAACATCCTGGAAAAAAGAGCCTGGAGAGGCCTACTCAAGAAGGTCGATCTAATGATTTAATACAATCGGAGAGGGAACCCTTGTCTGAAATCCATATATTGACTCCCGCGCTTGACATACCCCAACAAGATCCTTGGCAAAATGTATTAAGGGAGGCACGTATAAAACATCAAACAACTTCTCCATCTTCACACCCTCGATGGAAACTTATATTGATCAGAAATAAACTAGTTTTCGGAAATTATCCCAAACCGTGGGGCTTTGTAAGCCCTTCTGCTAGGAAACGACATCTGACAGGCATCCTGAATAAGATGCTGATATCTCCTGTAAATAGGAATATATGTTGCAATGACATCAGTCAAGTAGATTACTTATACTACTCTAACACTAGAGCCAGAGCGGTGGTTACCTTTTCCTCCTATGAGCTAACTAACCAAATATGGCTTAATAAAGATTCATTGATAAAGCTCGGTATAACTACTCTTTGCTTTTTTGAAAATGTAGCACCGCCTTTGGACCTAAGAAGGTATCTGGTTAAAATTCCAATACATCCAGTCCCACAAGCGCAATTTGACTCGAGTCCGTTGATTGTTTTAGATGACCAAGTTAATCAAGAGGAGAGAGAATCTTCTTGCAAGCTTTTGGATTCACACATACTGATAAACCATCAAAGGAGCTTACTCAGCCCTCACAAATTAAGTGGACGATCAAAAATTCCTGAAGGATTGTTTACTCCAAAGATTAATTTGGACCAGACGGCCTTGCAAAGGGAGTCTGTAGATTTAGATATTGATATTGGCAATCCATCTACTTTGATTGACAAACATTCATCGTTAAACAAGTTTTCCCGACAGGAGGTCCAGTCTGATGATCATCTGGAGGAGGAAGAACAATCGTTATTGCAGTCGTTTGGTTTACTGCCAGAATCTGAATGGGACAAAATTCTAGACAGTTTTGTACAGCTTTCATTACGTCTTTCAGTAATTCATGAACAATCTAAGTCGTCTCTGCCCTCCAATCCAGATGAGATAAAGGAAGGAAATGACAAACCTAAGTTACTCTTAGTACCAGGAGCCAAGATAAATCAAAGACAAAACCTTTCCTCTAGGTTTCCTGCTGCTCCCAGTTTGAGTTTTCCAACCGTGCCAAAATCCAGTCAGGATAAAATTGGTTGCACCCCCTCGACTGAATCAAAGGATCTACGTGGGTCAGAATGACAACTTAAGTTTCTCTCATGGAACATCAAGGGTTGGGCTAATAAAGACAGTAAGGATGATTTATTTCCTTTTTTACAACAATTCACGATCGTTTGTCTTCAACAGACTTGGGTAACTTCTGAATCATCGATAGCTCTACCTGGCTTCCAGGCTTATCCAGCACCAGCGACTAAACAAAATAGCAACAGCAGAGCTAGTGCTGGTCTTTGCATCCTCATCTCTGATGATTTGCCAGCAGTGATTCATTTCTTATCATTTCCATGTGAACACTTTGCCCGAGGTTTGAGGATTGTTAGTGAATTGACGGGCCCACTTATTATTATAAATGTTTACTTTCCTCCTCATAAAGCTAGGATTTTAACCTTAAATAATATTTGGGACCAATTATCTGAATTTCTTGCTCGTGTGGAATGCCAATATCCTGAACATGGAATGATTATCTGTGGGGATTTTAACGCTCGGATGGGCTCTGGTAGCATGAATGAATTCTTATTAAATCATGGCCCAGTCACTTCATACCCTTTAGAAGTTAGGACTTCCCGAGACAGAACGTCAAACAAGCAAGGGTTGAGGTTAATGGAATTAATCTCTGCCCATCAGCTTATATGTTTACATGGCTCTCAGACAGATAAATCTAATGGTGCTTTCACTTATTTTTCCGGCCGGGGAGCCAGCGTAGTAGATTATATGCTGGTGTCTGGTACATTACTCATGAGGGTGGATGGGTTTTTTGTATTGGATAGAATTGAAAGCGACCATTTCCCCCTGTTAACGATTTTAAATCTTTTGCATCCGCTGATCTTACCGATACTACCAATTTTGGACGATCTTCAGATTGCAGATTGCAGAGTACGCTGGTCTATAAATTTACATTCCCTTATTTGTCAATTTCTTGAGTCATCTACCATTTCCGAAGTTAGGCAGGCAGTTTTGGAATCGAAAATAGATGTTGTCATAGCTTATGAACAAATTATATCTATACTTAAACCAATGCTAATTAAGAAAATCGCCCCAGCACAACACAGCCCAGGGACAAAAGCTGGTTTGATCAAGAGTGTAAAATAGCTAAGCGCCAATTAATTAAATTCACTCGCAATTTAATATGGGATCCTACCTCCTTTAAACATCACCAACTTAGCAAGCTGCGCTCTTCATACAAATCATTAATTAGGCATAAAAAAGAAATGTACACTAGTTTACAGTGGCAGCGACTTAATCAAGCTTGGCTGGATGGCAACGATCGCCTTTTCTGGGAGCTGGTTGCTGCCGGATCTGGTGTCTACAGACATTTTGCATCTAATAATATTACCCCTTTAAAGTGGAAGGAACATTTTGGTAAGCTATATGCTGCCCCAGTCAAACCTAGTATTGCTTATCCAGTTTACTATGAGCCTGTTTCCACTAATTGGCCCCCGGTTACCCCAGCCCATGTTAGAACACTTATTTCTTCTTTAAAAAAGGGTAAGGCCCCGGGGGAAGATATGGCCCCCTCTGAACTCTTTATGGAATTCCCAGATTGGTGGGCACCCATCCTGGCTAAACTTTTTACAAAGATCAACAACACAGGTATAATGCCAGATGGATGGAAACAGAGCATAGTTATACCTATTCACAAAAAGGGTAAGAAAGAGGATCCGAACAACTTTTGTCCTATTAGTTTACTAGATATAGGGGCAAAGTTATATAGTAAGTTCCTCCTACAAAAATTGGAAGAATGGGAAGTGGAAAACCAGATTATTGCTCCGGAACAGGTGGGGTTCCGCAAAGGACAGAGCACATTAGATCATTGTGCCACTCTTTATTTCCTTGCAAGACAATCGGTGGCTGGCCCTACAAAACACCTATACGCCGCTTTTGTTGATCTTGCGGCGGCGTTTGACTCTCTTGATAGAGATTGTTTATGGGCCAAGCTGTTGGGTACTAATATCAACAAACGTCTACTATACCTAATTAAAGAATTATATTCTAATAACACCCTTAAAATTAGAGTGGGTAACAACCTGACTGACCCAATAGCAGTGGGGAAAGGTGTTAGACAAGGCTGCCTGCTGGCGCCTACTCTATTTAATCTATATCTGAATGATATAGTACATGAAATGGAGGGTTTAAAATTTTTTCCACCCTCTGCAGGTAATAGAAAGACCACCACTCTTTTATATGCAGATGATATGATCCTCCTTTCTCTTACTCCTATAGGTTTGAGAAGGCTATTGTCAAAGTTAGACTGCTATTGTAACAACGAAGGCCTGCAAATCAATTATAGGAAAACAAAAATAATGGTTTTCGGCAAGAGATATCAAAAGCATAAATGGTCTATTGGGAACCATCCAATAGACCAATGCAGATCATTTAAGTATCTTGGAATTAACTTTCAAGACACCTTAGCTTGGAAAACTCATTTGTCGGCCATTAAATTGTCGGCCGCTAAAGTGATAGGTTCCTTACTAAAATTTTATAGGACGGAAGGGGGGCATATGGTGGCCCCAGCTCTAAAAAATTTTCAAAATAAGATTTTGCCCCAGATTACATATGGGGCGCCAATTTGGGGTTGGTCAGTACCTTCCTTTTCTGTGTTAGATGCTATCCAAAATAATTTCATTAGACGTCTTTTAAATCTTCCGCCGGGTACCCCATCTGCGTTTTTGAGAGCCGAAACTAATTTACTCCCAGTTAGCGCTTATATACATAAATCTTTATTACGCTACTGGGCTATCTTAGCAAACTCGTCTTTAAGGATATTGGTGAGATCTTGTTTTGATGTGGCAGTAGTAAGTAACTACTGGTCCTCCAAATTTCGGTTGATCCTTTCACAATATCATATTCCCATACATACAGTTTCTGAGCTTTATAGGTATAATATATATGACCATATAGTGAATCATTGCGTGTGGCTGGATGGCTTGTCAATTTTAAACTCGAAGTTTTCTAGATGGTACATTTCATTTAAATTTGATCATAAATTGGCAAATTATTTAACATATCAATTCCCGGTAAAATTAAGATATTCATTTACTGCGTTGAGATTTCAAACTATGACAACTGCATGGTTAGCAGGGCGTTATCAACATACCTCATATGAACAATGCCTATGTATATGTCAAACTGGGAATGTGGAAGATCTATCTCATTATTTATTTGATTGCCCGATCTACTCCCATCCTAGGGCTGTGTTCCTTAATATCTTAATAAATCGTCAAGGGCCTGGCTTGGATGATCATTTTATTCCATTTCTTTTAGGAGATAATGATTATAGGATTTCTTATTATGTGGCTAGATTTGCCTTCGCTGCTCAAAACCTGAGGGCTAAATACTTAACTACAATGGATTTACAGGCTGCTTAAGGCTTATTGGTTTTAGTGTCCTATTTGAGTTTTATTTTCCATTGCAAATTTTAATTGTGTTGTTATCGCTCCGTTGATGTTTTAACTTTGTATGCATGTTGCGATGGCCTAAGGCCTGCAATAAAGTGATGATGATGATGAAAATAAAGTATTGTATTAGGGAAGCTGCTTTGCAAAAAATGTGTGTATTAGGCAAAAATGTGCACTAAAATGCTGATGAATTTTCATGACAATTTGTTTTTTAAAAAATCACAAACTGATATGGAAATATGGAGAACTGAACTTAATACTGGAGAAATGAGAAACTGAGAAAAACCAAAATTGGCAGATTCGCTCTTCCCTAACAACAACTCTGAGAGGAGAGATGAACTATGAAATGGTGATTGGCCCAAGTCATGTGTGATATTTCACAGCCACTTAAGTACTGGAGCCTGGATCTCCCTGGTCATAGCCTGACACTCTTACTGCCACCCCACCCTGGCTCAGTGGACTATCCAGGGGTCAGCTTGTTTGCTAGACATCAGTCTTTTCTTTCCAAACTTTTAAAAATTTATAATGCATTTTTTGCCAAAATTAAGTGATGAGCAAAGCCTTCTATTTGTCTAATTTACAAAGACATTTATACTTGAAAAAGGTAATTGAAAAAACACACTGCGAAGTTTAAAAAAACGATTATAGCACAAGAAATATAAAAAATGAGTATTTGATATAAACACATGAGAGAGAGAAAACATTTCATGCAGAAATATGTGTTAAATTATTGCTATAATAACCTGATACCTTTCCCATGATGTTTCGGCAAAGAATACAAGGCAAATCCCTACCCCACAATGGGCATAGCCAAACTGTATTCAGCCAATAAAATAAGAAACCAGCCACTCTGGATTTAAACACATGAACAGGAAGAATCCTAGTAGGATGATGGAAACTGCCATAGGTCCCAGAAATCCTCTTTACTTAAAATAACAAGCTGTGTAGCATCTGTTGAACCTCAGGTACCACTAAAGGGTGAAATGAATGTGTTGCTCAGCTGTCAGCAGCTGAGAGAAATGGTGGGTTTAAGTGAAGGGTTGATCTGATTTAGTGCCTTCTTTGCAGTGCTTCACTCTAATTGGAACCTATGAAGCAGTACATTAGTAAAAAATAGAGCGAGTCAGTATTAAAAGTGACAAAAGGCCAATGCAGCCTAGTGATAGTTGGGGAAAAATGGGGGTGGGAATCCTGTCTTGAGATACCATGAATCACTACACAAGCAAATAGCAACATGTGTATGGCCCAGTGTAGAAGATACCTTATATGAAGTTTTCCTCCACATGTTCAAAGAATGCACACACAGAGAAGAAACAGAGACCAGCACACCATTTCTATCCCCAGCAGCTTCACTCTTCAGCCCCATCTGCACCTTAACATTAAAGCACTGTTATACCAATTTAAAACAGTCATGTCTATTCCCCCTCAAGCATTCTGGGAACTGTAGTTTGTTAAGGGTGCTGAGAGTTGTTGGGAGATCCCTGTTCCCCTCATAGAGCTATAATTTTCAGCATACCCTGGGAAGAGGAATTGATAGTTAAACCACTCTGAAAATTGTAGCACTGTGAGGTGAATAGGGGGTCTCCCAACAACTCTCAGCACTTTTTACAAACTACAGTTCCCAAGAATCTTTGGGGGAAGCCATGACTGTTTAAAGTGGCATAATAGTGCTTTAAATTTATGGCACAGATAAGGCCACAGATGTTTGTACTTTGGATGGAAGGTGTGAATGGAGCATCTATGTGTGATCGATGAGCCAGCATGTGCAGCCCCCCTCCACATATTTTTGGAACATGTAGAAGGTTACACCTGTATAGGGCTGGCCTCTCATTATCAGGGAATTCTCAGAGCATTTATTTAAACTTCTTACATTGTACAATCCTGCTAAACATGTGTGCCTTTATACTTGCATCCTACTTTTCCTATAGGATAAAGCTTATAGAGGGCTATGAGCCAGTTTCCAAATCATGCACTAACCAGTCCAAATCCTGCTGATTTCAACAAGCTACCACACAAAGGGACGAAAACCCATGTGTCTAATTTTAGTTATAATTCCTCTGCATTATTTCTATTATTATTTATAGTTGTATGTAGTAGCAAGCTTTGAGGGGGTATAGGAGAATTCTTTCTCCATTGGGAACTTTGCTGGGGTCCATGAATAAAAATTGAAGACACATGCTTGAAGCAAAAAGGTAGGCCTTTATTCTTTACAAGCACATGCCAGCACAGGCAGGGTCAGCCTCCAGAAACATCCAGGAGAGACTGCACTGAGACACTGTATGCAAGCTCTTTTATACCTTAATATTACAACATGTGACAGTAATTCACCAATCTTATGAGTCCTTGCCCACCCATCACAGTTCCTCCTCTATACATTCATTCCAAACCAATCAGAAAGCATTAGCTAACTCCCTCGGTGATTCCAAGATTCTGTCCTTATCATAAATGTTACCATTGTCCTACTGTCTCTTCAAGACTAACGAATTTTGGTACTAGTTGGAACAGTTACTTCTGTGAATGTTTTCAAGCCTACCCAGTACATCCATTGTTGCATTGTTTTCAGATGGGTCAGGCTGACTCAGGCACACCTAGAAATATTTTGGACAAGTTCCCCGAGTTAAGTTTGGGAACTTAACTCAGGGTGTTTGTGAATGTATGAGCACCCCCAGTTCTATTCCTTTTCCCATAGGAGTTCTTATGTCCTCATACTTTCTCAGAAATCCCATTCCCTTTCTTATGAAATACATAGCTCATGAAAGAGGATTTTATTTAAAACACTTGAGCTCATCTTGAAGACACACAAACAAAGGAAAGCTGGGTGACTGGCTAACTAATAATTTTTTTAGCCTCTTTAGATATATAGACAGACAAGCAGGTCACCCCAGATGTACCCTTTTCTTTATGGAAAGACACCTGTAACGTTAATACACTGTTATTTAAAATCTAAAATCTATTTCTCTTTATTAAAACATTTGATTACTTATCCCCTAGATGGCATTAAAGAATCAAACATTGGAAATCCCTACTCATTTCATCAATCCCAGCCTCTCTCGGTCCTAACGCTTCTTGATTCCCAAACAATAAAGTCATTAATTTCAGCCTTGTCAAGTACCAGTCGGTTTGCCAAGAAAAACAGGCGGTCAGTATGACCTGTTGCCATCACAACGGATTTTTGCTGTTAGCCTGAATAAAATGCTAAGATTCTGTTTTCTCTATAAGCATGGACTCAAGGCCCCACTAGGCCTGAAGTTCAGTATTTAACTCCTCATGATTATAAAACATATACCCTTTTTTATAGTTATGATCATACATGTATGGATATATAAAATTCCCCATTAGTGGGAGATCAGAGGGCAATATTTTCCATAGGGTCACCTTGCCTTGCAGACAGCCCATCCTCAGTGTTAGAATAAGCAAACTTGCATGATCCCTTCAAGGGATATTTTGGGAAATATCCCACATACCTGTTTACCAGTGATGCAACTTCCTAAAGGGTGGGTTTACCTGGCTTCTCTTCCTCCTCCTTTGTCTGGGATTCTCGCATATTCTCCATTAAGCCTGAGGAGAGTGAAGCATGCACATGCTCCTCTCCAAGATGACCATTACCATGGACTGAGACTTCTACTTTTCTTTCACCTAAGCTACAGCCTACGTTTCCTGAACATATGAAAGGTCGTGAGTAAACATTCTTTATCTTTTACCTAAGAAGATTGTGTCTGTTATTATTTGTGTCTGAGGGAAAGGGTGGACTGGTTGATTCTTATCCCACTGCTTGCATTTATATCTCTGTTAAGAAATAGGACCACTAAACTATTGCTATTTCACACATATTTTTAAAATACCAAACACTCAGCACTGGTTGTAATACTGAGTCCATGATCCTTTAAGGTTCATCAGTCAGTCTCTCTCTCCCCTGGATCCTGGATCCCACAAAAGACCTGGACGCTGGACAGGAACATGTGGCTGTGGTCATCCACAGGGAATTTCCTCTCCTCCTACCTGGCAGGACCTGCTCTGCTCATCGCTCCTTCCCTCCTATGGGTATACTATTTCTCTGAGTATTATAGGGTCCAAGGAAAACTGACACTGCTATTGTGTGCCAGCATAATGTCTTCCTTTCATCTTCCCTCTTGCCCAGTTAAGATACCTTTTGAAGGGCCTGATCAAGCTAGCGATATAGCCATGCCTCACCTTTGGCATCCCCCTGGCATATTTCCTTCCAGGACAGCAGATGGGTGAGGGGCACCATGCAACTCAACGGAAGCTGTCCACATTACAGATAATATCCTAATAAATAAGTGAACTGCAACAAGTACCCTCAGACCATACAAGATTTTCTGGGTCTTCTATATATTCCCAGTTGCTTTTCACTGCCACAGGCAGTCATCATTTCAAGGAACATGACACATGAAGTTGAAGCTATGCAACACATTTTAATATATACATTTCCAATGTATATTTTAACATTTGTGATTTACGCTAGTGATCACACATCCCAGTAAGATCCTTAGCTTTTGCTTTTAAAAAGAAAAAAGAAAATGAAGTATACAGTTAGCATTATCTGAGTTGCACAGGAACTGAAGACTGGAACTGGCCATTACAGTATTGGGGTGTAAAAAAATTATATTTGGAAAAGAAAGTTATATTTTCATTCCTTAATACAGTCACCTTTTGTTTTGCTATTTTACACTCATTTACATCCAAAAAGTAGCATTAATAATTTGTGCTTTGCATGTTTCATCTCTGAGTCTAAAAGTGCCTTATAACGCTGCCAGTTCAAGGAGAGTTGTTGCTGAAAATTAAGAGACAGAAAGACATGGGGAGCAATACATTAAAGGCCAGCTTTCAAAACTGGTGGCTTCTCCGAAACAAAGACAGAAAAACAATCTAAACAGCAGCCGACAAGCACAGAAGGTGAAATTAGACTAACTGATTGCACTTATTAAAACCAGAGCTTTAAACAACTGTTGAGTTAAAGGATATTCATTCTAAGCAAAGCCTTCACGCTATCGTAATACAGCCAGCTTTTAAAAATAAATCAAGTCTTCCTCTCACATCTGAAAATTGCAGTATCTCTGTAACAGTTTAGAGACAGCAAAGCCCATCTTGATGCATGAAAAATTCAGCTTAGATACTAATGGTATTGCAGCATTATTCCGCCTCAACCCTGCAATGGCTCAATAAAGGGTTTAGCCCAACCTTCACTGACACGGTGCCCTCCAGATGTTTTGGACTACAAAATATCTGCTGATGAGAATTGTAGCCCAAAGCATCTGGTGAACACCAAGTTGGCGAAGGTTGGCCTACCCCTTAGGCATGTTGGTTCATGCATAAAATGTACAATTCTCTTTGTGTCCCTTCCAAATTTTTCAAATAGCCACTGAGCAACAGCTTCTACAACTCTGAAACTCATAGGCTTGGTAGTAGCCTCCTCTTACACTTCCACATCCTAGATAGCCATGCATCTTTTTTTGTTTTAACAGTTTCTGACTTTCTGTCAGACCTTCCAAAGAATCATTTGTAACTGCCTGTCCAAGTCTAGCCTATGGAAAAGTTGAGTCATAAGTAAACTTGATTTGGAACTACTCCAAACACTGGTAGGGTAGAAAAAATGGCATGGATCTGTCTACAGTACATACAGCACACCCCTCTTTGTTTTCTGGTTTAAGTCATAGGAAAAAATTGGGCCCTTTTCTTTCAGTGATATTGGTTCACAATCGGCAGATAAAAAAGAGCAAAGATAAAAAGATTCCTAGACAATTATTTTAGAATTACCGAAAGAAGTAACTGTGCAAAACACACATGACAAAATCATGAGGTATGCACTTGTTACTTCAAATGTTTTTCACTTACGATTAAATGTAGCCCACTATTTCTGAAACAGTTTCAATCTATTATATAACAGTTTTAAATTCCTTAATCGATCCTGAACTCTATCCCCATTAACATCATGCCACTTCTGTCCATGGCACTTTACAGAGATCAAGTTTGATAAGACCCTGTCCCAAGGGGCTTACAGCCTAACAACAGACAGAAAGAAATAACAGAGTAAGGGAAAGGAAACTGAGGCAGGGATAAACAAGGGATACCATTACTTCACTTTCATCTATTTGGCTTAGTTAGGGTATTGGGCAAGGGGATTGTTCCAAAAGTGTCCTTTAAGGTAAGTTTTGAGAAGAGATTTGAAGGAAGTAATGGAGGGTTGTGGGAGGCAGTTGAAGGTTTAAGGAGCATCAAGAGGAGAAAGGTGGAGAAATTTCAGGGCATGAAAACTTCAGATAGCTACAGGTAGTAGAGCCAGATGAATGAAGATCACAGGAAGGAAGGTGGATATAAGAGCGGCCAGATAAGGGCACACAGCTGTGGAAGATCTGAACATTTTGCATTGGTGCAAGAGAAAATACATACAAGAATTTAAGATTTATTTATTTTATTCAATTTTTATACCGCCCAAAGCCAGAGGCTCTCTGGGCGGTGCACAACATAGCATAAATACGATACAATAAAAATACATTAAAATGACAATAATAACACTAAGCATATATGTTAAACAATTAACAGCCTGGTCTATGTAACAACAAAAATTTAAAATATTTAAAAAGATGAGTGAAAAACCATATGCTCTCCCTTGGGATGGATGAATCTGTCGTTTCCCTCCATTTCTCATCTTTCCAACCTTCAATTCAGTTCATTTCATTTCTGCATCAATCTGCAAATTTTTCTTGTAAAATGTCTGCACAAAAAATGATGTTCATGCAGATTTTTCCCTACTGTATGCCTTTTGCATATGCAATTTTGCCTAATATATGCATTTTTGCAAGCAATTTAACCAAATATAATGTAGTTTTGTACATTATTTTGACTAACATCTGCATTTTTGTACACACCTTTTGGTAGAAGAATTGGGTCACAACATTCAGAGGAGTGTGAGTATCAAAGGATAGCTGTGGCTTGGTTCGCTCTTTGGTTCGGTAACTGCAAATTAGGTGGTTCTCACGCATTCCCAGGCCTTCCTCCACTCCAGCATTGTGTTAGCATGAACACCATGGAACTCACATTATTCCTTACAGTTCTTTCTAGCCCAGCAAAAGTCATTTTTAATGGTAATGGGATGTCAAAACCGAGACAGCATTGCACTAGAACAAAAAGCAACCTTGTCACTTTTGTGCTGTTAACATTTTCTTTGGGGGGCAATTCTGCTTTCTGTGATATCACTTTAGATAAATCTAATGCTCTACACGCATCCATGGAAAATATGTAGTAGCTAGACTTAACATCAGGATAAAGTAAGAGTGAACATGGCTCATTTATTCCCATAATTAATACATTCTGATATAAAACATTCTGAGTGAACATTATTTTGCAGTTTCTGCATGCTACTTTCTCTAACTAGCACAAAATAGGACAGTCAGCTGTGTACACCAAGGCAGCAAGATTTGGGTTTCTGTGGCTTAGGAAGGAGGAGGTATTCCCTATACCCAAGTCCAAATCTGCAACAGAGGTAGTTACCCTCTTTGCCAAACCCAGCCTCCAAGAGGTCTTCTGTATCTTTAAAAGTTGTGGAGGAGGGAGGGTGGTTTTTCCCATTACAGGGTTCCACGAACACCTGCACTTGGCTGACCTTCTCTTCTCCTAAAGATACAGGATCAGTCTCAGGCCATGGACCTGGGAACCCTACTTCCTGCCCTGTTCTCCATCCCATGCACTCAGTCTGCCTGCCTCTTATTGCTGACCCATAGTTTTTGCATACAGTAGGGCAGATACAGAATTTTAAATAGGCTGCATGGTTGCATGGACCCTCACCTGTTTAGACAGCAATGCATATTACTTCATGTGATAAGCCAGCCCTGCTGCATGTGTGTGTGGGGGGGGGGCCTTCTCATTCTGCTCAGTGAGGTCCTGGACTTCTGCCCCAAAGTCCTTTTAGCAGAGTGAATAGAATAAAGCAGACAGAGTCCAGAGAGAAAAAAAGAAATGGACAATATTTTACTGATTTAAACTGAACAAGAACACAGGGTATATATTAAGAGGAGGAAAAATCAAACAGAGATGTTTGTCTTTCTTAGATTAGGCCTACACAGGGGGAAAACTCCTTCAGGACCACATTTCCTCCTGCCTACAGTCAAAACTCAACTGCCTCCCTCACAGACATCTAACTCCCACCTGTAAGAATCTGCTGTTAGCCAGTTAGTCTGCTGTTGGCAAAACCAATAAGAAAATTAACCCCTTGAATTACTGACTGAATGATCCCTGCTGTTGTACTTGCAACAAATCCTATGTTAACATCCTATCACGTTATGATATACAGACTAAAAACACAGTATTACAATTAAAACATCAAGTACATCAGTAAGAGCTGGTTGGCAAAGAATTTCAGATTTGAAAGACCTGTCTGAATAACAACAGTTTTTAGAAGACATCTATAAGCAAGCAGGGATAACTCCTCCCAAACCTCTATTGGCAAGGAATTCCACTTTCAGAGTCATGGCTTCTCCCCAAGGATCCTGGGAACTTTAGCTTGTTAAGGGTGCTGAGATTTGCTAAGAGACCTCTCACAGAGCTATAATCCCCAGCACTCTTAACAAACTACAGTTCCCAGTATTCTTTTGGGGAAGTTGTGGCCATTAAAGTAGCATAATAGTGCTTTAAACGTATGGTGTGGGAAAGAAAGTCACAGGTTTATCAGCATATGTATGTATGTATGTATGTATGTATGTAAAAAAATCTTTGTCCCAACACTTAAAAGAAATTAATGTTGGTGCTTGGTGAGCTTCTCTTGAGCTTCTCATACTGGGTGCCATGAGAGACAGAACTCTGCAGGTGACTACCTCCCTGACCTCAGATGGAGAATGAATTCAGACTTGGATTTGGGATGATTCATGCAGGAAAATCCTGCTCTTTCAGTAGCCAGGTCTACCTGTTTTAACACCCAAGTATTCTAATAGCCTGCACACATATACACAATGCTGGTACAGAATTGGCAGTTCAAAAACGACACTGACAGCTGCCTATGGATAAGTGAAAAAAGATCAGGAGGCAATGGGAAACAACCAGTATCTGATTTGGGGAGATATAAATTCTTACCTTACTGGGAAGAAACTGAAAACTCAAATTGTTCAAATCCCATTTTATTTCTTGACACATTTTGAAGTTGCATGGAAAGTCCTTCTAGACACTCTTAAGTATGGTTGTCAACCCTTTCTCTGACAGCTCTCCTCTTTAATAACTGTGTGAGAAGCAAAAAATCCAGTGAAAACCGTCACCTTATTGTGCCATGCAGCAGAGGGGAAATGTTGGCAACAATGTCTTCAGTAGCTCTGTGGTATAGTAGTTAGAGCAGCCTTTCCCAACCAGTGTGCCTCCAGATGTTGTTGGACCACAATTCCCATCTTTCCTGGCCATTGGCAATGCTGGCTGAGGCTGATGGGAGTTGTGGTCCAACAACATCTGGAGGCACACTGGTTGGGAAAGGCTGAGTCAGAGGATTGGACCAGAGTTCAAATCCCCACTCAGCCACATAGGTGACCCTGGATCAGTCATCGTCTCTCAGCCTAACCTACCTCACAGGGTTGTTGTGAGGATAAAATGGGGAGGTTCTCAAACACAAAACCCATTGAAAATAATATGAGCCATCAAGAACACAAGTGTGTCACCAGAAGTCATACTTATTTCCCATTCATTTCTATAGAGTTCCCACAGAACAACATCTGCAGTGGTGAGTAGCCTTTGTGGCTGCTCAAGGAAGGGAAGCCTGGCATTTGGCTTTAACGTGCAGATACATTCTGAGTCGTGGGACTGGTGCAAGGCTACTTAAGTCCGCCCCACCTCTCCTTAATCTCTTCATTCACTATAGGCATTGCTACTTGGGCCAAGTAGGAATGTTTTTGCCCATCAGTGGTTTGGCCGTGCTGGCGGTTTTTTTCACCTATGCTGTACTGATTTGGTAGTGGATATAATTAGCAAAGGCAGTCACTAAATTTGCCACACTGACAAGTAGGTACAGGAAGTTATCATGTAGTTAATATCTGGAACCTTTAGGGGTGAAGGATGCAGTTCTGAGACTTGCCTTCATAACTGTTGGGCTCGCCGGCATGGTACTGAGTGTCCTGGCTCCTTCAGCAGATTCAGACTCGGGACTCTCAGACTGATTATTGCCAATGGCTTTAATCCACAGCTTGGAACATAGATCAGGTTACAGATGACACAGCAAGGTACTAGGCATGGCTACGCAAGTGATGACATTGTCACAACACTTGACATGCCCCCTGTATCTCTGTTAAGTAGGATAGGGTGGGCATGACTACTTGTACAGGACTTACCTCCCAGCTCAGGATTGGGCAAGCAAGAAGCAAGAGGACACTCCCATGAGTAGGCTGGTTGTCAAGTTCAGTCTGTTTGCACCTGTTTGCATGATAATGGAGGTGGAGATGACTCAGCCAGGTCCTCCCTTTGCTCCATCTCTGCCATCTCCTTCTGCGCGGAAGGCAATTCAGCAACAGGAGGTGGATTGAGAGGCAGACCCACTGCTGAAGGTGGGGAAGAGGAATGGGCTGCCAACTCAGCCCCCTTGATCATGTTGGGTGGTGCCTCCGGGCCTGAGCAGCCAACATGCAGATCACTTGGCCCCTCCCCATCAACCTCATCCTTAAGTCCCAGATCACAGGCATCATCTCCTGGATCCCAGTCCTCCTCCTCATCAGACCACTTTGGCCATGAATTCTCCCCAAGACTCATGACAGTGAGCACCTTTGGGACCAATCTGTAACACCCATCAGGAGTTGTGGAGGCCTGGGAGGGGTTGAAGCAGGAAGGCCACCCTACTTATCTGAAAGGGTGTGGCTTAAGGGAAGGGGTAGCTGAAATGCTATCCCTCACACTTGGCAAGGCTGGGTCACCCACCATTTATTATGAGCAGTTAGAATCTTACTTCATTGTTCCTTACTGCTTATCTGTTGTTGTTAAATTAATAAATATGGCCCAATTCATCCAGTCTTGTGTCTTTCCGCCTTATTTATTTGTAAACAAATTATTTCTTTGTGTAGTTGCAATCTGTCCTAATTACCCACCTCTACATCCTGTACTTGTGTGTAGGGCACACCAAGGAGCCCTTAAGAGAAGGGCCGACATTTTGGCATTGAGCTAATGAACCATCAAGTGTCTGTAATCAAACTGTGGTCAGGGAGAAGGCAACATATTTATGTATAGCATCCTCCTGGTTAAATACTGTTAGTTTTTAATTTAGCCCACGCTTCAGAATAACTTAACAGGGCAGTCAAAACCTTTGCACTTCTTTTAATCTTCAGATATGAGTATGATGTTTTTAGGTTTACTTGATTGAATCCAAGGAGCTGAGCCATTCAACCATGTATGTTCCTCAGATCTCTTCACTCTGGGGAAAAGCAGCCAGTGAAATTCTTATGGCGGTGATCCAAGCCATGATGAACTGAAGCAATTTCATTTTTGTTGGCCATTGCTCCAGGTCACTGTAATTTAATGAGTAGTAATCCTATTTAAAATATGTTACAGACAGCCAGGTGCCTGCTGGGAGAAAGCTGCTACACATGAACAGATCAATATGCATTGTGTGCATTCAACCATTCAATAATCGATTCACCCTTGTTATGAGAAAATAAATGCTAAAGGTCCTAAAAGTTAATTTCTATAGAAAGCTTTTACAAGGCTATCAAATTATTAAAAGTTTTCATGGCTTCTGCTTTTCTTTTTGAAAATGAGAAGCCTGGGCAACTTCCTCTTATGAAATAGTGTAACTCCTGAAATCTTTTAAAATCAGGTTGTTGTTGGGGATGAATAGGTTAGTCTGTTTTCCATCTGTGTCAGTTTTCCATGTATTGATTCACCATTTTGTACCATTTCTTTATCATTCTATGGCTCTTTAAAAAAAACACAGAGAGACAAATTCACACTTTTGTAACCTAAAATAATGCATGTTATATACATTCTAACCTAAAATACACATTTTATATGCATTTTAGTACAGATTTGAACTGAGAACTGGGCAAGAACTTTGTGGAGTGGAGAAGTGCAAAAACTGAAGCATAACTGTATCCTGACCTGCATATTAGTCCAAGAAGGGCAAATGAGCTTGGTTTGTTTAAAAATGCAGACAGAACAAAATCATCAGTCATCCCTAATTGATATAGAAGTTACTATCTCTTCATGGAGAGCCAAGCTAGAACTTACAGAGCTGGATCTAAACATCCCAGTCTTCTCTCCTTCTGCAAAAAGGGAAGGGATTTTCATCAATTCTCCCTTTCCCCTGCAGACTCCAGTACCACCAGCCACACTGTTCCAGAAGGTCACCCAGAAGGTCAGAAGGTACAAGCCTGGTTCATTCCTCTAGCTGGAGTGTTCCATGCCTGGAGTTTTTCTCATGGATACTCTGCACACACACCATAGAGTGGGCAAACCCGTTGTGTTATAACCCTTCCTAGACCCTGCTGTGAATGCTGAGGACCTAGGAATATCTGCTCAGAAGATCTCAAAATCAAAGAATCCACTAGACTAGGGATGAGCAAATCTGTCCATTTCAGTTTCTCGGCTTCTCATTTTTCAAATCCTAAGTCCAGTTCTTTACATTTCCACACCAGTTTGCAATTTTTTTTAAGTCCTCATGAACATTCATGAACATTCTTGCATTTTAGTGCAAGTTTATCTTAACATACACATTTTTGTGTGCAATTTTGGCTAATATACATATTTTTGCAAAACAGTTTCCCCTAATATAATGCATTTTATCTGCTTTTACTAGTATATGCATTTTACCCTACTTTATCCTAGTATACTCATGTTTGTATGCATTACTTGTCTGAAGAACTGCATTGCAAAATTCGGAGAAGTGCACATTTTGAAGGATGGCTGTGTTTCAGCTGGTGTATTGTTAGAAAGTATGAATTAGGTAGATTTGCCTTGAAATGAATCACATTTCTCCCCAATCCCTGCACTAGATCCAGCATTCAAAGATAAACTCCACAGAGATGTCTCTGAAGAGGAAGAGAATTACCAAACCCCAAACTGGGAGTGGCAGAGTAGCCTTCTCAGTCTGAATTGGTATCTGGGGTTGTAAACTGCTCATGGCAGCTAGTGTCACAAAAATTGCTCAAAAGAAAAACATATTCCTGACCCAGCCATATTCTTGGATTAAGAGGGGAAAAGTCATCTCTTATTTAGTGGCGTATTGCAATTTTGAACCCTATAGCAGAATATGAAAGACATACAATATACCATTTTCAAATAGCTATGTATACATTTGCTGCAGTCACATAAAAGCTATCCATACAACATGAACTCTTTTGTATCAAAATTACAACTATAAACCTGGCATTGCAATGCACTCTTGCCTAGCATCTCCACTGCTGGTGCTAATAGTGTTTTTATTGCTGTATTATAAAGACATATTTCATTTGCTGAGCCATAAACACTACTACAACAGGCTTTCACAAGGGTATCTCATCTGTGCTTCCTGCAATCTGAAAATGAAGCTCTTCCTGTCTCTCACTGCTGGTCAGAGATTTGCTGCTCTCCATTCATCACACGGCAGCAATCTGTTCTGGGAAGCAAAATTAAACCACTGAAGTGCAAGCATCAGAGTGGCTAGTACACAAGAAATATGCCAGTCCTTTGATTTAAATGTTTCACATGGGGATTCTATGCCTCATCTTGGAAACATCAGAGCACCCTCAGGCTGTGTTCAAAAATACCAATACCCTAACTAGCATTCATGTAACTGCACAATAGCAATGAATGCTGATTGCCTCGGCCTAAATGCTCATGAGTGTTGAAACATTTGATGACTAATTGGCTTCTTGATTACTTTTTTAAAGGTGTGTCTTTGCATTGTTTGGATTTGCATTGTTGAACAACACGCTGGGAAAGTGATGTACCTCCCTTGAAGTGCAAGGCACCTTCATTACATACACACACATGTATGTTCTCTCTCACAAACACAGAGCCCTTCCAGACTGTTTCATTTTCCTGGAAAATGAGCCCCCCTTTTTATTTCTGGTATGTATGGAATACTGTCAGTGTCTCCAGGGTCAACTTGCTAAGTTTGAATTGCTTGAGGAGAAACAATCCCCTCAAGGTATAGCAAGATAGGGAATGAGGTCAACAAAGAAGTGGAGTGGAAAGGCTTCAGGAAGGAGAACACAGATGTGGTGATCACAACTCTAACTGCGTCCAGATCAGTTTATTAAGTTCTACAGAAATGAAGCACAATATTGTACAATTTCTCAAGCCAGCTACATGAAACAAAATGGGTTGTACCTTCACACCCTGAGCAGAAGTCTTCATTCACAGAAAGAGAGGTGCATTCATGGAAGGGATCCTTGCATTCATGGAATCATGGTAGCTCCTTCCATTCATGGAGCAGAAAAGGTGGATGCAGCCCAATGGTCATATCCACTTTCATGTTCAAATGTCCTGAGTCCTTGGGGGGGGAGATGAGGGGAAGGTGTTAGCATACAAGTTCAGCTCTGACTGGCTTCTGTAGCTGCACTGATTCTAATTACATCCTCTACTGAATAAAAATGTTTAGGCGACAAAAATGAACAAACCTTTGTGTTGTACCTCACCATCTGAACAAAGGTGACTTCACTAAAGTCTCAAAGAATAACTACATCAAAATTCTAGATCAGTCAGATGATGGCTTTAAAAGAGAGTTAGACAAATTCATGGAGGATAAGGCTATGAGTGTCCACTGGCCATGATGGCAATGTTTTGCCTCCATTGTCAGAGGCAGTATTTCTCTGAATACCAGTTGATAGGATTCACAAGTGGAGAGAATGCTGTAGCAGTCAGGTCCTGCTTGCAGGCTTCCCATAGGCTTCTAGTTGGCCACCTTGAGAACACATGCTAGTCTAAATGGGCCTTTGGTCAGATCAATAAGGGCTCTTATTATACAGCCAAGACAGTGGCTGTATACTATAGCCAGAGTGGATTTTTTGCATTCTGCAATGTTAAATTCTGATGTTTCCCATAAGCTCATTTCAAAACAAAACCTTACAAAACTTATAGTCTTGAACTCAGAAACGCTTGCTTGACAACCCTGTAAATTTCCTTGGTGATACACAAAACAGTCAGAGAGAATTGAGAGTTCAAAGTCTCAAAAGAGAGGGGGAAAACCCAGACCCATTGTGGACTTTTTTCTGTCAGATTTCTCATAATTTGCTGAAATTAATTAAAAATCAGCCATGTTAACTGAGTTTGTGTAATCCTGTTACTGACCTTGCCCCATACTCTGACTTTCATCTTCTGCAGTTTAGAAGTTACAAAATGACTGGCTCATTTTTAATTAATTTAAGAAATTGTACACTGAACTGAATGATAACGTCAGGCATGCTCAGTAAGAACCAACTGTCAGTGTTCTAAAAGCCAGACTCACAGCTGCTTGGCTTGCCTGATCAGGGGGCCACACCCACACCAGACCTTTATTTCACGTGAGATAGTCATGGCTTCCTCCAAAGAATCCTGGGAAGTGTAATTTGTGAAGGGTGCTGAGAGGAGACTCCTATTCCACTGACATAGATCCAGGGGCCAGAGTGGTTTAACAGTCAGGTGCTCTGATTGAAGCTCTGTGAGTGGAACAGGGCATCTCCTAGCAACTCTCAGCACCCTTCACTAACTACCCTTCCCAGGATTCTTCAGGAGAAGTCATGACTATCTAAAGTGAAATAAAGGTCTGGTGTGGATGTGGCCATGGACAGCTTTGGTTTAAATTGGGGTAGGTGGCTACATATCCCTGCTGCAGAATCAAAAGGCGGGGGAAACCCTGAAAAGCAATGATAATGTTCACAATGTTTTCCTTTTGGAAAGGAAAGGGGCTTCCCTCTGCCCAGTGCCCACCCACCCAATTTCCTCCCCTCCCTTCCCCTCCCCCAGGTCAGTTTCACCTATCCTAAATATGATTGCACTAAACTCAAAAAGTATGCAAACAATCAAACCCACCCTCACTTCTCCTCACTTCCATTCCCTCCCTCGTGCCCATTTCCTCCCCTTCCTTTGCCCATCCCTCCCCCTCCCCTTCCTTTCCAATCCCCTCCTTCCCTCCTCCCCTCCCCCTCCCCATGGTCAATTTTACCTATCTTAAGCTTGATTGCATGGTAGTGAATACCATTGAACTCAATAAGCATGCAGATTATCAAACCTGCCCTCCCCCTTCCTTTACCCCTCCCATACAATCATCTCCTTCCCCCTGCCTTCCTTCTACTCCCCCTCCCCTTCCTTTCTCTTTTCTTCTCCTCTCCCCCTCCTCCTCCCCCATGGTTAGTTTTACCTTTCATAAACATGACTGCATAGGAGTAAATCCCATTGAACTCAGTAAGCACGCAAATGATCAAATACTCCTTCCCCTCTCATCTCCTTTCCTCCTCCCTCCCCTCTTCCTTCTTCCTCCTCCCCTGCCCACTCCAGCCCTCCCTGCCTCCCCCTGGTTAGTTTACCTATCCTAAGCATGATTGCACAGGAGTAAATCCCACTGAACTCAATAAACATGCAAATGATCAATCCATTCACAGCAAACTTGCACAGGATCCCATTTCTTACATTTCTTGAATAATGAGGGAAATAAAATTTTCTAGATTTGTTTCTCTGTAGAAACAGTAGTAACACAGGAAAGAAGCAAAGTAAGAAGAACACCAACAAACATACAAAAATGTAATTTTCCATCTTTGGAGATAGCAGGTGTTGCCACCACTCACCATATGCTCAGAGGAACATGTTACCAAATTCTTCCAAGCTACACAGGAAGTGGATTGGACTGTGAAAGACCAACCCAAATTGTGTTTGCATGTTGACAAATTTGTAGGGCAATACAATATCTCAGAGACGAGGTCAGGTCTCCTGCTCCCCTGGTGCATTCACTATAGCTGCCCAATTTCCCTGCTTTTTAAAGTTTGATAGAAATATCTGTGGGCTGAAGGTACATTCTTAAACTGTAAGGGTTTGTGGTTTTTTTGCTTAGTGAATTTCTCTGCTTTTTAATCTGGGAGGTAAGAAATGGGATCCTGTGCAAGTTTGCTAAGAATGGATTGATCATTTGCATGCTTAGGATAGGTGAAACTGACCACAGGGGATGGGGAGGAGGAAGGAGAAGAAGGGCAGAGGCAAGGAGGGGGATGGGAGCAGGCAGGAGGGGGAGGAGGGGGAGAAGGACAGGTTTGATCATTTGCATGTTTATTGAGTTCAGTGGGATTTACTCCCATGCAATCATGCTTAGGATAGGCAAAACTGACTGGGGGGAGGGAGGGCAGGCTGGAGTGGGCAGGGGAGGAAGAAGGAAGAGGGGAGAAGAGGAGGAAGGAAGAGGAGAGGAGAGGGGAAGGAGGGGAAAGGTAGATCTGATCATTTACATGCTTAATAAGTTCAATGGGATTTACTCCTATGCAATCATGGTTAGGATAAGTAAAACTGACCATGGGGAGGCGGAGAGGGAAGGGGAAGGAGTGGATTGGAGGGGGGCAAAGGAAGGGGAGAGGAGGGCAGGCTTCATAATTTGCATGCTTATAGAGTTCAATGGAATTTACTCCCATGCAATCATGCTTCAGATAGGTAAAACTGACCATGGGGAGGAGGAAGGGGAGAAGGAGGAGGGGAATGGGGAAAGAGGGGATTGGAAGGGGATGGGGATTGGGAGGGAGGGGCAAAGGAAGGGGGAGGGAAAGGAAGGGGATAGGAGGGAGGAAAAGGGAGGGTGTGTTTGATCATTTGCATACTTTTTTGAGCTCAATGTATTCAGAGGGGGGTTTACCATTCCCTTCCTCTGAGACTGAGAGACTGACCCAAGGTCACCCAATGAACTTCATGGCAGTGTGGGGATTCGAACCCTGGTCTCCCAGGTTGTAGTTCAACACTGACCCGGGGGAGGGGCAGGGGGGGGAGGAGATTGGGTGGTGGGCACTGGGCAGAGGGGAAGCCCCTTTCCTTTCCAAAAGGAAAACATTGTGAACAAGAAAATTGCTTTTCAACGTTTCCTCCACCTTTTTATTCTACAGCAGGCACATGTAGCCTCGCACCCAAATCTAAACCAAAGCAGTCCATGGCCACATCCACATTATTGTCATTATGTTTAGCTAATATTTGACAGTGCAGTTCCTTACATGTGTTCTCAAAAGTGAGTCCAATTGACTTCAGTGGGGCTTACTCCTAGGTAAATCAGTATAGGATTGTAGGATTTTAGTTTTTTTAAGCCATAGAAATCACTAAATAAATAAATATGGGCTGCATCTCTCAATTTTTTAATGACTTGTTTATTTCCTTTTTGGCTTGTCTGTCTCACTTGATGCCTGTGTCCATGAAACTTGAACCCTAAGAGGCTTCCTCTAAAACAAATCGTGTATCTAACTCAAAATGAAGAAAGGTCTGCCAAACCTCTTTCTGACAACTCTAAGCAACTTTCCCCCCCAGTTTTCAGATCTGTGCTAAATTGTGGAGAATTCACCTTAGCATTTCTCCTGTAACCCTACTGACTATTGCATATTCCAGGAGTGAGGACCTTTTGGCCCTCTAGCTGTTATTGCACTCATCAACATCCCAACATCCCTAATCACTGGTCATGCCGGCTAGGTCTGGTGTGAGCACAGTAACATCTGCAGGACCACAGGTTCCCCACCCCTGGCACATGAAGTGTCTATTTACCATGAATACTACATTTCTATAAACCCACTTCAGAGCTAGCCTATTAATCACATGCATATGCCCTCATATTTTTATAGTCATTTTCTAGCTTCAGGTTTTAAAAAGCAACTGACTTAATAAATATGCAAGTGTTATGCGTGTGCACGTGCAAGTATGTATGTGCATGAGTTAATGCAATAGAATTTATCTATGAAGTTCAGTGCCACAGGTTGTAACTAGGGTTAATCACATACCACAACCATTTCAGTGTTGTGGCTAACAACAGTCTCTGCAGTTACACTAGGCAAACTAGAATAAAATTACAAGCACCATCAATCTACATGCTTCAGGGTATCAGATAATCACCAGCTGATGTGAGGAATAAATTTACCCCCTCTGGTATGATACTCAAACCACAGGAAGCATTATAGAAGTTATACTCTGTTCTCTAAAAATCTACATTGGTGTCTTGTAGTGAAAGGCTATTAGATTAGGTGGACTCTTCCTCTCATTTGCTGAGAGAAAAATATGTTTCCATCAAATATAATACATCCCCAGTAGGCTATTTTTATTTCAGAAAATGCCAAACATCTGTGATTACAGATCTTCAAAAGAGCTCTCTGATAAGGTGACTTCACCTTTTCAGTGCAAAGCTGCCCAAAATAATTATCTCTTTAGGATTTGGGGTTTGTTGTCTTGTGTGCGTGTTTTTTTTTTTCCTTTAAGTTGCATTTGTCTTCTAAGAGAATGTCTCTTGATTCAGCTCATGATAAAGAATGTTTTATATCCACTCAAAGAAAAAAAAGTCTGAAATCTTTGTCCTCTTAGGGCATGGCCAATGAGGCTGCAAGATGGCTGCCTAGTTTCTGCCTAGTTTCTCAGCTCCACTCTCCTCTGGGCAATGTTCCCAGATTAATGATAGCAATTCTTAAAATCTTGTTTTGTGCCACACTTTAGACCCTTTGGGGTATGCTACCAACCTCTTCCAAAACCAAGGGAGGGGGTTTAACAGGCTATTTTTGGCCTCTAGACACAGACGACCTAACTGTGATGAAGAAACCAGCTCCTGACAATATGGCACCCAGCCAAGCAAAAAACCCATGCACAGCAACCCAAGACTCTGGGGCTTTATTTCCCCATTTTTGGGAGGAATTGGTTACACAATTTAGATTGTTTAATGTGGAAATGGAATCTAGCTGGGAAGCAAAATTAAAACCACTAGAGGACAAAATGGAGACATTCGACAATAAAAATAGCAAACTCGGCATTGGAAACTTTGGATTTGGGATTGGCAAATGTGGAAGAGGTTCTTTTACTCAAATATGAGAACAAAATTATACAAAAATAAACTTGAAGAATTGAAGAATGGGGCCCATTACTCGTACATACACTTTCATGGCATCAAAGAAGGGTCTGAAGAGCACTCGGTATCTATGGCCACCTTTATGGTGGCATGGCTTGCAGCTACAGTTCCCAATTTTGAGCTCATTGCCTTGGGCATTATATTGGGCATTGGCAGCTAAACCCAAAGAAGGAGCTCCTCCGAGAGATATTACAGTATGCTTCACAAGGTATAAAAAAAAAGAAGAGCTTATGTTGCGAGTGAGAAAGATGAAAGAATTAACACATAATGGGCACCCTGTGCTGGCACTACAGGATCTCTGCCCTGACATGCTGCTACTCTGCAAAAGGCCGGCATAAAGTACAATTGGGGATTCCCTTTCAGACTGGTTGTCACTCACAATGGTCAACAACTTACTGAAACATTGCCTAAAGATGCTTCACCGCTACTGCCACCTGCAACTTGGAATGGCCAGAAGATCTTGCAAAGGAGGGTGAAGAGGAAGAGGATATGGAGAGCCCTAGACAAAGCAAAGGTCAGAGATGGGAGACAAAACACTACAAGGGAGCACTTAGAAAATGAAACAAACCCACAAAAAACTCTTCACGATTGCCAGTCCACCACAATGTTAACACTCCAAATACTTCATCAGCTGCTTGACTATTTCTACACAACAGCAGCGATCATCCTTAATCTGCTTTCGGAGAATAGTGGCTGGTTTGGATTATCAAACAACAGTGATAAATGTGTTATAATTTGCTTTATATTTCAACTTTTGTAAAGGGAACAAGAAAAAATGGTGCGGGGGGGGTTCCTTTCCTGCATCAATTTTCTTATTTGTAAGGTTCATTATATTTAGTTTATCCATAGGAGGGAGGGTTTAAGGGAACAGAGTACATACACTTAAATCTTTGTTTCAAGGAGTCTTCCCCCTATAAACTGCACATAAAATTGTGCAAGGTTAAATTTTGGGGCGTGTGCCATGGGGCACAGGCACTGGCTGGATTTAAGACCTAAAGCTGGTTATGTTAGATTGGATTTTTTGGGAGTAAATCGGTTGTTAATGTTTTTCTGGTTATTGTTATTGAGGGGTTTGCTATGGGAGTTGGGGAAGGGGTGGGAGGGAGGATTAAGGGAGGGGTGGGCAATCTAAGGGCAATTGATTGTGTTATAGCAGAACAAAAATCTATCCTTTGTTTCCCTGACCAGAGAAAGATCTGAAGGTAATATTCTAATTTCTTTATATAAATGGGTGAATTGGATAAGTTTAAAATCGTAACTCTTAATGTGAAAGGACTAGGACATGATTACAAAAGGAAAAGTATTATTAGTTATGTGAAACAAATGCTTCCTTCAGTACTTTTTTACAAGAAATTTATAAGCTGCAACTGAAGGAGGCACTGTTGAAACATGGATATTTTAAAGACCAATTCCTAGCTGCAGGCACATCAAAGGCAGGGGGAGTAGCCATAATTTTTAAATGTAATTTTCCTTTTATGGTACAAAAAATTTGGAGAGACCCAGAAGGATGTTTTCTTTTTGTAGCAGGATTGCTTGGAGGTAAGAATATCTTACTTTTGGTACTTTTGGTACTTTTGGTACAGTGTATGCTCCAAACATAGGGCAGATAAAATTCTTTAAAACAATTTTCAAAAAACTTCATAAGTTTAGTTATGAAATAGGTCAATTAGTTATGGGAGGTGAGTTTAATATTAACATAAAGGGTTTAAACGCAGTCAGATTGAATCAGACTTCCAAAACTTCAAAAACCTCTCAGGGGGATAAAAAATATTATTTGTTTAATATGGTTAAAAGGCAATCTTTTAATTTATTGTGTTATAATTTACAAGAGGCTTGGACAGAAGCCTCTCCCTACCACCTGATTGCAGGGAGGGAGTGCTCATCCTAAACCGGTGCCTGGAGGCTGTGAAGGGCTGGATGTGGGCTAGCAAACTGAAACTTAATCCAGACAAGATGGAAGTACTGCTGATCAAGGGGAAAACTGCACCAGGGACTGGGTTGCAACATATTCTGGATGGGGTTGCACTCCCCTTGAAGGAGCAGGTCCACAGTTTGGGAGTCCTCTTGGATCCTTTTTTAAGGATTTATATGGGAACACCAAGTATCGCAAGATATGATAACAAGATATGTAGATGGCCTGTGTTGTGAATAGCTAGAAGAGGAGGAGAAAGGAGAAATCATGAGAGATATCACCTCTGAGGAAATTAAATTAATTATTAATTCTACAAAATCAAATAAATCCCCTGGCCCATATGGCCTCACTAATAAATTTTATAAGCATTTTATGGATATTTTAATTCCCAAATTGTTATTTTGTTTAATGGAATTCTTCATGGGGGACCCCCTGTTCCAGACATGGTCAATTCAAGAACTGCAGTTATTCCAAAACCTTTTAGAAACCCCTCTCTTGTTGATTCATATAGATCTATAGCACTATTAAACACTGATTATAAAATTTTTATGTTGATTATTGCACATAGATTAAAATCAGTTATAAAGAAATTAGTTCATCCAGATCAAACAGGTTTTGTTCCCCGAAGACAAATTGCAGACCCAACTAGACACATTTTGAATTTGATTTATTACAGCAAAAATTAAAAATCCCCAATGGCTTTTTTAACTTTAGATATTTATAAAGCTTTTGATTGCATTCATTGACCTTTCTTGATTAAAGTAATACACAAAATGAATTTGGTAATAAATGTATTGAACTTTTACATAAAATATATTCCCCAACTACAGCAACAATACAAGTGAATGGCATGGAATTTCCACTATTCAGTATTTTCAGAGGCGCAAAACAGAGATGTCCTCTGTCTCCCCTCCTCCTCCTTCTAGCTATAGAACTGCTCCTATCTGTCTTCATAGCAATAATAAAACAGAGAGTTAAAATTGGACAAGAATCTCAAATTTTGAGTAATTATACAGATGATATGGTGCTTCTGGTGTCCAACCCATTAGAGGCTGCACAACATATAAAACATGAGCTTCAACAATTCGCCAGTGTCTCTGGGTTAAAAGTAATTTGAGAAAATCTGAAGCCATGTGCCACCTAATTTACATCTGCCACCTAATTTACAGAAACAATTCTCAGCTGCCTTGGACATAAGATATCTGGGAATACAAGGTTCATAGAAATCTTAACAAATTATTTTGAGTTAATTACATACCAATTTGGTACAAAGTTAGAGCAGAATTAAATAGATGGAAAGCATTAAAATTATCTTTATCAGCTAGAATTGCAGAGTCAAGATGACAATATTACCTAAACTTACCTTTCTCTTCCACTCTCTTCTGGTGTACGTCGCAGATAAGCAGTTGAAGATCTGGCAGAAAAAAATATTTGTATTCAATGACAAAGCACCCAGAATTAGAAAGTCAATGTATTGTTCCACTAAAAGGGGAGTTGGGGTATTCCACATCTGAAATATTATTACGACGCCAACGAGTTATATAATCTAATCTACTTAATGTTGGATTATAAAATTAAGAGATGGGCTACTTTGGAAAATAAAATTTCAGGAGGTGTTCCACTTGGAACTGCATTTTTTGGGACTGTGTCAAAAGCCACATGAAAAGAATTGGGGGGGAAACCATTTATCAGGATGCTGATACAAAGTTGGCGCCACTGGGGAAAGAGATTATTGTCCACTCCCTCAGCATTGTTGTTGTCATGTGCCTTCAAGTCAATTACGACTTATGGCGACCCTATGAATCAGTGACCTCCAAGAGCATCTGTCATGAACCATCCTGTTCAGATCTTGTAAGTTCAGGTCTGTGGTTTCCTTTATGGAATCAATCCATCTCTTGTTTGGCCTTCCTCTTTTTCTACTCCCTTCTGTTTTACCCAGCATTATTGTCTTTTCTAGTGAATCATGTCTTCTCATGATGTGTCCAAAGTATGATAACCTCAGTTTCATCATTTTAGCTTCTAGTGACAGTTCTGGTTTAATTTGTTCTGACACCCAATTATTTGTCTTTTTCACAGTCCATGGTATCCGCAAAGCTCTCCTCCAACACCATGTTTCAAATGAGTTGATTTTTCTCTTGTCTGCTTTTTTCACTGTTCAACTTTCACATCCATACATAGAAATTGGGAATACCATGTTCTGAATGATCCTGACTTTCGTGTTCAGTGATACATCTTTGCCCTCACCATTTGCTCACAGAGGCATGTTACCAAATTCTTCCAAGCTACACAGGAAGTGGATTGGACTGTGAAAGACCAACCCAAATTGTTTTTGCATTTTTACAAACTTGTAGGGCAATACAATATCTCAGAGATGAGGTCAGGTCCCCTGCTCCCCTGGTGCATTCACTATAGCTGCCCAATTTCCCTGCTTTTTAAAGTTTGATAGAAATATCTGTGGGCTATAGGTACATTCTTAAACTACAAGATTATTTTGCCTGTTAGTGAATATTTATCCCATTGGAGAATCACCTTATATCCAGATACCTTATATCACCTTAACTGGACTATGGAACAGATGATAAATCTGTG
The DNA here is from genome assembly GCF_030035675.1 of Rhineura floridana. NCBI lineage: Eukaryota > Metazoa > Chordata > Lepidosauria > Squamata > Rhineuridae > Rhineura > Rhineura floridana. The sequence continues at coordinate 67,809,545 of NC_084480.1, read as the reverse complement.
TAAATTCAATCAGTTTTAGTTCAACTAGTCTGTGTAGTTGACAGCAAAAGAATGTAGCTATTTCTGACATTAGGAAGAAGCTGTATTTTTTTAACAGCATTTGTTAGAGATTTTCGCTCTTCCATTGTAGAAGCCAACACAGCTTATTTATATTGTAGTTTTCAAGCACCACTGAAGCAGCAAAGTTTGCTTATCTAGAGATATAGATATGCATAAGGTATACTAGCACACTAGGGAGGAAAGACTATAGTTAGACAAAAGATTCAAACTCCTAATGAAGAAGTCCTGTTTGCCTGCCAGAAACAACAGACAAATGACAAAGCAATTTCCACACTTCTTAATGAGATCCCAAGATAGTTCTGTTGAACTCCAAACTGTCGAATAGATGAATTTAAACTCAGGCTGCTTTGCTCCAACCTTAGAACTGACTTTTTTTTTTCCCCTAACATGAGCGGCACACAGGAAGCTGGACAGCCGTGGAATAATGCATGTTTTCACACACCTAGGGGCATCAAGATTAGTTAACAAGAGCTCAAGCATTGATTAACAATATTGCAATGAATAACAAAGGAGCAAAGAATGAATTGTCACTTCTGAAATGCAGCTACAATTGCTTTACAGGGTGCAAGTTATTAAAACCATCATTTTCCATAGGAAATACTGCATGCCAGACTCAACTTATTTTCAACGGAGTGCAATCTATACATACATTTATTTTATTTTATTTCATTGCTCAGGAGAAACATGTGAAATGTTTGGAGATAACAACACTATAAGACTATGGCTAAAGGCAAACCAGAAAAAGAGGCAAGTGTACAGATAAATCTGACTCTCCATTTCTGTCTCTGAACTCCCAGTATGATCACTTCTCATAAGAATGCAAGAAGAGCCTGCTGGATCCGGCCGAAGGCCCATCAAATCTGTCATCCTGTTTTCACAGTGGCCAAGCAGATGTGTATGGGAAGCCCATCAAGCAGGATCTGAGGACAACCAAACTCTCCTCACGTGTGATTCCCAGCAACTGGTATTCAAAGGCATACTGCCTCCGACAGTGGAGGCAGAACAAAATCATAGAGGCGAATAGCCATTGATAGCCTTATCCTCCATGAATTTGTCTCATCCTCTTTTAAAGCCATCCTCCTATTTTTATCCCCAGGAGTACAAAAACTACATAAACATTTCTGCATGTATGTAGGATTCTACGGATCTGACCCTCAAGATACATTATATAGAAATATAAAAATAAAAAATTCACATTGCCACTTATATTACACTTTCCCTTCAGCCTTGTTTGTGTTTCAGTGTGCATATAGAGGTCCTAGGCAAAGACCTCAATTCAGTTACTTCAGTTAGGGGCAGCTCTGCTGAAGCGCTCCTTGCCTGCATGGAGCTTTTCAGAAGAGCATGAGAAGAGCCTGCTGAATCAGGCCAATGGCCCAGCTACTCCAGCATCCTGTTCTCCCAATGGCCAACTAAATGCCTGTGGGAAACAGGCAAACAAGGCACACAAACACTCTCCTCTCCTGCGGTTTCTGGCAACTGATAATCAGAAGCATACTGCCTCTGACCATGGCATAAAGGCATAGCATAGCAATAATGGCTAGTTCTCCTTTGTGAATATAAATGGGGAAGTCAATGTGGGCAAACAGATCATTTGGGTGTGCACTGGAGACCTCAGTTATGCTAGGAACTGCTTCTGGACCACGTCAGCATTTATATTGCTCCTTCCCCTTGTTACAAAAGGCATTGCATTCAGCCCCAAATGAGTGTTGGGCATACAGGCATAGACATATGGATGTGTCCCATGGGTGGGCATGGGGCAGAATGTTGACAGACTATTTAAGTCCAGTTGTCACTCTTGCTGCCCTTGGTTTGGAGAAATCTCAGTGCAGAACAGAGTCCCAAGAAGAAGAGGCAGCAGTAGCAGCAAGGCAAGGCCTGAGAACCCTGTGTCTTTTGACCCACCTGGTTTCAGCAAGCATGGAAGTGGTAAGAAAATGGTGATGGCAACACCAGGAAGAGTGGCCCAAAGGTCTTTGATTTGGAGACTGAGGGGTCTATTAGTACTAGCCAGTGGGGATTTTTGAGAGTACGGTCCAGCTGGTCTGTAGAACACAGTCCAAGGGGCCTTTGGGCTGTAGCCCTGGTAGCTTAAGGCCTTTCTTATCACCAGGGCAAAGTCCATCCCGCTATTCTGCTTTCCTTGAATGCTTATGTTCCTGTTGGAAAATGAGAACCTTTCCCACCTTCTCCACTGAACTGATGTATACTATATCTAATCTCACTGGAAAACAAATTGCTTGGTGTGTACAGAGTTACCTGTGTCTGTCTGTGTATATGTTTATAAAGACTCCAGCAGTGGCGAGGGGGCTATAAAATGTTTTTCTCTTGAACAAGTTGAAGTATTCCAAAATGATCAGCTGGTTGAGGCTGCCTTTTGTCATAATAGCCATTGTTGCCATGTTTGCTTAGAGAACAACATGGCCACAAGATACTACAACAGGAAAGATTGCCTATCTTCTATGAAATGTTCATGTATACTACTACATACAGTGTTATAATTATTTTATTTTTCCAAGAAATCTTCATTTATGCACTACAGACTACAAAGTTATGCTTTTGGTATCATTTTTTGTATCAGTCATTCGTTCTTCCGCATGCTATGGTTCTGTTACAAATACCTCAGGAAGTTTTGTGAATAAAACCACACCTATGGCCGTTGGAAGAATATCCCAGGGGCCACAACATGCATCACAAAGTGGATGCCCCCAACGTTGGTGTGTGAGAGAGATATCTGACATTGGAACTTTCTCACCACCATCATGAAAGCTTCTCCAGTCCTGGCCCTACCAGTGTCAGAGTTACTTTGTCAGTAGGGTCAAAAAGGGGGCATGCTAATAACGATTTGGGAGTGACCAGGAACAGGCATAGATCCAAAGGGTCCATAGCCTTCCTAATCCCATGACACGTGCCTATAACCAATTATAAATCTATCTATACATCTATCCCTTTTATTTTGATTTTTTTAATGGCAAGAAGAAAACAAACAAACAAAGGAGTGCAACAACTCACTTCTACCTCACCAATGAGACCCTGGCAGGGTGTTGGATATAGCAGTTCAATCACCTTTGGGTTCCCCTACTGCAGCCTTTCCCAACCAGTGTGCCTCCAGATGTTGTTGGACCACAATTCCCATCTTTCCTGACCATTGGCAATGCTGGCTGAGGCTGATGGGAGTTGTAGTCCAACAACATCTGAAGGCACACTGGTTGGGAAAGGCTGCTCTACTGCCATAGAATAGAGAAATTTTTTCACCCTCTCATAACACTAGAACTCATGGACATCCAATGAAATTAAATGTTGGAAGATTCAGGACAGGCAAAAGGAAGGACGTCTTTACACAGCACATAGTTAAACTGTGTAATTCACTCCCACAAGAGGCAGTTATAGCCACCAGTGTAAATGGCTTTAAAAGGGGATTAGACAAATTCATGGAGGATAAAGCTATCAACTAGGCAGAGGCAGTATGCTTCCAAATACCTGTTGCTAGAAATTGCAGGAGGGGATAGTATTTTGGGGCTTAAGTCCTGCTTACGGGCTTCCCATAGGCATCTGGTTGGTCCCTGTAAGCGCAGGATGATGAAGTAGATGGGCTATTAACCTGATCCAGCAGGATCTTCTTATGTTCTTATATTATGTTCTTATGATTGCTGCCTAATAGGACTGACATCTGAGTAGACAACCATAGGATTGTGCTGTAAATGCTTTCTTTAAAATTAAAAAGAAACTTCACTGGCTACTGTTTTTAAAATATCTAATGCATGCTATTGTATTAATGTTCTACCACCACCAGCACCCCAAAAAGGTTGGATTACAGCACCCTCTTTTCATATGTAGGGTTCAGCTGTAAATGGAAGAGGTGTGAGGTGAACAAAGTGGAATTATATGCTTCAATGAAAATAGTTCCTTCGTGAGCCTTACACTAAAGGAAATTAGATTAGCCAGCCAGGTGGCCAAATTTGCCTAGAAGAGGGTTTGAGTCTTCATGAGTTAGTCTCTCATTTAAGAGCAAAACAACCATGTGAGTTTTTCATGTGAGCATTAAGCATGACATTGGTGTATCTGAGGAACCAGCTCATAAGAATCTGACTTAAAGAGGCTATTTAAGCATGTGATGGCATCATTGCATGTTTTGAAAATAGTACTTACATTGACTCTTCCAATTATGGCTTTTTTACAGAAAGTGGTTGCCAATGGCAGAAATGCTTACCACATGACTCTAAAAGTCACGTGAACCACTCTATGCACTCACAAAGTTTTTACTAAGCAACACTGACTCTAACAGGCATGTTTTTCACATGACAACTGCCTGCTCATGCAACAGCCCAGTCATATCAGAATTCCTTTATGCCTTTGCTCATCTTATGACTATTTATTTATAAAAGTATTTCTATATGTCATAACATAAAATATCAGGTAGTATACAACATTAAAATAAAGCATTTTAAAAATCTATACAGATATCATTACAGTGACTGGCTAATATTTTTAAAAAGCCTATCAGCATAAATGAGTCTTCAACTCATTTATTGGGAGACAAGGCTTCTGATCCTTGGCCTCTCACTTGTGGGGTGCTGCAGGGCTCTATCCTTTCCCTGATGTTATTCAACATCTATATAAAGCCACTGAGAGATATCATTAGGAGATCCAACCTGCAATGCCATCAATATGCGGATGATACGCAGATTTATCTCTCATTTAAATCCTCACCGCTGGTGGCGATAGAAATTCTATCCAAGTGCCTGGAGTCAGTGAGTGATTGGATGGGCAGGAATAAGCTTAAGCTGAATCCTGACAAAACTGAGGTTCTGCTGGTGGGAGACAAGGGAAGTTGGGAATCATCGACCTGGTGCTCAACGGGGTACATCTGCCCCTGAAAGACCAGGTCCATAGTCTGGGGGTCATTCTTGACTCTCAGCTATCTATGGAGGTTCAGGTTTCTGCCATAAGTCAGGCGGCGCTATATCAACTCCATCTGATACGAAGGATACGCCCCTACCTCCCCAGCCATTTGCTCCCTTCGGTGGTACATGCTTTGGTTTCTTCTTGCTTAGATTATTGTAATGCACTATATGTGGGTCTACCCTTGAAAATGGTCAGGAAGCTGCAACTGGTGCAGAATGCGGCGGCCCACCTGATTAAAGGCAGCCGCCGCTGAGATCATATCATTCCAGTGCTCAAGGAGCTGCACTGGTTACCGGTGGTCGCCCGGGCCAAATTCAAGGTATAGACTTTAACTTTTAAGACCCTATATGATGCCGGCCCAGTCTACCTAAAGGAACGCCTTCAATATCACCAGGGGTGCCATTTAACGAGATCAACCATGAAAGGCCTACTCTATATCCCACCAATTAAAGCAGCTAGACTGGTGAGGACTAGGGTGAGCGCCTTCTCAGTTGTGGCCCCCACCTTATGGAATTCCTTACCAATTGACCTCCACTAGGCCCCCTCCTTGATGTGCTTTTGCCGGGCCTTGAAGACCTGGCTCTTCAATCAGGCTGTTGAGGTGGGTTAGGTTTCACAGGTTTTGCAGTTATTAGTTGTGATTTTAATTTCTGTGTATATGTTTTTATATTGAGTGTATTATATATTTTTACTGTACGTCACCCAGAGTGGCAGGACAACCTGCCAGATGGGCGTCTAATAAATCCAATAAATAAATAAAACAGACAAGTCTTAAAGATATAAGTTTTCAGTGTTATGGAGACAACAGCCATCAACAGGAAAATACTTTGTGCCAGTGGGCTTATCACTTCAAAGCATAAACACCTTTACTTGAAGAAAGTCTAATTCATTTCAATGGACCATACTTCCAAGTGAACCATTGTGGATCTCAATGGTGACTTTATTTATTTATTTTATATACTGTCCACCATTCAAAAATGTTGTAGTGGTGTACAAAAAAAGAAAGAAATATCTTCCTTTGGAGAAGGGCCAAAGCTCAGCAGAAGAGCATTTGCTTTGTATACAGAAGGTCCCAAGTCCAATACCCAGTGTTCTGAGCCCGTGGTTCTGAAACCCACTTTGCCAGACAGTCAACTCAATCTCTCTCTTTTAAACAGAACTATTTTATTGAACACAAAGGTATACAGAAACTTCAAAGAAAGCGTACGGTCTCTGGTGATGGTGAACTGAGGATGGTGATGATGATGAAGAAGGTTGATAGCAGGTAATTATATTGTAGGATTGTTGAAAAGGTAGATTCAATGGAGAAGAGGTACCTTGTGACAGAGACAGCTTCTGGAACAGGTAATTCTGGCAGAGAAGTATCTTCTGAGAGAGAGATAGGTAAAAAAGGAGTGTTGTCCTCTGGGGTACTAGGCCTGCTGCTAGCTTCACTGACGACTGAAACAAACTGAGGCAGGTTTTAGAGGGAAAACTAACTAACCAATTAAAGAGAGGGGTGATATCACCTGACAAGAAGTTACTGTGAGGCTAAGGGAGCATAGAGACAGACCTCTAGAGTTCCATAACTCTAACCCAGCCTTTCCCAACCAGTGTGCCTCCAGGTGTTGTTGGACCACAACTCCCATCAGCCTCAGCCAGCATTGCCAATGGTCAGGAAAGATGGGAATTGTGATCCAACAACATCTGGAGGCAGGGCCGGCTCCAGGCATGCAGAGGCCCTTGGGCATCAGCTTGCCCTGGCCCCCCAGTAGGTGGGTGGGTGTGCATGCGTGCCCTCCCCGCACCCCCCTCATGGCCCCCCTACCTGTAGCCTTTACCATTGCCCTTAATGAAGATGGCGGCCGCGGTTTCCCTAAGGGGAATGAAGCCTCTGCTGCCATCTTTGTTGATGGCACATGTGCGTGCTATGCGCACACATCTCTGGCAACCAAGAGATCTTCTGTATCTTTAAAAGTTGTGGAGGGGGGAGGGAGAATTCCACCTTGTGGTTTTTCCCATTACAGAGTTGCAAGAACACCTGCACTTGGCTGACTTTCTCTTCTCCTAAAGATACAGGATCAGTCTCAGGCCAAGAACCTGGATACCCTAACTGTGTTAGATGGACCAATGGCCTGACTCAGTATAAGGCAGCTTCCTATGTTCCTAAATACAAAGTTAAAACAGTAAAACAGTCATTAAAATCACTTGTACATTTAGTTCTACAGCATAAGATAGCTTATGCTCTGATTTGTGGTTATTGATCACACTCTAAATATGGAAACATCAATAAATTTTTGTAAGTATGATTGCCTTATTGGGAAGCCAAAAAATGTGTGTGTGTGTGTGTGTGTGTGTGTGTGTGTGTGTGTGTGTGTGTGTGTGTGTGTGTGTGTGTGTGTGTGTGTGTGTGTGTGTGTGTGTGTGTGTGTGTGTGACAGAGAGAGATGAGATCCTATACTTTTCTGCCCTTTCTTGTTTGTTGTCAAAAAGCTTGTTCTTTTCATGACTATATTGCATATCCTTCGTGGATTGTGCTAGTCCTCACAGAAGGAATTCGTTAAAAGGAGTCTGTGAATGATGAATGGGATGTTGCATAGTGGAGAAGACATGGGAGACTGTTCCAGAGGCCAGGCAGTGGGTTTTAAAAATATTTAGATACTGTCATTTAAGATTCCCATAAGCGCAAATGTATGAAAGTCCAATTTGCTCGTGATTTGTAGTGGGAGGCTGAGAAAGCTTGGGAGCATTCAAGGAGTTCCATTTGCTCTGTATTATATTGTTCAAACACAATACTGTCACTATGTAAGCCATGTGTGATGTGATGTGATGTGTGGAATTCTTCATGAATAAAAGGAATGTTTTGACATCAGTCCCTCTTAGGCCCTTTTGCTTCAAATGAGATATAATCATCACTCAGAAAATTGCAAGCAGATCTCTCGTCTGAAAAGCAACAGTCTCTCTCTTTCCCTCTCAGTGGATTACACAATGCCATGCCCTGTGCTGATGAGATATATTTGGTATATATAGAACAAGAGACAAAAAATGTAAAAATTCAAAACTGTAGTCTTAAAATATTTATGTGATTTCGAGAAGAGGGGGCAACCCTTGGATTAATTAACCAGCATGATATTTTTAAATTTAAAACACCCATTACACATTATGCATGCCTCCTGCTACAATTTATTTTTGTAGCATCTAAAAGTACATGGCAGTATTTAGAGCCATTTAGTTTCTGGCTAATAAGCTGTGATAGCATGTAACATTTTCCATAATCTCTCTCGTGTAGAGGATTCCAGATCTATGCCATAAATAGGTTGGCACATTGCAGTTGATGCTGCCAAAGAAGGCAAAACAAAATGTGGTGTATCCACAACAAATACTAATAGGACTTCAATAATACGGAGGGGGAAGTGCCCCCTTATGATTCTTATTTTTGCAAACTGTTGCACTTCAGAACAAAAAAGAAGAGTGAATGGCTTTTAAAAGATTGATTTTGAAGGTAGGAAATATAAAGCCGCCATCCTGATTTACAAGTACAAATTTCACAAAACATTCAACCATATAAAAATGAAAATATTCTGTAGTATGTGCAGCCCAGTAAGAGGAGCTGGTGCTGCAGTATTTCAGATAATAGCATATCTGATAGCACATTATATGCTAGCACAAAAGACTGAAACATACACACATAGAGCCGATTTCAATGCAATTCCTGCTCAGCACTTCAGGAGACAAAGAGTGGAAAAGATGCTAGCATCCTCAAGCACTGCTAATAGTGCTTAATGTACTCAGAGTGCACACTGTTACCAGGGTGATTTTTAAAAGCCAAATCAGGGGGGGAAATGAATCATGTTCAAGAAAATGAGGCAGCAAAGTGGTTATATCAGATGTGCCATTATATGACTGTATCCATTCAAAAAATGCATATGACAACTGCATGGACACACTCTGCCCTGATCTGATTTGTGGTTCTGATTTGTAAATACAGATCAGGCCCAATCCAGTCTGGACAGATTTGGACCCAGTTCGACCCAATCTGGATCTGAGCCACAATCCAGATATTGCAAATCTCTGGAAATCCCGTTCACTTACATTGCAAAATCATAATCACCACAACCTTCTTGTTTTTGACCTAGGGACATGAAATTTGGAGATATGGTAGCTGATGTATATCAGACTAAACATGCCAAATTGTAGGTGGATAGCGCCAGGGATCTTCTGCATACACAGTAGATGCTTTACCACTGAGTTATGGTCCTTCCTTTCTTTAGCATCTGAGCAACTGAATCAAGAGAGTTCCAAGATCTTTCTGTGTGCCTTCACCCCCTGCCCATAGCATCAGGCCATTTAGCCAACCATAATTACCACCACCAAAACCCCATAAATTCTATATATGCACTGCAAAGTTGGGCAACCTACAAACTGAGGGCTGCATGAGGACTAATTTCGTGCTGGTGGCAAGGAGAGAAAAGTCGGCAGAAAGGGGTTGCAGAGAAAGAGAGAGAGAATGGGGTGACAAAAAGAGAGATGTATTGCATCACAAACCTTGAAGCTCTGCAAGCATAGTGCTTATCCTTTACTATTTCATACTACTCATGAGTCAAGCACATGCTAGATGACCCATAGAACAATTTCTGCCCTGAAAGCTAGCTGAACAGCTAAGATAGGTAAGGGGAACCTCTGGCCCTCCAGCTGTGGGTGAACTATAACTCCCATCATTCCCAGCCATTGCTGGGGCTGATGTGTTGTAGTTCAGCAAAGGTTCCCCACTTGAGGTAAAGGTTAAAATGGTTCAGATTTAAAAAATGAAATAATATTGTTATGGGTTTGGGGATTGAGATAGATGATTTCTATGAGTTCCCTTCCACCCTCTGATTTGGAACCCTGCACCTGGAGATGGGCTCTGCAGCTGAGAACCCTGCTCCACAGGTCCACAGGTCAGCTGAGTCTCCTTTGTTAATCTAATAGAGTGGCCAGGTGGGCTAATGGGTCTATCAAATGCCCATTAACTTGCAAATAGGCCAGGGAGATCCTATTGTAATTGAAACTCTTTAGGAAAGCCTCCCCCCTTCCTGGGGCCAAAAGAGAGGCTTGTGTTTTTGTGTCTGAGGAAAGGCTGGGAACTGGAGACACTCAGAGAGGTTAGCTCCGTGCACCACGGCTTTAGGATGCCTCCTGTAAGCCTGATGGAAAAGCAAGATATTTTGGACTGCTAATGCTTGAACCCCTCATTCTTAAGCTCAGGTTGGAATGTGTGTAAATAAAAACCCTATTTCCTAAAAGTCTCTGCTGACCTTCTTTCCAAGAAAACCAAACCCTGGGCAAGTGCAGGGACCCCTGGATATCTCTCACCACTTGGAGATTGGGGTGGTGCGCAACAATATGAAATAATAAAGGATCAAGCTACTAAAAATATGGCAAGGCTTTGTATATGCATGGACCTTTCCCATTAAAGTCTGAAGTATTTATGTATTAATCATCACAACGCCCACTTTAAGGATAGATTAGTGGTACTCAGTTCTTTGTAGAAGGCAAACTGCTACTGAGTCATAATACTTAATACTGTAATTGTAGAAAAAGAACAATAGAATGCAAGTGATGCCTGGGTTGTTAATAAACCTCTGCATGAAGAAGCATTATGTGGAACCCAAAAGTTTACATTATTCTCTTCTCCCCTTGAAAGGGGAGCAAGAAACTTGAAGAACCAGGAATATTACTCCAGCAACCCAGAGATATATGCTTCTACAAATATTTACAATCAAAAATGGCTTAGCATTATATGAGTCATTATTCAGATCTGAACATGTAAAGGACCCCTCAAGGCTTTTCCAGATGTCCCTTTCCCCTTAGAGATGAATGCTTCTGTCTCTTTGTACTGTATTAGCACCAAGCACATGAAACACTATCCCCATCCACACATAACAGGGAGGGATCCAGCTTTGTTGCTGGGTCATTTCTGTGCTCAGAATGTAGAAGCATATGCTCAAGTGTTGGAGAGAATAACACTCTCTGAGAAAACAGAAAAATGGCAGAAAATCAGTTGAAATTGGTGGACCAGAATGGTGGGTGGGGAGGGACTTATTACTGACACTATTGGCAGCGATGTCATGGGCACTGGACACCACCATACAACAGGTGTCCATGACATGAGACACACATGCCACTTCCACAGAAAAGTGTACACAATAGTTATACTGATATAAAAGAACTGTTCCTTCCCAGCAACTGAAGCTAGCAGTCTGAGTGCTTGGAAACAGTGACTGAGCAACAGTTGAAGTGTTTGATGAGATGATATTCAGGCAGCTTAGTGATGGTTGAGTAGTCTCCCAGGAAAAGAATAAAGCCTGAAAAGATCGTAAGAGGTAGGACTGGCACAGGAATTGAAAAAGGTCTACGATTGTACTTGGTTTCATGCATACTGTTAAAGCTGCCAGCTACACCTGATATACCAGGAAAAGTTAGTGCCTTTAAACAATACTTTATTCTGACCTCTGAAGGAGAATAGCGTTGTTGTTTGAGCAGGCCTCCTGAGTCCCATTTTCTGACTAATGCATTCACAATCTATTCAATTTATAACAAAGAGCGAAGAATAAACAATTAGGCCTTACATTTAGCAATACTGTTACACACCTGGCAACAATTAAATGCTTTAATTAAAAGTCATAGTACAGAGTACACCAGTATAACCTTTTCAGAAGTCACTCCACAGCATGCACAGCAAAACTTTTCTATTAAACTGTTGAACACCAGCATTTACAACATTTCTGCATAGACAACAGAACTAATGGACTGGGAATGAAAAGGATAATGCAAACTTGTTTAACAGCCAAGCTTTAATTTTCTCAAAGAAAAGCAAATTAATTACATCGTTGTGGATTGAGAAGCCAACGTCTGCTGGGTTTGTGCTAGACCTCATAAGGATTCAGACAACCATTTATTTTTGTCTTGAAAGAAAACTAATAGTCATCACCTGCTGACATTCATGGGGCAGAATTGTTTGCAAGGGTGCATCATGAATCATTTTTAAAGTTGCTTGGAGATTACTTTTCCAAAGTATGGTCTCATTAAAGCAGGGATGACTAACCTACGACCTTCCAGATGTTGTTGGATTCCAATTCCCATCATCCCCAGCCAGGGATGATGGGAGTTGTAGTCTAGCAACATCTGGAAGGCCACAGGCTCCCTACCCCTGTATTAAAGCCTTGGAGATCTGTTCAATATATCTGTGCTCTCCATCACTGTTGTGGGACCCAGTAGAAAGCATACTGGATTCCATATAGTTGTCTGGGTTCAAGTATCTGTTTTGTAATATCTGCTTTACTGCCTGCTTTTCTGGTCTTTATTTACTTTTTATCATTTATATTTTTTATCATTTTATATTTATTTTTAAAATTTTGCATTCCTTACTTTTTTGGGAGTCACCTAGAGACTGTTTGTATGAGGTGATGAATAAATCTAAATCATCATTATCATCTCCCTTTGGGAGGAAGGGCAGGATATAAATGTAATAATAAATAATAAAATCATAATCATCATCTTGTTTTAATGCCTGATTCACTGCTTTCTGTCTCTAGAAATTGTTTTATTGTGTTTGTGGGGGACAGTTGTAGATCTTTAAACTGCTTTGGGTGCATATTGTAAGTATAGCTTAGAAATATTTTAGATAAATAAATAAATAAACCTCAACAGCCATGGACTCACTGAGTGAGCTTGGTAAATGCCATGTAACTATAGCTACATACACACCATTTATTTAAAGCACATTATTATTCCCATGAACCCTGGGAACAGTAGTTAAGGGTGCTGGGATTTGTAGCTTGCTGAGGGGTAAACTACAGTTCCCAGGATTATTGGGGGAGATTATTTATTTATTTATTATTTTATTTATATCCTGCCCTTCCTCCCAGCAGGCACCCAGGGCGGCAAACTGAAATGCTAAAAACACTTTAAAACACCATAAAACAGACCTTAAAATACTTTAAAACAAAACAACATTAAAAATATTTTTTTAAAAAAGGTTTAAAAACATCCTTTTAAAAAGGGTTAAGAACATATTATTTAAAAAACACATATTAACAGCAATTCTAACACAGACACAGACTGGGATAGGTCTCAACTTAAAAGGCTTGTTGAAAGAGGAAAGTCTTCAAAAGGCACCGAAAAGATAGCAGAGATGGCGCCTGCCTAATATTCAAGGGGAGGGAATTCCACAGGGCTGGTGCTGCCACACTAAAGGTCCATTTCCTATATTGTGCAGAACGAACCTCCTGATAAGATGGTATCTGCAGGAGGCCCTCACCTGCAGAGCGCATTGATCAACTGGGTATATAAGGGGTAAGACGGTCTTTCAGGTATCCTGGTCCCAAGCGGTATAGGACTTTGTACACCAAAACTAGAACCTTGAACTTGGCCCGGTAGCAAATGGGAAGCCAGTGCAATTCTTTCAGAAGTAGTGTGACATGTTGGTGGTACCCTGCCTCAGTGAGCAGTCTCGACACCGCCTTTTGTACCAGCTGCAGCTTCCGGACCAACCTCAAGGGCAGCCCCACATAGAGTGCATTACAGTAATCCAGCCTGGAGGTTACCAGTGTGTGGACAACAGTGCTCAGGCTATCCCAGTCCAGAAATGGCCGCAGCTGTCTTACCAGCCAAATCTGGTAAAAGGCACTCCTAGCCATGGAGGTCACCTGGGCCTCTAGCAACAAAGATGGATCCAGGAGCACCCCCAGACTATGGACCTGCTTGTTCAGAGGGAGTATGACCCCATCCAAAGCAGGCAACTGACCAATTATCCGAACTCGGGAACCACCAACCCACAGTGCCTCCATCTTGCTAGGGTTCAGACTTAATTTATTGGCCTTCATCCAGCCCACCACTGAGTCCAGGCAGCGGTCCAGGGCGTACATTTGAGCACTGATTTTGACATACTCAGCCTATGCATATCAATACACAGGCCATTGAACCTAGCCGTTCCATATTTCACTGTCATATGAACTCCCCATTGAACTTTAGTTTCCCTTCTCTTGTAATCTGACCTCTATTTCTTATTTGAGTACATACATATTCTGCTTTAATTTAACTTCAGTCCCTTCTGTCATGGAAGAACAGGGTTTTGTTTTGTTTTTTAAAAAAGCTGATATGCATAACATGGGTGGATGACATGATTCATCTGCTTGTTGGACAGGATGCCTGTACAGTTTCACTCACTTTTCAGTGAAAATATTTGTTTCCAAAGGGAAATAAGAAATGGGTCTGTTCTCTCTTTGAAAGTATGGTGTTTACCTAAGGCTAGGAAATGACTGCAGCAATTGCCCAAATTGTTATGACAGCAGTTCTAGCAAGATCACACTGTAAGCTAACTATATTAGTGCCACTTTTGACCAGTTTGACCAAAAAGGGAAAAATTCAATAGGTCATTTGGAGGCCAAACAAAAATATAAAGAGAAATATGTCTTATACAAGTTCATCCACCAGCCCAAGCATGGGCACAATCCAGTGAAGCAGTTTTAAGGTTTTCATCAGAATTAAGCAGGTGCTTAGCTCTATCCATTGCTATTGATGGGACCTAAAAGCACCTTATGCACCATGTTCCAGATAGATATTATTATTATTTATTATTATTTATTTAATTTGTATCCCACCCTTCCTCCCACCAGGATATAGATACTAAACAAGGGCAAGAAAATAAGCCATACTGTTACTTCATTTTCTAACATTGTGACCTCAAGAAAAACAGAATGTTGTTGTCATGGGACTGTTATTATTAGCAGAGAATTTACAATGCATCTGTTTTTATCTTCATGTGTTGTGTGTGTGAGTTTACCTGAAAAGAGCAGACTTTTACCCTGTATTCAAATCACTGAGACTTTAGACTTTATAAAATAAGAAAAGCTACTTTATTTATAGAAATACATAGTTGATAGGAAAGGCATAACTAGTTCTAACTAAGTTGGAGGCACAATGACCAGTCTTGGTTGTTGGCTGCATGCTAGAGAAAAGAAACAAAGACAAATTGTCTTCTCTCCCTTGGCTGGATGGAGGAGAAGAAGGAAGGATGGAAGTGAGATCATCTCCCTGAGATTATCAGTGTACAATGGAAAGAAGATAGGTAGAGAAACACAGGTAAGGATAGGCAGCCAAGCCATCTGGAGGACTCCCTCTCTACTTCCCCTTAGATATACAAAGAGAATCCAAACAGGAGTTGTTTTTGCCACACTTCAAAAAGGGACAACACTTTTTATTTCAAAATTAGTAATACTAACATATATTTCTTATATGACTGGCCATAAAATTAATTAACAACTAGAAGTGTAAGCGTGGGCATACAAAAAGTACAGAGTCATTCAGTCAGCTTTTTGTATCCATTACTGTTGATTTAGCAAGTTGATGCATTATTTGTATCCAAACCCTGTTTTCTATCCTGAATTATTCACAGGTCAAGTCCACATTGTCTAGGAAGCAGGCTGTAAAGTAAATGAACTAGCCACAGCAAGGGTTTTTAATTGCCTTCTGTCCTTGTAAAACCGTACTGACTAAACAGTGCTGAAACAAATTGTTCCTCCACTTGCTCTGGACTCATCACATTATCTTGAAAAGGATGGTTCATCAGTATGAGGTTTGAGAATAGTCATCAAAATGTCTTTATCTGCCCCATTTGCTACATTTTGAGTCATTTATGCTAAATAAACTCTTGGACTCACTGTTTATGAATCAGCTCCCAAGAGTTGGAGAGCTACCTTGCTATATATAAAGTCATAGCCTTTGAAGAGCTTGCAATCTGATCTCTGAAATGGTGCAATGAAATAGATAAAAAAAAGTGAATAGCCTATTAATAGAGCAGTGAAGTGGATATTACATTTTATTATTTGGATGACACTGCTAATTATGATTCCCGGGAATATCCTTGTCACATTCAGTTAAGTTTCTGAAGGGAAGTCCTGCTGTGTGGCCCCGGCAAAGCCTTGGGCAGCAGGGCGTATTTGCAGCCCAGGATTGAAGTCCCGGCCGCCAGATAAGGGCGGCTAGCATGCCCGAGCTGGCACTTAAGTGCCATGCACAGGCGTGAGGGAGGCGGGGTGATGGAGCTAATGTAAGCTCGCACCACCCTTAAGCCTCCCTCTTTGGTGAGTGACAGGAGGGAGGATTGTTATCTTTGCAGCTTCAAGGATCGCAGGCCCACTTGGCTGTGGCTGGCCTCCATTGCTACTGCACGCAGTGATCGCTCTCCTCCCCCCTCGGGTGATCAGCTGTTTGGCAGTCACTGATCAGCTGTTTTTCAACCCAATTTTAAGGGAGAGGGACGGCGTGGCGTCCCTTCTTGCATCCCGCCCCCACATTTATCTGTCCCCAGCCCCGGGATCAGCTGTGTGGCAGCCGGCGGTCTACCTATCAGCTGTTTTCAGGCAGGAGTGAGAGAGGGGGCTCGGGCGGCGGATGGCTATCCCACTCCCGCTGAAGCCGTTGGGTTTTGGAGAGTGTGGTGACACACACCGCCGCTGGTTGTTCAGGCTGGTTTGCGGTGCTGTGAGTCTGCCGCCCATGTGGCAGCGGGCCCTGCTTGAGTGCACCTTAGGCGGCAGGCTTCTTTCACGTGGCCACCATTTTACGTGCCAGCACCATTTGGTCGTCGTTTTGGTGCCATTAGAGGCTGGTGGATATAAGTGGGGAGGCAGTTTGGAGGTGGGTTTGGGTTGCATTAGGCCCACCTCTCTTTATTTTGTTTAGTGTTGCATACTCTATTCTCATTATTATTATCAGTATTCTTGCTATTATTGTTTATTCTGGTCATTATTATCATCTGAGTGGTTGTTTATAGGACAAGGAGACATGCCTCCAAAGAAGGGATTGGGGAGCCTAAAGGTAAAGGTAAGGCCCCCAGGGCACCCCTCCCCAAAAGGCCTCTGCCACCTTTGCAGGGCGGCCAGGAGGTGGAAGACCAGGCACTGGCTGCAATACTAACCCGGCTGGAGGCACTGGAAAATCAGAGTATGCAGGCCGGTAAAGATGCAGGGCCGTTGGCTACCCAGCCAACTAAACGGGCCAAGGTGGGTAAGAAAGGTATCAATGAGGTGGCTAACCACAGTGCTTTGGATTTAATTTTAGTGTGGGTGGATGTGTTGGAAGCAGGACCTGGCGGTATTCTGCAGGCTCTAGTGAGTGACGAGGCAAGTACTCAGTCCACCTCTGACCAATGTCCGGCGGTGGAGCCATCCCCAACGGTCTCGTCAGGTGAGCAGGGCTATGCAGCTCTTCAATGAGGCTGGCTTGGATGGGGACCACCTTGGGGGTATCCATACTGGCCCACAGGCCAGGCTTGGACTTCTTCACTCTCTGTAGCAGGCGATGTGAGGTCACCTCAAGGGGGCACACAGGGAACAGAGGGTTTGGCACACTCCCAACAGCCACTTATGGTGGCTTGTGAGCAGGTGTGACAGTCCCAGGCAGTGGGCAAGTCCACACCAGTGAGTGGCGCTGCTGCCGCTGTTCTGAACCACCCCTCGGTTTCAGCAAGTTCCACAGATGTGGAGGACCCATTGGGAGCAGTTGCGGAGAGTGCCATTCCCTTTGGGGAGATGCCAGTGCCTCTGGGCTTTCATTTGCTCCCTACGACAAAAGAAAAAATTTGGCGGGGAGAATACATAGATCTATTTTCTCTTCTCTATAGGTAGCCTCCCAAAAAGGATAAGGGGAAGGGAGAGGATAGGGAGTATGATCGGCCCAAGCACAGGAAGGTGGACAGGACTTGGGCCAATTGGTTGCCTGCCTACCTGACGTACGCAGGAGTTATTTTGCAGAGGCAGCCTCGGAGGGGGCTGTTGCTTCTTAAATACCTAGACATCATATATACGGGTTACATGGAGTTTACGGGCTCTGCCTGGTTGTCGTATGATGAGGCCTTTCATATCCCTTTGATGTGACATTACCTTGGGATAAGAAGGAGCCAGATTTATGGCTCCAGTTTATGGCAGCTGCTAGGCCAGTGACAGGGAACAGGAGCGACAGTGGGCACCTCTTACTTAGGCAACTGGTAGTACATTCTTCCCATGTAACTGCAGGGCAGGGGGTTCAACACCATCTGTGTGCTGGGAGTATATCTCCAAGGGTTTATGTGCAAGGAATCCATGCCGTTTGAAACATGAGTGTGCCATCCGCGGTGGAGCTCACTCCTGTAACAGCTGCCCATTGGGCCGCCCCTTTAGGGGTGGGGATAGGGAGTCCCAGGCGGTAGGAAGCAGCCTCCTCCAGTGGCAGCTGCAGGAAAAGGAGCCCTCCCCAATTCAACTCCATGCTCTTAGAGCACTGGTGGTGGGGTATCCATCCATCAAGGATGCTCAGTTTTTGTTACAAGGTTTTTCTTTTGGTTTTTGGATCTCATATTCGGGCCCTCAGATAGCCTTCATGTCTTGTAATCTCAGGTCGATTGCGGGGCTTGAAGGCGTAGTTAAGGAAAAGATTGAGAAGGAAGTTCAAGCTGGTCGGGTGCTGGGTCCCTTTCTGTCCCCCCCTACTTCTTCATTGCAGGTCTTACCCCTGGGTACAGTACCTAAGAAGGCGGCTGGAGAATTTTGCCTTATACACCACCTTTCTTATCCCAAGGGTATGTCAGTTAATGATTTTATTCCAGGGGAGTTGTACACAGTTTGCTACACCTCCTTTGATTCCGTGGTGCACATGGTGCGCTCTTGTGGCTTAGGGGCCCTTATGGGAAAATGTGACATTAAGTCTGCCTTTCGGCTCCTGCCAGTCCATCCAGAGGATTTTGAGTTGCTAGGCTTTTCCTTCGCAGGTCAATTATATATTGACCGCGCATTGCCAATGGGCTACTCAATTTCTTGCTCAGTGTTTGAGCATTTCAGTTCCTTTTTGGAATGGGCCCTCAGGAGGCAAACCAAGTTAGACTATGTGGTGCATTATTTGGGTGATTTTTATTTGCCGGTGGTAAGGATTCCGGTGAGTGCCATTACCTTTTGTCCCAATTTTACAAGCTTGCTGAGGAGCTGGGTGTCCTGTTGGCCACTGAAAAGACTGAGGGGCCCTCACCGGTGCTTACTTTTCTGGGCATCAAGATTGACTCCAGGGCTCAGTGTTGCCAGCTTCCCGGGGCTAAGCTCAATGCATTGCGAGAGAGGATTTGCAGTGTGACTAGGGTAAAGAAAGTGTCCCTTGCAACCCTTCAAGAGCTGGCAGGGCATTTGAACTTTGCCTGTAGGGTCATTGCACCTGGGCGGGCATTCCTGCGATGGGTGTATGATGTCATGGCAGGGCTGTCTAGGCCTCATCATAGGGATCGAGTGACGGCTGCCCTGCGCGCCAATGTAGCCGTGTGGACATCCTTCTTCCAAAGTTTTAACAGAGTGTCCTTCTGGTGAGAAGAACGCCTCCTGGAGGCGGAGCTGCAGGTCCATTCAGATGCAGCTGGGTCTTTTGGCTTTGGGGTGATTTTTGGTGCTTCTTGGTGTAAAGGTGGCTGGCCTGAAGACTGGGTTCAGGCGGGATTAACTAGTGACTTAACCTTCCTCGAATTTTTCCCTATTCTAGTGGCAGTGCACTTACGGGCAATTAGGCTACAGAATTCTACTGTCCATTTTTGGTGCAATAACATAGCCATTGTTCAGGTGATTAACTCCCTTACATCCAGGAACACGAATGTCATGTGCTTGGTTAGAGCATTCGTCCTTCAATATCTCTGCTTTAATATTCTCTTTCAGGCACGGCATGTCCCGGGCATTGATAATAGCATTGCTGATGCTCTGTCATGGAAACAGATGGAGAGATTTTGCCAGCTGGCACCATTCGTCAGGGCTCAGCAGGATGTCTTCCCACCCTCACCTTTGGATATTGGAGAGCGGAGTCAGAGAGGGTGATAGGTTTATCACTTGCCCCCAGCATGCTGGCCACTTATAACAGAGCAGGTAGGGACCTTCATGACTTTAGGGCCATCAGGGGCTATCTTCAGTCATCGCCTATTCCAGTTGATCACTTACTGGAATTCTTCATGGAAGGCAAAGGGGCCTTTCAGTCAGAACCCTAAGGGGTAAGTTAGCTGTTCCTGCATTTCTTGCCAAAGCCCGGGGTGTCATGGATTCCACCAAGGACTTCCAAATGCAGCGTATGTTGGATGGTTGGGCCAGGGAGCACTCCCCTCCCCTGATGCTAGATGCCCTTTTACACCACAGCTGCTCCTAGGGTTGTTGGAGCAATGGAATCCCTTACGTTCTTCCCCCTTTGAGGTGTGTTTGTTTCACGTCCCTGCCTTCACATTGTTTTTGGGGGGCATTTAGGATAGGAGAAGTAGTGGCCAGATCAAAGACGGATGACTCCTTCCGTGCTTTGTTGATTTCGGATGTTAGTTTGGTTGATGGGCAAGCTAACGTTAGGCTGCTGTTGTCTAAGACCAACCAATGGTGAAAGGGCCAGACAGTGGTCTTGTCACCTGCATCGCAGAAGGACATTTGCCCCATTAGGGCATTGGATTTTTATGTTGATTTGGGAATCTGGGCCTGGGTATCTGTTTATACACAAAGGGGGTTCCCCTCTGACAAGATTTCAATTTTGGGCCCTCACGAAATCTGCCCTTCAGGGCCTAGGAATGGACGCTGCTGCATTTAGTACCTATTCCTTTCGGATTGGGGCGGCTTCAACTGCGGCCTGCATTGGTCTTCCATGAGAACAACTCCAGGTTATCGGTAGATGGTGTTATAAGGCTTACAAGTTGTATGTTTGATCATGGAGTAAGCTGCAAGATCCAAATGTTTGACTTGTTTTAATTTTTGTTTTTGTGTTGGCAGGTTGCTGGATGGGAATTGAGAGTGTGCGCATCTTACTTTGTGGCTATAGCATGGTTTTCTGGGCCAGCCGTAGGGCGGCAAAAGCAAGTGTTGGTTCACAGCTCGGGCTCAGCCAGTGGGCCATGGTGCAATGGCTTGGCCACCGAGGGATGCGCTGGGATGGGCTCCTACCCCTGTTGTTCCAGCAAAGTTTGGTGCCGGCTGTTCTGCCTGTCCTGGTCATCCACCTGGGTGGGAATGACCTAGGTTTGTTGAAGGGCAAGGCCCTGATATTGCAGGTGTGCCACAACTTCCATGTCATCAAGCAGAGTTGGCCTCAAGTTCTGTTGGTGTGGTCTGACATCCTACCACGCAGGGTGTGGCGCTACTGTGGGACCCCAAGGGATATTGATAGGGCACGCAAGAAGGTCAACGGACAGATCGGGTTGGCTGTCTCTGGTCAAGAGGATTTAGTCATACAGCATCCAGACATAAGTCAGGACAGTGTTGAACTTTATAGGCCTGATTTCGTTCACCTGACTGATGCGGATAATGACATTTTTTTGGCAGACCTGCAGAGGTTTCTGCGAGGTTTGGTCCTTGGCAGTGGGGTAAAGGGTGTCTAAATAGAGATTTGACACCCTTTTGTGGCAGGAAGGTGCGGGAAGGAAAGCTGGAAGGGACAGCCTTAGGCACCTTAGGGGGTGAGTGGTGGATCCGGAGGCCTGCCCTTCAGAGCTGTACAGCTTGGAGGCAGGATATGGGCTTCCTTTGGGGCCAACTTACCTCATCCACATGGAGTTGTACGGCCCGGGTTGTGATGATGTGGGAAGGCCCCCCTACTCACCCTAGAAGTGAGGCGGGGGTAGGGGCAAGCAGAATGGCTCCCCCTTGCCCAGGCAAGGGTGGTCGCCCAATAGCCGTAATTAGATACATCAATTATAACCTAGCTCCCGCACCTAGGTTTTACCTCTGCAGGTTATTTTAAGTTTAAAGTTTAATATAGTGGCCCTTAGTTCAACCCAGCCTTGGTGTCTGTGTGTTTATTTCAACCCTCGGCCACAAATGCTGTTCACATGAAGCTAGGGATTAGGGGGGATCAGACATGCTGCATGAGTGTATCCAACTCTTGCAAGCCACATGCATCTGAGGGGAACCAAACAAGGACCCTGGCCTGTCTGAATGGGCCAACAAGTCTTCCTGTTAGCACAGTTGAAGGTACAATGTCAATAGCTTTTATTCTATTAATATCATTGTGTAAAAACTGGAAAATCTACTTGAATCCTCAACTTTTATGCTTTCAAATAAAAAGTGAGGATGTGGGCATGAGAGAGAAGTTGTAGATAAAGTTGAATATATAGTTTATTGCAGGGGGAGTCCTTCTGGTTATCATTTTCTCCTTAGCAAGAGAGAAATTGGATCCCAACAATTCATGCTTATTTCTGATGTTCAGAGGTGAGTGCCAGTATTTATACTGCAAAAGTGACAGCATCCACAAACAAGAGATATCAGTAGGCTTGGGGAAACTCCAAGGTTTGTGGAAGCACAGGGTTTTTTTAGGGGATGGGGAACCATATTCAGTGACCATAGAAATGTTCAGGGAATGTAGGGGGAGGATGAAAAACCATGATGGAGGAGGAATGGAATGGAATTTCATGGATCAGGGCAAGGATGACTTACTGGACAAATGAACACTGCAATATTTTGTTGGCAGTCCTGCTTGTATTTGCATGTTGATCATCTTGTTTGCTTCCCTATATTTGTGCCCTGAGCTAGGTATGCCCAATAAACTTGTCAAACAGGCAATCACAGCCCAATCCTCAATAGCCTAGAGTCGTTGCTTTATGATTGTTGATTGTAAGATGTGTCTGTGAGTGTATACTTGTTATTTTTCCTTGTGTTATATGTTAGAAAAATAGGTCCTTTATGAAGGGTAGTTTTGTCATCAAAACCAATTTTTATTGCCCTTCTGACTTAGCAAAAGTATTTTTGTCCCATTCATGATCATGTGCCTGAGTTCTTCTTCACCCACATATAAAAACAGAGTTCACAAAAAGTGTAACTTGGCTGACATTTTCTTGGGTTTTGTTTTCCTGTATATCACTTTATGTTCTGCTTCTTTTTTATTCTGATAATGATTCTGGCCTGCCATACATACACTTCTGCAACATCACTGAAGAAAACTTTACCACAGAGATGGGTCTCACTTTGCTCATGCAAGACAATAATTTAGCTGATGGTAATGGCAAATGCTTGGGAACGTATTGCAACCAATTTCCTTTTCAGAGAAAAATCTCAAGCTGTAACCAGTTTCCCAACACAAGTTATTGATGTCACATTGTTTCAGACCTTTAGGGTGCAATCCTATACACTGACCTGGAAGTAACTCCCATTGACAGGAATGAGTGCATTTGCACATCACAGTAAGTCATAGATGATGGTTTATTGTGAATGCATTTTCTAAACCATCCTGGAATTTGGTAATGAAGGATGGTATGTAAAACTTTTAAATAAATAAATGCACAGACCTCTCCCATGTCACTCATCCCTACTATTGAGTAGGAGCAACAAACCACAATCCTTGGCATAGTGGTACAACTGAACTTGATATTGTGGCTTGTTTCATTCCAAACAGACCACAATCTGAAGCCAAGAATTGTTCTTCTGTGTAGATATGCAAAGGATCGTGCTGTTAAAGTATATGAAGAAAACATATGGGGAAATGTTTTGTAGGAATCTATCTACACTGACAGAATGATAGAGAAGAAAGTCTAATAAGTCTGATGTGCAAAAGATAGGTTTGCATGCCAGTAAACATCTCAGAATGTTTGTTCTACAACAAAATCAAGACCAATCCTATCCAATACCATAGTAACAGATAGGAAATCAAATTAATTCATTTAACTGCAAAAGCTTGGGAAAGACAACCTACAATGATTTCTAAAGATATACTCAAGGGAACATCATTTCTTTGAGTTTCTACCAAATTGGTTGTCTAGATTGCCTCCCCTCCTAGCCTTAGGTGGAATAGGTGATATTCCATGTGGAATATGTTTTCAGTGTTGCATTCTGAATAGTGGCAAAATAGTGCAGAACTGCATGTAGCAGATGGCATTCAGCAGGCACTACATAGGACTTTTATCTCGTTAGCCAATCATTCAAGAGTGTCAAGATCTATACTATGGGTGCTTTCACACTGCACTTTATTCCATTATTCTGATGATTTCTTACCTGGTAATTTGCGCATTATATTTCATCTTTTACACGATGCACAAGCTAGCTCCAGAATTCTAGTGGAATGTAGTGGAAGTTTAGCGCAAATTTCCGTGATAAATGATACCAGAAATAATCTGTGAGGTAGTCTGGGAACACGGAAGAAAGCTGTAGTTTTTCGCTTAGCTGCAGCCACTCACATGACAAGCATCCCAGCATGCAGTGTGTTCCCGCCCTTTAGTCAAGCAGGGTTTTGTTTGTTTGTTTTGCCTGTACTGGTATTCCGACATTGGCACAGATAGCAGCAGCATTTCTGCCACACAACCCTTTCTTGATACAACTAAAACCATTTAAAAAGTCAGATGCTAAAGGGCGAGGGCTTGCATGATGATGGGACAAGATCTTAGACCTCCTACACAGTGGGGAACAGCGCACATGGGTGAGAGATGAAAACAAGCCGTGTGAAAGACTGTTGCGTGAAATGCTGGTATATCGTCTGAAAAAGCTGCTGTTCCTTAACACAAGAAGTACTGAAGTGTGAAAGGGATTTTAGAAATTGGGACAGAAGTGCTATCTTTTTAATCTGTTAAGCTAATGCAATCAGCCCCATGTGTGAAAGCAGCCTTAGAATTCTTGACCTTTTAGCCAACCAAATCTCCCTGTTCCAGAGTTCAGAGTTCACATATAAATGTCCTGCCTGACAGGTATCTGATCCTATATTTGATCAAAGGTCAGAAGTGTGTGATGGGATACCCCTTTATTTCTTGCAGGAGTTGCGATGTTCATGCAAGGCTGGCAATAGGAGTTGCCTGGAAAATATTGGTGTTCTTCTCTGAAGACCTCAATGGAATTCCCTTGTTATATTTACTTATTAATTTTGGAAAATTGTGGCATGCCTTGCCACCTGATGCCCAAGTAAGCTAATAATAGAGGAAAAAGAGAAAGGTATAATCATGCTCTGGAGAATCCTGATGTTCACAGAACTACAAAAAGAATTAAAACCTAAGAGGGTGACATCCCCCACAAAACAAAACAAAACAAAAGAGGCCAGTGAACATGTTCAGAAGACATGGAATGTTTTGTCAGCTGGAGAAGAAAGAACAAAAAACGGGCAGGAGAATGGAATGAAGTACCCTGGAAGGGGGTATTGCTGGTTTCTGGAACCTTGAGCAGAAATGTGTACAGAAACTTTAAAGATTCTTGTCAGAAAGGTTTCTTGGAAATAAAACTCAATCGCTGGATTCCATCCACGGAAGGAATATAAAATGAATGTGACCACAACGGCAGATGATTCTTCTACAAATTTCAGAAAGAACAGTTTGTAGTATTTGCTTAGCTCTAAGATCTGGTTCACTTTTATTCTGTATGCTTAGGCATGCACAAACCATCAGGAACTCTCTAATATTTTTTTTAAAAAATAGCCTCTAAGCTGACTCTGTATGTCAAACAGAATCTCAAACTGTCTCCCCATCTCTGGCTTAATTGGATGACTGCAACAAAGAACTTCCTGTGGCATCAGCAACAGCATGGTCCTCAAAAAACTTGTCATTCCTCATTGGAAGACCCACTGTGAGATACCACTGTCAGCTTTTATTTAAGATTTACACAACTAAGGCATTTTAAAGTGTACATATTCCATAACACAGCAGGCATATTAAACCAAATAAGTTAATAAGCACCTGCTGCCTATCTTTTGGACCCTTGTCTTTTATGACCTGATGCTTCAAAATATCTTCAGGAACTGCATATTCTTCCAAGCATTGTGTATCCACTATATGTTTTTAAAAAGAAAGCTAGCATTTATTTATTTATTTATTTATTAGATTTATATCCTGCCCTTTCTCCCAGTAGGAGTAATTATGTTACCTGGAATGCATCTCTAAATACATATCTAAAGGTTCTGTGACCTTTTGACTATGGAATTACCTAGGAAGAAGTTTATTCTGAATAATTACACAGCACCCAAAACATGGCATATCTATGGCCCTCTTCATGTGTTCAAAAGAAAATGTGTGAATGCTCAAACAGGGAAGGGGGCATGAGCATGGGCACAACACCATGCTTGCTATCCCCACACCCTCCACTGTTAACCTTCACACATTGAGCATGAAGGTCTGAAAGGGGATTTCTAACCATGTAAAGTTGAAATGGAATATGAATTCACCTAACTGCAAAATGGTTTCTGTAGACCTTCACGTTTACCACATGAAAGTTGGGGGAAAGTGGGTAGGGCTGGTGGTTTTGACAATGCTGGGGATGAAGCTGGCACATGTATACACCCCACTCACTTTAAGCCCTCAAGCATGCTTTTGAATGTTTGAAGAGTGCTTATAATGTGAAGTAAAGGAAATCAATTCACTTTCCCCCAGCAGTAGCAATGAGGATAAGTAAACTGGAAAAGATGAGGAACTTGATACACTGGGATCCACGTTTCAGCAGCAGCCTCATGTACTGGGCAATGTCTAGTTCTTCCCTGAGTAGTTAGAACATAACGTAAGAAGGACCCTGATGTATTAACCCATCTATAACCAGTGGTGGATGGTGCCCATTGGGACTGATAGGGCAGAAGGTAGGGAGACGAACAGTAGGTGGAGTCAGAGCCAATGACAGGCACAGCCATCTTCTGATTGGTTGTAAGTTAAAATACAGAAAGGTGAGGGCTGACTGAGATTGGTGTGGCAGTGCCCCATTTTCCCTAATGAACCAGCCACTCTCCTGTTTCCCTTTGTGATTGGCCAACCAGAAGCAAGGGATAAAGCAGCCCTTCCTGGCTGTTCCCACTCAACCACTGGCAGTCAATACTATACTACCTCTGAACATGGAAGTGCCATATAGCCATCACAGCTAAACACAGAGATACATACCAGAACCAAGAAAATCTTTTTGTTCTTCCCAAACACAATTGGTGTTATAGCTTTACCTTCCTGTCAAGTGAGGCCCAATGACCAGTCTGGGTATTCATGGCCAATCTGGAGCCTAAGAAAACAGCACTTCCACATTGCACCCATATTGTATAACACATTGCACGTCAGGCTGCCTTTGAAGAAACTTCACTTGGTGCAAAACATAGCAGCTAAATTACTGATTTGGTCCAGATGTATGGAATGTATCTAAACAATTTTAAAGTACTGACACTGGTTCCTGGTCCATTTCCAAGCCCGCTTCAATGTACACTAGTGTACATTAAGGACCATCTCCTTCTACATGAACCTGCTCAGATGCTCAAATTGTTAATGAGCTTATAATTGTTTTATCATGTTTATTGTTGTTTTTAATTCTATGATCCACTCTGGAACCCCTTTTAGGGCTGACGTCTAACATAAAAATATTCTAAATAAATAAAAACATATCTTCTTGCACTGATTTCTGTAAATTAAATACTATGTGAAGAAGGGCTTTCTTTTGCCTGTCTTTAATTTACTGTCAATCAGTTTCACTGGGTGACCTAGTGTTACCTAAGAAGAAGGTGGGGGTACCCACTTTATCTATTTTCTTCACAATGTTCATAATTTTGTAATTCTTGATCATGTGGGAATAAGGGTGAAAAACCGACTCTTCCCACATACTTTTAGGCTGCAGTCTTATATCTCAGAATCAGAGCTTGGAAAAGTTACTTTTTTGAACTACAACTCCCATTAGCCCCAGCCAGCATGGCCACTGGATTGAGCTGATGGGAGTTGTAGTTCAAAAAAGTAACTTTTCCAAGCTCTGCTCAGAATAAGACCATTAAACATAATAGGACTTACTTCTGAGTAGACATTAAAGCATTGCACTGTTAAATATCTATTTTACTTGATGATTTTGCAGTACTTCTCAATAAACAACTGTTTTCATTTCAAGGACTACCTACACAATTTGTCAAGGTGGCATAGGTTAAGCATCAAAATGAAAAGTAAATGTTACTAAATTGATCCAATCCAACGTTGGTCACAAAATCTGTGGTTACATGTAATAAATGTTTAATTTTTGCACATGATTTTTAAACAGTGTCTGTTGTTATAAACAAAGGCAATCATCTTCAACCACATACAGTTTATAAAGCCCCAGGGTAAAATTATAATTGCATTTTAAGACTAATATAATTATATCTGAAGATATCTCAAATCTGCAACATTTAAATTGGATAGGGTCCACTTAAGCAAGGATTGTGCCTAAAATAATCCACAGTTTTTATTCTGGAAGTTGCCTCAAATGCCTTCATATGACATGTCTAGGAATTTACAGTCACATTATTCACATTGTTAATATCCTGGAATTTATCAAAATCACACTAGAGATCAAACTAAATGCCATGTAAATATCTGCCTGACCTATAAATAATAATGTCATCCCTGCAGAGATGAAATGTTGAGATTTAAAAGTCTGAATCAATAACATTAATGTATAAGGATAAGGGTAACAAGCCAAGAACTGATCCTTGAAGGATTCTGGGACTGGGCTAAAGATATTCTCTTGATGCATTGCTTTTATAAAGTAATATGGGACATATTAATAGGGTTTCCAGGACTCCGGTTTTTACCCGGAGACTCTGGTTTTTGGGAGTCCTCTTTGGGTCTCTGGTTGAGTCACCTTAATCTCCGGAATCTTAGCTTTCATTTTTTTAAAAATTAAGTTTCTAGGTGGTCTGGTTCAAAAGATATAAACCAAAATGTCAGCCTCTGTCCACCCCTGGCAACTTCTGTTAGTACCAGATGCACTAATCCCAGCCCTTTCAAGTTTTTAGCCAATAAGCGAAGTCAGGGTTGTGATTGACAAGATTTGTTGACCACCACCCCCAGGCAATACCTAAACCCCATTTCAAGTTCTGAGAACAGTTTCCTTTTCCTGCTTGTCTCACATCAGGAATTCAATAAATATATAGCTGTTAGCAGCATAAAGGGTACTTTCTCTGTACAGGATTGGGACTTGCTTCTGAGTAAGCATGCATAGAATTGCACTGCATCAGAAGATCACAGCAGGATCTTGGTGGGCATACACAGTAAACAATTTTAGTTATAATTATAATAAAAGTGTAAATGCAGGGTTTTTTTTAATTACTTGCAAAAATGGCATACAGTATTATACATTTTATTTTTCAAATATTTTTTGAACAGAAGTTTTAAAACGTGTACATGCTACAGTGTTATACTTTTCTAATTAAGGAGTCAACCAAGTTTAAATTTTACTGGACTGTTGAACAGGGCAGTTTATTTGTCTTATTCATAACCTGTTTTGAAAACCTTCCCAATATGAAGCTTTTCTGGGAGTAAAGCTGCAGTGCTAACTCCACACACCTGGGAGTTAACCCCACTGAATTCAGAAGGACTTGTTTTGATTAGACATGGTTAAGATTGTTCTGAAAGTCACTGGGACTTTTGAGTGAACATAGAAGAGGATTGTGTTGTAAATGTTTATCTCTTCCTCCGATCCTTTTTTTAAAAAAAGCAGTTTGGCAGGGCTTACTTAGGTGTCACTGCTTTTACTTGACAGGAAATTGATACTTTTTTTAAAAAAAGTTCTGCAATGGCCAACTGGTTTTGACAATAAACTATTATATGGGGTGTATGTATTTTTACATCTCCAGTGTATGTGTTTATGGAATATTTCGAATAAGCCTGTGAGGTAGGGATAGAAACCAAGGTAGCTCACAAGAAATAAAGCCATTTAAAATCTAGTAACCATAAACCAAGTATAAAGCAGTTGTCTTACACGGCTTAGGACCACAATGCCTGATGAAACGACTCTCCTGACACAAACCTGCCCGTACACTACACTCAACACCAAAGGCCCTCCTCCAGGTGCCTACTCCAAGGGAAGCTGGGAGGATGGCAACAAGGGAGAGGGCCTTCTCAGTGGTGGCCCCAAAATTATGGAATGATATTTTGACAAGGTGCGCCTGGCGCCAACACTGTTATCTTTACAGTGCCAGGTCAAGACTTTCCTCTTCTCCCAGGGATTTTAGCATGTGTTTTTAAATTGCTTTTTAAAAATGTGTTTTTAAATTTGTATATTTGTTTTTAATGTTTTAATTGTTGTAAACCGCCTAGAGAGCTTCGGCTATGGGGTGGTATACAAATGCAATAAATAAAGAAATATGAATAAATAAAACAGCTTAAAGTGGCATGATTCTGAATTTTGAAGTGGGGTAAGTGAAGTTCCTTAGCAGTGAACTGCAGTCCTGTGCATGCTCCCCTGTTTGAGTAAGCCCCATTGAATACATTGGGACTTGCTTCTGAGTAAATATGCATAGGATTGCACTATAAATATCTTTACAGGATGTGTAAATAATAAACATATTTGACATTCATGCTTATATAAACATTTCTTCATACTATGTCTTGATATGTTTCTGATTTCACACTATGGTTGAAAATTATTATTTACAAATTATTTCCTCCACATTTTAAGTGTGCCCTTCTTCCTTGGGGTGGCATGGTCCCCCTCTGTTGTTTTCACCCTAAGGGGCAGATTAGGCTGAGAGATGGTGCGTAGTCCATGGTCACCCAGTAAACGTTGTAGCTTATTTCCATTTTAAAATTTAATTAAAGTGATTTATATGCAGGTAAAGTTTATAAAGTAATGCAGATCCACATAATACATTTGAAGCACGTCCAACTCGCATTTAAAGTGCATGACTTCCCCCTAAGAATCCTGAGTTTCCCCCTCATATTTATAATTCCCACCACCCTTAACAAACTACAGCTCCCATGATTCTGTAGTGGGATTCATGTACGTCAAATGTATGTTGAATGTGCTTTAACTGCATGGTGTGGATCTCCCCTAGGTATGCTGTGCATTCATTATTCATGAATTGAAAAGACCAATTTTAAAAGACATATTTTGAAATAGGCAAAGGGCTGTAGCTCAGTGGTAGGGCACATGCTTTGCATGCAAAGGCCCAAAGTTCAATCTCTGGAAGCGACTATTGCCTGGAATCCTGGAGGGCCAATGCTAGTCCATGTCATCGGTACTGAGCTAGATGGTACCAAATGGCCTGACTCGGTATAAGGCAGATTCCTTTGTGCCTAAAAGATGAAAGACCCAAGGGCCACAGTGACTATAAAATTTATTTATGTATTTTATTTTCAACATTTATATACTGCTTCATTGTAAAAAAA
This sequence comes from Rhineura floridana, assembly GCF_030035675.1. Taxonomy (NCBI): domain Eukaryota; kingdom Metazoa; phylum Chordata; class Lepidosauria; order Squamata; family Rhineuridae; genus Rhineura; species Rhineura floridana. The sequence goes on along the minus strand of NC_084480.1, from coordinate 67,778,524 downwards.
ACTCAAAGCAGTTTATAAAATGAATTAAAACAATAATATTACTAGCAAAAACAAAGACAGGTATATAAAAACATTCAAAATTATGCAACAATTAGTTAAAAACAGATAAAAACATAATAGTTTCTAAATGCCTGGGTAGGCTTGCCTAAACAAAAAAGTTTTTAGCAGGTGCCAAAATTAGTACAATGAAGCACCTGCCTAATGTAAATAGGCAAGGAGTTCCAAAGTGTAGGTACTGCCACACTAAAGGATCAATTTCTTACCAGAGCAAAACAAGTACTATGTGGAACCTGTAACATGGAAAACACACCTGGAACTTGGCCTGGTAGCAAATTGGCAACCAGTGCAGATTTCAGAGCAGAGGTATTATGTGCTGATAGGGTCTCACTCATGTCAGCAATCATGCCACAGCATTCTGCACTCACTGCAGCCTCCGGGTCAGGTTGTGCTGCATGGGGATTTCTGTGACCTTGGCTGACTGGCTCCCGGGATTTTTTTAGTTTTGGTTAGGAACCCTGACTGTCTGTGGGATGCTGAGTTTTCTGTCTTACTCATAGGAATCTTTTTATGATTAGTATAGTATTGCATTTAGGAAATCATAACTGTCTTTTTCTTTTCTATTTGCATTTCATTTACCTCTGACCATACTCCCTTACATCCATAGAAGCAACAACAGTGGTTCCATGTGGTCAGCTCAACCCCCTTAAACCCACTGATGATGCACCTTGTTATTTACATGATGGTTTGTTTCTTGCCCAATAGTAGTAAAAGAGAATTCACATACTGGCAAGTGTGGCTTCAATTGCTGTTGTTCCCAATCTACTGCCTGTGAAGGTAGACCAAACCATGTGTGTTTTCTCTCTGTCAGTTATTACTCACTGGGATTGGGTTGGCTGTCAAAGTGAGTTTATAGCAGCCCACAGAGGAGGCAGGAAAGAGCAGAGAATCTTCTTAACTCTTACTCATTTCTCAAACCTCTCTCTGCAGTGAAAGGTCAAGTCTCTAAAGAAGTTTGGAACAGCCATGTTAAAAGGCAGGCAGGGCATTCTAGGCAAGCGGTTGCCAACCCTGCTTGGATATGGATATCATTGGAGAGGATCCCTAGTCAAGCCTTACCAACAGCACAATCCTAACCATATCTGCTCAGAAGTAAGTCCTGTTGAGTTCTATGGGACTTAGTCCCTCATAATTGCAGCCTTCAGGAGCATTTATTTATTTATTCAATTTATACCCCGCCTTATGGCCAAAAGGCCTTCAAGGCGGCTTACAAAAGAAAACGAACATAATACATCAATAGAACATAATACATCAATAAAATAATACAATTCTCAAAATTAAATAACAATTCTCAAAATTAGATAACAAATAACATTATTAAAAGCAAATTATTGAGCAAGTGTTACTTTAAATACTTGTATATACATGTCCACAAGCCAAAAACAAGAATAACACTGGCAACTGTTTTCTTCGTTATTAGTCAAATTGCTCATCATTTCCACAGTCAGCTGGGTTCTTCCTTTTCAGACATTCAAATTCTTTGGTCCCCCAGGAATAAACGAGATAGGTTATGATGAAAGGAGGGACCACCTGGAAGACCTGGGAATTAAACCACCTCCAAACATTGAGAAACTCGATATCAATGGTGAACCGCTTGGCGTTCTCCAGACTGCGGAAGATCTCGTTTTTACTCCTGAGTGCTCCCATCTAACATCTCCACAACACTAGGCTTTCTTCCTATAATGGCTCCTGGTGACTGGCCTGGCCTGAGGGTACTTAAACTCTTCTTGCCAGAAGCAAATAGGCTAGATTAAATGTTCTAATCTAGGCTCTCTAAGCAGGTGAGAAGGAATGATCCCATCACTTCAGCTGGACCTGGAAACACCCTCATTTAGCTAAGATTTCTATCTTAATTTCCAGTCAGAGGATTTATTTTGTTTGAGTGGTATGCTCCACGCAACGATGGTTGATGCTTAATTGATCATGCTTAATGATGTCACTAGGGCCCACCCCCTATGATATTACTAGGGCATAACCCCATGACATCACTAGGGCATGCCCCTGAAATCTCAGGGTTTGAGACACTTCTGACCTGGCAATCCTAGACATAAATGTAAAATATGTAAATCTATGGTTTGTTTGGTGTGTTAGTCCACAAATCTCATTTGTTACCTAGAGGCAGAACCATCGCAGTTCCAGCCAATGTTAAATCCAAATGAATGTAAGACTTTTCCTTATGTAGCTGAGCTAAATGCCAGCACACAACTCAATTTTTTTCCCTTCTTTGTTTCCAGAGTGGGAGGAGATCCTGCTGGTTTGACAAATGCCATATTGCATTGGGGGTAGTGCGAGACATAGAGTAATTAGACAATACCACTTGATCTGTCCTCTAACCCTTGTACCAGCTGTTTTGAATGTAGCAGTGGCCCTCCAGTTACACCGTTTTAAAAGGGAATTAGATAAATTCATACAGGATAAGGCTATCAGTAGCTAATACTCATGATGGCTATACTGACTCCAATAACAAAGGCAGGATGCTTCTGAATACTAATTGCTGGGGACCACAAGAAGGAGAGTCCTATTATGCTCCAGGCCTGTATGTGTCCTTCCCATAGGTATCTGGCCACTGTGATAACAGAATGTTGGGCTAAACCGGCCTTTCCCAACTAGTGGGCCACCAGATGTTGTTGGACCGCAATTCCCCTCTTTCCTGACCATTGGCAATGCTGGCTGAGGCATTGTGGTCCAACAACATCTGGTGGCCCACTAGTTGGGAAAGGCTGGGCTAAACTAACCTTTGGCTGATCCATCAGGGCTCTTCCCTAGTTTATTTTGAATGCAGCATTGTTATAAACAAAAATAATATCTATTACTAATGCAGAGGCCAAGGCATTAGAAGCTTATAATTCAATAAATACCTATTGAACTGAACACAATAAATACTATTGAACTAATCTTTCATCTGTATCTTGTTTCAGATATGTATGGAACTCACAGTGGTTCTACGCAAGATGTTTCCTTTTTTATTTCAGCTGTTTAGTGTTACTGGGCTGTTTAGCTTCCCAAATAAAGGGCAAAATGCTTTCCCTTAGAAAATAACAAAATTATAATGGTAGTCCAGTGGCACCTGGCCACTGGAACATTGTACCCTGGGTCAGTTATGTCCCATGTAGGAAATGTCATTTGAGGTGATTTTTTGCTGAATATACTCAAACTCGCTGAAATCAGTACAAGAATGTTAGCAGAGCAGACTCCATCATGTCTTTGCACTTTTACCCTAGGACAATGACTTCTCCATATGGTCTGTATGACAGCTGAAACAACTAGCGCTCTTGAAGTGAATTGAGTGTTTGTTTCCTTTGGCTAATACCGTGATCTAAATTCACGCCACATTATTCCATGAAATTATTCAAATCTGAAATCCACCTTTTTTTTTACTCATTTATCTTTACTTCTTTTGCAAAGTGTACTCAAAGGTGCTTTTCAATGTTGATCAAATGCTTTCCCATCTAGCCCTGGGAGGTAAGTCATGATTCCCAATTCAACTGGGGGAAAGGCTGAAGCTGAGATGTTCCATGTTAGTGGAGTGAATTTCTTACAGGTTGCATTGTGGAGCTGATATTAACATGGACAGTAAACCTCAAATTCATACTATCTGGCTTTTAAAATATTACTAACTTCTTCATTTGTCTAAAACAATAAACTGGGGATGTGTTTTTGAAAAAGTCTGTATAACTTGGTATAACACCATGAAAGACACTTGAGGAGTGCTTTTGTAATTTTCCAGATAGTTTTCTTTCAGTCATCACCCACATTCATCCTCAGAAAGTTGGGAATTAACATATTTAAAATTGCTTTCTCATTTCATTTGAAAAAAGAAGGAAATATTGGCATTCTACCAGAAGTGATGCTTAAGACATGCATTTTTAAATGTTCCAGAGGTGCTTTATCAAACTGTAATACAGTTGGTTGCTTCCAGCAAATAAATTTCACCCTATCTCCTACTAAGAAATTATACAGTTAAATCCAAGTTGACCCGATTAGAGATGGACAAAGTTCTTTTCAGTTTAGAAGTGGTAGCTCTGGGGGCAACAGTTTTCACAAAACCACTACTCGCTATGTTCACTGTTCTTGCTATGTCTGTTTCATGGTCCTGTCAGCAGCAGAAGTCCCAATCCAGGCTGCTGCTGTTTCTGCTGGGTGCCATTATTTTTTTTGCCCTTGTTAGGCACAAATTTAAAACCCCCTCCCCTCCCCACGAAGGGTGGGCTAGCGTACACCTTAGCTCTAATTAGGCACGCAAACTTAGTAGTTTATTTTACCTGTTAGTTGTCCAGCCAGATACCAACATAAAACGACACACAATTACTGCTTGACCAAGAGGGATCTCTGAACTGCGCAGACCGGGTCTGTCAGGTCAGAGAACAACGTTTATTAGGTAAAAGTCCTATTATATAGGGTTTGACAGCAAAACAAAGCCTAATGTTATTAAAAAGTCATACCAAAGGAAATACAATATTACATCTTTACAGAGATAAATAAGTGCATTAGCTCATCATTGTTACATTTCTGTTGATTCCAAAAAGCGAGAGTTGTGATAACGTATTCATACACTTGTCACTCAAAAGGAAACTTGTTTTGAGGGCAGAGCTACGAGAAGGTGAGGAAAAGGAGCAGATTGACACAAGAAGAGATAACAATGTTTCTAATGTGCTTATGAACTTAGCATACTCAGCAATATTATGCAAATCTTATGGATACATTGTAGTAAGATATTTAGAGAAAATGTCTTGTTTGTGCTGATGTAGCTACAATGTTACAGGGTAGGTACAGTGGCTTTAAGACATAATGAAATAATAACATCAGAAGGGAAACATTTTATCTCGTTTTACAGAGATGTTTATAGTCTATGAGGCGCCTTTTGAGGGTTTTTCTCATGAGAGAAGAAACTGAACTTTGAGTTGTATTTCTCTAAGGCCCAGAATTCTTTGCAGCACTGGTTCCAACAGAAATGTAGGTTCTTTTAAATCACTCTTGACAACCCTAGGCAACTTTTTAGGGTCTAGAATAAATTTATTCCTAACAATTCCCTGATATGCAGCTAAATTCAAACAAGACTTGTTTGAATTCCAGCTGCACTTTTATTGCACTAGTAGAAGTCACTTCGAGACGTGAAAGGGCGGCTTTGGAGTAAGGTGAGTACCATGTGTGTAATATTTCAGAGGCCCCAGCTGCTCTGGCTTGTATCTGGTGTGTGCATATATCTGCATGTGTGTTTCTAATTGACACTAAAACACTAAAGCTCCTTCTAAAGAACAATGGGATTCACTGTGGGTGGGATGTGTCTGCCAAGGAATAAGATAACATTTATGCAATAGCATTTAATTCTGCCCTGGTTTTTCCTGCACACAAAACCTCTGGAACACATTACCAGCCATTAGATGGGGGTGTGTGAGAATGGGGTGGGAGTTATAGCTCTTGGTCTTGCACCTCCTGGGTTCCACTTGAACCAAAATGGGGTTAGCCAAGCCGTATCACTCCCCCCTGCTATAGCTAGAAGGCAGATATACACAGCCGTCCTTTCACAGATCTGCCCCTGGGCTCCAATGCTGACTTCCAGGGTGTGACTGTGCCATATGAGATGGAAATACATTACAAGAGCTAATTAGACAAAGATCAGAATTCAAAATCACCACAATGGGGTGTATGATAAGGGTTAAACCTCCTTTGGTGCCCTTACCCCGGCCACACAGGGAATTCCAAATCATCCATGTGCCTATATCTGTGAGTGCTTATCTATAATGTAAATGACTGTATGGCAATCATGTGCTATCTAGAGTGTAGCTTGCTCCCCCATTGGTTTAACTGCTTCTAATTGTTTCTGTACATAGGATGAGAAAGTAACTTCTGGAGCAGCTAGGCCATGACCAAAGCTGGGGATTGTGGGTTTGAGGTGTTTAAACAAATCTGGATTAACTAATATTTTCTGGATGGTCCATACAGGGACTTTAAATGAAAAATCACATCCTACTATTCCTTAATACCACAAGCATCTATTGATGTATGTTAGCCTAGTTTGTATATAGTACTTACCAATAACAACATAATCACAATAATGTTCTAAGGCACACACACCCATATACATAATATACAATCAATACTTAGCATAAAAATACAATAAAATACAATAAACATTTTGAGAGAAAGCGATCTTGATGGGATTCCAAACTTAACATTTTTTACAAACAAATCCTAAATTCCTATGGTATTGTCATCCATTCACTTTAATTGTTACCTATTCTTAACCATTGTTATGACAGAGAGAGAAAGTAAACAAATGGCCAAACTCTACACTGAAATAACCAAATTCAGTAAACCCCTATTACAGAATCACTCAGAGGAATTTGAAAAGCAAAAACATCTAAAGAACAAAATAGCCATACATATAAATTATAAAAGGAAAACAATAACAACACATCCTTAAAGGACAATGCATAAGTAATTACATTCAATGTGTCAATGGAAATAAAACAATATTATGGTCGTGAAGCATACTGTGGGATGTCTTGCACAAAATTCATCCTGTTTATGTTCAGTGGAAGCTGATGCTAGGCAAAGAAACTGGAATAATAAAAAGTCTTCATTCCCCCCTCCCCCCGAGTGACTTTTGAAAAGATTGCAAGCTTGCGCAAGGTGTCCGTTTCATGTTGCTTGCCAAAACAGGCCCGAAAATAGTTCTGTGGTTGGGTAGAGTTGAAGTAGGCCCGTATGCTGTTATTGCACAATACAGGAAAATAGCATGCCAGTTGCATATCGTGTCCTGGTCCCGGAACAATTCAAGGATCTAATCAAAAATGCCTCAAAATAAAAATCTTCTGTGATATACACGCGAAAGAAAATGTTCCTTGGGGAGAAAACACTTCAGCGCAGGAAAGAAAATATAAAAATAAAACATATTCATGGTCACAGATGATGAATGACTTTTGAACAAAAGTAACAAAAACCAAAATATTGTGCTGCAACTATCATTTTAGCAACTTTGTACCTGGAAAGACACGTGATACTGGAAAAACAACAAAAAGAAAGAGAGAACCCTAAAGAAGAAAATTAATTTTCTCCTTGCTAGATGCAAATCCATTTGTAGGAGAAAGTTTACATATATATGAAAGGATAGAAGCCGGCATTGTGATAAGAAGAACATTTGGTAGCTACCAGACATAAATATTAATATTAATAAGGTCTTTGTACAATTCTCCAAAGTCCCCCTTGTTGGTCATGACTTGACTGAAAGAAGAAGCATTGTTAATAAATTCAAATATCACTGGAAGAAATTATTGTCAGGTTATACGCTTAAATATACTTCAGAATCAATTAAAACAAAACTATAACCATTATTACAAAAAGACCAAAGAAAGGAGGGGTTGCATTTACTCTCAGCCTTGAATTTCAGAGAGTGGGAAAAGGAGGAGGGGTTGAAACTGGAAGCATTAACTCGTTCATTTGCTGTTTCTTCTTCAGTTCACATTTGTCAGTAAAACATTACTTAAAAAAAACTGTCAAACCTTTGTTTTTCTGCAAAATAAGATAAGCAGCATATAACATCACTGTGAAGCCAAACCAGAGTGAAGGCAGTGCTTCCTGTTCTCATTCTGAACTTTTGCAGGTTAAAAGAAATGGTGCCAGCTAATAATAGTGATCATGATACCTGCTAGTGAGTTTGCACCAAACTTTGCCTATGTATACATTACAGCCTTATAATGCAGCGAGGATGTTTTTCTCACTGCATTTCAATTTGATTTTGCAAATTCTGGTACATCACTGCACTTAGATGTGCTTTCATGAGCCTCTTGTCCATCCCCAGTTCCTCACTCCCCCACACCCCTATTGGTGAAGCTTTCATCCCTCCAACTCCGCCACCCTGGAAATTATCATGTTCCCTTTATGTTTACCACACTTGCTGTATTCTGGAAGCTCCACTGCCTATTGCCACTCCCATTAAACCTAACTGCTCCCAGCCAATGTCAACATCTCTAGGAATTGCTGTCTCTGCATATTGTCATCAAGCAGAAACAGTAAATAGGCTTTTTCTAGTATGTTGAAGGCTCCTGTAAAATGACTTTGATTCACTATACAGCCTCCCTGATTTCCTACAATGCAAGAGTAACACAAATGCAAACAATAGCAAAATTGGGTTAATAAAGCCTTGCAGTTCCATTAAAGTTAACTGCTCTCAGCTGTTACATGAGCCTTTCTAGGAATTCCTGTCTCTGAACACTGCCATCTGTGCCTTCTCTTCCTTGTTAACACCCCCCACCCACTGAAATTTGAGATTTAGGACCACTCTCAGTAAAGTTTTCCCACAAGCTTGGAATTGCAACAAACAATTGATCAAACAATTTTCAAGTACGAGTGAAGCTGGCTTGGAGGGAAAATACATCAAAACACAGAATTCTGAGTTTTTGGAGAAGAAAGCATGGCTAACATCATGTGCACCAAAATTCACAAAACAGAGATGGAGCCAGCATAACTGAGAGTATGTATCGTCTCTGTTATCAGCCTTCCCCCACTCCTCAAAAAAAAATATGTGTTTTTTCTGATTTTTTTTTCTGGGAATGCAATGTGAATAGAATAATGTAGCTGGAGGACCCATTTCAGCTCTGCGCTGTGTAATAAACATAACACTTATTTTTTGTATTTTTTAATCTGGCAGATCTGATTACAGCCCTTACTTCTTTCATCATAGCTGGTCCACCCCATGTCATGTATGGCCAAACTGACATTAAAAATGCAAATCTTTGGGATTTTTTGTGCAGTTTTCTGCATGTTTCTTAAATATCCAAAGAAGCAGAAACAGAGCTAGCCCTTAGAACATTAGGATATTGCATTTGAAGTTTAAAGATAATAAAATAAAGGCCCTTTCACTCTGCATTCCCATTTCTCCTAAATGCTTTAAACTTGTCCATTGTGAAAATAAGGAAGAAAAAGACTTTTTCCCTCCATATGATCATCAGCACATGGTTTACATAAAGAACAAGCCCTTTTCTGGAAATGTACTCTAACCATTCGCATGAGTAATCTTTTAAATGTCTAAAGTATTAAAATTAGATACATCTGCATCAGAGCAATGAAAAATTCCTTCATGTTGTGTGCACATGCACATACACACACCAGCAAATGCTGTATCCTAATGTCTGGTTTGTTTCAAATCCAGCAGTATTGTTTTTCTTAGGAAATATTTTCTGATTTGTTTTACTTCCAAATGAAATTACCTTAATTGTCACTTGAATGCAGAATCTTCTTTGTGCAGAATGCTGGTGTATTGCTGTTCCTTTTTTAGAATTTATAATTCTTAATTAAAGGTTCTTTTTAAAAATGGAATAAAGCAGCATCAGTAGGATGGCTGGTCATGTCTCCTACTTGAGGGCCCGACCAGCCCAACTCCAGTATAAAGTTAGAGAACCCTCGCAAAGGGAAAGCAGGAGCCTGAAAATTCACCTATCAACATACAACATCTGGACAACAGACTGAGCAGACTATGGTGAGGTGAATTGCTATTTCCATTGGAATGAAAGTAAATATGTGATATCCAACATCACACAAGCAATCTTCCATTTGTGCAATGGGATTTCCCCTTCCTCTCCTCCCCCCTCCCCGTTCCTCACACTTCCCACAACTGCTCTGGAAGCAACAGATTTGAGGAGAGCAGATATGGGGAGAAGCTTCAGGGTGGGGGAGGAAAGGGAAGTCCCATTGCACAAGTGGAAATCTGTTCCTGCTAGTAAAATAAAGGTAAAGGTGTCCCTGCACTTATAGTGCGAGTCGTTTCCAACTCTTAGGGTGACATCTTGCGACATTTACTAGGCAGACCGTATATATGGGGTGAGATTGCCAGTTCCTTCCCCGGCCTTTCTTTACCCCCCCAGCATATGCCGGGTACTCATTTTACCGACCATGGATGGATGGAAGGCTGAGTAGACCTCGACCCCTTTTACCGGAGATTCGACTTCCTCCTTCCGTTGGAATCGAACTCCAGCCGTGAGCAGAGGTTCGGCTGCGTTACCACCGCTTACCACTCTGCGCCACGGAGGGTCTATGTTTCTGCTAGTAAATGGACACCCAATTGTGTTCCTGCTAGTAAATGGACACAATTGGATGTCACCAATTATTCCTAAATTTGCAACTATACTTATAAATTAGCCTATGCAAATTTTATATCCTCTCTTGTCCTCTTTCTTTTAATCATGGTGAAGTGGCCGCTCTGAGCAGCAATAGTAACAATAATATCAGGCCAAAACAATCTGCTTCAGAGGCCCTGAATCAAAGATTTGTTGTGCAATCTCAGGCTTTTTAATTGCCATTGTCCTATTTCTGCTGGGTTTTTAGTTTATTTTATTGACTTATTTGCTACCTTGTTGAACTGTCATTTTTTACCAATGACATTTTCATTACCATTTCATTCTGTTGTTGTAAACTGCCCTGAAAATTTTGGTATAGAAATCTTTATAAAACAAACAATATAGAGCAAGATAATATAACTTCTTAAAATAATAAAAGAGCAAAAAAATGGCAGAAACAATCAAAATACGACTCCAGAATTAACCAAGCATGCACATAAAATAAAATGCCTTCCTAAAAAGAAAGTCATACTTACATGTCCGAACAGGCTAAGCTCTAAGATTTAGTTAATCACAGGTAGAAGGAAATTTCACAGAGGCAGGGTCATCACTGAGAATGTTGTTTTACTCACTGATTTCAACAGAATTTTTCACACATTACGCTGACCGCAGGTACACATTTTCTCTATACATGTACAAGTGTTTGTGTGAAACAGTATACTTGTTATGTACAGCTCAGCTATTCTGTACACAATGTTACATTCATTAGATGTTATATGTGTACACCCCATGTGTCTCTTGCCTCTGACAGAGATTGAACAAACCCATAGCAGTAGAGGGAGAGGGAGAGACACACACACACACAGAGAAAAGCAGAGATTTGAAGTGTTTTCCCAATATTGTTCTGAGGGTTTGCTTTGCTCTGTATTCTGCTCTGCCTTGCTTCTAGGATAGAGTACTGCTAAAATTCATTCTCAAATTGGTGCATGGGCAGTTTGACACAACTTTCATTTCCTACAACACATTCATGGGTCTTGTTTTCATCTGGAGTCAGGTGCAAAATGGAGAGAAGAGAGGAAGTAGATATCATATACAGAATTGAAGAACAGTTTTCAGTGCCAGAACAACATTCATTTAATTGTATTTAAATACAACATTGTATTTAATATGGGTTTATTATGTTAATCTTGCTTTTGTTATGTTTAAATTGTTGATTTGGTGATTAGGTGGTTTTAAATTGAATGTAAATATATTTTTATTTGATGTACACCGCCCAGAGAGCCTTGCTATGGGCAGTATAAAAATTGAATTAAATAAATAAATAAATTCAGCCCTCTCACACCAAAATCTGTTCCTGGTATGCTTCATTTTTGCAGCCTAACCAGGGTTGGAGTTGGGCAGCATTATCGTTGCCAAACAACTAGAACCCTTGCTGACCTACAACAAAGCACCCAGATATCAGCCAACAGATCTCGACCTACCTTCTATGTACCCCTGCAATAGAGTATGCTATCTTGCTCCCTGCTCATCCAAGATGCCCCCTGTTGCTGTTTTTAAAAACTGACTGGCTCAGGAAAAGACCAGGAAGAAAGCTTGAAGACGAGTAAGACATATTGCACAGAAAAAGAATGTCAAGAAATTGGAGTATGCACCAACTAGCCTAAAAACTGCTTACAGGAAGGACAAGTATCAGGAACTGTACGTTTATAGCTGGGATGGGGAAACTGTGGGATACCTAATGTTGCTGGATTCCATCTCCCATCATCCCCAGGCATTGGCCATGATGGCAGAGGCTGGTGAGAGTTGGAATCCAGCAATGGTGTGTGCATATATCTGCATGTGTGTTTCTAATTGACACTAAAACACTAAAGCTCCTTCTAAAGAACAATGGGATTCACTGTGGGTGGGATGTGTCTGCCAAGGAATAAGATAACATTTATGCAATAGCATTTAATTCTGCCCTGGTTTTTCCTGCACACAAAACCTCTGGAACACATTACCAGCCATTAGATGGGGGTGTGTGAGAATGGGGTGGGAGTTATAGCTCTTGGTCTTGCACCTCCTGGGTTCCACTTGAACCAAAATGGGGTTAGCCAAGCCGTATCACTCCCCCCTGCTATAGCTAGAAGGCAGATATACACAGCCGTCCTTTCACAGATCTGCCCCTGGGCTCCAATGCTGACTTCCAGGGTGTGACTGTGCCATATGAGATGGAAATACATTACAAGAGCTAATTAGACAAAGATCAGAATTCAAAATCACCACAATGGGGTGTATGATAAGGGTTAAACCTCCTTTGGTGCCCTTACCCCGGCCACACAGGGAATTCCAAATCATCCATGTGCCTATATCTGTGAGTGCTTATCTATAATGTAAATGACTGTATGGCAATCATGTGCTATCTAGAGTGTAGCTTGCTCCCCCATTGGTTTAACTGCTTCTAATTGTTTCTGTACATAGGATGAGAAAGTAACTTCTGGAGCAGCTAGGCCATGACCAAAGCTGGGGATTGTGGGTTTGAGGTGTTTAAACAAATCTGGATTAACTAATATTTTCTGGATGGTCCATACAGGGACTTTAAATGAAAAATCACATCCTACTATTCCTTAATACCACAAGCATCTATTGATGTATGTTAGCCTAGTTTGTATATAGTACTTACCAATAACAACATAATCACAATAATGTTCTAAGGCACACACACCCATATACATAATATACAATCAATACTTAGCATAAAAATACAATAAAATACAATAAACATTTTGAGAGAAAGCGATCTTGATGGGATTCCAAACTTAACATTTTTTACAAACAAATCCTAAATTCCTATGGTATTGTCATCCATTCACTTTAATTGTTACCTATTCTTAACCATTGTTATGACAGAGAGAGAAAGTAAACAAATGGCCAAACTCTACACTGAAATAACCAAATTCAGTAAACCCCTATTACAGAATCACTCAGAGGAATTTGAAAAGCAAAAACATCTAAAGAACAAAATAGCCATACATATAAATTATAAAAGGAAAACAATAACAACACATCCTTAAAGGACAATGCATAAGTAATTACATTCAATGTGTCAATGGAAATAAAACAATATTATGGTCGTGAAGCATACTGTGGGATGTCTTGCACAAAATTCATCCTGTTTATGTTCAGTGGAAGCTGATGCTAGGCAAAGAAACTGGAATAATAAAAAGTCTTCATTCCCCCCTCCCCCCGAGTGACTTTTGAAAAGATTGCAAGCTTGCGCAAGGTGTCCGTTTCATGTTGCTTGCCAAAACAGGCCCGAAAATAGTTCTGTGGTTGGGTAGAGTTGAAGTAGGCCCGTATGCTGTTATTGCACAATACAGGAAAATAGCATGCCAGTTGCATATCGTGTCCTGGTCCCGGAACAATTCAAGGATCTAATCAAAAATGCCTCAAAATAAAAATCTTCTGTGATATACACGCGAAAGAAAATGTTCCTTGGGGAGAAAACACTTCAGCGCAGGAAAGAAAATATAAAAATAAAACATATTCATGGTCACAGATGATGAATGACTTTTGAACAAAAGTAACAAAAACCAAAATATTGTGCTGCAACTATCATTTTAGCAACTTTGTACCTGGAAAGACACGTGATACTGGAAAAACAACAAAAAGAAAGAGAGAACCCTAAAGAAGAAAATTAATTTTCTCCTTGCTAGATGCAAATCCATTTGTAGGAGAAAGTTTACATATATATGAAAGGATAGAAGCCGGCATTGTGATAAGAAGAACATTTGGTAGCTACCAGACATAAATATTAATATTAATAAGGTCTTTGTACAATTCTCCAAAGTCCCCCTTGTTGGTCATGACTTGACTGAAAGAAGAAGCATTGTTAATAAATTCAAATATCACTGGAAGAAATTATTGTCAGGTTATACGCTTAAATATACTTCAGAATCAATTAAAACAAAACTATAACCATTATTACAAAAAGACCAAAGAAAGGAGGGGTTGCATTTACTCTCAGCCTTGAATTTCAGAGAGTGGGAAAAGGAGGAGGGGTTGAAACTGGAAGCATTAACTCGTTCATTTGCTGTTTCTTCTTCAGTTCACATTTGTCAGTAAAACATTACTTAAAAAAAACTGTCAAACCTTTGTTTTTCTGCAAAATAAGATAAGCAGCATATAACATCACTGTGAAGCCAAACCAGAGTGAAGGCAGTGCTTCCTGTTCTCATTCTGAACTTTTGCAGGTTAAAAGAAATGGTGCCAGCTAATAATAGTGATCATGATACCTGCTAGTGAGTTTGCACCAAACTTTGCCTATGTATACATTACAGCCTTATAATGCAGCGAGGATGTTTTTCTCACTGCATTTCAATTTGATTTTGCAAATTCTGGTACATCACTGCACTTAGATGTGCTTTCATGAGCCTCTTGTCCATCCCCAGTTCCTCACTCCCCCACACCCCTATTGGTGAAGCTTTCATCCCTCCAACTCCGCCACCCTGGAAATTATCATGTTCCCTTTATGTTTACCACACTTGCTGTATTCTGGAAGCTCCACTGCCTATTGCCACTCCCATTAAACCTAACTGCTCCCAGCCAATGTCAACATCTCTAGGAATTGCTGTCTCTGCATATTGTCATCAAGCAGAAACAGTAAATAGGCTTTTTCTAGTATGTTGAAGGCTCCTGTAAAATGACTTTGATTCACTATACAGCCTCCCTGATTTCCTACAATGCAAGAGTAACACAAATGCAAACAATAGCAAAATTGGGTTAATAAAGCCTTGCAGTTCCATTAAAGTTAACTGCTCTCAGCTGTTACATGAGCCTTTCTAGGAATTCCTGTCTCTGAACACTGCCATCTGTGCCTTCTCTTCCTTGTTAACACCCCCCACCCACTGAAATTTGAGATTTAGGACCACTCTCAGTAAAGTTTTCCCACAAGCTTGGAATTGCAACAAACAATTGATCAAACAATTTTCAAGTACGAGTGAAGCTGGCTTGGAGGGAAAATACATCAAAACACAGAATTCTGAGTTTTTGGAGAAGAAAGCATGGCTAACATCATGTGCACCAAAATTCACAAAACAGAGATGGAGCCAGCATAACTGAGAGTATGTATCGTCTCTGTTATCAGCCTTCCCCCACTCCTCAAAAAAAAATATGTGTTTTTTCTGATTTTTTTTTCTGGGAATGCAATGTGAATAGAATAATGTAGCTGGAGGACCCATTTCAGCTCTGCGCTGTGTAATAAACATAACACTTATTTTTTGTATTTTTTAATCTGGCAGATCTGATTACAGCCCTTACTTCTTTCATCATAGCTGGTCCACCCCATGTCATGTATGGCCAAACTGACATTAAAAATGCAAATCTTTGGGATTTTTTGTGCAGTTTTCTGCATGTTTCTTAAATATCCAAAGAAGCAGAAACAGAGCTAGCCCTTAGAACATTAGGATATTGCATTTGAAGTTTAAAGATAATAAAATAAAGGCCCTTTCACTCTGCATTCCCATTTCTCCTAAATGCTTTAAACTTGTCCATTGTGAAAATAAGGAAGAAAAAGACTTTTTCCCTCCATATGATCATCAGCACATGGTTTACATAAAGAACAAGCCCTTTTCTGGAAATGTACTCTAACCATTCGCATGAGTAATCTTTTAAATGTCTAAAGTATTAAAATTAGATACATCTGCATCAGAGCAATGAAAAATTCCTTCATGTTGTGTGCACATGCACATACACACACCAGCAAATGCTGTATCCTAATGTCTGGTTTGTTTCAAATCCAGCAGTATTGTTTTTCTTAGGAAATATTTTCTGATTTGTTTTACTTCCAAATGAAATTACCTTAATTGTCACTTGAATGCAGAATCTTCTTTGTGCAGAATGCTGGTGTATTGCTGTTCCTTTTTTAGAATTTATAATTCTTAATTAAAGGTTCTTTTTAAAAATGGAATAAAGCAGCATCAGTAGGATGGCTGGTCATGTCTCCTACTTGAGGGCCCGACCAGCCCAACTCCAGTATAAAGTTAGAGAACCCTCGCAAAGGGAAAGCAGGAGCCTGAAAATTCACCTATCAACATACAACATCTGGACAACAGACTGAGCAGACTATGGTGAGGTGAATTGCTATTTCCATTGGAATGAAAGTAAATATGTGATATCCAACATCACACAAGCAATCTTCCATTTGTGCAATGGGATTTCCCCTTCCTCTCCTCCCCCCTCCCCGTTCCTCACACTTCCCACAACTGCTCTGGAAGCAACAGATTTGAGGAGAGCAGATATGGGGAGAAGCTTCAGGGTGGGGGAGGAAAGGGAAGTCCCATTGCACAAGTGGAAATCTGTTCCTGCTAGTAAAATAAAGGTAAAGGTGTCCCTGCACTTATAGTGCGAGTCGTTTCCAACTCTTAGGGTGACATCTTGCGACATTTACTAGGCAGACCGTATATATGGGGTGAGATTGCCAGTTCCTTCCCCGGCCTTTCTTTACCCCCCCAGCATATGCCGGGTACTCATTTTACCGACCATGGATGGATGGAAGGCTGAGTAGACCTCGACCCCTTTTACCGGAGATTCGACTTCCTCCTTCCGTTGGAATCGAACTCCAGCCGTGAGCAGAGGTTCGGCTGCGTTACCACCGCTTACCACTCTGCGCCACGGAGGGTCTATGTTTCTGCTAGTAAATGGACACCCAATTGTGTTCCTGCTAGTAAATGGACACAATTGGATGTCACCAATTATTCCTAAATTTGCAACTATACTTATAAATTAGCCTATGCAAATTTTATATCCTCTCTTGTCCTCTTTCTTTTAATCATGGTGAAGTGGCCGCTCTGAGCAGCAATAGTAACAATAATATCAGGCCAAAACAATCTGCTTCAGAGGCCCTGAATCAAAGATTTGTTGTGCAATCTCAGGCTTTTTAATTGCCATTGTCCTATTTCTGCTGGGTTTTTAGTTTATTTTATTGACTTATTTGCTACCTTGTTGAACTGTCATTTTTTACCAATGACATTTTCATTACCATTTCATTCTGTTGTTGTAAACTGCCCTGAAAATTTTGGTATAGAAATCTTTATAAAACAAACAATATAGAGCAAGATAATATAACTTCTTAAAATAATAAAAGAGCAAAAAAATGGCAGAAACAATCAAAATACGACTCCAGAATTAACCAAGCATGCACATAAAATAAAATGCCTTCCTAAAAAGAAAGTCATACTTACATGTCCGAACAGGCTAAGCTCTAAGATTTAGTTAATCACAGGTAGAAGGAAATTTCACAGAGGCAGGGTCATCACTGAGAATGTTGTTTTACTCACTGATTTCAACAGAATTTTTCACACATTACGCTGACCGCAGGTACACATTTTCTCTATACATGTACAAGTGTTTGTGTGAAACAGTATACTTGTTATGTACAGCTCAGCTATTCTGTACACAATGTTACATTCATTAGATGTTATATGTGTACACCCCATGTGTCTCTTGCCTCTGACAGAGATTGAACAAACCCATAGCAGTAGAGGGAGAGGGAGAGACACACACACACACAGAGAAAAGCAGAGATTTGAAGTGTTTTCCCAATATTGTTCTGAGGGTTTGCTTTGCTCTGTATTCTGCTCTGCCTTGCTTCTAGGATAGAGTACTGCTAAAATTCATTCTCAAATTGGTGCATGGGCAGTTTGACACAACTTTCATTTCCTACAACACATTCATGGGTCTTGTTTTCATCTGGAGTCAGGTGCAAAATGGAGAGAAGAGAGGAAGTAGATATCATATACAGAATTGAAGAACAGTTTTCAGTGCCAGAACAACATTCATTTAATTGTATTTAAATACAACATTGTATTTAATATGGGTTTATTATGTTAATCTTGCTTTTGTTATGTTTAAATTGTTGATTTGGTGATTAGGTGGTTTTAAATTGAATGTAAATATATTTTTATTTGATGTACACCGCCCAGAGAGCCTTGCTATGGGCAGTATAAAAATTGAATTAAATAAATAAATAAATTCAGCCCTCTCACACCAAAATCTGTTCCTGGTATGCTTCATTTTTGCAGCCTAACCAGGGTTGGAGTTGGGCAGCATTATCGTTGCCAAACAACTAGAACCCTTGCTGACCTACAACAAAGCACCCAGATATCAGCCAACAGATCTCGACCTACCTTCTATGTACCCCTGCAATAGAGTATGCTATCTTGCTCCCTGCTCATCCAAGATGCCCCCTGTTGCTGTTTTTAAAAACTGACTGGCTCAGGAAAAGACCAGGAAGAAAGCTTGAAGACGAGTAAGACATATTGCACAGAAAAAGAATGTCAAGAAATTGGAGTATGCACCAACTAGCCTAAAAACTGCTTACAGGAAGGACAAGTATCAGGAACTGTACGTTTATAGCTGGGATGGGGAAACTGTGGGATACCTAATGTTGCTGGATTCCATCTCCCATCATCCCCAGGCATTGGCCATGATGGCAGAGGCTGGTGAGAGTTGGAATCCAGCAATACCTGGAGGGCTACAGCTTTTCCACCCCTGGTTTATATGGGCAGACAGCCATAATCAGCAACCCAGGAAGTCACCTGACCATTATTAGCAGTATTTGAACATAGTCAATTCTGGGATTGCATAAGCATGTGTAGTTGCCGGTTGCTGCCTTTGGCCACAGAGCCTACCTTGTTGGGCGCTATGATGTAATCAGGAACCATCTGACAAAGCAGAGTTTGAACTTAAGAGCACCTGGCCACAGCTTCAAACTAAATATTTATTTATTTTAGTCAATTTTAACAGCCTTCTTCAATAAGAACCCAGGGCAAGATACAAGCAAAACAATTAAAAACTCAAGAAAACATTCAAAATACAAAAGCATTCTAATTTAAAATCATATGTCATAAATCCATCACTAAAATGCAGCTGCAAAGAATGAAATGGCATTGATCTTGGAAATCTCAGTCAGTCCCAAAGTCCTGGAAGAACAAACACACCTTCAAATTAGCCCCAAACTCAATGCCAAAGATGGCAGCTACACCTCTGCAGGAAGAGAATTCCACAGATGGGGTGCAACCACTGAGAAAGCCCTATCTGCATCACTGTGTAACAGACTATGCCCTTGGGTGGGACCCTAAGAGGGCACTCCCCAATAGATTAAAAAAAAGCAGGGGTGGCAAATATCTAGAGATGTACTCCTTCAAGAATTTGGGACCCAAGAGAGGACTTCCGGGAAGTGGTGCTGGCTGGTGGTTGTCTCTGAGGGAGCTCTGCCTCAGAGGAAGCTTTTTTCAGGTTAAAAGTCAGCCAAGAGGAATCTTGGACTGGCTTAAATGTTCTCCAAGGTACAGGAGAACCGATCAGATCTTCCACAAGACTTCGTTGAGCTGTCGGCGGCTGGAATTGATCAGGAAATTCCTGAGATAAGAAGGCAAGCCGATCGGCTGAAGACGGAGTCAGGATTTTCACGCAAGCTGGACTGGAATGAAGCGAAGCGTTTTTTCTTTTCTTAAAAAAAAAACGTTCTTAACCAGCGAGCCCACTTCTGCCTAAACCTTATCATTTGGCTTAAATTACTGCAATAAAAGGGATTTGTTTATGAATCAGCAATTGAGAAACCTGGGTGAGTCATACTTTTTCTCTTTTAAATATAATTAAGGAAGAAAGAAAATATAAACAACTTATTTACTTTTCTACGACAAAAAGCTGGCTTGAATTTGGACTTTTAAAGTTTAAAAACGGATGAGAGGTAATTATTATATTTTGGACTATTTTTCTCTTTGGACTATTTCTTGTTGGATGAATCCGCTGCTCGTATATGCTACTAATTGTTTAGTCTTGGCAACCAGAATTGTTTTGCATTCTTGGATGCAGATAAGGACTGTGTTGTGCTGGCTGGATTCCAATTACAGGCCTGGAATATTAACTCTTCTTTTTGGTGGAGGGAAAAAAAGAAGAAATAGACTGCCCTTAGGTTCTGAAACAGTGATTAATTTTAGAAATTAAAGGCCTCTTTTTGAAAATGACAACTAAAAAAACAACTAAGGCCCAGGGGCGAAGAGGTTCTATTGATACACAGGAAGAGGATATACCCCCAGAAATGTTTCAAAAAATAATGGAAGGGATTAATGCTATAAAACAGGAAATTAAACAGGAAATGAAAACTGAATTGACAGATATAAAAGACTATATTAAAACACAAGTGGATGAGATTAAAGGGACAATTGGGCAAATAAAGGAGGATGCAAAAAATACTAAAGAAAAGGTACAAACCTTGGAGAATAGAACAGATATACTAAATCTGGAACTAGAAAAAAATTTGGACTATTTAGCTATGACTGAAATGAGAAATAAAGAGCATTGTTTGAGATTCCGTGCAATCCCTGAGGAAACAGGTGAAGACATTAGAGACAAAATTGTTAATGCTTTAGTAAAATTTCTGGACTTGAATGAAGATAGGATGGAATTTGAAATAGACAAAGTTTATAGAATTAACTCCAGATATGCAACAATGAAAAAAATTCCAAGAGATGTGCTTGTTCACTTCGTAAAGAAAACGACCAGAGATATGGTTTTACAGCAACACTTTAAATATACCTTTAAAATTGATGGTAAGGAAATACTGGTGATGAAGGAAATTCCTATTAGACTTTTACGTAAGAGAAAAGAATATGCTTTCCTTACAGAAAAACTTAAGCAATGCAAAATTCAATTTAGATGGGACGTTCCAGAAGGAGTGATTTTTACATTCAGACAACAGAAATATAGATTGAATACTGTTCAAAAAGCAAGGGACTTCTTGAGAAAAGCTTCAAAAGATATGGAAGAAGATAAACTCAAAGATATGGATACAGTTCCTGGGAAACAAAGTCAACAAGGATACGCAGAGGAGGGGAAGGAAGATGATGGATCAAAAGGAGCATCAGGCAAATTTTAAAATACACGCTTAACGATGGATTACAAATACCTAACTTGGAATATAAATGGAGCCAACACGGCGCAGAAGAGAAAGAAAGTGTTTCATTATTTGAAAAAATTAAAATTGGATATAATTTGTCTACAAGAAACTCATATTCAGAAGAAAGATTCTAAATATTTGATTTGTAAAAATTTGGGTGAAGAATTTATTTCAGCTGGACCAAAAAAAAAAAATGGAGTTGTTCTCTATATTAACCCACAATTGCTTCCTAAATTGGTATTATTGGACGATAGTGGTAGATTTGTGGGGGTTGAAATTACTTTACAAGGTATAAACATTTTGATAGTGGGTATTTATGCCCCCAATGAAGATAAAACAAGGTTTTATACAGGACTTATGGAAAAATTGTCAGAGTTTTCATATGAGCATTGGTGTGTCATGGGTGACTGGAATGGGGTAATCTCACCAAAAATTGATAGGCTTTCTGAAAAAAATATCAAAGAGACACAAGGTAAATTACCGAAGATTTGTTTTGAACTCATGGAACATCTAGAATTGGTGGATACCTGGAGATATATAAATGATAATGCAAAGGAATTTACTTATTTTTCAGAAAGACATAAAACATTTTCGAGGATTGATATGATTTGGATGTCAAAAATTTTAGCGAAGGATATTTTTAAAATGGATATATTACCAAAAACTTTTTCGGACCATAATCCTGTGATATTAACTTTAAAAAAAAAAATCTTGGATTTAGATGGAGACTAAATGAATCTTTATTACAGAATGATAAAGTAGTACAAGAATGTAAGAAGAAATTAAAGGAGTTCTTTGAATATAATTTACATAAAGGAACAAGTGAAAATATTGTTTGGGATACAAGTAAAGCATTTATGAGGGGATACTTTATTAAATGTAATTCTGAATTAAAAAAAAAGAAACAACAGAAAATGCAATTAATTTTGGAAGAAATAAAACAAAAAGAGGAAGAATTGAAAAAGAATCCAGCTAAAGTTTCTATTGTAAATCAAATTAAAATGTTACAGAAGCAAGTATCAATGTTGACAGTTAGAGAAATTGAAAGGAAATTAAATTTTGCTAAACAAAGGACTTTTGAATTTGCAAATAAACCTGGGAAATGGTTAGCATATAAATTAAGAAAAGAACGTCAAAAAAATATTATTTTAAAGATACAAGAAGGAGATGAGACGCTGACAGACAATGTAAAAATCAAAAAGATTTTTCATCAATATTACTCAACATTGTATAAGTGTCAAGAAATTCCATCTGAAAAAATAGAAGAGTATTTATTTAAACAGAATTTGCCTAAAATTACAGATTTTCAGAGACAAGTTATTAATGGCCCTATTACGTCAAGAGAGATATCTGAAGCTATAAATAAAATTAAATTAGGAAAGGCACCAGGACCAGATGGGCTATCTGCAATGTATTATAAATGTTTGGAGGAAGAACTCCTGCTACCTTTACAGTCTACAATGAATTCTATTTTGCAAGAGGGAAAGATACCGGATAGTTGGAAAAATGCTAATATAACATTAATACCTAAAGAGGACCAAGATTTAACTAAAACAAAAAATTATCGGCCAATATCTCTACTGAATAATGACTATAAAATTTTTACAATGATTTTGGCTGAAAGATTGAAAATAATATTGCAACAATTTATTCAGGAAGATCAATCAGGGTTTTTACCTAAAAGACAATTACGTGACAACGTCAGGAATGTTTTGAATGTGTTGGAATATTTAGAACAACGAAATGATAAACAAGCAGCTCTGATTTTTTTAGATGCTGAAAAAGCATTTGATAATTTGAATTGGAAATTTATGTTCCAGGTTTTGGAGCAAATGGACTTTGGAGACAACTTTATAAAATGGATTAGATCGATTTATACATCACAGAAGGCCCAGATAATTGTTAATGGAGACTTAACGGACTCATGTGAAATACAAAAGGGTACAAGACAGGGATGTCCATTATCTCCCCTTTTATTTATTCTGGTTTTAGAAGTGTTGCTTAGAGATATAAGGCAAGATAAAAGGATTTCGGGATTAAAAATAAAAAAAGAAGAATATAAATTGAGAGCATTTGCTGATGATTTGATAATTGTACTAGAAAACCCTTTGGAAGGAATTCATATACTGATGGACAAATTAAAAGAATTTGGACCTTTAGCAGGATTTAAGATCAACAATCAAAAAACAAAGATGTTGGTGAAAAATTTAACTTTAAGGGAACAGAAAGAGTTTATGGACAAGACAGATTTTACAATAGAAAAAAAGTTGAAATATCTAGGCATCATTATGACAAATAAAAACTCAAAGTTGTTCCACAATAATTACGAAAAATTATGGACAGAGATTAAGAAAGACTTGCTAAGATGGGATAAACTACAACTGTCATTAATGGGTAGAATATCTGTGATAAAAATGAATGTATTACCGAGAATGATGTTTTTGTTTCAAACAATACCTGTAATATCCTCTGATTTACCTTTTAAACAATGGCAAAAAGATATTTCTAAATTTGTATGGCAAGGAAAAAAACCAAGAGTTAAATTTAAATTACTTCAAGACGCTAAAGAAAGAGGAGGACTGGGACTACCAAATTTGAGACTTTATTTTGCTGCCTGCTGTTTAGTTTGGATAAAGGAATGGATCTTATTGAGGAATAAAAGACTATTGGATTTGGAGGGCCACAATCTGAAGTGGGGATGGCATGGATATCTATGGTATGACAAAGTAAAAGTAAATGTAGACTTTAATAATCATTTTATAAGACGTCCTCTGTTGAAAATATGGAATAGATACAAACCAAGGTTTTATTCGAAAATACCATTATGTGTCTCAAGTCAAGAAGCGTTTTATAGAAGAGAAATGTCTGGAAAAGAGAAATGGTTAACTTATCAAGAACTATTAGAAAATGTACATGGAGAATACATAATGAAAGAGAGAGAACAATTGATAAAGGAAGGATATAGTTTTCATTGGTTTGCATATTTACAATTGTTAGAAAGATATAAAATGGACAAGAAAATGTATGGGTTTGAAATAAATAAATCTGATTTTGAAATAGGTTTGTGTACAAATGATGAAAACATAATTGCAAAAATGTATAAACTTTTATTGAAAATGGATATGGAGGAAGAACAAGTAAAAGAGTGCATGGTAAAGTGGGCAAAAAATTTTGGTCATAATATACAAATGGATCAATGGGAAAATATGTGGAAAAAAGGCTTGAAATTTACATTATGTTATAATCTTAAAGAAAATTTTTATAAAATGATGTACCGTTGGTACATGACTCCAGAAAAGCTGTCAAAAATGTATAGTAATGTCTCTAATGTTTGTTGGAAATGTAAACAACAAGAAGGATCTTTTTATCATATGTGGTGGTCATGTAAAAAGGCGAAATTATTTTGGGCACAGATAGGTAGGAAGATGCAAAAAATTCTAAAGATAAATATTCAGTCAAAACCAGAATTTTTTTTATTGGGTTTTATGGATAAACAAATAGAAAAGAAATATGGAAGAATAATATTATATATGATTACGGCAGCAAGATTATTATATGCACAAAAGTGGAAAATGGAATCAACACCAACAATGGAAGAATGGTTATTGAAATTAATGGACTTAGTAGAAATGGATAAATTGACATGTTTACTTAGAGAAAAATCGACAGATACATTTCTTAAGGAATGGAAACCTCTCTTAGACTTTTTGTTGAAAGATCAAAATAAAATGATGATACTGGGATTTGACGATTAATTAAGACAGCCTATGGAGAAAAGGGACTCTGTATGTATACATTAAGGGACAGGTTTGATGTATATTATATACTTATAGCTGATCTGCGACAAATCGGAAGTCAACTATTTTATTTTCATTTTTTTTTGTTGATGTATTGTTATGTCTCTTTGACTTTGTTTTGTTTGTTTTTGGAAAAATTTGAATAAAAATTATTAAAAAAAAAAAAAAAAAAAGAATTTGGGACCCAAGTCATTCAGGGCTTTAATTGTTAACATCAAAACCTTGAAGTGGGCCCTGTAACAGATTGACAGCCCATGCAGTATGTGAAGGATCAGTGTTATATGCAGTGCTTTTTGTGTGTGAGAGTACTTACTGCTACAGAGTACCAGCACCTCTTCCCCCCTCCCCAAAAAAGCACTGGTTATATGGTCCCATTCAGATATATGGCTCACCACTCTGTTAGCCACATTCTGCACTAGCTGCAGCTTCTAGACAGTCTTCATGGGTAGCCTTCTGCAGAGCACATTACAGTAATCTAATCATAAGTTTTTTATGTGAGCCACAGGCTAAATAGCATCATGGGTTAAATATGGAATAGCCAGTGCTTAAACACCCATAAGAACATAGCACAGAAACACAAAGGCCCATAGAGTGCAGAATCCTGTTCTCACAGTGGCCAACCAGATGTCCATTGGAAACTCTCAGGCAGGACCTGAGTGCAACAGTGATCTTTGCTCAAACTAATAGAAATTACTTTACTTCTCCAAGAAGATCAAATTAGATTATTACTCTAAGCTTCTGCAATTAAAAAGTGCTCCCTACAAACATTTGCTATGTTGAAAAGCAAGCCAGTTTTCTTCTGTTTCCTTTCTAGAGGTTCCAGTCTGAGTAAGATAAGTCTTATGCCGATTGGGATCAGTGTAAATACAACATTGTTAAAGAATATTTATTTTACACTTAACAACTCAGTCATTCAGAAATTCAGAAATAATATGAGACTTCAGTTTGGCCTCAGACAATTCTCCTGGATTTCAATTCAGAATTCTCCTGGATATAATTTGAATAGTTTTATCTTTCTGAATAATATCCTATGCTTAAACTGGTTTTGTACTCACATCTACTAACTTGGGTAGTGTGAGTCATACAATGTCACCTATAATTTAGGTGTCAGCTCTTCTGAAAAGCTTTATACCTTTTCAAGAACAGTTTTTAAACTTTTCCTTTTCAACTGCAATTATTAGGCACAGATTGAAATATACCTTTTTAGCCCTTGTTTCTCTCACATGGAAAAAGGCATGCAATGTTAAGTCATCTTGGTTGTAAACTTTAATCACTCTGAGAATTAAATGATACTCCTTGGTATTTAAGGGCAAAATTATTCTCTTACAGCTTGAAAATGGTGATTACAGTTTTCCCTCCAATGATTTAAATGATTCAGTTGTGTAGGCTTTCCAATGGTATTCAAATCCCTCTTCTCATCAGAAAGTGGTTTTCTGAGAGTCATTCTCTCTAGTTCCAGCAGGACCATATCTCAGTCTGATGTTTTTAACCTAGAAAATTACATTCAGTCATTAGGTAAAGACAGAGGGCTTCCATGTTAGCAGCAGTCACACACGCTGGTGAAGTTACTGTGCCATTCAGCTCTTTCCAGATTTCCCTCTAAATCCTTTAAACTCCCTCATCATCGACTCCGATTGTTTTCATGACTGGAACGATTGATATCTGCAATCTTGAAAATGCAGCAAGATCTTCGTGAGTGGAATGAGTCATGTGATCAGGATGGGGAGGAATTCCACCCTGGGGCACAGCCATGACTTTTGGTGGGGGTACAAGATAATAATAATAATAATAATAATAATAATAATAATAATAATAATAATAATCGGGTGCAGAAGGGGGAGATGATCTGCATCCTTGATGACCTTGTGTGAGCTGGGGGTCTAGCAGCAACCTAGACCAACTTGCCTACACTAGACCCTGCTTCACAATCTGAACAACTCTAATCCAGACCACAGGCATTGTTTGCACCTATCACTCACTGGATTGCAAAACTGTGCAGTCCACTTCACATTGTATGACAGAAAGTTTCTGATGCAGGAAAGTAAAAATGCCACTCCTGCCTCAAAGGGCTATTCAGAAATGAATAGCACATCCCAAATGCACCCCGAAGTCCAGCAAAGTGGGTAATGTTCTTTTACCATCCCTTTGTTGCTTCCAAATTTAGCTCTGCATCCCATAATGGAAAGTCACTGATGCAGCAAGGTATCAGTAAAGCATCACCCACTCATTAAAAGGGAGAGATTCAGTTATACGAGGCTTAGCCACATTAGGCCTCTTTGCACATGCACACCTCCACGATCCACTCCGGCACTGGCTAATAAGGGAGTCTATTGGATAGATAAACTGAATTTAGGTCTTTTAAGAAATGTTTTGAAAGACTAGGACTTTGGATTGTGCCTTGATGAACATGGCATAGACAACTGGGATCCTGCATATAGAATCTGGCACAGGAAGCCATGTTTCTAATTGGCAGGGCATTTTGCATGCGTTCCTCATCCAGGATTGAAGATTCTGGCTGCACAAGTATTACAGGGTTGATATTTATACATTCTGCATGCACAGCACACACACACTTTACTGGACCATCATAGATTCCTGTGGTGGATCAAGCTGTCAACATGATGCATTTAAATCTATTCCAGTTTCACTGTATTGTGCAGATGGCTGGTTGTCATTAGATTGCTTAGCCTTTATAAATCTTGTTGTCATGATGAATCGGAATTGGCTAAACCAGCCATATACATGCATTGTATGCGCTACTTTCCCTCTTTATGATTAATTCTACTAGTGGTACAAATTTGCATGAATGAATGTCAGTGTGTTTTCTGCCCTGAACATTTCCTCCTGGCTTCAACTCAGCCCGGCTGACATTTATTACAAATAATAGCTAAATATTCTTGATTTAATGGCTGCAGTGGCTCCGCATCTGAAGGTGATGTTTGTAATATAAGCAGACAAGACTAGCTTATTAAAAAAAAATACTAATCAGATTGTATTTGTGCTCATAATGGATAGAGCACACAGTTACACCAGTATAGTGGCATGGCACTTTTAAAAATGCAGCTGTTAGGAGTCCAAGTTCAAGAACATATTGACTGCTTCATTTCCTCCCCTCCCCTTTCTCTCATTGTTTTGATTTTTTTAAGGCAATCCAAAAGAGGGGAAGCTGAAAGGCAAGTGGGAGGTATGCTTGAATAGTGCCTCTGCAATATATATATATGAGGACACAATCCATCAAGACCTTCTTTCAGGTAAACCCCAGTGAAAATTAGAGCTCACCTAAACAATTAATTTACATCTTCCACATGTAGAGATGGACAGATCTGTCGATTTCAATTTCTCTCAGTTTCTAATTTTTCCAATCTTAAATTCAGTTCACCACCTTTCTGCATCTCTTTGCGAATTTTAAGTCTTCATGAAAATTCACGAGAATCTTAGTGTGCACTTCTTCCAATATATACTTTGTGGGTGGAGTTTTGCCTAATACGCTCATTTTACAAGCCATTTTCCCTACTACAGTGCATTTCTTTATGTTATTTTTACTAATATATGTACTTTCATGCAAACGTTTGCTAATGTACATATACACATTTTGAGAACTATATTGCAAAATTTGGAGAAATTTGAAAGGATAGCTGAGTTTCAGTTTGGCTGCTGTTCCAGAGAGTGTGCTTTAGGTAGATTTTCATTAAAATGCAAATCAAACTTAATTTTCCCCCATCACTAATCTATCCACAGGAAAGAGAATTTTCACTCAAACCCAAGATTCACTGTATCATAGGGGTCTCAAGGTCAAAGGCAAGAAGTATGTATCACAAAGAATACCCTGGAGGCTACCATTGGTATTAAGTTGCCAGGATTTAGATTAGGCAATGAAATAGAATCTCATGGTGAGGGCAAAAAAGTAATGAGGCAAACTATTTTCCTGAGGAGCCCCCCTCTCTATTGTTCTTCACCATTCTGAGGAAAGAGATATGGGCTGCGTAAAATACATTGTAAACTGAAAGGGCTACAAAATCATGTGGCAATCATGCTTTCACTACTGGCTCCAACTCTTTGTTCATCAAGCTCCATTTCTGAGCCATCACACAGTATCAGATGCTACCCTCAACTCACTAAGTCCTCCTGGCACCTCTGGACATGTCCCCTGATTACCAAGTTCTAACCCTTGATCTGCCAGGCGCGCACACCTACACTCCCAGGGTCAAACCATGCCTCAAGGTACGAGCCTCAAGATAGTTTGGAAAGCCAACCAGTACAAAACATTATAGTGTGTAAAAGCATTTTCATGAGGCTTCCAAACATGTAAACACAATAAAGAGTCTTGTGCGGCTCAAAGACTAACATATCACATAAGCTTTCATGGATGCATCTGAGGAAATGGGATTTAGTCCATGAAAGCTTATGCTATGATAAATAAATATATCTTTAGACCCTTTGTTGTTTTGCCACAACAAACATACCCACCTAGCCATCTGGAAATTATTCCTAGCATGCATTTATTGGCCCTCCCTTACTATTAATACTTGCAAGAAGCCCACACACATCTGGGCTTTGCCCAAGTCTCTCAAAGGGTGTCTTCCAGTTATGTTTCAGCTGTATTACACTTAGCTTTACAAACCAGCTACTGGACTCAACCATACATTCTACATTGCAGATAACAGGAAACAGTTTTCAATCAATCCCATATAAAGAAAATTCCTGACCAATCTACTATGTGTTGGTCAATTAGGCCTAATTCTCCAAATATCTGATGAGATGATGAAACTTTTCCTGGGCTGTACTAGTTCAGACTGTAAGTGGAGCATTATCATTGGATTATTTTGCATAACAAAAATGTATTATGAGTCTCTGCTTTTAACCAGAAAATCATTATCACACTTAACAATCATCTTCAGAGCTCATTTACAACATGATCTGCAGATGTTCTCAAGTACCCAGGCTCAACCTGTAAATAATAAGTCCTCTCTGGAGCAGACCTGCTTTAACTATATTTATTGCATGTGTTTGGCTGCTTATTCATATTTTTTCTAATAGGCACCAACCAAGAATTGTTCACATCAGAGGTTTTAATTACTTGAAATACTTTTTTATTGATCACAGACAGCAAAGTCGTTTTTGTGTTAACCTTTCAAAACATCAAATTTAATTTACAAATACAATATTTTTTTAGCTCTTTCACTGTGGTTGATGCATGCTGTGCTCAATCACTATTATAAAAGGATGCTTTGATTATATGGCAGAAATATGTTTAAGAGAGAACACTGAAATAGCCATAAAAGCCTGATGATCTGTCTTTAGCAGAGCTGGAGAGAACTATTGTGCTAGATTTTAATGGGGAAAGGTTAACAGTTGTCCATTTGATGTTATAACCAAACTTGGATAGTAACAGAGTTCAAAATCCCACATAGCCCCTGGCTAAATTTCAGCAAGCTTTTAATATCTCAGCCTTAGCTAAAGATAGAAAGGAAAGTGAGTTTGTTAATACAAACTTACCTAATTTGCACTTTCCAAATGAAAATGCAGTTATCCCTCAAAATGAGTACTATTAATTTTGAAGTTCAATCCTCCAGCCAAAAAATATGTACAAAATGCATATGTAAAAGGAAAGTGTACATTAAAATGCATAAATTATTGAAAATAGCATACACGGTGCATTACCTTAGAGAGAAATGTGCACTACATTGCTGAAAATTTTCAAGGTGACTTTTAAAAAAAAATTTGCAAACTGATGTGGAAATGTGGTGAACTGAATTTAAGATTGGGAAAAATGAGAAACTAAAATTGACAGATTCACCCATCCCTAAAGTTAGTTACCCACCTGTAAAATGGAAATAAAAGTAATCTATTTCACAAGATATGTAATAAAGCTGTAAGCAGGAAACTAGTCCTACTGAATATTTGTACTTGTGTAAGCTCCCCCAGCAATTTGGAATCCTGCATGAAGAAGATTCTGAATTGCTGGGAAGTCTGCACGAATACTTCCAGCTCCCTACTGCAGACCTTCATCTGCCAATGCCTGGCAGGGCTGGGAAATGACTGTGCAAAGCCAGTGAGCATTCCCTTGTCTTCCTTCATTGACTGAGCCCTTTAATACTTGAATAGAGCTAATGAGGTAGGAGATCTCAACGGTTCACTGGAAATCATTTCTTTGATCCAACACATTTTGAGTCAATGCTTTTTTCCTCAGGGGCACTGTGTCTTCTGCACTGCACTGTAACTCTCAAACAGGAAAGATGATGTAGAAACACCAGGTCAGACTATTTGCCTATCTAGCCCAGCATATTGTGTTCTGACTAGTAATTCCTCTCCCAGGTGTCAGACAGAGAGAGGTCTTTCCCATCATCTACTATCTGCCCCTTTTAACTGGGGATGAGGGTGATTGAAACTGGGACTTTCTGCAAGCAAAGCATGTGCTCTGTCACTGAGCTATGGACCCTTCCTTGAAAAGCTCTACCCTGCGCCAGATTGGTGTTCTTGCACATGCGTGTATTCAAGAAAAATGCATCCTGAATTCATAGTTACGCTGGAAATGTGAGAATTATCTAGGAAACCTGAAGAGTCCTAGAGCAGCTGGGTTGGACCTCCCGTGGTGCAGGGAGATGTTCAGGAATAGCTCCTATGCTAGTATCCCTCTCCTAACCACCTACTCACCCACCCACCATGTCACTGAGCAGGAATAGGGAAGGGGGATCTCTTCTCTTGGCCATGGTGGAGTAGTCAGATGAGAGTTTTGTTTATGAAACATGCATAGCTCCCAAAGTTGGTTTGGGAAACCTATGTGTCAAGACTCTATAAAAAAAGACTAATTTCCCTTTTCTTCATTACCCTTATATCAAAGGGACAAACAGGGCAACATAATGTCAACCATGACCTGCACAACACCGCCTCTACCCCATCTTCATAACATTTTATTGTATCCGTTACATACGCAGGAATAGGGAACCTATGGCCTTCCAGTTGCTTCTGGTCTACATTTCCCATCATCCCTGACTATTAACCATGCTGAAAGCTGGAGTCCAGCAACATCTGCTATGTTCTATAGAAATGCTATGTTCAAATCCTATGCTCTTTAGAAACCCAACTCTTGGAAGGAGAATTAAGCAAGCAGTCTTGAAATATATGTGGCGTGCGCGGGTGTGTGTTTATATAGCAGCACATTGGACTCTGAGATGGAAAGCTCTTATACGTCAGATACTTTCATGTTTAAAGAAGATTCCAGGATAAAATCCTTTCTTTTAATTCCTCAGGGTCACTGCATCATTGTAGCGTAATGGTCAGGGTACTGGACTATGACCTGGGAGAGCAGGGTTTGAATCCTCACTCACCCACGAAGATCACTGGATGACCTTGGGCTGGTCTCTCGTTAGGGTTGTTGTTAGGATAAAATGGGGAGGGGAGAACCATGTAGACCACCTTGAGTTCCTTGAAGGAAAGGTGGAATATAAGTGTGAGAAATAAATGAAAAGTAAATATACTGAAGCCAACTAAACTCAAGAATGTTTTACCTATATATTTAGCCATTTTTATATAATCTTCAGCATAACAACCCTTATGAGAGAGAAATGCTTCTATACAGTTCTGCTAACAGAGGGAGGAGGGAGTGAAAAATCAAGAATAAGTAAAGTAAAGAAGTAAAGAAAGCCAGGGAATACTTGCATGAGACAAAAATGCTTCCTTTAAAGAAAATGATCGACACAGTATTTAAAATCAACACCCATGTACTTGCCTCACATTTTAGACTGATCTACAGGACTGAGAACTGGAAAACTCCAATTCTTATAACATTGCCAAAGCAAATCAGTTCTTGCAATACATTGTCATATATGCTTAAGTAGCCTGCCATCACATCTATTGTTACATTTGGAAAAACATAATGCTGATGTGTTCATTAAGGCTGCATTTCACAATAAAGGTAAGTGTTTTTTCTCTCCAAACATCTGCAAGCCAGGTGGGAAAAGTCAATTGCTCTAGTGTCATTGAGTAGTTCTACAACAGGGCAGCCTTCCAGGCTGATATTTTGCATAGCCTGGCTGTTGTACAGAAAACAGAATTAGCAGCGGAAGCTCTTGGTGCATATGAAATATGAAGGTTGAAAAACAGCTGTATAACTTATGAAATGGAGCCTGATAAAATGCTTTCAATTGGAAAAACCATTCAGATGAAACAGCTACAAATAGTATTGCGATTAAAGTGTGTGTGCATGCATCCATGTGCAGTTCGTAAAGACCTATACATGTACATCTGGTTCTTGAGTTGTAATGTGATTGAATGCCAACAGCATTTTCCTTTGCCTGGGCCTCCATTGCAATACAATTTCTCCTGGGATTCTGTGGTCAGGACTTGCCATGCAAGGGGTTGTTTCTGAAGGACAGTCATAAGAACATGGGAAACTGCCTTATGCTGAGTCAGACCATTGGTCCATCTACCTCATTATTGTCTACATTGACTAACCACAGCTCTCCAGGATTCAGACAGGAGCCCTTCCCAACCCAATCCGGAGATGCCGGCAATTGAACCTTGGACTTTCTGCACGCAAGGCAGATGAGCTGCAGCCCTTCTCTATAGCAGGAGCAGGAGCAAGAGTGGGCAGGCATATCAAGACCAATCAGGGGTAGGCAGCTGGATCAGGAACTGAATCTGGAGCCAAGATTCTGTCATCCAAGGCAAAACGGGAACATTCAATACAAGAGCTTTAGGGTCTCTATGTAGCTGTATAATCCATTTGGAAGACAGAATCAGAGTCTGAAGTGGTTCTGTATTTATAAAATAGTGTGTTGGGCTCTATTACTTGTTGAGCACCTAGGATGGTTCTGAGGTTGACCCTTCTGTCTGCAAACCCTACATATTTAGACTGTACCAAGTGGTCACCAGCCCAATGCCTGTGGTGCCATTGTGCCCATCAGTACCTCTTACAGGTCCTGTGAAAGGTCTCAGCAAATATCAGCTCAAGTCAGCATGCGTGGTCACTCCCCCCGCCCCCTGAGGTAGATTAGGCTGAGAGCTGGTGACTAGCCCAAGGTTCCTCCTTAATGGATGAGTGTGGGATCTGAAAATGGGTGTCCTCATCCTACCTAGGTCATCTCTAACCACTATACCACCCTGCCTTTGTTACTGAAATGCATTGAAATGTAAGGCTGTTTTCCTGGTGATGTTCAAAACTGCTGCTACACCAGTGACTCTTCCAAAGGTAAGAAGGCATCCACGTCATTAGATTGCTTAGGCCTTTACCGGTAATATACAGCTGGTATAGCACAGTGGGGAGAAGAGCCTGGCTGGGAGTCCAGAGTCTGTGAGTTCAAATCCCCGCTCGTGTCTCCTGGGTGTCAAGGGCCAGCTAAAGATCACCCCCACAGTGAGTGGCTCAGGGGTTATCTGCCCTGCCACCTGTGGGCAAGCTGCATAGTCCCAAGGAGCCCAGTTGCCCCTAGCTGGCAGTTGCAGACAAGGAAGGGGCTGGCTTGTGCAGCTGTGGCAAGCTGAGCAGGCCCTAGCCAGCTGGGGAGGCCTAGCCTCAGAGGGAGGCAATGGTAAACCCCCTCAGAATACCGCTTACCATGAACACCCTATTCATAGCATCGCCATAAGTCAGGATCGACTTGAAGGCAGTCCATTTCCATTTTCCCAGGAATAATGCTATACAGATAACTCTTGCGTCTCATACCTGGTGTGGTTGTGCAGTAACTGGTGTGTGGTTGTGTGGTAACTTTATATTAAAAAAAAATCCATGCCACTTGGTAGGAGGATGTATATGACCAAGCTGCCCTTATGTGAAATTGCCCACTCTGACACAGGGCTGGACAGATCAATCTATTTTGTGTCCATGTCAATTGTATATACGTTCATTCATATATGAATGAACCAGAATTCCCAGAGCGGTTTAACACTCAATCCCTTTTCCCAGGGAAATCTGGGAATTGGAGCTCTGTGAAGGGAAGTGTTATAAAAGTGCTTTAAATGTATAGTGCAGATGAGGCCAAAGCATTAACAATTATTTTTGGAATTCTGGAAGACAAAAAATGGAATAGGTTCTATTCTTCAATTCACATCTGCCTCTTCATTTCTGAACTTGAAAACCTAATTGAGGTAAGGACTATGAGGACATCAGCAAGTCATAGCAAAAATGGGCTCTCTTGGCACTATTTCCACATATAAAAAGAATTTGAACTCCAGAAAGCTATTTAGGTACATAAGATGTGCAACTTTGGAGCTTGTATTTACATTGTGGAAGGATAATGTAAAGCCATTGTGTGTTACATGTTTATATTTTACACTGCATAAAATATGCTGGAAATTCTGAAGGGTATAGTACAGAAGTACATTCATCATCCTGAGAGGAGTATGTGTTTTATCCTGAAAAGGAGTGAGGAGGAATATATGGGGGGGGGGCTTGTGTGTATTGTGTGCTATAATGTAATGAATTCAATAGTACTAGTCTACTACTGACCCCTACTGGGCAGATAAAGAAGCTCATCTCTACATGGTATAACTTAAAGTCTTTCATACCGTAAGTTGTAGTCGACTTGAAGGCACATAACAACAAATTGAACTGATAAATGTGTTCACATGGTCACGATTTTAACCATGCAGCTGGATAGAATATGTGAAACCCAATGATTTGAGTACATCTGTTGTGTGAAGATGACAAATACAGATCCCCAAATGCATCCTTTGCAGCTTCTATCTGGGAATCTGTTTGTCCAAGTTACCCAATCACTCAAGGGTCAGCTTTTTTTCCCTTTTTTTTTTTAGGCAGAGCCATCTGGAAAAACCAAAATAACATTATATAATTAAAAATGGCATAAGCTAGCAATTCCCAAATGGTGGTTTGAGAGCAGTCAGAAAGTTGCTCAAGCTTTATGAGTGTACTACCAAGCTAGCAGCATGGAAGCTAGCATCAGGGTTTTTTTCTTTAATATGCCAGATAAGATGTCAGAGCTCTAAGCAGATGACCCCAATCTATTAGTTGCACTTTTGTTCCAGTGAAATTAACGGGACAAGCTGGAGGAGGAGGATCTTCAAGAGAGGAAGACAGGCTCTTTTCAACAATGCCCTTTTTCATAACAGCTTTTTTGTTTTGTTGTGAAAGATGGCCTTTTGGCTCCTTGGGAATCCTAGTTCCTTAATCCATAGTTTGTCTTAACAAGAATGAGAACTGTATCTTCCACTGTTGTTGTTCTTTGCCTTCTGCCTGTAGGCACTAGGGATGGAAAGCTCTGTCAATTTTGGTTCTCTCAGTTTCTCATTTTTTCAAGTCTTAAATTCACTTCTCCACATTTCCACCTCAATTTGCAATTTTTTAAAAAAAAATCCTCTGGAAAATTCCCAGCATTTTAGTGCACATTTCTCCTAACAGACCCCTTTCCTAGGCAGCTTTGACTAACACACACATTTTTACAAGCCATTTCTCATCATATAATTCATTTTTGCATGTTATTTTCACTCATATATTCATTTTTATGCACTTCCCCTGCATCTCAAAATTTGCATAAGTGCAAATTTCAAAGGACGGCTGTGTTTCAGTTCTCATATTGTTTCAGAAAGTGTGGATTTGATAGATTCTACTTGAAATGAAAACTGAATCTAAATTCTTGCCCATGCCTAGCAGACACCACCGTTTTCTAACCTCATTTCTTATGTCTTTCTCAGGGCCAAACTAGGCTGTGTGTTACACGTGTAACTGCATCTGCATATCTTTAACTCCTTTTCTCCCCCTGTAGCATCCTATTCCTAAATATAATAGCAGATGTGAGAGTGTTTTAGGATGGCCTGTTGCTTGTTTTTACAATGGAATCGATGTTGATTAAGGTGGGGTTGGTAGCTGGTGGACCTGCAGCTGTGCTGGACTGCAGCTCCCATAATCTCTGACCATTAGCCATGCTGGCTGAAGCTGATGGGAATTCAGCAATATCTAGAGGGCCACAGGTCAGCCACCCTAGTACAGGGCAGGTGACAAAGTTGCAGCCTGAAGCCTGTCTCCCTAAGTGACTCCCTGACGTACAGAAGATCTGCAGACTGTGAAACAGGTAGGGAGACAACTTGATCACAAGTGGTAGAAGACACACGCTAACTCGGATCAAGTACAGCACAGAGCCCATTTGCAGGTCTGTGAGGTGGCAATGGAAATCTCTAACACCCTTGCAACAAATGAATTGTATTCAGAGGAGCTGTTAGAGTGATGAAAGACCAAATGGGCTCTAAGAAAGACCCACCTAGAAATCATCTGGTTTCAAATATTCACTGTGGCAATATTTCTGTCTCAATCCTTAGATGTAAAAATCACTCTGATCCAGTCTAATTTGGGTGATGCTGTTCCACCACACTCAGCTCGGAGGAGGCTGACAAGGTGCTTAGAGTGGGGGTTGTCAACCCGGTGGCTGCAGGTGCCATGGTGCCCGCAAAGCCAGTCATTGGCACCCACAGGAAGGGGCCCCAGACTCTGAGCTTTCCTCTTAAAAAGGTAAGTCTCTAGCCCTCCTAGAAAGAAAATTATGAAGCAAAATGTACAGATATCCTTCGAAGCAATTTCTGTGAAAAAATCTCTTTAGTAACTGAAATATGTTTCCGCTGCTCATAAATTGTGTTGTAGTTTTGGTTACTGTTGTGAGCTACCTCGAACAGAAGATTCTGGGGTATGGCTTTTTGGATGTGAAATCAACCAAAAAATTATAAGGCAAATAGTCTGGGTTACTGTGCTCTGTCAGCAGCACAATCATGCATCCATGCTCCAAAACCAGGGCCAGCACCAGGCATGTCTGAGCCCTTGGGCACCAGCCTGCCCTGGGCCCACAGCATCATGCTCCCCAATACCCCCTCCCAAATCAGGCAGCACAGGTCTTAAATAGGCCTGCCCCACCTACCTCCCACATCAGCGTGTCAGTGCACCCCCCATGCTATGCAGACATGCTTGTCATCATCCAAGATGGGGCCAGGGGCATCAACCCCACAGGGAAGGCCCTACCACCATATTGAGTGATGACAGACATGAGCATGCAGCACATGGGGTGTGTGCACTTATGCGCTGACATGGAGTGGGCAGGCTTATTTAAGCCTGCACTGCCTGTATTGGGTGTGCATCTGTTACCTTGGAGCTCCCGTTTTGCAATCCGTGGCAGCATTGGGTCACTGGATCCTGCAACCAGACACTGGCATGGATTGTGCTATGGGAGCTCCACCCTCCCAGGCTGAGGAAGGGCCCTTCTGGGCTATGGGAGCCCTCATCCAGGCTTAACCTGGCTACCCACTAATGCAGGGCCTGATAAAAAAAAACTTGACTAGGGATAGCCATTGTGGTGTCCTCCAAATGTTGTGTTACAACTGCCATCAGCCTAACATGACAAACAGTTGGGGATGGTGGAAGGTGTAATCCTTCAATATCTGGAGGGCATCATGTTGGCTAACCCTGGACAGTTGCCCAAAAAACCAAAAATAAACTTCTACTTTACTGACCAAAAAAGCACCTGGCTGCTTTCTTCTGGATTTCCCCCCATAGTCTGACTCCTGTAGGACTAAATATGGCTAAGACACCCCCCAACTTTTCTTCCAGTCAGAACCATGCCCATTTCCTAAACCACATAAAGTGGTGAATCAGCAACTCTTAACCAACTCTTCTTCCTGGTAAGTATTAGGGGTAGGGATGGAAAGACCTGTCAATTTTGGTTCTCTCAGTTTCTCATTTTTCCAATCTGAAATTCAGTTCTCCCCATTTCTGCAGCAATTTGCATTTTTTTTAAAAAAAAACCTCCAGCATTTTAGTGCGAATTTCTCCTAATAAACACATTTTTGTAAGCAGTTTTAACAAAGGTACACATTTTTGCAAGCCATTTCTCGTTATCTAATGCATTTTTGCATGTTATTTTCACTCATATATTCATTTTTATACACACTGTCCCCTCATATATGCATTTTGGCAAACTGCATCACAAAATTCTAATAAATGTGAATGTCTAAGGATGGCTGTGCTTCAGTTCTCATACTGATTTGGAAAGTGCGAATTTGATAAATTCTGCTTAAAATGTAAACTGTATCAAAATTCTCACCCATCCCTAATTAGGGGTAACTCTGCTTGCTATGCCATATGTTTTAAATAAAACGAGTCCCACTTAGTCAATTCACATGTCTCCAATTAGACATGACTAACAGATTCATTAATTTCAAAGGGGCTACTCTGAATAGGACTTAGTTGAATACAAGGTCGTACATTGAAAGTGCATTCCCCCAAAGAATCATGGGAACTGTGGTTTGTTAAGGGTGTTGAGAATTGCAGTTCTGTGAGGGGCAAACTACAGTCCTCTGGAACAAAGACACAAGACAATGTATGGGTTTAATAAAGGGCCACAACTTTATTGTAACTTACAGGAAACTAATAAGCAATAAATCTCTCAAACAAGTTCCATCCTGTGAGCATGGGCTTCCCTAACACTTCACACTGCTGCCAGTGGCAGAGCAGCATTATACAATCATACTGCAACCAGAATTTTGCAGCTTAGCATTGACAACATTGGTATGAAAGAAATCTTTGAACTGATTGTACTTTGCAGAGTGTCCTGAGTTATCAGAAATTGTCATAATTGTTTGTCGATATCACAGGTGACTGACTGCCCTGAGAAAAATCACAAATTTCAACCTTTCTGTTGTGTATGCATTAGAATCTCAGCTGGTTTAGAAGTTGCACGTGCTTGCTTTAAACAGCACATGTAATTAAGAACATAAGAACATAAGAAGAGCCTGCTGGATCAGGCCAGTGGCCCATCTAGTCCAGCATCCTGTTCTCACAGTGGCCAACCAGGTGCCTGGGGGAAGCCCGCAAGCAGGACCCGAGTGCAAGAACACTCTCCCCTCCTGAGGCTTCCGGCAACTGGTTTTCAGAAGCATGCTGCCTCTGACTAGGGTGGCAGAGCACAGCCATCATGGCTAGTAGCCATTGATAGCCCTGTCCTCCATGAATTTGTCTAATCTTCTTTTAAAGCCGTCCAAGCTGGTGGCCATTACTGCATCTTGTGGGAGCAAATTCCATAGTTTAACTATGCGCTGAGTAAAGAAGTACTTCCTTTTGTCTGTCCTGAATCTTCCAACATTCAGCTTCTTTGAATGTCCACGAGTTCTAGTATTATGAGAGAGGGAGAAGAACTTTTCTCTATCCACTTTCTCAATGCCATGCATAATTTTATACACTTCTATCATGTCTCCTCTGACCCGCCTTTTCTCTAAACTAAAAAGCCCCAAATGCGGCAACCTTTCCTCGTAAGGGAGTCGCTCCATCCCCTTGATCATTCTGGTTGCCCTCTTCTGAACCTTTTCCAACTCTATAATATCCTTTTTGAGATGAAGCGACCAGAACTGTACACAGTATTCCAAATGCGGCCGCACCATAGATTTATACAACGGCATTATGATATCGGCTGTTTTATTTTCAATACCTTTCCTAATTATTGCTAGCATGGAATTTGCCTTTTTCACAGCTGCCGCACACTGGGTCGACATTTTCATCGTGCTGTCCACTACAACCCCGAGGTCTCTCTCCTGGTCGGTCACCGCCAGTTCAG
The DNA here is from genome assembly GCF_030035675.1 of Rhineura floridana. Lineage (NCBI taxonomy): Eukaryota > Metazoa > Chordata > Lepidosauria > Squamata > Rhineuridae > Rhineura > Rhineura floridana. The sequence continues at coordinate 67,738,131 of NC_084480.1, read as the reverse complement.
ACCCCATGAGCGTATATGTGAAATTCAGATTTTTTGCTCCAATATGCATAATTTTACACTTGTTTATATTGAATTGCATTTGCCATTTTTCCGCCCATTCACTCAGTTTGGAGAGGTCTTTTTGGAGCTCTTCGCAATCCCTTTTTGTTTTAACAACCCTGAACAATTTAGTGTCGTCAGCAAACTTGGCCACCTCACTGCTCACTCCTAATTCTAGGTCATTAATGAACAAGTTACTCTGGACAAGAGGCTACTGTAAAGACAGAATATGGAGAAACTGATAGGTTTAACAACCCTGAACAATTTAGTGTCATCAGCAGGCTTCCAAAGATGCAGTGGCCTAATGATCTGAGGCTTGGGCTGTTGCGTTTTGATTGGCTCATATTTGACACAACTTTTTCCCATTATCTTTTGTTGAAAAAAAAAATCTATTGTCCAGGACAATTTTCCCATTTGTTGCTACCAATTACTATCAGTTGTGACTGCATCCCTTAAGCTGATTAGGAGAGTAGAAATCTTTCTATAGTTTGATCTACTTTTCAAACCAATCAACAAAAGTTTCCATTTTTCATGTTAACAAGGAAATGCGGTTATTGTGATTAGCTTATTTACAGGCACAATTCAATAAATATTGATAGTTCTCAGACTTTGCCAGTCTCATCCAATTATCATGACAGGAGAAGGTAATACCTTTTTATATTATCACCCACCAAGCAAAAGATAAGTATACAGTTATATAAAAAATGTCTAGTATCAACTATCAGTCCATGTCACAAGACATAGGATTAAAACATCACACAGGATTTCAGCATGCACCTCTGTGAGATTTTAATTCCAGCCAAAGTGACGACCTCCCCTTCTCTCACAGAAGCTGAACTGCAAACTGCTTTGTTCCCTGATCAACCGAACTAATCAAACCAGCATCATAAAACCAGAAGTAAAATGCATAATAAAGATTTATTAAAATTATATTCCCTAATCAGAAGGGTAATCTGATTAAAGAAATAGATTATATATACACACACACATAAGAGTAATAAAAATATATACACACATTTTCCAGATAATGGGACCTCTCCAATAAGGAGGAGGAGGAAAACCAGTTCCTGGATTTAGGTACCCAAGTCTTACCAGTGTAGGACTGACTTCAGGTTTAGCCCTAAAGTTCATCACTCATGCCTTCTGAGAACCATGGTTGGACCAGCTGCATTTGGGGTCTCTCCCTCTAACCCAGTTCCTTGTTCTTATGCAGTTGTCTGGCTTATATCCAGATAGGATCACCTGATTCTAATTCCTAGTCCTTGCATTACTTTCTCACATCAAGCCCTGTTCACACGTTACGGTCAGCGAGTGTCCATTCTGTGTTCTTTGGGGGCAATATGTGCCCTGTTATGTCCCCTCAATATTGCCCCCAAACCACACTTCAGAATATAGGCCCAGGTTCTTTGTTTTCTAAGCCTAGAGGCAGTAGACTAGCAACTTTTTATTTTGCAGGCAAGCACTTAACCATTTTTAACCATAGTGCTTTTGAACAATTCAATCAGATGCAATGGGGGATTCAAAAGGGGCCCTACAATATGTCTTTCATCCAGCAGTGCTGCTCATCACCTAACCCTATTTTAGGACTGTCAGACCTTTTCCTTACAGAGGTTCCGTGCCTCTAACTGCTGCTTGGATGTTCAACAGGCAAAGCTTTTTAAATAGTAAGAAACTGCATTTGCTTTATACATTTATTTATAAATAAATTTGTATACCGCTATTTCATTAAACATCAAAGTGGTTTACCCGTTAAAAACAAAACAAAAACAACCATACAATAAAAACATCAAAAATACAATAAAAACAAAGGTCAGCTATCGAGAAAGGACATTTTTGCCTGCATAAGCCTGGTGGAACATAAAGGTTTCCAGCAGGCATTTAAAAGTTAAACAGAATACACCTACATATCAAGCAACAGTTTACAACACAGAACAGGGGTGCAAACATGCAAATGTGTGACCTGTTTTGCAGGTAGAGTGGTGGATCCAAAAATAAGTCAGTGGCCACACACGTAATAAAATATCTGATTGACAGTATGTGAATAGGTGAATCTTTCACCATAACTGTACATCCATATTAGAAAATGCTTAACCTATTGCATTTCTGCCATCCACACGGTTGTTAAAGGCATAAGAACTCTGCTTTGTCCAATGCCAACATACATCAAAGCCCAGGCTGTAATCCTCTACTCACTTACCTGGGAGTAAGCAAGCCCCAATAAACAAAAACAAAAAAACCTTCAGGGGAGTCCCTGATCTCAGGCAAACCCACTGCATAAAAGATGGTTGTTGGGGGGAAAGGAATGGCAAAATACAGAGTTTCCAATGACTACAAAATTAACCAGAAAAAGTACACTAAAGGAGAGGGGGAAACAGGAGTTCTTTAGGACCCCAAAGATTCCTATCACCTAGTTTCCCAACACCTCACTTGTCAGTCACAGCTCTAACTTAGCTCATTGGCTAGAAACACTGAAAGGTGGTTCATCTCACAGAAATCACTTAGAAGGGTACCTGCACATTTTACTTTATAACCTTTTTTCTAGGAGGTCTAGAAATTTACTTTTTTTAATGAAAGCTGAGACTCTGGGGCCTCTGCTGGCTCTGGTACCCTGAGCATCAGTACCCCCTGTATGACCCATGACCCTGACATGGACCACTATCACAAGAAAAAGAAGGGAGTCTATACCTTTACATACAGACACACTCTGAGGAGTTTGGGCTGTCCCCCTTACTCATGTCTAACTAGGAATGAGTGAATCCAGCAATTTTGGTTTCTCATTTCCAATCTTAATTTCCACATCAATTTGCAATTTTGTTTTTAAGTTCTCATGCAGATTCATCAGCACTTCAGTGATTATTTCTCCTAACATTTTTCTATTCTATTTTTCCTAATATACACATTTTTGCAAAACAATTTTCCCTAATAAAATGCATATTTGTATGTTGTTTTCATTATACATGCATTTTAAAGCACACTTTACCCTAGTATATGCATTTTTGTACACATTTCTTGGCTGGACAGCTGCATTGCAAGATTTGTAGAAGTATAAATTTCAAGGGATGTCTGCAATTCAGGTCTGATAATGTTTCAGAAAGTGTGCATTAAGTAGGTTCCCCGTTAAATGTGAACTGAATCACATTTCTCCCCCAATCTCTATGTTTAACTCATACTTTCAATACCTACTCTCTATCTCCTCCCCATCATTTAGAAACACAATTAGTTTCCTAGCAAAGGTGATAGCCAAATACAGGAGAGATATGCTAACATTCTGCCCAATTTGCATTTGGTAACAAATTTTCCATTAATTCTCTTATCCTCTATTGCTGTCGACTGAATTTTTAGTAGTGATTTTCTCCGCCTGTTTTTGAAAATATCAATATTAAGAATGATAATTTTATCAATGTTTCCTTTATCAATATTTTATTTCAAAATACCAAAATTTCCTTTCAAAATATTGATATTAATATCAATATAATTAATATCAATATTTTTGTGAGAAAAAAACCAAATCAGTAAAAGCAGCAGCTAGCAGACAAAGAACGAACTTGAATCAATACCAACCTGTTAGATTAATGGAATGCTTTCAAACCGGCACCAGCCAGTGGATCCCATCTCTAATACAATATAACAAAAAAAGTGTATGTGTGTGCGCACATGTGCAATAATCTATAAACATAGACATGCAGGTGTAAGTGTAGATATAGAAATATATAGATACATAGGAAATGTCAGTATAGGCTATTTTTCAAGGTCAAGACATAAAAAACTCATTTTCAGAAGAAATTCCAACTCTCACCACTAACAAAATCACTGCATTGTGTCAACTGAATGTTCCTTATTCTTTCGTTAAATTTAAACATTACAATATTGCTAATGCCTGGAGCTGCCCAAGATCAGTTTTAAAATTTTGTAATGGCATTGCTTCATTCTTAACATTTTGCGTGGCTATGTTTATGGGGGATAAAGTCATTGAATGTAATATTATATTTGCTTCCCCGCAAGATGTGCTCCTAGCCATTACCTTATGCATCCTATTAGATATTCAAGGTGATAGTAATGAAAGCATGTTGACATTGTTAAAAACTGTTAAGACGTGCAGGAGCCAATCATCTCCTGGTGCAGAAGCTTTGAGAATGAACTTCATTCTAATAAGCAATGTGAAGACACCAGTGGGAAGATTCTTCTGACATACCCAGCAGAAGGGTTCTTTGAATTAATTTCATACTGAATGGCTTCCTTATACAAACTGTAGCTGACAATTTTTACATGCTTTTTCAAGTATCATCATATTTATTAACGTATCTTAGCAGATTAGAAGTCAGTTACATCAGTTCTGAATGCACTAGTTCTCTGAAATCTGTTGTTACAAAAAGAGAGAGAGGAAGAAAGAGAGAGGTACCAACCCAGGAAAGACTGTATAAAATATGACAATTTGACAAGGCAAATGTATTCAGGGGAGCTGTTAATGGCTCATTGTAATTTTGTATATCTTTCCCTCCCTTTAATTCCCAAGGATTCTCTTTGTGGGTGTAGTGCCCTTGTAAAAGTTCAAGATGTTTAAAGTGGACACTTGTACATGCAAGAAGGGGGGGAGTCTCAGCAGACAGAAATTTGGATAATGACAAATTTAGAGGTGCCTCGAGGGGACTATATCATTGTTTGCGACATGAAACAAAATGCTCGGAATGGGAATGCTGACAAGTCACGTTGGGGGTGACAGCTGTCACACACTGAACGGAGGATATCCATTTTCATGATAGCAATGAGAAATTCTCTGCATCTGGTGCTTTACCCTAGAGCAACCCTTTCCTACCACCATCAATAACCATGAAAACATACAAAAACAAAGCAAAAAATCCTTTCGACTCAGATAGCACAAGCCATTCTAAGAAAACTGAATGGCAGAGCTGCCTAGAAGTTTGGGTGTTAGTTTTCACCCTTATGTTACAGAATGTAACCTATGAGGATTCTGAGGGGCTCATCCACCACTGAAGTCAATGCAGTTGCATGTAAAATAATGTTGTAAGGTATGCAGATTTACATCAGTAAGGCTGCAATCCTAAATCATGTCTTCTGAGACGTAAGTCACACTGAATGCAATGGGGCTTACTCCCAGGTAACTGAAGTTTGGATTGCAGCTTAGTTACTTAATGATTTGCATGTTCCACTTATTTCATTTATACAAAAAATATATATCTTTTTAGGGATAGTCCATTTTCTGGTACACGTCCCTATTTGGTCTCATTACGTTTTGAGAAGTTCTTTTAAAAACCTTGTAAGTGTCCACATATGTTAACCAGAGACTTTCAGATTTCAGTTCCCCTCCCTAAGGTGTCTAGATATTAGATCTCTGAATGGAATACATTCCCCTTTGACTCAAATGCATATGCATGTAAGTTAGGCCTGAACCAAAATGAAACATTTTGCCACCTGCCCCATTTCAGCAACTGGTTATGGAATTAGGTTCAGTTTGGGGAAGGACCATTGCTCAGTGGTAGAGCACATTCTTTATTTGCAGGAGGTCCCACTTTCCCCTGGCATCTCCAAATAAGGGCTGGAAAAGACTCCTGTCTGAAACCCTACCTTGGAGTTCCAATGCCAGTCTCTGTAAATTTGACACTACTGAGCTAGATGGACTAGTCATCTGACTGTGGGTCAGGCAACTTCCTCTGAACTCCAGCCATCATCTCACTTCTTTTTGAAAAACTCGACAACCACCTGAAATCCCAAAGTTATCCTTTATCTTATTAGCAATAATAGATGCATATCTGAACTCCCTTCAAATGCCTTTCATTTACCTAAAGGCAAATGAAAGCATTTCACAAGGGCTGCTACCAGATGAATAGAAAGGGTCCATTTCTACTGGGGAGGGGAAGAGACTCTTACTTTAAAAAAAAAATTAAAAGTTTCTAAGCGCTCTGGAACAAAAGTTATACATCAAAATATGAGACACACACACACCATTTCTGTGAAATGAGCTAGCTGGCTGCTCCAATCCCTGCCCTTTCAGGATTTTAGCCAGTGAGTGAAGTTAGAGCTATGATTGACAAGGGATTTGTTGAACACCAAGCAATAGCTAAAAACTCTTGCAAGTGCTGAAAAGAGCTGCCTTTTCTGCTTGTCTCTGCATATTGGTTAATGGTGTACACATGCACATCAGGTGAGTTGAGTAAGCTTATAGCTTTCAGCAGCAGCATGTGTGCCTGCCTACCCACTTTTCTCTCTGTGTGCACATCCAGCACAAGGTCCAAAAGCGAACATCAAAGAAGCACACACAGCACAGCATAATCGTGGTAGCCATGTGCAGTAAACAATTTCAGTGATGATGATAAAAATGTATATGCAGGGTTTTTAATTACTTGCAGAAAAAATAGCATCTTATACATTTTATCTATCAAATACTTTTTGAACAGAAATTAAAATAGTGTACATGCAGTTTATGATGCCATTACATAGTGTTATATTTTTTTCTAAATGTAAGGACTCATACAAGTTTAAATTTTCTGTGGCTGCTGAACAGGTCAATTTATTTCTCTAATTCATTTTGAAAACCTGCCCAGCATGAGGCTTTAATCCTACACTCACTTTTCTGGGAGTAAAGCTGCAATACTAATCTCACATACCTGAGAGTAAACCTCATTGAATTCAATAGGGCTTACTTTTGAGTAGACATGGTTAGGATTGTGCTGTAAATCAATGAGACTTTTGAGTAGGCATTTTGTTGTTAATCCCTCTCTCCTGACCCCCAGTCCTGTTTTTAAAGCAAAACAGGAAACTAATACTGATTTTAAAAAAAACCTGCAATGATTAACTGGTTTTGACATAAACTATTATGTGGGGTGTATGTATTTTTACATCTCCAGTGTGTGTTTATGGAGTCTTTCCAACAACCCTATGATGATTTGTGAATATGTCATCATGTATTGCCACTTTGCTTTTCTTCCTGGGTCCTCCCTCTCTCTTTTATCTTCGCAACAACCCTGTGAAGTAGGTTAGGCTGAGAGCTGGTTCAGGCAAGCTGCACAAGCTGTTTTAGCTGCTCCTGCTTCTATCTTTTTAATGATATTTTAATGTTTAAATGTTATTTAATAATTATATGAAAACAATGTCTTTGTGAGGACAGAAATTTTGAAAGGCAGGTTAAAATATGTTAAATAAATACATCTTAAATCAAGACTGTGGATTTAAAATAACTATTCATATTGGTAATATATGTACATAAGCACCAGTTCTTGTCCATAGCTTGTCAGGAGGGGGTGGGTGGGAGGAAATATATGTGGGCCCATCTACATAGCATGCACTGGGCCCCAGAAATCCTGTTGATACCCCTACAGTTCACCACTATTATATCTGCTGATCTGAAACAATATATCTATTGACATCTTTGTCCTAAAAGGTGATGATGCAGGTGGATTTGCATGTATCACCAAGCCTGTGGAAAGAATATTGTATAAAATCAAGATCTGCAATGACATGTTATTATTCATAAATGCCCTAGATACAAATCAGTGTTATTGTTATGTGTAGTGTCCACGTAATCTCAGGATGTGAAAAATGATGAGGACAGTAGTGGCAACAGTCAGGAATCCCTCCCCACAGCTCACACCTCAGGCAGTGAGCTCAGAATCAACAGAAAGAGTAAAAGGGGATTAAAAGCTCCTAAAGTTCAGAGAACATCACCTGCACACCAAGCCATAAAAAGGCACTAAAGCTAAGCATATCAATTTTGCAGTATCTAAGGGCTTATCCAAATGGAGCGGGATAATCCATGCTTTCCATTTTCAGTTTGTCATCTGATAGTCCTCACTTTGCCTTTTAGTTCGCTCTTTCCCAATTAAAAAAAAAGCTTTTTTGCACCCGCACACACAGCAGTAAGACCCCTACATTCTTTTCACTTTTTCCAAGCTCTGCCTCTAAAACCTCCCCCTATCAACCAATTGGTCAGCAAAAAAATTACGTATGCTCCTCCGCCCCTTTGCAACGAAGCACAATATGGCTGTAAAGGAGTTCTGGCCTGGGAAGGAAAGGCTGCTGGTCGGTTTCACGCCTGCCTTCCCACAGAGAATGAAATTGACAAAGCTTTCCGGAGCAGGCTTGAAACCGACCAGAAGCCCTTTTCTTGTTTGTATTTGCAATATTACACTTAAATGAATGTTTGCTTTTCTGCCTTTATTGATATTTAAGGAGATACACACGCTGGCAATGCACTTATTTCTCCAAAAAAGCAAGAAACGTGTCACCCCCCCTCCTTCTCCCTTTCCTTCCCACGGAGAATGAAATTGACAAAGCTTTCTGGAGCAGGCTTGAAACCGACCAGAAGCCTTTTTCTTGTTTGCATTTGCGATATTACACTTAAACGAATGTATGCTTTTCTGATTTGAAGCAAAAACCCCAGCAAGTAGAATGAAATTGACAAGGCTTTCGGAGGCAGGCTGAAACCAACCCTCCCCCTTTCTCGCTTGCTGTGCATTGCCGATCTCACCCAGAGCGGCCGCCCAGTTTGCAGGCTGGCAAAAAATAAAATGCATCTGCGCAGTAGTTGCAGACCCCCCCCAACACCCCACCATTGCGATGATTGGTTCAATTTTCCCGGGCTTATTACCGCACATGCACAAAAAGTGCAGATACGTGATTGGCTGGAATGAGGAGAAGGGGCAAGGGGAAACGCCCAAGAACCGCCCATCAGCTGTAAAGTCCACGGTATTGTATCCTAACTCCTGAAGGCACAGCGGATGATTCCCGATTTTAAACAGCAAATCGCATTTTTGCCGGTATTGCAAGGAGCGGATTTAACCCGCGAAAATGCGTAACAGTGCAAGACGTCATTTGGACGACCGAAAAATAATGAACACACATAGCGGGCGTGTCACACATTTTGCAGTCGTCTGGATGAGCCCTAAGTAAAAGTAAAACTAAGGCTAAAACTACATTTAAAGCACATTGCTTTCCCCAAAGAAGCCTGAGAAATGAAGCCTCACTCACCATGTAACTGATGAGTGGGGCCTAGTTGCAGTCGGAGGCGAAGCTGCTGCCTCCATCTTCTGTAAGGGCAAAGTCGCACATCACGTCTATTATGCATGCGCAATGTGCAGCGTGAGGGGGCAGGGCTTAAGGGCCTATTTAAGCCCAGCCGCCCTTTCCTACTCCCTCTTTGCTCGCGCGACGTGGACGGCGAGGGACAGAGCAGCTGGGAGACGGAGCTGCAGAACAGCAGTTTTTTGCAGCGCAAGGAGCCTTTTGCAGGCCGATTTTGGCCTCCTTATTTCCCCATTAGGGGTGTGGGCTGCAGGCAGGGTGGTCACGTGCCTGGAGGAGCGGCTGCGGCTGGAGTGGGCCTTGTTAAAGGGGCCTACTCAGCCAAACGTGGCTGGCACACGCACACATGGCTGGTGGGGGAGGGAGACGCCTGTACTCTCCAGCAGCTCCACCACCTCAAGGCTGCCTTGGCAGCCAGTTAAACAAGAACTCAACACAATTATAATCTGAATTACACGATTAGATTCTATTGAATATAAATAAATTATAGGTGCTGCATGGCTTATGATTAGGGGTTTTATACATTAAGCAGTGTCTTTAGTTTAATAATAATATTGGTATTGCATTGTTTGACACTGATACTGTTTGTGTATTTATTGTTGTGAGCTAAACTGCAATAGGTTAATTTCACCACACAGCATTTCTAATAATTATTATTTCATAATTATAATTATAAGCCAATGACTGGGAATAAGGGAATCACACATACAGTCATTGGGTATAATATTAATAATAATAATAATATTCATAATTATAATTATAAGTCAGGGTAGATTTAAAGCAATAATGCCACTCAAGAAAGGAAATGGTGTGTGTGTGAGAGGTCCCCTCATAAAATGCAGGCCTTTGGGCATTTTTAAATTACCCCACCCATACACCTGGGATAGGTTTTGGTGTAGTGGTTGAGGTTTGGACTGCAACCCGGGAGATCAGGGTTCAAATCTTCCCAATAGCCGTGGGCTGCAGGCTTAGAACTAATTATGGGAGAGGAGGCTGCACAAGCCTTTTGAGCCTCAACAGGCCCTATTCCCCCCCCTTTGGTTGCCAAGGCTGGGTGTGAGTTCAGCCTAGGTAGGGGGCGCAAGACTGTGAAGGATGTGGTTGACACATTGGCAGCCTCTCTTGGCCATTGTGCAGGGTTCTTTGGTTAGGCTTACGGCTTTTTAATGACTCGGGCCTATATTAAGTTCAAGGTACTTTATTCTATTAATTTTATTACATGGTGGCTGATTTGGGGGGTGCAGAGCTCTTTGGTTAGGCTTCTGACTTCCTGCTAGGCCCAGGAATATATTAGGTTGAGGTAGCTAATTTTATTGTTATTATATTACATGTGGCCTTTGTAGGGCCGGGTGAGCCTTTTGAGCCTTTCGGTCTTCAGATTTGGATACTAATGGTGTGCAGAGATGACAGGGTTTGCTAGAAAACGTCTACATCACCATAACTTAGATGACAGTGATCCTTTTCCACGTGTCAGTTACACATTCCTTGTTAACTATGAGATAGAAGTTGCATTTATTTGAATTTGGTCTCATATCAACAACAAAGCATATGGCATTTGTTATATTCAAAGAGGAATATGTAAACTTCTGCAGGGAATTGAAGGTCTAGCAGATGATAATGTGGCTTGATGGGTGGATAGGAATAAAGAGGAAAGACAGGCTACTTATTAGGCTCTTATCCTCATTTCTAGGATTTTAGACCTTACTAAAACAGGGGGTGGTCTTGACAGGATCTTAGACTATTGTGACACGGAAGCTGCCTGTTAAGATTCAGGCAGGCTCTTCATTCTTACTTGATGATTTTACAACAACATTTCTGATATCATTTACCTGAAGTCATATATAGCATGCAACTTTTATATTGGCATGTCTATTTTAATATGTAGGATATCAGTTACTTGAAATCAATATAGCATGCAAATTTTGCAATTTTAACACCTATTCTGATTGGTGCTTTGGAAACCCGCTAGGAAAAAGCTGCAGTGGGTCCAACTATTGGTGACAGCAGCATATCCTCAGTCTCTGTGCGTTGGGGTAACTGGGTTAGCTGCAACAAAATAGTAGTTCGTAAGGTGCACTTACTCATAAATGATTTCCTTCCCTTTGCAGAAGGATATGTGCAACAGTGAGATAAGAGGCAAGAGGCCTTCAAAGGGGTTAGAAGAAGCCACCAGCATAAGCTGCTCAGGTTAGACTCAAGTTAGATTCAAGGTACTACAAACTTTGTTTGCAGGCTACCTGGTTTAAGAGGAGGTTTGTCTGTGTTATGGTGTTTTCCCCTGTTGGTTTCACAATCCTCTACTCGAACTCCCAGCTGGCCTTCATGGCCTCCAACTCCCGGCTGGCCTTCATGGCCTACAATCTTCAATCTGTTTTAGTTATGGCGGTAATTGCCAGGGACGGAGTGTAACCTTTCTGGAATTCTTCCCTATAGTGGTGGCTGTTTATTTACGGGCCGAGAGGCTGAGGACCTCTACGGTCCATTTTTGGTGTGATAACATGGCCACAGTCCATGTTATCAACTCCCTTACATCTAGGAATGCCAGGGTTATGAGCCTTGTCCGGGCTTTTGTTCTCCAGTGCCTGCGTTTCAATATGCTTTTTCGGGCACGGCATGTTCCTGGCATTGACAATAGTTAGACAGCCACAAAAACGCCCTCCCCCGGCACCTGGCTCCTCGGATGAGGAGACGGCGCCGCCATGGGCTGCCATCTTGACGCGCCTGGAGGCTTTAGAACAGCTGACTCACTCGCTATCACTGATCAGCTCCAATCAGCAGGAAAGGTCAAGGAAGCAAGTTATAAGACTCTTCTCAGTGGCTAACACACTCCCCTTTCATGCTGATTGGCTTATATGATGCTGGAGATAGGGACCCTGCTGGGAAAGGACTTCCCTGGACTGGTAACCCATGGGCCTTGAAAAGCCCACCCCCAGCCTGGCGACCCAGTGGCCAGAGCAGGCCTGGCAGACTCACCTGTTCCCACCAGCGGCGCAGCCAAACCAGCAATGGGGCAGTCCACCACAGCTGTTGATGTCACTCCAGTCTGGGGTGTCGCCACCTCTCCTCCAGTCCCTATCGCCGCTATTGGCACAGGGGGAGCCACTGGCCCATCACTCACCATCTGGGTAGAGTCAGGGCGGGTCTCAAGAGCGTCAAGCCTCGCTAAACTCAAAGCAAGGATATTACTGTTAGCCCCTTGCCACTGCCCCACATTTGAGCCACCTGGAGCCTTTGCTTTTGTTCGCTTTGGCCCGGTAGCCCCCCCAGTGGAAGTCCCCAGAGTGGCTTCCTGCTCTGAAACAGGCCGTGATAACCCAGGAGCCGGGGTTGGTGTCACCCTCCCCCGCTGTCATTCTTAGCAAAGGCAGGTGGTTTTCAGGATTATGCAGGGGACTTTAGGGTCCGCCGCATGTTGGCAGGGTGGGCTAGGGAGCATCCTGCCACGCCTGATTCCCGTCGACCTATTTCAGTCGACATTTTAATAGCCTTGAGTGGCCAGTGGGACACACTTTGCTCCTCAAACTATGAAGCCTGACTATGTCAGGCAGTGGCCCTCACACTGTTTTCTGGTGCCTTTCAGATTGGAGAAGTGGTAGCTGGCTCCAAGCGAGACTCCTCTCGTCGTGCCCTTCAATTGGCAGATATTATCATGGAAGGGGGTTGTGCTTGCATAAATCTGAGTAGGTCTAAGACGGACCAGAAGTGTAAGGGACGACGCGTCAGGTTGGCCCCATCCACAGTGCCTACCCTCTGCCCAGTGCAGGCTTTACAAGCATTTTTGGCAGATAGGGGACCAGGGGATGGATATTTATTTACCCATGCAAGTGAGGTTCCCCTCACAAAATACCAGTTTTGGGCATTAACAAAGCAAGCATTGCATAAGCTGGGGTTTGACCCCTCACAGTTTGGAACCCATTCATTCAGAATTGGAACTGCTTCTACGGCAGCAGGTCTTGGTTTTCCTCAAACAAGAGTACAGGCAGTTGGACGTTGGTCCTCTGGTGCCTTTAAGGGCTACATTCGCCCCTTTTAGAGGGCTTGGGAATGCGGAAGCCTAATAAGTTTTATTTGTTTTGGCAGGTTGCTGGACGGGGAGGGAGCAGACGCGCATCCTCATATGCGGCCACAGCATGATCTCCTGGGCAGCCCGGAGGGCAGCGAGGTCGAGCATGGGCTCGCAGCTGGGCCTCAGTCATTGGGCTATGGTACAGTGGCTTGGCCGGTGAGGAATGCGTTGTGAGGGGCTCCTACCCACTCTGTTCCAGCAGGATGTAGTGCGGACGGCCCCGCACGTGGTGGTCATTCACCTGGGTGGTAATGACCTTGGTTTGCTGCAGGGCAAGGCCCTCAGGGTTCAGGCATGTAAGGACATGCAGGTGATAAGGCAAAGGTGGCCTTTGGTACATCTGCTATGGTCAGACTTGCTCCCATGTAGGGTGTGGCATGGGGTATGGAATCCATGGGCACTCGAAGAAAGTCAACCGGCATATTCGGTTGGCTCTTCTTGGGCACGGAGATTTAGCCATTCCGCATCCCCATATTCAGCATTCAGAGGTTGAACTATACAGGGCCGATGGCGTTCACCTGTCTGATGCAGGTAACGACTTCTTCCTGAAAGACCTGCAGAGGTGTCTGCGAGAGGTTCTTCTCGGCAGTGGGATAAAGGGGGACTAAATAGAGATTTGTCCCCCTTTTTGTGGCAGGAAGGTGCGGGAAAGGAAATAGGTAAGGACAGCTAGGTGGCCCCCTTAGGCACCTTTGGAGGTGATTGACGGTTTCGGAGGCCTGTCTGTCAGAGCTTTCCGGCTTGAGGGCAGGATATGGACTGCCTCTGGGGCCAACTTATCTCATCTACCCAAGGGTTATCCGGCCCCGGGTGGGGATGACGTAGGAAGGCCCCCCTACTCACCTACTAGGTGTGGCCTGGGTAAAGGTAAGCACATGGGCTTGCCCTTCCTCCGGCAGGGGCTAGTCGCCCGAGAGCTGTGTGGCAAGATACTTGCTTATAGACAGTTCCCGCACCTAGGTTTTCCTTCTGCAGGTCACTTTAAATTGGGTTTTTGTTTAATGTAATTTAATAAAGTGGCCCTTGTTCAACCCAAGCTGACGTCTCTGTGTTTTATTTTGCCCCTCAACTGCAACTGTAGTTTACCCCTTACACAGTTGCAATTCTCAGCACTACAGTTTTCAGGATTGGGGTGGGAGTCATGTGTTTTAAAGGTGCTTTAAACGTATGATGTGTACACAGCCTGAGAGCACTTTTTAACTGGATATTCTTTACTTCCTTCATTCAGCTGCATTGGGAAATAGACCTCACCCAATTGTTGGGAAGATAACCAATCAGAATGCTAGCCCCCTAGAGACAGCTTTTATTTCCCAATAATATAACATATGAAAATTTCTCCCATATTTTAAACACCAGCACCTGACTTTACTAAACCATTTGAAGGCTCCACACACTCACAAATGCTCATAACTACAGCTCAAAGCACCATTCAAAGCTGAACTCTGCAAAACCAGGTTTAATGCTTCTATAGGAAAGAATTTGTTGTTGTTGTTATATGCCTTCAAGTCGATTACGACTATGGTGAGGAAAGAATATTAGGACACAAATCAGACACCCAGACCAAAAAACACAGACACAACATTTACCCTCTCCCAGAACATCAAAATCTTCAGAAGATCTCCAGGCACATCAAACACAGAACAACATTGCACCAAATAGCTCCCACCCAGAGAAAAAGGTCTAATGATAAACTGCTTAGAGATTTATTTATTTTTGAAGAAGTGATATATAAATCATTTTAGATATAGATAGATAGGAGCAATGGATATGATATTGAAGCTCAAGCTCTTGTGCGGCTAACGGAAAAATTATTTTGTGGGATTGATGTTTGGGACCTTTGCTTCTGCTTTAAGTATAAAGCCCTGGATAAATCACTTGTCTCTCAGTCCACAGCTTTACTCCATTCAGTTGTCCAAAGCTAGATGCTCATCTGAATGCGAAACATTATATAGTATATTACATTTTGCTAAAGGCTCTTCTCCACTTGATGTCTACTGTATTCATTTAGAGAAATGGCTTATTTCTGCCCTGAATAACAAAGCCAGTAGAACAAACTCCATTATACGATTAAATATTCTTTAAATGTTCTTAAGTTGAAAACACTAAACTGTTATAGTCATTTGCTAACACACTCTGCTTCCGCATATAGGGCAGGACAGGCTATTTCACGGAAAATGAATACAGCGCATAGCAGGTGAAGAAGATCTTTTAGCAATGTGTAATAGTGTTTGAATGAGACAGGCAAGCAGGCAGCAATCCCTTGTGTGAGGATAGGACTGTTGCAAAATAAGGATGGTTGAGGAATTCAACCGTTGAGAGATCCAGTACAAACTAAACTGGTCCACATCTCTTGGACTCATGCAAGAATCATACCTTAGCTATCCATCAGATATTGCACTTATCTGAATGTTGTGATAAGGTGCTCAACAGTTTAGCTGTGTTGAACTATGCATATAAACATATTGTTTGGTGTGGAGGAAGGGGAATTAAATATGGATTAAAGTACCTATTTAAATATTGTGAAAGGATTTGTTTTTTAAAAAATAGATCAAAGACAGAATGGAAAAGAATTATGGGTAAAACCAACTTTTGTAATTATGTGAAAGTGACAAACACTGGAAATATTTCCATCTAAATATCCATCCTACGTACACATGCATGTCCCCATTTTATTTGTGATATGTTGGAGGGTATATTCATATATTTATCATTTTCATGTACAAAGTGCTTTGCTATCTATATGTTATACATATAGGCTGCTGTCACACTGCACTTTATTCCAAAATTCCAACCATTTCTTACCTGATAATTTGTGCATTATATTGGTCCTTTCACATGACATAAAAGCTATTTCCAGAAATCTAGTGAGATATGGTGGATGTTTAACACTAATTTTCATGATAAATACCAGAAATAATCCATTTGCAAGCCAGGGAACCTGGAAAATCGCAGGGGCTTTGTGCTAGCTGCAGCCTTTCACATGACAGGCATCCCAGCATGCAATGCATTCCCGCCCTTTAGACGTGAGCCAATTTTCTTTGCCTTATGAACATTGTACCAGTCTTCCAGCATAGGTGTGTAGCAGCATTCGCGTCCTCTTTTTCCCCACACATCCCCTGTGCCCAGACAGTAATTCTATCAGTGAATTATGAACTACAGCGTGAATGTGTATAATAGGTCAAGGATGAAAACAAGGCGCTGTTCATTGCAGCAGTATGAAAGAGAGTTGTGCGAAATGTCAGCATACTGGCCGAAAATGCCACAGTTCCTTAATGCAACAGGTACTGCAGTGTGAAAGGAATTTTAGACATCAGGACAGAAGTGCTACCATTTTAATCCATTAAACTAATGAAATAAGCCCCATGTCTGAATGTAGCCATACTTACAACCCACCAATTCATATAAAATATTAAGGCTGTGTATAACAATATATACAGTAAAACAACATAAGAAGAATACAAAATAATCATTAAAATGACTGGCTAATCAAGAAAGTTTAAACAGCTGCATAGGCCTGTCAGCATAAAAGATCTTCCAGAGATGCCTGAAAGTCAATAGTGAGGATGCTGGCTGAATCTTTGCTGGAACAGCATTCCACAGCATGGGACCAGCAACACTATTAGCCCAACTATCTTTTCGGCGCCAGGTGAAAACCTTTTTATACTCCCAGGCATTTTAAAGTGTGTTTTAATGGTATTTTCATCATTATTTGTATTTTTGGATGTTGTTTGGTTCTTTTATTGTTTGTTTGTTTTGTTTTCTTGATTTATTGTATTTATATATTGCTTTTTTTATCTTTTTGTACACCGCCCAGAGAGCCTTCGGGCTTAGGGCGGTATATAAATTAAATTAAATAAATAAATAAAATAAATAAACTTCTAGCTGAAGCTAGTCAAGCTTCTGTAACACGGGGAACAGCTATCAGTGCTACTCCAGATTATCTCAGTTAGGTGGTTCTTCAAGTATCCTAGATCCAAGTTCAGAGTTTTATATATTAGCACAAGAGCCTTGAACCTGGCTCAGTAGCATCTTTTTGTCTGCCTCACCATCCCTTTCTGCAGTAGGCCACTGTTGCTTTCATTGTTTTCCCCACTGCACTCCTGTTTTTACTCAAAATTATTATAAATTGGCCTTTTCTTTTTTTACCATTTATATAAATGGCACATATCTGGGTCTGAGGGTACAATATGTACATTACGCACATGCACAGTTGAAACATACAACTATTTTAATGTAGCTTTTAGCACTTAAAGCAGAAGCCTGAATAAATCAGTGAAGCTTTCATGTTGGAAGAAGACAGTAGCAGAAGTAGCAATATGGTAAGGCCTAAGTGATGTCAGAGGCAGCAGGGAACTGAAAAGGTGAAAGGGACAGTGGGAAATCTGGATATCAGAACCTACTTTTTGAATGTATTTGGAGGATCAGATATAAAATATGACATGGATATCTCCAGTTCTTACTTGCTACCACAGGCATAAACTTCATTTGAATGAAGTTCTTCGTGTGCCTGTGGTCCTGGTTCTAGAATTAAAGGTGAAAAAATATCTCTGTTGCTTGGGTGGAGCTCTGCAAGATAAGCCCTCCCATAAAGCACATCACTAGATTTGGGCTATAATATTTGACATCTATGGATGCTATCTTTGGCTTTATTGATTGACAAGGCTGCTACTAAGCAATAGCTACAGGTAGAACAGGCTATAAATCTAAATGAATAAGTAACATGTAGAGAGAGATTATAGCAATCACCTACCCTGGGGTAAATGCTAAAAAAAAAGTAATTAAATTGGGAACCAAAGACTCCAACGGAGGACTGATTTTTGCTTTTTCTTGGATTTGCTGGCAGCCAGTGACTCGAATGGGGCTGCTAGAAAATTTATCTGGGAAGAGAGATTGGTATGTAATAAGAGAAATGATCAGATCCTCTGGTGCTGTAAATCAGCATACAGCTCCCCTGAAGGCCTTTCTAGAATCTCTAGTTTTACAAGGAATACAGATAAAGATTAGCAAAGCAATAAATACATGTTAACCCCAGCACCTGATTTGCTAGATTTACAAATGAGTGCTCAGATTTAAAACTAACTGGCTGAATTATTGCCTGAGGACAAACTAGAATTAATAAAAACAGCCTCGGCAATACTTTAGAGTCTCTGCCTGGGAAGATTAATGCCCCATCCGTAACTGACCCATATTAAAAATGCTAGGAAACACATTCCATCACCCTAATCTCTTTCCTTGTATTCCAGATTGTACACCATTATGCTTTGTTAATGAGGTAAACATATCCACTCAGTTGTTTGAAATTATTTACATTCCAAATTTTATTATCATTTATAAACAGTCGTGTTACCAGTGAAGCACAGGCACTGCTCATTAAGGGTTTTTAGGCACATGCTCTTCTCCGTTCATTCATTGCTATGTCTAAACTGCACCACTTAACAATGAACTTAAATATGATTAGTGCTCCCTAATCAGGGCTGATTTATTAAACAAAATGGCATTAATTAGCTTGTCACATAAACTTCAAAAATAATAATAAACCCAAGAACATTGCATGTCTAACTTCCAAGGGTACAGGTCTGAAATTCAGGATGAGTTATAGCTGAATTAATCATTTCCATGCATCAAATTCACCATTCTGCAGAGGTACACAAACTATTAAGCAACCAACGAACTCCATCTTCCAACAGCTTAAAAGAGGCCCATTTGCACAACAGGAGATTTCCTGGGGGGGGGGGGTTCCCATTGCAAAGTTACACAGATCATCAGTACAGATGCTCAGATGTTAAAGTGTCCCTGCCGTTCCAAAGCCTTCTCTCTCACCCTGTTTCCCCATGTGCAAGTGTGTGCAAGCACAAATACCCTGTTTATCTTGACAAATATGGTCAACGGCCATAAATGTAACTCTGTAACTCTACATGTGTGGCTATAATTCACATAAAAATATCTGTTTCCTTTTCACATCACATCAACAATATTAACAAATTCAAAAGAAACCTGAATGAAGGACAAAAATCTGTAATTTATGAAAGCAGAACTAAGTGATTATGTAGCCTACTAAATTTATACTTTTATTACATAGCCAGGTTTCAACATATTCATTGCTAAGTACACACCACAGAACACAGACCATTATTAAAAGAGTTTCCACAATGGGAAGATGCTTTTATAGGAATTATGATTGCACAGAAGAGCCTATGTGCATACAGTGGTGTCCACATGGCTCTGATCAGAGAACCTCTGAGAAATTTAAAGAGGTTGGGAGCAGGAACAGAGGGCACACTGAAATCTCATTTTCCCCTTCCACACTTTGAGCTTTCCTGTTTGCAAAGGTATGAATAAGACTTTTACTTTTTGGCAAGCCAAATGTACCGTTAAGATGACAAGTTTTGGATTTGCAGCTGAATAATTCTTCAGACAGCAATATGTAAGATGAACCTAAATCAAAGTTAATAAATTTATATCAATAGGCAACAGAGTAGAATCTGGCTGAATGGGAGTTACTTAAGTGTATATACCAACACAAGGTTTGTGTTCAGGACTTTTGACATCATGTTGACCCTTGCACATGAAAGACAGCTAGAATCAGTATCAGTGGGTGTACACTATGGCGGAATACACAAAACCCAGTGTTATGCATCTTTTTTCATGGTACATATTCTGATTTTGTAATAAAATGCTGAGTCTGGAACGGGGGAGTTTACCTTGCAGACATGCCCCAAGAGTTGTTGTGGTAACTCATGGGCTGATGCTAAAATACATAGAAATAAGTACAGTTCAGCTGTAACACAGATATACAAACAGAGTTATTATAGACTGTTAGAATCTATGTGCCCTTCTATCAGTCCATTCAAACGTTCCCCCTTCGTTTCCCTTGATAGCAATGAAGTGTGTATTTCAACCTCTGAATTAATTTTTTAAAAAAGATGCTGAGTAGGTATAAAACATGTTCAAGAGAATTATTCAAGTTCCCGGGGGAAAAGTAGCCACAGAAAGGTTGGAAACAACGTTTTACAGCTGCAACAGTACCTGTAAATATTAATTCTTGTATTTATTAATTTTATGGCAATACCTTATCAAAATGTTTTAGTAATCATTCACAAGGAAATATAAACTACTCTGTTTGCAGAGATCTGACTAATCTAGCTTTCTGTTTCGAACAGCAGTCAGCAAGGTGGCAATGGGAAGCTTATAAGCTAAGCACAACAACCACCTCTCTTACTCCTGGGGTCCCCATCATGGTGCCCATGGGCATCAGACAGTGTTTGGCCAGATTAAACACTGGCCAAAGGCCCCAGTAGCTCAAAAGTGCCCATCATCAGACTGACCCAGCTGTGCCACCACATACTGCCCTCCTCACTGGGCCCCAAGGTGGACATTTTAGCGGGTGGCAGTTTCATAGATCTATGGGCCAGGGCATTGCATTTTGGGTAAATTAAGACAGCAGGCTGCTATAAGAGATTTAGCTAAGGTTGGTTCCCCTTCAAAAGTGGCACTGCCACCTACCTGTCCACTGCTAAAATGCCACCTGGGGGCACAGCAAGGAAAGTGATGAGTGGTGTTACTGCTGCTATTGCAGCAGTGGCGGAAAAACAAAAATGCGTGGCAACATTAGGAGGTGTTGGGAAATCCATTGGCAGCACTGTAGCAAAGTTCCCCAAAAATCTAGCCCTGACATCATAGCAATCTCAGATGCACAAACCCTTGACACCTACCAAGGCCTCTGCCCCTCTCAAATTTTTAAATGAGTTTTCTTGGTTGTCTGGGTTTTTTGGTTTTTTTCTTACTATGCTTTGTTTTTGGGGGGTGCAGGTATTTTGCCTGTTTTTTTATTATTTTATTTATTTATTTATTTATTTATGTATGTATACCCCGCCTTATTGCCAAAAGGCCCTCATGGCGGCTTACAGGAAAAGCACAAATATAGAAATACATCAATAAAACAATACAATTTACAAAAATTAAATAACATTATTTTAAAAACAGTGATTAAAACTTCCTGTGAAAATACAGGGTGGTGCAGGCGCCTGGAGCAGCAGAAACATCTCAGGTTGCCCCCAACAAAGCTGTGAGTTGGTTCTCTCCCTTTCCTTCTATGGTTGCAAGTCTGGCATCTTCAGTTGATCTTCTGATCAACTTCTCTGATGGCAAAACATGAGTAAGCTTTTCCCCAGCACCAGCCAGTCCCGCAGAATCAGGGTGGGTCATGGCCTGGATGTCATTCCCCATCCCACTGCCGTAGTTGTATATGGTAGTGGTGGCCCTCTGCTTGGCAGCCACATGGATCTTCTCGGAGAAGGTGCACCCACTGCCCCGCTGGATGAGGGCGAACCATGACATACCTGTGACATGCGGCTGGGACACTGAAGCTGGTGAGGGGGTTGCAGGCGTTGATGGCATCAAGCCCCTCCGGCAGCGGCAACACGACAGCCAACCACCCCAGGGACGAGTCCTGCCCATAGACGCTATTCTTGCCGGCGCTCCAGCTGCTCTGGTTGCTGCCGGGCATCTTCCACGAGACGTTGAGCCAAGTGGGGGGTGGTTCTAAACCTTGCCGGTTTTTCTTCTTTGAAATGGGGATTTTGTGGTGTCCATAATAATTTCTTAGGTTTCCAAATATGCTCCCATGCTCAGAAAAGGTTGGAGATCCCTGCTCAATCTCAAGCATCTGGCTCTGAAGTATACTATCACTTATGGCTAACAGCCATCGATAGGCCTATTCTTTATGAATTTTCCATCTAAGCTAGGTAGGGATCACACCACATGCTGATGAATTCCATTAATTAATTGTGTTTTGTGGACAAAATATTTAGCCACACCTAGAGAATGAGTATTGTGACACTTTAAAAACTAATGTGGTTAGTCTTTAAGGTGCCACAAGACTCTTTGTTGTTGTTGTTGTTTTGAAACATGCAGTTAAGTTGAAGTTTGGATAAATGGAATAGTTGATTCCAAGGGGATGTGACTATGCGTGCAGAGTGGACCCCCAAAAAGGTGTTTTATGTATTTGAAAACATTCTCTATAGTTCCTGAGAGGCAGGGGGGGAGCTATACCCATTTCATAGATGGGGAAATGAAAACAAAGCCAGTTTAAAATGCTAATTCAGTGTTCAACAGAAAGTCGGTATCAGAACAGCAATCTTCTTTCCACACCAGTGCACTGAGTCAGCGACAAAGATGAAATATAAAGCACTTACCTTTCAAACTTGTAGTTTACTCATGTTTCTTTCCCTGTTGCTGTTTATTGTTTTAAAATGGTAATCCCCTTCAAATCACTTGCCATTTGCTATTATGATTACAAGGTCAGGAGAAAAATGCCTACCTGAAAATAGCAGAGCAAGATTTATTGTGCTGACTTGCAATAGCTTGTTCAGCACATAAGTTACAGAATGAACATGAAAAATAAACTAGACAAATAATCCACTTTTATGTAAAATAACAGCACTTAGCATTTTGAAATGCAGCTGTGCAAAGTTTATGATGAATATTCAGCACAGGGGAAACCAACACATTTATCTTACCTTTTCATTGCTAAGTGTTTTCATATGAGATTTGACCATTTCTTCCATTAATTATATATATTTCTTTCATAGGCAGGCCTATTTATACCCTTCATTCTCTCTTCTAGCAGAAGCCAGTCTTCAATATTCTCAGTTATATACAGTGTTAAATTCCTGTGCAGAGAATGGATCTTATTATGATGAGAAGAAAACAAAGAACACTGCAACCCTATCAACTATATTTCCTAATAGGTTTCCTTGGTCATTATCTTACCTTCAAAGCCACAGAGCAGACTCCTTTGAAAAGCTAGCATTTCACTCTCCAGGTATCTATGGTAACTGCTGCATCTTTTATATAGTTGAAGAAAGTTCCATGGTTACCACAATTACTACAGAGCAATAGATTTGCTTAGCACCACAGGTCTAATTTGATGATTGCATGAAGATAGACATCCTGTTGTCACTCCTAATAAATGTAGATCTTAAGCAGCAACTTCATAACATAAAATATTCAATCTACGTCTGATTCATATGAACATAGCATAAAAGTTGCAAGAAAAACACAGATCAGTAACTGGCAATCAAACTGTAGTCTGTGCAAACAAGAGGGTTATGACCAGCAGAAGGTGACAGTTCTGAGTAGGCTTTGGCTGAGCTAGTATTCATTTCCCCAGGTCAGGAAGGCTGGAGCTCACATGAAAGCTTCCAAGTCAACAATAAAGCAGGTCAGACTGGGAGCTTATATAAGAGTTGAATACTACCACTCTGGGCTCTCATCTAGGCCCTGAGATAGGCAGGTGCCTCCATGGCTGCTTTCACACATGGGGCTTACTGTGTTAGTGTAATGGATTAAAATAGTAGTGCTTCTGTCCCAATTTCTAATACCTGTATTCCTTTCACACTGCAATACCTGATAAACCAACATTTTGCTCAAAGGTCCTTCACACTGCCATGATCAGGTGAAAAACGCAAGAAAAACAGCAAGAAAGCAAAAAACTCCAAAAAGAAAAAGCCAGAAACAAAGCAGTGAGGAAATGGGGAAAAAAGTGGACACTTTAAAAATACGAGCTGCTGACTGAGGAGAGGAGGCTTAAAAGACAATAGAAAAGAATTTGAGAAGATTTGAAAAGCAACTTCAGCAACTAAGCACCACGGCGTCGTTTTGCAGGCCGTGGGAAGCAATGCCTGGGGCCAGCGCTCAGGGAGGAGAGAAACTGCCAATGTAGCCGCCGCCGCCCGTGTGGTACCTAGTCAATCATGAAGAAGGCAATCTCGCAGATATTCCGGCTTAGTCAACTGAGGCGAAGCAGACACCGGCGTGAGGGAAGTTTGGCAGCAGCGCTGGCCCAAAGCATGGCCCTGGCGATGATCGGCACGGCGGGTGCCTACCCCAGCTGGGTGCTGGTACAAAACGCAGAGACACAGATTGTGTTGGGGGCGGCTTGGGCAATAATCCAAAATGACCCAGCTCCTGGCATGCCACTGCTGGGCCCGGCGGGGGGCCAGCTCATGCTGGCCATTGCGTTCTGCTGCCTCTTCAGCGTGCCGGCTGGCTCGCTGGCTTTGACGCTGGATTTCTTCGGACGGCGGCGGTACCGATCACTGACCCCGCTGATGCACAGCCTCACCGCTGTGCTGATCGCCTGTACCGCGGCGCTTGGCTCTTGCCTCTTAGCACTGGTCCGTGGACGGATCCGGGCGGATCCGGAACTGAGCGACTTATCTACAAGCCCCGGGCAGAGCCTTTTCCTGGCCTTCCTGGCCTGCACCTTGGCGTCCACCGCTACCGGCTTTAGCTGTGTGTCCCCGGCCCGAGTAGAGCCAGCGCGCTCCTCCTGGGATTTAGGGAGACCTGGCGCACCACGATACTTCCACAGCTCCGTTTCGTCCGAAGGCTCCTCGGTGGGTTCCGACCTATTGCACAGCAAATTTCTCTCCTCTCTGCACTTGGACACCAGCTCAACGGTGGGTGGGCACTCCAGAAAAACGCAATGGTATAACTACACGACCCAGAACCAGTTTCCACCCATCTTTCTGGAGGAGCTGAAGTCTGACACCGAGAGCTCGCTGGAGGATCATTCCTTATTGCGAAGGCAGCAGCAGCAACAATCAGAGAACAGGCACAGTTTAGGGGAGCAGCAGCAGAACTCTCAACAGGAAACGCCCTTTTCAGGGGCACGAGATTCCCCACTGGAGGTACACACGGAGTCAGAAGTGTGGAGTTCAGACAGCCTATTTTTGGGGCAAAGCACCTCAACAGTCTGAAACCATAACCACCACACTACATACAGCCACAAAGGGAGAATGAAGGACAGGGGAAAACCCTAAAAGTCAACAAACCCAACTACCAAACTGTCCATGTCTTGGTTTACTGACAGTTCTTATTGTATTCTTCTTGTTCACCGCCCAGAGAGCTAATGCTAGTGGGGTGGTATAAAAATTTAACAAAATAAATAAATAAAATAAACTATCACATACAATAAGCCTCATGTCTGAAAGCAGCCAAGGAAAACTAGCTGGAGTAAACTAAACATAGAGAAGAGATATAAGACAGGTAAGATCTTTTAGCAGCTGCCTGGCTCCAGGGGGGCGGGTGAGGAGAGGTGGGGAAAAGTGGGACTTCCAAAGCACAGATCAGAAGACAAACTCAGAAAAACAATGTAAGGAGGACTCACCAAAGGCATCAAAAGACAAACAGAGAATGGGCACAAGCAGGAACTAGTTTAAAAATACAGGAAAAAAGCAAGGCTAGAGAGAGGAAGCTAGGATGCCTGTCATGGTGACAGACTGCTAGCACAAATCTCCTGCAATCTTCTGGGTTCCCAGCCTCGCAAATGGATTATTTCTGGTATTATTTATCATGAAAATTAGTACTAAACTAAACTATATTCCACTAGATTTCTGGAACTAGCTTGTACTTCATGTGAAATATCACATATAACATGCAAATTACCAGGTAAGAAATAGTCAGAATAACGGAATAAAGTGCAGTGTGAAAGTAGCCCATGTTATGTTATGTTATTTATGTTATGTAACGGTTTATTTCTAAGCCGCCTTTTGGCCAAAAATAAACACAAATACAAAATACACATCAGAAAAGAATAAAATGTACAAAAATTTAAATAACAAAATATTAACATTGCTTTAAAAAAGCATTGTGCATGAGAAAGAGAAATCAGTATTGTGTGATCTCTACAATCCGGACCAGCAGGACACAGCTGGCTTCCTTGGCAATCCCGAGGTTGTCTGGGTGAGGGTGAGGGGAGCAGCAAAAACTGTACTCTATAATTTTGTGTTATGCCACTGCCTCACAGCAGTCATTTGTTTAATGACACACACACCCTTTCAGTCATTTAGTAACTGGTGCCCACAGCATTTTCTCAAAATTCAAAATGTGCCCACTGGTCCAAAAAGGTTGGGGACCGGACTAAGCTTTCAGTTAGCTATAAGGAAAACACTATAGTGGTGGCTTGCATTAGGAGAACAGGTGGCAGAGGATGGCAGAGTAAGGGAACCATTTTTCCACTACTGCTGTTCCCAGCTGAATAAAGGGCTCAGTCACCTCTTAGTGGAAATATCAGGTACATAGGTCAGCAGGCCAGAAAAATTAGACAATACAATTCAGAGCTTGGAAAAGTTACTTTTTTGAACTACAACTCCCATCAGCCCCAGCCAGCATGGCCACTGGATTGGGCTGATGGGAATTGTAGTTCAAAAAAGTAACTTTTCCAAGCTCTGCAATACATTGTGCATAAGTCTTCACAGGAAAGGCTGAAATAGCCATCCAGTTGTTACTTGTGAACAAAGGGCAAGAAGATTGGCAGGAGGAAGAAACCCCTTCCCTTCTCACCTGAGATTCTGGGTACAGGAACAGCAAGTTCATTAATACATTTTGTTATGTCTACTTTAAATGAAAAATTATTTAGCATGGAATAATCATGCTCAACGATGTTTCTGTTTACTTCTAAAATGCCTATTACACTATAGTAGTTCAGACAATTCACCAACTTCAGTTTCAAAGGCTACTTTCAAACACCTTCAGTACAGTAGTTCACTGTTCTCCTTGCGCTTGCTGAATCAAGCCAGTTTAAACTATGCTGAACTTTAACTTATTCATACTCCACTTTGCTGACCTAGCATCAGATTCAGTTGGCAGCATACAGAACAGTCAAATGCCAGGATGCCAGTTCATTTTTTGGGTGGGTCCTGGTGGGTCCATTTCGATATAAAATATCAGCACAGTAGAATATGGCATCATCACTTCCCTCCAGTGTCATCGCGATCCATATCCCACACTGTATTGTACGTTGTTGTTGTTGTTGTTGTTGTTATTTTATTAAATTTATTCCTCCCCCACCTTTTGGCCGAAGGCCCTCAAGGCGTCTTACAAAAAAATAGGCACAAGCATAAAAATACATCAGTGAAGGCAATACAATTACAAAAATTAAATAACAAATATGATTATTACCAAAAAAAACCCCCAGCAATTACAACTTATACCCCTGCAGATGTTGCTGGACTGGATTGGATGTATGCATTGTCACCTGTTCCCACAAATGGAACCTGAGAAACAGTAAACAGTTACCTATGCCATGAATAACATCAGAAATAGATAGGACAGAGTCATTGAAGTTGTTAGGAGTTGCTGGCACATTTAGTTGGAATCAGCGTGAATTACCGGGAGTCTTCTGATAGTGCTGTTGAAATCTTAGTGCCTCTTGCAGCAGCTGCATGGCGTGGGTGGAGGAAGGGTCCGGGCTGTCCTTCTTGGCCATGAGTTCAGGCAAGTACTTGCTCTTGGGCTTGGCCGCAGACTCGACACCGGGCAGCAGTGGGTAGGGGCAGGGATGGAAGCCGTCGGGGGTAAGCCGGTGGCCGAGGGTGGCAGGGGGGCAGTGGCTGAAGCCCGTGGCAGCCTCCACGAGGAAGACGCAGCCTGAGGTGACTGGAGATGGTCTGAGGGAGCTGCCAGGCCCAGAGCCCTGGAAACCCGCTGCTGGAAGCCGGCGGTGCCAAGCCGGTGGCCAAGGGCTGCAGGAAGGGCATAATCCCGGGCTCTAGTGGTGAAGAAACTGCCAACCTCCAGCAGGAGCAGCACCAACTCCCAGTATTGCCTCATCCTCTCCACACCCGGGCAGCAGGACAAGCTTTATTCTCAGGCTTCACCACCGCAGCCACAGCCATCAAGGCACAAGAGGCGCTGGGCTGAGCTGCGCTATGCTCCCTCAGAGACAGGATCCATTTTATGGATGGCTTATATACATGATGACAAACAGGTAGATGGTTGATGTCTGGGATCCCTCTTTGTGAGCTTCTGTTGTTTTAAATAAATAGAATGGCACACCACAAAATAAAGCTTAACTGCCCATAGCATATACCAAAAAAGGGGGCGGACTTTCTTTAAGAATAACTCGGTGGCTTCCTCTTCAGGAAAACCATTCCCCTCTCTCAGGAAGTGAGTGGAAGCAAAAGAAACGGTTTAATTTTTTTTTTAGTTCTCCCCCTTGCCTTGGGAAAACTGAGGATGGAGAGGAGCCACTTATTCCAGCTTCTCCCCCAAATCCAAATTAAAGGGGTGCGATGGGGGGGGGAGAAAAAGAAATATTCTTTTAAGGTGAGAACAGGTCAAAATATGTGAAGATGCGTGAGTGTGGAGGCAGTTTGAGGATATTTGTTTGTTAGCCCATGTGTTTTCCCCTTCTCCCAAACAGTCTCTCACACAGATAGCCCTCCTGCCTAGCTCACCATCTCACCCTGGGGGTGTATCTGAGACGGCAGATGTGGCAACCTCCAGTCCTGGGCCAGGGAAATCCAGATCATTGGTATCATGGGGATCTGCTGGAGGATTCTGTTTCCTTTGCTCCTCCTCTCACGAGACCTCCGATCCAACGTTTGGGCATGGCTGAACCCAACACATGGGAACAAGGAGAGAACCCTGAGATTTTGAGGATAATATGCAGCTCCTTACATGAGGCATATAAAATGCAGCTGAATGGACAAAGAGGCCAGAGAGCTCAGAGAGAAACAATGAGCCACACGAGCATTTGAGCAAGTGATAGCCATGAGGGAAACCTCTGCATGGCACCCCTTTTCCTCCTGCTGCCCATAGCAAGATAGTTGTGTGCCCTGATTGAAAGCATAGCTTTCCACCTGTAGTTAGAGGTAATATTTTTCCAATGTGCACTGAAAATAGGGATGGGGGAGAAGAAACTTGATTCAGTTTGCATTTAAAAGCAAACCTACCTAATCTGCATTTTCCAAAAAATACGCAAATTGAAACACAGCCATCCTTTGAAATTTCCACTTCCCTGAATTTTGCAATATAGTTCTCCAGCCAAGTAGTGTGTACAAAAATGCATAGTCAAGGGTAAAGGGTGCATAAAAAGTCTTACACTGGAGAAAATAACATACAAAAATCCCCCAAACCTTTTTTAATGTGTGAACAGTTTCACATGTCCCTCCCTCTCCCCTTCTTATTTCATTTGTTTTTCTAAACATATTTGTATTCCACTATTTCATTTAAAAAATGAAAGCACATTGTGCACATTTAAGCACAAGTTAGTCATGCTTTGTGTTTCCTCAGCATTTGGTAATATCCAATGCTACTTGACCATTGGAGGAAAAACAGTTCTCTAGGTCTCCACAAGAACGTTACAGGAAGTTTTATTGTCATTCTTATGCTGTTTTTCTTTCACTTTCTCCTGTTTTCACAGTGTACTGAACATGTACAGCTTGGGGGGCAGAACCTGTTTTCGCAATCCTTTCCCCACCACCATGTACGTACTCATCCTATTTGGTTGTTTAAAATATGCTACAATTCAGCAGTCACATCAAGAATTCAAAAGGAGCAAAATCCTCATTCAAATATTATAAGCATCCTTAGTTTATAAGACTAGTGATTCTTGAAACAAAGGCTTTGCTAAGAAACTAGAAGTCCTATTCTTAATTTACATGTGGATTAAATGCTGCTAAGGATCTTCTTTCATTTTTTAAGCATCTGTTTCCATTGAATTTTGAACCCATTGTTATTATTCAAAAAGAATCATTTTCAGCCATCTGGAAAAGTGCCTAAAAGACATATTTAGTTGATAGACCATAATGATTCCTTTGAAGCAACTATGGCTTATTAAGTAAATATGCATGTGCCTGAATCATTATAAATCCAATAGACCATAAATTCCATAAAAATCTATCAAACCCTTCCCTGAAATGTCTGCTCTTTATCTATCTGAGCTAAGTATTTTTTTAAAAAGTCTTTTGTCATTACACAAATATAAACAAGTATTTAGAATTAAGACAACCATGGAAACTATTATATGTCATTTGTACTGTAAAAAGAAAATACTAATGATTTTTATGCACATAGGCAAGATGCTTTGTAGCTCTGGGTCCTGGACAGCACTTGTGTGCTTTGCACCACAAAATCAAAATTATGTGCCAGGTTAACTCAGAGAAGAATGACACCTTACATGTATATTACATGATTCTTTTTTCAGAATGGTTTTTCTGGACAGTGCAGCTGCTGATGCTGCAATTTGAAGGAAAAGGAAGGGGAGAGGAGACCTTTAACCTAACCTGTTGCACTATGGAAAACTACCCTCAGCCCAGCAACTTTTCTAGTCACTGGAGAAAAGATACATGTACATTTTCAGCAGATTTGCAGGAAGAGGAAATGATGTGAAACAAGTAAAAAGTCTTACTCCCCATGCTGTAGCTGCAACAGCTGCATTGTATGGAAGACAAACAAAAAACAAAAATAGGGGGAAAGGATAGTGGAAAGAGATATAAGATGTAATTCTACCCTAAACGTCTACTTTTAAGTTAAAAAAAAATAAAAAAATAAAACTTTTATAAGTTACTCAAATATACATATTTTGCATAACCTGTGCTAAATTTGAGTTATTCAAGACACTGAAGCCATTAGTAGAAACCTTATTAAGCCACAGTTTGGGTTCTGATTCCAGGCAATTCCCATATACTTTCAAACTTAATGCTACACCATGATGGGTACGAATCTGTATGAGAGAAAGAGAGACAGAGCATGATGGGATTCAAAATTCTGTAGCCATTGCCATATTCCATGCTTTTTCTACACTTGCCTGCAGTCTTTGGTACATACTAGGGATTTGCAGAGACCACAAGATCACCTTGAATCTGAAGTGTTCAGAAGCAGCTCTGTCTCTTTCAGATCTGCTCTCTATCATTCTGATTCAATTTGCTATTCAAGTCCAAATCCGATCTGTTAAATATGTAGCTCTGTTCCCTTCCCCATTGACTATAATGGAGAATATAAAAACAGCTATATATATTTTTCCTTTTCACATAAATGGATGAAATTTGCAAGCAAAGTTGCCCTTTCAGAGTGGATTATGCCCGCCAAATTTCAGGCAGATCCATCCAAGGTTTGTGTGTGGGGGTGGTGAAGGGATCCATTAAAGTGAATCTTAAAAGAGAGAGAGAAGTATTAACTTTTAATTTCTACCTGATGGAACACCTCTCCCAATACGAACCCACCCGTAAACTACGTTCAAGATCAAAGGCCCTCCTCCAGGTGCCTACTCCGAGGGAAGCTCGGAGGGTGGCAACAAGGGAGAGGGCCTTCTCAGTGGTGGCCCCAAATTATGGAATGATTTTCCTGACTAGGTGCACCTGGCGCCAACACTGTTATCTTTTCGGTGCCAGGTGAAGACTTTCCTCTTCTCCCAGGCATTTTAGCATGTGTTTTAAATTGTTTTAAATTGTTTTTAAAATATGTGTTTTAAATTGTTTTTAAAATATGTGTTTTAAATTGTATATTTGTTTTAATGTTTTTGGTTGCTGTAAACCTCCCAGAGAGCTTCGGCTATGGGGCGGTATACAAGTGCAATACATACATACATACATACCAGATTTGGGATGCAAACTGTAGGCATGGCTGCCCCTTCTGATGGATTAAGCCTGCTGAATTTCAGAAAAATAGGTGTAGTAGTTCTCCAACAAAGGCAGACGTTACCATTTTGTGGAAGGAAAGATAGAAATCACATTCCCTCTCTTAGGTTCAGGGTCTGTTTGTTTTTGTTTGTTTTTGAGACAATCAGTTTGAAAACTGAGGCGATGAACAAGGTGCCCTAAGGTTCAAACAAATAGGTCCACCAGCAATCATGTTAGATGATTTTACCACCATTATGGAAAAAAACCATAGGAAAGTCACATTTTTTCTCGCCACCCCTCATCTTCTTGAAAGTATCTTCCATGAAGGAAAACGAAAGAGGTATGATTTCTAATTTATTTATTTTTTTAGGAAAAAGAACAATTGGGAAAGAACCAAGCTACCCCAATATTCTAATCCAGCTGCTTTTGTCCTGCTCTCACAGCCAAAATTTAGAGAATGATGACCCACAAGTTTTCTTCAACATCCCTCCCCTAAATATTTATCCAAGTATTTATAAGCCACACTTTTCATAGAAGTACACTAAGGCAGCTTACAACATACAGACACACAATAAATTTAAAGACCAATACAAATATCAATAAAAGCAATAATAAAAGTATCAATAAATACTGCATTGCTTGGAGAAAAATTCATGTTACAAAGGCCTACCTAAAAGTTCAGTTTTCAGGAGACACCTGAAAGAAAGGAGGGATGGTCAGAGCTTGGAAGTAATTCGTTATTTGTAATTTATTACTTTTTTCAGGAATGAGTGGGTAATTCCTTTATATTTTGATTGTAATAGAACTAGGAATAATTTTATTACTTTTGTGGAGTAATTGTAATGTTTCCAGCATTACTTTTGGGCATTACTTGAGGGGAAAGCAGGGAGTCTTCTGCTCCTCTGAATCATGTGCCTCAAACTGGGCTTCTATGCAGCGTTGCTCTTCCCTCGTGCTCTGTGGGTGGGTAGGAGGCGAGGGAGGAGGTGGAGAGTGAGACGGGGTGAAGTGGAGAAAACAATTGTTTGAAAAAATGAATGGTGGTGGTGAAGAATGAAGTGGAGGGGGAAAGGAGCCTGAGGGCAAGAACATGGATAAAGGAGGAGAAAGAGGGAGCAGCAGAATGGAGATAAAGAACTGTGGATGTGAAAGATGACAACATGTGTGTGTGTGTGTGTGTGTGAGAGAGAGAGAGAGAGAGAGAGAGAGAGAGAGAGAGAGAGAGAGAGAGATATTGTGTTTGCACTTGGCACACAGAGTGGCCTCCACCACCCTCTCTGGCTACTGTGCTGCATTTGCAGTATTTTAACTTTTTTGCATCTCAGGGGAAAATGTTTGCTTGGGTGAGTGTCCCTTAGTTGGTGGCAGGGCAGGGTCCGGGAGGTGGTTAAGTGAGAGAGATTATGCTTGCTGGCTGAGGGGGGGTTGCACTTGGTTTGATGTGCAAAGATCTGAGTAGTTGCCTCTGCCTCCCTCCCCACCTCCTTGACCAGCGGAGAGTCCACCATTGCTATCGTATGGATAAAAAGAATTATTCTACTACCTCTGTATGTGCTTGTTTATTTTTAATGTTGTTTTAGGCTACTTAGATGTGCAGCAGCCAAGGCCAGCACCTTGTAGGCATTTTTTTAAAAGTAACTGAAATCCAATTGTAGTGATTACTTTTGAGAAAAAGTAATCAGTTACTTTCAGAGCAATTGTAATTGTAACGGTAATTACTACTTTTGGGACCATGTAATTGTAACTGTAATTTATTACTTTTTAAAAGTAATCTTCCAAGCTCTGGGGATGGTTCCTGCCAAACCTCTATTGGTAGGAAGTTCCACAGGGCAGGGCTTGCCACACTAAAGACTCAGTCCCTGGTAGAGGCCAACTGAACCTCAGGGGAATGGGGAAGCATCAAAAGTGCCTCATCAGAAAATCTCAGTGATCGAGATGGAACACAAGGAGTCAGGTGGCCATTAAGGTACTTTGGGCCCAAATTGTTTAGGGCATTGTGAATTAACGCAAGTACCTTGAACATGGCTCAGTAGCAAATTAGAAATGAGTGTAGCTCTTTCCGCAGTGGGGTATCATGGTGCCAGTAATCTGCTCCTGTAAGCATTCTGGCCACTACATTGTACACTAATTGCAACTTCCAGGCCAGATACAAGGAGAGCCCCACAAATCTTTGTGACTGGAGTGCACTGGGGAAATAATTCACTGTCATTGAAAGCTAGACCTGTCTGTCAAAACCATCTTTCCACTCCTTTTCTCTCCAGCTCTGGGTACTTCCCCAAAGGATTATGGAAACTCCTTACTCAAGAGAAACCTGCAACCCAAAATGAAGAAACCACAGCACACTGGATATGTGAGAATTCTAAGGTTAAAAGCATGTTTATGACTTGTATAAATGATAAGGATCCGAATGTATATGTCTAGAATGTCAAACTGCTAAACAGATGTGAGGAAAGCTTGAAAAGATGCATTAAAAACGCATGTTATGTTCATATTTAAGGCACTGTTTACAGTGAAGAAAGTTCTCAGAAAAGAAAGGGGAAGGAAGATATCTGTACATTTAACTTTGTGGGAAAATGCAACAGAGTTATTCAGAAGGTTGGGCACTTTCTGATTTGTTTTGACATGCCTCGTTAATGCCATGATCCAGCTCAGGAACATGAACGAATACTCTGAATCACCCCAATCCATCTCATTATTTGGAGTTCACACAGAGCCAATACACACCTCCAATACACACACTTGAGGAGCCACAAGTACTCTACTCCAAATATGTGCACAGACTAACCCTGTTGCAAACCCTGTTGATTTCAATGTTCTCCACAAATACTTCTGTGCAAAGGGTGCCATACTAGAGACTCTGCCTAACTTCCATTAATATTTCTCACTCAACTTTAGTAATAAATGATGGAACCAATTAGGAAGGAAAACTGTGTGCTCCTGGTGCTTAGCCTGGACACTGCCACTTCTTCCTCACCCTGTTGAGGCTTGAGACATCTACCCACTGGCGGTTGTCCAGAATCAAATTTCTTGAAACTCAAATGCTTATTAAAATGCAACTCAGTGAAGAGGGGGAGAGGCAACCAGGTGATCTCAGTGGCTAGGAGTGCCTTGGTAAGACAGCTGAGGCCATTTCTTGACCATGATAGCCTGAGCACTGTTGTCCATGCACTGGTAAAGTCCAGGCTGGATTACTGTAATGTGCTCTATGTGGGGCTGCCCTTGAGGTTGGTCCGGCAACTGCAGCTAGTGCAAATTGCGGCAGTGAGACTGCTCACTGGGACAGGGTATCGCCAACATGTCACCCCGCTGCTGAAAGAATTGCATTAGCTACCTATTAGTTACCAGGCTAAGTTCAAGGTTCTAGTTTTGGTATAAAAAGTCCTATACAGTTTGGGACCAGGATGCCTGAAAGACTGTTTTATCCCTTATATATCCACTCGATCACTGCGCTGTGCAGGTGAAGGCCTCCTGTAAATACCATCTTATCAGGAGATCCATTCTGCACAACATAGGAAACAGACCTTCAGTGTAGTGGGACCTACCCTTTGGAATTCCCTCCCCTTATGTATTTGATAGGCACCATCTCTGTTATCTTTTCAGCCCCTGCTGAAGAGCTTCCTCTTTCAACAAGCCTTTTAAGTAGAGACCTTATTCCAGTCTCCATCTGTGTTGGAATTGCTTTTTAGTATGTTTTTTAAGCTTTTATAAAAAAATGTTTTTAAAGATGTTTTGTTTTAATATATTTTAAAGTCTGTTTTTATGATGTTTTAAAATGTTTAGTTGTTTTGTTTGCTGCCCTGGGTTCCTTCTGGGAGGAAGGGTGGGATATAACTTGTTCAAAAAGAACAGAAGGAATAAAAAGGGAGGTGGAGTCGAGCTATATGTTAAAAATATATATCCCTGCACAGAAATACAGGAAGATGTGCTTGGTAGTTCCACCGAGAGTATCTGGATTAAAATTAATGGGGCAAGTAATAAAAGGAATGTGGTGCTTGGAGTCTATTATCGACCACCCAATCAAGGAGAAGACAAGAATGTAACTTTTGAAAAGCAAATTGCCAGTGTTTTCAGGAGGCATGATGTAGTAGTAATGGGAGATTTCAATTATCCCGATATCTGTTGGGAGACAAATTCTGCCAAACACAGCCCCTCCAAGAAATTTCTGACTTGTATTGGAGATAACTTTCTCCTACAGAAATGGAGGAAGCAACCAGAGGATCAGCTATCCTGGACTTGATTCTAACCAATAGAGATGATTTGGTGGATGAAGTAGCAGTTACGGGAACTCTGGGGGAAAGTGACCATACCATACTTGAATTCTTGATTTTAACAGAAGCAAAAGCTGAGAGTAGCCATACGCGTACCCTGGACTTCAGGAAAGCTGATTTTAATCAACTCAGAACAATTCCATGGCAAGCCACCTTAATGCGAAAAGGAGTCCAAGATGGGTGGGAGTTTCTAAAAAAGGAAATTCTAAAAGCAGTTCCAACAAGGAAAAAAGGGGGGAAACAGCAGAAGAAGCTGTGGCTTCATGAAAAGCTTAGAGATGGCCTGAAAACAAAAAAGGACAAGAAAGATGCAGACAAACTGGAGCAGGTTCAGAGGAGGGCAACAAGGATGATCAGAGAACTGGAAACCAAGCCCTATGAGGAGAGACTGAAAGAACTGGGCATGTTTAGCCTGGAGAAGAGAAGTCTGAGGGGAGATATGATAGCACTCTTCAAGTACATGAAAGGTTGTCACATAGAGGAGGGTCGGGATCTCTTCTCGATCGTCCGAGTGCAGGGCACAGAATAATGGGCTCAAATTGCAGGAAGCCAGATTTTGACTGGACATCAGGAAAAACTTCCTAATTGTTAGACTCATACGACAATGGAATCAATTACCTAGAGAGGTAGTGGGCTCTCCGACACTGGAGGCATTCAAGAGGCAGCTAGACAGCCATCTGTCGGGAATGCTTTGATTTGGATTCCTGCATTGCGCAGGGGGTTGGACGTGATGGCCTTATAGGCCCCTTCCAACTCTACTGTTCTATGATTCTGTAATATAAATCAAATAAATAAATAAATAAATAAAAATAAGCTAGGAGAAGTTGCTGAAAGTTAGCATTTTCTGATGTTGCTGTTAAATTAGTATAATTGCCATCATTGCAACTCTTTTAGATTGTGATGTAAGATCTTTTGTAGCCATTTGTGGCAATTGTAGTCATTCTTGTCACTGGTATTGTACTCTGCTTACAAATTAGCTTCCTCAAGCAAAGGAGGATATTTGGATTAGCCCCACTGATTTCATGCAAATCATACAAGCTCTCTAACTGGTATGTGGGTGCGTGCATATGTACTTACATATACATTTGTGTATATCTGCTCTAAATGTTTTTCTATCAAAGGTACAAAGTTTCACCAGAAATTATCAATATAAAAATAACTGAATGTGTGTAAAAATGTTATATTTTGCACCCAATGTAAACATTATGGAACACATGAAAATCCCTTTGTTCACTGAGTGCCATTTCAGTGTAGTATGCGCAGCCTATGAGCCTATGAGTTGTTTGTACTGTTGCTTTCGAGTTTACTCCCTACAACACACACACTCCACAAAGGAATTCACTCTGAAAGCTTTTAGTTGTCTGACTTCCTTAATTTGAGCTCATGTGCCCTTGTTCTGAGCCTTTCTACTGAGACAAATAGCCTATTGCATTTTCAGAAATTGTATCTTGTATCTCCTTGAGGTATCATTGTGTGTGTATCTGTGTGCTTTAGAGCACTCTACGAATAACTCTATCCCTCCAAGTCATTGTATTAATCTGGTTGCCCTTCTTGCACTTTACCCATTTTTTTATTTTATAAGACATCTGTTATAGTAAAGTGAAAATCAAACCAAACACAGTAGTTCAAAGCTGACCTCAGAGAAAGATGAAATCATAGGAAGATAGAAAGCTGCCTTATACTGAGCCAGACTGTCAGGCCATTGGTCCACCTAGCCCAATGCTGAAGACACTGACTGGCAGAAGCTCTCCAGGGTTTCAGACAGGAATCTTTCCTTTGGCATACAAAGCATGCACTCTGCCCCTGAGCTGCAGCCCTTCCCTAATTCCCGCATGTTAGGTTGGGTGTCTCTATTTACACTTTGCAAAGCTTTGTTTGACCAATGAGTGTATATTCTCTTTCTTTAACTACATAACTATTCCTTACAGTCTTGAGTTGGATAATCCTTTTGTCTGCTCATGTTCTCCCAATATATCTAAACCAAATTGGATTCTGTTGCCCTTCCCAAAGCACCTTTGCAGTCTGATGGTACTTTTTTCCATGTCAGAAACAGAGAGAACTCAGTCCTGGAAGGTGTCAAGCCACTGCAGCACTTTGCACAGTTATTAAATACTGGATTTGTTATTAAATACTGCCTGGCAACTTCTCTGACTGAGCTGGCAGACGCCATTTCAGCTGTGGTATTGGAGGAGCTCAGAATGATAATCCTTGGTGATTTCAATGTAAGTTTCTTCTTATAAGTGATTTCTTGTAAGTTCAGGTCTGTGGCTTCCTTTATGAAATCAATCCATGTCTTGTTTTGCCTTCTTTTTCTACTCATTTCTGTTTTTCCCAGCATTATTGTCTTTTCTAGAGAATCATGTCTTCTCATTATGCGTCCAAAGTATGATAACCTCAGTTTCATCATTTTAGCTTCTAGTGATAATTCTGGCTTAATTTGTTCTAACACCCAATTATTGGTCTTTTTCACAGTCCATGATATGCATAAAGCTCTCCTCCAACACCACATTTCAAACGAGTTGATTTTTCTTATCCACTTTTTTTACTGACCAACTTTCACATCCATACATAGAGATCGGAAATACCATGGTCTGAATGATCCTTTTTTTTTATCATTAATTTTATTCAAATTTTCAAACACAAAACAAAACAAAACAAAAAAGAAACAAATCAAACAATAAAATAAAATGTTGACTTCCGATTTGTCGCAGATCAGCCATAGGTCTATGATATATAACAAACCTGTCTCTTAACATATTACAAAATCACTTTCCTCCAGTAGTTATCTTAATTAATCATCAAATCTTATTAGCATCGCTTTATTCTTTCCGCAAAAAGTCAAAAAGAGGTTTCCACTCCTTGAGAAATATATCCATCGATTTTTCTCCAAATAAACATGTCAATTAATCCATCTCATCAAGTCTGCTAGGTCCAATAATTTCAATAGCCATTTTTCCATTATCAGTGTTAATTCCATCTTCCAACTTCCATCCTTGCACCCATAATAATCTTGCTGTCATAGTCATATAGTAAGAGTCTGATGGGAATTTCCTTCATCACAAATATTTCCTTGCCATCAATTCTGAATGTGTTGCTGAAATATTGTTGTAAGGTCATATCTCTGTTCCTCTTTTTTACAAAATGCTCTAGCACATCTCTTGAGTTCTTCCATTGTCACATATCTGGAATTAATTCTATAAATTTTCTCTATTTCAAGTTCCATCAAATCATTCCAGTCCAGAAATTCCATCGAAACATTGATAGCTTTATCTCTGATATCTTCATCAATTTCTCCAGAGACAACGCCGAATTCCAAACAGTAATCTTTATCTCCAGGATCCACAAACTCCAAATATTTTTCCAGTTCCACACTTGATATATCTGTTCCAATCTCCAGGACTTGCATCCTCCCTTCAATTTTTGCCATAAAGTCCAAATCTTTTTCCAATTCCACATTTGATATATCTGATCCAATCTCCAGAATTTGCTCCTTCCCTTTAATTTCTTTTTCATCTTCTATTGCTTGTCCATCTGCTTTTTTTCTCATATAATCCTTTATTTCTTTCAGCTCCTGTTTCACTTTACCAAATTCAGTTGCCATCTCTTGTCTACTCTGTCCCAGTTCTTGTTTCATTATCTTAATCTCATCCATTAACTTCTGAAACATATCCAGAGGGGAAAACCCTTCCAGGGGTATATCCAGGGTCTCTGCCACTTCTTTGATTATCATTCTTAAAGCCGAAAAAAAAACCCTTCAAATTTCCAATATAGCCACAATTCCCAAGCAAAGAGTAATTTGCTTCTTTTTCCAGCAATAAGGGAGTTAATATTCCAGGCCTGTTGACATCATCTGGCCAGCACAGTTCTTATCTCCCGCACGTCCAAGAATGCAAAACAAATTTGGTTCACAGCGCCGAACAATTAGTAACATACACGAACAGCAGATTCGTCTAAAGAAAGTAGTCCAAGAAAAAATAGTCCCAAATATATATCAATCAAATAATCATCTAAATCAGATTTTCTCTTCGGGTAAGTTGCCCCTCATCTGTTTTAATCTTTATAGTTTCCAAATTCAGGCCAGCTTTTTGCCATAAAAAATAAGATAAGCTTTTTAAATTTTCTTTCCTCCTCAATTCCTTGTATAAAAGAGAGAAGTGTAACTCACCCAGGTATCTTAATTGCTGATTCTTAAACAAATCTCTTTTACTGTAGTAATTTAAGCCAAATGATAAGATTAGACAGAAGAAAGCTCGCCCGTTGTGGATCGTTTAAAAGAAAAAATGTCTCGCTTTTTTTCAGCCCAGCTTGTTGGAAGTCCTAACTCCATCCTCGGCTGCTAGGTATGCCTTCTTATCCCAGGGAATTCCTGATCAATTCCAGCCACCGATAGCCCAATGAAGTTTCTGTGGATGATCTTTGGTTCACCCTTGCCTGGGAGAACATTTATACCAGTCAAAGTTCCCTTTTGACTGATTTTAAACTGAAAAAAGCTTCCTCTGAGACAGAGCTCATCTCAGAGGCAGCCACAGGCGGAGCAATCCTTCCAGGAAGTCGGTCTGAATGATCCTGAGTTTGGTTTCAGTGATACATCTTTGCATTTGAGGACCTTTTC
This sequence comes from Rhineura floridana, assembly GCF_030035675.1. Lineage (NCBI taxonomy): Eukaryota > Metazoa > Chordata > Lepidosauria > Squamata > Rhineuridae > Rhineura > Rhineura floridana. Next base: position 67,697,703 of record NC_084480.1, on the reverse strand, counting down.
TAGTTCTCTCATAGCTGCCCTCCCCAGTCCTAGCCTTCTTCTGATTTCTTGACTATTGCCTCCATTTTGGTTAATGACTGTGCCAAGTTCAATGTCCTCATTGTCAACTTTAAAGTTATATAAATCTGTTGTCATTAGTCTTCTTGACATTCAGCTGTAGTCCTGCTTTGTGCTTTCCTCTAACTTTCATCAACATTTGTTTCAAATCTTTACTAGTTTCTGCTAGTAGTATGGTATCGTCTGCATAACTTATTGATATTTCTCCCTCCAATTTTCACACCTCCTTCATCTTGGTCCAGTTGTGCTTTCCGTATGATATGTTCTGTGTATAGATCAAATAAATAGGGTGATAACACCCCTGTCTCACACCCTTTCCGATTGGGAACCAATCAGTTTCTCCATATTCTGTCCTTGCAGGAGCCTCTTGTCCAGAGTATAGGTTGTGCACCAGGGCAATCAGATGCTGTGGCACCACAATTTATTTTAAAGCATTCCATAGTTTTCATGATCTACACCAATCAAAGGCTTTGCTGTAATCTATAAAGCATAGGGTGATTTTCTTCTGAAATTCCTTGCTCCGTTCCATTATCCAAAGTATGTTTGCGATATGATCTCTGGTGCCTCTTCCCTTTCTAAATCCAGCTTGGACGTCTGGCATTTCTTGCTCCATATATGGTAAGAGCCTTTGTTGTAGAATCTTGAACATTACTTTACTTGCATGGGATATTAAGGCAATAGTTCAATAATTACTGCATTTCCTGGGATCCCCTTTCTTTGGAATTGGGATGTATGTTGAACGCTTCCCATCTGTGGGCCATTGTTTAGTTTTCCATATTTCTTGACAAATTTTTGTCAAAATATGGACAGATTCAGACTTCGTAGCTTGTAGCAACTCTATTGGTATGCCATCTGTTCCTGGTGATTTGTTTCTTCCGAGTATTTTAAGAGCAGCTTTCACCTCACATGCTGAAATGTCTGGTTCTTCATCATATGGTTCCTCTGTGAATGAATCTGCCATCCTTTCATCTCTTTTATAGAGTTCTTCAGTGTATTGCTTCCATCTTCCTTGTATTTCATCTCGGTCAGTCAGTGTGTTCTCCTGTTGATTATTCAACATCCCTACTCTTGATTTAAATTTTCCTTTAATTTCTCTAATCTTTTGAAATAGGGCTCTTGTTCTACCCTTTTTGTTGTCCTCTTCAATTTCTGTACAATAACAATTGTAATAGTTCTCTTTGTCCCTACGTACTAGTCGCTGTATAGTTGCATTTAAGGTTCTAACCATGTTTCTATCTCCTTTTGCTTTTGCTTTCCTTCTCACTTTAACTATTTTAAGATTTACATCAGTCATCCACTGGGTCTTTCTCTCTCTTAACTAGAGGTATTGTCTTTTTGCATTCTTCCCTGATAATGTCTCTGACTTCACTCTATAGTTCTTCTGGTTCTCTGTCAACTAAGTTTAAAGCCTCAAACCTGTTCCTTATTTGATCTGTATATTCTTCTGGGATGTTGTTTAAATTGTATTTTGGCATTATGCTTGCTTTGTTGTTCTTCTTTAGCTTTACTCTGATTTTCGATATGACCAGTTCATGATCTGTACTGCAGTCTGGTCCTGGTCTTTTTTTTTGCAGAAAGTATGGAACTTCTCCATCTTCTGTTACAGTTATATAATCAATTTGATTCCTATATCGACCATTTGGTGATGTCTACATGTACACTCATCTTTTTGGTTGCTCAAAAACTGTGTTTGCAAGAAACAAATTATTGGCTTCACATAATTCAATAAGTCTCTTTCCTGCTTCATTTCTATCTCCTAAGTCCAATTTTCCCACAATTCCTAGTTCTTCTCTGTTCCCTACTTTTGCGTTCCAGTCCCCCATGATTATCAGCACATCTTGTTTTGGTGTGTGATCAATTTCTTCCTGTACTTCTGCATAAGTCCATGCTGAGGCTGCCTCTAGTGTTCTGGCTCAGGACTTAATAGCTTCCATGATGACCATGGGGCTGTCTCAAGTTGTCACTGGCCCAACGCATAGGGCAGGACACACCATTGACTTGGTTTTTGTCCAAATGGTGGAAGGGGTGGTCTGGAGATGGAGGGGTAGATATCACCCCATAGTCATGATCAGACCGCTTCCTGGTGAATTTTACTTATGAAGCGACCATTGCAACAACATCTACTGTAGTCCACAGTGAGGTGTCCAGTGTAACATCTGCTACAACCTTTTAAGGATGGTTTCAGTTGATGAAGCCTGATGAAATAGACAAGGTGTTTGCAATGATGGGCCAGGAACATATCCTCTCAACCCTTGCCCTTCTTGGCTTATTAAAGCTTGCCGAGGGAGGTTGACCAAGTGGATCCAGGGTGTGGTCAATGCATCATTGCGGGAGGGAGTGGTTCCAGCCACCTGAAAGAGACGGTGATCCGACCACTCCTGAAAAAGCCCACCCTGGACCCATTGGTTTGTGACAACTACCGACCGGTTGCAGATACCCCCTTTTTAGTAAAGGTGATTGAGAGGGTTGTGGCACAACAATTGAATGTTCTCTTGGATGAAACAGATTATCTTGACCCATTCCAGTCTGGGTTCATGCCTGGTTATGGGACTGAATTGGCTTTGGTCGCCCTGATGGATGACCTTCATCAGGAGAAGGACAGGGACAGTGCAACCCTGGTATTCCTACTTGATCTATCTGCTGGTTTTGATGCCACTGACCATGGTAACCCTCTGTGTCGACTTGGTAAGATGGGTATTGGAGGCACTGTTTTACATTTGTTCCGATCCTATCTCCAGGGTCTGCGGCTGTGTTGGAATTGTTTTTAATATGTTTTTAAACCTTTTCTTTTTTTAAAAAAAAAGTTTTTAAAGGTTTTTTAAAACAATGTTTTAAAATCTTTTTTAAAGAAATGTTTTTAAATATGTTTTATTTTAATGTATTTTAAAGTCTGTATTTATGATATTTTAAAGTATTTTTAGTGCTTCTGTTTGTCACCCTGGGCTCCTCTGGGAGGAAGGGTGGGATATAAATCAAATAAATAAATAAAAATGTCATAGTTGCACAGTCGTTGGAGCACAGCTGTTACAGCAGTGGTGTTGCTAGTAACTGAAGGGATGTAAGTTGTACTGTACCTGCCTGTTCCTTTCTGTTTTCTCTGTATTCTTAAAATGTTTCTTCTCCCTCTAAATAGAACCTATGGAAGGAATTAGCCTGGTGAACCTCTGCTCCCCCAACCCCTCTGCTCAGCAGAACAGATGTTAAGCTGGCTATCCTGTACAGGCATACCCCGCTTAACGTTGCTTCACTTAACGTTGCCTCGCTATAACGTACATGCTCCATACGTCCCCATACCCCACTTAACGTTCGCGCGCTTCGCAATAACATACACTTTATTGGCATGACGCCGCTGCCATCTAGTGGTGATTGCATGCAGTACAAGTGAAGACAATTGCTTCACTTAAAGTAGATTTTCACTTAAAGTATACTCTCCGGTCCCATTACGAACATTAAAGTGGGGTATGCCTGTAATTTCCTAGATTTCCCCTAGATTCACTTTTTTTTAAAAGTAACAGAGCACTATCCTTTGCCCCCCAAGTCCCCCAAACATTAGTATAGTGGCAAATTCAGAAGTCAGGATCCCTTCATGATAGTCACACGATGCCCCCTTGCAGTCATGCTCCCTTCTAAGATTATACAACAACCTCACAGCCCCTCCTGCCCTCTCCTCCTCCTACCCCATAACCCCATTTTCTTTCCTTCTCTCACCAGCTGCTCTTCCCTCCTGTCCCTACTCGTCCATTTCCCCTGATCTCAACTCCTCCTGCCCCATGTCATTTTTCTTTCTCTCTCCAACCCCTCATACTACCCCCTAATCCTCATACTCCTACTTCCCCCTCACACACATCTCTCCCTTGCATCACCTCTATACCCTTCCCCCTTCTCTTCCACCACCTCTCAAAGATGCCTCTAGGGCCTCCCATCCCTGCATGCTCCTCCTCGGCAGGGGCTGCTCCAGCTGCACTTGCTGGAGTGGAGGGAACAATGGTCTCTGAGGTGGGAATGGAGGAGTGGGAAGGAAGGAGGCTTTCTCTTGTGCACACACCTCAGGAAAAGGAAGATGTGCTGCCGCCGCCGCCACCACCATCACTGTCTGATGTGTCATGACTCAACTTGAGTGAGTGAGTAATGTGAAGTGAAGGGGGTGGGTGCTCCCTTGTCCTATGCGAGGCGGCAGCAGCTGCAGTGGTGCGCCTTCCTTCTCCTGAGGCGTGTGTGCAAGTGAAAGCCTTCCTCCTTCCCACCTCTTCTTTCTCACCTTAGAGGCCTGCCAGCCACCAGCAACTTCTATAACCCAGCAACACATCCAACAGCAGTGGCAGGTACTTCCTGGTACCCTGAAGGGCCAAGCCAGGACAAAGGGAAGGGGCTTGGCTAAGACCCACCTCCCCAAAAACTAACAGGACAGTGACCCCCTGCAATCCAGGATGAATACACCACTGCACCCAATCCATTGCTGTCAGACAATGCTTGGCAGGCTCTGGAAACTATAGTGTCCTGCCATTGAGTGGTGCCTCCAACTTCCTCAAATATATTTGTTCTCAATTTTTTAATATAGTTCAGTTCTTTTATCTGTCTCTCCCGCACATGCACGCACACATGAACATACACACACCTGCCTTTGCCTGTCTTTTTTCAGTCTCAGTTTTAAGTGTTAACTGCACTGCTATGGGATATGCACGTACACTTTCACTGCTGAGAGCAAAAGCTCTCTGACACAGATTTATTTTGTTTTTAAGTTAATCTGTACCTCACCCTATCCTAAAGGCATGGGGCAGGAAATAATCAATTTAAAGTGATTATTTCACAAATAGCGTTATTAAATTTACAGGTACCTACTAAACTGGTTTTCTGCATTTCCTTTTTAGGACAGAAAAATAAGACAAGTGCCATCTGGGTGTACCTTTACAATAGAAGCAAGGGATTTTTGCAATATGGAGTAAATTCTTCTTCTGTTTGTTGAAATAAATATGGAATAGTTAAAAATAGCAGTCAGAGTGCTAGCAGATGCTACATTGGGTTCCCCGCAGAGCTCTCCCAATGTATCTCAGTCTTGACCTATAACACTCCTGCTATTCCAGATTTGGACTTCTTCTGTGCAGAGACTGACATCACTTACCTGCTATTTTGGTTTTGTGATGTGGACATATATTCACTAAGGGCTCAAATGGAGGCTACAAAACTAATTTCCGCTCACAAGTTCAGCCAGCTTTGTGCCCAGAACTTTGTTAAAAAGGTTGCTGCATTAACAAGCAGCATCACCTTTTGGGTGTAATGAGTTAGGAAATGTGAAATAACCCTACAGCCTCTATCTATATTCCAGAAATAGCAAGAAATAAATCGACATTAAACATTATTCACAAGAGAAATGTCACTGTTTAAAAAAAGAGTGTTCTGAATTATCAGTGTGAAAGAAAGAAACCATCCTTAAAAACAAAGGGCAAACTTTTAACCATGGGGTAAATGTGTATTTCATACAGAATTCCTAAAATGCTTTAAACTAATGTCACACTTGAAATGGAAGCCACATCTCCAGTGCTCCTTGCCCTTTTTTATATATATAAAAAAGGTTGTCTGTCAAGCAATAACTACTAGAAAATAAATAAATAACTAAATAAAGATGTAAATACCTGGAGGATGTACTTCTCAGGAAATAACTTGTCCCTAAATAAACATGCTTAGAATTGGACTGTCAGTCTGTTTATTGACTATGGCTGTAATCCTGTGCATGCATACCTTGACTGAACTTAATGGAACTTGCTTCTGAACAGACAAGGGTAGGCTTGAACTTTTAGAGCCTGTTTATACAATCAATTAACCTGGGCACCAATCTTTGAACTCACTTCAGCCTATTACTTGTTCATAGGTGCAAGGATGAATCAGAAGCTGAATGGCATTAAAATAGAATTCAAATTTTCTGGCATCACCTATGAACCTTGATGTGCCTCTTTTTTTCCTTTTGATTTCAGTGGAATTGCATAACTGCCTGGCAGCCATTTTTAAAATGGAACCTCTACCAACCAATTGTTTATCATCTCTGATCACATAGTGACCATGGCCTTCTACATACCTGCTTCCTCAGTTGTTCAAGACAATCTGAGAGATGGTAAACACATCGCCACGGAGTACAACACAGACTACAGGGGGCTATGGACAATTTTAAACTGGACAACCCATGACAAGTAGTTGTGTGATTCCACCTTTAGTTTCTCTAAGAAATTGTGAAGTCCATCTGTACATCAACATGTGCAACAGACAACAGTTGAGAGGAAGTAAGCTGGTTCTGTGCATTTTTTAAAAAAAACTGAGTTTTCTCAGTCACTCTGTGTCTCACTCTGCTTCAGTCTGTAATTCAGGTTTTGAACCACTCTGTATTCCTCCAATGAAGCTCTGTATTCATTATAGTAGGGAATCTAAAAATGGTATAACTTCCCCCCTTTTGGCCAAAGTGGATGAAATGTACAGGAGCTCTTTGAGAGAGGATTAAGCTTGTCAAATTTCAGACAAAGAGGTCCATTTAAAACTTAAATGAAACTTTTTACTTTTTTTTAAAAAAAAACATCTGGTGTTGTGCTTAAACACAAACCAATGGAGGGTCCCCTGGCTTGCACTGGGGCCCTGGACCTGCACCCCTTACCAGCACCACTGAGCAAAAAGTTGAAATAGATTAAATGTGCAGTGGAATGAAAGTCTTTGGTGTCCTCCTAAAACTTGAGAGAGTTCCATAATCTGGGTGTCACCTCCAAAAAGGCCAGCTCTCCTTTCTCCTCTAAGCACATCTTCAAAGGTAACAGATGAGAGAACAGGGCCTCAGGTACTGAATGCCTTGTGTGACTGGGTTTATGTGGGAGGAGGGGTCTTCCTTCTAAACTGGTCCCAAGCCATTTGGGGCTATATAGATAATGATCAGCACTTTGAATTTTGCCCAGAATCGAATTGGAAGTCAACGCAAATGAAAAAGAACTGAAGTAAAGTGTTCTGGAAAAGCAAACACCAGAAAGCACTCTGGCCACTGCATTTTGCACCAGTTTGGAGTTTCCAAATAATCTTCAAGGGCAACCCCATTCAGAGCATTGCAGCGTTCCAGTCTTGATGTGACCAAGACATAAGTGTCATAGCCCAGAAGTTCATGTTACAGGAAATGGTGCAGAAGCTAAAGCTGAGCAGAGGCATTCCTGGCTTCAGCCACCACCTGAAGTCTGGGTCCAGGAGAGCTTCCAAACTACAGAACTGATTTTTAAGGGGAGTGCAACCCCATCCAGTACAGGACGCATCTCCAAGCTGAAGGGAGTTGACCCATCACTTCAGAGGACACCCATTTATTTAAAGCATTAAAATACAATTAGTAATAAAGTTAGTATTGGACTCGGCTAGACGCTTTTCTAATTTGCACAACTGGATTTTCTGCAGCATGTTTTACAGTGAATCAGTTGTTGCAATGGTTGCTTCATACATTTTGCTTCTGGTATTAGATGATTACAAAATGAATCCAACTTACCATCCTTTTTTTAATCTATAGATTAACCTCTCCCCAAGGTACTGATCATTTTTTCTTTTTCCCTAAAGCGTTTCCAGTTACGTTGGTATCACTCTTCCCCCAATTTTATTGCATATACTTTGAGAGTTATAGAAGGTGATATGAATTAATTTCAGACTTGGTTCTTTCCATTAATTTGTTGCTTCTTTCCTTTGTCATTTGGGCTTCCTGATGCTATCAGTCAGGTCCTAATTTGTTTGCACTAGTTGGTTTTTTTAAGTGCCCAAATCTTACTGTACATTACATAAACCACTTCTCTTTCTCTATTGGACCAAAAGGCCACCTGAGCCAAGAGTACCTAGTCAGATGTTCCAAGGCTTATTGTGGGTGATGACTTTCCTGGTCAAAAGCAGCCTTATATAACCAAGAAGAGCAACTTCTCAAGAAATCTTCAAGAAAATAAAATGTTTGAAGATAAAAGAAATGATAGTAAGACTGCACTGTTGCATGATTGTAATACCACCTGCCTGCAACTGCCCTCCTAACCTGCCCAGCCTAACAAAATGTCTGCAAAAATAAGCCCAAGCTGAGAGGTCAAGTAAGAGATATTATGTCCCATCCAGACCATTCCCACATTCTGAAGCCTCATGTCAAGGGAGACTAGGTCCCTCCCCCCACTCACACACATATACATTGGGCACCCCTGGAAGAGGGGAGAATTCATTAGTTTCTGGCTGACCTGAGACTCAGTGACAGTTCTGTCAGCCAGAATTCCTCTGTGTCTTTCCTTCCTTTGTCGCATGTGTGACTTATCACTCAGCTCATCTGCCTCCCCTTTTCTTCTGTGTCTCCTGGTGCTTTTCTTAGGGTAGAAACACACTCATTGTTCTGCCAGTTCCACAGCATGGTCAAAAGACTGAAGTGGAAGGTAGCAGAACACCCTTGGTCATCTTATAGATGACTGGATTGACTGGTGAGATCAGGGGGCTTTCTGCATGGGGTCCAGCCCACATCTGGTTCCAGTCTAAATATTGGCTTAGCAGAAGTTTAAAAAAGGGAGGGGAGACTCTGTGGGGGAGGTCCAAATAGTCCAATATGGACTGAGTGTTCAGTGGCCACATAATGCTGGCTGGCTGTTTAGAAGGGGTGTGTGGAAAACTGGGGGGATAAATAGACTACCCGGGGGGAAAAGCATTACTGGCTAACTCAAATCCTGAACAGTTGCACTCCACATTTTGTTGCATGTCTCAATTGTTTATAATCCAGTAACAAATTTGTGTTTCCCTGCTAGTCCCTGCTGGGCTCCTTTGGGAGGAAGGGCAGGATATAATTTTAATAAAATAAATAATAAACTACTATGAAGCACCAAATGGCATGACTCTCTCAGGGGTATATAAGAATGCTTTTCCCTTGAGTAAAACTCAAGAATTATGTTCTTTAGGAACCATTTTTATCTCCTGCCATTCATTAATGATGGTACAGATTGTTTTGACATTTCACGCATCATAATTAATAATTTAATAGACTGTAGAAACTGATAATCATTTCTTCTTTTTTAGGAAGAACCGATATATAATTCATGTAGGGCTGGGGAAAGATTCAGTTCAGATTGCATTTTAATTGCACTTCTCAAACCAACACATAACTGGAATGCAGCTATCCTTTGAAATTCAAACTCCTTCAAATTTTGCAATCAAAAACTGTATACATAAATGTGTCTATCAGGGTAAAGTGTGCATTAAAAAGCTATTGTTGTTGCTTTCCTTGCAAATGCCACCTAAAGTGACTTAGAACACTAATATTAATGGAAATATAACACCAGAACCCATTTTATAAGAAAAAATTGCTTGGAAAAAGGTGTATATTAGCAGTAACGTGCACTAAAAGACTGATAAATGTTTGTGAAGTCTTTTAAAAAAACAAACTGCAAATTGATGATGAACTGAACTTAAGAATGAAAAAATGAGAAACTTAAAGAAACCAAAATTGACTGATTCATCCATCCCTGAACATAATAAGGTCCTTCAGTGCTAGGGGTTTTTTTACTTCAGTTGTCCTCTTTTACAGCGGAGTTGTAAACTTTGGGAAACAAACATTTATCACTGAAATACCAGCAACTTATAATTTATAGTCATTACAATGAAAATGACTATTTTGAGTTTACTGCTTTCAGGAGGGGTTAGAAATAGATGTGATAAGTACTTAGAGCTAATGCATCTCTGCATACAGAAGTAGATTTAAGCCCGATTCAGTAGACAAGCAGCGTAATTTGAACTTGAGCACAGGAGAAACCTATTTCCTCAATTATTGATTTCAAGGTAATGTCAATACAAGGCAAATTCAGAGATTCAAAGAAATGGTCATGCCTTTGTATTCTAAACCAAATTTAAAACAACAAAAGAAGTTTCCATAGATGAGTTGCAACACTATTAAATGTCAAAGGCTAGTTTCATTGTTTCACTCATGCTAACCTCCCCCTCTCTGGGAAATTCTGGTGTTGCCCCTTCAAAAAAGAAACAACTGAATAGGGTTTATAATGCAATGAATATCAAGAAGAAATTGAAAAGGATTCAGAATTGTCTGTGAGCCTTTTTGCTTGCTACCAAATGTGTACAGTTCTTTCTCCAAACTACTGTTGTCTAACCTTTTTTTTTGTTAGACAAATGAACAGTCTTCCATGCATACACAGAAGCCCATGTATGTTTACATCCAATAAACACTGCACTTACAAAGCTGCCTTATATCAGCTCAGCCTATGTATCCATGTTTTAGTATTGTCTACTCTGACTGGCAGCAGCTATCCAGGGTCTTGTCACAATTCTTTGCCATCACAAGGAGGGGAGCTTCTAGATGACTTCTTTACTGAAGCATTCATCCTGATCTATTTGCAGGGAGGCTAGATGAGGATGCATCAAACAGGTGTTATCCCACACCTTCCAGTGCATTTTCCTTTCACTTTCCTTACTGCAAAAAGACCAATCTTTTGAGGAAGTGGGTTTGTTGTGCAAAGCCTCCCAAACCACTATGATGGTGAGACCTGCATTTTCTGGCATGTGCCTGAATCCCACCCAAAATAGTGACAGTTTGGAAGCACTCCACTGCCTGATTCCTTTAACTGGAGATGCCCAGGATTGAACCTGTGACTTTTTGCATCCAAGACGTGTACTCTAACTACTATGCTCTGGATATACTAGATAACTCAATTTATCCAGAGTGCTGCATGAGTGTATACACACCACATTTATAATGTGGCCGTTTGGTTGTGTTAATTTGATGCTTACTTTCATGAAGAACTTTGTGTCCCCTAGAATTGTTTGAGGAGGGCTATGCCTGGGAACAGAAGCTGTGTTGTTGCTTCTGCCAAGGGAATCATGCACAGAAATGCCATTCTGCTATTCAGGCATTCACCAGATAAAAGGTATTAATCTGTACATCCAAACTCTGGGCCTCAAAGGAATTGCTGGATTGTGGGAGAAAGGGGTGGGTGGCATATATGAACCTCTTTACTGGCGATGATATTGCTAGATGGATTAGAGACTTCAACCCCATTCAGCTTTTAGAATAACTGCTCTGTTTAACCTTGAAAAGTTGCTGGCATTTTTTCTATGCTTTTGTTTGCTTTCAGGAATTTACCTCCAGTTTAACATTAATCCTTTTATATCTCCTTCTTCATCTTTGCAATCTGCAAAGCAGGAGCATCAATTGGTCTGCACACGTTACTCTCTCAAAGCCTCCCATTTATAAACACAAAACATTTGGACTGGAAACAAAGTTGAGTTAAAATTATAATCAGCCCACGAACATTTTATCCATTTAGGTAACAAAACAAAAACCTAAACACATTCAAAGAGGACTTGTTGCATATTAAGTAGATACTTCATACAGGATGCTCAAAAACACTTATGGTTATCAGTATCACTAGCCTCAAGGTGACAGTTGTTTGCATCAAGAAGTGACATTCATTTCCACTTGAATTCTTTAGCATAGATTGGAAACATAATACCATCAATTTCTCTTAAAGAACTATGCAGAAGGGAAACTGAACTGGGCTCAGAATTATAGAACTAAAGTTATGACATGAGTCATAGCAATAGCAATGATAAACATTCCCCAAACATTTATTATAAGGTAAACAAGAGGAAACTGCAACAAAACTTTGCAGAGTGGAGTGCCCCTGTACAGCATTCCAGCCAGTCATATCTTTTCCCAAGATACTCTATTCCAATTTTTCTCCAGTGGGCCTTGGGCCACTTTTAGATGGGCCTCAGTGTCACAGCCTGCCCAGTGCATCCTCACTTGCCTGCCCTGCCCCTTAGCTGTGGCATAGTCCTTTGGTTGGACCAATGCCAGCACCAGCACTTCATTGCATGCTGAGTAAAGGCAGAAAGGAAGTTAGAAAGTGAAATAAATGGTTAATATTTATTAATAACACTAAATAAACTGGGAATTGAAAGGAAGAGGATAAAAAAAGAACACTGTCGTAGGAGGAAGAAGTTAATGTAAAAGGACCAGGGAGGGAGGATAAAAAAAAACTAGGGTGCAAGGTGGTTGTGAAAGGAGAATGGAAGAAGAAATCATAGGAGATGGGTAAAAATACTTTGAGAAGAATGTGAAGGTAAGGATGTAGAAAGGCAACAATTTCCATTCTGACCTGTGTTTGTCATAATCAGCACTGTTTCCATTCTGCTGCAGTTTCCACCAAATACCTTATTATTTGTCTCACTGTCTGCTATTTAATGTAACTTACAGAATTATTTATGTAAGCTATGTAATTTACATTCATTTCAAGATCAAAGAAATGACAAAACAATATAAAAATCATTAATGATGCACACTTAAAAAAATGATGTGAATGAATACCAATCATATTCACTTGACTGATTTCTGTTCCTGATCACAGAAAAATATGTGAACTGCCACAATTACCACTTCCTTTTCATAGGAATTCTCCAACATTTCTGTGTAGGAGTGGAATCTCTAAATCAGCAATTTCCGCATAAAATGGGGACACTGAGTCACAATACCTCCAGAGCAAATGCCTATACTTAACTTGAAGAAAGGTGAGGTATGGAAATATCTCTCACATGAAAAATGCTGTGGCAAAGAATTTAGTCTTTTCCAATAATAGATTAGATATCAGTAGAAGTGATGTCAGTAATAACAAGATGATTATGCCAATCTCTGCCTCCATTAGCTACCATTTTGTGATTGGCTCTTCTTCTGTGACTGGTGGGCCTCAGTAATTTTCAGCTATCTCAAGAGGGACCTATAGATAATAACTAAGTTTGAAAATCCCTGCTGTATTCAATTTTTTCCCCCTCCACTTCTAGGATTTTTTTCTTCAACAGATACTTGGTGTTCTGTGGTCACTAAGCAGTCTTCATTTAACGTTCAGGCCTCCCCCTTAGGAGTTTTTTCTCCCCTTCTCAAGGCTTGTGGTTCCCCCAGAATTGGTCTTTTTAAGTGAAAGTAGAAACTAGCTTAAAAGAAACACAGCTTTCCTGCATTGCAAACCATCAAAACACTGTAGCTCATCATGTTGGTTTCTCACAAAAATGTTCAGGAGTACTGTCATTGCAAGCTTATTCTGTGTTTTATATTGCCATTGAAAATATTGCTGCTTTAGTGCCTCTATGTGGTATTCTTGTTGTAAACTGTTTCAACTTGGCAATAATACACTGTAGCATTTGTTGTGCAGAGGTGACCTTACAATATAGACGTTATTTTGCATTAAAAGTACTCAAGTTCCAAATAATAAAGTCAGGCACATTTTTACCAAGTCTAAAAACAGGGGGATACAATGTTCTAAAAAAGAGGCTCTAATTACAGGAAAACAAAAACAAGGCTTATGTCATTTCCATGCCATACACTGTGTAGGTTTTCTTAATTTCTAGTTCTTTCAATAGTAATATTTTCCAAAATTATAGCAAATGTTATAGGAAAATTGAGCAGTGACCAGTGCAACATCAGTTTTAAAAAGACATAGCCTGAAATTTCCTGGATCCCTCTTTCTGGCTTAACTTTTATCCAGGTAAATTGGGAGAAGCATTCTTAAAGGCAGAAATACTAAAGGTACTGAAGAACAAGCCATGCTGAGGAAAAATTTACATGGCTTCTGCAAATGGTCGACCTATCTTCACATCTGTGTATGTTAACTGTTTCCTAGTAAGGCATAGGTCCCAGGTATAATCTAAAGATACATGAGACCACCATCTTGCTCAAGCTAAGCAGGGCTGGGTCTGGTCAGTGCCTGATGGGTGACTGCCTGAGAACCACATGTATGGTGCCTTGGGTTCCATGTTGGAAGAAAGGTGGGATATAAATGTAAGCAAATAAATAAAAATAATATAAATACCCATAGGAAACCTAAGATTCTGTAAATAATTCTGAATTACTTCAGTTCTGGTGCTTTATATGGAACTGAGACTGAATAAATCTCAGGTCACTGAAGTGTTGCAGCAGTGAAAAAGGTACAAGGAATTATGAGAAAAAAGAACTAAACATAAGTATAGTAATTAAGTTACATTAAATCAATGCTGTACCCACATTGAGATTTCTGTGTGCAATAGTACACTCCACCTCAAAAAGAATAATGTAGAGCCAGGGTGGGGAACCTCCAGCCCATGGGCCTAATTAGTCCCGTCAGGGGTCCCAATTTGGCCCACAAGGCTGTTTTCCCTAGGCATGCCCACCTGTCCTGCACCTGTCATCATTGTTCCTTTGCAATCAGAGCTCGCTGATAGCACAGCAAGTTCCAGTGCTTATCCCCACAGCCCACCTTCACATGTTAATACCTAATTAGCTTTACGTGGGGCGGAGATAAGGAAAAACCCAAAGCAAGTTTTGAATCCAGTTTTTGGATGGTCCAAGGATTTGTATGGAGAGAGAGAAAGAGAGAGAGAGATGTGGGGGAGAAACTCATTCAGGATTTAACAACGGAAACAGTTGTTTGAGAAACGTTGGTTCCTTCTGCTTCTGTCGCTCTTTCGGCTTCAGCACAGGGCTACTGAAATTAAACTGAATGGCTCAGGCAAATAATTAGCCTCAGGAATTACCACATGACGTTGTGATGATCGGTGACATAAATGGCTTTTAATGATGAGACAAATTCATGGAGGAAAAGTCCACTGGTGACTATTAGCTGTGATAGCTAAAAATGCATCTTCCACATTCAGAGGAAATATATTTGTGATAATTGGATGCTTGGAGACAAACAAGGGATGTCTGTTATTAACTTGCCCTGCTTGCAAGCTTCCCAAGGGCATGTGGATGATGGACAGAGTGCTTAATGGACCTCTGGTCTGACCCAGCATTGTAGTGCTGATGTTCACATAATGTCTCACCTAAAATGCAATGTAGCTTAAAAACAATGATAGAATTTTTCAATTATATAGCATTTTGGCTGCTCAAAGTGCCTTTCATACTTGATTTTGCTCGCCTTTCTTAAAGTCCATCACACTCTAACAGGTTTATATCCTCTGGGTAGGAATAGCTATGAAATTCTGCTTTACAATGGAGTAATGCAATGATGCAGGCATTATACTACCATTGTGCCAGCAGTGTGGCACATTGTTGTGCAAAGCTAGTGTAACCTCTATGCTGGTGGGATACTGCCAGCTCATAGAGAAAACCTGGGTGAGTCAGGAGCACTAGCAAAGGGAGGGGTGGTGACCCAGTGAGGTTCCTGTTAATATGCTGATAAACCAAGCAGTGCTGTTGGCATGCAGTGCGTGGGAGGTAGGAAAAAACTGAGAAAATAATCTGCCAGGGTAACAAGCAGTAGGCCCTGCAATCAACCAAATGGAAAGTGTAACTGGACGAGATGAAGGGGGACTGGGTGAAATGAGAAACAGAATGAGGCTATTGGTTCATGCACAATTCACTAGAGTTGGCTAATGTTTTCCTGTATCTCTGGCCCAGGTCCCTTTCTGTCTCCAGGGAGCAGCTCTGGGTCCATATGTTGTTGACTATGCACTATTTTACTATGCTGTTCTTCCACATTTAGATGGGAACCCTCAGTGTGAAGAAAGGAGGTGGGTGTTGTGTTGGAGATGAACAACTTCGCCACCTTTCCCCTCCCCTTCCTCCTCCTCCTCGTGCTGTCTTTTGAATGCCTCCAATACCACACGGAGCAAGCAGACACGGGCAGGGCTGCTTACCAGAAGCTGAAAACTGCTGACTGAAAGTAACCTCCATTTTTTCTTTCTGACTTCCTAATCTGTGCTTGTACCACTATGTATCTGAAGTCTTTGTGAGTAAGCTTTTTTATATACTTTACTGTAGAAAGTGTGATAGCTTTATGCTGCTAGACTGTGAGCCAGTACAAAGGGTGTGGAGAGTGGGACTGGTTATTGCTCGTTCCTTTTTTTAATATGAAGGCATCATCGTGGATTACTTTTCTATCTGCCCCTGTGGCTCTGTGGTTATGGTGAGAAGGCCTGCATTCTGGTCCAGCCATGTTTCCCTTGTAAAATGCGTGTAAGCAGTGCTTTGTGAAGGTCTCATTTACATCTCCCAGTGGTGGGAACTGAACCCAAAATTGCCTTTCTCTCCATTGCATTGCTCTTCCCCACTGAGCAGCCATGCAACTACAATATTCCCTTTTGTGAGCTTGCTCGTGTTGTGTACATTTTTGCTTGTCCGATTTTCCTTTCTTATGTCAAATGCATTCTCTTGTCAAATGGTACTACTGAGCAACTTAATCCCTTCTCCAGCTGGCAGTTGTGGCCTACAAAGTACTTCTCCTACCTACCTTCCGTAAGAAGGTCTTTTACCTACACAGTGGGTAGGTCCTAAAGAGCTATAAAATGGATTCACTATTGTGACTGGATTGACAGAGCTGCCTTTCCCTGTCTAACCCTGGCTGACATTTTACAGGCTGCTTTCAGGCTGACAGAGATTTCAAACCCTCTCTGAGAGTAGTCCTAAGGTTTTTGGCTGCAGGTGTCAGGAGATGACCTCGTAACTGCTGAATGATGGGAAATACTGTGGCTCTTCGTGGAGTAGTGTATGTGCAGTAGGGGAAAGAGGGTGTGGGGGATAGGTTGTGTGATGTCATCATGCATCCCTGCCATTGCAACACATTCATTGATGGCATCCCTACATTGGTACTCCATGGGCAAGATCAATGTGCACTGTTAACATTGGTGGGCCAGAGCTTGGAAAAGCTACTTTTTAAAACTACAACTCCCATCAGTCCCAGCCAGCATGGCCACTGGATTGGGCTGATGGGAGTTGTAGTTCAAAAAAGTAACTTTTCCAAGCTCTGTGGTGGGCTATGACAGAGTTAAGAGGGATGCTTCTTGAAGTGACTGCAAGTGTCACTGCATAATTTCTTCTTTCTTCTGGTATTGTTTTGCTTTCCATGCTGCTGCTGATAGTACACAGGATTGTGACTCCATTACAAGTAATGCCAGGATAGCAGGACTCTAAGACCAGCCTGTGTGTCACCTAAAAGAAAAAAAATACTATCACACAATCAAATGTCTTATGCAAAAGAGAAAAGGGGGGTTGCAACAACTTTCTGAAATATTATTCCTGAAATATCATCATTTCTTCCATTTACATATTACGTTTCTGTACACAAAAGGACATCTGACACATGGAAAGCTCAAATCTTACTTTGAAATAGAAACAAAAAAACTAGGGGGTGGGGGAAAGGGGGTCCAGTTTGTTAAAAGTCAGAACACACGACAACACCACTAGTTAAAATTGCTGAAATGTAACTGGGAAAATGTTGGTTTCTAAAGTACATATTTGTGTCTTATGAATAGGAGATGCACTGCCCTGGAGATCTATGTCATATATTTCCTCACAGAACAAGCACAGCATAAGAAGAGGGGCAGCTGCAGTGCACATTTCCTCATGGATTCCTGGGTTCATGTAGGATGAATTATCCTCTGTCCAGGAGAGCTAATCTACCATTGTCATGTGCCAGCATGTTCATTCTTTCAGTTTGCCAATAACAGTACTGACAGTGATGCTAGCAGAGTAAGAGAAGGATTTCTTCACCCTATAAAAATTTGACCCGCACTGACATTCGCTTTATTTAAACCTATATTAAGTGTAGATGCTGGAAAATTCTATGGAAACACCAATTTAGGCAGGGGGGCCTGGAGTTTGGCAAAAGGAAAATGTTCCAAATCTCATGATAATTCCGAATACAGAACAATTGAAACGTGAATTGTTTAGAGCAGAGATAAGCAAAGCAGTGCTCTCCAGATGTTCTGGACTATATCTCTCATCATCCCTTTCCTAGCTAGGCTGCCTGGGGCTGATAGGAGTTGTACTTCACAGCACCTGGAGAGCACCATGTTGCCGACTCGTAATTTAGACCAATTAGCACTTCATCTTTTAGCCACATAGATGTTTCGGTGGAGGGCAAGCAGAGAAAAAAATATACATCATATCAAGGTATAATATTTTTACAAAAGGTATGTGTATTTTTGTTTATAGCTATATCCTGGAGGATCTGTGTATGTTTAAACCACACCAGTTGCTGGGAATCCAAAGCAGGGAGAGTGCTGTTGCACTCAGGTCCTGCTTGCTGGCTTCCCATAGGCATCTCATTGGCCACTGGAAGAATAAGATGCTGGACTAGATGGGCCTTTAGCCTGATCCAGCTGGGCTCTTCTTGCCTATCAGTTGTGTTTGGTAGTGGTTATAGGATTGGGCTGTGTAGTATAAAATGACTTTGTCCATTTCATCTTATCTGGATCACCTGAAATAATTCAACAGTGGATGTGAGGCATGAGCTCTTTATTGCTGCAGGGATATGGAGTTTCTATTATTCTTGTATGCACAGCAGTGATCCTCTATAAGAGGGATATTTATTAATTATTATTATTATTATTATTATTTAATTTGTATGCCTCTTCATACTTCAAAAGAAGCCTCTAACTGTTTACAGTATATTTTTTAAAAATCACAAATACAATAAAAACAAAATTGCACATTTAAAACAATACAAAACATTTTAAAAATCTTCTTAAACATCAATACTAAAACAACTATCATGGTAATCACAGTAACTACTGGCAGATAAAAGCATAAAAATACAACAGAGACAACCAGCCCCACTTTCTAACGACACAAGCATGTATGTACATGTAGCAGCATCACTCCCATTTCTGCTGCTACCTCCCCAACTTATGCTCTCACTGAAAGATGGGGCACAGCTACACACTCCCCACCCCTGGAGCTCCCTCTTCTCATCAGGGAGTACCCACAATCATTCCTCCCCCACACAAAACCCATAATAACAAAAACAACACAGAGTTGATAATCCTGAGGATAATCCAAAATGGTTGATCCGCTGTAGCACTGATTGAATGCCCATGGGCTGGGATTTAGAGATGCATCCTGTTGGAACCATCCAATGACTACACTTTTCTTCCCCACCAGTGAGCTGGCATACTCCTTATAGGCTAGCATCCTGTGCTCAGGCTGCTCACCCTCAGCTGAGCGCCCTTTTGCTCTCTCCCTCTGGCTCGCACCAACAGCTCGCACTCTGCCCAGGCATGAGTCTAAATACTGTAGATACCTGGATAGGGGGGAAAAACCCACAGCCTTCAGTCATGCTGCCTAATTATATCTGGTCTTAGTTATATAGATATGGTTATTATGGTATGGCTATATTATGGTATTGCTTTATTGCAAACAGTGTGCTTTATCATTTATCCATTCCTGAAATATTTAGATAGGGGCAGGCTATCAATATTTTAATAAACAAATGAAATCTTCCAAAGCCAGAAAAGGTCTCCAAATTATGTTTCAGATTCTTGAACAAAAGTGTACCTTTTGAGAGCTGTGCATATATTTTCAGATCTAGTTAGAACCACTGCTGACTGTTTTAACTAAATGTATAGATTGGAAAGCAATGGATGGTGGTAATTGGGGAAAATGATTTATCTTCCAGGACATACAGCAAGTACCATATTGCCAGTTCCATCTGAGACATGATTTGTCTTGGAAAAAAAACCTTTCCACTCTCAGGTTGCTGGTGCAGCTAGAAACTCAGATGAAAAATTAGCTAACAAATAGTCCCCAAGACACATTCGTTCAAAACCTGCTTCATCTTCAATGGACACCTAAGGAGAAACTAGTTAAAGGCTTGACAGATTCAACACATGGCAAGCATCTTTTGCCAGTAATACTTTAAGTTTACACTTTCTTTTCCAGCTTAGAACAAGCACCAGGTTAAAAACAAAAATATTCTCATCTTTAATTCCATGCTACACTTTTCTCAGTGAGAACATTTTTGTTTTTAACCTGGTGATTGTTCTAAGCTGGAAAAGAAAATGTGATGGATAATCAGAATGGTTAATAAACAATAGCCCTTTCAGAGAACAAATCTTTGTAAGAGTCAATTGCTTTTATGGATGCAGCTATATTTTAAAGAGAAGCTCACCAAAATAGCTGTTTTCTTTCGCTATATTACTGATCACCAAAGAATACAGCAAGAGATCATGGAGAAGGGAGTCAGAATTAGGCCACCATAATTGATGAGACACCAAACTGAGAACATAACCCATCTTTGCAACCTGCTTGGGTGTTTTTCATTTGTTTGTTTTGTAGTCCTGGGCAGGTGGAAGAAAACAGGAGCCACCACTCATGGGAGGTGGGCTGCATTCAGGTTGGTGAGTCACAAAGTATATCTGGTACTTGGTACATAGTATAATACAAAGAATTTTGAAATGGCATCAATGAGCAGGGGCTCCTAAACTGTGGTGTGTGGACCACCTGTGGTCCGTAATTTCATTGAAGTGGTCCACTGTGTGTTTGGATTTGTGGTTGATGATGGGAGACAGCACATCCATCACACTGAATAGTCATATTGATTTTAATTGCATTTTATTGCATCTGTTATTTCTTATATTATATTTGATTGCATTACAATTTGAATTTTATGGAATTACAACTACTACAACAAGCAGAAAAATAATTTAGTGGTCCATTAAGACTCTCAGCAATGTTTCAGTGGTCCATGGAGGAAAATGTTTGGGAGCCATTGCATTAGACTATATAAGAGAGAGAATAATTCACTAATAGGCAAAAAACCTTGCAGTTTAAGAATGTACCTATAGCGCACAGATATTTCTATCAAACTTTTAAAAGCAGGGAAATTGGGCAGCTATAGTGAATGCACCAGGGGAGCAGGAGACCTGACCTCCTCTCTGAGATATTGTACTGCCCTACAAAGTTGTCAAAATGTAAACATAATTTGGGTTGGTCTTTCATGGTCCAATCCACTTCCTGTGTAGCTTGGAAGAATTTGATGAGCTTCATGGCTGTGTGAGGATTCGAACCCTGGCCTCCCAGGTCATAGTCCAACACTGACCTGGGGGAGGGGCAGGGAGGATAGGAGGAGGGGGGAGGGGAGGAGATTGGGTGGGTGGGCACTGGGCAGAGGAGAAGCTCCTTTCCAAAAGGAAAACATTGTGAACAGTATCATTGCTTTTCAGCGTTTCCCCCACCTTTTTATTCTGCAGCAGGCACATGTAGCCTGCCACCCAAATTTAAACCAAAGCTGTCCCTGACCACATCCACACCAGGCCTTTATTTCACTTTGGACAGTCATGGCTTCTCTCAAAGAATCTGGGAAGTGTAGTTAGTGAAGGGTTCTGAGGAGACGCCCTGTTCCCCTCATAGACCTTCAATCAGAGTGGCTGACTGTTAAACCATTCTGGCCACTGGAACTCTGTCAGGGGGATAGGAGTCTCCTCTCAGCACCCTTCACAAACTACACTTCCCAGGATTCTTTGGGGGAAGCCATGACTGTCTCAAGTGAAATAAAGGTCAGGTGTGGGTGTGGCCCCCTGATTACCCAAGACAAGCAGCTGGGAGTCTGGCTTTTAGAACACTGACAGTTCGTTCTCACTGAGCATGCCCAACACTATCATAGGGTTCCAGCCAACATTTCTTAAATTAATTAAAAATCAGCCAGGCATTTTTTAAACTTTTAAATTGCAGAAGATGAAGGTCAGAGTATGGGGCAACGTCAGTAAGAGGATTACAGGTACTCTGTGAACATGGCTGGTTTTTAATTAATTTCAACAGATTATGAGAACTCTGAGAGAGAAAAATCCAAAAGGGCTCTGGGGTTTTCTCTCTCTCTCTCTTTAGACTTTGAACTCTCAATTCATTCTGACTGTTTTGTGTATCACCATGAAAATTGAGAGGGTTGTTAAGCAAGCGTTTCTGAGTTCAGGACTATAAGTTTGTAAGGTTTTGTTTTGAAATGAGCTTATGGGAAGCATCAGAATGGCATGAGGATATTTTCAATTTAACATTGCGGAATGTAAAAAATCCACGCTGGCTATAGTATACAGCCACTCTTGTGGCTGTATAATAAATAGGGCTGGGTCACAGTACCTTAAGTTAAGCTAAGCTGCTGATCCAAGACTGCCATTTGCAAACAAATGCAAATTGGAATAATGGAAAGTCATCACTATAATTTTGTTTCCATGGCTATAGTATCCCTTGTTTGCAAAGCGCTAAATAAACAGGCTCCTGAGCACAACCAAGCCACTGCTTGGGATGGCACCTCAGTTTGTTTAAAGAAAAGCAGGGGGAGACACACAACCACCCTTGCCACCTTGTAAAAAAATAAGAATCCTCCCGACATCCAAAAGTCATGTGACTCCCCCCCCTCCAGTCCCTGATTCTTTGCCCAACATTGTGGGGAATGAATAACTCCACATATTGCAGGGGGGGTTAATTCAGCCCCAGTTTTTTTAAAAATACAAACACCACAGATGAAGTCAGTGGGACCCATGAATAATGTAAGAAATAGTGGACATTATTATTGGAAATAGCAATACAATGTGAGCTACTACTTTCCTTCATTTCCCTATCAATATATATCTCATTATACTCTTCCTCACTAGTGAGAAGTTTTAGAGGTAGTGTTTTGTTTCACTGGAAACTTTAACGTGATTACTTGGGTCTATTTATAAATATTCAAGTTGAGCAGAGATGGATACAGACAGCATAGCACTCCTTCATCAGCAGATCTCCAGAGAGACACCCCAGCAGATCCAAGATGCTTTTCAGATGTACAGCAGCAGTTTTTCCTGCCCCCATTTGTCTCAAAACCAAGTCTCTGTCTCTTTCATTCTTAAACAAAGGCTTTTTTTTGTCCTTTTTGTACACAGATACCTACTTCAGAGAATGTCCAACTGAAAAAAGAAGGGCATGCCCTCAACCCAAATGATTTCCACCATTCGGAAACTCAAGGACATCACAGCTATGTCTTCACTTTTCAAAGCAATTAGCCAGCAATCTGCCTATCAAAAGAAAGGCATGGCAAAAGTTGCAGGTCTGATTAATATTCATAGCACTATATTTATATTCCTCCTCACCTCTTTTGAGCATGTAATCAAAGCATTCACTCTGTGAAATCAGAGTGTTGGACTTTGGCCTAATCCAGCAGGTCTCTTCTTATATTCTTGTTAAACAGATGTGTTATTCCCCCACGATCCCAGCATGGCGCTGACAAAGGTTCACAAGATGTTCAGTGGATTGACTCTGTTACCATATTGATTCTTATTGCATAGCTCATTTGGCCCATTTGCAGTTTAGAGGGGGTGAAACATCAAAAAATAGTGTTCCCTCCACCTGCACTCTGAAGTCA
This sequence comes from Rhineura floridana, assembly GCF_030035675.1. Lineage (NCBI taxonomy): Eukaryota > Metazoa > Chordata > Lepidosauria > Squamata > Rhineuridae > Rhineura > Rhineura floridana. The sequence continues at coordinate 67,674,535 of NC_084480.1, read as the reverse complement.
TAATGCCCACTGATTTTATCACCTCAAGATTCTACCACCATTGCAGTTCGTGTGTACAGCAGACCTCACATGCAGAAATAACTGTCACATAGAGTTGCAGCCCAAGCAAACAACTCCTACAACTCAGTGCTCATAATAATGTTCTGCATGTCTCTAGCATATGACATCCAAGATCTTAAATAGTTTAAAAGTAATTAGCTAATTAATCCCAACAACATCCCTGCGCAACTGGTGAGGGATATTTAGAGACTAATTCACCCACCAGTGGAACATACAGCTTCTCTAAGGGGCCTCCACAGCAGCTGCTTAATAATACTCAGCAGAACAATACAGCACTGAAGGTCCAATCCTGCATGGAGGAAAGAGCCTTGACTCATCAAGTTTTTTAGCATTGCTAAGAATACAGGGTTGAATGCACTTTAAAGATAAATGGGCTCAAGAGAAATTTGTTCTGTGCAGAACAGAAGGCAGGCATTGGAAAGCAGAATACAAAAACAATGCAAAGTGTTGTTGAGGTTTTATATGATAAATATAATTTGGAGAATGAACCCAGTGAAGTTGTTAATATACTAAATTCTATCACTTTCTAACACAAGATTTTTGCACTTATATATTAGGGGCAGAGTACACATTTCTCTTGGATGTACTGTTAATTGATCTCAATGGGACGTAATTCCAAGTAAGCATTCATATGATCAGGTTGCCTGGCTTTAATCCTGTGCACATTAACTTGGGAGAAAGTGCCATTAAACTCACTTGAAATATATGACAGGGTTTTCTAAATGTTTCCATGGTTTAGAGTGATATCTGCAAATGATCTAGAGCAGTGGTTCCCAAACTTTTTCCCCCACAGACCACTTGAAAATTGCTGAGCATTTTGTGGACCACATAATGATTTTTCTGCCTGTTGTAGCAATAGAAATCATTTATATATTAAATCATTTATATATTATATATGAAATAAAAGAAAGAATAAAAGGAATAAAAGGAATAAATATACAATTAAATAAATGAAAGAAACAATAAATATACAATTAAAAATCAATAGGAATATTAAGAGTGATGGACATGCTGCCTATCATCTTCAACTGCAAATCCACATATATGCTGTTGACCAACTGAATCACAGAACACTGGTGGTCCATGGACCACTGTTTGGGAAACTGATATAGACCATTTTCTCAAACAGTGGTCCAGGACCCACCTGGCTGGCAGGCACTTGGGAACCCCACGCAAGAGATTTTGACAGGTGGGTGAGACAACTCACCTATCAATCATATGATGTCTTAATAATGTAATGTGGTTGATAGGTGGGCAGCCCTGATAAGGCCAGTCCTGATAAGGTTCTGGCCCATGGAGCCAAATTGTTCCCCATCTCTGACAGAGCCTCTGGATCAGCAAATTCAGCCTAAAATGGCGATGCTGAGTCACACCACCTCCAAAGCAAATGTCTGTCCTTAGGTTGAGGAAAGCTAAGCTATGGAATTCCCTGCCATAAGGAGAACACTATGACAAAGAATTTAGCCACTTCCAAAGATGGGTATCAGTAGAAAATGATGTCAGTAATTGCCAGCTGATTATGCCAAACTCTCTCTCCATCTGCTACCATTTTATGACTCTTACAACAAACCTTTTAAGTGGAGATTTTTATCCCAGTCTTTGTCTGTATTGGCCTATAAATTGTATTTACATATTATTTATTTTTATGTTTGTTGATGTTTTTATTGTTGATATTTAATTCTTAAATTGCTTTGGGATATTTCATGGGAAGCAATCCATAAATGAAATTGATAGACCCAGATAATTGCACACCTCCAAATTTTAGGATGTTTTCAGCTCAAAACTGTATCAAAATGGTTTAAATTAGTTTAGATGTGTTTAGAAATGTGTATTTGAGAGAAAATACATTTTAATAAAATACTTTTTTAAAAAAAAATGCATTTAAAATGTATCTTTAAAGGTGGGTTATGTGGATTTTTTTTAAAAAAAAGTCACAGAAATATGACAAAGCACACTTAATGAGTGAAAAATTGAGGATGATACGTACTGGAAGTAGGCTGATCTGACCAACCCATCCCTGGTTGCTAGCACCCTGAAACATCAGGAAGATCCAAATATAAACCAAAGCAAAACTTATTAACCTCCCCCTCAAAGTCACTTGAAAAATAAATATAAAATGAATGGCACACATCAATTTTAAAATGTTTGTGAGGAGAAGGTTAAAGTATCTTCCCAGTTATTCTCTGAATAGCATCTGAATATTGAAAGGATCCTAAGGTATTCTAGTGATCTAAAATTCTAAGTAATACACTTCTTCTCTGTTTATTTCACAGCATGCACAAAGAGGCTGAACTGAATATAGTTCCACTTGCTATTATAAATAAAACATATCCTAAAGTGTAAATGTTTGACTTTGCAGCCAACATAATGTCCTTTTAAGATGGTTGTGCATGTAAATATGGTAGTTTTTTTAAAAAGAGAGAGAAAATCTAAAAGCAGTGTTTTCATTAATAATTCAGATAGTGAAGCCCACCTTACTGCTTATCCTTGATGTCTGTACAGGTCTATTTTCCCCCTTAAAATGTAAAGGTTCCACCGAGAAAACCCGCATCTTTTTAACACCTCACATTTAAGATAAGGCATTTTCCATGATTCCCAGTGTGACTGCTCATTTCACAGTTTTTCAGCTGCATGGTATGCAATGTGACTCTAACCCACCCTTCCTCTTCCCCTCTCTCTCACCCTTTGTGTGACATCATTCATGCAATCAGAAATTGGGTAAGTGGTTTCAAAAGTATAAATAACAGATGTGGGGCCTCAATCCAGATTAGGGGAAAGGGAAGGGAAGGGGGCTTTTACACTTTGTCCACTGCTGTAATCTCAGTCCAGATTGAGTAATCTGCCCCTACTATCTGCAATGAAAGGAAAGGTACCACTGGCACAACTGAGAATTCTTCCTGTGTAGATGAAGATTACGATTCATTCCTCATGTAAATCTCAAGATGATTTACAATAATACAATAAAAACAACTAAAAATCAGTTTAAAAACAATACAAATAAACACCAAAGGCAGAAATACAAATAATAGTATGTTGTTTTGGTTTTGTTCATCCAGCTGGAAAAATGTCTTCAACTGTTTCTAAAAAATACAAACATATCTCAACAAAACAGAGATAGCCCACTCTAAAAGCTATGCTCCGAGTTGCCTTGGAGTGAGCTTCTGGTATTCTAGAGTCTTCAAAGAGAAACTCTCCTGCAGAAATAAAGTGACCTACTGTGCATATAAAGGGATAAGACAGTCTCTTAAGTAACTTGGTCCCAAGCTATATAGGGTTTTGAATGTTAATACCAAAATCTTGAACTTTGCCTGGTAGAAGATTGGCAGCCAGTGCAGATCCTGTAGATAAGGTGTTATATGCTGGAATGGGGACATGGTGGGGAAACCCTTATCAGGACTGCAACTGGATCAAAGGGATAAAGCCCCCCTCCCTCTTCCCCCTCCACTAGAGTCCATATTGCCCCCAACTGCTAGGGGAAGGGCCATAGTTTAGTGCTGGACCATGTGCTATGCATGTAGAAGGTCCCAAATTCAATCCCTGACATCTCCACGTACGGCCGCCTGAAACCCTGAAGAGGTGCTGCCAGTCAGTGTAGACAACAGTGAACTGGATGGACCAATGGTTTGACTCAGCCTAAGGCAGCTTCCTATGTTTCTATACTATTTAGCATATAAAAACCATTCACACAAACATAAATTGTATGAATGGTGCAGTGTCACAGTTAGTTTGGCCTTTGTTCCTGTTGAGTAAGAAACCAACTGCAGCCAGTAGTTGACCACATGGCAAGTATACAATGGTAAGGTGTTGTCCTCTTTCCAATGCATGGGCCAGCCAAAAATTCACTTTGATTCCCTCTTGTTGACTGGCTTCTATCTGCTTTCAATGCATGAATGCTGCAGGTGCAAGTATTCTCTTATCAGACTTCAGCATCTGGCTATGATAACCAAATTCACTGTGGCAGGTGAAAGAGAAAGACCAATCATGAAAAAACAACAAGGCTCACTGCAAGGCCATCAATAAAAGGTGCAGGAAAGGGTCTTTCAGAGGTTCTCCTAGCATTTTATTTTCTCCTAAATTGCTCGGTCTAAACACCTGCACTCCATTTGGAGTTATTTGGTGTGATCTAAAATCCTTCAACACAAATCATGACTCTAAAATAAAATATGTAAGGGAAGCGGAGGGGGGTGGCCTGCTATCCTTTAAATACCTTATCCCTTTCCTCACCCCGCATTTGCAAAGGGAAAGAAATAAATGCTATCACAGCAGAGAGGAATTTCTTCAGTCCTCAGTCATTTTTGTTTAATGTTGAAAGTATACACGCAGCTTTGATCGTCCTACACTGTCTGTCCCTCTTTATTTCTTCCCCCAAAAGTTCTTGCTTTGTACTTTTGATAAAATGATAGATATTATGCACTGCTTTTAATGAAACCATTTTTTAAAACTGTAGGTTGAACCCCTGGCACATGTCCAAGCTATTTCAGACAGCCTGGAACTAATAGAAATGAATGAATTATTAGAGAACATCTGTGTAAATTATTCAGGATCAATCAGACCTGAATAGTTAGGGTTTTGCCTTGCATATGGGGGGGAGAGAAACCCTTCTTTATACCCTTAAGCTTAAGCGAAAGGCCCTTATGAAGCATGGTTTTCTGGTAATTCCTAGCACTCTGCAGCATTTTCCAGATAGCTTTGGAATTTGCGTGAGAAAGTCTCCTCCTTTTCTTGTCAATTAAAGCTTCTTAGGACCTGAAAAGGTCTACAACTCTCATCGCTCCTGACCATTGGCCTTGCTGGTTGGCCCTGGCCCTGGTGTGAGTTGTCCAAGAACATCTAAGGGCCACAGGGTGGGATGGGGGAGAAATTCAGTTCAGTTTGCATTTAAAGGCAAATACACCTAATTTGCACTTTTCAAAACAATACAAGAACTGAAACACCCCATCCTTTGAAATTTGCGCTTCTCCAAATTTTGCAGTGCATATACTAAGGTAAAATGTGTATAGAAGTGTATGTATTAGGGAAAATGACATACAAAGATGCATTGTATTCAGGGAAATTTCACTAATTTTCTGGGACTGGCAACCAAATGCTACAGTGTGAAGTACTCAATTACACCCCCCTCCAGTGTTCCATTACAGTAGGGCCCCGCTTTACAGCGCTTCACTTTACAGGGTTCCGCTAACACAGCGGTTGTCAATGGCAGAAAGGCCCCAATCCTACAGTGCTTGTTCCACTTTTATGGCATTTTTTGGCCGTCGGGTACCATTTTGGTAAATGTTAGTCAATGCATTCCGCTTTACAGCGGTTTTCGCTTTACAGCAGGGGTCCAGAACATAACCCGCTGTATGAGTGGGGCCCTACTGTACTACAGAGAGAGAGAGAGAGAGGGTGTCAATCAGCATTCCATGGGCACTAAATATGCTCAGTTCTCTTTGAGGAGTTTTGCTTTGGGTTTTGTCCCTTTCAGGATTTTTTCCATAGATTGTTGTACTTCCGCAAACCTCCAGATCCCCCCAAATCTGCAGATACACCTCCCTTTTGTGAAGGATGGTATCATTTTGGCTATGTACACAGCACAGCATTCAGCATCAGAAACAGAGGAAATATGATACCCCAAACTTCCATTTGAAAATCTACAAAGTAGCTAATAATCATTAAAATGCACACAATGTATTAAAACAACAATAATCCAAACGAAAGTAAGAAGGCAGCAAAACACCAGGAATAATTAACTGCTGCAAATAAATATAGAGCAATCTTATGCTGTTTATTCAGAAGTAGTTTCCACTGTGTTCAATAGAGCTTATTCCCAGGTAAGTGTGCATAGAATTGTTTTTGCAGTCCTAGTTTCTTAACTAAAGTGGTGATGTGAACATTCCATTAAGCCTCATTTCACGGCACATTTATGGATTACTCTCAAGTTTCTGAAGACAACAAGGCAAAGTTGTTAGCTATAGCCAAAAGGGAGGAGGAATCTAGCCATGTCCCAGGGCATCATCTGAAAGCACATGAGGTCACTGGAGGTCTAGGTCTGGTCAGTGCCTGAGCGGGTAACCACATAGGAACCATGCCGCCTTGGGTTCTGTGATGGGCAGGATATAAATGTAACAAATAAAAGTGCAAGATTGCCTAAAGTTAGGCCTGCAATGTTACTTTTTCAAGCAAGATTATTGTGAATAAATACTAGTGATACTTACAAGTCGCCATGATTGTCGTAATAATATTTATATACCTCTTAATGCCAAAATAGGCTTCTAAGCATTTTACAAGTATAAAAACCAATTACACAAGCATTAAAATATTAACATCAATAATTAAAATGCACAATAACATAATCTCATTAAAACATTGAAATATAAACATCCATAATTAAAAATGTGGAATAAAATACTCCCATTACAAAAACACAGTAATTGAAACAGGAGACGAAAAATACTAAGCCCCAAACAGTGGAACTGATAGATTGGAGCAACAAAACGAAACAAAACAAAACCACTTGTATAGCACCTTCACTCTTAATGACATAAGAGTGTTTCACTAGATTCAGCATGGTGCAATATGCAGCTCCTCATCAGAAGAAAAACAGGGCTAAAGACATCACTTGTTCACTTTCAGCATAGTCAATATACATTTAAGCATCCATGCATGGGACTATGCAGCCAGTGTAACTTATTAAGTGGGTAAGAAGTAGGCAAGTGGAATGGGAATATTAGGGCAGGGGGGATAGAGATTATTGAAAGGCTTTCTCCCTCAATGACTGCAATGGGTGAAAAACATTCTAGTGCAACACCGTATGAGTGATTTTATTTTTTTTTTGTCTTTAGACTCTTCTATTTCATATGATCCAGTCCCTAAGCTAATGCACTTTTTATTGCTGGACACTTTTTTCCCATTGCAGCTCCTTCCTTTGGGTGAATAAATTGTCTGGAGCTGCAGCTTTGTACATCACCACAAACCTCCTCAGTCTGGGTTGGGCAATGCTGAATGAGTCTGACAATCCATTTGCCATTAGCAGAGAGCTACTACAGACGGGGGGGGGATAGAAAGAGTGTTTTAAAAAAATTATGCCAATGGATCCATGCTGCTAAAGGGACAGTTTTTTCCTGTGACTACACCACTGGTGCCTAGCTGTTCAGTGTAGAAATCAGTGTATTTTTCAGTTAATACTTCTGCTTGTTTAGGGAAGCAGGGAGATCTTCATACATAAATTACCCTATGTGCCACAAATCCTATATATGTTGTTTATTCAGAATGGAGTCCAGCAGTGTTCAATGGCACTTGATCTCACCTAAGTGTAACAGAGTTGTGTATGTCTCCTCTTGCAGACTCCACTCCTTTTAAAATTTCTCAGTTCGTGGTGGTATGAACTGCTGTTTGACTCCTTGCTGAGGTTGATTTGTTTGTACAGCAGGAGAACACAGGAGAATTTAAGCATTCTGGAAGTTTCATCTTTGTTTCTTTATACCAAGAATGAATTGGTCGAGGTTTTTTCCCCCCACTTCGAACACAAAAAGAAAACCCATTTCTTCCTGCTCACATTTGAAGGCATAAACTAGGGAACCCCTGTCCTTAAGGCTCTATTAACTCTAGGTCTATTAACTTCCATTCTAGTTTACCTCAGTAAACTTGCTGTCTTCTCCCATCTCATCTCCAAATACTAAAAAAAAAATTAGAAAGGCACTGTAGGAAATGGTGGACATGACTCAATGGGCTTGCATAATCTCTACCAGTATTAATTTCAGAACCTGTTCAAGGAAGGAAATACACAATATTTTGGTCTCTCCAGTGATCTGTAACAATAACCAGATCATTAATGAGGGATGTGTGCTGTAAACCAGCATGATCAAACATACCTTGATGTATCATGACATTGAGGATCTGATTTTTCAAAGGATTAACAAAAATAATTTGTGTTTGGGAGTGCACGTTCTTCACATTTAAATGTATTTGTGTCATTCTGAATCATTAAAGTTTGGAAGCAGGTAACTGGAGATTAGGTTTCTGTTGTGTTTAATGAAATGCAGGTAGATAAGTGTCACATAGCATTAGTAATACAGCAGTAGTTTGCTTGGGCAAAATGAGCTCCGTGAACCTAACCAGTTCCAGGAAGAGTGGCACACAGCTCTTTTCTGTTGTTCACTGCTGCTTCCTGACATTGAAACTTCAAAAGGGATTGTTATTAGCTGTACCTCCTGTTATTTCCAGGTCCTTGATAGTCAGCCCAAATGTGGTCTACAGTTACTTCTTTCTAGAACAAGTCTGAGCACACTCTACATGGTTGCCAAGAGCCTTTCTTTATGAAATCCTTAACTTTTAGGATGATCTAAGCAGTCTTTGGCCCTCTAGATATTGTTGGACTCCATCTCCCTTCAGCTCCAGCCAGCATTGCCAATAGTCAGAGATGATGGGAGTTGTAGTCCAGCTACATCTATGCAGACACATGTTCCCCATCCTTGATCTAAGCACAATAGGGTGGATTATTATAATGTACTAATGTAAATTCTTGGTGGTGGTGGTGGAATCCTATACCCAGTATCAACCTTCCCCAACTTGGTGCCCTCCAGATGTTTTAGGCTACATCTCCCATCTGATGAGACTTCCAGTTTAAAATATCTAGCAGACACTGTGTTGGTGAAAGAAGCTCTATACAATTGTTATAGAACTTCATGTCTCACACTGAGCCCTAGGGACTATATTTCTAATATTTCTTGATGTGTCCAGCTTGTCAAGAACAAGGCCCAAAACTGGATCCCACTACACAGAGATCAATAAATGGATCAACAGCTGATGGTGGCTACTTATTTACAATGTGTGACATGGTGGCAATGCTGTAATAGCATTAATGCAAAGTAACTATTCTCACCCAGTGACCTCTGAAGATGTCAGGTATGGAAAGAATTAAAAGCTCTTCAAAGGATCCCCATTACCCCAATGAAGATGTTTCTGGAATCTATTTAAAAGTACCATCTGCAGTCTATACAGATAAGGTGCCATTTTCAGCCCATCCCACCAGAAAAATACTCCAGTGTTGTTTAATTTAGTTCATAGTTCCCCAGAATTTCAGAATTAAATGAGTTTCTTTCATTCTCCTCAAATTAAATGGCCTGATAGTACTAACCTAGTGGTATCAAAGCAATTGACCCAATGGTCAATTGTTCAGAAAGGTCATAATAACTGGGACCACCATCCAAGTCTTCTGAAGTCATGACTAGCCTTGAATGCCTACAGTCAGCAGCTGGTTGACTTGAAAGAGCAATAAAAGTTACACTGTATAATAAAAATTCACTCTAGGAGTGGCTTTCCTGTAACCCTCCAGATGTTGCTGGACTACAATTCCAATCATGCTGACTGGGGCTGATAGTAGTTGGAGTCCAAAAACATCTGGAGGACCACAGGTTAGCCATCCCTACATTAAAGTATTCAGTGATACCAAGAAAGGCAAGGCCTCTACAATCTACAATTGTAGTTCTACAATCTCTGGATTAGTCATCTAAGAATCAAACTACTGCTACTCATTCTATTGCAATAGGGATGGGGAACCTGTGGGTTTCCAGATGCTGCTGGACTACAACTTCTGTCATTCCTTACTTTCGGCAGTACTGGCTGGAACTGATGGAAGATGAAATCCAACATCTAGAGGGACAACGTTTCACCACCTCTTCATTACAAACTACTAATCCAAGTGGTTTGGCCTATTGAATTATGTTAAAGCAAATCTTTCGAAGAATATGTGCCATATATGGCAACTATTTCAGAGTGATTGAAACACACAAAAATAGCTCAAAAAAAATTGAACACCCAACAAATATCCTACAGAATTTCCAAGCTAAATATAATCGAGATTATTCCCACAGGTTATTTTCAGATGTAGGAATTATTCATGGAGATGGAGGGGGGACCCCCCTCTGTGCTTTTAACTTGTTTTGTGGGAATCAGCTTTCCAAATACTGAGTAATGTAGGGTTCCAGTAATGGAAGTTCATTTGTTTTGCCTCACAGCCTAAACAACCACAGAGATCACAAAACAAAATATATCCAGAACATATTGTTATGGGATTGAGGGTTGAGATAGATGATTTCTATGAGTCCCCTTCCATCCTCTGATTTGGAACCCTGTACACAGAAGTGGGCTCTGCAGCAGAGAAACCTACTCCACTGGTCAGCCTAATTTCCTTTGTTAATCTAATAGAGTGGCTAATGGGTTTGTCAAGTGCCCCCATTAACAAGTGTAAAAATCTGCCAGAGAGGCAATGTGGCCATTTAGAATTCTTTCAGGAGAAAGGCTCTCCTATCCCCCTCCCATCCTAGAACCAAGGAGAGGCTTGTGTATGTTTTAGTGTAGTCTGGAGAAGCGGGGAAGTAGGCAGACACAGAGAGGCTTGCTCTTTCCACCATGGCTTTGGGGTGCCTCCCTACAAGCCTGATGGAAAAGCAAGATCCACTGGACTGCTAATGCTGTGAACCCCTCCATCTTAAGTTCAGGTTGTGAATATGTGCAATAATAATAAAAAACATATATCCTATAAGACACCATAATCTCCGCTGACCTTTTTTCCACAAAAACCAAATGTGGGTAAGCACAAGAACCCCTGGAAGTCTCACACTGTTCAGAGATTGGGGGGGCACACAACAATATTTTAAACTTTTCATTGATCTGAAGCCCTGTAGCACAGAGTATAATTCAGCTCAGAATGACAAAAATGGGCATGACAGCAAATTGATGATGATGATGAATTGCTGGGAGGGGGAAGGAAATATAACATTAAAAGTTATCCTTAGCGTACTCAGCTGTAGGATCATAAAGAACTGGAGAAATGCTCTGTAAGCCTATGTACTTCCCTGGAAATGTTTTACATTTTGTACTTCCTCAGTCAAGCATTTGCCAGCTCTTTATACAATAATGTAAGCAGAGCATAGTTTTATTTTTCCAATACTTAGGTAACGTACACCCTCTAGTGGCACACTGGTGTATCTGTCACTGCTTAATTCCACACTGGAATTATTCTAGCTGCACAGTAATTTGGGGGTGATTACCCATCTTTCATGCATGGAGCTTAGTTACGTTTTAACTAAAGACAATGCTGTACAATAGGTGAACTCATTAATAACTGGAATACATTAACAGCTGAATTAGGTGGTTGTGAAAGCACTGGTGGACAAGCAAGGCTGTGCTTTCGTACGAATCCTGTTTTAATGAAGGTCATCAGCTCCACATTTATACAATATAGTTACTCATTTATAAGAAAAGAGGACTTACTGAGCCTCTTGGGACTGGGGGCCAGTGACCCTGCTTTACTTTGACCTGACACTAGCCTCAGTTCAGGTACAGCAGCTGCCATTGTTGCTATTGCAGCTGTAATGACCCTGGCCTAGACACCAGTGCTACATGGAGACCTTTGGGAAAGGGGTAGGTAGTGGACTGCTGGGGCTTTTGCTTTTGTCATCCTAGCTAAAAGTTGGGCCATAGGACTGGATTGTCTGATAGTTTTCATTTCAAAGTATAGTGTTTTGGTTTTGGTTTTGAAAGGCGCAACCGTTACAATATGCCCTAAAATGTTTTTCTTTGCATTGTTTCGTGGTTAGAGAACCTTTGGCTTTCCAGATGTTGCTGAACTACAACTCCCATCAGCCCCAGCAAGCATGGCCAATGGCCAGGGATGATGAGATTTGTTATTCAGCAACATCTGCAGGGCCGAAGGTTCCCCACCCATGGTTTATTTATATGGCAAAGCAGTGAAAAGTATATTGATGCTGCAAAAGATACAATAAAATACAATAATTCAATCCTCAAAACACTATAAGGCAGCAAAATCACAAAATACCTGATAGTGTCCTACTCACACAATGAAATGGCCAAATTAGGGCTGGCTCACTCATCCCAATAATCATCATTCTCCTCAGCCTTCAGCCCTGTTGTCACTATTCTATTCTCACTACATCGGAGGGAACAAACAGACCCTCTATGCACCCACCCACCCCTCTCATCTGTGCATTGCTCACATAGTAGGCATAATCAGAGCCAGCTCTATCATTAGGCAGAGTGATATGGCTGCCTTAGGCAGCAGATACTAGGTGGGGTGAGGGGTGGACAGACAGCAGCAAGATGTAGGGAGACCAAGGTGGTGTGCCATGTGGCTTTCCCATAAACCAGCCTGTTGCCCTCAGGTGCAATGGAAGACACTGTCCCATTACCAGTGTTGAGAAAAGACTCAAATGCTAGTCTGGTCAGCTTTTGTACATAGAATGGGAAGGGGAGCTATATTGTCCTTTGCCTTAAGTCAACAAAATGTCTTGGACTGGTCCTGGGCATTATTCTCTGTATGAGCTTAAAAAGACACTTTGTGTGTGTGGGTAATCAAAAAACAAAATTAATTCTCATCAGATTTAACCAAAAAAGAGGCAGAAAAGAAAATGGAGGGAAAGCAACATAACAGAAGCATCACACCAAATAAAAAATGCTTGTTCTCAAGCAGCCTACATTATTGACATCCGATAAGGGGACATTTTGGGTTTGCAGTTGCAGCCCAGGGAATTTCAAGGAGAAAGGCAGCTATGCTGAATCTAAAATTATGACCATAAAGGAAGAAAAGGGAACTCCTTCAAAGAACAGCTGTTCTACCTGGCATTCCCATTGCCTGCTCCACAATTTAATATTTGGCAATTGTAGCCTATTATTTATTATAATTACTGCTTGGTGTTTTAATTTTCAAGAACTCCCAACAAATGTCAGTGGTAATCAGTGCTCCTTTGTAATATACAAGTATGTAAACTTGCCAGGACCTGGCTAGAGTGAAGAGGGGAAAAAAGAGTTCCAGCCACATAGTTATGGTTACATTTCAAAGGAAGACACTGGTCTTGTTTTTATATTCCTGTTTTCAGGACCAGATTTAAAGAAATGGAGGCCACATTCACATCAGGCATTTATTTCACTATTATGCCACTTTAAACAGTCATGGCTTCCCCCAAAGAATCCTGGGAAGTATAGTTTGTGAAGGGTACTGAGAGAAGATCCGTATTCCCCTCACAGAGCTAAAATTGGGAAGAGGGGCTGATTATTAAGAAACTCTGAGAACTGTATCTCTGTCAGAGGAATAAGGATCTCCTAACAACTCTCAGCACCCTTCACAAACTACACTCCCCAGGATCCTTTGGGGAAAGCCTTGACTGTTTAAAGTGAAATAATAGTGGAATAAACATCTGGTGTGAATGTGGCCGGAGATTCTGTGCTTGACTGGGACCACATTCAAACCATGCATTTATTCCACTATTATTCCACTTTAAACAGTCATGGCTTCCCCCAGAGAGTCCTGGCAAGTGTAGTTTGTGAAGGATGCTGAGAGTTGTTAGGAGATGCCCTATTCCCCTCACAGAGCTGCAATTCCCAGAGTTCGCTGAGAAGAGGGGATGACTGTTAAACCACTCTGACATGCATGATATTAGGAAAAACTGCTTGCAAAAAAGTGTACATTAGTCAAAACTGCATACAAAAATGTGTTTATTGGGAGAAATTTGCTCTCAAACACTACAGAATTTTCATGAGGATTTTTTTTTTAAAAAAGTAAATTGCTTCAGAAATGTCAAGAACAAGATTCAAAAAATGAGAAACTGAGAGTACAGAAATTGACAGATCCTTCCATCCCTAATCTACTCTGAAGTAAATCCCACTATGTATAGTGGGGCTTACTCCCAAGGTATACATAGGATTAATAAGGCTGCAATTCTATACCCACTTACCTTGGAGTAAACCCCATTGAAGTCAATGTCTGGGTAGGATTAGATGATAAGACCTAAGGCTGCAGTCCTACAAACACCTGGGAGTCCCTCATGATGAACGTAATAGGACTTACCTCTGTGTAGACATGTATGGGATTGTTCTCCCCTTGAAAATCAGATTGGATCGTGCCCATTTAATAATAAAAAAGACTAAAGTTTTATGGTTATTTGTGAAAGAAGTAAGATACAAAGATAGCGAACATTTCAATGAAAGCTTGAGATCTTCTGGAAAACAATGAATATATTTCAAAAATTCAGGCTTTATCAAGCTTGGCCTGTGGTAATCTAGGTTTTAAATTAAAGCACAACCCATTTCAGATCAATATCATGAATTGATCTGTACACATTTCAAGCAGAATTGCTTTCTTTGGACTTTGAGTACTCAATGTGCACTGCAGTTAAAGCATCTTTTCTACATAATTAAATCCACGTTTGCTAGCTTTTCCACTATGCTTTCTTGAAATGGACTTTTAAAAGGCAGCAATATAAGTTTAAGCAAAAATTATATGCAATGATCAAACACTTCTTGAGATGGCTATCGCTGTTTTATAATACTGAAACACCATTTTGGGAGTCAGCACAATGAGTTTGTCTTCCTCCTTCTTTGTCACCTAGACAGCAAAATCTGTCTCTTTTCCTTTTCATATATTGTCCAGTGACCCCTAAGTGGCTAAAGACAAGACGGAAGTGTTGCTAGTTAAGGGGAAAACTGCGCCAGGGATAGGGTTGCAATCTATTCTGGATGGGATTGCACTCTCCTTGAAGGAGCAGGTCTGCAGTTTGGGAGTCCTCCTGGATCCTGCCCTGCTGCTTGAATATCAGGTGACTGCGGTAGCCAGGAGTGCTTTTGGCCAACTCAAACTGGTCTACCAGCTGCGTCCATTCCTGGAAGCAGTTGCCTTGGCCCACAGTGACACATGCATTGGTGATATCGAGGCTTGATTACTGTAACGCACTCTGTGTGGGGCTGCCTTTGAAAACGGTTTGGAAATTACAGTTGGTTGGTTCAAAATGCAGCGGCCAGAATGTGAATTGGAGCACGGCGTAGGCAGAATATCACCCCTATGCTTTATCTACTCCACTGGCTCCCAATTTGTTTCCAGGCCCAATTCAAAGAGCTGGTTCTGAACTTTAAAGCCCTAAACGGCCTTGGACTAATGTACCCGAGGGACTGCTTACACCCATATGTACCTGCCCGGGATTTAAGATCATCTGCCTCTGGTCTCCTCTGCGTGCCTGGAATGAAATATGTTAGACTGACAGGCACACAGGAGAAAGCCTTTTCAGCTGTGTCCCTCAAGCTTTGGAATACCCTACCCGAAAAAGCCTGCTCTGCTCCCTCCCTGATGGTTTTCTGGAGAGTTCTGAAAACCATCTTGTTCTGGAGAGCCTTTGGGAGGGACTGAAGGTAGAGCCTGAAACACCTTCTATTTTAATTTTACCCTTTAGTCCCTTCAGTACCATTCCCCTATATATGTGTATATTATATATATATATATATATATAAACGTAATTGTGATTAACAAAACAGAGGTTTTTATTGTATTAATGAAACGTTTCAGCTTCCGCCTTCATCAGCTGCCAACGTACAAATGCTGTTACCAAGGTGGCAGTTATAGAGCTTTGAGGATGGAATGCTCAGAGGGGCTTCATTTGCAGA
The DNA here is from genome assembly GCF_030035675.1 of Rhineura floridana. Taxonomy (NCBI): domain Eukaryota; kingdom Metazoa; phylum Chordata; class Lepidosauria; order Squamata; family Rhineuridae; genus Rhineura; species Rhineura floridana. The sequence continues at coordinate 67,659,046 of NC_084480.1, read as the reverse complement.
AGCTAAGTAGTGGTGGTACTGTCCTCCAGGTTCAGGCAATGTGGTGCCAGTGAGTCCATAGCATATATCCAAAAGTTCTCCCTTTTGGTCAATGCTGCTGGATCTAGTATTTTATGTATTTTAATTGTATTTTATGTATTTTAATTTATTTTAATGTTTTTGGGATCTTTATTGTGTACATTTTTATTATGTATGTGTTTGATTTTATTGTAAGCCATCCTGAGTGCTCTATTATAGGGTAGAAGGGTAGGATAAAAATATTTTAAATAAATACATGCATAAATTCTCCTGAGAGGCTGTAAGGTAACTTCAGGCTAGCCTAGAAAGATGAAAATTCGATATTCTCCCTCCAACCATTAATTTGAATTAGCATGGACAATTGGAAAATATCCTACATCGAGCTTCAATAACTAGATTTTGACAAGCCCTGCCTCTTTAGTAAGATATTTATTGGTCCATGTCACAAAGTACAGTGGGTCCCACTTTCCTCACTCCTGGGAGTTTTTTCCCTTTCAGTGGGTGGGAGTCCAGTACCCAAGAGATTTGTTTCAGGCTATGACAGCATGGGTTGTAGCTGCATCATGAGAAGAAGAGGAGGCAAGCTAACTTAACCTCTCCTGAGAAAGAGGAGACATGATAGAAGTGTATGCATGGCATGGAGAAGGTGAACAGAGAAAGGTTTTTCTCCCTCTCTCGTAACACTAGAACTCATGGACATCAAATGAAACTGAATGTTGGAAGATATAGTACAGAAAAAGAAAGTACTTCGTCACACAATACATAGATAAACTACAGAATTCACTCCCACAAGAGGCAGTGATGGCCACCACCTTGGATAGATTTAAAAGAGGATTAGACAAATTCTTAGAGGAAAAGGCTGTCAATGGCTACTAGCCATGATGTCTATGCTCTGCCTCCATAGGTGGGGGCAGTATGCTTCCAAATACCAGTTGCTGGAAACTGCAGGAGGGGAGAGTGCTCTTGCACTCAGGTTCTGCTTGCCAGTTCCCCATGGGTAATTGGTTGGCCACTGTGAAAACAGGATCCTGGAATAGATGGGCCATTGGCCTGATCCAGGAGGCTATTATTCTGTTCTTATGAGCTCCTCACTGATGCTACCAAGTGGAAATCTTTATTTCCTGGTTGCCTCTGCTAAAACAGCCCTATAACCCCTGCAACTTACCGACTCAACCAACTCCCTGTACTGGTAAGGCAATTTGGTATGGGATGAAAGTCAAGACAACAGACCAAGGTTAAACTAGCTACAAATTTAGATTGGTTTTGAAAGGTAGCAATGAAACAGTTAATTGAATTTTCACAGTTTTAGCAGTTAGCCAGAAGAGCAATTAGGATATGAAAGCAACATGGAAAAACACAACCATCTAAACTCAATAAAGCTCATCCTAGTCCATTCGCAGTGCAACATTCATTCTTCTATCCCTGGAGACTCTGCTTCAATAAAGGCAGCCCCACATACAGCACATTGCAGTAATCCAAGCTTGATATAATTAAGGCATATGTGACCATGATCAAGCCCTCCTCTGGAAATGGTTATAGTTGCCACACCAGCCTAAACTGGGCAATTTCCTTCCTGGCCCCAGCTGTCACCTGAAAATCCAGGAGCAAAATCAGGTCCAGGAGTATTTCCAAATAATGAACCTGATTTTTCAAAGAGAGTACACCAGTGGCCAAATAGGTAAAAAATTAAAATTGATCTATATAATCATATAAGCAAATAAACTGAGATTATAGTTATTCTAGAGAAGGTAATTCCACTGAAAAACTTTGGAGGAAAGATGCCGAATAAGATTGTCCAAAAAGTATATATTTTTTTTAGATTTCAGCTTGATCAGCTCTTGAAACTTCTACAATACATAGTGTCTAGTTAGCAAATCTACAATAGTGTTCTTTTGATTTGAAACAGCCGGTTCAAGAACTATCACATTCCCCTATTGGACAAATGTTATACATTTAATACAATAGATCCTGCTTGATTTGCAAGCACTGCCACCTGGTGTTGATAGCAAAGCTGTCTCAAGCTCAGTAGTTTACAGCGAAGTAGCCAGATCTGTAAGGAATAGGGTCATCATCATCATCAACATTGATTTTCTAAGTCATTTTCAGTGCAAGCTATTGTTACACATTCCCTTGCCAGCTGCTAATATAAGCATCTCTGCTTTGTGTTACTTTCACAGGTGATTAAACAGAATAATCATGATAGCAGTGATGATTTGCAATTTGTTAGTGTTTGTGTGCATTTAGAAAACATTTATAAACTGTAAAGTAAAACCACTAATCTGAGGTTTACCACAACTTTCTTGTGGGCTTCCCATAGGCATCTGGTTGGCCACTGTGAGAACAGGATGCTAGATTAGATAGGACATGGGCCTGATCCAGCAGGCACTTCTTATGCTCTTAAATTCTGCGCTATGTCCCACCTTCACAAATATGGCCTATAGCTCCATTAATGACATAATCCTTGGGGATTTTCTCCTCTTCAGACTCCACTAAGATTTCTGCAGAAATCTGTAGAAATACAAATCTGATTCTGGAGAGGTCTTTTCCCATGATTCATACTAGGATGCAAGAGCATATTTTTGTGAGTTCTCAAGAACATTTCCTACATTACAGTTTTAACACACTGAAGAGATCCCACAAGTCCCAAGTTGCAAATTATAATATGGGAAGGGTCAATAGCTGGCTGGGGAATTCATATATATGGTAGCTTCTTTTTCAAGCAGGGGCCAAAGAGTCACAGATTTGAGACCATCTGCAGCCCTGCTTTCACTGAGCAAAACTTCATCAACCCTAGTTCATCCTGCATGGTTTTTTCCAACTAGGATAATCATAGGCATAGTTCACAAGAGCTTGCCCCTGAATCCCCAAATCCCCAAACTTTCACCTGTTTAGACATCCACTGGAGAGCTTGGGCTCCACATGGTAGCCCCACCCCAAGCAACCCCATCCTTGCAGCTTCAGACCTTCATGAATTGAGCAGGAAGGTCTGAAGGCAGTATCTACACACATGTGCCTGAAGGGGCTTAGAATGTTGCATGTGATCGAGAACCCTGCGGAATCGATGTGTATGTTCAGTTGAATGCATAAAGCTTGTCCCTTCAGACCATTTCACTCTATCAGAAAAAGTCAGGGTGGAGCCATTGGGGGCACAGAGCCAGTACTCCCTCCATCTGTTCTAATCATGTATGGAGGTGAATGTCTGAACAGGGCTACTGATTTAGACCAATCCAAGTAACTGGGACTTCTTCTCAGCCCATACTCTACCGTTATCAATAAGAAACATGACTGCCGCTATCCTGCCTCACTCCTCCAGCATTCCTGGAGTTCCAGTAAACATTTCTCCAGCACTCTGCAGCATCCTACATCTTGGCACAGGAGGCAGTTGGAAGCCCTGCCCACCTAGCACTACCCAACCCTTTCTAATGATATCATTCTTGCCAGCACACATTGGCAATGGCACAACGTATGTGTAAGCAGAGTCCACTGTGTGCTTGAGCTACATAACAGAAAGCACCTCAAAAGCAAATTCACCCAATTGGTTCCTCAACATTAATAGGTGGTTTTTAGAGTCACTTCATCATAACATATCCACATGGAGAACAGTCATGTGAACAGATCTGTTTTGTACTTCCTGTCAGGGCCATGCTATGAGCAGCAGTCTGGAAAGCATCAAGAGTCAGGAACTGGTAGCCAGGACTGAAAAGCAATCAGGATCTAAGGACAACTAGGAAGCCAGGTCAGAGGACAAGCCAGAAATCAAGACCAAGGACCAACCAAGATCAGAAGGCAATCCAGAAGGCACGACCAGACAGCAAGCCAGGAGGCAGGTCTAGTCCTGTGCCAAATCCTCCAATTTCTCAAAACCTTTCTTCTCCTGTGAAAGATGCAACCATTTTTCTGCCTCCTTCTTGGGGTAATTTACAATTACAGTGCATGTGGGGATTTCAGTCTTTTCATTGCAGGGTGGCCAAGGGTGGTGCATGTATTTTTCTTTCCAGTTTACATTTCTCCAGCACTCTGCAGCCACCCTGTCTGCCCACACGTCCCAATTTGAAAAAGCTGCATGGGTGACTTTACTTCATGATGTCTTCCTTTGAGCTTTAGTTGAAGCACAGACACTAAGGGAGGCTGCACAGTGCAGACTACTGATGAGATGATTTGCAGAATGAAAGGATAGCTACAAACACCCCTCAGCCACCACAAAAATAAGATAAGCGTGTCAAAAGCTCAGCACCTCAGCCATGAGAATTTCACTTACATTTTCCCTCCCCTTTGATCATTTTTAAATGCAGTTTCTTTTCTCATTAACTGATGGGGAATAACAACAACAACAACAACAACAAGAAGACATGTCAGGAGCCAGGCCCAAGAACAAGACAAGAAATGCAAGCCAAGCTAGAGCAGGGATGGGAAACATATGGACCTCCAAGTGTTGCTGGACTACAACTCCCATCATCTCTGACTGTTGGCCATGCTGGCTGAGGCTGATGGGAGTTAGAGACCAACACACTTGGAGGGCCACAGGTTGCCACCCCTGCACTTAGAGCTCAGGTAGATCTTGTTACCCAAGCAAGGTTCAACTGGAAAAGGAAGTCCTTTATGTGGCTTGCCACCCAGGAGGAGCCAATGGCCAGTCTAGGTGGATAGAGCCAGCCAGATCTGGGAGGTTCTTCTTTGAGAGTCTGCAGTTACATGGCTTACCACATGGCGCATTGGTCAGTAGTTCCTTAAGAGTTCCTCACTACTATCAGTCAGACACGCAACAACAACTAGAAATCTCTTTGTGCAGATCAAAATGTCAAAACATTGTTTTAATCCACATCTGTCCCAGCTGTCTTACACTGTATAAGCGGTTTCTTATTGCCTACTAGAATGTCCCAATGACAAATATCCAAATACACCAAGGCTGATGACTCTGTTCTAAAACTTAATGCAGAAATTAACAACACAAATCAATACACATTGCACATACATCTTTGCTAGTTATTTTTAATTATCAAAATCAACTTAACAATTAAAACCTGTACAATTTCACAAGAGAATGTGATGTAAGTGTGGTGAGATGGCAGACCAGAACTGACAACTTACAAGGTTGAGGTTGCTTATTAGTCAACTCAGATTTCTTGGTGGTTTTTATTCTCTAACTATTGTGGCAATCAGCATTGCATTACTGTCGTAATGATACTTTGGAAGCCAGCTGAAATCCTCCCAGAGGTGTTAAAGATCTGACACATTAGGGGCTGCTGACACGGCACTGTCACCAGTGTTTTTCTCAAAAGTAATGAGGGAAGAAGGTACCCTTCAACTAGCATGAAACTTTCTCTCGTTTAAAATGTTCTTTCCAATTACTATTTTCCACTTCTCCTCCTCTAAAATGCTTAACTTGATTTAAGACGCTTAATTATTTAATGAAGAAAGATACATTGTCGTTTCAAAATATCAGTAAGCGTTGGATGCAGTGTTGGGGTAGAGCTTCGATGGTCATTCTGTAAAACAATCACTTGACTCAAGAGCACAAAATGCTTGGACTATGGTCTTAAAAGATTGTAGGGGCAAACTGGTTTTAGGATTAGAAAGCTGCTGATTTTATTAATTAGCAAATTTATTATTTGGTTTATATTATATGGGTTATACAATATTGATTTTTGTACTGACTTCAATTACTTATTAGCAGTCATAAATTCTCAAGTCCAGGAGATAGGCAGACGGTCTGTCCTGGATGGGGTTGCACTCCCCTGGAAGAAGCAGGTCAATAACTTGGGGGTGCTCCTGGATTCAATTCACTGGAGGCTGAGGTTGCCTCCATGGTTTGGAGTGCCTTTCTCCAGCTCTGGCTCGGTTTGCCAGCTTCAGCCCCTTTTGGAAAGAGATGACTTAGCCACTCTACTCCATGCTCTGCTAACTTCCAGACTGGGTTATTGCAGTGTACTCTACTGCCCTTGAAGACAACTCTGAAACTTCAACTGGTCTAAACTGCGGCAACCAGGCTAGGGTTCCATTTAGATCTCATACAACCCATTTTAAAACAGCTGCATTGGTTGCCAGTTCCAGACCCAATTCAAGGTGCTTATGCTTGTGTTTAAAGCTCTTAAATGATTTAGGCCCCAAAAATATCTGAAAGACCACTTCCTTCCCTACAGACCCTCTTGGGTGTTGAGATTAGCAGAAGAGTCCCTCTTGGTAGTTCCACCGCCTTCAGAAGTTCAGGGGGGGTGGCCTGGGAGAGGGCATTCTCTGTGGTAGCTCCCAAGTTATGGAATTCCATCCCCACAGAGTCGTCTGGCACCTTCACTGTACAGCTTTCGTTGTATGCAGAAGATACACCTCTTCACCCTGGCTTTTGACATTTGAGGCATATGTATTTTAGGACCCTCTCTAGCTGTAAATGTAATTTGTTTTAAACTGTTTTTAAAAATGTATTTTATATTGTTGTGACCTGCTCTGGGAACTACTAGTGAAGGGCAAGTAATAAATAAATAACTAATCTTGGAGATTTTTATGCTCCAAGACAGCATATAAATATCTTTAATAAACAAATGAGATACATAGTTGTGTGCTATGGCTTGAAGACCAAGGGCTCATCCAAACGGAGCGGGATAATCCACGTTTTCCATATCCGGTTCATCATCTGACAGTCCTCACTTTGCCTGTTTGTTCGCTCTTTCCCGATTAAAAAAAAACACTTTTTTTGCACCCGCACACGCAGCAGGAGGACTCATACTTCTTCTTGATTTTTCCCAGCTCCGCCCATAACACTCCCCCCTATCAGCCGATTGATCCTCAAAATATGATGTATGCTCCTCTCCCCCTTTGCAACAAAGCACAATAAAGCGCATAAGAGCGCGAAAGTTTGAATTTCCTGTGGCTATAATGGAGTTCCTTGCCTCTCGCCACTCTGGAGCAGGGCCGGCGGGTGTGTGTGTGTGTGTGTCCAGGTGCTTATATTTGCGATATTAGGCAAAAATGTGTGGGTGAGCTTAAGGTGAAAGTGTTCATAGGGTTAATCTCTTTGCTTTAGTCTATCCAGTCTTGTTGAATGAATGGATGAATAATAGTTAGAAAGCTCCTCATTGTTAACTGCAACTGTATACTGCCTCTCACTCTCCACGTAGGCGGTGGTGGCAGCATAAGGGAACAGCCACAGAGACAGGCTTCCCAGCAGTTTCCCAACCACTTTGGGCAAAACTTGATGCTCCATTGCCTTCTCCCCCCCTCCTTCTCCCTTTCCTTCCCTTGGCCCTTTGCAAAGCCCCAGGCTCTCGCTTATCTCTGCTGTGTGTGCCTGTGTGTGTCTGTCCCTCTCCGAGCAAGGAGGAAAGAGCAAAGCGAGCTCCCTGCACCAACCAACCACACTTGAGTGAGACCAGCCAGGAAAAGGGGGCCTTTACAAACAACCACAATTGCAGATCTCACCCTGAGCGGCCGCCCAGTTCGCAGGCTGGCTGAAAATTAACGGCTGTTGCTGATTTTGTGCAAATGCGTTTTTTTGCATCTGCGCAGTAGAAGTTGCCGAGCCCCCCCCCAACACCACACAATTCCTCTGATTGGTTCCATTTTCCCGGGCTTTCCCTGGACATTCACGCACATGCGCAAAAGTGGAGATATATGATTGGCTGGAAATGAGGGAAGAGGAATGGTGAAATGCCCAATGACCGTCCATGGAATGCCTCCTGCTCTAAAGTCTGTGGTATTGCATCCGAGCCCCTAATGTTGCAGCGGATGATTACCGGTTTAAAAAAGCAAATCGTATTTTTCACGGTAATGCCAAAGCGGATTTAACCACATGTAAATACACCATATGCGACGTCATATGGACGACAGAAAAATAATGAATACACAAAGTGATCATGTCACACATTATACAGTCGTCTGGATGAGCCCGATGTCTCTGTTAAAAAGTTTCCAGGGACAAAGTGGTTCCATCTAATAGAAATATTGCCAGCAGGGCTGATAACAGTGGTTGGTATCATTGGGTAACTGTCAAGGCCCACATCCCAGCAGGGGCCCCACTGCCAAACCCCTCAGCCTTCTGGCCCTGCTTCTTCTTGCTGCTTGTTCACAGTCTTCCCTGAGCAAGCAAGTAATGAGAACAGCAAGAAGTTATAGCCGCTTCTGCTTACCTTGCTCTCTCTTCCTTTGGATGGTGGTGCAGATCAGGTCCAGAAGGAGTGGCCAAGTTAAGGGGCAGCTATGAGAACTGCAAGGAGCAGGTAGGGTCACTGAAAGGAGGAACCATGGAGGACATCTTGCCCAAGGGCCCAAAACCCTTAGCCAACAGTGATTACCATCATTGGAGTATGGTTTTTGCAGTACAGAGAAATATTTACTAGTAATTATACCCTTCATAAAAATCCATAATATAAAACTGTTCTACAAGCTTACACAACACATGAGCCATGTGTATCTGAATACAACCCACCAGTCATACATATCATCCCTTGAGGAGCTTCTGTTCCTCCCGCCCTTCCTGGGACATCAGAAACAAATATTTGGCAGGCCACCATACAAGGCTATTGGGATGCATTTCTCATGATGGATATTGTGCAGGATTGCTGTAGAATCCTTACAATTACTCTAAGTCATTAACAGAGTACTCCTATACTTGAATTACACCAGCTTATGAAGCCGGCTATTCCAATGATGTAGTGGCAGTATATCACTCTTCTGTCCAACCTCCACCCCCAGCATAACTGCTGCAAAAGACTGTTGTGCCCTACAAACCCAGTGCAATCTACATATCTCTGGCATCAATGGCAAGATTCCAAATGATTGCAATATATTGAGTGGAACCATATAGTTTATTCAGAATTTACAAACTGGTCCTAAGTAACAAATGTTGTCAATATATATACCTATGTTACAGATGTCTGTTGACACAACTCCAGGAAATTGAGTTTGAGACCCTTCGGAGGCCCACTGTGAATTGTTTGCAAAGCATTTTGAGGGTAACGTTGCTCACCTCCGTAGCAGTCTTGATGCCCCATCTACATCTAATGTAGTCCCCAATGAGGTGTCCAGGGCAATGTCTGCTGCAATTTCTTGGGGTCGGTTTCAGTTGATGCAGCCTGGTGACATGCACAAGGTGCTTGCAATGATGTAGGCTAGTATCGTGTCCTCTCGACCCTTGCCCTTCTTGGATGATTAAAGCTTGCTGAGGGGGGGTTGACTGAGTGGATCCAGGGTGTGGTCAACATGTCATTGTGGGAGGGAGTGGTTCCAACCGCCTTGAAAGAGGCAGTGATCTGACCATTCCTGAAAAAGTTCACCCTGGACCCATAGGTTTGTGACAACTACTGCCCAGTCGCAAATACCCCCTTTTTAAGGAAGGTGATTGAGAGGGTTGTGGCACAGCAATTGCAAGTTCTCTTGGATGAAACAGATTATCTTGACCCATTTCAATCTGGGTTCAGGCCTGGTTATGGGACTAAATTGGCCTTGGTCACCGTGATGGATGACTTTTATCAGGAGAAGAACATGTGTAGTGTGATCCAGTTATTCTTACTTGATCTCTCAGCGGCTTTTGATGCTATTGACCATGGTATTCTTCTGAGCCACCTTAGTGAGATGGGCATCGGAGGCAGTTTTACAGTGGTTCCGATCCTACCTCCAGGGTCTTTTTCAGAGAATAGCTTCAGGTGATTATCTTTTGGCCCCATGGCAGTTGTGCTGTGGGGTGCTGCAGGGTACCGTCTTGTCCCCCATGCTGTTTTAACATCTATATAAAGTCCGTGGGATCTGTCATCAGGTGATTTGGGGCGAGGTGTCCGCAGTACGATGATGATACCCAGCTCTATGTCTCACTGACATCTGAATTGGGAGAGACCGTGCAATCCCTGGACCAGTGCCTAGACTCCATGGTGGGCCAGATGAGCGCCAATAAAATGAGTCTGAATCCTAGCAAAATAGAGGCGCAGAGGCTGGTGGTTCCCGAATTCGGATAATTGATCAGTTGCCTGTTTTGGACGGGGTCGTACTCCCTCTGAAAGAGCAGTTCTGTAGTCTGGGGGTGCTCCACAATCCATCTTTGTGTCTAGAGACCCAGGTGATCTCAGTGGCTGGTAAGACAGCTGTGGCTGTTTCTGGACCGGAATAGGCTGACCGCTGTGGTAACCTCCAGGCTGGATTACTGTAATGCGCTCTGTGTGAGACTGCCCTTGAGGTTGGTTCGGAAGCTGCAGCTGGCACAAAATGCGGTGGCGCGATTGCTCACTGGGGCAGGGTATCGCCAACATGTCATCCCACTGCTGAAAGAATTGCACTGGCTGCCTATTACCTACCAGGCTAAGTTCAAGGTTTTGGTTTTGGGGTGCAAAGCCCTATACAGCTTGGGACCAGGTTACCTGAAAGATCATCTTAACCCTTATATACCCAGTCAATCACTTCACTCTGCAGGTGAGGGCCTCTTGCAGATACCATCTTATCATGAGGTCCATTCCGCACAACATAGGAAGCGGACCTTTAGTGTAGTGGCACCCACCCTTTGGAATTCCCTCCCTTTAAATATTAGACAGGTGCCATCTCTTATCTTTTTGGTGCCTATTGAAAACCTTCATCTTTCAACAAGCCTTTTAAGTAGAGACCTTATCCCTGTCTGCATCTGTGCTGGAATTTTTTAAAAGCTTTTTAAAAGCTTTTTAAAAATGAGGTTTTAAAAGATCTTTTGTTTTAATATGTTTTTAAAGTTGTTTTGTTGTAATATATTTTAAAGTCTGTTTTCGTAATGTTGTAGAGTGTTTTTAGTGCTTTTGCTTGCTGCCCTGGACTCCTACTGGGAGGAACGGCAGGATATAAATCAAATAAATAATAAATAATAAAGATGTTTTGCTTTTAAGATTTTTTTTTTAAGTGTTTTGTTGCTCTTGCTTGCCACCTGGGCTCCCTTTGGGAGGAAGGGTGGGAAATAAATTCAATGAATAAATAAAATAGATATTCAATGTTTGCCTGCAATATACAAAAATTTAAACATTTTACAAGATTTTTATAAAAATAGCAAAGAAATGTGATTAAAAATCCAGCAATTTTTGGCATCATTGGCATGACATAACAGTGAATGGCTTGTTTTATAAAAACTTTTAAGAACTCAAATCATATATATAAGAGGAAAGAGGATTATAAAACTTCAGAGTTTAACCAAGTGTTGAGCAGGATCCATTAGCTAGATGTCCACCTTAAAATGCTGTTTGAAGTTGTCATTTTCAACTTTGGTAATAAATGTACTGTAAAAGGTGCCGTTATTAAACTATTGCTTATTCTCAGGAAAACTATGGAATGTGTTTGAAATCTTTGGTTGGTATATAGGCACAAAATATGTTTGAGAAAGCTGTTACTCCTTAGTGCATCACCAAGCAATTATTAAAATATACACACTTCTTAATTAAAAATTAGATTGGATTGCCTCTAGACATGACATCTTCATTCATTTTCAAAGACAAACCACCCTCTTCAATTCTAATGGCATTCATGTTTCCTCAATGCTACAGTCCCAGTTTGAATCAGCTTCTCCTTAAAATAATTAAAATGATGCAAGTAGATGCCCATGATTGTGATTGCAATTAAGTCCCTGGGTGTCATGCTCATTTTGCCCCAATGTTGTCAACACTGTCTGGACTGGTCGGAACTGCCTAGCTAAAATTTGATAACCCTATCCAAGATACTTGCTAAACCAGTGATAATAAATTTATGGAGACTATTCTAAACCATACAAACCCTGCAAATTGGAAAGTTCTGCTTTATTATTTTGAACATAAGATCCCTGCTGGAACAAACCAACGGTCCATCTAATCCAGAACCTGTCTCCAACAGCAGCCAGGCAGGTGGCTTCAGGAAGCTCATGATGAAATGTGATTGTTTAGCACTAAAATATTTTGGCAACCAACCTACTCCAGGTTTAAAATTTATGCACTAATAGGCAAAAAAGCCTTGTGGTTTAAGAACGTACCTATAGCCAACATATATTTCTATCGAACTTTAAAAAGCAGGGAAATTAGGCAGCTATAGTGAATGCACCAAGGGAGCAGGAAACCTGCCCTCTCTGAGATATTGTACTGCCCTACAAATTTGTAAAAATGCAAACACAATTTGGGTTGGTCTTTCACAGTCCAATCCACCTCCGGTGTAGCTTGGAATAATTTGGTAACATATGCCTCTGAGTATATGGTGAGTGGTGGCAAAACCTGCCATCTCCAAAGACGGAGAATTACATTTTTGAACGTTTGTTGGTGTTCTTCTTACTTTGCTTCTTTTCTGTGTTACTACTGTTTCTACAGAGAACGTAACCTAGAAAATTATATTTCTCTCATTATTCATCCTAGAAATCTGTGTCAAATTTATTTTTATTGATTTTGAAGCCTTTTTATTGGTCGATGGTGAAGATAGTCTTTTTTGTTTCAAACTGGAGGTTATACTGTATTTCTATTTTGGGCTCATTGTTGAATCTGAAACTGCATTTTGATATAAAATCAGACGGATTACAATATGTCACTACTTAAACAATGACTCTAGCTGTTGGAAAAACAAACTTGGCTTGCCCAAGATGCATGTTTTCAGCCTGCTATGCTTAAACTACTTCACTTAAGGAAAGGTGGGCATGGTCAATTAAAAACACAGAGCACACCTAGAATTTTGCTAGAATATATTTCACCTCCCACTGTTTTATCTTATACAAACTGAGACACTCCTCACGTCCACTGGAAACTATTCTGCAGAACAGTCAGTGCCATTATTCCACAATTGTTTTTGGAGCTTTTGTTTAGTATTGCAAAGTGTTGCTGTAGTTCACATACAGAAACAGAAGCAAAAGAGAATGATTTACTATATGAAACTTTACTAAAATTGCAAAGTAAATCAAACATATTTAAAGTGACTATCTGAACTATATCAACTGTTCTAATATAGTTGCTTCCTCCCTAATAAAACAAGAGCAGGATATCACATGTCTTGTTTCTGCTATTTGTGCTGACTGCAGGTGTTGCTGCTATTCACCATATGCTTAGAAGCATGTTGCCAAATTCTTCCAAGCTACAAAGGAAGTGGATTGGACTGTGAACGACCAACCCAAATTGTGTTTGCATTTTTACAAATCTGTAGGGCAGTACAATATCTCAGAGAGGACCTCAGGTCTCCTGCTCCCCTGGTGCATTCACTAGAGCTGCCCAATTTCCCTGCTTTTTAAAGTTTGATAGAAATATTTGTTGGCTGCAGGTACATTCTTAAACCACAAGGGTTTTTGCCTGTGAATTTCCCTGCTTTTTAGTCCAGGAGGTAAGAAATGGGATCCTGTGCAAGTTTGCTGAGAATGGATTGATTATTTGCATGCTTATTGAGCTCAGTGGGATTTAATCCCCTGCAATCATGCTTATGATAGGTGAAACTGACCATGGGGGGGGGAGGAGGAGGAGGGGAGAGTAGAGGAAAGGAGGAAGAGGGGACAGGGGAGCAGAAGGAGGGGGAGGGGGAAGGGGAAGGAGGGAGTTGGAAGGAGAGCGGGAAGAAGGCGATTGGAAGGGGAGGGGGAGGAGGGAAGGAAGGGGGAGGGAAGGGGCAAATGGAAGGTGATGGGAGGGAGGAGGAGAGGGCAATTTGATCATTTGCATACTTATTGAGTTCAATGGGATTTACTCCCATGTAATCATGCTTGAAAATGAAATGGACTGCCTTCAAGTCAATCCCGACTTATAGCAACCCTATGAATAGGTTTTTCATGGTAATCTGTATTCAGACATGGTTTACCACTGCCTTCCTCCGAGACTGAGAAGCAGTGACTGGTCCAAGATCACCCTGTGAGCTTCATGGCTGTGTGGGGATTTGAACCCTGCTCTCCCAGGTTGTGGTCCTAGGATAGGTAAAACTGACCATGGAGGAGAGGGAGGGTGGAGGGGAGGGGGAGGAGGAGGAGGGAGAAAGAGGGGATTGGAAGGGAATGTGGGGGTGAAGGAAGGGGAGGGCAGGGGCAAGAGGGAGGGGATAGGAGGGAGGGGGAGGGTAGGTTTGATCATTTGCATGCTTTTTGAGTTCAGTGGGATTTACCCCTGTGCAATCATGCTTAGGATAGGTGAAATGGACCTGGGGGAGGGGTGGGGGTGGAGGGCAGGAAGGGGATGGGAGGGAGAGGGGGAGAGATTGGGTGGGTGGGCACTAGGCAGAGGGGAAGCCCCTTTTCTTTCCAAAAGGAAAACATTGTGAACAGTATCATTCTTTTTCAGGGTTTCCCCCATCGTTTCATTCTACAACAGGCGCATGTAGCCTTCCATCCAAATTTAAACCAAAGCTGTCCCTGGCCACATCCACACCAGACTGACAGTCATGGCTTCTCCCAAAGAATCCTGGGAAGTGTAGTTAGTGAAGGGTGCTGACAGTTGCTAGGAGACACCCTGTTCCCTCACAGAGCTTCAATCAGAGCAGCTGACTGTTAAACCACTCTGGCCACTGGAGCTGTGCTAGGGGAATAGGAGCAGAGCTTGGAAGATTACTTTTAAAAAGTAATAAATTACAGTTACAGTTACATGGCCCAAAAAAGTAGTAATTACCGTTACAATTACAATTGCTCTGAAAGTAACTGATTACTTTTCTCCAAAGTAATCACTACAATTACATTTCAGTTACTTAAAAAAACCGCATACAAGGTGCTGGCCTTGGCTGCTGCACCTCTAAGTAGCCTAAAACAACATTAAAAATAAACAAGCACATACAGAGGTAGTAGAATAATTATTTTTATTCATAAGATAGCAATGGTGGTCTCTCCGCTGGTAAGGGTGGTGGGGAGGGAGGCTGAGGCCACTACTCAGATCTTTGCACGTCAAACCAAGTGCAACCCCCCACCCCCACTCAGCCAGCCAGCATAATCTCTCTCACTTAACCAGCTCCCGGACTCTGCCCTGCCACCAACTAAGGGACACTCACTCAAGCAAACATTTTCCCCTGAGATGCAAAAAAGGTAAAATACTGCAAATGCAGCACAGTAGCCAGAGAGGGTGGTGGAGGCCACTTTGTGTGCCAAGTGGAAACACAGTACTCTCTGTCTCTCTGTCTCTCTCTCTCTCTCTCACACACACACACACATCTTTCACCTCCACAGTTCTTTATCTCCATTCTGCTGGTGCCTCCTTCTCCTCCTTTATCCATGTTCTTGACCTCCAGATCCTCTTCCACTCCATTCTTCACCACCACTATCCATTTTTTTAAATAATTGTTTTCTCCACTCCACTCCGTCTCACTCTCCGCCTCCTTCCTCGTCGCCTCATATCCATCCACAGAGCATGAGGAAAGAGCGACGCTGCACAGAAGCCCAATTTGAGGCACGTGATTTTCATCTACAAATCAGAGGAGCAGAAGACTTCCCCTGCTCCCCCCTCAAGTAATGCCCAAAAGTAATTCTGGAAACGTTACAATTACTCCACAAAAGTAGTAAAATTACTTCTAGTTCTATTACAACCAAAATGTAAAGGAATTACCTTGTTACTCAAAAAAGTAATGAATTACAAGTAATTCGTTACTTGTAACTAGTTACTTCCAAGCTCTGAATAGGAGTCTCCTCTCAGCACCGTTCACAAACTACACTTCCCAGGATTCTTTGGGGGAAGCCATGAATGTCTCAAGTGAAATAAAGGTTTGGTGTGGGTGTGGCCCCCTGATTAGGCAAGCCCAGCAGCTGTGAGTCTGGCTTTCAGAACACCGACAGTTGGTTCTTACTGAACATGCCCAATATTATCATTGAGTTCAAGCCAAAATTTCTTAAATTAATTAAAAGTCAGCCAGGCATTTTTTTTTACTTTTAAACTGCAGAAGATGAAGGTCAGAGTATGGGGCAAGGTCAGTAATAGGATTACAGGTACTCTTTGAACATGGCTGATTTTTAATTAATTTCAACAGATTATGAGAACTCTGACACAAAAAAATCCAAACGGTCTGGCTTTCTCTCTCTCTCTTTTTACACATTGAACTCTCGATTCTCTCTGGCTGTTTTGTGTGTCACCATGAAAATTTAAAGCTTAGTTAAGGAAGAGTTTCTGAGTTCAGGACTATAAATTCTGTAAGGTTTTGTTCTGAAATGAACTTATGGGAAGGATCAGAATGGCACGGGGGGCATTTTCAATTTAACATTGCGGAATGCAAAAAATCCATGCTGACTATAGTATACAGCCACTCTTGTGGCTGTATAATAATGTAGTTCCTTGCTGTTACTTCAGAGACAGTTCTCACCTTCCATTTTTACTTGGTTATGGATGCTTGAAGACAAAATATGCAGATCATCAACAATTAAAGATTTATCATTGTGTATTTATTTATAATTTATTCTTTGAAAATAATCTGTTCCGCTTTTTGTTACATCTGGGTCTCACAGTGGCTTAAAACACGTAAAACATACAATATACAGAATTTAAAACATAAGATTAAAACATTGAAGAATAAAACATTAAAACAGCATTTATGGTCCAAAAATGGAAATTGACTGCCTTCAAGACGATTCCGACTTATGGCGACCCTATGACTAGGGTGTTCATGGTAAGTGGTATTGAGAGGTGGTTTACCATTGCCTTCCTCTGAGGCTGAGAGGCAGCAATTGGCCCAAGGTCACCCAGTGAACTTCATGGCTATGTGGGGATTCGAGCGTCTCCCAGGTCGTAGTCCAACACTTTAACCACTTCGCCACACTGGCTCTTGTAGTCCAAAGGCCAAATGAAAAAAAACCATTTTGACCTAGCATCTGAAATTTTGCAGGACACTGCTTGCCACGGATGTGCATATGTAAAATTAGGTGCATTTGTGAGGTGCTCAAAGCCATTTTGAACATCAGGCATGAAAATATTTCAGTTCTTCTAGTACAGGCATCCCATAAACTACAAACATCAAGACGGCTAGGTGAAAGAGAGGCCTGGTCTCCTACATTTAATAGTTGTGTAGAAGAGGAGATTTCATCAGGTGTTGCTTACATGAAAGGTTACACCTGCTCAAATCCCCCTTCCAAAATTATTAAATGTACCCAGGGATCTTTTTCACCTAAGTCACAGGGTGTTTGGTATGGGGCCTGTTCCATGCCTACAAAGGCTATCCCTTCCCTAAGTTCTTGCCATTCATTTTTAAAGAAAAGATTTCCAAATCTGTACCTCTTTTATTACTAGAGCTATGAGTATAAATATTCTACAGAGTTGTGTTATATATCTTACACCACAATTCTATGTATGCTTACTCAGTTAAGTCCTGCTTGAGGTCATTTGGTACTTATTCCTAGGCTGAAATCCTATGTACACTTACTTAGGAATAAGGCTGCAATCTGAAACCCACTTACCTGGAGTAAGTCCCACTATAGGACATTCTTAGCAGACAAACAAGAAAGGGGCTGCTGGTAGGTTTCATGCCTGCCTCCAGAAAGCTTTGTCAATTTCATTCTACTAGCTGGGGTTTTTGTTTCAAATCATTTGGCTGTGGGAAGGAAAGGGAGAAGGAGGGGAGGTGACACGTTTCTTGCTCTATGGTTCTCCAGTCTCTATGGTTCCGGGTGGCAGGGACGCTGTAGCAAACCACTCATATGCAGGGCAGGGAATGCCCATTACTTTCAACAGGTAGAACTGGGGGCAGAAAAGCCCATGCGTCTCAATGGGTAGACCTGGCATCACAACAGCCAATGCGTTTCAGTGAGTAGATCTGGCATTTCAATGGGTAGACCTGGTGTCCAGAAAGTCTATGCATTTCAATGGGTAGACCAGGCCACCAGGTCTACCCATTTGAAGCCTGCTTGCTTTCTTGTTTGTATTTGCGATATTATGCTTATGTATGCTTTTCTGCCTTTATGGATATTTAAGGAGATACACACTCTGGCAATTGCACTTATTTCTCCAAAAAAGCAAGAAATGTGTCACCCCCCTCCTTCTCCCTTTCCTTCCCGCAGCAAAATGATTTGAAGCAAAAACCCCAACCAGTAGAATGAAATTGACAAAGCTTTCTGGAGGCAGGCATGAAACGACCAGCAGCCCCTTTCTCGCCTGTTCATTGCAGATCTCACCCAGAGCGGCTGCCCAGTTTGCAGGCTGGCAAAAAAAAAATGCATCTGCGCAGTAGTTGCAGACACACACCCCCAACACCCCACCATTGCCATGATTAGTTCAATTTTCCCAGGCTTATTCTTGCACATGCGCAAAAGTGCAGATACGTGATTGGCTGGAATGAGAAGGGGCAAGGGGAAACGCCCAAGAACCCCCCATCAGCTGTAAAGTCAGCGGTATTGCATCCTACCTCTTGAAGGTACAGCGGATGATTCCCAATTTTAAACAGCAAATTGCATTTTTGCCAGTATTGCGAGGAGCAGATTTAACTGCGAAAATGCGTAACAGCGCTAGACGTCATTTGGACGACTGAAAAATAATGAACACACATAGCGGGCGTGTCACACATTTTGCAGTTGTCTGGATGAGCCCAGAATCAGACTACTCTTCCGCCCCAAACCGCAAACTATTTGCAGGCGGGATATACCTACTAGCCCAGCAGCTTGTGAATGCGTCCTTGGCTCATCTGATTCCCTCGTTCACGGTTTCCCCTCCCTGAAAAGCAGCTGGCAGGCCGATTTGGAAGTTGATCCCACTGAGACCTACTCTCAGGTAAGGATCCTAGCCTTGAAGTGAGACTCCTGTAAATACATTCAGGAAAGCAAGCAAAAGCCCTCTGTTCTGCTTTGAGGCAAGTATTTTAAATAAAACGCACCAGGCAACTATTTTTTGCAAAAGTGAATGCCAGCAATAAAAAGAAGGTGGGTGAAAAGAAAAAAAAAGCTGCGCTTGTTTCTATGAAAGACCAAAGGGCTTGAGGAGGATCCCGCTGTGAGAAAACTACAATTCCCAAGATGCCTTGCTGTGTAGTCAGGGAGAAAGACGTCGCAGTGATTCCGGAAGAAAATGTTACTGGGTGAGTTGGGTAAGCGTTCCGAAAAGGTGAGGATCCCTAAGGTTTCCTAGGCAATAGTAACGGTCTTAGTGGGGTCTTGCTTTAACATCCTTCGTTAGCGGGCTCCCCCCCCCCGGCTTCGGTACGTCACTTTAGCGATTTCTCATTTCTGCCCCGTTTAAGCGGGCCAAAGACTGCCCTGCCATCGCCTATATCGAGCCTTTTTGAACTTTGCTCCTGAAGGCTTCCTGCACAATGCAAACTAATGGATGCCAGAGAGCACTGCAAGGAGAAGAGGAAACTTCTGAATGTTGTAATCCATTACTTTCTAGAAAGAGAGGTGCAGTAATCAGCTCTGTCTGCAACCTACACCTGAATTAGGGCTCTTGATGGCACTCTTCGCATGATATGAGGCACTTTTTTCTGATTGCTTTACCTTACCGAGGACTGAGATTTGGCACTGAAAACTTGCAAGAGCTGAGCCTTGGCTCACAGAATATTTGGATTTACCGCTTGATACACATGTTTAGGGCTGGGTGTAAGAGCACCTGTCAGCCATTATGCTTTATGGTAAATAGAATACAGAGGAGGGTTCTGTTTTTGTCTTGCTCTTATTGGGTGGTAAACGTTTAAAAAGCCAAACACTTTTTGTGTACTAAGGAGAAAATGATCTCAAAGTGAACTCCAGAGAAATAGAAAAAAGTTTTTATTGCACCTACTACTGCTGATGTCAGCTGATGAAAGCTTATGAGTTACAGTTTTTATGTGACAGCAGCTTGAAACGTTGTGAAAAAAGTTGGTCTAGTCAATGGTACCAACTTTGGCTGCACTCTGCATGCTTACTCACAAGTAAATGAGGCTTGCTAATGAGTAAACATGTATATGGATTGCAGTTTGCTATGTTGCATTTCTTATTTTGGGCACCAAGAGGACAATCTCTAGTGACAGTAGTAGTGTCTTCACATGTGATGCTGGGAACATGTCTGAGCCATGCCTGCGTTTTGTATTGTTGTTGTTATGTGCCTCCAAGTCAGCTATGACTTATGGGGACCCTATGAATCAGAGACCTCCAAGAACATCTGTCATGAACCACCCTGTTCAGATCTTGTAAGTTCAGGTCTGTGGCTTCCTTTATGGAATCAATCCATCTCTTGTTTGGCCTTCCTCTTTTTCTATTCCCTTCTGTTTTTCCCAGCATTACTATCTTTTCTAATGAACAATGCCTTCTCATGATGTGTCCAAAGTATGATAACCTCAGTTTCATTATTTTAGCTTCTAGTGATAGTTCTGGTTTAACTTGTTCTAACACCCAATTAATTATTTGTCTTTTTCGCAGTCCATGGTATGTGCAAAGCTCTCTTCCAACACCATATTTCAAATGAGTTGATTTTTCTTTTCTTAGCTTTTTTCACTGTCCAACTTTCACATCCGTACATAGAGATCGGAAATACCATGGTCTGAATGATCCTGAGTTTGATGTTCAGTGATACATCTTTGCATTTGAGGACCTTTTCTAGTTCTCTCATAGCTGCTCTCCCCAGTCCTAGCCTTCTTCTGATTTCTTGACTATTGTCTCCATTTGGGTTAATGACTGTGCCGAGGTATTGATAATGCTTGACAAGTTCAATGTCCTCATTGTCAATTTTAAAGTTACATAAATCTTCTGTTGTCATCACTTTAGTCTTTTTGATGTCCAGCTGTAGTCCTGCTTTTGTGCTTTCCTCTTTAACTTTCATCAGCATTCATTTCCAATCGTTACTGGTTTCTGCTAGTAGTGTGGTATCGTCTGCATATCTTAAATTATTAATATTTCTCCCTCCAATTTTCACACCTCCTTCATCTTGGTGCAATCCTGCTTTCCGTATGATATGTTCTGTGTATAGATTTCTGTCTGCTCAGAAATACAAAAACAGGGAGGGAGTTAAGCATTCAGGAGGCTACAACACTTGCTTGTGGGTTTTATTTGGCTCAGTGGCTTTCACATTGTTATGGCCTACTTTAAACTTTCCATATGATATGTTCTGTGTATAGATTAAATAAATAGGATGATAAAATACACCCATCTCACACCCTTTCCAATGGGGAACCCATCAGTTTCTCCATATTCTGTCTTTACAGTAGCCTCTTGTCCAGAGTAACTTGTTCATTAATGACCTAGAATTAGGAGTGAGCAGTGAGGTGGCCAAGTTTGCTGACGACACTAAATTGTTCAGGGTTGTTAAAACAAAAAGGCATTGCGAAGAGCTCCAAAAAGACCTCTCCAAACTGAGTGAATGGGCGGAAAAATGGCAAATGCAATTCAATATAAACAAGTGTAAAATTATGCATATTGGAGCAAAAAATCTGAATTTCACATATACGCTCATGGGGTCTGAACTTGCGGTGACCGACCAGGAGAGAGACCTCGGGGTTGTAGTGGACAGCACGATGAAAATGTCGACCCAGTGTGCGGCAGCTGTGAAAAAGGCAAATTCCATGCTAGCAATAATTAGGAAAGGTATTGAAAATAAAACAGCCGATATCATAATGCCGTTGTATAAATCTATGGTGCGGCCGCATTTGGAATACTGTGTACAGTTCTGGTCGCCTCATCTCAAAAAGGATATTATAGAGTTGGAAAAGGTTCAGAAGAGGACAACCAGAATGATCAAGGGGATGGAGCGACTCCCTTACGAGGAAAGGTTGCAGCATTTGGGGCTTTTTAGTTTTGAAAAAAATGCGGGTCAGAGGAGACATGATAGAAGTGTATAAAATTATGCACGGCTTTGAGAAAGTGGATAGAGAAAAGTTCTTCTCCCTCTCTCATAATACTAGAACTCGTGGACATTCAAAGAAGCTGAATGTTGGAAGATTCAGGACAGACGAAAGGAAGTACTTCTTTACTCAGCGCATAGTTAAACTATGGAATTTGCTCCCACAAGATGCAGTAATGGCCACCAGCTTGGATGGCTTTAAAAGAAGATTAGACAAATTCATGGAGGACAGGGCTATCAATGGCTACTAGCCATGATGGCTGTGCTCTGCCACCCTAGTCAGAGGCAGCATGCTTCTGAAAACCAGTTGCCGGAAGCCTCAGGAGGGGAGAGTGTTCTTGCACTCGGGTCCTGCTTGGGGGCTTCCCCCAGGCACCTGGTTGGCCACTGTGAGAACAGGATGCTGGACTAGATGGGCCACTGGCCTGATCCAGCAGGCTCTTCTTATGCTCTTATGTTCTTATGTTCTTATGAGTATAGGTTGTGCATCAAAAAGATGCTGTGGCACCCCCATTTCTTCTAAAACATTCTGTAGTTTTTCGTGATCTACACAGTCAAAGGCTTTGCTGTAATCTATAAAGCACAGGGTGATTTTCTTCTGAAATTCCTTGGGCTGTTCCATTATCCAATGTATGTTTGCGATATGATCTCTGGCACCTCTTCCCTTTCTAAATCCAGCTTAGACGTCTAGCATTTCTCGTTCCATATATGGTAAGAGCCTTTGTTGTAGAATCTTGAGCAATACTTTACTTGCATGGGATATTAAGGCAATAGTTCGATAATTACTGCATTCCCTGGGATCCCCTTTCTTTGGAATTGGGATGTATATGGAACACTTTGTACATTCAAGCCAGTGATAGAGGCATTTAAGCTTAATGTGTGAAAGTGAAAATGCCCTGTGTAGAAATATTTGCCTGGGTTAACACTGGAGGTCATCCTCAGGTTGCCACTGAAACTATCATGCCCATTCCTTGTAACATTGTGAAGCTGTGGGTTATGGAAATTAGGGGCATTACCTGACACTTTCTTTTTTTTTTAAAAAAGAGAGAAATTGACAACCCTATGCGGGTTGTATTCAGGGTAGATTAAGAATAGGATGCTGCCCCATCGCCAAGGAAAGTTCATTGTGTGGCAAAGAGGGAGAAAGCTTTTGACAGTGAAGGAGCCCTATGTGTGAAATGACCTCTGCGTAGGAGTACGACTGGCACCAATGTTGCAATTTCTGTGCTAGGTAAAATTTGCCCTGGAATTTCAAAGTTTTAAGCTGGTGATTGTTTTAAGTGTGCTCTGCTTGTTTTTAACTGCCTTGATTTGCTGTTTTCATGCGATTGGTTTTATTTCTTTTATATACTACCCTGATGTTTGTATAAATGAAGGGCGGGTTATAAATACTTGCATTAAATAATAAAAAGTTAACTGACCAAAGAGAGGACTGACTGAGAAGGGGAGTTGGAATGTTGGTAGGAAAGTGATCCTAATAAGTTTCAGCTGCCACACTTGAAATTGTTTATCTCAGTAACCACTATCCACAGAGGCCATAGGAATGTTATAAAAAGAACAAATGATGTGTATTCTGATGACTGATCAATTGTAACATCCAGGATTTTACTGATGATTCCCGCGTTAGATTGAACTGTGCTTCTCAAGTTGGCGACTCTCAAAAAAAAAAGGAGGGGGGTCGTAGAGAGGATACTCTTTTTCAGCTTATTGTCATAGCATCTAGATTTCGACCCCATTATATTAATTGTGAACTGATCTTCAGTTTTGAGTTGAACTTTGAGGAGCTTTCAGTTTATGGGGTATAGCAAATGTGCTCAGAAGTTAGTCCCCTTGAGTTCAATAGAAATTGCTCTCAGGTAAGTGGGTATAGAAGTGCAGCCATACAGAGCAACGTAAACCTGGCTGGGGAGCAGCAGGGCATCTGAGTGGCCACTGCATCCCAAGCATTGTCACTCATGCTAGTCAGGAGAGAAGGTGGTGAAATGGTTTTCCTTTTTCCCCACCAGATCTAAATCCCTGGTCTCCGACCTCAAACTGCCTCTTTCCCATAGAATACTCCTCTACTGGCACAGTGGGAACCTCCAAAGTGGCAGAATCCTCCCCACTGGTGGAGACCAATGAAGTCTGGCAGAGTCTTACCTCCTGCTGACCCTAACCCCCTCCAGCAGCATGGATTGGGGGTTGAGATTGCAGCCTTAGTGGCTCACTGGTTTCCCACCTCTTGCTTTGTGTTGGCATGCTATCGAATCTACATGTATCCTTCTAATCTTGGCACTGCTGCGGTCTGTTTGTTGGTCTGGCTCTAATAGGTTATTATACCTAAGGCCCATTGAAGTATGCTAGGATTTTTTCTTTTTTCCTATTGTTCGCTGGATGTTATGAACATGCATAAGCGCATCACTTAAAGTGTTGTGTGTTTATGTTCATAGAAACCATGGGGTGGGGGCAGTTAATCCTTTCTTCATTTCCATGATCCCAGCAGAAATCTTCTCACTTCCGCATCAGCTTTAGCCACAGAAGGCAAGCTCCCTTAGGCACCAAGGAGAGCTTACTTTCCAGGTCTAAGAGCTGCCATGAGAGGCAGTAATTTATGCATGGATTGAGGCAGGGGAGAAAAGTATTAACTGTTCCTTTGCTGCATGCCATGGTCCTGACAAAAATTCCGCCCCTCCAGTGGATGCCATTAACATTTAAAACAAAACCATGGCACTTCATGGGATGCATTTAGAGTTACTTCTAGTTTGACCTGCAGTTGCCATGTTTCAAAGACTTTTGTGTGCCACTCATGATTAACCAAAGTCTTTATGTAGTCACTATGACACATCATTTACTCAAAAGCTTCATCTCTGAACAGCCTATTTTGCTGAATCATTTGAGGATAAGAGTTGTCCCAGTTATAGTAAGCCTTTTCATGTATATAGTCATTAGTATTTAATATAGCAATATAATGTTAACAAGATCAACACACTATACACCAATCATGTTTTTAAACTGTTGTTGTTTTAAACAGATAATGGCAGACATTCATGGGAATCCAAAGCAACAACTGATTTCTGAGCTCCACAATTTTGCTGCTGTTGGAGACAAGGCCAGGCTTGCAGCACTGCTTAGTCATTCTCCCTCTCTTATCAATGAAACTGGGAAGAACGGTTGGACAGCCCTGATGTATGCTGCTAGAAATGGGCACTTTGAGACTGTGCAGGCTCTTCTTGAGAAGGGGTAAGTAAAACACTGAGGACTAATTTATTCAAATTTTCTAAATACATTTGCTGCCTTGCCCATTATATGGGGAAATTGAAATTGCTTATCTTCATAGTTTTAATCCCTGATAAAGCAATACAGACCCTTACATTCAGGGCTAACATTAAAATTGGAATGTAAACATAAATTAAATCAAATCCTCTTATATTTCAAGCTCTTTTATTCTACGAACAACATGTACATAGAGATGCTTCCTTGATAATTGTATAGTCCAGGGAAAATGGTTGATTTTGTTAAGATTCATAAACTGGGAACTTCTTTCAAGAGAATTAGTATATGCTGAGAGCCTGACTTGAAGTTATCACAATTCCAATCCTGGTGAAAGTAAGGCTGCACTCCTAGATACACGGATCAAGGAGAAACTACTACTGAACTTAATTGTATTTATTTCTGAGTGAACATACATAAAATTGGGCTATAATGGTATTTATAGTTAGTCAGAAGTAAATTGTACTGAGTTTAGTAGGACTTGCTGTGGAAGCATGATGGCAGGGATCTCCCCCCTTGCCACCGCCACTGGTGGTGGAAGGGAGAGTAGGAAGCCAATGCTCACTGATGGTGTTGGGAACCCCCTTCTGCAAGGGATTTGACAGGTGGGCAAGTTTGCCGCCTATCAGTCACATGTCATAATGACATCACATGATTGACAGGTGACAACCATACCCACCTGTCAAATTTAGCCTGTGAGACCATCCCTGATAAGAATATGGCCTGTGGAGCCGAAAAGGTCCCCCACCCCTGTAGTACGTTACGAAGTTTTATATCAAAATGTTGCTCATAATATGTTAATATTTTTTTTAATTTTTTTTTTAGGTGTGACAAGTCCATAACCAATTCATCAAACCAGACTGCACTGGACATTGCTAAGTTTTGGGGCTATAAGAATATAGCAAACTTATTAGCTAATGTGAAGAGTGGACAGGAGCCATTTTTCCTGACCAGTGAAGTTGGAGAGCATGAAATCTATTTTTGCAGGACCTTTCTGGATAGAAAGAGTGAGAAGAGAATAGATACTAAATGGCTAAACATAAAACAGAAGCAGCCAACTACCATATACATTCTTTTTTCAAATTTAAGCCCATTAGTTACATCAGTTGGAGAAGATGCTTTTCAGTATCCAAAAATTAAACTCCATAAACTTTCCTACAAGGATGTAAAGGAATACCTGGAGCAGACGGAAAGCATCACGTTGA
This sequence comes from Rhineura floridana, assembly GCF_030035675.1. Classification (NCBI taxonomy): domain Eukaryota; kingdom Metazoa; phylum Chordata; class Lepidosauria; order Squamata; family Rhineuridae; genus Rhineura; species Rhineura floridana. The sequence continues at coordinate 67,632,948 of NC_084480.1, read as the reverse complement.
TTTTTCTTGGAGTAGAACTTCAGGTGAAAGACAGCTTGCTTCCTACTCTGAACGGAAAAGAGGCAAGCGAAGGTGAAGATGATAGGCTTGTTGCTTGGTTTGCTCTCAGTATAGATGTTACTGCTGCTGACAGATTTATACAGGCGCATCAAGGCTGTTATTTCCTTCATCCACCTATGCATGCCCTGCTGCAATTGTCTGAAAATGAAGCTGGTAAGATCCCCACACATTTTACTTCGGCACTGGGACAAAAATGGTTGATTTTCTTACATTTCTTTGCAGTACTCTAATGGTAGGTATAGTTCCTAGTTTGGGGGGGGGGGCTTGCATTCAGTTTGCATCATGGGTTATTACTTATTGAATCACCTGTAACAAGCATATGATCTACATTGTCTCTATAGGAGACTGTATTATTGTATCACAATCACTCTGCTAAATAAGGTTATCGCAATCACTCTGATAAAACTACTGCCTTGAATTAAGGACACCATATGACAAACACATGTAGGCAGCAAACCTGCAAACTGCATCCTCTGTAGTCATAGCTTGGCATGTCTTTGTTGCCTTCCTTTCCTTCTGTGTTCTCTGCTGCTGCTTGACAAGATGCAGTCTTGTTTTAATTTTGTCCCTTGGTAAACAAAATTAGGCCTGATTTTTACAGTGTCCTTCACTACTGTGCCTCACAGAATCGTTTTAGTTATGTGAACCACAACCTCATGGATCTTTAGGTTGGTTATTTTCAAGATCAGGAATATTTCAAGGATGCAGAAACTGTGCTGTGGCTGACCTTTCAAGGCTCCCAGCTCACGTTACACTTTCAATGTAGTAAATAGCTCCCATATGTAAAGACCCAAAAGTAACAGTATGTGAATGAGTGCTTAAACTGTATCAGCTTTAACAGCATAATATGAAACAGTTTTTATTCTGATTTTTGTGGTGTATTAGAATGTTGATGTTGCTCCATATCCTGTAGGAAAAACCTTGCATGTTAATTAATCGGTCTGTGTTGTCTCTTCTTAAAGGAGTCATTGCCCAGGCTAGATCTGTTCTAGCATGGGATAGCCGGTATCAGTTCTGCCCAACATGTGGCAGTGCAACTAAATTAGAAGACGGAGGCTACAGAAAATTTTGCTTAAAGGAAGACTGTCTCAGCCATCAGGGGATTCACAACACATGCTACCCAAGAGTCGGTGAGATAATTTCAAAAATGTTTTTTCCCCTCCTTCTTACTAATAGCATTAAGGGAGTTGCAGTATGGTCAACTATACTGCCTTGCATTCTGAAGTTTTTATCTATTCTTCTAAATTGTTAAAATTGTCCTGCGAGTAATGCTAACTGGTCAGACCTAGCAGAATTGCACCCTGTGAAGGAGAAGGAAGATCATCAGCCGTATTTGCTGGGACTGTTGAGAGTTGAAATTAAGCAAACTCTCAAGGGCCAAAGATTCCTCACACTTGATCTAGAATAGCCACATGAGAATATGGTCTCCTTTTTATATTTTTTATTAAAAGCAGACTGAGGGTGATACCCAATTAAGTCATACTTGGAATAGATCCATTGAAATCCATCAACCTAGGACCTTTGATTTCAGTGGGTCTACAAGTATGATTAACATTGGATATCACCCTGTTCCTGTATACTTGCACTCAAAACATGTTCTAGTATATATTTGAGTAAACATTCAGAAAGCAATGAATGGAAATGGAATGCCTTCACGTCAATTCCTACTTATGGTGACCCTATGAATAGGGTTTTCATGGTAAGCATTCAGAGGTGGTTTACCATTGCCTTCCTCTGAGGCTGAGAGGCAGTGACTGGCCCAGGGTCACCCAGTGAGCTTCATGGCCGTGTGGGGATTCAAATCCTGGTCTCCCAGGTCGTAGTCTAACACTCTAACCACTACACCACACTGGCTCTCCAGAAAGCAATAAACAGAGTTAAAAATTCAGACCAGATTCTCTGACACACATCTCACCCCCATTTTCACTTTATTTACACTATAAAATAAAAATCCCTTCCCTGAACAATAAGGGAAGGGCCATAGCTCAGTGGGTAGAGTATTGTCTTTGTATGCAGGAAGTCCTGGTTCAGTTTGTGGCATCTCCAGACAGGGCTGGGAGAGCCACTCTCTGAAATCTTGGAGAGCCGGAGACAATACTGAGCTAGATGGACTGACTAACTTGAAATAAAGCAGCTTCCCATGACAAGGACCTATTTACAGAACACAGGAAATGAAAAGTTAATACAAATATAAAGCCATTTATATCTGTAAATTGCATGTCCACTATATATGCCTTGAATTATTTCCCTCATTGCATATTTCCCTTCCTGTTTATTTTTTAAAGTTTTTATCTGATGTTTTGCTAACATAATAATTCTGTATAGCAGCTTAGTTGGAGGTTGCTTCCACCAGCTTTATTGTCATCACTCTTCTTTCTTTTCTTCCAAAGCATGTTTGTAGCAGGTCCCCTTCCTTTTTTGTTTGTTATTTTGCCTTCCTGATTTTGAATGAGCTACTAGTTCTTTAAACTAACAGAGAAGTTAGCTTGATTTGGTAATAAGTGGTTCTTCAGACGCCTAAACAAAGGAGAGAATTGTGAACAGGATGAGATGTACAAGACCGCTGAGCCAATAGTTGGTGTTTCTAGTGACATTTCCTTAACAAAACTAGCAGTCAGCAAGATTTGAAACCCCTGCTGAATGCCTTGCAGCATATACATTTTCCACAGGTCATCAGTCTTTGAAACATATTTACCTAATGGGATTGTCATATCCATCATTTTGACAGCAAGGAACTGGTATAAGACGAGAAGCCAACAGAAAGGGGAAAATGCAGCAAGAAGGTTGAATATCAAAGTATGAAACCCTGGCGAGCTTCTGCTAGTCAGTGGAGGCAGCACTTAGCTAGATGAACCAATGGTCTGACTGCATATAAGGCAGCTTCCTCTGTTCACCCAAGGGCTCTTCACCTATCAGATTAAAAAGAGAATCATGGAACAGATGTAAACAAAGCAGATAAAAAGCTCAAATAAAGCATATAAACAGCCAAAGCCCTACCAAATTTATTTATTGTTACAAACGCTTTCAATTGGTGATGGCATAGCAGTAGAGGGGAGGCCAAATGATGAGAATTGTTATAAAACTCTCAGTGTAGACAAGATTCAGGCACAGCACCCAACTATGGTATGCATTTTTGGGAATAAGCAGGCACAAACCTCAGGGCCCTTCGCCCCCCTGCAGACCCAGGAAACTATATTTTGAGCGAACCATGGTTTGAATCTCAGGTGCGTGCCTTAGTAGTGTTGGGACTGTCAAACAATCATAGTGGCTACTTCCAACCTACCTCTAGTGAAAACGCACACTAGATAAGCTTACTCTCTTCTAGAAATTAAAGGAACCCTAAGTGAGCGGAAAGAGAACTCAGAGGAGAACCCTAAAGCAAAACAGAGAATAGAGTTTCCAACAGGACCTGGAAAAATTGCTGTCATGACACAGCTATTTGGAAAGCTGAATCTTGCTGTCCTTTGAACTGTGCATTACATTTGGAAATACATTCTACTGGGCAATTTAATCTGTGACTGAAGCTGAAAGCAAGACTTATTGCTGATTAGGTCACTACCTTCTGTTGGGTGTGTAAGTAGGTCACTTATTCCAGTATTATTACCAAAAGTACTCTGTAGTTCCAGGTAACTTATCTCTTGGGTTCACTTTTGGACTAGGTAGGTATATTTCCGCAGAAACAGGTGAAAAGGAATTTTTAAGGAACCTGTAATGATATTACTAGTTATGGGGGCTTATAGAGAATTCGATTTCAAGCTATTAAAGGCAATAAGAATATTGAGTGAGAAGTACACTTATGTTCTTGCTGTTTTTTGAAACAGTTTAAACTTGAATACATTCTTTTTTTTACTTGCATTCTAGACCCTGTAGTGATAATGCAAGTTATTCATCCAGATGGTAACCATTGCCTTTTGGGAAGAAAGAAAAGATTTCCTCCAGGCATGTTTACTTGCCTTGCCGGATTTGTAGAGCCTGGTGAGTACTTTTTGTATATATTGTGTCAGCTTCTTTTTTTCTTCACTTCTGCCCCTGGATATGAAATTCAAAATTACTCCTTTGCCCTTTGATTTCTTGATTTTGAAGTTTGGCCTGCAGCAAACCATATTACTGTGTATAGGCATACTAGTAAAACTGCTGTGTTTATTTTAATAATTCACTTTTTTGTTTTTATTTTATATACTTTGGGTTGGATCCTAAGTTCTGTAAGCAGAATAAACTTATTTTTGCCCCTGTAGTCATTTGCACTCCCCCCCCCAAAAAAACACTCCCCCAGAGGGTTGGGGAGACCCACCAGAACAGTGTGAGAGGCAGCATGACAGGTTGTAAGGGAAAGAGGGATTCAGTGAAAATTGCCTCTTCACTGTCCCTAAATGGAGGGATCTGCTGGATTGGAACCCATTCTGTGAAGAGAAGGACCCCTTCCACAGATGTCTGCCACAAAGGTCTGCCACGGAACCCAGCCGTTGTCAACAATTTTTTGAGATTTCAGTTCTGCTTTCCTATTGCATATAATTACGGTCACGAAATTTTTTCATACCTATATATCTTTTGTGTGATTAGCTTAAGACCTTGAAAAATAAATACCACATGATGTCCAGGACCTGCTTCAGAATTTCAACCAAATGGTTCTTAGGATCTAGCTACACATGACTCTGAAGACATAATGTCAGTGGGTTGTTGTTGTTGTTGTTTAATAGCAACAACAAGCGTATGTGTGGGGAGGGCTTCAGGGAGGGAAAGTTTTGCCCTTCTCTTCCCAGCCATAATGTCCATGAAAATCGCTGCCTCCCTCTCACCCCAGGCTAATACTTCAATTAAAGGGAGGAAAAAACTTTCCCAAGCTTTTAAAACTCTGTGTTAGGTATTTTAATCTATTTGCTTTAGTCACTGCTTGTTACTGCTTGTTTGATTTTGGTTTTATAAGGGTTTTATTGGCATTTTATTTTACTGTGAACCATGCTGTTTGGGTAAAAGCAATATACAAATGCTTAAACTAAATAGAAGCATAGTTGGTGATTTCTTTCCATTTAAATTCACCAAGCCAGCCAGAAAGATGGAAGCGGAACAGTCCATCAGGACGTTTTCCTGATATCAAAGACTACAACAGATAGCATAGTTGCTGTGTAGATTGTTGGACTCTGGATCACTGTCACCTGTGGCAAGCGGTCTGTGGCTGGCAATAGCTTCTGGTAAAATACTGCTATAACAGTATTTTATATATACAGAGAGTGCCATTCATGGTGGGCCATGATATCATTGTAGTTTGGTTTTCATAATATCTCTGGGTCATTCATTTTCATTGGCAATCACTTGTGGCCGAGTAAGATTGTCTTCCAAGATAAGGTCTTTAACAGTACGTCCATAAGTGACTGTGGAGGCCAATTCTGGATCCACACACCTTCCCACAGTGAGGACATAGGTTTCCAGATGGAAGATGGCCGCGATAAGAATTTGCTTGATGTGCCTTCCGCGTAGCTCGTTTGTCCCGTTCGCCCTGTATTTGTGCTTCTTCAAAGTCCATAGCACCTTTGATAATAGCCGACCTCCATTTGGGACGTTCATGGGCCAAGACTTCCCAGTTCTCGATGGTCATGTTACATTTTTTTAGATTCACTTTAACAACATCTTTAAACCTCTTTTGCTGTCCACCGATATTCCGTTTTCCATCCTTAAATTGGGTGTAAAGTGGCTGCTTTGGAAAACAGTGATCAGGCATTCGAACAACATGGCCAGCGAAGGTGATGTTGAAGGATCATTTCAACACTGGTAGTCTTTGCTTCTTCCAAAACGCTAACATTAGTCCATCTGTCTTCCCAAGTAATTTGCAGACTTTTCCATTCTTTTGATGGAATCTTTCAAGAAGTTGGGAGTGGCATTTATAAATGGTCAATGTTTCACAGGTGTACAGTAAGGTCGGTAATACAATGGCTTTGTAAATAAACAGTTTGGTTTCCCTGCGAATATCCCGATCCTCGAACACTCTACATTCAGGAGAATGCGGCACTCGCAGAGCTCAGACAATGTTGAATTTCAGCATCGATGTCAACTTTTACTAGAGAGATGGCTGCTGAGATAGGGGAAGTGATCAATGTTCTCCAACATCACACCATTAAGCTGGATTGATGGTGCTACAGAGGGACTAATTCACACCTGTTGATGAAGCACTTTGGTTTTTTTAATATTAAGTGAAAGGCCAAGCTTTCCATATGCTTCTGCAAAGACATTTAGGATAGTTTGAAGATCTTCCTTTGAATGTGTGGAGACTACATTATCATCGGCTTGTTCACCCATAGCTCCTTTACATCCCAGGTAATGAGAGACTCCTTTGAGCCATCCTGGACAAAGGCGGTGGTGAAAAAAGTTATCTCAGTAGGCCTCTCTCCCTCTGATCTGCTCTCTATGGAGCTTGGAAGCACCAAGGCAATTGTTAAACAGAGGCTAGTGGATATTGACGCCCAAGAGCTCTCGGTAGCTGCTCAGGGTTGCTGCTCCCCCCAGTCATTGGGCCTATCAGGTCTGCCTTGCAAAGATGGGATGCCCTATATAAGCTGGCTATCTGTTCCCAAATATAGGAGGGCATTCTCATTGGCTCGATTTAATGTCCTACCTTCTAAACTTTTGGAGGGCAGATACAACAAAATTCTAAGTAACAACAGATGCTGTCCCTGTGATAACTACGAAGTGGAGTCTATCTTACATGTTCTGTTCAATTGTAGATACTATGAAGGGGCCAGAAAAGATCTAATATACCATATTATGCAGTCTTTCCTAGGCCGCCCCCTTGAGTCTCTTCTGACTGTTCTACTTGCGGGTTCAGATAAGGCAATTACTGTGCAAGTGGCAAAATTTTTGAACTTGGCCATTTTGACCAGACCCTGTAAGATTGTGAATGGTAATTAACTTAACTGAACTGCTTAATACTTAATATTATGCTTTGTATTTGTGGTCGGTTGACTGTGAATAAAGGTGGTTGTTGTTGTTGCTGTTATCATCGGTATATTGAAATTCTACGACAGAGGTTGACATTACCTTACTTCTTGCTTTCAGCCTACTAAGATTAAAAAGCTCTCCATCAGTTCGATATATGATTTCCACACCAGTAGGAAGTTTCCCCTTAATAAGGTGTAGAATCATAGCAATGAAGATAGCAAATAAGGTAGGAGCAATGACACATCCCTGTTTTACACCTGGTCCGACTCTGAATGGATTGCTCTGAAAGCCATTGTTATCCAAAATTGTTGCTGATGTTGTCATGAAGGAGTCGCAAAATATTCACAAATTTATCAGGGCATCCTGTTTTCGGAAGGATGGTCCAGAGAGCGGTTCAATGCACAGTATCAAATGCCTTAGTCAGATCAATAAATGCCATATATAAAGATTGATTCTGCTCCTGGAATTTTTCTTGAAGCTGTTGTGCAGTGAAGATCATGTTCACTTTCTCCCTGGAAGGGTGGAAACCATTTTGAGATTCGGGGAGGACATCCTCTGAGATTGGTAGGAGGCAATTTGCGAGGATCCTTGCAAGGATTTTACCTGTGGTAACCAGAAGAGAGATACCTTCTTAAAAAGGGTGATAATTATGGCGTCCCTATAGTCTTCCAGGATCTCCTCCCTCCTCCAGATTTTTTCAATGAGCTTATGAAGTTGTTTGAGTGCAGGCCCATCTTTAAAGACTTCCCATCAGGTCCACTAGCTTTGTTGATCAACACAAAATCTTGACAGAAAAAGGCTTTGATCCAATGGAATGGATACCACAACGATTGGAAGTCTTTTATCTACTGCAGCCTTCATCCACCTTCACAGCCATTGTAACATACACGTTGTTAGCCTCCGCCTGTTCTGCAGTTGAGGACATTCTTGGATCGTGCTTTGTCTGGTTCCTCTCCTTTGACCTTACCACCATGGGTGAACCTGCTGGAAGTACACGAGTCCCGATGGCATCGCTCATAGGGTTCATTGGAACACACAAGCCCACTCACCACTACAAGGTGATGATCTAGTGTGGGTATCCATGTATTGGAATATAATTTCATGGATTCACTATGCTAAAAATTGAGCAAATGCTGAAGAATAATTAGGTTTAAAATTGAGCTATTCTGAATAATCTCTTCAGTAACACTTCTAACAGCATAATCCCTGCATGGCCACTTAGAACCCATTGATTTCAATAGGGCAAATGTGTGTAAGATTACAACCTAAAGCACCTTCATCTCAGATGTGCAAAAACTGTAGAAATACATATTGCAATGCTGATCTTAGAGACTGCAGTGCATTTTCATTTACTTGATTGATTTTATAGATTCCAGGGTTCATTTTTTAATTATCTTTGCATCACTTTTCATAAGTTGGGAGGGGCGGTCTGCACTTCAAAGCACACTGATAGCTCCACTTCCAGTAAAGTAGACAGAGCTTAGAGAGCACTTTGGGGTTTGAAGCTACAGGTGATAGTTGCAGATTTTACTACGTTTATACCCCTCTTTCTCTCCATATTGTCCTCTCAACAATCCTATCAGATCTCAGCATTTGGCTGAGAAATAGTGACAGGTCCAAGGTCACACAGTGAGCTTCATGGCTCCTCCTTCTCATTAGTCATGAGTTTTAACCAAGGTTTGTTCTTGATTACAGCTCATAGTTAATGAGAAGAAAGCTTAACCACAAATGGGGCATATGGTGTCAAAATAACTTTGGTTTTTTTATCATTAATTTTTATTCAAATTTTCAAAGACAAAAAACAAAACAAAACAAAAACAATTAAACAATAAAATAAAATGTTGACTTCCGATTTGTCGCAGATCAGTTATAGGTCTACAATATGTAACAATCCTGTCTCTAAAATTATATTATAAAATCACTTTCCTCCAGTAGTTATCTTAATTAATCATCAAATCTCATAAACATTACTTTATTCTTTCCACAAAAAGTCAAAGAGAGGTTTCAATTCCTTGAGAGATATATCTTTCAATTTTTCTCCAAATAAACATGTCGCTTAATCCATCTGATTCAAATCTGTTAGGTCCAATAATTTCAATAGCCATTCTTCCATTATCTATATTAATTCCATCTTCCATCTTCAATAATCCTGTTAAGTCCAGTAATTTCAGTAGCCATTCTTCCATTATCAGTATCCCATAATAATTTTGTTGTCATAGCCATAGTCCAAATAAACATATCAATTAATCCATCTTGTCAAATCTGTTAGGTCCAATAATTTCCATAACCATTCTTCCATTATCAATATTAATTCCATCTTCCATCTTCAGTAGTCCTGTTAAATCCAGTGGTTTCAGTATCCATTCATCCACTATCAGTATCCCATGATGATCTTGCTGTCATAGCCATAGTCATATAACAAGAGTCTGATGGGAATTTCCCCCATCACAAATATGTCCTTGCCATCAACTCTGAATATGTTGCTGAAATACTGTTGTAAAGTCACATCTCTGTTCTTCTTTTTTACAAAATGCACTGGCTCATCTCTTAAGAGTTTTTCCATTGTCACATATTTGTAATTAATTCCATAGATTTTTTCTATGTCAAGCCCCATCACATCATTCCAGTCAAGAAAATTATCCAAGACATTGATAACTTTATCACTAATATCTTCATTAATTTCTTCGGAGACAACGTTGAATTCCAAACAGTAAACTTTATTTCTAACATCCGTAAACTCCAGATCTTTTTCCAATTCCATATTTGTTCCAGTTTCCAGAGCTTGTATCTTCCCTTTAATTTTTCTTTTCTCATCTCTAATCCCATCAAACTCTCTCACAGAATCCCCTATTTGTTTAAACTCCTGCGTCATTTTGCTAAATTCAATTTTCATCTCCTGTCTACCCTGTCTCAGGGTTTGTTTCGTTATCTCAATCTCACTCATTATTTTCTGAAACATAATTTCTTCCATGGTCTCAGTCACTTCCCTGGTTGCCATTCTTAGAACCACAAAAACAAAAAATTATTTCAGCCACAATTGGGTTAATATTCCAGGCTTGCTGACATCAGTGTAGACAGTACAGCCTGTCTTATCTCCCATATGTTCAGGAAAACAAAACAAATCTAGTTCCCAGCTTCAAACAGTTAGTGGCGTTGTGAACAAGCAGATTCGTCAAAATGAAATAGACCAAAAAAAAAAATAGTCCCAGACATATAATACTCCAAAATTCATAAATCAAATTTATTTATTTTTTCCCCTCCTCGAAATAGAAATCCCTCTTCCGTTGGTATCTTTAGAATGCACCTCCAGGACAGCTTTTTGTAATAAAAACAAATATAAGCTTTTTCGATTTCTCTCCTCCTTAATTTCGTGAGTGAAAGAGAAAAGCCATAACTCACCCAGAAGTTCTTCACAGCTGATTCATTGACAAATCTCTTTTTTGCTGCAACAATTTAAACTAAGTGAAAAAAGAAAATAGAAAGAAGGATGCTTGTCTGCCTGTTAGAGTCCGTTTTTCTTTGAAGAAAAGATAAACGTGTCACTGTAATCAGCTAGAGCTTGATGAAAGTCCGTCCGGCATTGCAGTTTGAACCTTCTCTCATAAATAAATGAAATCCAGTCCTCCCCACAAAAACAGGCTTTATGGTTAATCTCTCTCCCTGCCCGGGAGAAAATCTTTACCAGTCAAAAAGAACGTTTTGACTGATTTTAAAGCTGAAAAAGCTTCTTCTGAGATGAGAGCTCGACTCAGAGGCGGCACAGGCAAAGCAACCCTTCCCGGAAGTCCGGTGTCAAAATAACTTTGGAAATAACACTCAAGAATATAGTTTCTCTATAATTGTAAAAACAGTTGCGGAGGGCAGTAAAGGCTGCAAAGATGTCTGGTAAACTGGCATGTCATGAAAGCTAAAAACAGGAATGTTGATATATGGATGTTCTTATAGATACATGTTCATGTTAGTAATATTGTCTGCCTCTTATTTGTTATACTTTTGATTAGTGCTCTGATCTGGAGGATTCATTTAAATAAAGTTTCAGTTCTTTTGAGATCCTAGAAAGCACAGAATGTAATTCTAGCTTGGAGCTTTGGCAGTGAACTGTTCTTTCTCTTCTTTGATTAGGTGAGACAATAGAAAATGCTGTTCGAAGAGAAGTAGAGGAGGAAAGTGGAGTTAAAGTGGGCCATGTTCAGTATGTCACTTGTCAACCATGGCCAATGCCCTCGTCCCTAATGATTGGATGCATAACTGCTGCAGTGTCTACAGAAATTAAAGTTGACAACATTGAGATAGAAGATGCCCGCTGGTTCAGTAGAGAAGAGGTAAAGTTCAATTTAATTTCCTTTTCTTATTGATTGCCCTCTGACTGTATTGGTTAGGGCATGCAATATGGATGTTTTTTTCAGGCAGACAAATGAGTCCTGTGACTCTCCTTATTGTACAGTGATTGCATTGAAATGGAAAATTATGTTTTGCTAAAAAAATTGGTATAGATAATTGTTTTTTTATTGAGCCCAAAGATCTTGCCAATGAGTTGTATAGATACATTTCATACACAAGCATGGTTTCTCTAGGCATAGCAATCATCCAGATTTGGCTTTACTGTTTGTGGCATCCTGTTCTTTTTTTGAACCTATAGATTTTGCTAATAACTTGCATCAATAGAAAAATAGATATGCCCATGTTTTTATAACAACAGCATCCATTTGCATAAAAGTATTCCAGCTCTTAAGATAATATACCACTTGAAAGTTGCATTATAAAGTGACATGATTCTCATTTTCTCCCGTCACCATTTTTTTTTGCATTTGGTTATTTCTGTTTCCAACCATCATAAATTAAGAGAGAGATCAGATAAATGAAAATCAGAGACCACCCTGCTTATGCTCACTCAAAAACAAAGTGTAATAAGCACACATCACTTGTAAGATTACACAGAGAGAGGGGGGGAGAGAGGGAGGGAGAGAGAGAGCGCCCTAATGGAGCTATGTTAGTGTCTTTGGTATTTTAAAGGAAAAGGTTATGGTGCCTCTGGTGTATGGCTTTTCTCCCATAGGTTTAGGAATGCTGTCATTGAAGGGGAAAACTAGTAAAACTACTAATTGCACAAGAAAGGAGATGAACTCAAATACTTTATGAAACAAATAACGGCTAGGTTTGTTGTAACTTTCTTGTCTAAAGCAATTAGGTAGAAGTCATAAAAGCCTTCAGAGCTTACCGTTAATAAAGAACTACACACATTCCTGTATTTAACTTATATATATATATTTATGTTTCAGATTTTGGAAATTCTCAACAAAAGGAACCAGAGTGCTTTTGTTGTACCACCCCATCAAGCCATTGCACACCAGTTGATAAAGCACTGGATTGGAATGAATGCTAATCTTTAAATCTAATGACTTGATTTATCTATCTTGTGTCACAGCTGTAGCTGCTACTGTGTTGGAATTAAACTAGATGTAATTAATCATTCAGCTTTGTGTGTGACCACTAGAATAACTGTTTCAGAATTGTACAAAGATTGTTGGCCTAAATTGCAACATCATTCTTGGGCATTCTTCAAAACACATAGGTTTGGATCCTAAACTGTGGCTCTGTAATAGTTTTTACAGTACAGTCATACATGTCTACTCAAAAGTAAGTGTCTTTGAGTACAACGAGCATATACAAAACATATTTCTGCATATTGGTTTTTTTCTTAATTCTCCAAGGTCTAATATTGCCTAAATTCTAGTGGGGGGGCTTCATCAAATGTAACTTCCCATTTGAAAGTTGCATTTGCTTCCAACACTCAAAACCAGAGCAGAAGAAAATATGCTTTCTCTTGGCTGAAAAAGGATTGCAAAGTGCTAATGCTTTTGTGTAATGGAACAGGCTCTCAAAATTGGCACATGGATACCTGTATTTCAGGATTTTTTTCCTTCAAGAGAGCCATTAGGATAGAAGGAGAGTTAAAAGGATGCCATGTAATCAGCAAAGTATCCTCACTGCTATATCTACTAGAAGTCAGTTCTCTTAAGGCCTCAGTACCCCTCAGCCATATGTTGCTGTAAAAGACACTCGGAGGACAATGCCTTGAGATTTTTCCACATAAATAAAACGCTCAGGTGTTGGTCTATTATAGTATTGATCACAATGAAATACTTCTGAAGGACATGTAATGAGCAATCAAGTTTTTTGGAATGATGGTATGTATTGTGATTTAGAGCAATGAATTTCAAGAAAACAGAGATCCATATGTTTTTGCACTTGTCATAAATGCACTTCTTCTGTACAAAGTTCATAAGATTAACAATTGCACTGTTAAATATCAGTTGTACTGAATTGTACTGATTTTAACTTTGTTAATTATTGTACTGATTTTATAATATATTTTTTTAAGTGCTTGGAAGTGTACAGGCAATATCTGGTGACAGCTGGAAAGGTGAGAATGGCTGGGGTTCCTTCTGCTCTAGCATTTGTTTCCTGCAAAATATAATTTTAACAGATAATCCAGGCTACATGATTGCCAAACAGCTCCATTTTATAGTAATCTGTCTTGCCCTCACTCTTTTTATAGATTGGATTTGTCACAATTTTCCCTAATTTTAAATGCAATTGTAGCACCAGCCAGACCAGACTAACAAAGTAGTATTGAGGCTTCTCCCTACTACCAGCCCTGTAGTTGTTTCATCATCGTCTTTCTTTTAAAGCAGCTTTTCCTTCTTCTTAGTCTCAAGTCCTTTAATTAGTTGCTTTCTTCACTCTGGTCACAGTATTACAAAATCAACCCTTTACATCACTATCCTATACATGTCTACTCAGGAAGTTCCTCTGAGTCCGGTGGGACTTACTCTCAGCCTTAATTATCTGTTTCTTGTCAGTAATTTCCTCTTTGCAGCCATAATAATTACTTGTTCCTGGTTGGTTTTTTTTAATTTTGTGGTTGCATAAATGTACAAAATCTGCATGCTAGCAATTAAGTATCATATGAATTGAATCTGGACAGAGGTTTCTTTTTGTCACACTACAGGTATTAAGTGGATTACCAATGGCATTGTGTTATCAAAAACTGCGTTGCGATTGACCACTGTTAACTGCATAAATGTAACTGTCTCAGTGTCTGTGTACTTCCTGCATTTCATGCCCCCCAAGCTTTCCCTAAATCATGTGCATATATACCTCTAGCCCAGGATATCACTTTATGCATCTGATAAAGTAGACTGTAGTCCATCCACAGAGCAAGCTGTCTTATACCGAATCAGACTACTGGTCCATCTAGTTTAGTACTAATCATCTCTAACTAGCAATAGCTCTCTAGGGTTTCAAATTGGAGCCTTTCCCAACTCTACCTGGACAGGCTGAGGATTGAGCTTGTGGCCTTCTGCATGCAGAACAGTTCTACCAGTGAGCCAAAGCCCTTCCACTTATGCCACAGTAAATGTAGCTTATGCCACAGTAAATATAGTAGTCTAAGGTGCCACGAGACTCTGTTGGTTGTTTTATTGCGATAGTCTATTAAATATTTTTTGCCTAGGATGTTGCTTATTTTTGCCCTAACTTTGGTTTAAAAAAACAAGTCTCAAGATAAACTGGAATTTTCTTTTTTCAGTCTTTTAAAACATGTGAAGGAAAATGGAGCTGGTGCCAGTAGGTGGATTAAAGACAGGCCATTCTGATGCTCCTTGGAATTAAATATACTAATCAGATTCTGAGTTTATGGGACGAAAATAGAAATGAAAAGAAGTAGACCAGGCCAATAACACTTAACAAGACTGTCTAGTCTCCTCCCTTTGTTTGGATGCCAATTTTTGTTTTAGCCTTCTCAGAAAACTACAGAAACTTTATATAGAATTTGTACAGGTAAGTTGCTTATCTTTTTCTCTTGTTAGACCAATAAATGCTGTGTGCTTTTTCTCCATCAATCAGAAAGATACATGACTACACTTGTGCTGTAATTACTGACCCTAGTTCACAGAACAGAAAAGGGATAAGTGAAAAGCAAAGGAAATAAATGGGGGGGAGGGGTTGAAATAATTAAACCCTATTTAGTTAGTGACCTTGTTAATGCAACAGTTAGATCATAGCTTGGTCATAGAGCATATTCTTTGCATATCTACCATCTGTGTTAGCAAATGGGAATCGTGCATATCTAAGTAAAACGTTTTGCTCCTAGCCTCTGTAAGTATTTGTTCTTGAATATTACTAGCCAAATGCCTGCCAGATCTTTTGCAGCTGTAGAATTCTGTTAATTCACCATGTTTGCTCCTATGAAGTACAAGCTTTCTCTAAATTTCCATGGTGAGAAAATCAAACCGTTCAGACAACTACTTAGGGGGGAATCAATTGTGATTCTGTGGTTGCAATCATATACACACTTACCTGGAACTAAGTCCAATTGAACTCAATCAGATTTATTTCTAGGTAGAAATACATAGGATTACATTGTAAATCAAAATTGGAATAAGGTTTACTTTTTGTTTTTAACTGCGTTTTTTAAATTAAATTAATTTTAAAATGCAGAAGGATCTCAACAGCTAAACACCAGTTTCATGGTAGTAAATCTTACTGATTTCAATGCAATTTACATCTGAATAAGTGTTCTTGGGGTCATTGCTGTACAAATCAAAATCATTGCTGTACATTGCTGTACAAATCAAATGTATATGACTATATCAGAATGCACTGTTAAGTATATCCTCTGAAGATTTTGGGAGTCTTATCAAAAGGTCTTAATTCGCTCTACTCTTTTTCAGATGATTTGCTCTAGTAGGATCAGATAAATTCACATGAAAATTAATTTTGGGTTATATACAACTCCATCTCTAAGAAATTTTACTGATCTGTATTTGTTGTTATGTGCCTTCAAGCTGATTATGACTTATGGTGACCCTATGAGTCAGTGACCTCCAATAGCATCTGTCATGAACCACCCTGTTCAGATCTTATACATTTAGGTCTGTGGCTTCCCTTATGGAATCAGGCCATGTCTTGTTTGGTCTTCCTCTTTTTCTACTCCCTTCTGTTTTTCCCAGCATTATTGTCTTTTCTAGTGAATCATGTCTTCTAATTATGTGTCTAAAGTATAATGACTGCAGTTTCATCATTTTAGCTTCTAGTGATGTTGTTATGTGCCTTCAAGTCGATTACGACTTATGGCGACGCTATGAGTCAGTGACCTCCAATAGCATCTGTCATAAACCATCCTGTTCAGATCTTGTAAGTTCAGGGCTGTGGCTTCCTTTATGGAATCAATCCATCTCTTGTTTGGCCTTCCTCTTTTTCTACTCCCTTCTGTCTTTCCCAGCATTATTGTCTTTTCTAATGAATCATGTCTTCTCATGATGTGTCCAAAGTATGATAACCTCAGTTTCACCATTTTAGCTTCTAGTGACAGTTCTGGTTTAATTTGTTCTAACACCCAATTAATTATTTGCCTTTTTCGCAGTCCATGGTGTGGGCAAAGCTCTCCTCCAACACCATATTTCAAATGAGTTGATTTTTCTCTTATCCACTTTTTTCACTGTCCAACTTTCACATCCATACATAGAGATCGGAAATACCATGGTTTGAATGCTCCTGACTTTGGTGTTCAGTGGTACATCTTTGCATTTGAAGACCTTTTCTAGTTCTCTCTAGCTGCCCTACCCAGTCCTAGCCTTCTTCTGATTTCTTGACTATTATCTCCATTTTGGTTAATGACTGTGCCAAGTTATTGATAATCCTTGACAAGTTCAATGTCCTCATTGTCAACTTTAAAGTTACATAAATCTTCTGTTGTCATTACTTTAGTCTTTTTGATGTTCAGCTGTAGTCCTGCTTTTGTGCTTTCCTCTTTAGCTTTCATCAGCATTCGTTTAAAATCATTATTGGTTTCTGCTAGTAGTATGGTATCATCTGCATTATCTTAAATTATTGATATTTCTCCCTCCAGTTTTCACAACTCCTTCATCTTGGTCCAATCCCGCTTTCTGTATATGTTCTGCATATAGGTTAAACAAATAGAGTGTTAAAATACAACCCTGTCTCATACCCTTTCCGATAGAGGACCAATCGGTTTCTCCATATTCTGTCCTTACAGTAGCCTCTTGTGCAGAGTATAGGTTGCGCATCAGGACAATCAGATGCTGTGGCACCCCAATTTCTTTTAGAGCATTCCATAGTTTTTATGATCTACACCAATTAAAGGCTTTGCTGTAATCTATAAAGCACAGAGTGATTTCCTTCTGAAATTCCTTGCTCCGTTCCATTATCCGTTTGCGATATAATCTCTGGTGCATCTTCCCTTTCTAAAATCAGCTTGGATGTCTGGCATTTCTCACTCCATATATGATCCCTTGCTGTAGAAACTTGAGCATTACTTTACTTGCATGGGATATTAAGGCAATAGTTCAACAGTTACTGCATTCCCTGGGATCCCCTTTCTTTGGGAAGCCTTAAAGATCTGGCTTTTTCAGCAGGCCTTCGGGGTATCCGGGGAGGGTTAATCGATATAATTGTAATGCCTCCTACCCAGTTTTAATATTGTTGTTGTAGATCTATTGTTTTTATTGTATTACTGTATTTTATTAATTGTATTTTAATAATTTTGTAAGTCGCCTAGAGTGGCCATTGGCCAGATAGGCGACGAAGAAATTAAATTTATTATTATTTATTATTATTATTATTATTATTGGGATGGGGATGCATATTGAATGCTTCCAGTCTGTGGGCCATTGTTTAGTTTTCCATATTGGTTGACAACTTTTTGTCAAATTTGGAGAGAATCAGTCTCAGTAGCTTGTAGCAACTCTCTTCGTGTGCCATCTGTTCCTGGTGATTTGTTTCTTCCAAGTATTTTAAGAGCAGGTTTCACCTCGCATTCTAAAATTTCTGGTTCTTCATGATATGGTTCCTCCATGAATGAATGTCATCCTTTCAACTCTTTTATAGAGTTCTTCAGTGTATTGCTTCCATCTTTTATTTCATCTTGGTCAGTCTGTGTTCCCCTGTTGATTATTCAACATCCCTATTCTTGGTTTAAATTTTCCTTTAATTTCTTAAATTTGTTGTTCTCTTCTATTTCTGTACAATAACAGTTGTAATAGTTCTCTTTATCCCTACGTACTAGACGCTGTATTGTTGTATGTAGGGTTCTAACCATGTTTCTTTTGCTTTTGCTTTTCTTCTCTCTTCAACCATTTTAAGAGTTTCGTCAGTCATCCATTGAGGTCTTTCTTTTTAACAAGAGGTATTGTCTTTTTATTTATTATTTATTTATTTATTACATTTGTATACCACCCCATAGCCAAAGCTGTCTGGTCATTCTTCCCTGATAATGTCTCTGACTTCACTCCATAGTTCTTCTGGTTCTCTGTCAACTAAGTTTAAAGCCTCAAACCTGTTCCTTATTTGATCTTTATATTCTTCTAGGATGTTATTTAAATTGCATTTTGGCATTATGATTGCTTTGTTCTTTTTTAGCTTTACTCTGATTTTCGATATTACCAGTTCATGATCTGTTCCGCAGTCTGTTCCTGGTCCTGTTTTTGCAGAAAGTATGGAACTTCTCCATCTTCTGCTACCAATTATATAATCAATTTGATTCCTATATTGACCATTTGGTGATGTCCACGTGTACAGTCATCTTTTCGGTTGCTCAAAAAATGTGTTTGCAAGAAACAAATTATTGGCTTCACAGAATTCGATATGTCTCCTGCTTCATTTCTATCTCCTAAGCCCCATTTCCCCACAATTCCTAGTCCTTCTCTGTTCCCTACTTTTGCATTCCAGTCCCCCATGATTATCAGCACATCTTGTTTTGGTGTGTGGTCAATTTCTTCTTGTACTTCTCGTAAAATCTCTCCAATTCCTCTTCTTCTGCATTTGCTGTTGGAGCGTAAACTTGGATGATGGTTTTGTTAATAGGTTTCCTGTTTAATCTCATTGATATAACTCGCTCAGACTTTGCATTATAGCTACTAGTAGCTTTTGCTATGTCACTTCTCATTTCTTCTTAATTTCTCATTTCCTGCATAAAATATTTTGTAGTTGCCTGATTGAAAATGTCCCATTCCCGTCCATTTTAATTCACTCACGCCAAGTATTGTAATACTGATGCGTTCCATTTCTTGCTTGACAATTTCTAACTTTCCCTGGTTCATGCTTCTCACATTCCATGTTCCTATTGTGTGCATCGTACAACTTTGGACTCTCCTTTTGCATCTGTATGTTACCCTCTGGGCTTCCTTTCGGCTTTGACCCGGCTGCATCATTAGTCACAGCGCTACTCGTACTTGTCCTTTGTTCTTCCCCAGTAGCTCGGTGAGTGCCTTCTGACCAGGGGGGCTCATCTTCCAGCACTATCTTGTGTTGCCTTTTGTATACTTTGTTCTCAGCTTCTTCAACACTCTCAAACCTCCTCACCGCGTTAAGGTGTGCATCCTAGAGGGGGACTGATCTGTATATTTGTTTGCAATTTTTAAGCTACCATTGCAGGAAACTCAGAATTCTAAGATTTTCACACACAAAAATTATGTGGGGTGATAATTTTTCCAGTGCTTTATTTTTCCATATAAAATTTTCCCTTTCATAAGTTTATTAGTAGTTTGAATGAATGGATGTCAATTGCAAGTCCAAGCATATTTGGCAGTTTCAAAGTGTTCAGCTTTCTTTAGTAAATATAGGTAAAACAAGCATGCTGAATTAGTTCACAATGAAAGGCATGGGAAATGTTCCTATACAAATACATTTGCTGAGGAAAAATTTCCAGAAAACCCAAATCGCTCATTCTAGACCCATGATTTTTATTATAAATGAAAAAGTGGAACTGGGAGCTTGTTAGATTAATGTTCAAGCTAGAGAGCAAAATTCTGCTTTTGTCTAAGGTTTTGATGGAAGAATCATTGTACTGTTTTTATGGAAAGGAATTGGAGCTGAAGAGAATATCAACAGTGATCTTCCTTTTATAGTCCAGCTGAGAGTACTGGAAATGAATCTGTGTTTAAATCTCATCTCAGCTATGACCTCAGTCAATAAAAAAGGTAACATGGGAGTTCCATAATTGGATTGTCTTTTGTAAAAGACATTTTACAAAAAGCAGCCACAAAGGTTGGGTCTGCAGGGAGATGTGAGGTTTACCCCTTTCCACCCTGACATTTTCCCATGGAAAACCATGTCCCCCAATCCTGTTATTTGTCCTGATTGGGAGAGGGGGTAAGCTCAAGCAAATCAGACCCCGATATTCATTTTATTGATGAATATTATTATTTAGGTTTATTAGTTGCTTGCTACCCAAAGGTCTCCAAGGGACTTCCACCATTGTTATAAACAAAAATATACCATACAATAAAAATGAATAATAAAACAAAATCAACCATCCCCATATGGCCACAGCAAGCTTTGGCAGTACATGAATACAAAACAGCATCATCTCAGTGTATGAAATGCCTGGGGGAGAAAGATGCCAATGAAGGCACCAAGTAGACCTTACTGCGGAGTGGATTCCACAGATGGAGAGCCACAACTAGAAAGGCCCTCTCCCTTGTCACCACCTTCTGAGCCTCAGAGAGGGGATTTGGAGAAGGGCCTCAAAAGAAGATCTAAGGGTCTGGGTTGGTTCATATCAGGAGAGGTATTCCAGAAGATATTGGGGCCCTGAGCCATAAGGAGCTTTATAGGTGAAAATCAGCACTTTGAATTGGGCTCAGAAGCATACAGGCAGCCAGTATAAGTGGAACAGTATTGGTGTTATATGATCTATTCTCCTTGAACCCGTAAACAATTAGGCAATTTGAAGCTTCCAAACCAGTTTCAAAGGCAGCCCCACATAAAGCACATTGCAGTAATCCAACCTTGAAATTACCAAAGCATAGATTATCCCTGGTTATCCCTGTCCAGATAGATTGCAGTTAGGCCACCAACCTAAGCTGCTGGAAGGTACTCTGCACCACTGAGGCCACTTGTGCCTCAAGCAACAGCAGTGGATGCGGGAGAACCCCCAAACTACAAATTGTCTCCCTTCAGAGGGAGTGTGACTCCATTGAGGCCACACGCCACTCAGTCTTGTTTGGATCAAGCTTCAATTTATTGGTCCTCATCCAGCCCACTATCGCAACCAAGCATTGATTCAGCACAGCCACTGTCTCACCTGCAGAAGATGAAAAGGAGACATAAAATGGTGTGTCATCAGCATACTGATAACACACTCCAAATTTCTGTACAATCCCATTCAGTGATTTCATGTAGATGTTAACATGAAGAACAGAAATCACCCCTGCAGGACCCCATACTGAAGAATCCATGGACCCAACCAATGCTCCCCATGTACCACCTGGAGCCATCTACCCGGGCAGCAATGGAAGCACTGTAATGCAGTGCTCCCAACACCCAACTCAGAGTTGCCCCAGGAGGATATCATGGTCAATGTTATCAAAAGACTTTGAAAGATCAAGCAGGATCAACAGAGTCACACTCCCCTGTCTCTCTCCTGAGTCCTGACACAGGTCATCATACAGGGCAACCAAGGCAGTTTCCATACCAAAACCAGACCTGAATCTTAATTGAAATGAATCTAGAATATCTATCTACTCCAACGGTACCTGGATATGGTTGGCAACCACCCTCTCAAGAACCTTGCCCAGAAAGGGGACATTTGCAACTGGTCTAAAATTATTAGGATCTTCCCAGTTCAGAGAAGGCTTCTTCAGTGGTGGTCTTACTACTGCCTCCTTCAGGCAGCCTGGGACCACTTCTTCTTAGAGATAAGCATTAATTACCTCCCTGGCCCTTCCAGTTGTCCCCTCCCTGCTAGATTTGATCAGCCATGAAGGGCAAGGGTCCAAGACACAAGTGGTTGCATGAACCCGACCAAGTACAAGGCTGCAGCAACTGAAACTCATCCAACTACATTGAACACACCTCATCCAGATCATCAGCACCAACCCTGGAGTCCAAATCCCAGAGGATGAAAATTATTTTATCCTCAAAATGCTTAGCAAACATGTCACCGCAGGGTTTAGATGGCTCTACCACCTCCCTAGGACCAGTATGTAATAAGCCCTTAGTCACTCTAAACAGCTCTGCTGGGTGGCAAGCTGAGGACACAATGGAGGAAGAGAAGTAAGTTTTCTTTGTCTGCTTCACTGCCATTGAATAGACTCAAACATTATATTCATTGAGAGTTTTTCTCCACCCGTGCTCAGGCTATGCTCCTATGATGCTATGGTCACAATTGGGCTTTTTAATAAAATAAAAATGCTTTATTATATGATTAGAAGGAACTTGTCATAACAAACTACAGGTTTGGTTACTGTGACTGGGATACTATGAATATTGTATTACTACAAAAGTCATATTTTGGAAATGTGTTTTTACTACCATATTGTTCATCATAGTAAAATGGGAAATAATTGCATAAATTTTCACTCCATTTTATTTATTTTTATTCCTTTCTTGATCTTTCCCATGTTCCCTTACTTCTGTTTCAAACCAATGCTCTGTGTTATAAAGTTGCTTCATTCCTTGTTTTTATAACTATCCAGTAAAAGGGTTTTTTTTAGTAAAGCAAATATTTTCAATTATATAGGAGGGGAGTTTACATGTATAGTCACGAAACCACTTTCTGGATTAGTACTAACAGCTTGTACATAAAATAACAAGTATTAAATAAAAAGTGCAAGTAAATGGACATAACGATAGTGGTGCAAGGAAAATTGCAATTTCATGGAGGAAGATTAGTAACTTCATGTATTGGTTACTTAAGTATTTATTCTGAATCTATCTGGCATGGTGTTATTTGTTTCAGAATAACCTTGTATCATGATCACTAGTTCCATATGGCATGAGTCTAATCTTGTAAACGGCTGAGCACCATTGCCATCTCTGAGATGAGGGAAGTAGGATGTTTGGTATTTTCTAGATTTAGGAGCTTGATTTTACAATCCTCATTCATTCAGATAATCCTAACTGATGTCTATTGGGCCATTCATACACCTGAAGATAGTTGGATCAATGTCATTCCCATTAGACTCAATGTATCTTGAAGATAATCCTGCAAGTGGCAGGTAGTAGGGAAAAAAACCCTGAAGGCATCTGGAACAATTCTGTATAAGACAAGCTTGCACATGCCAATAGGGAATGAGTGTACTGTCCATTGCAGCTGTACCATTGTGAGAATAGTCCCCTGTATTTTAACAATAATACCCCTTGTAAGCTCACACAACCAATTATCTTGCTGTTGAGGCAAATACTCTTTCAGCACTGGAAATCTTATATATATATATATATACTGAAAGAGTATATATATATATGATACTGAATCTGATTTCATTCATCTAATGGCAGAGGGAAGAATGGAAATTGCTGCACTTCTTATAGGATCATCTGTTCTGTGTAGGGCAGGTGCGGGAAACTTTGGCCTTCCAGATGTTGCTGAACTACAACCTCCATCAGCCCTGGCCCTTCGCAATACTTGCTGAAGCTGATGGGAGTTGTAGTTCAGCAACTGTTTCGACCCAAATCAGGAGGGTGGGCTTGCAGGAGGAGGACTCTGACTTAGACAACTTGAGCAAGGGATTGAGGGAAGAGGTCTTGCACCATCCTCAGCTTCCCCCTTTACCTGTGGGAACGCAGGGAGAGCTGTCAGAGGACCCTGTTGAGGGTATGCCCCCTGCTCCAGTGGCAAAGGAGACACCTGACCAGTTGGCAGATTCCCAGCAGGACATCCAGCAGTTTCCCACGCCCACCCAGATGGCCAGCCCCCCTCAGTCGGAGGGGGAAGTTGAGGTCCAGCCCCTCTTCCCCCACTCTCACAGGATTCAGAGGTGCGAAGAGCAACGGCCAGCACTTCGGAGCAAATGTTTGCGTGCGAAAGGGAAATCTATTTAAGTTGGTGGAGATAAGGAAGGGGTGCTGAGTCAACGTTTGCAACTGTAGAGTAGATTAGTCAGTGTCAGGCAGGGGGAAAGTTCCTAGAAAGCATAGTTAGATGAATGAGTCGAAAGGCTTTTAAGGTGGATGTAATTTTAATAAAACAAGAAAGCTTTACTGAAATGTGTGTGCCTGTGTTCCTCGGCTCTGAACGGAACAGCAACATCTGGAAGGCCAAAGGTTCCCCACACCTGATGTAGTGGCAAGGAGAAAAGTGCCTGAAATTTATTTATTTATTAAATTTATATCCCTTCCTGCCAAAGGAGCCCAGGGTGACAAACATAATAAAACAAGAAAAAGAAAAAACAAACAAACACAATTATGGTTTAAAAACATTCTTCTATCCACTGATCTCCAGGTTGCCAGGACCATCTCCATCAAATGCCTGAGTATGTTTTAAACTTCCTCCTGAAAGTCACTAGTGATGGAGACAGATACACCTCATCGGGGAGGGCATTTCACAAATGGGGAGCCAACATTAAAAAGGCACTGTCACAGGTCAATGCCAGTTAGGCAGCCTCTGTTAAAGCATCTCTGTGAGATCTATTAGAAGCCAAGTTAAAACACTTCTAGGAGAACTGGATGCAGGTGACCTATGAACGTAGACCTTCACATGGTCTTGTGCAGCATGACAAGGAACATTAATAAATTCCAGCAGAACCTCCTGCAATTGACTGATTAAGTTTATTTATATGCCACCTTTCCACAGTGAGCTGTGCCCAAAGAAGCTTACAACAAACATTCAAAATATAAAGCACTGGAGTAAGAGAGAGCAGTCAGTTTATAAAACATAATGAATTTAAATAGGGCAAAAACAATTTCACAAACATAGAAGAAATTCAGTGTTATAAAATAAATAATCTAAACTTAAATACATGAGTACAAAGCAAAGAAAGAAAGCTAACAGGCACTAGAGCTCCAGTCACCCATCCTGCTGCACTCCAAGGAGCCTCAGCAACCTGGATTAAATACAGTTTAGATGGGAAGGGTCCACTCACAAGGCTAGATGACTTACAGCTGGCTCCCTCCTCTCTCCTCCAGAGGAGACTAGCCGCAGCAAAAGGGATGGTAAGTTCCAGCCTCCTGGCAGTGCCAACTGCTGATGCAGGTCTTATTGCATACCTAGGAGCCTCACTTACAGTCAACAGATGTGGACGTTGGAGTAGGCTTTCTGAAATGGTTTCTTCTTCCTCCTGCTCTGTGCTTTGTATGGTGTACCGATGATTATCTCCTCACTCCAGATCTCTATGCAGATTTACTAAAAGCTTCTGTGTGCATATTAAACAGAAGAGGGAAGCAAGGGGAAGCCAAGCAGGATTTCTTAAAGAAAAGTTTGAGGGAAATGAGCATTAACTTCTCACCAGCCTTTGGGACCATCGTGTTAGGAATGAATAGAAAATATGTTCATATACCATATCATCGTCTGGCATAACAAGTTTCAAAGGATTAGACTTCTAACCAAACTCCACAGCACACAATCTGCCTGCACTGTTCTCCTAGTGTAAATGAATGTGATGGGCTGCGAGTATTTGGTATTGTACATAGGCTGGAACCATGCTGCAATAGTTGTACTAATTGTCTAAGTAACTCTGAACCAGTAAATGATGGCCAGTCAATTCTATTATTTTCTTTTGTAAGGGCAATGTTGGAGTCTGGGTGTAAGCTGGGTTTTTTTCCAGGCTCGCTACTCTTCCAAAGTGAAAGAATGACATTCTTAACAAGCTATGGTTCTCCCTTCTTGGTGTTGGCAGTGGGGCAAGAGCAACTCCTATTTGGGTTCTTTTGTTTGTATTCTAGAAGGAGAATAGAGTTAGGGTCCTCCAGCTGGCTAGGCTTGCCTACCTTGACCTGTGTTCTTCTCTACCTAACTTTCTTCTGTTGTAAACAAATATGCTCAGGGAAGCTTATCTGCCCCTCCTTCCTTTGTCATCTTCGACTGTCCGAGGAGAGAGATTTTTGTCTTTGCTCTCTCTCCTGAGTCAGGAGGGCAATACCCAAGTCTAGGCATTGTGCCTCCAACTTAGTTTGTCAGAACTAGGTATGCCTTTCCTGTCTACTATGTATTTCTATAAATAAAGTAGCTTTTCTAAGTCTTAAGTCTCAGTGATCTAAATGCAGGGTAAAAGCTTGCTACTGAGGTAAATACACACACTGACACACACACACAGCTCAAACCGCTGAGTACATATAAATATTTATTTATTTATTCGATTTATATCCCACCCTTCCTCCCAGTAGGAGCCCAGACTGATGGTCTGCATGCTTTCTCCCACCCTGCCCTCAAGCTCATCCTTTGCATTGGTAGGCAATATCAATACACAATTATTGGCATTAAGATTATTTCATGTTTATCTTGCCCTCCCTCCAAGGAGCTCAGAGCAGTGTACATCAGACCAATGGACATGTAGTCCAGTATCCAGTTCTCATAGTGTCCAGCCAGATGCTTGTGGGAAGCCCTGAAGCAGGACATGAGTACAACAGCACTCTCCCCTCTTATGCTCCGCAGCAACTGGCATTCAGAGGCAGACCATTCGATACCTGACGTAATACACAGCTGTTACGGCTAGTAATAGCCATGCAGAACCTACTCCATAATTTAGCCCCCTTTTTAAAGCTATCCAAGTTGGTGGTCATTACTACATTCTGTGGTAGACAATTCCAGAGTTTATATACTGTGTGAGGAAATATTTTGCCTCTCCTGTACTTTCCAACATTTAGCTTCATTGGCTGACTCTGGGTTCTGGTATTATCTGAGAGATGTTTCCCCATGTACATGAAAATCTCCTTTAATGTGAACTGAAGGTGTCAAAAAGATGTCACAAAATTCACTTTGGTTCTGGATTTGCATAACCTTTTGTGTAGCATCTAGACATTCAGTCAAACTGAGATAGTTTGGATCTGGAAAATGCAATGATAAATTTTCTCTACTTGGTTTTGATTAAGGCAGTTATTGCTGCTGTAAGATTTGTTTAGCCAGCCTTTTTTGGGATATTGCACACAGCCCATAAAAATTATTTCCTAAGGGGAGAAGTTATTCTTTACGGGGGGAAATTGTTTAAAGTATTAGCGTGGTCCTTCGATCCATAAGAACGATGAATTACACTGTTATTTGTACAGAGCTTTGAGAGTGCAGCTTCTAAGGTGATCATTTTAAGGAAGTTGTATGTTCAAGAGAGCATGTACTGCTATATTCTGTGAAGCTGCTATTAAGAGTTGAAGGTGGGGAGGGGAACACATGCAGCCTATATTTTATCATCTGACAGTTAAAGTGTTCCATTTTTAAAAATAGAGATTTTCTAAGTAGCATGTCAACACAACTAACAGAGTTAAAAATGTCCTATCAACACCTTTCAAAAAAAGGATGTTTGTGAGTGTTCCACAGCAGATTTTTTATATTTATAATTTGACATTATCAAATATATTACTTTTGCAGTACTGTCAATTAATGCCTTCTCTGTCTTGGACTTTAAAATTGCATAACTACTGTAGGAACCTAATAATCTTTTCAAGCAGTGCCTGGAGCTGCAACTTGCAAGCTCCTAAGCTTTGTGTGATTTTAATCAGTACTTAAAGCACCAAGGTGTTTTCTTTTTTGAGAAAAACGATCTTAAATCTGGCAGTAGATGCCCGATTCATGATTCCTACTGTCTTAAAAAAAAAGTTCTGAAGAAGGTGTTTAGGGACTACAATTTCTCTTCCAAAGTGGACTACCAGTGATCCACAAGCTTCATTCAGATGGACAGTGGCATGTCTGTGGAACTGCAGTTGAAGATGGAAGGCAGCACTTCCATTGCATTGAATATTCATATTGGTTTTAAATTGTATTTTATTGCTTCTTTTATTTCTTGTATTGTATTACAGTTTGAATTTTATGGAATTACAATTGCTACGACAGGAAGAAAAATCATCAAGTTGTCTACTAAGACCATCAGCAATGTTCAAGTGGTCTGTGGGAGAAAAAAGCTTGGGAAGCAGCAATCTATCAGGCTGTGCTCAAACATTGGCTTGTGCTTACCACAGCTCAAACTATATCCCAATACAGACAAATCAAGTGGAATCGTTTTATTTATACTCTGCCTTTCCTCCCAAGGAGCTCAAGGCAAAAAGTGTACTTCCTCCATTTTAACCTCATGACAAACCTGTGAAGTAGGTTAGGTTGTAAGTAGTCTAACGTTACCCAGTGAGCTTCATGGAGCAGAGGGGATGTAAGAACATAGGAAGCCACCTTATCCAGAGCCAAGCCTTTGGTGCATCTAGCTCAGTGGTAGGGAACATCTGACTTGTAGACCTAATTAGGCTGGAGTCTTTATTTT
Organism: Rhineura floridana; assembly: GCF_030035675.1. Classification (NCBI taxonomy): domain Eukaryota; kingdom Metazoa; phylum Chordata; class Lepidosauria; order Squamata; family Rhineuridae; genus Rhineura; species Rhineura floridana. The sequence continues at coordinate 67,604,758 of NC_084480.1, read as the reverse complement.
CCTGGGTGCCTCCACCAAACAGCCTAACCAACCCTGGGTCTTCTCGAGAACACCTTAAGGTAGTGTGGGCTTTGGCTTTTAAGCATACTTTTACCTGCCAGACACATTTGGCTCCCATAATTCCAAAACCAAACTATATGCAAGATTTGTAATCCAATTCCTTTACTGCTTCTGCCAGTGCAAATGTAAATATAACTTCCAACTACAAGACAAGAAGATGCACTAGCTTTGGGGTCCTTATGTTGATTCTCTTTTATCTGGCAATTCCATCCCATCTAAATTATTGCAGGAAATCTAAATTATCTCCATTTTAACTTTCCATGATCTGCTGTTATACTGGATAATAATTGTGGTTCTGGGTGCCACATTTTAAGAAGGCTATTGACAATCTAGAATACGTTCAGAGAAGGATGACTGGGATGTTGAGGAAATCAAGGAGGAATGGATCTCTGAGGAATGGTTGAAGGCCTATTGGTGGAAAAGCTGCCTAGAAGTATTAATATAAAGTAAGGCTGACATAAGTATCTGGGGAGTAGGGCTAGGAAGAATTCACTAATAGGCAAAAAAAAAACACCTTGCAGTATAAGAATGTATCTATAGCCAACAGATATTTCTATCAAACTTTAAAGAGCAGGGAAATTGGGCAGATAGTGAATGCACCAGGGGAGCAGGAGACCTGACCTCTCTGAGATATTGTAGTGCCCTACAAATGTGTAAAAATACAAACACAATTTGGGTTGGCCTTTCACAGTCCAACCTACTTCCTGTGTAGCTTGGAAGAATTTCCAAGGAAAAATTCCCTTCACAGAGCTACAATCACCAGGTTTCTCTGAGAAGAAGGACTGACTGTTTGACACAGCTCCAGTGGCCAAAGTGGTTTAACAGTCAGCCCCTCTTCCCAGAAAAATCTGATGATTGTACCTCTGTGAGGGGAATAGGGCATCTCCTAGCAACTCTAAGCACCCTTCACAAAACTACACTTTCCAGGATTCTGTTTAAAGTGGAATAAATTCTGGTGTGGATGTGGCCCCCTGATTAGCCAAGCCAAACAGCTGTTAATCTGGCTTTCAGAACACTGAAAGTTGGTTCTCACTGAGCATGCCTGCGCTATCATGGAGTCCAATGTTAATTTTCTTAAATTAATTAAAATTCAGCCAGGCATTTTTTTAAACTTTTAAACAGCAGAAGATGAAGGTCAGAGCATAGGGCAAGGTCAGTAATAGGATTACAGGTACTCTGTGAACATGGCTGATTTTTAATGAATTTCAACAGATTAGACCACTGAGAAAAAAGTCCAACAGGGGTCTGGATAATGTTATTCTTATTTTACACTTTGAACTCTGGATTCTCTCTGAGAGATTTGTGTATCGCCATGAAAACTTAGAGGGTTGTTAAACAAATGTTTCTGAGGTCAGGACTATATGTTTTGTAAGATTTTGTTTTGAAATGAGCTTATGAGAAGCAGCAGAATGGCATGGAGGGTATTTTCAATTTAACATTGTGGAATGCGAAAAATCCATGCTGGCTATAGTATACAGCCATTCTCATGGCTGTATAATTAAACAATACAATGACCACAATGACACCACTGTCACAAGCAAAAAGATCAAACAACAAAATGTGAAATAAAAATAATGGTAAGGCAGCTATTTACTGCTTTATCTAGATAAAACTCTAAATCAGAATGTAATAAGATGCTCATTCATATAGCTTATGTGTAAGCATTATTATTATTATTATATATTTAAATTTTAAATTATTACCCACCCCAAAGGTCCCAGGCGGGTTACAACAGTTTCAAGATGCATCATTAAAAACAATCCAAAATCACACTCTTTAAGGCCCTTGGGTTGAATCCAGACTAAACTGCGCACATAGTTCAATGCTAACTAGTCCATTGTTTTTGGTGGAAATGAAATTTGTTTTAGTTTGGATTTAAACCATTTTGTGAATATTTGCTGACCATTCCTAATACTTTCTGTACCTTCAAATAGCATTTTGGAAAAACACAAGCAAAACAATCCAACATTCTAAAATATGACAATTTGCCGATGGAGGCTGTTCCATTAGGCCCCACCAACTTCAATTTGGCCACAGCCAGCTCCTGCCTGCCTGCCTTCCTATTTATAATCAGCCCAAGGGGTAGCACTGGCTATCAGCTTCCTTCTTCTTAGATTTAGGTGTGGCCCTTGTATAACTCAGCAGAGAGAAGGATGGGTTAGCTCTGCCTATCATTGGCTCCAGTTCAACTTACTATTGGTCTCCTTGCCTTTCACCTTACCAGTCCCAATGGGCATCAACCAATCCTTGCATTTTGCCAATATTGCAAGAGCACTGGTGCTATGTCGGATTGTATGTGAAACCATTCAACAGATTGTCAGCTCAAGTTTCTTGTCTAGTTCTGAGTTCATCTGTGGTTATTCTAGTTCTGAGTTCATCTGTGGTTATTGACCTGAAAAAAGAGACAAATTAAGAGGAAAACCAACCTGCAAGTGAATACTTCCTAAAGATTATCTTCCCATCCCACTGCAGAACAGGACAACGGCAAGAACCTTCAGGCCTCCAACATGAGCAGAAAGAGAAGAAGAAGCTGCAAGAGCAGGAAAAGCTCAGATACCAGGGAAAGTAAGTTTACAACAATGGTTCAAACTGATTACAGGGACTGAGTTGGTGATCCTTAAAGCCCCCTGCCATTGTATGCTCCAGTTGCCAAAAATGTGGCTCGCACTAAAGTCATGCTTCAAGGAATGGGCTGCATCCCAAATATAAATGATGGAAATCAATATGGTGCAGTGTCATAAAGCTATTTCCTGCTTGAATTACTAGTTGGTTGCTTATGCTAAAATTTCTTTATTAAATATTTATGGGAGCAGTAGGTTGATGAGATGAGGTTTCAGCCCTGTGGGGTTACAGTTTATCTCTGTTTCGGGAAATGCACTTTTTAAAGTGCTGCTTTTAACTCTTTCCCATTCATTTTATGCTTGTAAGGTGAAATCCAGACTCTGCTCAGTTCAGTGTCCAAATTCTCCTTGCCCTCACTGAGTTCAATCATCAATCCATCTTCAGTTACTATCGTTAGAAATAATAGCATAGTCCAAAACAGAGCTTGGAAAAGTTACTTTTTTTCAACTACAACTCCCATCAGCCCCAGCCAGCATGGCGCTGGCTGGGGCTGATGGGAGTTGTAGTTCAAAAAAGTAACTTTTCCAAGCTCTGGTCCAAAATGAAGACAAAAGAAGTAGTCTCAATCAGCCTTAATTCAGAATTACAAGTCTGGATGGAGGATGGCAACTTGTAGTCCAAAAACATCTGGAAGGCCACAACTCCCATCATCCTTGACAATTGCCTGGGGCTGATGGGAGTTGGAGTCCAAAAAAACTAGAGGGCTGCAGGTTCCACATTCCTGAGGAAAGGTACACCCAGAGGGCCTTCATTGGCCTGTCAAGCTGTGGGCTGTTACTGCTACTCCTGCTGCTCTCTAGTTTTGGGATATATTTTTATTTGTTTACACATCTTTCTTTTTTGACACCGCAAATTCAATCCTACAGAATATAATAATTCCTTTTTATTTCAGGGCACCCTAATTCCATAGCAGAACAGACAACCAATGTACTCTACACACTCCATGCAAATCACGTAGACAGCATTTAGAATGAAGCTTGATGGAGACTGGACAGCAAAGCCTTTTCTCTGCATACATCTGACTGTTGGGAGCTGCTGCGTTTGTTGCAATATCATCTGCTTTTTGCTACAGAGCAAATTCTGATGTTATGATGCTGGACAGGTTCTTGCACCCATGATGATGTGGTTGCTAACAAAAATAGCTTCCACGGAGTCATAGGTTCACGAGGCTGCAATAAAGACTGGAATTAGTTTCTCACTTGGATCAGCTGGACTATATGGGGATTTTTAAATTTATTTTTTGAAATGACAATGCAGCCAAACTATAGGGAGTAGGAGTGTTGGCATGTGTGTTTGTTGGTGCTTGGAATGAACTAATTCAGATGAATTAATTCAGTGAATTTGTTTTTTTTTTAATCTGAATTACACATGAAAGCAGTTCCTATAATTTCCAGGTGAACAGAAGATGAGTCCTTCTGAGGAAGAAGTTTGGGTGATTTTTAAATCAATTCCATTTTAATTCATTTGTGTGTGTGTGTGTGTGTACACCCACATACATACAGTGCTCTTTTTTTTGGTAAAAGAATGAGGTGCTGCTACTCATACCTTGATAAAAGTGCTGTGGGTGCCAGCATAAAATGGTTGCCATAGGCAGCCAAAAAAAGTTGCCGGTACCAACACACACAAAAAAGCCAAATATAGTTTTCACCGCACAACTCCCTGTTTGATTTGGTCATCACATTTTCCATTTATATACCTTTCTGAAAAGTGATGCTACTCTTTAGGTTTAAAAACCATAATTGTTGAGAAAAATAAATAGAACAATTTCCCCCACCACAGTATGTGTGTCTGTGCGTTCGTTTTCTTAATCTTAGTACATTTTATAGTTTAGCAGAGCAACTTGTAAAATTCTGAAGGCTGAAAGAAAATGCTGAGGACAATGTGAATGAATTGTGAATTGAGCAGTGAACTGAACAGGAATAGAATTAGCTCCTATTTGAAGGGGGAAAACTCAAACTGGAAGTAATTCCTTTTAAAAAATGAACTTTTCAAACACTGGTGTTTACCTATCAGCTGACCAACATGAAAGACCAGATCCAGACGTCATTGCAAATGCATGGAGTTCCACCCACACAAAGGCCATTTTTAGTGGCATCATTATTTCATTGACATTTTAATCACCCCTTCTGATGAGCCACATGGCCTCAAAGAGTGATAAGATGTGAATCAGGAATAGGAGACCATGGAAACTAGCTTGTGTCTATGCAATGCAGGCTTAGACTGGAACACCAAGGGAAGATTTTTCATCTCTTTTACACTGCAGCTACATCAATTATGCTCATTGTTCAGCTGCCTGCTAAAAAGATAGGCGACCTCCCAGTGAAGGGCAATGAAAGAGAACTTGTAGGGCTTTCCAACTGATTTGTACTGGTAGATCTATAATAATCCATTCATTCTGGATGTGAAATATTATGCCTGAGCATTGTAATGTCATCTTAGTTGCTATTGATGAATTCATATGGGCAGGGTGTACGGGCCAAGGGAAACACAGCTGCTGCCAAATATGACAAAAGATTATCAGCTTTTGAATTGTGGAAGCAGATGAGCCTAATAAGCATGTACCATATAAGTGGGGCATACTGTCGAGGAGGGTGCACAGAGAAATGAACTGTTAGACATATTGCAAGTCAGCAATTATAAATATATGTACCACTTCCAAAAATAAACCCTTTGTAACATTAGTAGAGTTTGTGGAAACTGCTCCAAGGGCTTGCAATAATGCTGGAGACAGACAATGGTTTCCAAGACAAGCAAAAGAGATTTGAGAGAGATATTCTTTACCGTGGTGTGTCCACACATTTATTTATTTATTTATATGATGATGATGACAGTGATGATGATGCACCCTCTAGCATCTCAGATCAATCAGGGCTTTTTGAAAAAAATTCAAAAACCTGCAAACCTGATTTACCAGAGGCAAAATGAAATCCATGTATACAGTGGGTGGGTGTCGTGTGTAATGTTAAGCCAAACCATGATTTAGCATGAAAGCTCCCAGGAAGAAGATTGCAGCTGATTTGCTCCTGCTTTCTCCTTTCCCCTCAGTGCAGCAGTTAAGCCAAGGTTAGCTTTGCATGTCATCCAAATCGGGGCTTGTGGTTAAGTTCTCTCCTTCTTAATCACAAGCTGTAGGCAAGGATTGCAGCCAAGGACTGGGGAGGAGCAAAGCAGATGTAAGTTCTCCAAGAGCCAGCACATTCCAATGGACCCAGTAAACCATGGTTTGGCTTACCATTTGGGGCACACCAGGCTACTGAGAGCAATGTATCCTCTTTCAAACTATGATTAATTAGCTTAGATTTCAAGGTGCTCTTACTTCAACAATAGTAATGTTCTTCTTCCTTTTGTTTTCACTCTTCAGATGAAAATATGCCAGTCATCTGCAGATGCCAGGAAAACACTGAAGGTGTTGAAAATGGAGCAGGTGAGCATCCAACAGATGTGAATATCCATGAAGCTGTGGATGTGGAACAGTCTGACAAAAACAGAAGCAATCACTCTTGCACACCGGAGAATGGGAAAAAAGAACAATGCGGACATTCTTGAAAATAAAAAACAAGAAAATATATCTGACAGTGCAAAAGAAGGAAAACAAGAAAAGGATTGTCCTTTGCTAGCTTTTTCTACTCAGCAAGATGAGGTTCTAGGAGTGGTAAACGTCGATGAATCAGAAACCTCATCAACAGGAAACATTACACTGGAGTGCAACTTGGATGGAGTGGACACTCTTTGGTCAGAGAATGGATTTATTGCAGAAGTGAAATGCGATTCCTTTAATGTGAAATTGGAAGTGAAAAAAGATTCATTGTCTGGAGCAGATTGTGTAGCTGGAAAATGGAAATGCCCTAAGAATGGTTGTTATCATAAAGGCCACTGTTGTAAGTGGCACAAGGATCCAAGGCCATCCACTGATCTTTCTGGAAAATACGATGTGCCACGTAAATACAGAATCCAAATTGCCAGTACCCCAAACCCATCAGTGAAAGTTAATGTTGTAGGGAAGGAGATCAAGATGAAATATTTCAATGGGAAGCAGACATTAATGGTTAGTATCAAGTCTGGTGATGAACCAAGGAAATGTGGTCAGGCTAGCAGCCCAAAATATGGAAGTATATTCACAAGTGATACAGATTGTTCTGCATCAGAGGCATCTTATTCAGATTCTGAGTCAGATTTTAGCGTTCAGGAGAAAGAAGAATCATTCACAGATCACATGTGCCCAAAATGGTATGCACTGGTTCCTCCACCAGCTGAATTTGCTGACTCTGAGGAAATCTGCTTAGAAAGCACCACTGAGGTTGTATCCTTAAGTCCAGCAGGTGACATGAATATGTCAGATACTTTCTCAGCTGCCTTAAATTGTGGAGGGAGAGGTGCTCTCTGTCAAGAGAAAGGTAATGGAAGGAAGGAGTGTGCCAATGGAAAACATTGCTATAAAGGCATCATTTTTAGCTATACTGGTGAATCTCCTCTAGAAGACTGTGATCCCAGAGAAAACCATTTTGGAAAGAAACCTAGTGATGAGATGAGTGATGCTCACCAAGTACAGAACAACAGCCTAGTTGATGCAAGGGATATTATGCTTGTTTCACATATGGAATCAAAAAACACAAGAAGAAATTCTTTTCCAGCCACCTCTATTGACACACTGTCATCATGTCACCCTAGAAGAGACTCAGGTTTTTATTCAATGCCATCTTTATCCTTAAAAGGACAGCCCAAACCTACCAAAGCAACCAATCCTTACAGCAAGAGTACCCATACACAAACCAGCTGCACAAATCTTTGTTCAAGTTTTGCATCATCGTTCAGTAATCTCAGAGATCTTAAATCTTCATGCTGCTATGCCTTCACCTCATATGACCATGAACTGAGTGTATACCATACTGAGCTGGAAGGAAACCTAGGCAATGTTTTTTTCATAGATCACTGTTTAGAATACTTGGAAGACTGTAGAGAAATGGACCAGGTGACAAAGCAGGATTTTCATTACATTGCCAATTCCAATGAAGAACAAAAGGGAAAATGTAGACCCATTGAGCCTCTGAGAACCCTAGATGTGCATGAGGAATGCACTGAGCTCACAAGAGGTGACACTGAAGAGGAGGAGGGAGTGGAGGAGGAAAGGTGGAGGGGAGGAGGAGGGCAGGTTTGATCATTTACATGTTTTTTTAGTTCAGTGGGATTTACTCCTGTGCAATCATGCTTAGGATAGGTGAACTGACCTGGGGAGGGGCAGGGAGGGGAGGAGGAGGGCAGGGAAGGGAGGAAAGGGGACGGGATTGCGTGGGTGGGCAATGGGCAGAAGGGAAGCCCCTTTCTTTTCCAAAAAGAAAACATTGTGAACAGTATCATTCTTTTTCAGAGTTTCCCCCACCTTTTAATTCTACAGCAGGCACAAATAGGGCTGGTTCAACTTACCGTGAGATAGGTGCTATTTGCATCCCTGTTTAATTTGGATGTTTCACATGACGTTGAAGGCAATCAGCAACTATCACACAGTTTCCCCATATCAAACCAATCCATTTATAATCCAAAAAGGGAAGGAAAAAGCATCTCCAGTTTGTATGTCTAAGGCTTGCAAACACTTTGCTCCGATGTATTTAGGTGGGTGTGTCAATCATTCCCAACTCCATGCCCACTCCCTCCTCCTCCCTTTGTTCATGTCATTTCCTGCTGGCTCCTGTTCTGCAAGCCTGTTGCAAACAGTGTGTAATTTTTCTTCCCCCCCCTAACTTGTGCAAAAAAGCATAACACTGTTCAAACAAATATTTGTACTTCAGCTGGATTGTGAAAATACAAATAATTACACTTCAGGATTTTTTCTTTTTTACTTACTCTGGAACAAACTGAGCATGCTCAGTTGCCAAGGTAACCAAACAAAGTGGTAGTTTGACCTTAAGAGGGCGTGTACATTAGGAAGCTGTGTGATTGATTCTTTCCGTTCAGTATAAACGGAAAACAGCTGATTGGGAGTGTGAACGTTGCATATCTATCATGAAGGCAACAGCTTCATCTTTTATATGGAGTTGAGCTCCTGTGAATGAGCCTGTGGTCTCCCACCCAAATTTAAAGCAAAGCTGTCCCTTGCCACATCCACACCAAATCTTTATTTCACTTTACACAGTCCTAGCTTCCCCCAAAGAATCTTGGGAAGTTTAGTTAGTAAAGGGTGCTGAGAGTTGCTAGCAGATGCTTTCTTCCCCTCACAGACCTTCAATCAGAGCAGCTGACTGTTAAAACACTCTGGCCACTGGAGCTCTGTCAGGGGAATAAGAGTCTCCTCTCAGCACCCTTCACAAACTACACTTCCCAGGATTCTTTGGGAGAAGCCATGACTGTCTCAAGTGAAATAAAGGTCTGGCGTGGGTGTGGCCCCCTGATTAGCTAAACCAAGCAGCTGTGAGTCTGGCTTTTAGAACTCTGAAAGTTGGTTCTTACTGAGCATGTTGATATTCTCATTGAGTTCAATGCTAAATTTCTTAAATTAATTAAAAATCAGCCAGGCATTTTTTTTTAACTTTTAAAGGGCAGAAGATGAAGGTCAGAGGATGGGGCAAGGTCAGCAATAGGATTACAGGTACTATGTGAACATGGCTGATTTTTAATTAATTTCCACAAATTATGAGAACTCTAAAGAAGGAAGTCTAAAAGGAGTCTGGTTTTTCTCTCTTTTTAAATTTTGAACTTTCAATTCTCTCTGACTGTTTTGTGTATCATTTAGAGGGTTGTTAAGCAAGCATTTCTGAGTTGAGGACCATACGATTTGAAGGTTTTGTTTTGAAATGAGCTTATGAGAAGGATCAGAATGGCATGGGGGTGTTTTCAATTTAACATTGCGGAATGCAAAAAATCCATGCTGACTATAGTATACAGCCACTCTCATAGCTGTGTAAATGGATTCAGATAGATAGATAAACTTCTCTGGAGCTTTTCTCTATGATCTACTGATTGGATTAACCTTCATCGTCACTTGACTAAAAATTATTCATCTACCTCATTATTTCTGCTTTCCTTTCACTTGTGTAAAAGTATGCCAGATGCATTGGTCTGGAGTCTCAAAGCAATGCTTTCAAGTTAAGATACCTAATGAATTTATAGTGCATGCTGATGGGTTCCTCCGGTGGGGATGTTAATGTCTGGGGTACAGCAAATGCTTCAGCTCACACATGCCAATGTCTTTGTCTTCTGATTGGTCAGTATAGTTACATGAACATACGTATCAGTATAAACTAGGGAAATTAATTACATGCCTAGCATACATAATTAATTATTGCTAGCACATCTACCAGTAAGAGAGTTGCATACACTGTACAGGATATTTACTTTTTCCTGTAAAATGTGACATTTACAGTTGAATTTCAAATGTATAATCTCCCCAACAAAATATATTGGTGAGGTTTTCTATTTATTTGCCTCATTTGCCAAAAAAAGAAAAAGTGTGTGTGTGAGTGAGTAATAAATATCAAAATCCATCAAGTACACCAATGCTGACATTCAAACTCTCATGACACTTGCAGATTAAAAATGAATTTGCTCTGAATATCTGTGCCTTTGCAGCAAATTCCCTCAATGAGTACACACAAGTAAAGAATGTAATGTAATTTACAGGCAACCACAAAATAATGAAAAGACAATTGCTTCACCTATAGAACGGCTGCATTTATCTGACTGTTATTTGATTTTAGTATTTACCTCACCCCTGACCACTTTCTTAGCTGCTCTTCTGGATGCAGATCATCAACAGTGCTCCAACCAAACATAGGCTGAATCTAGAAACAGCATTGAGGCAGTGTGGAATATAGTAATGAGTAGGGTGAGGTTATTTCTTCCAAATGACTATTCAGTGAGCATTCCTCACAACCACCCAACATCAAGGTACTCCTGGCATCCTGGGGAATTTTCACAGAAGCCTTCTTGATTCAGCTCAAGGAACTGTGACATGAGAAAAAAGGTTATAAACCCTATTATGTTTGCAAAAGCATTTACGTGTCTCCAAACGCTGTTTTGGATCACAGCTAAATCTTCATCTTTAGTGCACATGATGGGCACAATCAATTGGAACATTCTCCTGGGCAAGCCCCAATGAAAAAAGGACAGGAGCTTTGTAGTTTCCTTTCCTCATAATAGCTGTAGCTAGCTTTTTTGATAAGTGTAATACAAGCCCTATCGAAAGTATGAGTTTAGTCCCATTGTGATGCATAGTACAGTTATGTAAGCAGGCCTGTAGACCAGATTTCCCTAACGTGGTGCTGTCTAATCTTTTGGACTACAACTCATCATCCCTGACTATTGATCGTACTAGCTGCGGTTGATGGAAGTTATAGTTCATAATATCTGGAGGACAACAGGCTGGGGAAAGCTGTCGTAGCCCTTGGTTTGGCTTTTACTCTACTGAACTAGGAACCAGGCATCAGTACCACAACGTTGAGTTAGGCAGGAGTCATCTGGAGCTATTGCTCTATAGACTCTTTAATGAGTTACCCTAGTTTTCATATTGGGATGCAACAAGGTCTAAATGGGGTAGACTGTCTAGGAAGGAGGAAAGGGTTTGTTGGGCTCCTTCAACTCTCTGACTGTGGCCAAACTTGCACACGTTCTGCTGCATTTTGCTATATAATGAAGAAGCTTTTTCATGTGAAGCCGTGGAAATAGCATCCAAGCAGGAACAAAGGACAATGGGAGATATCCATCATTAGTCATACTCAAAAGTAGACCCATTGAAATAATGAACACATCCATTGATTTCAGTGGGTCTACTCTGTGTATGACCTAGTTGGCTGTCATTCAGTGTAATAATGTTGGGTCCATAAACACAGACCACAGAATGAGGACTGGCATAAAACACAGCTTTAATCTGCACAGTGATTTAGCCGTTTGTATTATAGATCTCAGCCTTTGTCTGTTCCAGCCAACCCATTTGATCCTAAATCATGTCCACATATTACCATTTTGTGCAAAAGAGTTGACTAATACTGCATATAATGGTCGCTACAGGTAGCAGGTTATAGTGTGGACTATAAAACATTCAGTAGCTGATCTCATGAGTTAACCTTGGCCTTATGATTGTTTGAATCATGTATTTAGTAAGTTAAGCACTTCCCTGCACATGGAGCTGTCACATGTGAAATGACTTGCTATTTGGGAGTGATATATCATGAATGTTGTTGTGCCTTATGTAACGTTATGTTGATGAGCGCTGTCTGAGTGACTGAATTAACTGTGAATCACTCATCCATATGATCAAATCTGCTTCTGGGAAACTCCCTCTCCATCTTTACACAGTGCAGCCCTAAACAATAATCACTGAGCTCTAAAGCCTATGGATTTTAACAGATAAGATTTATTCCACATGGACCTTCATTGGTCGAAGCGAGAGCACAAAGGTAAGTTCATGTGGGCTTTTGTATGAAAATTTATATTTGTAATTTTCTGTTCTATGATCCAAGTAAGCTAAGGCTAAGTTACCTGTTAGGAGGGAATCAATGTGTAGAAAAATCTGGCATTTAAAAAGTGAGCCACAGATAAATGTTTTTCTTCTATAGCTCTCTCTATCTCAGTTAATACTGGACTAAATAAAGGGAGGTCATCAGACATTGTTGGGTTACATTGGTCAACTATGAGGATGGTCCTGTGTTCAGGACTGGAAGATAATATTTTTAAGATGTTGTGACAAAAAAAGGCACTTCTGGTTCTCAACTAAGCAAGCCAAAATGGGAAGCGTCTAAATGTGAAAAGAATTTTGATAGATTGATTTTTACCTGAAAGGACAAGTCAAGATTAACATGAATGCTCAAACCTCTCAAGCATCGCTTGAGTGATGTTACTTATTATAGCTTCACTTTTTTCTTCCCCCACACACTTGCTGCTTGCCAGTTTCTATTCTTGACATTAACAAGCATCTCTGAATACTGGCTCATAATACAAAATCTCCAGAAACCTCATCTGCTTTCCTAAGCAATAAGAATGCATCAGAGTGCTTGTTTGGGGAGGGCGAACAACTGAATAGGGGGGAACAAACCTAAAAGTGTGTCTATGAGCAACTTTTCTAATTTTATGCAGTCATAGAATTTAGTCTGTCCTGAATTCCAAGTCCAACAAGCTAGCAAAATCGATGATGTGACATCAAAAGCATCCCGGTGCATCTAGCTTGAATGTAAAAAGTACATTGGCTAGTTGTGCAACTTGTGACCTCCCAATTGAATGCATCTCATCAGCCATACATGTTTGCCCACCAGAGGTTTGATGACCCTCCTGGTTTTGCTGCAAAAACAGGAGTGATGGGGTTTTCGGGCACTTGACATGCCCAGGTACATGACAGGTGATCTGTGTTTGCAATGGTGGGTCGCCAGTTGTGCAGGCTTGAGTTAGAATGTACATTGGATGTTAAACGGGCCTCCCTCCTGCTTTCTGTCTCTGGTCAGTAATATTCACAGGGTCAGCATCAGGGATCAGCATTGTCAAGCACCTGCTGCCAGTGAATGGTCCTGACCCTGCTGCTCTCATCCTTGCTATTGCTGCCTGTTTACATTAACTCTCTGGGCATAAAAGCACTGACAAAAGTGAGGAGACAGGGCAGCATCTTCCACATGCCTTGCCCTCCACCTCTGAGTAGTTGTACAGGCTAGGCCCAGAGAGAAAAAGAGGGCAAGGAAATGGAGCAGTGGTGACAGTAGCAAAGAAAACAACAGCCAAGGAAGTAGATTGGACTGTGAAAGACCAACTCAAATTGTGTTTGCATTTTGACAAATTGTAGGGTAGTACAATATCTCAGAGAGGAGGTCAGGTCTCCTGCTCCCCTGGTGCATTCACTATAGCTGCCCAATTTCCCTGTTTGATAGAAATATCTGTGGGCCAAAGGTATGTTCGTAAACCGCAAGGGTTTTTTTTGCCTATTAGTGAATTTCTCTGCTTTTTAATCCAGGAGGTAACAAATGGGATCCTGTGCAAGTTTGCTGAGAATGGATTGATCATTTGCATGCTTACTGAGTTCAGTGGGATTTACTCCCCTGCAATCATGCTTAGGGTAGGTGAAACTGCCCATGGGGGAGCAGGCAGGAGGGAGGAGGAGGGAGGGGAGGAGGAAAGGGGGAGGGGAGGAGGGCAGGTTTGATCATTTGCATGCTTATTGAGTTCAATGGGATTTACTCCTATGCAATCATGGTTAGGATAAGTAAAACTGACCATGGGGGAGGGGGAGGGGGGAAGGGGAAAGAGCACAGCTGGGCAAAGTAAGGGGGAGGGGAGGGTAGGTTTGATCATTTGCATGCTTATAGAGTTCAGTGGTATTTACTCCCGTGCAATCATGCTTAAGATAGGTAAAACTGACCATGAGGAGCAGGAAGGGAAGGGGAAGGAGGGTATTGGAAGGGGATGGCGATGGGAGGGAGGGACGGGCAAAGGAAGGGGAGGGGAAGGGCAAGAGGAAGGGGATAAGAGGGAGAAGGGAGGCTGTGTTTGATTTTTTGCATACTTTTTGAGCTCAGTGGGATTTATTTCTGTGCAATCATGTTTGAAAATGGAAATGGACTGCCTTTAAGTTGCTCCCGACTTATGGCGACCCTATGAATAGGGTTTTCATGGTAAACAGTATTCAGACGTGGTTTTACCATTACCTTCCTCTGAGACTGAGAAGCAGTGACTGGCCCAAGGTCACCCAGTCAGCTTCATGGCTGTGTGGGGATTCGAACCCTGGTCTCCCAGGTTGTAGTCTGACAGTGACCCAGGGGAAGGGAGGAGATTGGGTGAATGGGCACTGGGCAGAGTGGAAGTCCCTTTTCTTTCCAAAAGGAGAACACTGTGAACAATATCATTGCTTTTCAGGGTTTCCCCCACCTTTTTATTCTACAGCAGGCACATGTAGCCTCCCACCCAAATTTAAACCAAAGCTGTCCCTTGCCACATCCACACCAGGCCTTTATTTCACTTTGGACAGTCATGACTTCTCTCAAAGAATCCTGGGAAGTGTAGTTAGTGAAGGGTGCTGAGAGTTGCTAGGAGATTCATTCATTTCATTCATTTATTAAATTTATGTACCGCCCGACTAGCAATAGCTCTCTGGGCGGTGAACATAAAATAGCATAAAAAATACAATAAATAACAAAATAATACTAAATAATACAATCAAAAATCCAATACAATAACATTTTTAAAATAAATCAATTTAACTTAAAATGCTTCAGAGAATAGGAAGGTTTTGACCTGGCGCCGAAAAGAAAGCAGAGTCGGCGCCAGGCGTACTTCCTCAGGGAGACTGTTCCATAGTTCGGGGGCCACCACTGAGAAGGCCCTAGATCTTGTCACCACCCTCCGGGCTTCCCTGTGAGTTGGAACCCGGAGGAGGGCCTTCGTAGCAGAACGTAGTATACGGGCTGGTTCATATCGGAAGAGGCGTTCCGCAAGGTATCGTGGTCCCGCACCGTATAAGGCTTTATAGGTCAACACCAACACTTTGAATCTGGCCCGGAAACATATTGGCAACCAGTGCAAGCGGGCCAGAACAGGTGTTATATGCTCGGACCGTGTGGTCCTTGTCAGCAATCTGGCCGCCGCATTTTGCACCAGCTGTAGCTTCCGAACTGTCTTCAAAGGTAGCCCTACGTAAAGCGCATTACAGTAATCCAAACTTGAGGTTACTAGAGCATGTACCACTGATGTAAGGTCCTCTTTACTCAAATAGGGATGTAGCTGGGCTACCAACCGAAGTTGGTAGAACGCATTCCTAACCACCGAGGCTACTTGAGCCTCAAGTGAGAGGGAAGAGTCTAAAGAGACTCCCAGACTACAAACCCGGTCCTTTAGGGGGAGTGTAACCCCATCCAGGACAGGGTATGTATCCACCATCCGATCAGAGAAACCGTCCACCAACAGCATCTCAGTCTTGTCTGGATTGAGCTTCAGTTTGTTAACTCTCATCCAGTCCATTGTCGTGGCCAGGCAACAGTTCAGTACATCGACGGCCTCACCTGAAGAAGATGAAAAGGAGAAGTAGAGCTGCGTGTCATCAGCAGGAGATGCCCTGTTCCCCTCACAGAACTTCAATCAGAGTGGCTGAATGTTAAAACACTCTGGCCACTGGAGCTCTATCAGGGGAACAGGAGTCTCCTCTCAGCACCCTTCACAAACTACATCTCCCAGGATTCTTTGGGGGAAGCCATGACTGTCTCAAGTGAAATCAAAGTCTGGTGCTGGTGTGGTTCCCTGATTAGGCAAGCCCAACAGCTGTGAGTCTGGCTTTTAGAACATTGACAGTTAGTTCTTACTGAGCATGCATGCAGTTCAATGCAAAGTTTCTTAAATTAATTAAAAATCAGCCAGACATTTTTTTAACTTTTAAACTGTAGAAGATGGTCAGAGAATGGGGCAAGATCAGTAACAGGATTACAGGTACTACTCTGTGAACATGGCTGATTCATAATGAATTTCAAGATTATGAGAACTCTAACAGAAAAAAGTCCAAAAGGGCTCTGGGTTCCCCCCCTTTTTTTAGATTTCTCTATTCCTTCTGACTGTTTTGTGTATCACCATGAAAATTGAGAGGGTTGTTAAGCAAGCGTTTCTGAGTTCAGAACTATAAGTTTTGTAAGATTTTGTTTTGAAATGAGCTTATGGGAAGCATCAGAATGGCATGGGGGTATTTTCAATTTAACATTGGGGAATGTGAAAAACATCCATGCTGGCTATAGTATACAACCACTCCTGTGGCTGTATAGTCAGACAACAAATGGGGAAAGGATTGGAATGAATCTCTCCACTCAGTGAACAAAAAACTGTTTTTGGGGGGCACAGAGGGGGACATATCAAAAGTCCTGTAGTTGTGATTGGGGTAACTGGCACAGGGTGACATGCATAAATCCTGTTAAAGTGAAAAGGGACTACATGCCCTTTACTGCAAACTCATCTAACCTACTTCTATTTTTCATCTCACAAGAGTATACAGAGACCAAAATCATTCCAATCCTACTAACATTTTTCATTAATTCACTTTCTTTTTGCTTTTCAAATCTTTTTCATTTCCATTCTCAGTCTTTCAGTTCTTCCTTTTTGTTTCTATATCTTTGCCATTTTAAAAATAAAATCTGGGATAGAAACAAATATATTATTTTCTCGTCACTTCCCAGTAAACTCAGAAGATGGCCGTTCATTGGATCTAGGCCTGCCTGGTGAAAGTGAAGAGAGAGGTTTCTACACTGAGATCTTCCACTCAACTTCTTGGGTGTTCAGAGGGGATGATGCCAGTCCAGATAACAGCCCCAGGTGTCTTAGCAAAAGGTCTAGACCAGTAGCAGGTAAGGGGTGTGTGTGTGTGCGTGCGTGGGTGTAAGCACCACCACCTTCAAAGAGGTAGTTGCAATCTGTAAAGGCTTCAGCTGGAAGGATAATTTCAGACTGTTTTGAGATATACCAGTTTCATTTTCAGGACCAGATTCCAGACTGACCTCTGGTGGAGCAAACTGTGGCTGTAAATACACTAGTCATTAGAGCAAAGTGTTTCCATTAGCCACACCTGGAGGGGGAAAGGGTTGATCTGCCAATCAGTTGCAAAATCTCTTTGAAGATGAATTTTTAAAAATGCACTCAAGCTGCCCCACCAGGTTTTTCAGTAAAAATGGACGGGGTTTGACTAGCGTCGTTATGCCCCCGGTTTCAGAAGAGAGAGGTAGAACCACTGGAACCAGCAGAACAGTGAGTGTGTTTCTACCCTATCTCAGAAGTGGTAGACTATTTTTCGTTGCAGCTTTCTAGGCAAAGGGTGGATAGCCACCTGTTGGATTTGATGACCTCCCAACTCTATGATTCAATGAATCTGCTTTTTTACTGACTGCTGTAAAGAACATGAACAATAGCTCTATTTGGGCCCTAAGGCCCCCAGACAATTAGAATCACATGAGGAAGAGAAGAGATGGGGTTGCTGGCCCTGCCTCTTTCATCACATCCCCATTGCATGTCCCTGGTGTACCCTCTGCACATTGGGGGTTTAAGGCCTGAAGCAAATCAGGGTTCTAAGTCTCATTGGGGAGCATACACAAGTACAGCAGACTCACCACTGTATGTCTTAGCCCTTTAAAACATGGAGGGCAAAGGGGTTAGGTGATGGGGATACAACAGAGAGAGCAGGAGCAGGAGGAGTGTTTCTCTCTGCTTAACATTAAGGAGGTATGCTAGAGAAATTAAAATTTAAAAAGTTTCTTCATGGCCAATTTGCATAGCCAACCCACTATTAAGAATCCCGCTTAATGCCATGGATGTGCACTTAAGAACCAAGAAGGTGAGACTGTCATAATTCAAACTTTTTAATGAATACATTTAATTAATAAATAAAATTGCACCTATAATTTTATTTTTATGTGCCTGGTTCCATTCCTCAGATCTATGGATGTAGACTGTATTTACCTAAAAAGTACCAGGTGTTTTTTTAAAAAAGTCTTGCCTGCAGCCAATGTACTTCTCTTTACAATTCAAAATGACATCTAGTTAGTCAAAAACATCCACTTCTTGAGGGGGAAAATGATTTAGCTGGGTTTTTTTCCAGTTATATTAGAAATGTATGAAATCAAGCATTTTATTTCATTGTATTTTAATTTAGTTCGTGAACGAACTGTAAGGATTGCCAAAGGAACTGGCGATTACCCCTGGGGATTTCGAATCCAATTCTCAAAGCCCATCCTTGTGACTGAAGTGGACACCAGTAAGTGATACACACACCCCAAGCTCATTTTTCTTATGATAAGATCCAGAGTAACTTGCATGGCAGTATACTTTAAAGGAGCCACCAGCATCACTGAATTTATTATGACAAAATGCCTCAGGGCAAACAGCTAACTGGTCACTCAACAAGTCTCCTATGTTCTTTTCTATTATTGTTTATATTCCTCCTAGACATAATGTCTTAAATTATTCTTGCAAACAACATTGTCCATTATACTGAAAATGATAACAGGAACAGATGCCCATTTATGTGTCATTTATTTATTGATAAATGATCTTCCCTGATTGACTTTTGTGTAATCAAACTAAAAGGGTCATGTACAGCCTGAAGCAATTTCTCCTCCCAACATTAGATCTCTGCTAAGGAGAGGCGATGATAATGACAAACCAGATCAGTGATCCATATAAAACAAGAAACTATTTGGTAGTAAGAAAAATCATATTTTTTTTTCTTTCTGTCTGAATTTTGAATAAGATCAGTTTCCTGGAGTTGTACCTAATGTACTCCTACTCAGAATAGACCCATTGAAATTAACGTGTCTAAGTTAGTCATGTTCATCAATTTGAATGTCACTCCATTGTCATGGTCACATCACTTCCTGGTGAAGTTTAGACTTATGGCTCTGATCCTTCCCTGCAGAGGTGGTGCACAGATTAAGATGGTCTGCCCCTGGAGCCTAATGGAATCCACAGGATTCCTGAATGCCCTGCGGGAGTTCCCAGTAGATAGAGCATGTGTCCTGTTGAAGCCTTTGTCATGCTGTGGAACAGTGAGACGCGTCGGACTCTCAATATGGTTGCCCCCGAGCACCCTCTCCGGCATTGTGGAGCCCTGTTTGCCCCTTGGTACACCAGTGAGCTAAGGGCAATGAAACAGGCTGGACAACGGCTAGAGCGCAAGTGGTGAAAGACGTGCTGTGAGGCTGATCGGGCATGAGTAAAACATAATAACCGTGCCTGCTGTGTGGCGGTGAGGGCAGCAACGGAGGCCCACTTCTCTGCCACCATCGCATCCTCAAGTAGCCGTCCGGTGGAGCTTTTCTGTATTGTCAGGGGTCTGTTGACATCAACTCCAGGAAATGGAGTTTTAGACCCTTCGGAGGCCCACTGTGAATTGTTGCAAAGCACTTTCAGGGTAAAGTTGCTCACCTCCGTAGCAGTCCAGATGCCCCATCCACATCTACTGTAGTCCCCAATGAGGTGTCTAGTGCAATGTCTGCTGCAACTTCTTGGGAACGGCTTCAATTGATGCGGCGTGATGATGTAGACAACGTGCTTGCGATGATGCAGCCAGCAATGTGTCCTCTCGACCCTTGCCCTTCTTGGCTTATTAAAGCTTGCAGAGGGGGTTTGACCGAGTGGATCCAGGGTGTGGTCAATGCATCATTGTGGGAGGGAGTGGTTCCAGCCACCTTGAAAGAGACGGTGATCTGACCACTCCTGAAAAAGCCCACCCTGGACCCATTGGTTTGTGACAACTACCGACCGGTTGCAGATACCCCCTTTTTAGTAAAGGTGATTGAGAGGGTTGTGGCAGCAGTTGCAAGTACTCTTGGATGCAACAGATTACCTTGACCCATCCCAGTCTGGGTTGAGGCCTGGTAATGGGACTGAATCGGCTTTGGTCACCCTGATGGATGACATTTATTGGAAGAAGGACAGAGGGAATGCAACCCTGTTATTCTTACTTGATCTCTCAGTGGCTTTTAATACCATTGACTATGGTATCCTTCTGGGCCGACTTGGTGAGATGGGTGTTGGAAGCACTGTTTTACAGTGGTTCTGATCTTATCTCCAGGGTTGCTGACTGTCTTTTGGCCCCCTGGCAGTTGTGCTGTGGGGTACCACAGGGTACCATCTTGTCTCCCATGCTGTTTAACATCTATATGAAGCCCTCGGGAGCGGTCATTAGGAGATTTGGGGTGACGATACCCAGCTCTGTTTCTCCGTAACATCTGAATAGGGAGAGGCTATGCAAGCCCTGGACTGCTGCCTGGACTCGGTGGTAGGCTGGATGAGGGCCAATAAACTGAGCCTGAATCTTAGCAAGACAGAGGCGCTGTAGGTTGGTGGTTCCAGAGTTTGGATAATTGGTCAGTTGCCTGCTTTGGATGGGGTCGTACTCCCTCTGAAAGAGCTGTTCCATAGCCTGGGGGTGCTCCTGGATCCAAACAAGATCAGCCTCACAAGACCTTCTCTTGGTCCCACCGGTGAAAACAGCTAGGCTGGTGCGGACCAGAGAGAGGGCTTTTTCGATTGTGGCCCCCACCCTCTGGAACTCACTTCCTTTTGACCTCCGTCATGCCTCCTCCCTGATGGCCTTTCACCGAGCCTTAAAGACCTGGCTATTCAGGCAGGCCTATGGGATTCTTGGGGCGGGCTAGGTTTTTATACGAGAGATGGTTTTAGATGAATTGATGTTTATGTTTGATTGTTGATTGTATATTGTGTTATATTGTATATTATATTGCTGTAAGTCGCCCAGAGTGTCCGTTAAGTCGGACAGATGGGCGACTAACAAATAATTTTTTATTATTATTATTATTATCTTTGTCGCTAGAGGCCCAGGTGGCCTCAGTGGCTAGGAGTGCCTTTTACCAGCTTTTGCTGGTAAGACAGCTGTGGCCGTTTCTGGACCGGGATACCCTGACCACTGTTGTCCACACACTGGTAACCTCCATGCTGGATTACTGTAATGCGCTCTATGTGGGGCTGCCCTTGAGGTTGGTCCAGAAGCTGCAGCTGGTGCAAAATGCAGTGGTGAGAGTGCTCACTGAGGCAGGGTATTGCCAAATGTCACCCTGCTGCTGAAAGAATTGCACTGGCTGCCCATTTGCTACTGGGCCAAGTTCAAGGTTCTAGTTTTGGTGTGCAAAGCCCTATACAGCTTGGGACCAGGATACCTGAAAGACCGCCTTACTCCTTATATACCCAGTCGATCACTGTGCTCTGCAGGTGAGGGCCTCCTGCAGATACCATCTTATCAGGAGGTCCATTCTGCACAATATAGGAAATGGACCTTTAGTGTGCCAGCACCTACCCTGTGGAATTCCCTCTCCTTAAATATTAGGCAGGTGCCATCTCTGTTATCTTTTTGGCACCTTTTGAAGACTTTCCTCTTTCAACAAGCCTTTTAAGTTAAGACCTATCCCAGTCTGCGTCTGTGTTGGAATTGCTTTTAATGTTTGTTTGTTGTTTTAAAAAAATGTTTTTAGCCTTTTTTAAAAGATGTTTTTAAAGCTATGTTTTAGAAAAAGTTTTTAAAGTTGTTTTGTTTTAATGTATTTTAAGGTCTGTTTTTATGATGTTTTGATGTGTTTTTAGTGCTTTTGTTTGCCGCCCTGGGCTCCTACTGGGAGGAAGGGCGGGATATAAATCAAATGATGATGATGATGATGATAAATGGGTCTAAGTAGGACTAGCATTGGATGCAGCTTTACTTCTGACCTGATCTTGTAATACCTAAATAGGACCTTTATAGGATTTTTTAGGATTTTAAACATGAACCTACCAGCTCACACAGACCTTTCTTTCCCCTCTCTCCTCCTCTCATGCAACTGAAAGCTTCTGTTGCTAAGTTAGTAGAAAACCACAGTTTTCCCTATCATCCAAGCCTAGCATACTATGGTTTGTTTGTAGTGTAGTTTGCAATCCTAGAATGCAGAGAAACTATGGTTTGTAGAAACCATCATTTACCAGGTTCAGAAGAAGTGGAAAACTGGTTTCCTGCTAGACCAGGAATGGAAGTTTTAAACTGCCATCCACACATGAAGGGAGAAGCTAGTGCCTAAGAAACATGCTTTAGCAGTGCATCAAAATACTGTCATAATTTTGAGGGACAGTGCACCCAGGGGGTGGGGGAGAAATTGCTGTGTGCGGTATAACCTCTTATGTCATTTATCATAATTTTCCAGCTACAATAGGACACAATCAGACCTCTAACTCTTCCTCAAGCCAAATACTTTCTAAAACATTCTGTTTGAGTCATGGAAATGTCATTAATTGAGGTGGATTTTTAAAAGCCATTTACAGTTCAAGAGGAAAACAGAGAGAATTTCAGAAGCATAAAGTAGTTACCATGAAATTATTTTTGGCAGTTTGTTTCATTTCCAAATTGTTGAACAAATTCTAGAAAAATGAGTTCTCTTATCCAAATTGCAGCAGACGGAGATCACAAAAACTGCATATAAAGTCCTTGAAGTGCTGGGTGTACTGAAATAGCTTCAGAAATCTCATGCCACCTCTCTAGAGTTATCAATCAATCCATTGAATAGCAGTATGATCATAATGCATCATCTGTCATTTTGATGTATTTTTATGAAAAGGGCAGAAATTCTCCATGCTCTAGCGACTGTCATTTCCCTGTTGTCCTTTGATTTCCTTGCCCATTGCTCTGGGTTTCTATTGTATAGATGCATTTACTAAATCACAGGGTACTGGTATTTTATACTTGTGTTAATCAAGAAGGACATTTACATGTTTGTTTTTCTGGAAAAACATACATGTTATATTATGGCAGTTTAATTATATGCTGAAAAAGGAAAGCAACAGTATGGTTCTGGGACTCATGTAGATAGGATTCAAATGATTGTGCATAAATGAACCTAAACTGAAAATATTTTCTGCTTATGTAAGTTCTCTTCTATTCCTAGCCTGACTTTACATAAGACTTTCCATGAAAATAGTCTGAAGTTTTCAGATGGCAATCAATAATCCAAAGGCAGATAATGTAGTACTTTGGGGTCAGACATGCTTTTATATCCTACCATTACTTTTCCTTCTCAAATAATTCTATTCAGGGCTATCATCCTTCTTTACAATAATGATGAAAGTACAGCAATGAGAGAAGAGCAAGCAAATTCCAGGCCTCTGATGCAGACCATACACTGTTGTGTTTTGATCCTATTAGGCAGGAGGCTTTTCATTCATTGCCTTTCCCACTGAATGAAACAGGCGAAGGGGAATCTAACTCTAAACTGACATTCCATCTATTTTTATATATAACATAGCACAATCTCTTTGTGCTTACTTTTAAGTCTTTCCATGACCTTGCCCCCATTTTATCGCTGTCCCAATTTGCTCGATTTTGGTTTAAACATTTACATCCCCATCTTTCCAATTTTCACTGCCCAAGCCAGCTTACGTAAAATCATAAGAACATCAATGAACACAACAGATACCAAAAACAGAACAAGCAACATACAGCAAATGCATGTAAGCTAAAATCAGCTAAAAATAAAAATAGACAGCAACTATCAAGGAAATTCCTGAGAGAAAAGGAAAGTTATTAGCTACCGTGAAGGAATATAAATGATGCTGACTGAATTTCTCTTGGGAGAACATGCCAACCCACCCACCACCCACCCCAAAAAGGGCGAGATGCTATAGATGAGAAAACCCAGCAACTCCTCTGCTCTCAGCTTCTCAAAGATTCCCTGTTATTTTAAATGAATTCACTCATTCCCTCTCCCTGCCTAGAGAGGTAGTGAGGTCCCAGAAACATCCCTCTCCTAGATAAAATTCAAGCTTATGCTTTGGAGTGACCCAATATATGGCATAGTATTATCCTGTCTTAATGCAAACCTTAGACTATGCTATTGACTCTCTTCAGACCTCTAGGTCTGTTTTCCCACATGAATTGTGGGTGATGTTATTATGTGTCTATGTCATTCTGAGTATAAACAGGATGAATTCTGTTGCAGAATCAGGCTACTAATGACACCTGAGGGTTCATGCCATACACTGCCCTTTGGCATTTACATAATAAAAGCAAAGAAAGGCACCCACCCAAGAATCTTAAATAGCCCACTTCAGATTAGGCCACGTTATTCGGCCACTAATTGAGAACAACAGAGACCAAGAATAGCTTGAGCAAATGAACTTTGTCAATCTGGTACACTCCAGATGTTTAGTCTAAAACCTCTGGAGGTCACCAGGTTAGCAAAAGCTGAACTTTGCTATGTATTTCAAAGGTTTTCCCCAAAAAATGATCTGAGGGGAAACTGCTTCTCTGATCTATGTGGGTTATATTTATTCTGCATGTAAAGTGAACTCCTTTCAGGATATTATCAAAATGTCACAACATAAGGTCTGTTTTCCTATTCTGTTGCAGATAGTGCAGCAGAAGAAGCAGGCCTTCAGACTGGAGATATTGTGATGGCTGTCAATGGAATGGATGTCACTAGCATGCCACATTCAGAGGCTGCAAATTTGGCAAGAAAAGGTAAGGATGGCCATGCAGTAAACTCCATTGCTATTTTTAAATGGCTTATTTAATCAGGATTTTGAATCACATTTTTTAAAAAGTTTTTTAAAAACTAACTTACCATTAATATGGGCAGTAACAAAGCATATAATAATTAGAGCCTATGCATAAACGAAACAGGAGACACAATCTATAGCACAGGAAATAAAATTAGTGTCACACATGTAAATAAAACAAATTCTGGACCAATAAGAAATAAGGTGCAGTTGATGAACACTTTTGATAGCAAGAGTAAGACTGTATTCAAACAGCAGTTTATTCCATTTTCTTAATGTTTCCTTACTGGAGAAGTTCTGCATTTTGTTTGATCTTTCACACAACCACTTTTAGAAATCTGGCAGAATATTGTGGAAACCTAGCACTTGTTTCCATGTTAATTGCTTCCAGATAAAATCTGGTTGAAACTCCATTAACCCAGAAAACCGTGGGAGCAAAATGTAGGGCAGTATACTAGCATACAATTCTTTTCTGCCATATTGAGGGGGAATCATGAGGGAACAGAAATGTGCATATGTGGAAAAGATAGGGAAGTAGCAACATGTCCAATTACATTCATTGTTGTGTTACACCATGCCCACTGGTGTGCATAGCCTGCTCCAAAGGGTGGCCAGGTGGGGCCCTGGCTGAGGGCCCCTGGGGCTACAGGGGCCCCTGAAGGACTCCTCCTCTCCCCTTCCACGATTTGAGGGTAGGAGCTTCAGAGCCCCCACCATTCCCTCGCTCAACCTACCTTTCTTGGCTGTGTGTGCAGTGCATGCAGCGCTGCCCTTAGCCAAGATGGTGCTGAGGTTTACCTAAGGGGCTGAAGCCTCTGCCGCCATCTTGGCTGATGTTAGCAACTGAGACAGAAGCGCTACCATGATAATTAGTAATACTAACATAATAAATCCCATATCTGAATGCAGTCTAAAATTGCAAAGCTAAATAAGGGGCTAAACTTGGATGGCTTTATTTATTTTGTTTATTTCAGCTATTTGTGTATCACTTAATCACAGAAGTTTCTCAGCTGTCTGTGTGTGTGGTGCTGCTGATCTAAGAAGATCTCTGGCATGCTCATACACATACTTACCTGGACTAAACCCTGCTGAACTCAATTACATTTACTTCTGAGAAGTCATGTGTAGAATTGCACTGTCAATAGATGGTCTTCAGGGAAGCAGGAAGTCTCTGTCTTAGCTCTGCACATGCTAACATTAATTTGATGTGTAATCTTCTCAGCAAGGAGAAAATCCTACACTTTGCCAAATAATTGAGGAAGTGAAGGAAGGTGGGAAGCATTGCACCTATTAGCCAAGTCCAGCTTAGCTACCAACCGTAAATAAGAGAAAAGGGTGAATATTGACTTCGGCATCACTTCACTGATGCCACAGTGCTGCAAAATGTAGGCTGGATCTAAAGAAGCTGTGGTGTGATATGACCTAATATATTCACCCTCTTTCAGTTCAATTCAATTCATATGTCTCTTTTCTTTAGCCTTTTACGTGGACTGCTAAGTACTATGAAGAGCAGTTGCTTTATTTATCCTCATCTTTACCCTAGTAGGTTTTCAAGCACTTCATCAACCCATGGATAAGATTTTCCTATTTATCTGTTTCCAGGCCTTTCTCTTCTAAGGTTTCCATCCTACCCCATTTCCCATCTCCCACATTTACCAAAGTAGCAGGGATGTGCAAAATGTTCCTATGTGAACATTTTCACAGTAATTCTCAGGGTTCTTCAAAGGTGGGCAAAGT
Source organism: Rhineura floridana (assembly GCF_030035675.1). Lineage (NCBI taxonomy): Eukaryota > Metazoa > Chordata > Lepidosauria > Squamata > Rhineuridae > Rhineura > Rhineura floridana. The sequence continues at coordinate 67,578,370 of NC_084480.1, read as the reverse complement.
GTCTCCCACACGAAAATGTATATTCATGTGGGGGGAAGGTTTGGATTGCATGTGCAATTGCATGACTCACTAATTATACTGTGATGTGGTCCAAGAGCTGGAATGGAGCTGTGGTTCACAGCAGCAGCGTGCCTGGCAACATGACTGCCATCACTTGGGAAATGAGGCTCTTAATCCCCTCAGAATGTTGCCACAAGATGACATAGCATTGTTACCATGACACTATACCAGGGGCAGTCATCTTTTTTTCTGTAAAGTGCCCTGTCAATGACACTATGTTATTATGTAGCAATATGATGGGGGAGAACTTTGATTTGGCTTGCACTTTCCAAAAACAACACAAACCAAAACACAGCCATCCTTTGATATCTACATTCATCCAAATTTTGTAATGCAGTTCTCCACTCAAGTAATCTGTAAACAAAATGCATATGCTATTGTATAGCATCCTTTCAAATGCACATATTAGTGAAAATAACATGCATAAATATATATAAGGAAATTTTTCTTTGCAAAAATGTGTCTATAAGGCAAACTTGCATCTAAAATGTTTATATTAGAAGAAAAATTGTGCAAAAAAGCTGATGAATTTTCACAAGGAATTTTTTTAAACACACAAACTGATGTGGAAATGTGGAGAACTGAAGATTGGAAAAGTGAGAAACTGAGAGAAAACTAAATTGACATATTCACCCATTCCAAATTGAAGGTGCACGGAGGGATTTTGTGCAGTGCTGCAATGCTGCAATTACTTAGTTCAGAACCTATTCACTCCTTGCCCTGCCCAATTTTGTCTAGCCATACCTGGCTATATGCCCTTTCCCCCAAATTCTGAGACCCTAAATTTCTTGTCCTAGCCAAACGTACCCCAAAAGAGCCAGCGCCTCCTCAGGAGTTGCAATCAGCCAGCCAGTTGCTATGGAATCTAAAATTCTAAATTCTAGAATGTAGATGAGGGAAAAATATGATCTACCACTGGGCCAACAGCTTCCGACTTCAGACCTCCATGAATTGAGGAGTAACAGGGATGGTGATAGAGACAGGGCTTAGGGTTTTCATTCTTGATGACATGTTAGGTTTTACGCATGAGCAGAATGCCCAAATAGGGCTATTGTGCTATTCAAAATGAAAATGTTTTTGTCCAGAAAATAAAATAGCTCCAACAGAAATATATATGAAAGGAGCTTTTGCCAGGCTGTTCTCCTGAGTAACTGCTTGCGCAAAGAAACTCTGGTCAAGAACTCATTAGTTATTTTTATTTTTCATTTCTTCATGACTTCTTGCTAAAATTACAAGGAAGAAGGAGGAGCAAATCAAACAGCCCAGAGAAATCTGATTGCCATTTCTGCTGTGAGGTTAAAAGTGCCTCACATTCCATTTTCTCCCCCAATCTTTCGAGAGCAAGCCTGCCTATGAATTTTTTTCACTCCGTTGCATTGGAAAAGCTGACTTTGACAGTAAGGGCAAGTTACTTTGGATGCATAGAGACTGATAGGGCAATAAGGTGACAGTGATCCAAAAGGAAAGCCTGGGTTAGATAAAATACCCTCATTTTCTCTCTGTGCCAGCTACTAATATTGTTATCTCCTCATAGTATCACTTAAATCTGGGCCAAAATGTCAGGTGGAAAGAGCACATTTAGCAATATTGCTTTTGGGGCCCATGCCTCAAAGACAGATGGGTCCTGACAGTGGGCTGCAAGACATCAATCTACTATTTATGTCTGGTGTTTCCTCAGGAGGAAAATGCCAAGGTGGCTCAATGAAAGCATCCGCCCTGTCTGTGTATAAGTGAACTAACATCTAACAGACACAATTGTCATGTTACTTGATGGGGAGAGGTGTTTTATGCAGTGGAAACAAAATCTCATTTATATTAATTTGGAATTATTTTCCTGGGATATATTAAAATCAAACCATACTCTTCAGTGTTTCTTAATTACTTTTACCAGGTCCTGAACTTCTTCATGATATGGTTTTGACAGAGATCCAGAAAAGTTTAATAAGGAAAAATGATTTCACAAGTGACTGACAGATTTATTTTGACACACATACCAAATTCTTTAATTATAGAAGTGCATGGAAGAGAATGTCAGTTGTTTACCATATCAATCTCTATTTACTTAGGAGGTATTTTAAATATTATCAGATAAAACACTGCTCTTTTCCCTTCCCCAACAAGTCTGAATGTTAGCTCCAAGGTTAAGCTCAAACGATGCCTAGCTTTAAAAAATTATATATTTTCAAAGTATTTCTGTTATTCAGAAATCATTTAAATAAGGATTTGAAGATTCTAATTAAAAGAATGCTTTCTGAAAAACAGCAATAAGCTTTGAAAATATTGTTGCGCGCCACCCCAATCTCTGAGTGGTGAGATTTCTAGGGGTCCCTGCGCTCGCCCTGGGTTTGGTTTCCTTGGGAAGAAGGTCAGCAGAGACTGTTGTGTCTTTATGAAATATCGTTTATTTATTTACACACATTCCAGCCTGAGCTTAGGATGGAGGGGTTCAAAGCATCAGCAGTCCAATATCCAGCTTTTCCATCAGGGTTACAGGAGGCATCCTAAAGCCATGGTGCAGAGAGCCAGTCTCTCTGCCTGCCTTTCTCCAACACAACTAACTACTCAAGCCTCTCCTAGGTGCCAGGAGACCGGGGGAAGGCTCTCCTGAAGAGTTTCAATGACAAAAGGGTCTCCCTGGCCCATTTACAAGTTGATGAGCACCTGATAGACCCATCAACCCGCCTGGCCACTCTATTAGCTTAACAAAATGAACTCATCTGACCAGCCGAGCGAGTTTCTCACCCCAAGGCACAGGATTCCAAATCAGAGGCTGGAAGGGGACTCATAGGAATTATGCATCTCATCCTCCCAAACTCACAATAATATTAATATCTTTCAATAGTGTGTAAAAAGGCTTAACTGAATGTAAATGCCTTGTGCTCTATTCACTTTCATGCCAACACCTTGAGCTTTTGCCCCTTTCCCACACTGCAAAATAGAGATTCCAACTCAAAAAGGGAATGTCTATCCATATTATATATAATATTTCTATAGCATAGAGTTCATGTGAAATCCATACATATTTTCACTGCAAGGTTAAAGGGAGATTCAACAGGATATTGATCTCCATTGGCAACTTGTATGTCTCCAAGCACAAATCAAAAGTACTTGATCTAAATGCAGATTAAATGATTTGGAGCCAGAATATCCAAAAATCCCATGTGAATCTGTCTTGTTACTGAGGTCATTTATAGAGGCTTCACTCTGGAAGCCCCTGCCTTCTTCTGAGGTAAGGCTGGTGGTTAACAGAGAGACAGAGACTCTTCCCAATTGTGACACCTCAGTTATAGAATTCCCTTCCCATTTTCATATGCTTCATATGCAATCTGTTAGTTTTCAAATGGCACCTAGAAATTATTTTGGGCATTTAATGGTGCTGCTCCTTTTATAAGCTTTTAGAGCTATGATGATTTTAAATCTGGGAGGCTGTATCCTTTCCTACAGACCCTCTCAGGTGTTAAGATGAGCAGAGAGGGCCTTCCTGGTAGTTCTGCTGCCCTCAGAAGTTTGGGGGAGGGTGGCCCGGGAGAGGGCATTCTCTGTGGCAGTTCCTATGGTGTGGAATTCCCTCCCCACAGAGGTGCATCTGGCATCTTCCCTGTACAGTTTTCGGCGAATGCTGAAGACACACCTCTTTGCCCTGGCCTTTGACACTTGAGGTGTATGTGTTCAGGACCCACCCAATTCCTGTGAAAGTAATGTGTGTTAATTGTTTTTAAAAAAATTAAACTGTTGTAACTTGCCCTGGGATCTGCTGGTGAAGGGTCAGATGATGATGCTATAGTTGCACTGTTTGGAATGTTATTTGCTATTTTGTTGCCGTGCTTTTACATCTAATCATCTAAAAAATGAAAAGATGATACAAATATTTTAAGAAAATAGGCAGATTAAATGGTTAAATGGAAGAAAGAGCAATAAAGACTTTGTGGCATTTTTGTAAAATTTTCTTTATTAAAAAATATACATGCAGCACATAACTGGAGGCTGTCAGACCCCTACTCTGGGTCTGGTCTCATAATGGATCTCTCACACTGGCCCCAGCACAGGTCTCTCATGATCCACTACTAGGTGCCACCACCTGACACTGCGTAATGCAGTACTGCCCTGAGACTGTGCCTTAGTCTCCTCCACAGATTGCTACGTAGTGTCTGGGTGCACTTACAGGACACAACCCCCCTGTATCTTTCTGCCTTTAAAGATTACAGCCCTGGGTTGCTCTGGATACCTGCTGCTGTTACACTATCCCTTCACTGCTGCTATCATTGATACTGTTCCTAGCTTTGGTATTTGCTCTGCCCACCCTTCTGGTCTGTAATATCCCAGCCAAGGATCAGGCATATTGTTAAACCAAAACTATTTATTTATTAACACAAGGAATAAACAAGATTACTTTAAGTTCAGACAACATGCATGTGGTTACATATAATAGTTTTTCTCTTTATATCTCTTAGTCCTCAGATCTGCCTCACTACCCTCCTAAAAACAAATCCACCCCTCCAAAACGCAGAAGCAACAACAACCAACCCAACTGTCATTCTCTCATTTATACCTTCAATCACCCAGACGCTCAGCCAATCACCACTCAGCATTCCTCAACATTCCAACACATGTACTCCCCCCTCTCACTCACTCTGCTTACCACATTTACCCTACAAAACCAACACTTACCATAATTACTGTACAGCATTTACAGGGGCATCACAGAGGCAAACAGCAGGTGCTCATACACAGCAACAGATCTGCTACCCTGCATCATATCCCTAGAGAGGGAGGTCTTGTTCATCCAAGATGCCTTCAGCCAATTCATAGTTCTCCTTATGCCTCTTGTTGGGGGGCAGATGTCATGTTCTTTCAACATGAGAGGGGATCATGGGATTATGCTGCATAACCCTGTCCCCTCCAACCAATGCATATGCTGGCCACATAGTCAGCAGCTATGGAAAGAGGTCCTACACCCATATTCACTGGCATGTATAGAGAGAGCTCTTTCATGTGAGAGTGGCCAATCTGGATGCCTTCCTCTCATGTTGGAGCTCCACATGCATACACCAATATGCAAATACATATTTCACATTACCGCCAGGTAACTGGTCAGTAGAAAGCATGGGAGGTGTGCACATCGGCAGGTGGCATATGAAGCATGACCTTTAATAATTCTTTCAACACATTGAGGGGGGTATCAAACAAACTCCTGTTTGTCTCTTCCCGATTGCTAGGGTGTTTTTTTTCATAAGCATGAAATATACACACCTTACATTCACAAACCTGAAGCCTGAGTTCATCATCTGAGGCCCTTCTCCATGTGTCCCTTCTTAGGGAGGTGCGTAGGGAGGCAGCACAAGAACAGGCCTTCTCAACGGTGGCTCCACATCTGTGGAATGCTCTCCCCAGGAAGGCATGCCTGACACCATCACTGTCTGTCTTTAGGTGCCAGGTAGACACATTTTTTTCACCCAGGCCTTTGGAGTTTAATTTTCTGTTGTTTTACTCAAGTTGGGGAGGAGTTAATTTTTGTTTTTATGTAGTCGGAGTGTTTTAAGATGTTTTTATTCTTGTTTTTATATTTTTTTAATGTTACAAGTCACTTTGAGTTTTCAACTTGGAAAAAAGCAAATAATAATAATAATAATAATAGTTGTTGTTATCACCCAATATTCCCAGTTGGAAATGGGTATGTATTCAAAGACAGAGAGATTCCCAACTATCTTCTAGCCAATTGCTTCCATCAGCTGACCATTGTGGGCTATATTATACAACAATTTTCCTAATATAGCCAGCAGCTATAATAATATTTTGAGAAGAAGAGTATTTTAATATTCTTTGAATATTTTTGTTAGCCATTCAAAGAGTAGACTTTCTGTCATCAACTGAGAAGAACTGTACTTAACCATTTCAAGCCAGAGCGGTGCCTTAAGGCACAGAATTGAGGCTGTACCTATAGGAACCATTGCTACAAATGCTGTGTCAACAACCATAAAGTGTTTAAGACCAGGAAACAGAAATTTAACAAGGGTTTTCTGGGTTTTAAGCCTCCCTCTGAAAGTGTCAGGGTTGATTTTTATATGTTTCAGCTGGTTTCAATTGCTTTGTGTGGTGTTTGAGTGGCAAGACATCTCATTCAGTGGTTCACCATACACATGAGATTATCAGTGCACTATGTGAGCTTTTGATCTTGAACAGCTATGGTGCTTTTCATGAAAACTACCCCCCCCCCAGTCTATTTGTAGTTAACAACTTTTTCTGCAAAATACAGGCTTTGCAAGAATAATTGTTTATTTTGTAGGATTAGAATTCAAGGGCCCTTTTTTATGATATGTTCCTAAGTAGGGATGTGTGCAGACAGCAATTTCCATCCCATGCTGGGTTTGTTGCCATCAGTACTGTTTCTGTTCCAATATAGTTTGGCTTCTTCTAAAACCTACATTATTCATCTTACTCTCTGCTGTGGCCAAAACTTAATTAATTAATTATGTAATTAATTTCAATGGAAGGGAAACATCAAAACATGGAATTATTTACATAACAGTTGTGGAGTAAAAGAAAGTGAATACTGCTAGCTTTTGCTGATATGATTTCCATTCCTGAACTCTGAGGAACATGCAAACTGCAGGAATTTCTGCTCCCATTTCCAACATAATTTTTCAACATCCCTAGTCCTAAGGCAGTGTGGTATTTCCTCAAAATAAAGGAAAAGAGACTTCATGTTCTACTGTCATTGTTCCCCTTTATATTATGTGGTGCAGAAGTGTGATTCCCCATCCATCTACGTCACAGGCTTGGTTTTAATTTGCCTTGTAACATGCCATAATATAATAAAATATTCCAGGTCCAGATATCTTGACCTTGTTAGTTGGCTCTGATATCAGTCGTTGTCCCAACATCCCCCGTCCAACATGTCGAGGATATCTGCACAAACGAACCCAATCAGGAATCCTGAAGGGATGGAGGAAGAGATGGTTTGTGCTAAAACATAATGGCTGCCTCTACTACTACAAACATAAAAAGGTAATGCATGTTTAATTATCTTGACTATAACATAGGGGATTTGTATTCTCAAATCTTGCAGATTTTATATAGGAGTGTTGGTTGACTTATGTAGATATGCTACCAAAGACAGCCTTTGGGTATGGAGAAATTGGACAGAAAGTGCAGAAACGGATATGGGGAATGTGGTGCCCTCCAGAAGTTTTTGAATTCAAACTCCCATCAGTCCCAGCCATTATAGCCAATGGCCAGAGAAGATGGAAATTTTAGTCCTACAACTTCTGGAGGGTAATAGAATTCCCCATTCCTGCTTTAGAGCAATCTCGGCTGGTCTAGTCTTGTTTGACGGATATGGATGCAACTTTAGCATGCACATAGTGTTTTTGTTTTAAAAGATAACATTAGGTTCGTAGCAACTTCATAATTCTCTTAGCATTCAATTAAATTACATGAGTTGGTTTGGTGCAAAAGGATTAAGATTATATAATATGGTCTTGCATGCAGAAGGTACCAGCTTCAGTATCTGCCATCCACAGGTTAAAAGGGTCTCTAGTGGATGAACTGGATAAGATTTCTTTGCCTGATCTCTCAAAATTCTCCTGCTTGTCAGAATAAACAATAGTAAGCTAGATAGGCAATGCTCTTTCTAAGTAAATTTCGTATGTTCCTGCTACAATTTATAATATGAATGTTCTGTGCAGCTGCACTGAAGTCCTAGGACACTTGGTAAATTAATTAATCTGCTATGGAATCAGACAAAAATGTGAATTTCTGTGGCTGTATTCAAACATTATGATAAAACCATAGTTTATCATGAAGGGAATGAACCTGTGTGAGCCATGGGCTTGCACACTCCTCCAGTCCCCCTTCTTCCCTGGCATGGCTGTAAGTAACAGTTTGGAAGCTTTCACTTCCATTTTAGCTTAACCATGACTTGTCATGCCATCTGAACCCAACAAAATGTGGTTAATCTTAACTATGGTTCATTTGAACAAGTCAGCTATAAGCCATTGAAGCTGGCTTGTTTGAACACATGGGGGTTCAAACTTAATACTAATCTGTGGGTAACTGAAAATGGAGAGCATAACCTCAAGGATCACTCAGACTTGTTCTGTCATGATGAACCATGGTTTCTTATGGTGTCTGATTGCATTCAGTATATCTGCCTGCTGCTGTGGAACACTATACGGCTTTAATGAGCTGCCAGTTTTGAATCAAATTCTGCTCTTTGTGGATGAATCAAGGATGCAGCTGTGCAAGTACTGCAGAGGCCATCTTCATAAACATTATCACAGAGATACTTCCCACAATTTCTACCCCAAATTTAATAATATCCTAAAATTTAATTAGAGCTTCAGAAATGTAGGAATAAAAAGGGAGTGGAGTCAGAGTTTCTTCCAAATTTACAAATATTTGTGCACTTCCCCCAATGTGTGTTGTGGTTTAAGGGCAGTTTTGAGCCCTCTTCAAATGTTTATTTCCCCCCAGCTTCACTCAGGAGCAGACCTGAAGCTTCCACACTCTATCCCCACCCTTTATGTACTCCTCTGTCCATGGGGAGAAGTGAATGACTGAAAATACTGCATTTATTTGAACATGGGATCTCCACTAATCCTGGCCACATTCACACCATATGTGTATTCCACTTCAACCAGTCATGACTTTCCCCAAAGAATCCTTAGAATAGTAGTTTATGAAGGGTGCCGAGAGTTGTTAGGAGATCCCTATTCCTTTACAGACCTGCAATTTCCAGTGTTCCCTGGGAAGAGATGACTGACTGGTATACCACTTTGAGAATTATAGCTCTGTGAGGGGAATAGGGGGTCATGACTATTGTGGAATAATACTGGAACAAAAGCATGGTGTGAATGTAGCCCCGGCTTCCTGCAGAATCCTTGGAAGTGTAGTTGGTGAAGGATGCTGAGAGTTGTCGGGAGACTCCTTATTCCCCTGACAAGAGCTACAGTTCTCAGAGTTCCCTGTGAAGAGGAACTGACTATGATAAATGTATGGTGTGAATGTGGCCGCAATATGATGACAACTCAGGGATGTAGAACCTTGTTTTTTCTGTTGAGGGATCATTCCCTTGGAGGTAATCTGTCAAGAGTTGCATGCTGGCAGTGGTTGTGATCAAAGTCATCAGTGGATGGATCTCCCCCCCCCATTCTCTCTTTCTGATATCCCCCCTCCTCTCTTACACACACATATTTCATTCATTGGGCTGCTAGGAGAGGAACAGATCTCTCTTGCCAGAGGTCAGAACAGATCCGGTACAGATGGCTTCCTCCATCCCCAATCCTTACATTACTCCATCTGTCTCCCCACTCCCATTTTTCACTTCCCACCTCCTTTCCCTCTGAGCTCTCACTACCCACATGAAATTAGGCCAAATGCCACATAATGTTTGCCTAAGAGCAGAAGACTCCCCAACCCTGATTAAAAGGACCTAATCTCATAGGATCAAAAAGGATCCCATCTTCATATAAACATATATTCTACCTGCAGTAAGGTGCAAGCAAAAGGGATCATCCAAGCCTGAGATCTATTCTTCTCTTTTGGGATGCAATCTGGGGAATAAAAGAAATAAATTTAAAACAGTCCTTTGTTTTATTTTTAATGTATTGATTGATTGTGTAATATCTATTGATTGGTTTTATAAACTTGATTTCATAAAACGTAGCCTAAAGCAAATGATATCTATAAAGTTATTGCTTTGTCAAACATTTTATCATTATAGTATTTTTGCCTGAAAATGAGCAGCAGTTGTACAGACCTCAGGAAAGCAGCCTGAACTTTTACATACATTGTTTCCTTGTTTGTTTTCTTTATTCATAGAAAATTTTATTCCTCTAACCCAACAATGTCATGAAATTTAAGAATAAATTAGTTTGCTTTTGGCATTGAGTACCCATCTTGTATTTACTCCCTTGAAGGTTCAATGTTAATTTCAAACTGGATCCAGCAGGTGGAGAACTCTGATCAGGGATATTTTTGAAAGTGCTGGGAAAAGTCAATGTGTGTGTTCTAAAATGAGATTTATCAGAACTGAGTGCAGTTTAGCTCACTTAGCCATCTATTGAAACAGGGGATGGGTGTAATTGGGAAGAGCCGTTGCTCAGAAGTAGAGCATCTGTTTTGCATGCAGATGGCCTAACATTCAATCCCAGCATCTGCAGGTAGGGCTGGGAGAGATTCCCTACCTGAAATCCTGGACAGACACTGCCAGATAGCGTAGGCAATACTAAGCTAGACTGACCAATAGTCTGATGTGGAATAAGGCAGCTTCCTATATTCCTAACTGAATCTAGACTTTTAAGATATATCCAGATTATTACCTCTTTTCAGTGTGTGTGAGAGAGATAAAATTATTTTTCACTCTTTTTGCATACAAGTAGATTGTTAATCAGGCCACTGATGTGTCACCTAATCTAAAGAGTATGTTAAACATTAAAAGTTAACTTCTTCACCTAGTCTAGAGTACCAGTTCCAAAGAGTATAGAATATGATCCTTCACCTACACAACATCTGCTTTATATGTGCTTGCAGTGAAAGAGGCTTGACCACATGCAAATATTCATTTTTAGAAAGCTCAAGACACCACTACTTTATGCTGTTCTGATTATTGTGTCTGACAGAATATGAAAAAGGGGTAGAAACAAATAGTCACATTGCTCTAAACTGTAAAATAGGTTTCTAGCCAGCAAGCAACAAGATAGTCAGGAAAAGACCATGTACTTCATCAGCACAGCAGTGGGCCACTCAGACAATCTAGGTCAATAAACCCTAGTCTTATAAACTATTCATAGATTGTTTAGCCTGATTATTGCCAGAGGACATTGGTTCTCTTAAGATGTCTATCTTATTATGTCTATCTATTCCTCTGTAAGTCTGGTGCCCCTAATCCAGCAAGTGTGAGTGGTATACACAAGCAAGCTTCCCTTCCATATAGGCACATGTACATCACCTGCCAGATAACATCCCCATGTTCAACTAGCTACTGTGTATCCCTTGTTGGATGCCCTTAGCAAGCAATCAGAGCTGCACTTTGAATTGTATTTTATAGTGGGGATCATTGTGCACATAACAACCATCTATGGTTTATCATTACCTCTGAATGGAAGCATGGTGTCACTGACCTTAATCAACCTACTATTCTACAAGTCAAGAGGGCATTTTTGAGAACAGCCAGCAAAGACAGTGGGAAAATCCCACTGGAATTCAGTAGGTTGTAAATTATAGAGGGCTAACTGACTGAGAACTTAAGAAGAGCCCTGCAAAATCAGACTAAAGATTTATCTAGGCCAACATTCTGTTCACACAGCAGCCAACCAGATGCCTATAGGAAGTCGAGAAGAACATGAGCAGAACAGCACTCTCCCTCCTGTGCTCCCTGTCAACTGGTATTCAGAGGAATACTGCTAGTGAGGGTAATAGATAGCCATTGTGACTATATAGCCTAATATCATAACATTTAATTCTTTGTATTAATTTCCCATATGTATTTCACTTGCTGTTTTTTTCCCTTATGACTGAACAAACTGCTGACACAAGGCTGATAGAGAGAGAGAAAGCCTTTAAAATTATCTTCATATCTAACATTGCATTCAGAGCCCAGTTTCTATTAAAGAAATCATTGGCTTACTGGGCTTGGATCTTTCACATTGTTTCACTCTGTGATGGAGCATTCAGGCCCTTCTTCTTTCAAGCCCGTGTATTCATTGCTAAGTCTAAGTGCTTTATATAAAAGGCTTAACTATAAATAGATTTAGGTCTGAGCTATTCCTCCTAGAGGTACAATGTGCATTTGCTGTTTATTCTAACAGAGAGCTTTATCCACCACAGGCAGAAAGTCACCCCCATTCTTTATAACCAGCCTACAATCTGATTTCATTTGCAGAGCCTCGATGAAGCCCATTGTCAGTGGATATATTTGCTAATTAAACAATACTGTTCTATCTAGGCTCTAACCCACAAAAGCTTATGTCATAATAAATCTGCTAGTCTTTAAGGTTCCATGGCACTCTTTGAGACATCCTTTGTATTTCTCTTATTTGTGAATGATGAATTTCTTTCCAGATGGAAAGCACAAATTACAGTTTGTATGCCAGGGAGTTGCATGCCCTGGTCGAGAGAGCAAATGGGCATAGGACAACATTATGCTGGAGTTCCTCTTATTTCCCCTTGAGCCATCCATCAGGAAGTGGGACCACTCAATCTAGGCCCCTGTGGGTTGGGAGCTCACAGGCATTGTGAGCCACTATTTCAAGGAAATTATTTGGGTAACGCAAGGAAATGAGGAGGGCAGAGGCAAAGTGGCTTGTGGTGTTGATGTCACCTGATCCTGAAATGATGGATCATGTGGCCACATGAGGCTTGCTAGTGTTCTTCACTGGATATTTTATTTATTTATTTAATTAATTTATACCCAGCCCTTCCTCCAAGGAGGAGCCCAGGCCGGCAAACAAAAATCTAAAACATCTTAAAAGCTAAAGGCTTTAAAACATATTAACACAAAAATCTTTTAAAAAATCTTTTAAAACATTTTAAAAAGCAATTCCAGCACAGATGCAGACTGGGATAAGGGCTCTACTTAAAAGGCTTGTTGAAAGAGGAAGATCTTCAGTAGATGCTGAAAAGATGATGCCTGTCTAATATTTAAGGGGAGGAAATTCCAAAGTATCAGTGCCACAACACTAAAGGTCCACTTTCTATGTTGTGTGGAAGGGACCTCCTGATAAGATGGTATCTGCAGGAGGCCCTCACCAGCAAAGCATCAGTGATTGACTGGATATATAAGGGGTAAGACAATCTTTCAGGTACCCTGGTCCCAAGCTGCATACGGCTTTGTACACCAAAACCAGAAGCTTGAACTTAGCCTGATAGCAAAAGGGCAGCCAGTGCAATTCTTTCAGCAGCAGGGTGACATGTTGGTGATACCTTGCCCCCGTAGGTAGTCTTGCCACCACATTTTGCACCAGCTGCAACTTCAGGACCAACCTCAAGGGCAGCCACACAGAGCGCATTACAGTAATCCAGCCTGGAGGTTACCAGTGCATGCACAACAGTGGTCAGGCTGTTCCAGTCCAGAGACGGCCTCAGCTGTCTTACCAGCCAAAGCTGGTAAAAGGCACTCCTAGCCACTGAGGTCACCTGGGCCTTTAGCGACAAAGAAGGATCCAGGAGCACCCCCGGATTATGAATCTGTTCTGTGAGAGGGAGTACAACCTCATCCAAAGCAGCAATTGACCAATTATCCAACTTGGGAACCCACAGCGCCTCTGTGTTGCTAGGATTCAGATCCAGTTTATTGGCCCTCATCCAAGCCTACCACCAAGTCCAGGCACTGGTTAATGGCTTGCACAGCCTCTCCTGATTCAGATGTTACAGAGAAATAGAGCATCAGCATCAGATACCTTGCCCCAAATCTCCTGATAACTGCTTCCAAGGGCTTCATATAGATGTTACACAGTATTGGGGTCAAGATGGAACCCTGTGGCACCCCACAGCACAACTACCAGGGGGCTGAAAGACAATCACCCAATACTATTCTCTGAAAACAACCCTGGAGAGAGGATTGGAACCACTGTAAAATAGTGCTGCTGATACCCATCACACCAAGTCGGCCCAGAAGCATACCATGGCTAATGATATCAAAAGCCACTGAGAGATCAAGTAAGAATAACAGGGCCACACTTTGCCCTGTCTTCTCCCGATAAAGGTCATCCATCAGAGCGACTAAAACCAATTCAGTCCCATAACCAGGCCTGAACCCAGATTGGAATGGGTCAAGATAATCTGCTTCATCCAAGAGTACTTGAAATTACTATGCCACAACCCTCTTGATCACCTTTCCTAAAAAGGGAGTATTTCTGACTGGGTAGTAGTTGTCACAAACCAATGTATCTAGGGTAGGCTTTTTCAGGAGCTGTCAGTTCACCGCCTCTTTCAGGGTTGCTGGGACCACTCCTTCTAGTAAAGACCCGTTGACCATACCCTAGATCCACTCAGTCATACCCTCTCGGCAAGCTCTAATAAGCCAAGAAGAGCAAGGGTTGAGAAGACGTGTTGCTGGCCTCATTGTTGTGAGCTCCTTGTTTGTGTCATCAGGCCTCATCAACTGTAACTGATCCCAAGAACTTGCAGCAGATGTTGCACTGTACAATTCACTGGGGACTATAGTAGTTGTGGATGGGGTGTGAAGATTGCTCAAAGTGCCTTGCAAACAATTTGCAGTGGGCTTCTGAAGAATCTAAAACTCCATTGCCTGGAGTTGATATTAACAGACCCCTGACAGTATGAAAAAGCTCCACTGAATGGCTACTTGAGGATGCACTGGAGGCAGAGAAGCTGGCCTTCTTCGCTGCCCTCACCGTCACACAGTAGGCATGGTTATGATGTTTTACCCATAGGCCACTGTTAAGATATTTTGTGACTCTTAGCAGAAAAGGGACCACTGGAAATGATGTCTTGTAATGGATGGATGACCTTTCTTGTAATTGATAGAGTACTTTTATTGGGAGAGGGACAGAGGAAATGCGACCCTGTTACTCTTCCTTGATTTTCTTCTGTGGGAGTCAGAGGCACTGTGAGTCCACTCCTATCTACAAAGACAGTCTAAGAGGGTACCAGTTTTGGAGGTCCCCATCAGTTATACTGTGGGGTACCACAAGGAACCATTTTGCCTCCAATGCTATTTAACTTCTATACCAGGGATACACAACCTTAGGCTTAGGGGCCAAATGTGGTCCTCCAAGCCTCTCTAACTGGCCCTCAGGACTCTCCCCAGGCCACACACCCTTCTCAGCCACACCCCTCACCAACCCTGCTTTGCATCCACCTTGAGTTTGTTTGCTGTGGACTCTGGATGGGGGATAAAGAGGGATATGTGAGTGTGTAGAAACTAGCCTACATTTCAAAGGCAAAATTCACATTCATGCTCTACCCAATTTTGTCTCTGGCTCCTTCCACCATTTGCCTGGGATGTGCCCAGAAAGGAATGTGGCCCTTGGGCTGAAAAAGGTTCCCCACCTCTGATCTAGTTGGAGCTGTTGAGAGTGGTCCTTAGCAGATTCGGAGCATGGTGTCATCAGTATGCTGATGATACCCAGCTCTGTTTCTCTGCTACAGCTGACTCAGATGTGGCACTGCAAGTCCTGGGCCAGTGTCTGGACATGGTGGTGGGCTGGATGAGGTCCAAGAAGCTGAAGCTAAGATGGTAGTCCTGTGGGTGGATAGTTCCCATGTCAAGGAAGTGGGGAATGTGCCTGTTTTGGACAGGGTTACAGTCTCCCTGAAGGAATGGATACATAGTCCGGGGTGCTTCTTGATTCATCTTTGTCCCTGGTAACCTCAGTGGCTAGGAATGCCTTTTGCCAGCTTCAGCTGCTGTACCAGCTATGAGTGTTCTTGGATCACTGTAGCCTAGTACAAAGACTCATTTATAGGTAACTCAGGATTTGACTATTGCAATAGGGTCTATGTGGGGGTGACCTTAAAGGTGCTTCATAAGCAGGAGCTGGGGTAAAATGCAGGAGCTAAGTTGTTAAGCAGAGCATCCTAACAACCTAACCAACTTAAGAAAAGGTTGTTTAATACCTCCCATAGAAACCTGCCCATTCTTTAAGATCTTTGGAGGAGACCCTGTTCATTATGCTGTGGCCTATAGAGGTTCATCTCATGGCAACTTGGAGAAGGGCCTTCTCCACTGTGACCTCCAGCCTATGGAATGACCTCCTCCCCTGAGTTATGGCAGGCACCTACTGTAGTGAACTTCCACCTGCTGTTAAAAACATATTTCCTAATTCAAGTTTTCCCTGGCCTTTGATACTATTTGAACAATATCTGGCAACTACAATAGTCATGCATTGTAGTTACTGGATTCTTTGTTGCTTCTGCTGCTTAACTTACTTTTATTTTTTAAATTGTTTTGTACTGATTTGTTTTATTTTACACCACCTTGGAATTATTTTAATGAGAGTCGATATATAAATATTTTAAATAAATGGTTTAACAAAGATGTCTCTGTGATGTTCCTGTATTAATGTATATATGGTAAGTGCTGTTTGTATAGAAGATATGTGGTAAGTGGAATGAAAGAGGAGGGGGGAGTAAATGAGCAGTAGAATGCTGGATGATTGGCTGAGTGTTTGGATGGCTGAGAGTATAAATGGAAGGATGACAGTTGAATCTGGGGGGACGTGAGTGGGTTGCTTGAGAGGTGTTTGGTGGACGTTAGTGGGTTGTTTTAGTGGAGTTTGGAGGTGGGTGTGAGTTGGTGTATGTCAGGAGAGTGTGGAGAAAGAGGGAGGTGGAGTTCGGATTAGTAATAAGTCAAATATCACAGTAATAGATGAAACCATAAGCTTGTAGATCATTATCAAAGTTATCTTGTTATTAATGTTATTTAATAAATACTATTTTGGTTTACCGGAGGCCTGATCCTTGGCTGGGGTTTCACAGACCAGAAGGGAGGGTAAGGTAATAACCAAGGCTGAAGGGAAACAGTAACAAATGGTGGCAGCGGTGAAGAGGAGAAGATAACATTATAAGTATCCAGAGCAACCCCGAGTTATGAGTTATCTGCATTGATACAAGGGGGTTGGGAACAGCATAGGCACGCAGTCACGAATGTAACCGGATAGAGAGACTCAGGCAAGGTCTCTGGGAACATTGGTTGTAGAACGTGACTGGTGGTGCTGTCTAGCAGGGGGATCTATTGAGATCTGTGCTAGAGCGGAGACAGAAACCATAAAAAAGGACAGTCCGGACTGGTGGAGTCCCTGGTGGTGCCTAGTGAAAGGCAGTAGCCACGAGCAGGTAGGAACCTGACAGGGAGAGCCAGGGAAGGGCGTCACAGTCTCCTATAGCATATTCTCACATTCAAGTTATTGAGAGAGAGCAAGAATTATCCTCTGAAAATTATCACATAAACTCACCAATTGTATTTTATAAAGAGATTTGCCTTTCCATGCCCACATCTGATGGCACATGTTTACATCACTTGATAAAGATTAAATGCTTTAACTTCCTTTTCATATTTGTAATCAAGGTGGCCAAAGCATCTGTAGTTCAGTTCACATATAACAACAATCCATGGGTTGCCATTATATGAACAGCCCTCTGCTTGCACACTTCCTCCTCTGTCCCCCTGCCCTTACACACTGTCCCCCTGCCCTTACACATTCTAGTTTATGGAGTTAACTTCTGCTTCCTTGGAAATCATAGTTTGCCATTGCATCCAAACTGACAAACTATGGTTTGTGCAAGTCCTCCAAGCTAGGGCTGCAAACCAGGACACAGGTATAGATCATATGATGGGAAACTATGGTTTGAGAGCAGATGTGAACTATCCAATTAGTTCAGCTCTTTCAGTGCATGTTTATTATTTTTATTTATTTTATTTATTTATTAGATTTATATCCCGCCCTTTCTCCCAGTAGGATGGAATATATGGATAGAATATGAGTCTAAATCAGAGATGGGGAAATTGTGGCCCTCCAGATGTTGTTGTACTACAACTCCCATTATGTCTGACCATTTGGTCATGCTGGCTGGAGCTGATAAGAGCTGAAGTCCAACAACTTCTGGAAGACCATAGGTTTCCTGTCGGTAATCCAAATGGTGTTAGTGATTGTGAATACAAAATGAGATGGTGTCTATTATTCCAGACTAAAAAGGATCTGACCTGGCTTATGTATCCTTATATAAACTGTGGAACATTTCTGCTTCTCTGTCTCTAATGGCTCATGCATCTTCCTGAATATTTTGCAATTCTGTGTATAGATGACTTTTCTGATAGCACAGCTAGAATGGGGGAGGTCTACAGTGGATCCGCATTTCTGCTTATTCTCTGGCCAAGTTCCTCCACCTCTGGTATTACCACCACCATGGTATCGGCAGAGTTTACAACAGATGGTGGATGAGAGCACAGAATATAATGTGGTAATGACTCAGAGATGAGAAATCATCATACCTCAAATAAAGCAGGCTATGTGCCTATTTTAGAGAAGACAGCCCTCTATTTGAAGGGTTGGCTGGTCCAAGATGCAGAATAATAATAAACAGGGATCTGTACAGCAGAGTCTGTGACCACAGAGCAGCTGATCATAGTCTTTTCCACTATGGCAAGATATTTTATATTTCTGTTTGTTTATAGTACTATACACTTGTGTCTATAGATATAAATTACCATATGCATTTTTTTATTTTTGCAAATAGCTGTCTTGTTTTTTATGATGTATTTGCTCAGTTTTTGCCATACAAATGGCAACTCTAAGCCCAGGGTGAAATTTGGGGCCTACTTTGACAAAGTTTGGTATTATGATTGACAGTCTAGTGTGAAAAGTAGGTTGTGTCACAATTGGTCTATCCTTAATCATAAAAGTGGCAGTGATGCTTCATGACAACAGTAAGAAAAAAATAGGATAATGAGAAACTAGGCCAGTAGACACAGAGTTGAAATTGAATCTGGGAGATCTGGGTTGTAAGTCTGATGGACTCACTCTGTAGCTTTGGCAAGGCATTTTTTCCTCATCAGTCTTGCTGGTTTGGTTTGGGTATAACAGAAACCCATAATTTGTTTGAATGTTAGAACCTAAGCCTGCCCACAAACTGTGGGTTGCTTGGGGTTGAAACACCAGGATCTACAACCACAATTTGAAGCTGACTTGAAAACCTCTATTTTGAACCACAGTTTCAAGCTGATCTGCAAAACACTGTTTCCTGTTATGTCTGAATTCAAGAACCATTGACAAACCACAGTTAGGGCCATTATTCTGCCTCAAGAGGCCACTGAACTATGGAGACAGGCATTACTCTGCCTCAAGAGGCTACCACACAAGGGAAATGGGAGTGAACTTATGAAGCTGAGTCTTGAGCAGATAAGAAACAAAAGTAGGCATGTTTTCCCTGTTGTCCATATAGCAGCCAAAACTATGGAGTAGGGTCTTAAGCATGTTTAGCACAAACTATAGTTTTGTATTACATCTGAACCAGCTGACTGTCTCTTTGGAAGTAATCTAAGTTGGTTCTGGCAATCAACATAAGGGATAGGATATACAGCATAGCCATTTGGAAACTGTAGGATTTAGGTTGCATCAGGAAACAGAAAGCATAAATCAAGGAGTCAAGGAGGAGCTTAACAGAGCACTATAAAATAGCTTAAAAGACAAGGTTCATCTCAAAATGAAAAGCAGAAGGGCACAAATATAGCCCTTCCCTTTGACGCTGGGGTTTTATTTTATGAATTATTGGGGCTGGTGAAAATAAAAACCACCACCACTGGAAATTTAGCTTAGCTTGGAAGAGTGTGTACAATAGGAAGTGTTGGAGTTTCTTCACTGCAGGCATAGGGCCGAAGACATTTTCCTGCCTGAAGCAAAGGACCAGATGGTACTGTCCATGTACAGAAGCCAACTGGACTGGCCATTGAATCTTTCTTCAATCCTGGCAACAGGGTAGTGTCCTTCACCACTGTTGAGAATATCAGGCTAGCTTCACAGTAGCTGTGTCCTCCAGCACAGTGTCACTGCTTGCCCTTCCCCCCCAATATGTGCCACTTCAGGCAGCCATCATACTTTGCCAAATGATAGGGCCAGCCCCATGCAAGCACATTATGAAACATTCTTTTCTAAAACCAAAATTAAGTCCAGCATCCTAGAAAAAGAGCAGGACTAGAATGTGATCTATCTCACAGGCACACTTGTGAAATGTTTCACAAGCAAGGAAGCATTTTCTCTCTTTTTTTCTGCTTCAAGGCTAATGTAGACACATTTTTGTCTATGCATCATAGAGTAAAAGAGATTCAGATAGCTGGGGTGCAGGCAAAAATCCACTTGACTTTAAATAGAATGCATACACACAAATCTGTTTATTTCAGTGCAATTCCATAGTAACTGGATTGCAGCCTTTGTTTTTGAGTTTAGAAGCAATTTGTGGAATAAAAGGGCTTTTTAGAAAAGAAAAGAAAAGAAAGTCTATAAGTCTCGTATTACTTTTCTCCAAATCTTTTCTTTCTTTGTCTTCATTACAGGATGAAGGAAAGTGCAGACCATTAGAAGTAACAAAGCTGGAAGGTGCGGAAATTGGTGTGGACAGCAGTCTAGGCAAACCATTTGTTTTTAAATGTGTTCCTCAGACTAGAAACAGGATTTTTTATTTCTGTGCCACATCAAACCAAGAGATGAAAAGGTACATAATCCACTCATTTCAGTCCTTTTTGCCTTTTCTTTTTCTAGTTCTGCACAATGTATTTGTTTATTAAGGTCAATTGCATAATCATCAGGCACTCTCTTACTGAAAGAAGTAAAACATTCACATTGAGATTTAAATGGGGTTGTCTTCTATGAATTTTTTTTCCTTTTTGCAAGGATATGGGTGTGTCAGCAGTCTGTATGTATCATTTTTAACATTTTATTTCCTTTGCAGTTGTCCCTCTTTTTGGTTCTTTAACATTAAAAAATAAGAAAAGCCATGCTGGATCAGATGAAAGGCCTGTCTGGTCTTGCTCCTCACAGCAGCCAACCAGTTTTCTATGGAAACCCCACAAGAAGGATAGGAGGTCAACAGCCCTCACTTACTGTTATCTCCCAGCAATTGGTATTCTGAAGCAGGCTGCTTTCCAGGACTCCAGTTTGTGCATTTGCTATACAGTATATTCCTCCTCCTGGTACACTTCTTTGGGCCAGGCTTCACACACACACAAATGTTCATAGGAATCTGTGCATCCTTGCAGATACCAGTACCTTTCATGGAGATCTGTGGCTATCTGCATGTGTCTTCCAATAACAGAGGGCGAAAAGTGCAGCAATGGTGGAGATTAGGAATGTTTGCAAAACCCATACCCATACCAGTATAAGGAATGTTGTGAGGATATTGTTAGCACTTGTTTTATTTATTTATTTATTTATTTTCATTTCTAAACCGCCCATAGCTAATAGCTCTCTGGGCAGTGTACAAAACAAGATTAAAATACAATATTAAAATAAAATCAGTAACAAAGAGCAACAAAATTAAACTAAAACATTAAACATAAAAACACTGAACATTAAAATGCCTGGGAGTATAGCCAGGTCTTAACCTGGCGCCTAAAAGAAAGAACCGTAGGCACCAGGCGTATCTCCTCTGGTAAGCTGTTCCACAGTTCGGGGGCCACCACAGAAAAGGCCCTAGATCTAGTAACAATCCTCCGGGCATCCTGGTGAGTTGGTACCCGGAGGAGGGCCTTAGATACTGAACGAAGTGAACGGGTAGGTTCATAGCGGGAGAGGCGTTCCACAAGGTTTTGTAAGGTATAGACTCCAGCATGTCCTTGAAATTCACCCTGCCCAGTATTCTGTCATACAGACCTACCTACCATTTTTCCTAAAGCATGGCAAGGCCCAGTGTTGCTCTTTTCCTGCCAAACAAACCTGTTCTCATCTATTGTTCTTTTCATAGGTGGCTGGAGGCCATGGAGAAAACTGTGCATCCTGTTCATCAGGTAATATTTTAGCACTTGAGAGGCTGGCCTGGTAGACATTTCCTTGGTTCTTCTGTCTCTGCCACTGAGCCTGTCAGCGCTTTTGTTTCCCTGTTTGCAGTGAGCTGCTGTGTGAGTGAATTTAAAGAGGCTGCCATGCACACTGGGATCTCTCTGTATTTGTTCTTTGCTAATCTTACCAATAGTTTCTGGACATTCTGGAAAAACAGAAAGAGTTGCAAATATTTCTCTGGAAGCCACATTTTTAGATGAATAGTCAGAGTCCAAGGGTACTTCTAGACTGTCACTACGTTGGGGTAGGATTCAATCACATACCAGCAATTTCATGTTGTGCAATGGACATTGATTTGGAGGTCTTGCACAACAAACCCATTTCCTCAAAAGATCAGGCTTTTTGCTATAAGGAAATAACAGGAAATGCACATAAAAGTGTGGGATAACACTTGTTTGATGTAATATAATCTGCAAATATGAATGCTCAATAAACAGGTTGCCTGGAAGTAACCAAAGAAAGGTAACTCTGGTAGGGTATTCATGTTAGTCGGTTAGCAACAAAAACAAGCCATCTCTTGAGGCACCTACAAGACTATTGGATTTATTGTGGCATAAGCTTTTAGGTACCAGAGCAACCTTTCCCAGCCTTTGGGTTCCCAGATGTTGTTGGACTACAACTCCCATCAGTCCCAGCCAGTATGGCCAATGATTAGGAATGATGGGAATTGTAGTCCAGTAACATCTGAGAACCAAAAGATTGGGAAAGGCTGCACTAGAGTCCTCTTCTTCAGATGCATGAAACACATGCACATACAGGTGTTGAGGGAAAACAATCTGTGGCATGAAACAATGAAATACAGCAAATGCATTTCTATGCAAGCCTCCTATGTATACAAGATAAGTGTAGTGATCATTAACAGCTGCCAGAATTGGTGGTAGCACAGTCATCTTAGCTTTGTCATTCTAATACAGCACCTATAGTGAGATAGCACCTTGGTTTAAGGTAAGCCAAGGAAGTAAAATTCAGATCCATTGCCTTTTATTATATCTCTACACACTTGGAAATGGAAATGGACTGCCTTCAAGTCGATCCCAACTTATGGTGACCCTATGAATAGGGTTTTCATCATAAGCGGTATTCAGAGAGGGTTTACCATTGCCTCCCTCTGAGGCTCTCACCAGCTGACTAGGGCCTGCTCAGCTTGCCACAGCTGCACAAGCCAGACCCATTCTTGTCAGCAACTGCCAGCTGGGGGGCAAATGGGCTCCTTGGGACTATGCAGCTTCCCCACGGCTGCACAGGTGGAGGGCATGTAACTCCTGAGCCACTCACTGTGGGGGTGATCTTTAGCTGGCCCTTGACACCCATGCGACACAAGCGGGGATTTGAACTCACAGACTCTGGACTCTCAGCTAGGCTTTCCTCCCCACTGTGCTATACCAGCTGTAGCTCTACACACTTAAGCTTTTTTAAATAATATAATTAGTTTTGACCGATACAATCAGATCCTGGCATAAAGAGTTGTATTTCAACATAGCAGTAAGGAAGCATCCATTCAGTACAAGGATTTCTGTTTGTACAACAGGACTTCCTTCCTCTCCTCCCCCATGTGCCCCCTAAACCTGTTCTATGGGTTTCCCTATTCTGGAGGAGATTTAGAAAGGCCATGTGGCATGTGCAGAGGGGGGGGGGTGGAGGAAGTCCCTTTGTGCAAGTGGATATTCTTGCACTGACGGGGCACATTCATTGAATGGCCTATACCAGATTTAGCTAGAAAAAAGGAGGAAACCACCTCTGCAGCAGAACGATCATTGGGTCCAGAATGTGGATTTAAAAAAATGAAAAAGGCATTGTATGGATGAAAAGTATGTGTCACTTACACATAAGAATCAGGGATGGGATGAGGGCATTCAGGAATTTTACATGATTTTTATTAATTGGTTGCTTTCAACAGAATGAAGAAAACAGTGGACACATTTCTCTTAGTTTAAGTATAACTTTTTCTTCCAAAACCTGGTAGGAATTTTGGCACTGTTCTACTAAAAGAGTGATTTAAACAAAGAAGGTCTCAATCAGGGATGGGGAACCTCTGGCTCTCCAGATGTTGTTGGACTACAATTCCCAACATTCCTGATCGCAACATCTGAAGACCTACCCTGGTCAAATGTAGCAAAAAATACCACACATATACAAAAAGATTAAAGCAGTCAAAGCTATGCAGGATTTAAAAATAACAAACATAGCTAAGAGCAGGGGTGAAAGGTCTCTTCTGAGAGTTCTTCGGGTAACATGACTTTAGGCAATTTCAGCCTTTTTGCAATTTTCTACTACTGGGAAAACCAATTATTTTTATGGATTACTACTTTTTCCTGCTATGTTATGTTTAAGATGTATTGTTTTTCATTTCTTTTCATGTGAACAGATGCAAATATAATCACATAAGAGGTTTCATTAGTAATTTTGTTTACAGTTTGTTTTCTCTCTTTAAAAAATGAAATAAGTGGCTACAAAATTACAATCCTCTTTAGGCTAAATAACAAGTGCTCCCTTTTACAAAGGACAGCGCTTCTCTGAATCACTGACACTATGTCATCCTAATGAGACCGAGAGTAAGGAAATTATTCCGCAAATATGCTGAGCGTCATTGCAGTCTTATCTTGGACTTTTCTGCAATACACCCCTGAACGTTCACCTGCAAGGAGTGGCAGGGGATGTAGTTAATGATATTTCCTGAAGTTAGCTCATCTCCTCCTCTATAGGCTCATCAAGGGTCCAGGAGAAATAGCGTAATTTAAAGGGAAATGGATTGTTCAGGGTGCTTTCAACATTGTAGTGTTTCTCTCTAAGAACTTTAGATGACCAAAGACATGTGCTACTATGCTGCTTACAAATTTTGTTGAAAAGCGAGCACATTAGCTTTAGAGTGCAGAGGTTTGACTCTGATAGCTTCCATTTGATGTAAAAATGGAGAGAAATGACCTGGTCTGCAGCTTTATCCTTTTTACATGGCCATGTATTTGTTTCCTCATAAGACAGAAGCAACCTGTTTTAATTCTCAAGAGTACTGTTATACATAATCAGCCATGGAGACATTTACACCTTCCACTCCAGGTGACAGCAGGGAAGACGAGGCCAGGGTTATCTACACCTTGTTCCTCGCTCCCGCTCCCCCCATGGCCAGATTCCTAGTTGTTCATCTATTGTGCCCACTGACCTGTGTGAGCTGTTGTTTCACACAAAATTAGTACACAATAAGACCAGGGGCCAATTTGGTGTGCATTATGGAGACCTGGGTAGGTGAGCTGGGAGGAGTTGACCTGACCTAGCTTTGCCTGCAGGGATGGGGGGAAGGGATTGCTGTGGTCTACAGAACTTCCATCTCTGTCACCAGGAAACCACTTTGTTTGGAGCTGGCTGTGAGGGCCTGCACCTGGTATGGGGCCAAGGAGACAATAAACTAGGGTTGCTGCTGGTGTACCATCCACCCTGCTGCCCAGCAGCTTCTCTAACCAAGCTAGAAGAGGCCGTCTTGGCTGTGGTATTGGAGAAGCCCAGAACAATAGTCCTGGGTGATTTCAATGTCCATGCTGAGGCTGTCTCTAGTGCTCTAACTTGGGACTTTGTGGCCTCTATGATGACCATGGGACTGTCTCAATTTGTCACCTTGCCGACAAATAGGGCAGGGCACACCCTGAATTTTGTTTTTTCCTCCAGATGGCGGAAAGAGTGGTCTGGAGATGGACATCTGCAGTGGACATCACTCCATTGTTATGGTCAGACCACTTCCTGGTGAAGTTTACACTTATAGCTCCAATCCTCCCTTGCAGGGGGGCTGACAGATTAAGGTGGTCTGCCCCCCAGAGACTAATGGAATCCACTGGATTCCTGAACGTCCTGGGGGAGTTTCCACTAGGAAACTGCAGAAGAGAGGAAGAGGAAGTCCCATTGTGCAAGCAGTTCATTCCGCTGGTGGACGGACACCATTGGATGCCATCCTATGTTTTTCTAAGAATCTTTTGGGACCTTTTGTTTGCATGCTCTGATTTAGTGCAGCAAAAAGGGAAAATTCTGGGCAAATGCGGGGGGGGAGGCAGCAAAGAGGTGCGAAAAAAGTTTTAATATCCATTGTGTTTTGGACTTCTTAGGTCCTTCATCAGGGAATTTTAAAAATGAAAGTTCAATATTTGACAGTAGAGGGAAGGTGGTAAAAGGTAAAGATGTCCCCGCACTTATAGTGCAAGTCATTTCCAACTCTTAGGGTGACGTCTTGCGATGTTTACTAGGCAGACCGTATATATGGGGTGGGATTGCCAGTTCCTTCTCAGGCCTTCCTTTACCCCCCAGCATATGCCGGGTACTCTTTTTACTGACCACGGATGGATGGAAGGCTGAGTGGACCTCGACCCCTTTTACTGGAGATTCAACTTCCTCCTTCTGTTGGAATCGAACTCTGGCCGTGAGCAGAGCTTCAGCTGCATTACCGCCGCTTACCACTCTGCACCACGGAGGGAAAGTGCAGATAGTATAAAAAAAGATTGATCATCTGTATTTGAAACTCTCTGATGAAGGACCTGAGAGATAGGAAATGCATTGGATATTAAAATTATTTTTCCCACACCTTTGATTCCTGCTTTTTTCACCCATGCTCCGATTTAGACATTTAGGCAAGTAGTCGGCCACATATTTTCGATCTGGACTAAGTATTTTTTGCCTGATTAATGGTTACTTCTACCAAGCAGATCTCTTAGTATTGCACCACAATGCTGCTTAATGCTGACTAGAGAGGTCTGCAGTTATATACTGAATCACCGTTTGTACCCATAGCAATGCTCTCCAATCAGACTTCAAGAGTTTTGTGGCACTTTAAGAACTAATAAACCTAATAAAGGCTAAGCTTTCATGGACTAGAGCAGGGGTGGAGAATGTGTGGTCCTCCAGATGTTGCTGGACTACAAATCCCATCTTTCTTGACCGTTAGACAAGCTAGCTGGGGCTGCTGGGAGTTGGAGTCCAACAGCATCTGGAGGGCCACAAGTTCTCCATCCCTGGAGTAGTCTGCTTCATCAGAAGCCGTGCACGAAAATGTGCCATAATAAATTTGTCTCTAAGGTGCCACAAGATACTTCTTGTTATATTTTGCTATAACCAATTAACATGGCTATCTGTCTAAAAATTGACTTCAAAGCAAGCATCAATCTTTGCAAATGCTGATGGCTAAAAATAGCTTCTGATGTTACGATTTCAACTGCATGCCTTTAAGCCGTATACATTAAGATGCATGTCCGATTAATGTCAATGCAATTAAATAGTGGGTTCATTTCACTGCATAAACATGCATTCTTAATTCCTATCCCCACCAGATGTATTTGGCCAGATGTGTTCCTTAGCAATGAAATGCCAAATAATCACTGTATATACACATTCTTAGCAACAGCAATGGCTGCATTTTAAGGTGCGAGACAAAAAATGTGCGGGTTAATGTGATACCAGAAATCACCATGAAGTTAAAAACCAAAATGAAGTCAGAACATCATGTGTTAATTAAAATGGACACAGTATGGATTTTTAACATATTCTTCTTATAGGTGGAAATCAGAACTTATATGCCTGAAAATGTGCCTTAGGAATTGTTGGGAGGTATTTGTTGTACAATATATACCAGACAAATTATCAGCTGCCATCTTAACATTCTACATTCTTGTAACTTTAAATATGTTTGGAAAAGTTTGTGTGGGTTTAGCCTCTTTACCAACAGAAAAGGTGATCTCTTTCCTAACTCAAACATGCAGAACCATGTCTGGGTAGATGTCACCATACACAACACAAGCCTTCCGCCACTTGCCATCAAAAACCCGGAGTGCCTAGGGCTTCTTCATCAACTGGACAGAAACAAGGACATGTGGGTTCAACACTACTGCATTCTGAAAGATGGCTGTTTGTATTTTTATGCCAGCATACGCTCTACGCATGCCCTAGGTAGGTCATAACCTTTCTTTTTTTCTAGCTAACAGAAAAGAGTCAATAATGTAAGACTGGAAACTTTGATGACTGCTGAAATTATAGGGTGAAGGGAGGAGATCCTTTATGAAATGCACAAGACCCAGCTCCTGAGTCCTCCCAAGTTAAGCCATATCACACACCTCATAGCCTTAAAAAAAACAGCTAAAAGGGTAATCACAAAAGGTAAGGAGACAGGGGCTGCCGTCCCCATCCGCATTCTTCCTCTATCAGGAGAGCATGCAGCATGGTCAGACAAAGGTGTGAGGACTGGGGCACTGGCAAGGTTTCATAGATTGCCCTCTAATATATCCAGCCTTTGATAAACTGCCTTCACTGTTTCAGCAATTAGACCTTGCACTTTTTCTCCTTCCAAAGCTGCGCACTATCTGTTATACTTGGGAATGATCTGCTGTCTTAGAGGATAATGATCATATGTTAAACAAGCATACCTGTTCCCTACTGGTACTAAGGAGATGTTACTGGAGATGGTTGTCCATCCTTCTTTGTTTATACTCTGACAATGAAGACTGATCCATTTCATTTTCCAGCCATCCCCCACCCCCTTAGTTTTAGCTGATTTGCAGTGCAAGAGGATACTGGTATAGGTAATTCCCAACCCCCCCTGCAGCCTCTTGTACTGAAGCATACAGCCCTGGGTTTCTCTGTGGGACTGGATGCACTTTCCTCTGATCCGCTGCTGCCACCATTCGATACAAACTGTTCAGCCTTGGTTACTTTGCTATCCCCCCTGGTATGTGTTTCCCAGCTGAAGGAATCATGCTTATGTTTATCCAAGAAATATATTTATTAAGAATTAGAAATAACAAGATTACTTTTAGAATGTTTCACAAGCGTATGGTTTCATCTATATTCTGTTATGTACTTTACTTCTTACTAATTGCCTCATAACTCCGACTCACTCTCAACACCACCACCAAACACCATCTAAACACCACCTCCTCAATTCACCTTACAATCCACCACCTCACACCTCTCAAACACCACCACCCAGATTCAACTGTCATTCTTCCATTTATACTCCCAGCCATTCAAACGCTCAGCCAATCATCCAGCATTCTACTGCTCATGTACTCCCCCCTCCTCTTTCACTCCACTTACCATATGTCTTCTATATAAACAGCACTTACCATATTTACAATATAAGCAGGAACATCACAGAGTCCCACCCTGTTTTGGATCCAGCCACACACTTCACTCACTCAGTCTCTCCTTGCCACTGGGAAGTGCCAGGACAGGCAGTTTGAGTGGCCATATCTCCAATGCCTCCAGGCCACACTGCCAGTGTAGACCCCCTCTGCAAAGCAACAGCAGGGCCCTGAGGCATTCTAGGGAATGAAGATGGTGGCAGCAGCCACCTGACCCATTGCTTCTTTCTTCAGTGTCAGGCTGAGAAGTATCAGGTGGCTGGAGTTGCTGCTCCATTCCTCACTGCTCATCTCCATGTAATTGTTCTCTCCCACTCATCCCTGTGTTTCCTCCATCATTACCAGTCCCCTTTCTGTCACCTTGTAAGCTTATGGAGGGGGGCAGAGGGAAGACCCCTTCAACTCCTGGTGTGAACTTCAGCACAGGATCAAGCGGTAAATTCAGGCTAACTGAAAATAGACTCAGTGTCTGCAGGCAGATATAAGTAACAGTAGGGGTGTGGAACTGATGGAAGCATAAATCATTTGCTTTAGAATGACTCTTCAGAGCAACAGTGAACTTTTAAATATAGACTATGTATACATATGTCATAAGATCTGTTGGTTTTCTTGGTGTTCAGAAAGGCTAATTTTAATAAAGAGAAAAGAGTGAAGGAGAATTGTAAGAGTTGGAGGAGAGTTTGTAGGCCATCCTGCTTGATGCAGAAATCCAGAGCTCTGACATCCCTAACTGATAGCTGTCCAGCCTGTCCTTCAAGATCTCCAGTAAAGGAGAGTCCCCCCTCTCCTTTGGCAGTTGGTTCCACTGTTGAATGGCTCCGGGCCCGGCTCCAGCAGTGGCCCAGGTGGAGCACTGGCTGATGGCCCAGGAGTGCAGAGGAGGCCCTCACTGATCCCAGTGGCATGGGATCTGCTGCTTGTTCTCCAACCTATCCTATTCCAAGGGACAGGAAGTGGTTCCCCCCCCCAGATTCTCTTTTTATCCAATTCATGAGGGCAGAGGGAAAATGGAGGGGTTAATACCATAGAGGTGAAAAGCTGAGCCCAGAGGGTCTCCTCACCTTGCCCAATATCACCCAGTGCCCATGTTGAGATTGTCTAGGCTAGTAGACTCCTAATCTCTGTGGTATCAACCCCTTAAATGCTCTCCAACAGAAGGGCAGAAGGAAAGAGCAGTGGCAGCAGCTCTGAGCCAGGGCTTCATCTCAGGCCTATGACAGCAGCTCTTATCATCTTGGCCTGCTATTCTAGGAGGCCTGATGCTTATGGTGACTTTTCTTTGCTCTGTTTCCTTGTTGTGACACTGCACATCCTTCACAGTAACATAAAGAAACATTTGAGAAACTGCCAAATAAAGGTTGAGGGGAAGAGCTAGAGTTCTTGGGAGTCACTAAAGGAGGTATAGTGGACCTGATGTGATCTGGAGATGCTTACTCAGGAAAAGGACCTGATTTGTCATGTTTATGAACATATGAACCTGCTTTAAGTTATACTGTGGTCTACTGAGCCATGTACCATCTACTGGCAGTGATTTTCCAAGGTCTTAAAGGAAGTCTTTCCCAGCCCTCCTTTCAGAGTTCCTTTTTGCTGGAGATGCCTGGGACCATCTGCATGCATAGTGTGTCCTCTATGAGCCCTCTTTCTTTTTCTAGGTGGAATTTACCTGCAGGGATACACTGTGAGTGAACAGGCCCTTGGCTCCAGGAGGTCCGTGATTGAAGTGAAACCACCTTCTCAGGAGTTTAAAACATTCTACTTGTGTGCAGAAAGCGGAACTGAAAACAAACGGTAGATGATGATCTCATCTTTTTACAGTCCTCCTAAAATGGTTTTCCTAATCTATTTCTACCTGCCTCTTCACACCTTTCCTTAGCTGTAGATAAGAGAGGCTGAAGTAGAAAGTGTTGAGACTTATGAATCATTGCCTAGGTGATCAACTGTCTTCTAGTAGAGCTAATGTTTGCAGTGAACAATGATAGTTCAAATAGAGACTTTATTTATTTAATTAAATGTTTACAAGCCGCACTTTTCATAAAAGTGTATCAAGGCAGCATTACAAAACACAAAAACATGATAGAATTAAAAAAAACAATAAAAGCATCATTTAGAACGGTGTTTCCCAAAGTGTGGTACGTGTACCCCTGGTGGTACGCGAAAGGGTTTCAAAGGGTACGCGGCCAAATGTGTTTTTTTATACTTTATCATTGGGTTTTAGTGGCAAAAAACGTGTGCGTGTGTTCTTTTAAGAGAAAATACAGTTCTTGTGATTTTCCAGTTTCTCACACAATCATATGAGGGAAGATCCAGAGCTTAGAAAAGTTACTTTTTTGAACTACAGCTCCCATCAGCCCAATCCAGTGGCCATGCTGGCTGGGGCTGCTGGGAGCTGTAGTTCAAAAAAGTAACTTTTCCAAGCTCTGGGAAGATCAATATAATAACAGTGGTTTATCCCAATGTTATTCAATGCATAGTCTATTTCGCTCTCAATGCATTCCTTGTCTTTTCGTGCACCCCTCCAGTTTCTCATAAGACTCGGACTCCCTCGCAATGACTTTGGCCACCAAAAAACGCTTCTACAAACAGACAGATGGCGCCACAAAGATATTTATGCTTATGCTCGACTACAAAAATGTTCACACCAGGAAGCGGGGTTTTTCTCTATCTTCAGCCCTGCAGCAGCCATCTCGCCAGCCACTTCCCTCTTGGGGAATCTCCCGCTCTTCGGCTGCAGAGCGGTTTTTTCCCGCATCCTGCCTGGCCTGCCCGCTCATCAGCTGTGAATTTTAGGTGGGAGGTTTGAATCCCCTGCCTGCTCTTGGGCTGCGTGCCTAAGTGGTTTCCAGGCAGGATAGGGGGAAAACCTCTCTGCAGCCAAAGAGTGGGAGATTCAAACCTCCAGCCCAGGCAAGTGCTGCCTCTGTAAACCCGCTGCATGCTGCATGCTTTTTGGCTGGAGTTTCCGGTTTTGGGGGGTCCCCTCTGGGTCTCCAGCTAACTTACCTTAATCTCCGGACTCTCAGCTTCAATTTAAAAAAAACACTAAGTTTCTAGGTCATCTGGTTCCTGAGATATACACCAAAACGTCAGCCCCCCCGCGACTGTTTAATCTGCTTTTTAACCAATCTGTATAGCAGCTTTTAGCCAGAGCTTGGAAAAGTTATTTTAAACTACAGCTCCCATCAGCCCCAGCCAGCATAGCCACTGGATTGGTCTGATGGGAGTTATAGTTCAAAAATTTTTTTTCCCAAGCTCTGGCATCTAATCCCGCCCTTTCAGGATTGTAGCCAATAAGGGGAGCCAGGCTTGTGATTTGTTGACCCAGGCAGTGCTTAGGCTTTATTACAACGTCAAAATGGTGGTTTTGAGGTCTTCAGTTTGAGTTAGTAAGAATATAGTAATCTAAAGATTGTAGCAAATTATTGAAGCATTGTAGCAATTGAAGATTGTAGCAAATTGAAGCTATGGCATAAACGTCTCAGTCTTAATGAATTTGATTCCTTTCCATGTCTTCATGACTTAGTAACAAACTCGACTAACGAACTTGATAGTTATGTATTGCAAACTATGAAAGAATACTTGGAATGTTTACAGAAAGATCTTTGAAAGTATTTTCCTGAACCAGACCACAGTTTTGAGTGGATAAGAAACCCTTTCCTCACCAGTGTTCATACATTGCCAAATAATCTATCAAATGCAGAACAAGAACAGTTCTTGGAGCTGACTTCAGATGGTTTCCTGAAAGCACAATTTGAACAAAAAGAACTGACTTCATTTTGGTTAAGCATTAGTTCTGAATATTCAGCTCTATCGAATAAAGCTGTTAAGTATCTTCTCCCCTTCCCCACATTGTATTTGTGTGAGGTTAGATTCTCTGCGCTTGTGAACATCAAAACAAAAAAACGAAACTGAATTATTGACGTGGAGCCCCATCTTCGTCTTAAGATCACAAATATTGAACCGGATATTGCCGCACTAATATCTGGTCACAAGCAGTTCCATCCCTCCCATTAAACAGTTGTTTTGTATTGACAATTTTAATACCAAAACAGTATTACTTTTTATTTCCAGAATGGTTTTTTTTTGTTTGAATAATAGTTATTTTAATTATTAGTATATGAATTATTTCTATATTTTTGAATATATATTTTTGTTATATAAATATTATTTCTATTATTAAAATGTTTAGTACTTACTTTGTATTAATTTTTTTACAAACATTTCATATAAAATTATAGGAATTACAATTGTGTTATAATACCTTACCCCTCTCCCAATTATTTTTGTGAAAGTTGGGTACGCCGGTAAAATCAGTGTCTCAAAAGGGGTACGCACATGTTGAAAGTTTGGGAAACACTGCTCTATGCAAAGCTCAAATATATACAAGATAAGCAAGTGACCATACAGAATAGCAATAACTGGTTATAACAGCATCTGTCTACCTTTGCTATGTTAATTTATCACCTAGAAGAGTCCTTCAACCAATACAAACTTGCTGATACTTTCTAATTTTTCAGTTTCATACTAGAGTCTTCCTTTGAAGTTTTTTGTTGGATAATGGTGACTTTCAGGTCCCATAGGAGAACAGATGAAAATAAATATGAGTTGTGCCTTCAGAAAATCCTAGGATCCTAATAAGGTCTTTGAGAAATTAAGAAATGGACCGAGACATCCATAGAAATGCAAGGACATCCACAAATGACTGTTTCAATAAAACTGAGCTAACAGTGCTACTGTGAAAGTTATTTTGGTGCATCATAGACTCATGGAAAGAGCAGCATTTATACTCAGTCCAGATTTTATATATTAATTTCCAGGATTTGGTAAATTCTATATAATCCCGATATAAGGATGGATGAATCTGTCAATTTCAGTTTCTCTCAGTTTCTAATTTTTCCAATCTTAAATTCAGTTCTCCACGTTTCCACATCAGTTTGTGATAAATCCTCATGAAAATTCACCAGCATTTTACTGTGAATTTTTCCTACCATACACATTTTGTATGTAGTTTTACCTAATGTACACATTTTTCTAATGCATATTTTTACTAATATTTATATTTCCCCGAATGTAATGAATTTTTGTATGCTAGTTTCAGAGGTATATACATTTTATGCATGATTTATCTTAGTATATGCATTTTTGTACGCATTAGTTGGCTCGGAAAAAATGGAAATGGACTGTCTTCAAGTTGATTCCAACTTATGGCAATGCTACCAATAGGGTTTTCATGGTAAGCAGTATTCAGAGGTGGTTTACCATTGCCTTCCTCTGAGGCTGAGAGGCACTGACTGGCCCAAGCTCATCCAGTGAGCTTCATGGCTGCGTGGGGATTCGAACCCTGGTGTCCCAGGTCGTAGT
This sequence comes from Rhineura floridana, assembly GCF_030035675.1. Taxonomy (NCBI): domain Eukaryota; kingdom Metazoa; phylum Chordata; class Lepidosauria; order Squamata; family Rhineuridae; genus Rhineura; species Rhineura floridana. Next base: position 67,544,328 of record NC_084480.1, on the reverse strand, counting down.
CCAACAGTTTAACCATTACACCACAGGAAAATTCAGAGAATTGCAAATTTTGAAGGGTGGTGTGTTTTGGTTTCAGAAAGTTCAGATTACGTAGGTTGGCCTATACATGTGAACTGAATCAAATTCTCCCCCATCCCTAGTCAGACATCTATCATATGTCAAAATATTCAAACCACTAGGTGCCTTTGTTTGCTATAGGTAGATGTATCAGTAAGTTAGCTAACCATTTCTGGATACCTACATAATGCTTTCCATGCCTTGCCTAAAACTAAACCGAAGAATAAGGATTTGTAGAGTTCAATGTAAGGAACTAAAATAAAATAAAAACTATGAAGTACTTTGAAAACTACAATATATTTTTACCAGTTGCTGGAATCCTCTGAAGGCAAGAGTGCTCTTGTGCTTAGGTCCTGCTTGCATGCTTCCCTTAGGTTGGCCACTGTGAGAACAGGATGCCAGACTAGATGGGCCATTGGCCTGATTCAACAGGTTCTTCTTATGTTATGTTCTTATTCCTGCTGTGTGTGTGTGCGCGCGCGCACGCATGCATGTGTGCGCCCATGATACCAGTCTCTGCTACATGTGGCATCACACTCAATGTGATATGGTTGTTCATATGCCATCTTAGTACTAGTTCAAGCAGTGCTTATCTTTTAGTTATGCAAACATCACTCGCTTATTTATTTTTATTTATATCCTGCCCTTTCTCCCAGTAGGAGCCCAGGGCTGCAAAGTGACCAGCTTTGTCTATTCCTTTCTTCCAGATGGATTACAGCACTGAGAGCCTCAGTCAGTAAGTGGTTGCCATTAAACAAGGCCATTCAAGACTTCATGAACCGACCACTGGAAAGAGACTAAGTTGTGAAGGGAAATCTAGTCTAGTCTTTTTTGCTACTGAACCAGGGTACCCCTACCAATAAATGTCAATACTAAATGATAATTTAGTAACACTTTATTATGGCATCTCTTGTAAATTATGAGCTGCTCAATTTTGTAAGCTATTAGTAAATAAACAAAAAGCCAAACAAAAAGCCTCTTATGTAGATGTTTCCCCTCCCCCCTTTGTTTTGTGTCATTTTTTTGCTCACATACCACATATGAAGATCTACAATTAGATTCATGCAATGTGTTATGATCTTATTTTCGTTGTTGAAAACATTAATCTCTGAGGTTTAAGGGTTCCTCTTGGGAATTGTTATCCTGTCCTTTTACAGAGATTAAAACCAAATATTCCTGAATAATAATTTTCCCCATTGTCCTCTGGAGTTTTAAGTGCATTTCCAAGCTAATGCTAATGGACAATTGTAGTTATAAATAGCAGCATGTAATTTGATGCTCATACATTTCAGTTGACTTAATTATAGGTATCTTTTGTCACTATAACATATTGATGATGTTTTTCACTGCAGTGGGTTGGTATTTTTCTCCCCAAACTTTTATTTGAATTCTTGCCAAAATCAGAAAGGAATTTTCCAGTGTTGTTTCTTTGGTAAAAATGATAATAATTCAGCTATTTCAGAAGGGTTTTGTAGTTGTTTAAATCAACCAAATATTTATTTGGAAAGAAAGAACCATAAATTTATATATGGTGTTTTTATCATGGATGTGTTCATATATTGTTTTGACATTACTGGAACTAGCCTATAATGTATCCTATTCTCACTTACATGAGAGTAAATCCCATTGACATCAATAGAACTCACTTCAAAGTAGCCACATACAGGATTTCACTGAAAAACTAAAGAAAATTGAAGGTGCATAGCATTTACCAAATTAGACCAGAAATGTAATCCTCATGCCCAACTATTTGGCTTTTCAATGGAGCAAAAATCAAATATGGAATATATTACAAGCCCAAATGTACAATTGCATATAGAAGCAAATCTGCTTCTAATTAATATCTTATGCATGGGCAATATTAATATTAACAATGATCGCAAAATGAAATTACAAGTTGCTTAGAAATATTCTGTATTAAAAATTGTGCTACATTGGACAATTGACTTTTAGGTCACATTCACACCATACATTTATTCCACTATTATTCCACTTTAAACTGTCATGGCTTCTCCCAAAGAATCCTGGGAAGTGTATTTTGTGAAGGATGCTGAAAGTTATTAGGAGACCCCTGTTTCCCTCATAGAGCTTCAATTCTCAGAGTTCTCTGGGAAAAGGGACTGGCTGTTAAACCACTCTGACAATTATAGGTCTGTGAGGGGAATAGGGGTCTCCTAACAACTCTCAGCACCCTTCACAAACTACACTTCCCACTATTCTTTGGGTAAGCCATGACTGTTTAAAGTGGAATAATAATGGAATAAATGTATTGTGTAAATGTGGCCTCAGAGTAATACAAGACCTGTTCGGAACATTTCCACTCATGTAATTAACAATCGTGTGTGGGGAAAAGAGCAGCTCTCTTCCATTGGGAAGGAACATCTCTATGCCTAGATGCATAGGGCAGACTCCCTTCTACAGGTATGCCCCACCCTCACAACACATGGTTAGCAGCAGCAATAGACAATGACCCTGTTCTCCCCTAAGTACAATTATTAATCACATAAGAGGGAGCAGATGAGACGGTTATAGCTATGAGTGTATGCATAATTGTGATGGGGGCCATAAAGCCTTGCAGCAGAGGGCCAGAAGAGGGTCTACCTGGAGGGCTGCCTTTGTGCAGTATTGATAGCCAGATATGTTATTGCTGTTTGAGTAAATCTGGTGGTTCATGTTCATGAATTTGACTAAACTTTTAAAGCTGTTCAAGCTGGTGGCCATCACTGCCTCCTGTGGGAGCAAATTCCATAGGTTAACTTTGTGCTGTGTAAGGGTAACAAAAAGTGTCATTTACCAGAATCTGACCCTTTGTCTGCCTCCCTCCCCCCCAAAAAAAGATGATGCCCATTATATTATATCTAATGAGTATGTGCAGATTTAAAGGACAGTAGTGGTGGGCTAAGCTGTCTCTGGAGTCCTAAGCAAACAACGTTGCCAGATTCTTGGATGAAAATCCAGTTGCCTTATAACCAGACTTTAATGGCCTACCAACATGCACACCCATCTGCTATGCTGGCATAGTGCCCCACCAGAAAATAGTATGCTAATTTTAAATGAAGGGGGGGGAATGATTGGTTTCTAGAAACAGTTAAATGTGGGGAAATGACATTTCATATACACAGAAGGATGATAATATTAAAGTAAGCTGGATATCATATAAAAGAGACTGAATTTGTAGACACTTCAGAAATTAAATATTAAATTTCCATCTGATCACTTCTGAATTTCACTGATCGCAATTATGTCAAATGTGGCTTGTTAAATGTTGGCATAGAAGCTACTTGCTAACAGTTGCCTCCTGTAAGTTCTCCCTTCTAACTGATTAACTAAGTTTCATTCTATTGCATCAGCTGGGTGAACCTACTATAAACCTCTTTGCTGACTTTACTATAGCTTTTGGAAAATGTATTGGGAATTTTTATATTAGTATTTAGGAGCCATTGTACAGAACATTTAAAATCTCAAAAGGTCTGGTTTTCATAGTTTAAAAATGATTCCAATAAGGGCAGAGGGATGATTGCATTTACTGAAGATTTCTTAATGGGGCTGTGCTGCAAACCTATGCATTCTTACCCAGGAGTAAGTTTTTATTTTTTATTATTTAACTGAACTGAAGTTCCACTAAACTCACTGGGAATTAGTTCTGGGTAGACATATAGAGGATTGCATTGTTAGTGATTCCTTAATGCATATTAGAACCAGCTTTTGTATACATATTCTGGATAGCTAAAGACGAGTACATGGGTGGATTGCACACATGTGCACACACAGAGACACAGCCATTCATTATGTGACTTTGACTGCAAAGCAATTGTATGTTAGCCAACTAGGGATGGACAAAACTGTTGTTTCTCTCACTTTGCCAAGGTTAAAGTCAGTTCTCCACATTTCTGCAACAACTTGCATTTTTTTAAAAAGCCTCATGAAAATTCATCAGCATTTTAGTGTGAATTTCTCCCAAGACCAATAAACACATTTTTGCATGTTACTTTCACTAACATATGCATTTTTATGCACGCTTTTCCTTAATATATGCATTTTTGAACACATTGCTTAGTTGGAGAACTGTGTTTCGGCTCATATATTGGTTCGAGAAGTGCAAATTAGGCAGTTTCTCATTAAAATGCAAAGAAAATCTAATTTCTTCCCCCTCCCTACAGCCAATTAAGATTCACTCTCCTTACTTGTGAGATAGCAAGTGATCTTATTTCCAATTTTTCACAACACCCAATTCCAGATGTGAAACAAATCACATCCTTCTCCCGCCATATCCACGAGAGTGACTGTGCTTTTTAAAAATGTGACAGAGAAGCTAGCTTGGAGGTCAACATTCCTTTGTTAGGAAATGCTCTACACTGTTGCCAGTAAATTGGCTACTACAGCAGGAGATAATTTAAACAGAACAATTTGTCATCTGCTACTAAGATACGACAAAAACATGGCCCAAGGTCTGTTATGTCAGGTCAGAGATCACAAACAAAACCAACACATATGATTTCATTGTTTAATGTTCCCTGGATTATTGTCTATGTTTACAATGTAGGAGAAATACATTAAAAAATGTTTGAGTTTTATACCATTTTCTCCAGATGAAAGACAATTCATTATTAATCGTTACCAAAGCTTAGAATATCTATTTTGAATAACTGCAGATGGTAGTCAGTCTGGCTGTATTCAAGACTGGAGCTACTAACTGGGATTTCCTTTGCTTCCAAATGTATTCATTATAGTCTTAGGCCCCATCCAAATATGCTCATCCACAAACAGCACTGAAAACAATGATGGCAGTGCAGGTGAAAACAACATAGAACAGCAAGGACAAGAGATGGGTGGAAGAAAGGCACACCACTCTTTGTCCTGAGTGGAGATGCATGTGATACATTGCCATGCACATTTCATTCAGCTGATCCACTTCCTCACTGGCATCCTGGATCCATCTCAAGAGTCCAGATTCACTAAGGAGCATAGGAAGCTGTCTTAGATGAGTCAGACCATTGACCCCTCTGTCTCATTATTGTCTACACTGCCTAGCAATGGTTCTCTCCAGGGTTTCAGACAGGAGTCTTTGCCAGCCCAACCTTAAGATTGAACTTGGGGTCTTGTGGACAGAGAGCAGTTGCTCTACAACTGAGCTATGGTATTTCCCCTGCAACCATGACCAATGAAGCTGTATACTGCTGGAGTCGGGTTCCACTGCCACAGAAGGAGATGTCGTTTCTATGCATCAGCACTAGAGCCTTTGGGCCGATGCTGACGAGCTGCTCCATTGGGACAGCAGTTTGCAGGGCCATATTTCCAAGTGGCTTCATGATCTTGCTTTAACCGATAAACAAGCATATTTGGCAGAATTATATATACTGATGTGCATACAAGACTCTGCAATGTTTGGTCTGCTGTTACTACCTTTCACTTTGAATTTTTTCCTAGGCTTTATGGGGCTTTGCTGGTTTATGTCTTGGAGCTCAGGCATTATTTTCTCCAGCAGTCCCTTCCCAGAAACATAAGAACATAAGACCCTGCTGGATCAGGCCAGTGGCCCATCTAGTGCAACATCCTGTTCTCACAGTGGCCAACCAGATGCCTGTGGGAAGTCCACAAGTAGGAAATGAGCGCAAGAGGACTCTTCCCCCACTCAGGTTTCCAGCAACTGGTATTGAGAAGCATACTGCCTCTGACTGTGGAGGCACAGCAAAGACATCATGTCTAGCAGCCTTTGATACTGTTATCCTCCATGTTTTTGTCTAATTCTTTTTTAAAGACCCAAGTTGGTGACCACTGCATCTTCTGGGAGTGAATTCCATAGTTTAACTATGCGCTATGTGAAGAAGTGCTTTCTTTTATCTGTCCTGAACCTTCCAGCATTCAGCTTCATTGGATGTGCACGAGTTCTAGTGTTATGAGGGGGGGGACTACTCTCTATCCCAGCCTTTCCCAAACAGTGTGCCTCCAGATGTTGTTGGACCACAACTCCCATCTTTCCTGACCACTGGCAATGCTGGCTGAGGCTGATGGGAGTTGTGGTCCAACAACATCTGGAGGCACACTGGTTGGGAAAGTCTGCTCTATCCACTTTCTGCCTGCCATACATAATTTTATAAACTGTCATGTCACCTCTTACTCACCTTTTCTCTAAACTAAAAAGCCCCAAATGCTGCAACCTTTCCTCATAAGGAAGACACTCCATCCACTTGATCATCTTGGTTGCCCTTTTTTGAACCTTTTCCAACTCTACAATATCCTTTTTGATGTGAGGTGACCAGAACTGTACGCAGTATTCCAAATGCAGCCACACCATAAATTTGTATAATGGCAATTATATCAGCAGTTTTATTTTTAATACATTTCCTAATGATCCTCAGCATGGATTTTGACTTTTTCACAGCTGCCACACATTGGGCTGACATCTTCATTGAGCTATCCACTACAAGCCCAAGTTTTGTTTCTGGTCAGTCACTCTCAGTTCAGACCCCATGTGAGTATATGTGAAATTAAGATTTTTTGCCCCAACATGCATCACTTCACACTTGCTCACATTAAATTGCTTTTGCCATTTTACCATCCATTAACTCAGTTTGGAGAGGTCCTTTTGGAGCTCTTCAAACTCTCTTTTTATTTTAATGACCCTGAACAATTTAGTATAATCAGCAAACTTGGCCACATCACTACTCATCCCTAACTCTAGATTCTTTATGAACAAGTTAAAAAGCTCTGGTCCCAGTACCGATCCTTGGGGAACTTCCTATATCCTTCCTTTGGGTGAACTGTCCGTTTATTCCTACTCTCTGCTTTCTGTTGCATAACCAGTTCCTGATCCACAAGAGAACCTCTCCTCTTATTCCATGACTGCTAAGCTTACTCAGGTTTGGTGGGGTATCTTGTTGAAAGCTTTTTGAAAGTCCAAGTACATTATGTCAACCTGATCACCTCTATCTACATGCTTGTTGACACTCTCAAAGAAATTCAATAGGTTGGGCAGAAGACGTATCCTTGCAGAAGCCATGCTGACTCTGCTTCAGCAAGGCTTGTTCTTCTGTATGCTTGGTTATTTTATCTGTAACAATACTTTCTACCAACATTCCCAGGACAGATGTTAAGCTAACTGGCTTGTAATTTCTGGGATCCTCCCAGGATCCCTTTTTAAAGATTGCTGTTACATTGGCCACCTTCCAGTGCTCAGGTATAGAGGCACAGCTGAGGGACAAGTTACATATTTTTGTTAGAAGATCAGCTGTTTCACATTTGAATTTTTTGAGAACTCTTGGGTGGATGCCATCTGGATCCAGCAAGTTGTCAGCTTTTATTTTTGTCTATTAAACGGAGGACTTCATCTCTCATCATCACTATTTGCCTCAGTTCCTCAGACTCCCTTCTTGTAAAAGTTAGTTCAGGCACAAGGATCTGCCCTATATCATCCACTGTGAAGACAGATGCGAAGAATTCATTTACCTTCTCTGCAATCTCCTTAACCTGCTTTAATACATCTTTGACTTCCTTGTTGTTCAAGGGTCTAACCAGCACCTAGATGGTCTCCTGTTTTGAATTTATTTAAAGAAATAGTTGTTGCTGGTTTTTATTTTCATCAAATTCTTTTTAGCATCCATTATTGTCTTCTTGTATTTCTTTTGCCAGAGTTTGTGTTCCTTTTCATTTTCCTCATTCAGACAAGACTTCCATTTTTTGAAGGACACCTTCTTGCCTCTAATAGCTTCTTTGACTCTGCTCATTAATCACCCTGGCATCCTCTTGGCCGTGGTGGTACCTTTCCTGATCTATTGTATACACGCCAGTTGACCTTCTAATATTGTGTTTTTAAACAACTCCCAAGTATTTTGGAGTGATCTGACCCACTGGACTTCACCTTTCAACTTTCTTTTTACCAATCTCCTCATTTTTGGGAAGTTTCCTCTTTTGAAGTTATATGTGACCATGTTGGATTTTCTTGACAATTGGCCATTTACATGTATGTTTAGTTTAATAGCACTATGGTCAGTGGTCCCAATTAGTTGAACAACACATCTCGCACCAGATTCTGGGCGCCACTTAAGACTAAGTCTAGGGTTGCTGCCCCTCTGGTTAGTTCCAACTATTCTAGAGCAAAACTACCTCCAATATGTCCTTCCATGTCTTTCCAATATAATTTATATTCATGGATAACTGTGTCCCACTGTTTTTTTCCCCATTCCACCAGATTTCCATTATGCTCACTAATATCAATGTTGTCCTCTAAAACCAAGCACTCCAGTTCTCCCACCTTGGCTCAGAGGCTTCTAGCATTAGCATACAGGTGTCTCTCTTCGGGTGTCTGCCACTTTTTGTTTGGCCTGTGGTACTTTTATTTATTTTATTTATTTATTTTATTCAATTTTTATACCGCCCAAAGCCAGAGGCTCTCAGGGCGGTGTACACTTTTGCTCTTTGGATTGCTATCCTATGCCCCTGCGCTTACAATGCCTAGTTCTAGGCCTACCCCATTTAAGTGTTCATCATTGTTTGTCTTTATCCCAGGGTAGGAATTTGTTCAGAACCAGACCCTCCTCAGCTTCTGTTGGCTTTCCTTCCTCAAGCAGTTTAAAAGCTGCTCTGGCATCTTTTGATGTTAAGCACCAGTAGTCTGGTTCCATTCCAGTTCAAGTGGAGCCCATCCCTTTTGTACAGGCCCATCTTGACCCCAAAATTTTCCCGGTGCTGAGCAATCTAAAGCCCTCCTCCCGTCACCATTGTCTCATCCACGCATTGAAACTACAATGTGCACCTGTGTAACTGTCCCTGCACGTGAAACCAGTAGCATTTCAGAGAAACCTACCTTGGAGGTCCTGGTTTTCAGCATCCTATCCAGCAATCTAAATGTTGCTTCCAGGACCTCACAATTGCATTTCCCCATGTCATTGGTGCCAATGTACACCACAACCATTAACTCCCCAGCACTCTCTGCCAATCTATCTAGATGACGGGCAACATCCGCAACCTTCGCGCCAGGTAGGCAAATTACTCTGTGGTCTGCACGCCCATCACACAGCCCACTGGCTATGTTCCTAATGATCTAACCACCCACTACCAGGATCCCTCCACCCCCCAGAGTATTCTTGGCACGAGAGGATATCTGCTCATCCCCCAAGGAATGGGTCCCTTCTAAGGGATCGTTTCCCTATTCTTCAGAGTGATGCTTTCCTTCCCTGAGGCCTCATTCTGCATATCAGCAGAAGAACGATCATCCTGGGAGCAATGGGGACTCTTGAAGGGTACAGTTTTTTTAGACCTCCGTATTAGGTGTTGAATATATACACGAAATAAAAGCCACATCCAACTGAAAATTCTCAGCATAGTCTTGTTTCATCTCCCTTGGTTTGGTTGCTTAGAGTGCTACCCTGACATTTTTGCAAAGGCGTTGAACCAGAACTGTGGTCAGCTCAGAAACAACATTTTAAGAGAAGAAACACCGGGAAGAGATGTGGGGGAGGACTGTGATGTTCCTATATATTAGTGTATATATGGTAAGTGCTGGTTGTTTAGAGTATACATGGTAAGTAGTGAAAGAGGAGGGGGAGTGAATAGGCAATAGAATGCTTGATGATTGGCTGAATGTTTAAAATGGCTGACAGTATAAATGAAAGGATGACAGGTAAATCTGGGTAAATGTGAGGTGGTGAATTGTGGAATCTGGGGGGAGAAGAGAAAGAGTGGATTGCTTGGTGGGGTTTAGAGAGTTGTTTACCAGGAGGGAGGTGGAGTTCGGATTAGTATTGAGTAAAACCATATGCTTATGTGCCTTAAGAAGAAATCTTGTTAATCTTGTTAGCTTTGTTATCTGTAATAAATACTTAATTTGGTTTACCAAAGGCCTGATCCTTGGTTGGGGTTTCACAGACCAGAAGGGAGGGTAAGGTAATGACCAAGGCTGAAGGGGAACTGTAACAAATGGTGGCAGCGGTGAAGAGAATAACAATACCAGTATTCAGAGTCTCTGGGAATACTAGTATTGGGACGTTACTGGTGGTTGCCTAGCAGGGGGATCTGTTGAGATCTGTGCTAGAGCGGGGAGAGAAATCATAAGAGAGAGCGGTCCGGACTGGTGGAGTCCCTGGTGGTGCCTAGAGACAGGCAGTAACCACGAGCAGGTAGGAACCTGACAGGGAGAGCCAGGGAAGGACGCCTCACATGTGGTGTCAGTAGCGGTGGGATGCGAACAACAGAGAATCCAGATACGAACCAAAGAGAGTCCCAAAGACACGTGGTGACAAAGGAGACTACGTCACAGGTGTTGGCTGTAGCAGTGAGATACGAATACTAGACAATCCCTAATAGTTGTGTGGCAAACAGAAATAACAAAACAAGATTTCTTGTGAGAGTGACTGGCAAAGAGTGTGTGGCAAAGAGTGAGTGAACTCAAACACCATGGCTGAATACATAAAAATGAAAAGAGAGGAGCTGGTGGAGAAGTGCATAACATTCAATTTACCTCATGAGGGTAAAGGGGTAGATGAATTGAGGGTAGCACTTATAGGATTTGCAACTGCCCAGCAAAAACAACCTGTTAGAGAAGAGACCCCAGAAGGATATTTAAGCAATCCCGCTTATATAGAGTACTTGAGAGAGAAGTTGAGGATGGAAGGTGCAGAGAAGGAAAAACAGAGAGAGTTGGAAGCTGAGAGATTGAGGATGGAGGCTGAGGAAAAAGACAAGCAGAGAGAGTTGGAAGCTGAGAGATTGAGGATGGAGGCTGAGGAAAAAGATAAACAGCGAGAGTTGGAAGCTGAGAGATTGAGGATGGAAGCTGAGAAAATGAGAATGGGGTTTGAGGAGAGGGAGAAACAACGAGCAGTGGATGCCGAATTACAAGTAGAAAAGTTAAAATTTGAAAGAGAGAAGTTTCATTCTGATGAAACAAGAAAGGACAGAGATGGAGCAAGAATAAGAATTACTCCAAAGGACTTTGCTGTCTATGAGCCTGGTCAAGATCCTCAAATTTACCTCAGTACCTTTGAAAAAGCAGCTCAGTTGTGGGGGCTACCTGAAGATAAATACATGCAGTATTTATCAAACCTGATTAAAGGGGAATTGGCTGAGGTATACCAATATTTCCCCTCAGACAAGCCTGTCACCTATGCTGAATTCAAAGAAGCAGTGTTTAAAAGATTCAGACTGGGGCCTGATTATTTTAGAAAGCTTTTCAGAAACTGCCAGATACAGACAGGGAGGTCTTTTGTGGAACTGGGAGCAAAATTGATGGATATATTTGGAAAGTGGAGGAGTAGTGCCAAAGCTCAGTCTGTGGAAGAGGTGAAAAGCCTCATGATACTGGATCAATTATACCATCAGTTACCACCAGAAATAAGGCTCCTGGTCAAAGACCGTTCCCCTACATCGGTGCAGGAGGCCGCAGAGATGGCGGATCACTTCGCCTCCAATAGAACTGGCTGGGTGGGGAAAACATCAAGAGAGTTTAAACCCAGACCATATAGTGCTGGCAGAAGGGATGTGGTACCACAGCGAGTGAGTCCTCCATTAAAATCTGAAGGGCACAGGACACCCCAGAGTGGATCTGTGTACCCTAAAAGTGAGGAGAAATTATGCTACAAATGTGGTAGACCGGGGCACCTACGTTTTCAATGTGAGGTTGCCAACCCCATTAGTAATCCTGCTCAGACAAGGGCAGTGAAAACAGAGCCCAAGGCTTTAGAAACAGCAAAAAAGGTTCAGTTTTGCCAGATAAACTGGACAGAAGTAACAGACCTTGATTCAAGTCTGAGAGAGGAAGTGAGAGTACAAGGGGCAAATTATTGGGCATTGCTTGATACTGGTGCCGCTCAGACATTACTGAGGCCAGATTTAATAAAATCTGAGGTAATATTACCTCAGGAAACTGTGACTATCCAAGGAGTGAAGGGTCAACCAGAAAGTTTGCCTGTGGCCCTGGTGGAAATGACTTGGAGAGGCCGAGAGGGCCGATATAAAGTAGGCATTAATGCCCAGCAACAAGAACCAGTAATACTGGGAAGGGATGTAATGGGCGCCCAAGGAAAGATCTATGTAGTGACCAGACAGCAAATTGGCAGAGAAAAAGAAGCCATATTAAGGGGGGCTGAAACAAACAGGGTGGAATCTGTTAACCAGCCTCAGGTCACCATAGCAACCACTAGCAGGCCTGCTGAAGGAGACAAAATGTATCAAGTGGTCTCTGGGGAAGAAGCAGAGCAATTCAGGGAAGAGCTGCATCAAGATATAAGTCTGAAGCAGATAAAGGAACAAGCTCTGACCCAACAGATTCCTTTCACGGACAAACTGAGGAATCAAGTTGTGTGTGAGAATGGGATTTTATATAGACTGTGGATGCCTGCTGCGAGAAAGGATGAATGTGAACCAGTGAAGCAATTAATAGTACCTAGCAAATACAGAACCAGATTGCTAGAGGTAGCCCACGATGTCCCATGTGCAGGACATCTGGGAATAAAAAAGACCAAGAGGAGATTGGCTGCACATTATTATTGGCCAAGTATCTCCAAGGATGTAAAACAACATTGTCTATCTTGTGGAATATGCCAAAAGGTGGGAAAGAGTGGAGTAAAGACCAAGGCACCCTTAAAGCCCCTTCCTATAATTGGACAACCCTTTTATAGAGTGGGAATAGATTTGGTGGGCCCTTTTTCCAAACCCACAAGGCATGGCAAGAAATATCTATTGGTGGTGGTGGATTTTGCCACCAGGTACCCAGACGCAGAAGCACTGAGATCTGTAGAAGCCCCTGTAGTGGCAGAGGCTTTATTAAAAATCTTTATGAGGCTGGGTTTCCCTCATGAAGTGCTGACAGATCAAGGCAGTGTATTCATGGGAGAAGTGATGCAATGTATGTGGAAATGTTGTGGTCTAAAACATCTAAAGACCACTACTTACCATCCCGCCACTAATGGGTTAACAGAGAGATTCAATGGAGTTTTGAAGGGCATGATAAGAAGCTATGTGCAAGATCACCCACAAGACTGGGATGAACGGTTGGGATGCTTCTTATTTGCATACAGAGAAGTCCCTCAAGAGTCAACAGGCTTCTCACCCTTTGAACTCATGTTCACTAGAAAAGTGAGGGGACCTTTGGAACTATTAAAAAATTCATGGGAAGGAACTCTGGGAGAGTACAAAACATCTGTAGTAGATTTTGTATTGGAATTCCGCAATAAATTAACATCAATGATGGAGGTGGTGAAAAAGAATTTGAGTCAAGCACAGCAGAAGCAAAGTTACTGGTATGACAGAACAGCCAGGGAACGTGTGTATGATGTGGGAGATATGGTTATGGCGTTCATACCCAGGAAACATGACAAATTACAGGCTAACTGGGAAGGACCATATACCATCAGAGAAAGGCTTGACACAGTGACGTATGTAATCACCATAGACCAATTAAACAAAAGCAAAGTGGTTCATGTAAATATGTTAAAGCCTTACCATACCAGGGATGCAAAGGTGTTGCAAGTTACCTTATTCCCTGAGGGAAGTGGGCCTGAACTTCCAGATTTGGTACAGGAAAGCAAAGACAAAGAAAGGGTAGATCAAGTGGAACGGTCAGAGGAGGTGAAGGAGGAAGTAAAAGAAGAGATTCTGAGAGTTTTGAAAACCTATAGGAATCTCTTTAGCAACAAACCTGGCCGAACCAGTATAGTTATACATTCCATTGATACTGGAGATCATGCCCCAATCAGATCTGTTCCGTACCGTGTGAATGGGAAAGTTTTGAATGAGATCAAAAAGGAGGTGGAAGATATGCTGGAATTAGGAGTGATCAGGGAATCCATCAGTCCCTGGGCCTCAAGTATTGTCCTGGTTCCGAAAAAAGATGGAATGACAAGGTTTTGCATTGATTATCGGCTAATCAATAAAATTACTGTCCCAGATGCGTATCCTATGCCTAGGGTAGACGCAATGTTAGAGTTATTGGGGGCAGCAACCATTATCTCTACACTAGATCTCTGTAAAGGATTTTGGCAAATGGAACTAGATGAGCAATCCAGAGCCAAAACTGCCTTCAGTACACCAGATGGGTTATATGAGTTTGTGACCTTACCCATGGGACTAAGGAACTCACCAAGTTCATTTCAGAGGCTAATCAATACTGTGTTGCGAGGCATGTCAGATTTTGCAGTGGCCTATATCGATGACGTGGCCATTTTTAGCAAGTCGGTGCCTGAGCATGTCCAACACCTGACAACAGTATTGGAGGCCTTAAGAAAAGCAGGCCTCACAATAAAAGCTAAGAAATGCCAGTTTGGACTAAAGGAAGTAATCTATTTAGGACATAAGGTGGGGAGTGGGAAAATCACCCCCTTATGGAGCAAGGTGGAGGCAATACAAGCGTGGCCGATCCCCTTAACCAAAAAACAAGTAAGGGCATTTCTGGGTGTGGCTGGATTTTATAGGAAGTTTGTGAGAAATTTTGGGGAAATAGCAACCCCCTTGTATGAATTAACAAAGAAGAAGTGTTCTGAGCGTGTGGTATGGACGGATGAATGTCAGAAGGCTTTTGATCTACTGAAGCAAGCCTTGTGCCAAGGACCCATATTAATAGCACCAGACTATGAGAAACCATTCATCGTGGCTACAGATGCGTCGGACCTGGCGCTGGGAGTCGTCTTGCTACAGGAGAGAGAAGGCACCAGACATCCAGTGGCGTACCTGAGTCGCAAGCTGACGCCGAGGGAGAAAAACTATTCGTCGGTCCAGAAGGAGTGCCTAGCGGTCGTGTGGGGACTGAACAAGTTGCGCCCATACGTGTGGGGACGAAGATTCACAGTGACTACGGATCATCGGGCCTTGTTATGGTTGCAGACTCTGAAAAACCATAACACTATGCTGCAGAGGTGGTCCTGGGCCCTACAGGACTATCAAGTGGACTTCCAGTTCATCAAAGGCAAGGACAATGTACTGGCCGATGGACTTTCCAGGCAAGTGGCTGGGACTGCAGTGACGTGACCAGACAGAGGAACAAAGAAAGACATTTTCCCCATAGAGACTTTTATTTGTTAACGCGACGTATAAATCCTGGAACAGGAATAATACTCTGCCGTTGTTTAAGGGGGGGGAAATGTGATGTTCCTATATATTAGTGTATATATGGTAAGTGCTGGTTGTTTAGAGTATACATGGTAAGTAGTGAAAGAGGAGGGGGAGTGAATAGGCAATAGAATGCTTGATGATTGGCTGAATGTTTAAAATGGCTGACAGTATAAATGAAAGGATGACAGGTAAATCTGGGTAAATGTGAGGTGGTGAATTGTGGAATCTGGGGGGAGAAGAGAAAGAGTGGATTGCTTGGTGGGGTTTAGAGAGTTGTTTACCAGGAGGGAGGTGGAGTTCGGATTAGTATTGAGTAAAACCATATGCTTATGTGCCTTAAGAAGAAATCTTGTTAATCTTGTTAGCTTTGTTATCTGTAATAAATACTTAATTTGGTTTACCAAAGGCCTGATCCTTGGCTGGGGTTTCACAGACCAGAAGGGAGGGCAAGGTAATGACCAAGGCTGAAGGGGAACTGTAACAAATGGTGGCAGCGGTGAAGAGAACAACAATACCAGTATTCAGAGTCTCTGGGAATACTAGTATTGGGACGTTACTGGTGGTTGCCTAGCAGGGGGATCTGTTGAGATCTGTGCTAGAGCGGAGAGAGAAATCATAAGAGAGAGCAGTCCGGACTGGTGGAGTCCCTGGTGGTGCCTAGAGACAGGCAGTAACCACGAGCAGGTAGGAACCTGACAGGGAGAGCCAGGGAAGGACGCCTCACAAGGACAACTCTGGGCTCATCCAGATGGAGCGGGATAATCCAGGTTTTCCATACCCGCTCTGTCAGCTGAGAGTCCTCACTTGCCCCTTTTCCCGCTCCTTTCCCGCTTTTTGCTGATATTAAAAACACACTTTTTTACCGGCCGCACACGCAGCCCGAACATGCGGCATCTTCTCGCTTTTTTCCTATCCATGCCCACGACACATCTGATTCGTTGGGAAAATATGACGTCTGCTCCCCTCTCCCCTTCCACTGCTATCAGTTCTGCGCATGCGTGCTTGAACGCGGAAGCGCAAAAAGCTGGCAGTCATGGCCCAAACCGAATTTGGAGGAGGCGGCCACGAGTCCTCCCGTAGCCTGTGGGGCCCTGGGCAAAATCATAGGTGGCTGATGAAAGGGCGGCGGGCAGCACAAAGAACCCACTCAGGCAGGGGATTCGCACCTCCCCCCTAAAAGCCGTGAGCACGCCTGCTTCACAGCTGATGAGCATCGGGCAGCACAAGGAATTCACTCAGGGGATTCAAACCTCCCGCCAAAGTACCTCACACAAACCCGATTCACAGCTGATGAGCAGAGAGGGGGGAAGCTGTCCAGCCACTCATCTGGGGATGGGGGATGCCCCAAGAGCAGGAAGCGGCTTACGAGGCTGCACGGCTACAAAGGAGAAAAACACGCCACAGCCCACCAAGCTTCTCATCGCACACAAACAACACCTATGGTTACGGTGTTCCCCACTTTACAACATCATGTCTGCTTGGCAAGTCTTGCAGAACTGCGCATTTGTGGTAAACCAGAATAGTTATTCCATTTGGCAAGCGAGTTCTTGGATATTTCCTGTTTCAGCTTGCCAAACACTCCCTCTGGTTACAGTTAGCCATAAGTCAGGATCGCAGCTAATTCTGTTGCTATGGGCGAAAGGCTATAGCTCTGTGACAGAGCACCTAAAGCAGCATATCTGCTTGGCAAGTCTCGCAGAAATGCGCATTCGTGGTAAAGCAGAAAAGTTACTACATTTAGCAAGCGGCTTCTTGGATATTTCCCTTTTCGGCTTGCCAAACACTCCCTATTGCAGCCATTTATAGGCCCCAGCAAGTACATCATAATTGGGGCGCAAAAGTGATTTGTGTTTCCCCTTCCAGTTTCCCCTTCCTTCTGCTGCTTTCACAAATATGCTTTCTTGCATTTCTGCAATCACGTTAATCCAAAATGGTTAAACAGCCTGTTACACTCCTTTTTATATACACAAACGTCTCAATTCCCATATACTTTGGAAAGCAATGCAGCAGCGGTTCCCTTCACACAAAGAGTGTGCGCCGGGCTCTCTAGGAGGTCAGAGTGCCGGCCTCTACTTCCTGCTTCTGCGCAAACCTGCATTTCCGCACCTGCGCAGTATATCCAACAGCACTGATTGGCCACGTTTTCCCAGGCGACATTTCCACACAAGCGCAAACGTGCAAAGGACGGGATTGGCTGGAAAAGAGGAGGGGGACTGGGGAACAGCGTCATCTCTTAAATCCGCGGTATTGCGTCCGAGCGGCCGAAGGAACCGCGGATGATTCACGCTTCTAAAAAGTGTATCGCATTTTCCGCGGTTGTGAGAAAGCGGATTTAACCGCGCGAAAACACGCTTTTGCACTCGGCGTCATCAGGACGACCGAAAAATAATGAGAACACAAAGCGGTCATGTCACACATTTTGCAGTCATCTGGATGAGCCCTCTGTCTCCTGAGCCTCCTGTTGCTTTTTCCAGATTGTGCCATGGGTCGAAGAACAAAAGCTCAGGTGCAATAGCTAAACAATTCAGGGTGTACAGCTGTTTGCCTTTGACACCTTTTCAATAGTGCACCAACGAGAAAAGAGTGCTCTCTCACTTAGAAGAGTTACAAGGAAAATCTGGAAAGCAGACATTCTCTGGATTGAATGCAAATGAGCTGCTATAGTGTCAAAGCTGCCATGTGCTGATTTCTGTTGTTATTGTTCACTTTGTGACATCTTACAGGACAGGCAGGGCTGTAGCTTCTGGGTCTTCTGGGTCACTTCCACATTTCAAGATAATTCAGTACTGTCATATTTAAATGCATACTTAATTTGCCAAAATCTCCTACTCAATTTTATATCTAAACCCATTAATAGTCATAACTACAGCATTTTTTAAAGTGGCAATTGCTTTATTAAGTACCAGAACACAGGATATGAATGGGTCCAGTGGTTTGAAAAGCAGTGAAGTACACTGTCTTTCAGCACTAAAACAGGCTAATGAAAATATTACATGTATGGAAGAATTGTTACTAATTATGGCCACACCTGCACTCTACATTAAGAGTAGTACAGTATATCACTTTCTGCACTTCCCTGGAAAGAGGGATTGATTTTTAAACCACTCTTGGAATTGTAGCTCTGTGAGGGAAATAGGAGTCTCAAGAGCCAGTGTGGTGTAGTGGTTAAGGTGTTGGACTACAACCAGGGAGACCAGGGTTTGAATCCACACACAGCCATGAAGCTCACTGGGTGATCTTGGGCCAGTCACTGCCTCTCAGCCTCAGAGGAAGGCAATGGTAAACCACCTCTGAATACAGCTTACCATGAAAACCCTATTCATAGGGTCATCATAAGTCGGAATTGACTTGAAGGCAGTCCATTTCCATTTTCAACAATGCTTCCTTTGCATAAGAAGTAAAAAGGTTAAAGCTTCAGTTCTATACTCACCTGTGAATAAGCCCCCTTGAATTCAGTAGGATTTGCTTCTGAGTGGACATGTATAGGGTTGCACTGTAACATTGCTTTTGTGGGGGGTAGTTTGCTGAAGCGGGGGTAGATGAATTAGATTGTTTTAGGAAAAGAAAAAAGTGAGGGTAAATCAGTTTTTCAGAAGCAAAAATGAGCATGATGAATAGAAGAGGAAGGATGACCTAGAGCAGGAGCTGGGGGCAGTGGGTCTTTTGGGGTCAGTCGGTCTTTTACGGCCATTTGCATCTTTGAGAAAGTGCTGTGAGCACCAGTCACAAAATGGACACAGCCGGGGGCATGGCATGACACATATGGCCAACATGGGGATGTGGCATAATGGCTGCCACATCTAAAAGGGCAGAAAAAGAGACAGTAGCATAAAACAATGCTGGCATGCCCCCAGCAAGCCACTCCATCAATGGAGGAAAAAGCACCTACAGCACTCACCGCTGCACTTTCAAACAGAGAGAAACTCTGTGCACTTCTTTTTATTCAGAACAGATGGGAGGGTAGATACCCAGTCCTGGCATCCGATGAAATGTGGGCATATTTAACGGGTGTGTTCAATGTAGGAGAGGCTGAGCCAGTACAAACAGGAACTGAGCAGAAAGAGCAAATGGTCTCATGCACTGTGGATTTTGGAAGGGATATTTATTCAGACCTTTGCAAGTGACATAGGAGGTACTGGCAGGCACACTGGTGGCCCCTGTTCTAGAGGGGAAAGGGGGCTGGTGGGTAATAGAAGAGGGGCACTAAAATATGATAAGGAGACTAGGAAGAAGAAACAGGAACACAGAGAGGAAGGGAACACAGAGCTAGAGGCCACTTCCTAAAATTTGTTGATTGTGCAAAACTTGAAAAAGAGAGAGAGGGCCTGCCTGTTTTCTAGGACCTAGCAACTGATTGCACCATCTTGCTTGCTGTGCCTTGGGAAGAAAGCTTTGCTGTGGAGGGAGTAGCCAAGCTGAGAGCTAAGATGTGGAGAGGAATGGAAGAATGGAGGAAGACAATGCTGAGCTGACAGTGAAGAGGCCCAGCCTTACTCCCATTATTTAATATTCATGAATCAAGTCTTTTCAGTACAGTTTGATCCCTTCAGAATTTAATTTCTAATGTAATACTGGGCAATCTAAAGCCTGCCCCCAATACATTTACAGGGCTTCTGACTTCAGGACTGCCCCTGTAGTGTAAATGAGCTGTTTAAGTAATCCAGCACCTATCGGAAGGTTTTTCAACTGCTGCATTATATGAACACTATCTGAATTCTTCTAGCTTCAGCTCTTTGTCTGCCAGATTTCTAATTGCCTTTGCATGCCAGATTGAAACGACAGTATCTGGAAGCTGTTACTCATTTAGGTATTAATAGAACAGAAGTCATTAAAAAAGAGAATTAAAGGGTCTCTCTGCAGGAAATTTTTCAGAAGGAAATCACCCTGTGCTTTATAGATTACAGCACAGCCTTTGATTGTGTAGATCATGAAAAACTATGGAATGCCTTAAAAGAAATGGAGGTGTCATAGCATCTGATTGTTCTGATGCGCAACCTATACTCTGGACAAGAGGCTACTGTAAGGACAGAATATGGAGAAACCGATTGGTTCCCAATCAGAAAGGGTGTGAGACAGGGGTGTATTTTATCACTCTACCTGTTCAATCTATACACAGAACATATACAGAAAGAGGGATTGGACCAAGATGAAGGAAATATGAAAATTGGAGGGAGAAATGTGAATAATTTAAGATATGCAGACAATACCATACTATTAGCAGAAACCAGTAATGATTTGAAATGAATGCTGATAAAAGTTAAAGAGGAAAGCACAAAAGCAGGACTAACGCTAATGCTAGAAGCCTCCGAACCAAGATGGGAGAACTGGAGTGCTTGGTCTTAGAGAAGAGCATTGATATAGTGAGCATAACGGAGACCTGGTGGAATGGAGAAAACCAGTGGGATACGGTTATCCCTGGATATAAACTATATCGGAAGGACAGGGAAGGACGTATTGGTGACGGAGTCGCTCTATACGTGAAAGAAGGCATTGAATCCAGCAAGCTCGAAACCCCCAAAGAGGCGGACTCCTCCACAGAATCGTTGTGGGTGGTGATACCATGCCCCAGGAGGGATTTAATACTGGGAACGATCTATCGTCCCCCTGATCAAAATGCTCAGGGAGACCTGGAGATGAGATATGAAATTGAGGAAGCATCCAAACTAGGAAATGTGGTAGTAATGTGTGACTTCAACTACCCAGACATAGACTGGCTGCATATGTGTTCCAGTCATGACAAAGAAGCAAAATTTCTAGATATTCTAAATGACTATTCCCTAGACCAGTTGGTCATGGAACCGACCAGAGGGACGGCAACCCTGGACTTAATCCTCAGTGGGGACCGGGACCTGGTGCGAGATGTAAGTGTTGTTGAACCGATTGGGAGCAGTGACCACAGTGCTATTAAATTAAACATACATGTAAATGGCCAATTGCCAAGAAAATCCAACACGGTCACATTTGACTTCAAAAGAGGAAACTTCACAAATATGAGGGGATTGGTAAAAAGAAAGCTGAAAAACAAAGTCCAGAGGGTCACATCACTTGAAAATGCTTGGAAGTTGTTTAAAAACACTATATTAGAAGTGCAACTGGAGTGCATACCGCAGATCAGAAAAGGTACCGCCAGGGCCAAGAAGATGCCAGCATGGTTAACGAGCAAAGTCAAGGAAGCTCTTAGAGGCAAAAAGTCTTCCTTCAGAAAATGGAAGTCTTGTCCGAATGAAGAAAATAAAAAAGAACACAAACTCTGGCAAAAGAAATGCAAGAAGACAATAACAGATGCTAAAAAAGAATTTGAGGAGCACATTGCTGAGAACATAAAAACCAACAACAAAAAATTCTATAAATACATTCAAAGCAGGAGACCATCTAGGGAGGCGATTGGACCCTTGGATGATAAGGGAGTCAAATGTGTACTAAAGAACAATAAGGAGATTGCAGAGGAGCTAAATGAATTCTTTGCATCTGTCTTCACAGTGGAAGATATAGGGCAGATCCCTGAACCTGATCTAACATTTGCAGGAAGGGATTCTGAGGAACTGAGACAAATAGTGGTTACGAGAGAGGAAGTTCTAGGCTTAATGGACAGTATAAAAACTGACAAATCACCGGGCCCAGATGGCATCCACCCAAGAGTTCTCAAAGAACTCAAATGTGAAATTGCTGATCTGCTAACTAAAATATGTAACTTGTCCCTCAGGTCCTCCTCCGTGCCTGAGGACTGGAAAGTGGCAAATGTAACGCCAATATTCAAAAAGCGATCCAGAGGGGATCCCGGAAATTACACACCAGTTAGCTTAACTTCTGTCCCTGGAAAACTGGTAGAAAGTATTATTAAATCTAGTTTAACTATGCACATAGAAGAACAAGCTTTGCTGAAGCAGAGCCAGCATGGCTTCTGCAAGGGAAAGTCCTGTCTCAGTAACCTATTAGAATTCTTTGAGAGTGTCAACAAGCATATAGATAGAGGTGATCCAGTGGACATAGTGCACTTAGACTTTCAAAAAGCGTTTGACAAGGTACCTCACCAAAGACTTCTGAGGAAGCTTAGCAGTCATGGAATAAGAGGAGAGGTCCTCTTGTGGATAAGGAATTGGTTAAGAAGCAGAAAGCAGAGAGTAGGAATAAACGGACAGTTCTCCCAATGGAGGGCTGTAGAAAGTGGAGTCCCTCAAGGATCAGTATTGGGACTTGTACTTTTCAACTTGTTCATTAATGACCTAGAATTAGGAGTGAGCAGCGAAGTGGCCAAGTTTGCTGACAACACTAAATTGTTCAGGGTTGTTAAAACAAAAAGGGATTGCAAAGAGCTCCAAAAAGACCTCTCCAAACTGAGTGAATGGGCGGAAAAATGGCAAATGCAATTCAATATAAACAAGTGTAAAATTATGCATATTGGAGCAAAAAATCTGAATTTCACATATATGCTCATGGGGTCTGAACTGGTGGTAACCGACCAGGAGAGAGACCTCGGGGTTGTAGTGGACGGCACAATGAAAATGTCGACCCAGTGTGCGGCAGCTGTGAAAAAGGCAAATTCCATGCTAGCAATAATTAGGAAAGGTATTGAAAATAAAACAGCCGATATCATAATGCCGTTGTATAAATCTATGGTGCGGCCGCATTTGGAATACTGTGTACAGTTCTGGTCGCCTCATGTCAAAAAGGATATTATAGAGTTGGAAAAGGTTCAGAAGAGGACAACCAGAACGATCAAGGGGATGGAGCGACTCCCTTACTAGGAAAGGTTGCAGCATTTGGGGCTTTTTAGTTTAGAGAAAAGGCAGGTCAGAGGAGACATGATAGAAGTGTATAAAATTATGCATGGCATTGAGAAAGTGGATAGAGAAAAGTTCTTCTCCCTCTCTCATAATACTAGAACTTGTGGACATTCAAAGAAGCTGAATGTTGGAAGATTCAGGACAGACAAAAGGAAGTACTTCTTTACTCAGCGCATAGTTAAACTATGGAATTTGCTCCCACAAGATGCAGTAATAGCCACCAGCTTGGATGGCTTTAAAAGAAGATTAGACAAATTCATGGAGGACAGGGCTATCAATGGCTACTAGCCATGATGGCTGTGCTGTGCCACCCTAGTCAGAGGCAGCATGCTTCTGAAAACCAGTTGCCGGAAGCCTCAGGAGAGGAGAGTGTTCTTGCACTCGGGTCCTGCTTGTGGGCTTTCCCCGGACACCTGGTTGGCCACTGTGAGAACAGGATGCTGGACTAGATGGGCCACTGGCCTGATCCAGCAGGCTCTTCTTATGTTCTTAACGTCAAGCAGTCTAGAGTAATGACAACAGAAGATTTATGTAACTTAAAGGTTGACACCGAGGACATTGAACTTGTCAAGGATTATCAATACCTTGGCACAGTCATTAACCAAAATGGAGACAATAGTCAAATTAGAAGAAGTTTAGGACTGGGGAGGGCTGCTATGAGAGAACTAGAAAAGGTCCTCAAATGCAAAGATGTATCACTGAACACTAAAGTTGGGATCATTCAGACCATGGTATTCCCAATCTCTATGTATGGATGTGAAAGTTGAACAGTGAAAAAAGTGGATAAGAGAAAAATCAACTCATTTGAAATGTGGTGTTGGAGGAGAACTTTGAGCATACCATGGACTACAAAAAAGACAAATCATTAGGTGTTAGAACAAATTAAACCAGAACTATCACTAGAAGCTAAAATAATGAAATTGAGGTTATCATACTTTGGACACATCATGAGAAGACATGATTCACTGGAAAAGACAATAATGCTGGGAAAAACAGAAGGGAGTAGAAAAAGAGGAAGATCAAACAAGAGATGGATTGATTCCATAAAGGAAGCCACAGACCTGAACTTACAAGATCTGAACAGGGTGATTCACGACAGATGCTGTTGGAGGTCATTGATTCATAGGGTCACCATAAGTCATAATCAACTTGAAGGCACATAACAACTACTACTGCAGGAAATCATAAAGAAAACATTGTAGGAAATGATCACAATAAACCATAAGCAAATTATTTCAGTAGAAGTGGATATTGGGACCACCACAACCACTTTAATCTTTCTATGGCTGTCCTATGTAGTAACTTGGCAACTGGGTGGGCCAACTAGTGAACAGAGGCTGTGGGCACAGTAGTCACATACAGCAATACGTTTCCTTTAGCCATACCTGAAGGGGCAACTGGTTGATCTGCCAATCAGCTGCAAAATCTGACTGATGCTGATTAAAAAAAAATCGCACTTGAGCTGATCAGACCAGGTTATACAGTAAAAAAGGGCAGAGTTTGACTAGTGTTGTGTGCCCCCATTTTCAGAAAAGAGAGGTGGAGACGCATTAGAGTGTATCTCTACCCCTACTCTCCCTCTAGGCCAGTAGATAGATGCTCAACAGGGCTGGTGCCAGGCATGACTGGACCCTTGGGCACCAACCTGCCTTGGGCCCATGGCACCTGCCCACACCTACCTCTCCTGCTGCGGTAAATGCTGGCCACGCTGCGCACACATGCCTACCATCAACCAAGATGGGAGCAGAGGCATCAGTCTCTTAGGGAAGCCTCGGCCACTATCTTGGTTGATGGCAGACATATGTGCGGCATGGCCAGCATTCACTCCAACAGGAAAGGTAGGTGGGGCATGCAGGTAGGCATCGCGGGCCTGCACAGTTGCCGGGGGGTGCCTGAGAGCTCTCTCTCTGTGATCTATGGCAGGGTCGGGAGCCAACATGGCTGCGGGTTGCGGAATAGGAGAGCTACCCACCCACTCTAAGGAGGGGGCCTTCAGGGACCACTCTGGGCCCCAGGGGCCCTCAGCCAGGGCCTGACCTGGCCACCCTCTGGCGCCAGCCCTGATGCTCAATCAAAGGGATGCACTCAAAATTCTAAGTTGTATATCAGTGCATGCCACAGAAAATACCACATGGAAGTTGGTGCGGTACTGTGGTTCATCTAACTTTTATTATACAAACTAGTTTCAACACCCCTAGAATTTCTGGAAAGAAACATTGTTCTATAGAGAAATGCAGAAAAATCAATGGAACAATAACTAGCAAAGAAAATAAAAAAAGAAAACTGTGATCCAACTCCTTAAGAATAGAATTCAGACTCTAGATGTAACCTTTTCAATTAACACCACAGCCTTTTACTTAACCTTTCTCACCTATTGCCCCAAAGAAAGGGCATAGTCCATTATTTGGACATCCATTTGGGTAAGGATAATATTAAACTCTTATTCTTAAACACAGAATGTGTGGTGTGTGCATATGTTTCTTTTTTGACAGATACTGCAGGTTTAAAACATCCCCCCTCTCCACACCACTATAATGAGTTACTGTGAAATAATATGAAGGAAAGATTCTCTATATAACAGGGACCTGTACATGCTATTTACAAGAGCATAACTCATTAAATTCTTAGTTTGCTTAGATAAATGTCTGACAGATTAAATGTTTATCTCAATGTTCCTGTGTTGATACGACCTTGGTCTCATTTTGAGGTTGAGTAATATGAACACATCAAGATCACAGCCAACCACATACTGCAGAATGAAAGATTTGCTGAAATCAGCTGCTTGTAAAAGGCAAAGGCAACAGGGAGAGAATGTGTTCTCCAGAACAAAAATATCTACCGTCATTCACATCATTAAATCATGTCCCTCCCTACACAACCATTTGCTTGCCTTGCCAGCAGTGACTCATCGCAAGTGCTTAGCTGTGAAAGCTCTGAGATCCACAGATTATTTGTTGCATTATATCATTCCCTTGAGGTCCTGCTCTAAAATAAAGGCTTTGCATCAGACAGTATCCTCCAAACCACAGGCATAAGACCTATCCGTATCACGAGCAGAGCCAAATGAAGGGATTTTTTGACCTGATATAGATATTATAACATATTCATTGATACTGTTACCATATGACATTTTCACTTGTATTTCATATTCCAAAAACCATACCCGAAAATAATTGTCATATAGAATAAGATGCCGTAGTATGTGAAAACACTCTTCAACTCAAAAACAAATAGTAAAGGAGACAAAGAGACATTACAGAACTGGATCGATACTGCACATTATATATAATGCTTTTGTACCTAACAGATATACTGCATGTAACCCGGTTCATACACTTCCTTAGGGGAGGGCCAAATGCATATCCATAATTAATGTGAAGAGTTCCATATGGAGGCCATAGATGCATATGTCTGATTCACCCAATTTTCCTCTCTCTGCTTACTTTTTTGAAGGGAGAATAATTATGCAGAGCAGGCCCCCATGCACATATGTATTGAGCACCCATTTAGCACCCAGTATACCCATACAATGAGCATCCATGTACTCATGGTATCATGTTTATTGTATTTTAATCTGTTTTTACCTTTTGTACACCGCCCTGAGAGCTAGAAAGCTATAGGGCGGTTTAGAAATCTAATAAAATAAAATAAATAAATATGTGCGTATGCGAGGGAACATTCTTCCATCCTGCCACTAAGAGTGGATCATCAAACATATAAACAAGGCCTGTGGCTATCAGGACATCAGCCTCCTGCTCTGTGTCTCTCTAAACCTCAGGATTCTTCCGCTTTCCCTGCCCCTCCCCGCTCCCAGGGTCCCTTTATGAATAGTGTAGTTTGTACTTTAGCCAGTGTATGGGACTTAGTTGAAACTGGGTGAGAAGTTTCCTGTGGCTTTTTTGTTCTTGTTGTGGGAGAGACAATAAAGTTTTGACTAGTTTCTTAACTGCTGTGTCCTTGAAGCCTTCCATGACAACCCTATGTTAAGAAAAACAAAGGGATGGCAAGGAAACGACCACCAACATGATCACAACAATTAGCTACCATTATGGAATCTATAATTATTTTTATACTTAAACCTCAGTTGTAAATTACAGGATTAGAAAGGGATTACACCCTATACCTGCAACCTGGCATTTTTCTCCTTTCTGTATCATGAGGAACTGTCCAAACTAGCAGAAAGCTGGGTATCCATTGGGGGTGGGGGAGCAGCTGAGGGGGAGCAGAAAAGGATTAAGAAGCCCCTTTCTGCCCCCTTACTGCTCTTCCACTTTTTGATTGCTTTGGTAGGAAAAGACAGAAAATGTTGCAAAAAAACTATATGCAACTGGACCTGAGAGCCTTTGAGTTTCCTATAGCATGTGCCTTGTCCTCTCCCACGTCAAACTGGTTGAACACTTAAGAAATTCCACAAAGGTGGGGGGGTTTTGCACTGCCACTATCAGCAGAGATCAAGACAGTGGCAACAAAGGAGAACACTTGTTTCATTTGTGGTACCACATTCATACATTTATTAGATTTATATCCCACCCTTCCTCCCAGTAGGAGCCCATTATGGAACTACCTCCCCATAGAGGCTCACCTGGTGCCAGCTGTGTTATCTTTTAGATCATAGAACCATAGAATAGTAGAGTTGGAAGGGGCCTATAAGGCCATCAAGTCCTATAACCTGATCAATGCAGGAATCCAATGTTTCTTATAGTGCTTATAGTGTAAATATGGTAAGTGCTGCTTATATAGAAGACATATGGTAAGTGGAGTGAAAGAGGAGGGGGGAGTAGATGAGCAGTAGAATGCTGGATGATTGGCTGACCGTTTGAATGGCTAGGAGTATAAATGGAAGAATGACAGTTGAATCTGGGTGGATGTTAGTAGGGTGGAGAAGAAGGTGTTTGGTGGTGGATGTTGGGAGTGTGGAGAAAGAGGTGTTTGAGGGTGGAGGTCAGGAGTGTGGAGAAAGAGGGAGTTGGAGTTCTGATTAATAATAAGTCAAGTACAAAACAGGAATGGATGAAACCATACGCTTGTGAAACATTCTAAAACTAATCTTGTTATTTCTGATATTTAATAAATACTTATTTGGTTTACCAAAGGCCTGATCCTTGGCTGGGGGATATACATACCAGAAGGGAGGGCAAGGTAATTACCAAGGCTGAACAGAAACAGTATCTAATGGTGGCAGCGGTGAAGGGAGGAATAATAACAATTCAAGTATCCAGAGCAACCCAGAGTTGTATGCGTTATCTATAAAGATACAAGGGGGTTGGGAACAGCATAAGAACGCAGTCACAAAAGTAACCAGCTAGAGAGAGACTCGGGCAAAGTCTCTGGGAGTATTGGTTATAGGACGTGACTGGTGGTGCTGCCTAGCAGGGGGATCTAGTGAGATCTGTGCTAGAGCGGAGTGAGAAACCATATAAAGGACGGTCCGGACTGGTGGTATCCCTGGTGGTGCCTAGTGAAAGGCAGTAGCCACAAGCAGGTGGGAACCTGACAGGGAGAACCAGGGAAGGATGTCACATCCAACTTAAAGCACACCCAACAGGTGGCTGTCCAGCAGCCTCTTGAATGCCTCCAGTGTTAGAGAGCCCACTACCTCCCTAGGGAATTGATTCCATTGATTGGAATGTAAGTAGTTAAATGTCGGAGGGGGGGGAGCTCATCTTGTCATTCCTAGCCAGAGCCAAAGAAGAGGTACAATGTACATGAGATCTGCTGGCAGTCTGACAAGGGGCAGTTACACTGTCACAGTTGCTCACTGTTACTAAGGTGATGGAAGTATACATGCCAGAATTCTGCTTTTATGGTAGTGACATCCTAAGTGGTTAGTTTTTGATTGGTCATTAAATATATATTCCATTCAAATCTATTGGTCATAATAATACACCAATAGGTGCTTGAAATTTCATCAGCAACATATTGATTGGCTAGCGGGTCCTGACTGAAGGGAATATAAGGCTAGGCTCAGCACTGCTTGGGAGTCAGTTGGGCAGTGTTTGGTAGACTGTGAAGAGGTTCACCTAGGGACTTAAAAAGACACTTTAAAGAGAGAGAAGCCTGAAGAGAGCTGGAAGCAATAGCACTAATGAGGTGTCACTGTGGAAGTGAAATCACACAAGGCAGGTCTGCAAAAAAGGAGTCAAAGACTCCAGCTGCATCCTTTGGGGAGAGCTGGGGTTGATGTGACAGCAGATGGAAGCTGACTGGAGGAAACAGAATCCTTGCCACAGTGAAGACTTCTGATATAGACCTCAGAAAAGCCTGAAAGGTACTCTAGGGGAAGCGAACCCTGACTAGAGGGAATTCTTGAAGTAAAGCCCTCTGAACAAGCCTGTGACTTAAATGGCGTGTAGCCATGAAAGGAACTTAGGTAAGGTAAGGCTATGTATATAGGGATAGGAACTAGAGCAAGCACACTAATATCTTCTTAAAGCAATAGCAGCACCATTAAAGTCTGTGTAACAGCTATTTAAAGCATTAAGTAACAGCAACACATTATATCTGCTATTAAACCAAGTTTTATTATACAATTTGCCTGCAAGTAAACATATCAATAAGCTTTAGTAAATTACATTGGGCTGCATCCAACAAATTCATCCCATTTGTGTAAGAACTTCCACTTCCACAACTAAACATCCCTCTCTCAGAACAGATTTGTGGGAGAGAGGGAGGGGAAGTTTGGTTGCACAACTAGAAGTCCTTGGATGAATGGGATGACTTCATTGGCTACACACACCCATATTTTTGTTTAATTTTAAAGTACAAATCTTTAAATATGTTTGTCCCATACCTATACCCAGTTACTGTATGTGTGAAGGGTAAAGGGTGAATCAAGGTACTGAAATAACTGGTGACAGTAGAACTAAAAAGGGAATTTAATATAATCTTACCTGTGGGCTTGTGATATTGCTTTTAATATTTTGAAGGTGTGGTAATTAGTTAGTTACTTCTAAAAGTCATAAACTTAGTTTCTCTGTGCCTTTGTGTAAACAGAGCAGAATCCTTTTGTTGTTTCTCCAACACTCCCTTTGGATATTAACATTCTTGTTAGTTAGTTTTGCAGTTTTTGTTTCTGATGCTGCAGGGTTAATAGTAGCCTTGGATCAAGTTACTACACACCCACCTAAGACATCAACACCTACACATGTATCATATGCAGAAGACTGTGAACTAGGGTTGCCAGGCTCAGGGCCTGAGACTGATCCTGTATCTTTAGGAGAAGAGAAAGTCAGCCAAGTGCAGGTGTTCTTGCAACACTGTAATGGGAAAAACCACAAGGTGGAATTCTCCCTTCCCCCTGCACAACTTTTAAAGATACAGAAGACCTCTTGGTTGCCAGGCCCGGTCTCCAAGAGGTCTTCTGTATCTTTAAAAGCTGTGCAGGGGGAAGGGAGAATTCCACCTTGTGGTTTTTCCCATTACAGTGTTGCAAGAACACCTGAACTTGGCTGACTTTCTCTTCTCCTAAAGATACAGGATCAGTCTCAGGACCTGAACCTGGCAACCCTACTGTGAACTCACCTTGCAATGACACATGAATAATGCAACCCTCCCACTTGGGCCAAAACTGCATGGATCTTTCCCATGCAATTGGCACTCCATTGTGAGGGATACATTAGACATAAAAATTGTATTTATTTAATATATATCCCTCCCTCCCTTCCTTCCAAGGAGCCCAGGTCAGCAAACAACAAGCAATAATACAATAAAAATATATTTAAAACAATTCCAAGATGCAGATAGCTGCTTAAAAGACTTGTTGAAAGAGGAACATCTTCAGCAGGTACCAAAATGACAACAGAGACAAAGCCAGTCTAATATTTAACAGGAGGGAATTCCAAAGGGTAGGTGCCACTACCCAAAGGCCCAATTACTATACTGTGCTGAAGAGACCTCCTAATAAGATGGTATCTGCAGGAGGCCTTACCTGGAGAGCACAGTGCTAAATTGGGTATATAACAGCTCTATGAGGTAATCAGCTATCCTGGTCCCAAGCTGCATAAGGCTTTATACACCAAAACTAGCATCTCGAACTTAGCCCAGTAAGTAACTGGTAGCCAGTGCAATTATTTCAGCAGCAGGCTAACATGTTGGCAATATCCTGCCCCAATGCACAGCTGAGCCACGTCATTTTGCACCAGCTACTGCTTCTGGACCAACTTTAAAGGCAGTCCCACATAGAGCTCGTTGCAATAATCCAATCTGGAGGTTTTAGGTTCTGAGGTCACTTAGGCCTCTAGCCACTAAACAGATCCAGGAGCACCCCAATTGCAAACCTGCTCTTTCAGAGGGAGAATGACCCCAACCAAAGCAGGCAATCAACCAATTATCTAGACTCTGGGACCACCCACTCGCAGGGCTTCCATCAGGATTCAGATTGTTTGTTGTCCCCATCCAATCCTCCATCTGGTCCGGATACCAGTCCAGGGCCTGCATGGCCTCTCCTTATTTGGATGTCACAGGAAAATAGAGCTGGACATCAGCAGTGTACTGAAGACACCTCACCTCCAATCTCCTAATGGCCGCTCCCAATGGCCACATAGATATTAAACAGCATTTGGGATCAAGGTGGTCAGGAGAAGTTGTCTCTTAGCAACTGCCTGAGCTTTTTTAGAGAAGCTATTCTTATTTGAGAAGTCTCAGGGTGAGAAAGGATTATAAGTTTAAAACGGCTGCCCTGTGGTAGTATCATCAATCATAAAGAATCTAATAATGTGTTTAGAAATGAGATCTTTGTAGCTTGTGTGAAAGCAGTCAACATATTAAATTCTACTAGTTGTTCTTTCATTTTCCCATTGGAGGAAGGCTGTGTGTGGAAGGTTACTGAAAGTCAGGCTATTGCAATAGGCAAAAGTTAACTTTCTGCTTCATGACCATAAATATCAAACTACCTTGATAGAATACCACTCAGCATAGTTAGCCGAAAACAGATCAAGTGAGCATAAACCATCATACATTGTCTTCACATTGTCCTTTTGGTATGTGTGGCAATTCAAACCTGAAATTCATAGAAGTCAGTGGAGAAATAGCTATTAAACTTTAGTATGCTTTGGACTGAAATGCAGTTGTAAAGTATCATTATGTCAACACAAACTGTAGTGCCTATATTAGCAGGGTCACATCATGCCTTTTCCTAAGCA
Organism: Rhineura floridana; assembly: GCF_030035675.1. Lineage (NCBI taxonomy): Eukaryota > Metazoa > Chordata > Lepidosauria > Squamata > Rhineuridae > Rhineura > Rhineura floridana. The sequence goes on along the minus strand of NC_084480.1, from coordinate 67,512,305 downwards.
GCATATGTATAATTTGTCTTGTCTTTGGAATAATTTTCATTTTGGAAGCTTTTGTTCTTACTGATGCAACAAAGAAGGAAATATGAACCCCAAACTGGGAGAAACAAAATACTTGTGGGCGATAGCCAATATTAGTCAAACTCAGAGGAGACCTGTCCTTTGATTTCAGTAGGCCTATTCCAATAATGACTTAGTTGGTTATCACCCTGTGTTTTGAGGAAGTGGCATAGCTCAGTGGTAAAGTGCAAAAGATCTCTGGTTCAATCCTTAGCACAGGACTGAGAAAAACTGCTGTCTGAAAGTCCTGAGCTAGATGGGCTGATCTGGTGAAAGGCATTTGTTGCTCTGTTTTAAAAATTTCAGAGAACGCTGTGTTAAAACACCACAACAAACTTGGGTGCTAATGGCACCAATGCCAATAATAATAGTCAAATTCTGTAACAATGGTGGCTGGCAAGATACAGTTGCATAAATCATTGTGTTCATGGGCTGCACTTCTAGGTTTCATTGAACTCCCATAGACTCAGGTCCAAAATAATTGTTTCCAAACCCCACTGGCCCATTCAAACTGGGTTCTTGCTGTTAGTTTATCGTGATATTTCCATTTCTGAAATGAATCATATGAATCAGTTCTCAAATGTAAGCCATTTTAAAAGCACTGCAAGAGTTATAAACATTTTCAAATTGTGAACAGCAGCAATTCTGAGCAGCAAATAAATCAAGTTGAAATAATAATGGTCCATATTTGATTGCCTTTATTCTTCCAATTCCTGTATCACTTTGAGACCGATCTGAAAAGAAAATGAATGACTAGGGTCTGGTCTTCCATTGAATTCAGCAGCTGGCTTTGCCTATCAAGAAAAAAACCCCTACAGTTGAATTTCCTGCATGCTCTCATAGTGTGTGTTGTTGGCGTGTGTGCGTTGTTGCGTGACATTATTCCAAGCTTGTCAAACTTCACCAGACCATGGGCTTCCACCCGTTTCCGTGATCCATCAGCAAGTTGCACAAAATCTTGCACTTCTTCTGAAACGTAAAACAAACGTCTGTCTTTAATTAATATATGGCTTGCTCCGCTGTCAAGCAGCCAGTTAATAGGTCGTAAATCTTGAGACTTCTGTTTACAAACAAAGTTCACACTTCCCTGCTTCAAGCCTCCGTCCCTGGAGTTTCGCTTGACTGCACAGTTTTTACGGAGATGCCCACGAGCCCCACAGGCAAAACAAGACTTCAGCCGCTGCTGCTCCCGCTTGTTTTCCTGTCTGCTTTCGACAGCCTGCTCCGGTTCGGCACTTTTCTCCTCCTTGCTTCTGACAGCTTCCATCAGCTCGGCTCTCTGCGCCTTCTGCCTCCGCTGCCATTCCTGGGACAAATCCTGCAACACGTCCCACATCTGTTTAGCCGACGGCTCATCTCTCACACACATCAGTTGAGAATCCGATAGAGCCAAGATTATAAACGCCTGCACCCTCTGGTCTCGATGCTTCCAGGCCGCGGTCGGTACCGCCGGGGTTTTTTCTTTAATCACGTCCCATAAATCCTCTGTTATCAGCAAAGCCCGCATCCTTGGCTTCCAGCTGCCGTAATTCTTTTCATTAAGTCATTCCATCGGCAAGCCTCCCCCAGACAGGTTTACAGCCATGTTGCTCACCTCCGTCTGGTTCAATCAATCAAGCTGCCCTCTCTGGAACTCCGTCTGCCGTGCAGACCAGCAACTTACTCCCGTGTAATGCGCTGTGGATCTGGGCCCATAACCCTGTTGGCGTGTGTGCGTTGTTGCGTGAAACAGCATACATTACGATGGAGTTAAGTTGAGCAAGAAACATCTTCAGAGCATTAGAGCATGTTAAGAGTCTTTATTAAGACATTAAGGCTTTTCAGCAGTTCCCCCCCCCTCTAGCTCTACAGCACATTTCTCTTCAAAAGCAAAAGTAAGACAGCCTCTCAGGTCAGAGGCATGATGCAGAAGGACACAACTCACAGACTCTGTTAGAACTTTCCCAGTCTATATCTTGATGGTTACCATAACAACGGCCTTCACTGTCCGTTCCCGGACAGGGCAAAGACATAACTCCTCTTAACTTTCAAAACTTTCAGACTTGATGGAAAACTACTAGGCCTCATGCCAACATGTGTTGAGGGTTGAAGTAGGTCACAGTGTATGCCCAGAGCAGTCAGTGATCTTAAAGCTGCATTATCTTTTTATGTAGGCAGCATGCAAGTATATCAGTGCAAAGTACAGCATCACATATGCATTTGACATAACCAAACTTTTGGAAACTGAAAAGCATAGAAAGCTCCCTTGTATTGAGTTGGTTCATCCAGTCCAGTATTGTCACTGACTGGCAAGCAGCTCTCCAGGAATTCAGGCAGGGGACATTACTAGCCATACCTGGGGATGCTCAGGTTTGAGCCTGGGACCTTTTGCATGCAAGACAGACACTATACGACTGAGTGACAGACCTTCCCAACTGTTTTGCTGTCTATCATGTAACTTCCTAACTAGTGGGAACTGGAGCTTCAAAACTCCTTACAGGTCAGCTGATAAAACAAAGCAATGTCTTAGCAATTCATCTATTTTTTTCTTATGAAATCCCTGCAGGAAAATAACTCCAAGGTTTACAAAAGGCACCATCGGAACCAACCCTAAAAACAGACGCTTACTCTCAGTTTTCAAAATAATCTCACTAGTGCTTGCTCACCACAATCACAAATGCTGACTAAGGTCTGAATAAAGTGCATTGGATAGCATAATGTTAGAACTCTCTCTATGAAAAATCCTGACCAAAACGAATCAGAATCCTTTCCTGTGTATTTTAAAAGAGAATGTATAATTTGACCTTGGTTATTTATTCATTTATTCCTTTATTTTAAAAGCTCATATCCTGCTTTTTTCCAGCAGGTGGACTCAAAGTGGCTCACAATATAAAGATCTCAAACTCATCAAAAATGTACATTATTTCCATGCCTCACTAGTCTAAAATATCTCTGGGAACTGGATCTGGGGGAAGAAATAGAGGTAAATGGTTGGAATAAAATTTGGTCTACTACCTTTTTCATCAGTTTTGCCCAATATTAGAGAGAACTCATTAAAAATCATACATAGATGGTTCTGTATCCCTATTTGAATGGCACATCAGACGTTACTGGCATAATTGTGAGTCCCTTGGGACCATTGGCATTTATGGTGGACTGCCCTTGAGTTTATCAGTTCTGGATTGAGGCAGTGTCAGAGATAAGTAGTAATACCAGCCAAATAATCCATCCTTACCCAGCCCTTTGTCTCTTGTCGGTATTTAAAGGTGCCCTTTCTATTCTTTTTTAAAAAACTTTAGTGAATTATTTGTTAGTAGTCACAAGGTTTCTGCACCAGCATGACCAGGAATAACTAGTTTCAAAAGGCACTGCACACTGCACTTTCAGAAAAACTCACATATCACCTTAAGGCAGCCTTTCCCAACCGGTGTCCCTCCAGATGTTGTTGGACCACATCTCCCATCAGCCTCAGCCATGCTGGCTGAGGCTGATGGGAGTTGTGGTCCAACAACATCTGGAGGCACACCAGTTGGGAAAGGCTGCCTTAAGGTGCTACAAGGAGATGCACAACCGCAGGACTTTGCTGCTATATGGTGGACTATTATAACTCACATTTCTGATTGTCCTCAGCAAAACCTGATTCCTGGTAACCGAGACTTTGTATGGAGATATTTACACAGAACATATTTGGGGGGAAGGTTCTTTTTTTTTTCTTGTGGTCAGGGACTATTGGAGTTTTACCTCCCTTATGTAAATTTTGATTGTTTTTATCTCTGTTTGCTTATTTCTTTTTTCCTTAATTACCCTCTTATGGTTTATTTTCTTCACAATGAAAGAGCCTGTTTTTGCTATTTTTGTTACTTTTTGTTGTTGATGTGTATTAATGTTAAATAACATTTTAAAAAGTAGAAAGAAAAGTAGAAAGAAAAGAAAGAAAAAAAGAAAATTTAAAATAACCATATTAAAATACCAGAGAACAAATTATGAGATTTTGGTCTGGCCCTATCCCAAGAAAGTGAAGTCCTTTCAAATCAATGGAATAATAAGTATGTTGTAGCCAACTTTTGAGAAGACTTGAGCATGATTCAGGAGATGCCCTTCAAAACATTTCCACTGTGTTGCATTAGGCACATTTCTGTGAGTCCATTCTACTACACTAATATCACAATTTAGGTTTTCCCCTGGAATTGGCCTTCCCTTCTATTGGGATGCCAATGGTAGATTGGTCTTGTCCACATGGTTGTGAAGAGAGTTAAATATCATCATCATCATCTATATCCCTCCCTTCCTCTCAAAGGATCCCAGGGCAGCAAACATATTCACAACAAAACATTTTAACAAAGGCTACTTTCAGACATGGGGCTTATTGCTTTAGTTTAATGGATTAAAATGTTAATGCTTCTGTCCAGATTTCTAAAATTCCTTTCATGCTGCAGTACCTGTTGTGTTCAGGAACAGTAGGTTTTTTCAGCCGATATGCCAGCATTTCACACAAATGTCTTTCATGTGGCTGCAATGAACATTGTCTTGTTTTTGTCCCTCACCCATCATACACATGTGCAGTGTAGTTCCCCACAGAGTAGGAGGTCTAAGTCGCCATGCAACCCCTCTCTCTTTAGCATCTGACTTTTTTTCTTTTTAGTTGTATAGACACAGGTACGTGTGTGGAAAATGCTGCTGCTACCCATGCCTATGCCAGAATACTGGTACAATTTTTGTCAGGCAAAAAAACCCTTGTGCACCTAAAGGGTGGCACAGCATGCTGGGATGCCTGTCACACGAGCAGCTGCAGCTAGCGAAAAACTATCACGATTTTCCAGGTCCCCACATTTGCAAACGGATTATTTCAGGTATTATTCAGCATGAAAATTAGCGCTAAACTTGCGCTATATTCCACAAGACTTCCAGAACTAGCTTGTACATCGTATGAAAGATCAAGTATAGTGTAGATTACCAGGTAAGAAATCATCAGAATAACGGAATAAAGTACAAGCGTGAAAGCAACCAACAACAAAAAGCATTCTAAAAACAGTTGCAGATAAAACTACAGTGCTGCCAGGAAATGAACACACGGAAAAGCACCTCTCTCAGACCAACTGTAACATTTTAAAGGGCACATAACTTTAACTGGGGCTGAAGTGTGGATCTGTGTCCAGAGTATTAGGTTATAAGATACACTTGTTAATTTGATCCGTAATTACCTATTAAGAGGCTTTCATTTAGACTAGTCTTTTCCAACCTTTGGGTCCGCAGATGTTGTTGGACTACAGTTCCCATAATTTGTGGCAATTGGCCATGCTGGCTGGGACTGATGGGAATTGGAGTTCAGCAACATCTGGGGACCCAAAGGTTGGGAAAGGCTGATTTAGACCAATATTAACTGGCTATTATCATTAGACTCAAGATAGGGTGGTCATGCGTGGGGGGACCCAGACATTAGTTCCTTATAGAAAGTATGTTTGAAGTTCCATAAAGGGAGTTTGAGATGCTGGTTTGAATATACACCTTCTGCATTTTGATTTTACAACAGCTGATCACAAAGAAGTCAAATTGCTGCATTAGATTTGGAGACAAATAGTAAAATTCTGTTAATAACTTCCAAGACTTGGCTATTGTGGACTTTGTATGATTTAATGAAGAATATATTTTAGCAAATATTATGTATGCCCTATGGACATACCAGACTTTCTGGCCACATCACATTGATGTAACAAGTACATTTTACATATTTTGCTGGATTAATTGGTTCAGGTTTTCAAAACATTTCCACCCTGTGTGGTTTCGAAAATAAGTTTCAAAAAAAGAAAAGTCAAGAAGAGACATGCTACTGAAATATATACTTTGAGATTTAGCATCTTGAGTCTTGGAAAAATGTGTCTGCAAAAAGTGAACTTCTTCAAAAATTAGAGAACTGTTTCAGTTCAGAGCAGCTGAATTCAAGACGAAATACTTGTACTGCTAAGCAACCAATTGTAGCCAAGGAGCTATGGTTCAACAGGCTCTGTGCAATTGATAAAAAAGCATTTTAATTAGCAAACCATAATGATGTTTTTCTCAAGTATCACAAAACCAAGTAATCATCACATGCTTTATTATATTTATGTATGCCACTACATTTAATGCCACAATGGGCACAATCCACGGGGAATTTCTTCTCTGCGTGCCCTATAGGAATAAATAGAAGCTCTCACTCCTCTCAGCACAGCATGTACAGGAGAAGCTGCCAGTGCCTCGGGGACCAGGGTCACACTCATCTCATCTCTTGCAAAGAGGAGATTCAGCATCTCTGAGCATATTACACTAGGCTGTAAGGAAAATCATACGCAGAGGGGTGACCTATATTTGAAGGTCTGTGTGTATTTGTGTGTTCTGCTTGAATTAAGGAGTCATTAAAATGCCTCATCAAGCAGCATAGCACCATGAATCTAAACTCATATTTTACAGCCTAGTGAGAGGGAAGCATATTTACATAAGGTTCTGCCTGCCTAGCATCTCCCTCCTTTGTCATCTAATTTAAATATACACACACACACACAAGTCGAGAGCTGGCATATTTATTGGCTCCCATGTTGCATATTTATAAAAAGATTACTTGGATTAGTCTTAAGACATTGGAAGCAATTCTGATTAATATGCCCCAGTTTAGCATCAAAAAGCTGCTTCTCCCCACATTCAGTACATCTGTTGGCTGTTGTGATGAGCTCTCTCTCCCTCTGAGAGTCTCATCTGGTTTAATTGAGTGATCTCTGCAGGTTATAGGCCCAAGCCAGAGTTATTCTCTATAATTAAACCCTTGCCTTGGAGATGATGATGATGATAAAGGTATATCCCACCCTTCATCCCAGAAGGAGCCCAGGGTGGAACTCTATTCTTTGGCTGTGTTTAGATAATAATATTTAGATTTAATAAACTGAGATATGAGTTTTTAAACTGTGGTTTAAGATCCTGGCTGTTCCAAATCTGGTAACCAATTTTCCCAGTCCAGATGCAATGGGAAACTATGGTTAACTGAGGACTTCCTGGCTTATTGAATCATGTTGAAAAAGAAGGAGAGAAGGGGTGGCAGAGGACAGATCACTTAGGGAAAAGGTTTGTGTACACATCTCAGTATATTAAGATGAGCAGTGGTGCATTTGGGGAATCTTAAGACTATGGACATAGTGGTCTCATGATAGACGGAGGGCTTTTCAGGTAGTAACATGCATTACTTCACTGATGGTCTTGTAGTGGGGTGTGCGTGCTGTCTTTAGATGGTAATGTGCATTACTTCACTTAATTGAAAATTTGACTGAAGGCTCCATTTGGGGGCCTTCTGCTGCACATAAACTATGGAATTTGCTCCCACAAGAGGCAGTGATGGCCACCAATATGGATGGCTTTAGAAGAGGATTAGACACATTAATGTAGAATATGCTGTAAGTGGCCTGGCTACCGACACTCATGGATATGTTTCACCTTCACTCTCGGATGCAGTATGCCTCTGAATGCCAGTTGCTGGAAACTACCAGGAAGGAGGAGTGTTGTGCACTCAGGTCGTGCTTGCAGGCTTTCCATAGGTATCTGGCTAGCCACTGAGAATAGGATACTGAACTAGATGGGCCACTGGCCTGATCTAGTAGGCTCTTCTTATGTTCTTGCGTGGAGCTCTCGACTTCTTTCCCACAGTCCTGCCCTGAATTTCCAAAGGCAATCTTTATAACATAAATATGATAGACAAGTTCATATCATGCTGAAATTCACAGCTGTTAAATGAGAACCTGTGCAGCACAGTAGTTACAATGCTAGGGTTTGACATGAGATCATCATATTCCTCTTTCTGCAGTCATTCAAGAGGCAAATTGGGTGGCCAAGAACAGGTTGAAATCTCTGAGCCTAATGTCTACACATTCTTGTAAGGATAAAACAAAACTTATAATGCAGAGTAGATGCCTAAAATGTGCTACAGAAATTAACAGTAATACTAAAATATGGGATTTCTGCCCCACTTTTTTTTGTTTGATATTCCATGTTGCTTCACATTTTATGTTTATGTTGCTGTAAAAAGACATCCACACATTTAGACAGGCCTGATGTAGCGATTGCAAGCTGTTGGCTGTCTGCACAAATATATAGTAGGTAAAGGCCATAGCTCAGTGGAAGAACACATGCTTTACATGCAGAAGGTCTGAGTTTCATTCTCTGGATTACAGGAGATAGCAGGGCTGGGAAGGATTTCAACCTGAGAACTTGAAGAGTTTCAGCTAGTCAGAGTAGATCAGAGGTCGGAAACCTCAAGGCCAGGGCCCTAAGGCTGCCTTCCAGGCACCACGATCCAAGCTCTCGGGAGTCTCTTCAGGCCACACCCGTCCCAGGCCCTGATCCACACTTTCTTTGAGTCTTTTTGCCTGCTGGAATGTGTCCTTGAACTGGCTTGAACTGATAATGTGTCTGGCTTGCCTGGATGGATAATGGAGGTATGTGTGTGTAGAAACCTCTGACCTTTGTGTGGCTACAACATAGCCTACTGTACAAATGTAAGAGTCATAACTTGCTCTACCCCTTTTTGCTTCCATCTCTGGCATGCTGCGTCTATAAGGCTCCTTCCCACAAAGGAGTGTTGCCCTTGGGCTGAAAAAGATTCCACAGTAGAAAATACTGGACTAGATAGATCAATAGTCTAATTCAATACAATAGCTCCCTTCCCCTCCCCCTTTCTTCATTGGTATATTCCCAAATGTTATAATCAGTAGAGGCTTTTCCTTTAGGGCAAATGGGACATTGTCCCATCATACTCAGTCTGCCTTCAGCCAGCCTCCACCTGCCTGTCTTCCAATTTACAACCTAACCAGGGGATGGCGCTGTCAGCTTTCTCCTCCTCCTCCATCTCAGTGTTACCCTTCTAGAACTCAAGAGCAAAGAGGATGGGGCCAAAACTAGAACTAGTTGGCTCTGCCTCTCATTGGCTCTGGCTCTACCTACTGTTTGGGCTCCCCTGCCTCCCACCCTGCCAGTCACAATGGGGAACAGTCACTGCTGGTTATAGCCTTGACTACCATAGAATACAGAAATATTCCAAGCTGGTTGAAGATTTAACTTCAGTGACAGAAGAAGGCAGAATAAGCAGAGCTTGGGAAAGTTACTTTTTTGAACTACAACTCCTATTAGCCCCAGCCAGTTCAAAAAAGTAACTTTCCCAAGTTCTGAATAAGTATAGCTTGCCTAACCTCTTGCTGGTGCTGCTGCTGGCTGATATTGACCTATGATGGGGTTTTCTCAATGGTGGTTCCCTGTTTGTGGAATGTCCTCCCTGGTGAGGTGAGACTGTCTTCCTCATTATTAATGTTGAAGGGAAATTTAAACACGTCTGTTTACCCAGGTGTTTGATGGCTAAAAGGCACTGTTCCTGCCAACCTTGAAATTATTAGTTGTGAGGGTATGTGATAGATTTTAGAAGTTTTTAATTGTTTAGAGCATGTTTTTTATTTTTTATTGCAGTTTTTTAACTTTTTTGTGTTTGCACTGTGAGCTCCTTTGGGAGGAAGTACGGGATATAAATGCATTAATTAATTAATACAAATGCTAGATTCAAATCACTTTTCCATCTAAATCAATAGATTCCAGCAAGGTTTACATACATTTAAGAGCTGGGCTATTTATTTAGATATAGATTCCCAGAACTATCCAGTCAGTGGACTAAGAAAACTAAAATGGAAAAGTAGCTAACTGGAGACATTCAGCTGATGACTTCCAATCTGCAATAAAATGACACATAAATTAAGTTATAGACTTGTTATGATGGAGCAGTAATGCCCTGAGACAAATATACAGTGAGGTCCAAAACTGAGGTGTTTATTAGCTAAGCAGGATACATTTTTTTACAAATTAGCAGGGGACTCCCTGATGTTATAATTACGATTGTTATTTTTAGATATAATTAGGCCAAAGATAACAGTGAAGTAAGTGGGGGAAATGCTACATTAAAACAGTCAGATTGGTTGTGTGGATGTCAGGTCTGAGAATCACAGATATATGGAGGAGTTGTAATACAGTATTTAAGAAAAAGAAGAAGCAGTCAAAGAGAGCATATTGGAACTTTGGAGTTGTGATGATTTGAATTAAACATAGCTAATGACTCCCTCAAATACTCGGGGCACAGCTATGATTGCAGGACCTTGATTGTATCCTTTCAATTTTCTGTAAAGTGGATCTTGTGAATATGTATGTGGATGGGTGTGGGTGTATAAAACAGAAAATGGGCAGGAAGAAGGAACTGAATTATTTTGCTGCACTTTTTATTTAAAACATTTATATCCACTTTTATTTTTTTTTAAAAAAAATAGAGTTCCAGCTGACATAAAGTCAATAAAAACAACAATATCATATAAGGAAAGCTAAAAAACAGACAACAAACTATAAGCAGCAGAATAAAAATACTGTTCATACAGTAAATGGCCTTTAAAACAGTTTCCAGAGAATTTAAACCCCTTAGGACACAAGAGCTGGTATTCATGATCACAGAAAGCTTATTGATCTTAGAATCATAGACCAGTAGAGTTGGAAGTGACCTATAAGGCCATCAAGTCCAGCCCCCTGCTCAATGCAGGATCCAATTTAAAGCATACCCGACAGGTGGCTGTCCAGCTGCCTGTTGAAGGCCTCTAGTGTTGGAGAGCCTATCACTCATCCTAGAGTGGAGGACACGGAATAATGGGCTCAGGTGTCAGAAAGCCAGAGTTCGACTGAACATCAGGAAAAATGTCCTTACTGTTAGAGCATGTCCTGCACTCTGGGATGATTGATAAGAGATCCTGCGGTACCCCACTCATTACCTCCCCCTACTTTGAGAAGGAGCCACTGATAAGCATTATTTGACTACGATTCTGTAGCCAACTGTGGATCCACCTGATAGTTGTTCCATCCAGCCCACATTTAGCTACCTTGCTAATCAGAATATCACAGGGCACTTTGTCAAAAGCTTTGCTGAAGTCAAGATATATTATGTTCCCAGCATTCCCACAGTCTACCAGGGAGGTTAACCAATCAAAAAATGAGAAGATTAGTCTGGCAGGATTTCAGTACTCTAGGATACAGTTCATTGGACCGTGGAGATTTGAACTTGTTCAAAGTGATTAGGTATTCCGTGACCATTTGTCTATCAGTCTCAAGCTGCAATCCTGCCCCTTCAACTTCACATTTCCCAGGAGGGTCATAGACCCTCTTTTGGGAGAAGACTGAGCCAAAGTAGGAATTGAGCACTTCTGCCAGAATATGCATCTGTGTAGCCCTTAAAACATTTAATGAAGCTACAGTCAGAGGAAAATTCATACTTCTAGCACTAGAGAAGCTTCTCCCAAAAGTGACAGGAGCCAAAGTATTTTCCAAACTGGATGCCTTAAGCAGTTTCTGGCAAATACATTTGACAAATGATAGCACTCAATGACTAGTTATAGTCCCTGGGATAGTTTTTCAATACTTAAATATTAGACAAGTGCCATCTCTGTTATCTTTTCAGCACCTACTGAAGACTTTCCTCTTTCAACAAGCCTTTTAAGTTGAGACCTATCCCAGTCTGCATCTGTTGGAATTGCTTTTTAATATGTTCTTAAACTTCATTTTTAAAAATGTTTTTAATCTTAGAAGATGTTTTCATAGCTTTTTTAAGTAACATTTTGGAAGAAATTTTGTTTTAATGTGTTTTAAAGTTTGTTTTTATGATGTTTTAATGTTTTAGTGCTTTTGTTTGCCGCCCTGGGCTCCTGCTAGGAGGAAAGGTGGGATATAAATCAAATGATGATGATGATGATGATAAACACTTGCCATCTAGAAACACAAAAATAAAAAAGAAGGTATCATCTTTATGGACAACATCCTAATACGTGGCACATGAATGAAAGATCACGAAAAAGGCTGGCCATTGTCTTGAATTATTTCTTTAAATCTGTAGAGACCACATTTTCATAGAAAATATCACAAGACAGTATACAACCTAAAAACACAATACAACAGTAAAAATAACTACTTTAAACACATCACAATAAAAGCTGATTGACAAAGAATCTTAGGTTCACAAGGCCTGTATGAATAATACACTTTTACAAAAAAGACATCTAAAAGTGAGCAGGAATGACTCCTGCCAAACCTCTATCGACATGAAGTGCCACACTAAGGGCTCATTTCCTGGTAAAGGCCAGACAGACCTTAGGGGCATGGGGGCCATCAAAAGTGCCCCATTAGAAGACCTCAGAGATCAAGGAAGAGCAGAAGGAGTCAGAGGCTCTAAGGTACTTTGAGTCCAAGCTATTTAAGGCTGTGAACACACTAGTCGCCTGAGCAAAGCATTTCCATTAGCCATATATGAAGGGGGAACCCCTGAAGGACTAATCTGCTAATCAGTTGCAAAATCTCTTTGAAGCTGATTTTTTTTTAAAAAAATGCACTCAAGCTGGTCCCACCATGTTTTAAAGTAAAAAGGGGTGGGGTTTGATTAACGCCACGTGCCCCCGTTTTCAGAAGAGTGTGGTGGAGACTCGCTGGAACCGGCAGAACAGTGAGTTTGTTTCTACCCTAGGTCTTTGCGAACTAACACAAGAATCTTGAACTCGGCCCGAACAAAAAGTGTATCTTTCATTAAGGTGAAATATAATACTTGGTAATCACACAACATGGAACAAAGTCCCATGCCTAGCAAAGATAACAGCCACCAGAGCACTGGAAGCACCAACTAACATTACAGAACTGAGATGCTTTCTGGGAATGGTGAACTATCTTGGTTGATATTTTCAGAACTAAAGCTACAACTTAAATCCAGTACATCCTGATTTTGAGGACAAGATCAGACGGTTGCCTTTACAAAGGCAAAGTGCCTCAGTCTTATACTTTTATGATGCCTCGAGGTCCACAATGGTTCATGTGGATGCAGGCAGCTATAGACTAGATGAAGCACTGTTTTATATGAATGCCAAATGCATTCTGCTCCAGGAAATGTTATGCACAATTTTTTTTAAAAAATGCATTGCTAGTGTTTGGGAATGCAAAACCTTTTGTAGACGCCAATACTAATGTGATTTACCTTCTTTCTCCTTGCAGACCATAACCTCTGGGCAACCTTGATAAAAGGAAAATATATGAACCAAGTACCATTACAGTACAAGGGTCTTCCATTAAGAATGGTGAGATTCAACCAAACAGCTCAGTATGTTTTCAGAAAAAGTGGGGCATAGCAGATATCACAAAGCCCCACAATGCAAGCCTTACAAGTTAGAAGAGCATGTTAATACCCAATGGTGGCAGCCATTCTCCAACCCCAGCCCCAGGAACAACAGTATGTTCTAATTCATTCTATTCAAAATGAGGAAGTAATGCTACTGGATTGCTTCATTGCTGCTTCACGGGGGGGGGGGGAGAGACAAAACTCAGCCACCTTGTTGGTATGGCAAGTCACCACCCTGAAAATGTCCCCCCATTTATCAGGTAGATGAATGGACCCCGGAATGTATGTATGTATGTATATGGGGGTGTAGATATTCAGCCCTGCTCTAATTTGATAATGAAAAGACGCACACAGGCACCTCCAATTTCAAGCTGTTTGTGGAAGGCAACATATGTACAAGAATTTGCGATTATCACTCTCTATTGTTAATTCCATTTTTGTTGTCATTGTCCCCCCAGCCTCTCTTCCAGATAATTTTCAAAGCCTAAATCTCAGCTGCTTTCTCCTGACAGGGGCCCACAGAAAAATAGCACTCAACTGCAGATGTAGACTTTCTTCGGCTTTAATGAGCTTAACAACCTCTTAAGAATTTTGACAAAGTAAGGAAAGCAATCATAACAATTCACTTGTATTATTCCAACCAACGAAGAGATTCTGGCACTTTTTACTGAATTCAATTTTCCGTCATTGAGTCAGAGAAGACAGAGTAAGGAAAAACACCAGGGAAAACACAACCCTAATGACATATGACTGCCTTCTGAAATCCTGCCATCTTTTGCTTCATATCAGCACCTTTGGAAAGGCTTGCACTCACATCCAAATTAACTTTCAAGCCATCCTGAAATATTAAATTTCTTTATGGCTGAGAGTAGACAGAAAGTAGTGTTAATGTAATCCTCAGCTGTCTGCTATGAATGAGTTCATCACACTTATATGAAATGTAAATTAAGGCTGTTAAGATATTAAGTAGGCATGAGTCTACCATGGCTCCGAAATCAGCATTATTATTTTTACCGGATTTTCAAAGCACTTATTTCTTGCAAATACATTTGTGTGAGACAGCTCATACTAATTTCACCCCCCCCCCAAGTGATCATTGCAGGGGAGAGAGCATTTCATTTATTACCTCTTTAGGCATACTTTGACGGCATGATCTCTCTCCCCCTCCCCAAATGTGGATACTCTCAAAGGCTCTTTTATGCCTTACGGGTATCTCCCCTGGAACACACAACTCTGTACAGCACACATGGGCAGCGACATGTACACCTACAAATGTAAAGGATGAATACAATACTTGCAATTTGTATAGCTCTAGAAATTTTGCTATGAAGCTGGAAAGTGAAAATGTAGAACCAGTTTTGTAGGCCAGTGTGGTGTAATGGTTAGGCTAGCACTAATCCTTGCTCTGCCACAAAGTTCACTGGCTGGCCTTGAGCCAGTGACCATATCTCACAGAGTGAGAATAAAAATGAGGACAACATATGCTGCCTTGAGCTCTTTGGAGAAAAGGCAAGTTGTAACTAAGCAAGCAAACAGGCAAGCAATCAGAATGACGTTGTTGTATGAGTTTGCATGAAAACATGTCATATCATTTGACGGTCCATGAAACTTGCTCATAGACTTTTCCCCCATGAAAGCCAACTGATCTCTGGATATCAGATATTCATGTGAGTGTTTATGAGCAGGTTGCATGGAGGACCACCCAACCTCCCGTACCAGAGGGTTTTCCTTTAGGACAACTGCCCGAGGTAGCAGTGTGTAGAAGAAAACACTCTTTTTGGCTGCTGATGGAAGGGTTTTGCTCTCTTGTAGCACCTTATCCCTTTTCAGCCATTAAGTTTAAGTCCACAAAGGGGCAAACTCCAATCTCTCCATGAAGGTGCACATAATAGACACATTCCCCAACCAATGTCTGATCATCAGTAGTCTGAAGAGAGCTGCTTTACCCACCCATAGGGTTTCCAACAAGGGACAGGAACACTGGTCACTCAGGAATATGCCCATTCATAACTTTCATGGCTTCATTGTATCGTAATACAAAACATTAGCAGCCTCATTCTCTGTGTTGCTTGGAAATTCTAAGGAACAAAAACATCTGTGCAGGTTTTAAACCAGTGCTTAAAACCAATGCAGTTTTGAAAAGTTCAGCCCACCATCTGGATTCAAAAAGGTGTCCAATTGCATTTGAACATAAGCAAAAACCTGTTCCTTGATCTCTGGAACCATCATGCAAAAATTAGTTACCATATCTTAAGAGCTGTCTAAATGCATAGCAAGCACACAAACAATTTTCCAATATATATATTACATTAAGTGTGCTTGGATAACATTTCATGCCTACACAGAAGTTCCCTGTAAACTTTTCTCACCAGTTACAGGTTTGCTTTCACTCCCAAGGACTGGGGGCATTTCTTTGTGTTAAAATTTCCAGGCACAGATAAAGTAACCTCTCATCTGGAAGCTGTATAGCAAGCCACTACTAGAGAAAAGCACAATTTTCTATTCAATTTCAACAGCACGCTATTTTGGGATTGCAGATACCACATCACCATACACATAAACACAGAAGGAGAGAAAAGAAAATTCAAAATTATGCTGAAGAATAGAGATGGTTAAATGTACAGGAGGGAGCTAGTGCATGGTTGATAGTCACCTGAACCATCCTGAAAACCAAAACATGGGTTGCCTGGACTGGATAGGGTGGGTGAAAGGCCTTATGCATGTCTTTCAGGAAGAGGTTGCATAAGATGGCTGTACGTTGCCTTGCAACTCCAAGGGTACATGCACAAAATCACTTAATACAGGTACACCACTTTAACATCCTTTTACTAATTTGCCTTTTCAATGCATGGCTAAGGGTGAAGTGGAGATTCTCATCTACTTGAGCAATTATAAGTATGGAATCAGGAGGTAGCAATTCTGGATTAAATAGTAAAGGTGTAATTTGAATGTATGTGATGTAAGACTCTGTGATGTGGGCAGCTTTTTAACGTCTGCATACTCATTCTCACAAACATACACAAGTTGAAAATGCAAAGGAGATTCATTAAGGGAAGATAAAACCAGCCATGCTTAGAGAATGCAGTGTCCTTGTCTGACCCCTATATCATGCTGGCTAACATGTGCATTAGATGATGCAGACGGATACACACAGTTTTTACTGTTGGCAATGGGATGTCACCAATGAAAACATAAATAATTCCTCCTGACACTTAAACCACCAACACCATGTGATGAGGATTCACTAATGAAAAAAGGGATTAAATAGAGCAATATTAAATGCTGCCAATCAAATGGCAAGTCTGGGAAAGTGCTGAAGTTAAGGCACAGGTGGAGAGGAAAAACATGCCAGACAGATTCCAACATGTTTCTTTTATAGATGTTAAAATTTGAAAACCAGTTTATTTTCAATCTGCATTTTACTACACTGCTGATGCCTTTTTGTTTTACATGCATTTTATATTATTTATTTATTTATATCCGGCCCTTCCTCCCGGAAGGAGCCCAAGGCAAACTAAAATACCAAAAGCATTCTAAAACATCTTAGAAACAAAATACTTTAAAACATATTAAAACAAAAGATCTTTTAATATATATTAAAACAAAACATCTTAAAAAGTATTTCCAACACAGACGCAGACTCAGATAAGGTTTCTACTTAAACAGCTTGATGAAAAAGGAAGGCCTTCAATAGACGCCAAAAAGATAACAGAGATGGTGCCCGTCTAATATTTAAAGGAAAGGAATTTCAAAGGCTAGGTGTCACAACACTAAAGGTCCACTTCCTATGTTGTGCAGAACGGATCTGATAAGATGGTATCTGCAGGAGGCCCTCACCTGCAGAGAGTACTGATCGAGTGGCTATATAAGGTGTAAGACAATCTTTCAGGTATCTTGGTCCTGAGCTGCATAGGGCTTTGTACACCAAAACCAGAATCTTGAACTTGGACTAGTAGCTAATAGGCAGCCAGTGCAATTCTTTCAGCAGTGGGGTGACATGTTGGCGGTACCCTGCCCCAGTGACCAGTCGCACCACTGCATTTTGCACCAGCTGTAGCTTCCAAACCAACCTCAAGGGCAGCCCCACATAGAATGCATTACAGCAATCCAGCCTGGAGGTTACCAGTGCATGGACAACAGTGGTCAGGCTGGTCCCAGTCTTGGACCAGTGGTCCCAGTCCAAAAGCTGCCACGGCTATCTTACCAGCCAAAGCTGGTAAAACGCACTCCTAGCCACTGAGGTCACCTGGGCCTCTAGTGACAAAGATGGATCCAGGAGCATCCCCAAACTATGAACCTGCTCTTGCAGAGGGAGTACAACCCCATCCAAAGCAGGCAATAGACTAATTATCCAAACCCAGGAACCACCAACCCATAGCACCTTCATCTTGCTACCATTCAGACTCAGTTTGTTGGCACTCATCCAGCCCACCACAGACTCTAGGCACCGGTCCAGGGCTTGCATGGCCTCCCCCAATTTAGATGTTACAGAGAAATAGAGCTAGATATCAGTGTGTTGCTGACACTTTGCTCCCAATCTCCTGATGACTGCTCCCGAGGGCTTGATATAGATGTTAAACAGCATGGGAGACAAGATGCTACTCTGCGGCATCCCACAGCACAACTGCCAAGGGGCTGAAAGACAATCACACAATGGTACTCTCTGAAAATAACCCTGGAGATAGGATCAGAATCACTGTAAAACAGGGCTTATCCACACAGGAGCGTAACTTCGTACGCTGCTTTTACAATTGTAATAGATTTTCAAGGTCCACACTTCTTGCTCAATGGTACCTTCCAATCCACTGTTTTCCATTCACACAAGTAGGCATTCCTCTGAGAAGGATTAGTGTCACTGTTTCCTTGTGGCCCCGCCCTCTAATTTTACATGTTTATTCCCTCCGGTTCAAGGCTGAAGGTGGGAGAGCGCCTCGGTGTGTAATTGACAAGAAAAAAGGAAACTGACTGGACCCCCCTCCCCTTCTCCCTTGTCCAAGCCTGAGTGAAAGGTGGATGGGGGCAGAGCGAGTGAAAGGCAAAGTAGGCAGGGGCTGTGGCAGCTTTTTCAGGTGGCAGAGAGAGGGAGCGGGTGATGGGGCATAAGAGAGCCCGCCCACTAAAAAAAAAAATCAAATCAAAGCACCTACAAGGAGGAGCGCAGCGCAGCTGAGATAGTGTTTCCTTTCCTTTTCCCGTTATCAGCAGATTGGGTTAATATAGATTTAAAGGAGAAAACTGTGTAATAGCTTCTGCTTGCCTGCAACTTCAAATGAACCATGTGCATTACCAGGAGGTGCAAGTAACACCAGACACACACTAAATCGCCGTGTGGATGAGCCCACATTGCCTCTTATGTCCATCTCATCAAGTCGACCCAGAAGGATACCATAATTAATGGTATCACAAGCCACCAAGCGATCAAGTAAGAAAAGCAGGGTTGCCCTCCCCTTACCTGTCCTTCTCCCAATAATGGTCATTCATCAGGGCAAACAAGGCTGATTCAATCCCATAACAAGGACAAAATCCAGACTAGAATGGGTCAAGATAATCCTGTTTCATCTAAGAATACTTGCAACTGCTGTGCCACAACCCTCTTAATTACCTTCGCTAAAAATATTGAGTAAAACATCTAATTTGGCTCTCTCTCAAACCATCACAAATACTCATGCTGTGAAATGCTGCCGTTTCAAAACATTATTTCCCTATTCACCTCTGCTTCTCTCTCTACCTGTTTGTATGTTTTGATCCTCATGTATGTTTCCATTCAACATAGCTGAATATAGCTCTTCAGCTTGTTAACCAGGTATAAGCAAGTCACAGTGTTTCACATGTTTAAGGTTGCATATTAATCATGAATTGCATTTAAGTCTAGTTTCTTCCTCTTCTCTACTCTCTTTTAAGAAAAATACCCCAGTCTAAACCCTTTTATTTCCCCCATGACAAACAAGATTCAATTACGCACATTTTTGAAGTCTATATAAACAGTTCGAAAATCTCCCCTCTAGATCTGGCTCACTAAAGAGATTCTCATTTGTTCCAAAGATATTTTGCCTTCTGGCTCATGTTCAGCTCATTTAATCATGGAAGCCACCAGCCTGGACTGGATGGGAATGCCTACAGCTGTTTTGAAAGACAGATCTGTACTTCAAAAAGCATGCGGAAGCGGGGGGAGAAAATGGCAACATTCACTGATATTTTGCTCTTTCAAAAAAAACTTTCCTTTGAAGAAAAGCCAAAAATACAAGTTTCAGGCAATAGGAAAAATGCATCATCCTCTTCATTGTGGAACCCATGCACTTTACTCTGGGTGGAGCTTTAATCCATGCAGACCTTTTCATCTCACTGGTGTCCAATGATCCAATAAATGGACATCTGATTGAAATCCTGATGCCAAAATGTAGGTTACAGTGTTCATGAAATATCACTGTTGCACCTTTAATCGGAAAGACCAGATCAGCTAACAACACTCAGCAATGCTGCATGATAAGCAAGAAGAGAAAGTTGAGAATATAGTAAACTCAAGCAAGCAGGGTAATATTGCAAGGCTGTGGTATGTGAGTGAAAGGTTCTCTTAGCATATCTCTAACTCAACACATCCAATAAATTGGCCTGCACCATTCGAAGTAAGAGCCACACCAAGCTTTTTGGAGAAATTAGTAATCCTATTCGCTCCCTACTAGTTGTACAGTTTAAAGGTTTAATGGCATCTAACCCATGATTTACCTTGCCAGTGCCATACTCCAGAAAGAGGCCTGTTTAGCCTTAATCTGCTCAGGAATAGTTTGGGCCCCTTTCCTAAAAGTTCAGGGTTTTTTTAAAACAAAGGTCTGCAAATCCTTATAAAATTAGAACTACGCAGGCCCATTCCTGTACTGTTCGTTCTATCCAATTCTATCCAAGCCTTCTATACAATTCCTCAGTAATAAGTAGATCTGCTACCATCTCCCAGTGTTCTGGCCAATCAGTAGAAAAGCAATGGGAAAATCAACAACCATTTAGCACTTTTTGTAGTGTTATAAACAAAAATAAAAACACTCAAAAAACTACATGTTGCCATTGGATTGTTCATGTATTACATTGACACCAGACTGGTACAAAGTATCTGGCCCCAGGCTAGTGCAACACAGAAACATTTCTGCCTATGACAATGGTAACATAAACCTCTCCACTTCCCCCCCCCCCATCTAGTATAAAACCGGCCTTGCTGAAGCACTGTTAATCTATTTGAAGTCTCAATATTTTCTTCCTCCTCAGCAGCATTTACTCTTCGCCAGGGCCTGGCACATCACTGTACTGTTCTCTCCCACGCTGGCTCTAAAGCTTAATCCATTTGCAGACAGCACATCACACTTTGCCTCTGAAAATCTACTCCAGCAATTTTCTCCTAAAATAGAATGCTAAAAGCACTCTCTCTAATGTGCTTGTTGAAAATGTGTATGTGTGTGCGAGAGAGGGGGAGAAAGAAAAAGGAGATCATGTGCAGAAAGCAGGTGGCTTTCTCCTGTTTTTCATTAGGTGTGCAAACGTCTGATGGGTAGCTAGTGGTCTTACCGGTGCCCTTGCTCAGATTTCTATGACCTTCGGAGAAGGAAGGTTTGCCATCTTCAGCTGCAATAAGCAATGACTAAGCACTACTGGCTAGGTAATATCACCAGTCCTCAGTACACAAAACAGAGTATAAAAGTTCTAGACAATAACCAATCTGGAAGAGTAATTTGGAGTATGCAAGTCCAAGGTTATAACAATAAGCTATCATCTTCTTCACACAGCACTTTACAGGATTCAAGCAGATTTAAGAACAACAACAAAAACCTTACGCAGGAAACCATGAACAATTAGATCCTGAGGCACGGGAGCGGGTGGGGTGTTCCTCTTTGTCACCTTTCCTTTGCTCAAACATGCACTCCAAACAGTTGGTTTATCATTTCTTCATTTACAAATCCCAATAGAAGTGAATTACCACCTATATATAAATGCAAAAGAATCCCCAACACAAGCACACAGACAAAAATTGCACATTTTGAAAGAAAGAAAGAAAGAAAGAAAGAAAGAAAGAAAGAAAGAAAGAAAGAAAGAAAGAAAGAAAGAAAGAAAGAAAGAAAGAAAGAAAGAAAGAAAGAAAGAAAGAAAGAAAGGGGTATTGTTGGCGGAGTAGGGAACCAAAATCAGGTAAGCAAACTTGTATTCCTGATCAGTGAATTATCTATGCACTGTCCTGAGAATTATCTAGCATATTGCGATCCTTCAACTACAGACCCAGCACCTGGCCACAGGTATCAAGGTAAGCCCATGGGACAGTAATACCACAAGCAGGTGTGTCAGCTGTATTGAAGAAAATAGGAATTAGGTCCTCATTTCCACCAAGGATTGAAAGAAGTACCAAGGTATTAGATCCTAAACACAGTGACCTCTGTAGTCCATTTAATGTGCCCACACTTGGGAAAAATAGATATGTTCTAACCCCAAGAAGTATAACCCAGACTCCCTCTTCCTTCTTTTCCATTGGACTATGAAAAAACCTGCTGCTCTTTATTGCCCTGCAAGACAACTGTGTGACATCTTGTTAAATAAACTTGTTGTCTTATTAAATACACCTGTTACTTATCAAAACCTGCATCAAGTCAGAATCCAGTAGTCAAGGTTCAACAAAAAACACAGAAACAAAACCAATTACTGACCCATGTCAAATAGCCAAGAATATCACTGGGCTGGTAACTGTTGCAGAAGGGCTCAGCCTGTGTTAGTGCAAAGTTCACTTTCATGGAGAATAAAGAGAGAATGAGGATTTTAGTAGCTATGCTTGTTCTTTAGTTGATCACTCATGATCTTTAATATCATGTACATTTTCTTTTTCATACCTGCTAAACATTTGATAAAGGCACCTTCTCCTGGACACCATATTCCACATAACATTGTTTACCCATATCCCCAATCCATGCTGAAAGCTAATCCAAAAGACACAGATTCAAGTTTCAATGTTTGCATTCAAAATCAGGATAGAGGAGAAATTTGTTCGGTCCACAATTTTAAGCAAGCTAACCTAATTCTCATCTTTAATGGGACTAATACACAGATTGGAACAATTATCCTTTGGGTTTTGCTCTTCTCCAAAATGGGCAGTAAAGTTCTCAACTCAATAAACATACAAAAATGTCTTTTTAAAAACCCAGGGTGTTTTAGGACAAAATACTTTTTGAAATGCAGACACTGAGATAAAAATATATATTTTGAAATGCACAGATTTCTGCAGGGTTTTAAAAACAGGGTAATGTGGAAATGAGAACAGAATGAGTTTCAGAATGAACATATGCAAGGACTAGAAATAGACTCCCCCTCTAGGAGGCACATCTTAACGTGGTGAGGGGGTATGAGAGTGTTGAAGAAGCTGAGAGCAATGCCATCAGGAGTCTAGACCAAGAGGCTAGACTCCTAGCAGGGGCACCCATGGAGGAATGGTCAAAGCTGAGACACCAGACTAAGATGCATCCAAACTCAGAGGAAGGCAATGGTAAACCACCTCTGAATACCTCTTATCATGAAAACCCTATGAACAGAGTATCCAAAATGCAAGTCGAGATAGTGCTGGAAGATGACACCCCCAGTTCAGAAGGCACTCACCGAGCTACTGGGGAAGAACAAATGATGAATAGTGCTGTGACTAATGATGAAGCTGGGTCAAAGCCGAAAGGAAGCCAAGAGACTGATGTGCACAGATGCAAAAGGAGAGTCCGGAGTTGTATGACACAAATAATAGGAACACGGAATGTGAGAAGCATGAATCACGGAAAGTTAGAAATTGTCAAGCAAGAAATGGAATGTATCAACATTACAATACCTGGCATGAGTGAATTAAAATGGACAGGAATGGGACATTTTCAATCAGACAACTACAAAATATTTTATGCAGGAAATGAGAAATTAAGAAGAAATGGGGTTGCTTTAATAGTGAGAAATGATGTAGCAAAAGCAGTTAGGAGCTGCAACGCAAGGTCTCAGCAAGTGATATGAATGAGATTAAACGGGAAACCTATTAACATAACCATCATCCAAGTCTATGCTCCAATGGCAAATGCAGAAGAAGAGGAATTGAAGAGATTTTACGAGAAGTACAGAAAGAAATTGATCACACACCAAAGCAAGATGTGCTGATAATCATGGGGCACTGGAATGCAAAAGTAGGGAACAGAGAAGAACTAGGAATTGTGGGGAAATGGGGCTTAGGAGACAGAAATGAAGCAGGAGAAAGACTTATTGAATTCTGTGAAGCCAATGATTTGTTTCTTGCAAACACATTTTTTGAGAAACCGAAAAGACAACTGTACGCGTGGACATCACCAAATGGTAAATATAGGAATCAAATTGATTATATAATTGGTAGCAGAAGATGGAGAAGTTCCATACTTTCTGCAAAAACAAGACCAGGAGCAGACTGCGGTACAGATCATGGACTGGTCGTATCAAAAATCAGAGTAAAGCTAAAGAAGAAGAACAAAGCATTCATAATGCCAAAATACAATTTAAATAACATCCCAGAAGCATGTAAAGATCAAATAAGGAACAGGTTTGAGGCTTTAAACTTAGTTGACAGAGAACCAGAAAAACTATGGAATGAAGTCAGAGACGTTCTCAGGGAAGAATGCAAAAAGACAATACCTCTAGTTAAAAAGAGAGAAAGACCTCAATGGATGACTGAAGAAACTCTTCAAATGGTTAGAGAAGGAAAGCAAAAGCAAACGCAAAAGGAGATAGAAACACAGTCAGAACCCTAAATGCAACAATACAGAGACTAGTACGTAGGGACAAAGAGAACTATTACAATAGTTACTGATAGAAATAGAAGAGGACAACAAAAACGGTAGAACAAGAGCCCTATTCCAAAAGATTAGAGAAATGAAAGGGAAATTTAAACCAAGAGTAGGGATGTTGAATAATCAACAGGGCAACACACTGACGGACCGAGATGAAATAAAAGGAAGATGGAAGCGATACACTGAAGAACTCTATAAAAGAGATGCAAGGATAACAGATTCATTCACGGAGGAACCGTATGATGAAGAACCAGAAATTTTATAATGCGAGGTGAAAGCTGCTCTTAAAATACTAAGAAGAAACAAATCACCAGGAATAGATGGCATACCAATAGAGTTGCTACAAGCTACTGAGACTGAATCTGTTCAAATTTTGACAAAAATCTGTCAATATGGAAAACTAAACAATGGCCCACAGACTGGAAGCGTTCCATACACATCCCAATTCCAAAGAAAGGGGATCCCAGGGAATGCAGTAATTACCAAACTATTGCCTTAATATCCCATGCAAGCAAAGTAATGCTCAAGATTCTACAACAAAGGCTTTAACCATATATGGAACAAGAAATGCCAGGTGTCCAAGCTGGATTTAGAAAGGGAAGAGGCACCAGAGATCATATCGCAAACATACATTGGATAATGGAACGGAGCAAGGAATTTCAGAAGAAAATCACCCTGTGCTTTATGAAATGGAAATGGACTGCCTTCAAGTCGATTCTGACTTATGGCGACCCTACAAATAGGGTTTTCATGGTAAGTGGTATTCAGAGGGGTTTTTACCATTGTCTTCCTCTGAGGCTGAGAGGCAGTGACTGGCCCAAGGTCACCCAGTGAGCTTCATGGCTGTGTGGGGATTCAGACCCTGGTCTCCCAGGTCATAGTCCAACACTTTATAGATTACAGCAAAGCCTTTGACTGTGTAGATCATGAAACACTATGGAATGCTCTAAAAGGCATGGGGGTGCCACAGCATCTGATTGTCCTGATGCGCAACCTATACTCTGCAGAAGAGGCTACTGTAAGGACAGAATATGGAGAAACCGACTGGTTCCCAATCGGAAAGGGTGTGAGACAGGGGTGTATTTTATCACCATATTTGTTTAATCTATATGCAGAACATATCATATGGAAAGCAGGATTGGACCAAAAGGAAGGAGGTGTGAAAATTGGGGGGAGAAATATCAATAATTTAAGATATGCAAACGATACCATACTACTAGCAGAAACCAGTAATGATTTGAAATGAATGCTGATGAAAGTTAAAGAGGAAAGCGCAAAAGCAGGACTACAGCTGAATGTCAAAAAGACTAATGTAATAACAACAGAAGATTTATGGAACTTTTAAGTTGACAACGAGGACATTAAACTTGTCAAGGATTATCAATACCTTGGCATAGTCATTAACCAAAATGGAGACCATAGTCAAGAAATCAGAAGAAGGCTAGGACTGGGGAGGGCAGCTGTGAGAGAACTAGAAAAGGTCCTCAAATGCAAAGATGTATCACTGAACAGTAAAGTCAGGGTCATTCAGACCATCGTATTCCCAATCTCTATGTATGGATGTGGAAGTTGGACAGTGAAAAAAGCTGATAAGAGAAAAATCAACTCATTTGAAATGTGGTGTTGGAGGAGAGCTTTGTGGATACCATGGACTACGAAAAAGACAAATAAGTGGGTGTTAGAACAAATTAAACCAGAACTGTCATTAGAAGCCAAAATGATGAAATTGAGGTTATCATACTTTGGACATATCATGAAAAGGCATGATTCACTAGAAAAGACAATAATGCTGGGGAAAACAGCAGGGAGTAGCAAAAGACCAAACAAGAGATGGATTGATTCCATAAAGGAAGCCACAGACCTGAACTTACAAGATCTGAACAGGGTGGTTCATGACAGATGCTTTTGGAGGTTGCTAATTTATAGGGTCACCCTAAGTTGTAATCAACTTGAAGGCACATAACATCAAAGAAATAGACTGATCTTCCCATCCCTAAATCAATGTTCCATTTCCAAATATATATTAAAGGCAAAGGGCTTGAGCAGTGGATTAAAGCTAGTCTTCTCTGAATGGAAATTCTGGACTTAATTTGACTTGCAATAGACTTCGAGTAGCATATCTTGCAGCACAATTCTACCTAACATTTCCATGGAAGGCTCTCATTTCAGCGGAACAAACTTCCCAGTAAATGAGTTTAGGATTGCAGGCTTTGCATAAATTGTAGAGGAGCTGAGATTTGGCAGACAGCCACACTTTCATCTAGCAGTTAATCTCTTGCACAAATTTCTAGCTGCTTTTAAGATGATCTACAAAACCTCAAAGGGGAATAAACATGCATTGGCATTTTTAAAGTTTGGATTCTGTAGAACAAACACAGGCTAGGAGGTAACAGGAAGCATTCAAAAGAATTACAGATGTATGTACCTTCTCTCTTTTTCTGTACTGATATCCAAACAAATGCAGATATGGGTGTAAAAGCTTTTTAAAATAGAAAAGACTTCTACCAAATTCTGAAAGAATTTGAGCATGTATCAACATTTAATGGCTGCAATTTGGCATATGCAAATACCACTGCAGCCCATTTGCCCAATATGGGATCCAGAAACTCCCACAGTCGAGTTTATTAAATCCATTTTCCCTTCACCCAACAGATGATCAACACTGTCCGCTATGGCACATGGACACCTGTGGCATGGTCAGGAGGAAGATGTGTTACCTGCTTTCTCCCCTTACCTCCATAACAGCTTATTGCAACTGCCAGATAACAGTCACAGCTATCTGCTAGCACAGTGGAGGAGCACTACACATACCCCCCAGGATTTAAATGGAGAGGTTTCCTTTCAGCATCCTTTAAGTCAGCGTTAAAGATCAGTGGTAGAAAATCTGCTTCACTTGAAAATTTGAAGATGGATTGGGATGCATGAGACACACACACGACATATTATATGCTTCTGTTGGCTACCCATCCTATGCGTACTTACTTGAGACTAAGCTCCATTAAATCCAGTGTGATTTACTTCTAAGTAAATATGCATAGGATTGTGTTGCACATGATGTACAAAAGGGAGGAAACACTCAACCAGAAGCAGAGTTTTATACTTATCTGTAGATATTTTCCCCTTCAAAATCAAGAGAAATGATTCCAAGTACCCAAATATCTGCACATTTTACTGTACCCAATGAGACAAGCCTTTAATTGTATTAGAATTAAACAAAGAAGAATGAGAATAGTGTGGCAGCTGTGGAGGAATTCCTAGTGTGAGCTTGAATAGCAATTCCTTATTTAACTTGACTGCTGCAAAGAATTACAATAGCTCAGATAATAATAGATTGCTTTGAAACAGGATTCTGACAAACCTTTGAGACGATTTCTTTCTTATACATGGCACTGTGAGGATATTTAGAATTAATGGATGATATTTTGAAATGATGGATAGATTTCAAATTGGGTAAAAACATTATTTTGTACTTGAAATTACTTTGAAGTCTAGTATTGTGTGGTTTTGTCAACAGGAGTGTGACAGAAACCCCACTCATTTGTTAGCAGTGGCGACTGGTGGCTCCATGTTAGTGGGGCAGTGGAATCCGCTCTGGGCTTTAGTCTGAACTTTCAAGGAGCTGAAGCACTTTGGACAGCTCCTTGGAAGTTCAGACTAAAACCCAGAGCGGATTCCACTTCCCCACTGACACGGAGCCACCAGCTGCCACTGCTTGTTAGTCTTCCTGTGTAGAGCGTTAATACATGGAGGAGAAGGACCATTTCTCTGGGCCCCGCCCCCTTGTTCTGCCCTTCTGACCCCCATGCATTTGTTGAAGGTCTGAAGGGGGAGCCACTGTACTTACAATGGCTCCTTCATGTAATAGGAGCTCCTTCACTGGATGCCTGGAGATCCAAAGGGTGGCATAATCACCCTTTTATCACATGTAAATAGGGCTAGAATTGTCTCTTACTAAGGCAAAAGAAGGCCACTTTACACATGACCACTATGGGCTCCTTTGGGAGAAAGGGCAGGATATAAATTAAATAACTAAATAAATATGACATTTTCCCCTTTACAACATGATCCCCAGATGTTTATACTGCTGTAACTAGGTATTGTTTTGAAGGAAGAAGTCCTGAACTGGTGGTGTTTGCCATCATCTGAAGTCTGGAAACAAGGGAAGAAAGGTATTTATTTACAAGAATATTTATGAACTGCCAACTCATAATAAATATCAAGGCAGTATACAATAAAAATCATTAAAACATCATAAAATTATAACATCAAAAAATACAGAAAAAAATGGCCAACATTGAATCACACTCTCTAAAAATGCTTGGCAAAACAAATATGTTTTCAGCAGATGATGGAATTGTGAGTACCTGATTTCAACAGAAACAGTGTTCCAGGTAACTGGTGCCATTATGCTAAAATCTTGGTGCATGTAGAAACTAAAAGATGAACTAACTGTGAGATAGTCAGGAGGGCATCGGCAAATGATCGCAGTGATCTAGCAGGTATATAAGGGACAAGGTGGTCTTTCAGATAGCCTGGCCCCAGTCCATTTAGGGCTTTATATACTAACAGCAATACTGTGAACCTAACTTGGTAATGTACTGGCAGCCAGTGCACAACTTTCAGCAACAGTGTAATATACTGATATCAGGTTGTTCTGCTAAGAAGAGTCAAGGGCTTTCCCAACACCACAGCAGAAAAGCAGCTTGTAAACCATAGCTTAGAAGCCCAATCCATTGTTTTGGCTATAAAATTATCATTACCATAAACCATTATTTGGACATGCATGATGCTTGAATTGAGCCATAAATGTCTTTGAAACAAAGCTTTTTTTTTTAAAAAAGCAGACTAATTCAGCCTGGCAATGAGGACTGACATATGTTTTTTTCGGCTGGGCTGAAGGTAGCGAAGGCAGGAGTCATATGGTGGAGGATGACTTGTGAAGCTTATGGTGTCTCAGAAACTGAAATTGGTGTGATTGCAGCTGCATACGCTATAGGAAAGAAACAACAGAAGGTGTTGATGGCAGTGGCATTATTCACAAGCAGAGCTTGGAAAAGTTACTTTTTTGAACTACAACTCCCATGAGCCCAATCCAGTGGCCATTCTGGCTGGGGCTGATGGGAGTTGTAGTTCAAAAAAGTAACTTTTCCAAGCTCTGCAATTAAGTGTATGCTTGAAAATTTGGTTAACGTACAGAGCCAGAAAAGTACTACAGGGGCCAAAGATGGAAGAAACAAGAGCTAACCAGAATACATGAAAGGAAAGGCAGATAGAGCCTCGAGGCTATCTATGAAAATTTGAGTTGGGGAGAAATGCTAAAAGGAAAAGCAAGAGTTCATTAAATAGGTATTTCACACAACAAACAAAATTGCCCAGTCAGCTACAATGAAAAGCTATTGCAATGATGCCTTTTCTCTGCTAGGTATAACATGCATTCTACACATCAGAGACAAAAAGATCCCAAAGATTACCACGTTCAAATCCATTAAAAACAAGCATTTTCTCCCTTCAGTGTCTGGTTGTCTCCAAGAAAATCCAGTCTTCTGCATGCAAGCTCTGTTTAGTAGGCTATATTGAAGTTACAGAGTGAAGCCAAAAGTCTGACTTTGCAAATGTGTTCAGCTTGAAATTTGGGGGTTGGCGGGCAAAGGTTTGCAACAAGTCCCCCCCCATTTAACCCCTTTATTGTTTATTTCTTTTTGCCACAGCTGCAAGAGCGCCCCTAACTAAGGGCCACCATCTCCCCTTCTGCCCATGACACCCTTGGAATGACCCTATGGCATGATATATGGGCATTGCAGGGGGGATGGTAGATGCTAGGAAGTGGTTGCTAAAAGGACCTCTGCTGATTGCAGCAGTAGCAACACAAGTTTAAAACCTTTTTTTAGCTTGTTTTTGAATATTTTTAACTGTGATTTAGAATGTTTTTAATTATAATTGCACTTTGGAATGTTTTTAACTTTTTAAAATTCTTTTTCTTTTTGTTAAATGGTTTTGTTTGTTTGCCGCCCTGGGTTCCTTCAGGAGGAAGGGCACCAGGTTTAATGCTGCTTCTGCTGCATTAAGTTCCTCAAAACATCTGCAAATACAGAGTGCCAATGACCCACTCACAAACCCAAGCAAATGGTGGGGGGTCATTATCACTCTCTTCATAGCTTGAACTTTGTGCCCTTGATCTGCATTGCTTACACAAAAAGGGTGATCCAATTTTCCCATTTGACAAACAGCTTGGCCTCCCCTGTGGAGTTCTGAGGACTGAACTCTCCTTGTTTTACACATTACATAGTGGTGCTATCTTGTATGGACCATCAGATCAACACTTATCAGCTTTTTTCTGAATGGTGATATGCTTGCCAGTTGCCACCCTGGGCTCCTTCTGGGAGCAAGGGTGGGATATAAATGTGATAAATAAAAAATTAAAATATGCTAAATTGGTAGCTCTTTATTTAAGGGATCACATGCTTCTAGATGTCTAGAATAGTGTTTTTCAACCAGGGTTTCATAAGCATCTTGTTAGAGCTGCAAAATTTTACAACTTCCCACCTCAATGATGTTGAATAAATATTCTAGCTTACAATAATTAATTCATACATGTTTTAACTTTTACATTTTGTAATTTTTAATTACTTATTGATAGTTTTCAGTTTATTTATGGGGTCATGAAGAGGGGATTGGGCTTCTGCAGAAAATCACAGCATGTTACAGATGCATGCACACAAGACGTGACCACTGCTGCTTCAGGCAGTTCGTGTTCTCTCTCTCTCTCTCCCCCCCCCCTTTATGCCTTAAGAGCTACTGGCTGTCAAAGTAAAATGTGGACAGAGTCACATATGCAGCCCAAGAAAGTGGAGGCATGGCAATCTCCGCGAGCACTATAATGGGAATAAGAGGGAAAGAGAGATGAACAATTAGTCTTTCTTGCTGTTCTGGAGTCCAAAGCAGCTACCTATTGGGATTCACTTTCTGTCTTTTGGCTAAAGCAGTCCTAGCAGCAGCCATCAGTCCTTGTGTGTGAGAGAGTGTATGTGTGTGACTGTGACTGTATGTGTGTGTGGTGGCGAGTAATAACTATCTCTAGTAATTAGTTGCACAACAGTAATAAAGGTTGTTTTACTAGCTATTTTAGGGAAAAAGTGAGGTGCTAGTACAAATGTCTTGATATAAGTGCCTTGGGTGCCAGCACATAATAGCTGCCATGAGCAGCAAAAAAAGAGGCGATGGTACACTGTACCAGTGAGTACCATCACAAAAAAAGCACTGTGTGTGAGGAAGAATACAGTATCAAGATCTCACTTTCACAGTAATCATTGCATGCTACCTCCATTTTCAATATAAACTGGCTAGCTAGGCAGAGAAAGATTTTTCTTGTCCCTTGATTTCAAAAACCAACTAATAATAGAAGGGCAAGCTCATTACAACAAATTTCTGAATTCCACTAAGCTTTCATGTAGTCAAAAGACAAGAACCTGATGTACAACAACCCATTGTTTAAAAGATTGTTAAGAACATGTTTTCAAAACTGGCACATGGAAACGGCATTCATAATTTGCAAGAACAAAATCAAGGTTTCTCAGAATAATGGAGTATTTATCCACAAAGATGCAGTTAGCAATTTGTCATAGTAAGGTCAGGTGCATACATGCAAGCTGGCAGCTCATCTTCTTTGTGCAAAACTGTCCTGTGTGTAAGATCATGTGGGGAAACCTCAGTGCGTACTAAGCTGTACACAAACACAGCCTGCATCATTTCTTGTGATTACTGGGGGGGGGGGAGAGAGAATTTTGCCACAATCGGAGAAATTTTCTACTTGTCCAAACATGTAGTTAGAATCCCATGTCTTTGCTTCTGAAAAAAATCAGACCCCAGGAACCAAAATGTTTCCTGCGATTTGAATATATATATACATTAACTTAGAAATTTTAGTTAAGCATGCCAAATATTACACTTATGCAGATTACCATCCATCCTTCAATACAACAATATACATCAAGACCATATAAAGGTATGCACATCACCCTTTTTATTTCATAGTCAACAATGTCATTCCACAGGGTAAATCAATAAATAATGTTTAATCAATGTGTAAAAACCCTCTTTGGCATAGGACAGTATTCTTCTGGTCAAACTAAAGGCTGTGTAGGAATCGTTTCTTAAGAAATCATTCTTCACTACATGGTGCAACTTGTAAAAATTACTAGCATTCCCTCAAAGTTAAACAAAATCTATCCACAGATTCTGCAAGTTGGACATAACTGTGGGGGAATGTTGTCAAAGACGAGACAAAGCCTAGTTTTCCAAAGCATGTGCACTCTCCAATCCTTCTTACGAGACAAATAATCCATTCTTTCCACTAAGAAAAGTCAGAACTGTGCCAAGAATTATTTAAAAAAATGATTTTGTTTCACAGTCAATTTCTCTAAAATTGAAGCTTTCACTTCCAAGTAACTTACAGACCAAGTAACTTACAGACCAAAAACATCAAATGGTTGTACACTGGCTGTACACTAAACAGACCAAAACAACCCATTATTGATTATTTTTAAATGCTATGGTTGTCAAGTAAAATTAGGATTTCTCCTATATGAGTATTCAAACAAATATTTTAAATCAGTGCATTTGACATAATTAATAATCCAGTAGAAACCTTCATGGCTTTTTAAAAAACCAAAGCCCAAACCAAGATTTAAAAAGTAGTTCTCAGTGCTGCAAATAAACTGGAATGTTCAGGTGCAGTCCTAAAATGTGGTCTAGTAAGACCCCCTCCCCCATCGTAACTATGTGATATGATAGTATTAGAATCTAAATGTCTATTTGTATAAAGCAGATGCAAATGCAGCTACTTATGATGTATATACACAACATAAAGGTCCTCATTTAGGTGTTAAGACAATCTTATTTTTTTTAAAAACAAAGGTACTAAATTAAAGTTAGTTAATATTCACCTTCCAATATTTCATTTTTCTCCAAAACACCGTTTGTTTTAAAATCACATTGAAATCAATTTGAAACATAAAAAGTAATTCAATTACACTAAAAAAAGTTCTAACAACTAGTACTCAAGCTTAATTTCATCAGTGATTTTTGTTTAGTTTTGTTCCCAGTGCAAAACCAGTTACAAGAAATGTAAGGTGGTTTATTTTAAAGGGCACATGGTCTTACTCAAACATGTTTTTCCTATAATGCAAAAGTCATTGCATATACACACATATGCTTAGTATTATTAAGAGTGTATTTCAGTGCTTATCCATGAGTAATTTCTTACAGCAAGCCCAGTTAGAAACACAAGTCATAGTATATCACTTTCTGAGTTTATATCGCAATAAATTCTAGGTATTCAAGTGCAAAACCTTCTGTTTTGTTATAGTGTCCTAAAGATATCTGCAGTCAGAATTTTCCAGTAGTTGCTTCCACATGGTTTCCATAACCCTTACCATCTTCATAATCAATATCAAATAACAGTCTGGCAACACATTGCCGATACAACCAAGTACCATGTGCATGGCTGTCCTGTTGTAAAGAGCATTTTGACAAAGAAGAGCCAAGGAAAATTTATCTTCATGTGTTGTTCCGAGCAAACATACGGTCCCCTCTTAGCGTGAGGTGTTGGAGCTGATACTGAAGCACTTCCGTGTCAGCTGATTCCTTGGTGTTCATTCTGTCTAGATTGAGGTAGTCTAGGGATTTAGAGTGAGCCCTTTTACCCTTGAAAAGGCAAAGAGGCAGAGGACCATGAAAAGCCTTGTAAGGTTCATAAGGTAGTGGCTTGGTGCATTTATCCCCTGAGCTGGGCATCCGTCGCCTTCTCCGGCCATTGATCGCTGGAATTTCATAAGGCTGGTAATATCTGCTTCTGGCTTTACACACCCGGGAGGAACGGGAAAGTCCTGAATCAAGCTGTTTGGAGCGCAAGGTAGGCACTACTGCTTCTACTTTACTCTCCTCACTTACAGTGCACTTCTGGGCTAATTTCAGCAGCTCCTCCCCAGTAGTGAAGCCAACCAAGTAGTTAGAATCCATGTGGAGGATCTGATAGCCTGAAACAGTCTGGCGCATTGGTGAACATGGGGTGCTGGAGCAACGAGGCTTCTCAGAGTCGGCCTTGCCTGTGGCACTCACCTCAGCAATGGGCAATGGGAGAGCAGCTAGGATAGACCTGGACTCTCCGTTAATGTCAACTTCCATTTTAAATATGAATCCACTAGCCTGGAAATATAAAAACAATGTGATTAGGGGGATGACATAGACAAAAGAGACAGACAGAACTATTTCTTTGGGGTTGCCATTTCTAAAACGACTCCAAGCTCCTACACCTTCAGACCATGGGTGAGAAACCTGCAGCCTTTGGCCTAATTTCATGCAGATGGGGAGAGCCCAGACAGAAAAAAAGAGGACAGGAGGGGCGGGGAAGCCAAAACAGACAGAGCAATGGAACAAGGGGCAAGCCCTCTGCAAGCAAGCAATTTAGACCTCTGGTAAGGAGAATGGAAACCAAGTGGTATGAGGGCGGGAGAAGAAAGCCAAATGAGTAGGGTTGTGAAAGGAAGGGTTGAGGCAAGAGCGATCGACCCCCCCCCCCGCATCAGGGAGGAAGGAGAAAGTGAGAAGGGGGGTAGCCAAGCGAGAAGAGGGGTGGCCTATCCGCTCTTTTACTTCAGAACTGCTCACTGCCAGCATACAGCCCCCAACAGAAAACAAAAGGGTTCCCCACCTCTGGTTTAGACTTTCATGGGCAGAAGCTTCCATAGCCAGAGTAAGGCAGCTTGTTGTAATAAATGGAATTCAAGTCCCATGTTTGTCATGTTCTGGCTCTACAGCTTTGCACAAGTTCAGTTCCCAGATCTGTACTGATAAAATGGAAACAATTGTGTCCTGTCTCTATAGTAACAACTGTGAATGCAAACACAACAACCACTGTAGAGCCCTGTTGATATGGAAGTGTCATATACACATTAAATAATAGTAGAGTGAACATCACCACCTGGATCTTGCCTGGTATCGCAGCCATGCAACATATCAGAGAGAGGCATTCTGATTAAGCCAGCCTTGAATGTCTGAAAGATGTGGAACCAGAAACTGGATGAAAAACTGCAACTCTTTAGGTTTTCACATCCTCCAAAACATAAGAAATGCATCTGCCTAATTCTCAGTTTTCCTTGAAGACAGGCTAGCTAAATATACCAGCAGCCACTTTTTCAGAAGGCATCCTGAACTTCCTTCTCTGTAGACTTCAGTGAAAACAGCTTCCTCTGAAGCTGGTCTGACTTTGTACATCTCCGATTCAACGTTCGCTGAAACAACTGGTAGATTCCAAGGGCACAGCTAAGGAAGTATTCTAATTATGATTGTGTACATTTCTCATTACTTTCAGTGAGGCTGCTTATTTCTGTGGAAAGTCCACCTTTCAAGGGACTACAATGTTTGGCTTACAATGAGGACAAAGTCAGTGTGTCCTCACACAAATCTTCTAAAAGTAGATTAAGTAAGGGTATCTATATGCAGAACATATCCTGTGAAAGCAGGATTGGACCAAGATGAAGGAGGTGTGAAAACTGGAGGGAGAAATATCAATAACTTAAGATATGCAGATGATACCATACTACTAGCAGAAACCAGTAATGATTTGAAACGAATGCTGATAAAAATTAAAAAGGAAAGCACAAAAGCAGGACTACAGCTGATGTAGTCAGCTGCACAAAAGCAGGACTACAGACTAAAGTAATAACAACAGAAGATTTACGTAACTTTAAAGTTGACAATGAGGACATTGAACTTGTCAAGGATTATCAATACCTCAGCACAGTCATTAACCAAAATGGAGACACAGTCAAGAAATCAGAAGAAGGGTAGGACTGGGGAGGGCCACTATGAGAGCACTAGAAAAGGTCCTTAAATCCAAAGATGTATCACTGAATACTAAAGTCAGGATCATTCAGACCATGGTATTCCCAATCTCTATGTATGGCTGTGAAAGTTGGACAGTGAAAAAAGCGGATAAGAGAAAAATCAACTTCTTTGAAATGTGGTGTTGGAGGAGAGCTTTGCGCATACCATGGACTGCGAAAAAGACAAATAATTGGGTGTTAGAACAAATTAAACCAGAACTATCACTAGAAGCTAAAATGATGAAACTGAGGTTATCATACTATGGACACATAATGAGAAGATATGATTCATTAGAAAAGATAATAATGTTGGGAAAAACAGAAGGGAGTAGAAAAAGAGGAAGACCAAACAAGAGATGGATTGATTCCATAAAGGAAGCTACAGGCCTGAACTTACAAGATCTGAACACGGTGGTTCATGAGAGATGCTTTTGGAGGTCACAGATTCATAGGGTCACCATGAGTTGTAATCGACTTGAAGGCACATAACAACAACTAATGGTGAGCCATAATCTGAGCTCACTGTGAAATGCTAACAGGCAACTGCCTGACACCAAGAGAATCGGCAACCTTGCGTGCATCTATCTGCTACCTGACATGCCCAAAGCATCAGGTGAATTGGAAGATGTCTTTGAAAGCTATTTACACTGCATCTACTGTATGGACCTGAAACCAAACTACAAACAATGACAGAGTCTTCTGAACATTTTTCATTCATTTAAAAGCTTGTTTTATACACGCATGATACGACAACTATCTATATTTATGACCTCTCTCAATGCTACCCATAGTTACTTGGAAACATGTTCTATGTACATCGATACAACTTATTTACACTTTAGATAAATGTATTTGGATCTATGATCTATGATTCCAAAAAATGAATGTAAAACATCAGTTGATACCACTGAAACCCATCACTTTTCATATTATTAAATATAATTAAATATTTAGAATTTCACACTTCCAACAAAAAAACTTTTAGTTATTTGACCTTTAAAAAAAGAGAGACATCATATCTAGATGAATGTTCATAAAAATGCTTATAATATATACAGTGTATTGTCAAAACTGAAAGGGGGGAACCTTGCAAGAGTCTCAGAGTGGAAACCTTATAGTAATAATGTAATTGAACAGATCTGTTCAGTGGCAGCTCTCTACTTATGGAATGCTCTCCCCAGAGAAGCATGCCTGGTGTCATCATTGTCTGTCTTTAAGCATCAGGCAAAAATGTTTTATACACGCAGACTTTTGGCCCTTAATTTGGAGGGTAATTAGTTACGTCCATGGCCTCTTTTCTGTGCTCTTATACTGGGTGGTGGTGGTAATATTCGTTGTTTATATGGATGCACGTTTTAGGTTTTTGTTTTATTGCTGTTCTTCTGTTTGGTTTTAATGGTTCTTGTTATTTCTGTTCTTACTTTAATAATGGGCCTGGGAACACAGTACATACGCATAGCAAGCTGAAACTAAATCCTTTTCCAGATTCTGCACTGTCTCCTTATTACCTTCTAGAAATACTGAAGTTTGGGTCCTACATACTAAAAAGATCTCCTTCTCCTCCCTTGTACTCTACTGCAATCTG
Source organism: Rhineura floridana (assembly GCF_030035675.1). Lineage (NCBI taxonomy): Eukaryota > Metazoa > Chordata > Lepidosauria > Squamata > Rhineuridae > Rhineura > Rhineura floridana. The sequence goes on along the minus strand of NC_084480.1, from coordinate 67,474,805 downwards.
AGATTTCATCTGAGAATTGTCCACTGATTATAACCATCAAGGCATCATGTCAGGGGAACAAGGGCATAACTATGCTACTCTCTAGGGCCTTGGCCTGTTTTGGAAGTATTTTGTGTCTGAGCTGTTTCACAGTAAGCAGATTCTAGTGGCAAGAGGAAAACGCAGAATGTTGTTTTCTACCACAATTACACGAGAGTAACCTTACTGACTTACTACACAAAAAGCATTCATGAACATTGAACCCTAGGGAAAAATTAGGATAGAAACACAGTTTCCAGATTTTTAACTCTGATTCTTGAAGGAACAAAGATTCAAGCTGCAATCCTATATGCACATTTACCAAGGACTAAGCTCCACTGAACACAGCGGGACTGACGTCTGAGTAAACATGCAAAGGATTGTGCTGCATTTCATGTAAATCAGAGTAGCCCTCCAAATGTTGCTGGATTCCAACTCCCATGAGCCCCAGCCAGGAATGATGGGAGCTAGGAGTTGAACAACATCTGGAAGGACACAGGTTCACCACCTTGATGTAAACTAAAATAATAGTAAACTGCACAGAACATAACTTTAGTTTGCAGCCTAGCTTTCTCCACACCCACAACACAGAACTTACACAGTACTTACACAAATTTTGAATCAATACTTCATGAAGGATTTTAAAAAGCTAGGATCTTTGAAATGCTTCATATGAAGTTGTCCCAGTGAAGCTAATTATACAGGTATAGCGGTAACAAAATTTGAAACAATGTATAAACAGAAAGTAAGAACTCAATACAAGGCAGCAACTCTGGAAACTAAGTATTAGACAGGCAAGAAACAACAGCTAAATGCATTCCAAAGTAATTCTCTTAAAAACCACACATGTATAATATTAGAATAGTAGCAGTACATCTATCCAGTCTGTGGATCGCTATCATCATGTCAATGTTACACTTGCATGGGCCAGGACACATGGAGAGTGCATTTACATATGACAGGAAACTTGTAGAACGCTTGCACATTCCACTAAACTCTTTCATGGAAGCCTGTTTGGCTCTTTCTCTGCCTTCAGTCCACCATCTTGTTATTTTTATTTAGACAGGACTTTAATCTACCCACTGAGAAAGTTCTAATGCTAATTGTTCTGCTTAGTGATTGTTATCTGCTGCCACTGTCTCCCTTTTGCTTTAAGATACTACATATTTTGCTTCTTAGCTGGATGTCAGCAGCAGCCTTGAGCACTAACAGTGGAAAGCTGGGATATGGATTTTCTAATAAAACAGACACGTAAACAAAACTGGGTCTTAGGGCAGCTGGCCTAGGAAAAACAGACCTCTTAGGCCAATATACAATATAGATGTTGGTAAGAGAGAAGCACCAGAGATTTTTTTTTCCCCCTGGGTTTGCTATGTAATATATACACAGAACAGTTACTTTTCTTATACAGGTGATAATTAAGACGGGTTCATTGTGAAAATGAAATCACTTTGACCAGTCTCAGTCCCTAGTCACCACTCTCCCTAGCAATAGATGTTTCCTAATCATGTTTGCAGTGTGAAGATACATTCAAAGCCAATGACTGAAAGCTTTTTATATAATACATGCATATTCACGTATTTTGTGGGATTTACCACTCAGAACCACTTTCCTTTGTCTGGTTAGACGGTTCTGCATGAATCTGTGAGCACAGAACGTATTATCTCTCCCACTGCATACAAACTTCGTATATAACAAAAGACTATGAACACCTTTTTCAAACAAGACTCACAGGATAACAACTCTGGACTTTCCCCTTTAACTGTGATGTTTTTTCACAACTGGAGCTTGTATTACTTCTTTGACAAAATGCATGCTTAACCACATGCTTAACCACTGTAATCACAAACAGTCCTCTTGAATCATTTAGTACACATGAATACAAACGCATGAAGGGCCTCCAAGAATGCACCAGCTAACCCCACCCCTTAGATGCAGACACCCATAATCAGTGTCAGTCTGAAGGGGGCTCTATGTGCATACCAATGTAAATGTGTAGGGCTCCCTCCACTGAGATGAGAACACTAACCCAGTGTTTTCATCCACATAGTGGATTCACATGGGGGTGCCAGAAATGGGCAGCGCTGGGAGGGGGGTACCAGTGGTAGGGTTTTTTCCATAGTGGCACCCTGATTATAGAACTCCCTCCCTAGTGAATCTGAAAACTTTTTTAAAAAAACACCCAGGCATTTGGTACCTGACATTTCTAGCAGCCTTGGAGATTGCTGATTTGTTTGTGTTTTAGTTTTTGTATTGTTTAATGTAATGTTGTATGGCTGCCCTGGGCTCCTTCTGGAGGAAGGGCAGGATTAAAATCCAATAAATAAAATAAATATGCAATAAAGGATTTCTACCAGTGTACACATGTATGCACATTGGTTCCCATCCAAACTGACAGCAGTGTTAGTGTCTAGCAGGAAGGGCTAAACAATGTGTACTCAGAAGTTCCTTCACACATTAGCCACCAAAACAGGACTGATGTGACTTGCAAATCTAATATTCTCTATGCACTGGTATAACTTTTGCTATACAAATACTTCGTAAATGTGCACTAATGTAATGCAAATGAGATAGCAAACAGGGAACAATCCACTACACTCTGTATAAACTTGTTAAACATAATGCTGGGAGCAAGCTTTGGATTTTGCTCACACTGCAAGGGGGTCTAAAGAGAGCTCAGTATTTTTGCATCCAAGTGAGCTACGATGTAGGTATACATTACTGGTGAAGCTTTAGAACTGAGGGTCCTGGAATGGGAAAACAGGCATAAATATGGATATCAAAAGGTGGCAGCAGAGAGAGTGCATTCATGCAGAATGCTGCCATGGCTGAACATATCTAGTAGTTGTAGAATTTTTGTACTTGGGTGCCTCCTATGCTTTATCACTGCTGTTGAATGAAGGTATTAACTTTGATTGCTAACTTTCTTTGCAGCCACTCTGACTAGAGTCTCTCTGCTGCCATAGCTCCTCATAACCCAGATCTTATCCAGAAGAAGTCACAAGAGACTCTGAAGAACGGGAACACAGTAGAAATGGTATGCAACAGTGAAGAACAGACTCCATGAGAACAGGGTCAAAAAGATTCCAGTCTGTCACACAGAGGAATCAGTGGCTGCCAAGAGCTCTCCATAGTGCTACTTCCTTTTATGGACAATGAGTCAAGGCAGCAGTACCAAGGAGAGTCCTTGAAGCATACTCAGAGACAGAAGAGTGGGGAAAGACAGAGGGAGGGCTGGAGACAGCACACAAACTACGCTTCAGCACTATTCCTTGGCACGGCTTTAGTACTAGCTCACTGATGACAGCGATACATTTGGATAGATGAAGAGGCATGGGCTGCACAGCAGAAGGCAACTAGCAGGACTCCAGATTTCTATTTGCTGAAATTAAACATGCAGAAAAACAGACAGTAGTTGGCACTTGCTTCATTTTAATGTTTTGGCATTTCTTTCCTCAAGTCCTTGTGAAATAAGGAGAATGTTGTGCAGCTGAGTCATTTGACCACCTGCAAAGGCATATTATATATAAAGAATGAGAATATTTCAGTTTTTTGCACTGGAGAAATGGTACCATAAACTCACCCTATACAAAGCAAAATGCAGTGCATGGTTAAACACCCTTAAGTCTCGTTGAAATAAGCAAGCACCCAGATTTAACTACATAGTGGATTACATCTATATGTTTAGACATAACTTTGTGTTGCATAAATTGTACAACACTGTACAAAGTTACGTGCATCTCACAATACATATGCAATTCCAAAATACTGCATTAACTCTGTGAAATACCAATAAATGTCAGCCTCATGTGTAAGAGGATACACAGTACTACATGGCTTTGGGACATATGGCATACCCACAGTATGTGGAGATTATTATTATTATTATTATTATACAGAAGCTAGAGAAAATAGCACATGCTCTAAAGCCAAGGGCATGTGTTGCAAGATGTACATTTATGCACTGCACACAAGAGTGTGCCGCCCTGGGCTCCTGCTGGGAGGAAGGGCAGGATATAAATCAAATAATAAATAAATAAATAAAAATTAAGAGTGTACACACTGTGCATAAAAACGTATGTACACAAAATTCATGCTCACCTTGTAGACACACACTTAACACAAATGCATATAATCTACACAGACACATCTCTACACATGGGCACTTGGAATATAATTTTGCCCATGTATCTTTTTCAAACAGGCACTTGGAAAGCACGCATGCACACAGACACAAGCACACATAACATCGATGCAAATGTTCATGTCTACTTTATAGACACGCATAAACACAATTAGAAACACTATATCTAGCACCGAGGTATTTTCTCTTCAAACTTGGGATATGAGCTACATCACACTGAAGGCATCAACAAGAATCCCGTCGAGCGTGTAACGAATGGCGACTGGGGACAACGTACAGAATGTTTACAAGCGCACGCGCACAGAGAGCGGGCGAGAGAAACGACGCGCCGCACCTCAGTCAGCGGGTGCGCGCATCCTCTTGTGCCATCTCTTCGCCTTACTGGTATTCCTGGTTCGCTTGTTCTCTGGCTTCCTGGTACCTACTCTAACCGCGTCTCTGAATGCGTCTCTTTAAGCTGGCAGGGCGCGGCGCGGCGCGGCGCATCCACTGCCACGGCCGCCACTGGCCTTCCCTGAACCCATCCCACAATTGGCAGTTGCCGCAGCAGCAGCTGGTGCAGCACCCCTCGCTTTCCTACCTGCGTTCCAGGATGCCGGGGCCTGCGGGCCGCGTTCCGGCCGCCGGCGACGCTGGGATGGCGAGAGCAAGAGGAAAGGCTGACAGCCCAGCCCCGCCCTCTTATTCCACGGACCTGGGGCGGGCGAAGCTAAGGAGCCGCTCCTCCTGCCTCCACTCCGCCTGTCTCTGTTGCTGTCCCGCCCACCGCCGTTGCCGCTGCCGCGCCTTGTCCTTTCGAAGGAAGGAAGGACAGGAGGGAGGCGGGCGAGCAGGTGGCGCAGGAGCTGCGAGTCACTTAACCTTTTCAGGCTTGGGGTGGCACTAAGTGGAGCCGCTCGGCCCGCGCCCTCTTTACGGCGGCAGTTTCAGGGTTTCTTCCCTCCCGTCTGCAGCCTGGTGTTGAGCTCTACCTGAGGGAACATGTGAAGTCATAAAGAAAAGAAGACTAAGCGATTTACAAGCGCAATTTTAGGCCGCTTTACTCGGAAGAAACACCCACTGCCAGGGCCGCATTATGACTTTCGTGGACCGTAGGCACTTTTGCCTTTGTGGGCCCCTTCCTCCATAATAATATCAATATTAAAAATTATTTTTGATATAACTTTAAGTACGTCAACATTTTATTTTTTTCTGTTTTAGGCAAAATGTAATAGATTTTCATGGGCCTTAAATTTTTTATTTTTTTCTGATGTGAGAAAAAAATTAAAACATTTTCTTCGACCCTAAAAGTTCATTTTTTCCTTCTGATTTTAAAAGAAATTAAAACATTTTCGTGGCCCCCTAAAAGTATCATGGGCCCTAGGCACTGTACATACTGTGCCTAATGGATAAGTCGGCCCTGCCCACTGCCTTCAAGAGGGCTCACTTATTGTGGCATAACTTTACTGGTTTTTGTGGACAAAAAAAAAAGTCAGGGAGCCACAAAGACTCCTTTGCTTTTTGTCGCGGCAGACAGATAAGCAGTGGTGTTGCTAACTACTTACTGGATTGGTGGGGGGGGACAAACACAGTTTGCATATGCTGATGTGTAAGTAGGGATACCTCCGGCAAATTAAGGTAGCGGGTGTAGGGGTGTTGTCCAGGGTCTCGGGGGTCTTAGATCCTTTTGGGGGAGCAGGGTCCCAACAGGGTCCCTATGCCTCCAGTGGTCACGAGCCAATCAGCATGAAGGGGAATATGTTAGCCACTGAGAAGAATCTTCAAACTTGCTTTCTTGTACTTTCCTGCTTGATTGGAGTCAGTTGGAGTGAAAGGAGGAGAAGACTCTTTACAATAGCTCACAGACTTCCCTTTCATCCTGATTGGCTGCTATGGACACATGGGGGTAAGGTGTTAACAAGGTTCTCATTCCCAACCCAGCAGCAAAAAAAAGGGGGGGTGGCTGTGACCATCATGAAGGGACCCTGCACTTCTGATTTGCCACTACATTACTGAGCGGGTGGCTGGGGCCACACCACCATTTCACATTGTAATAGACCCAGATACTAGTTAGATGAAGAAAAAATTAAAGATTTTAAAGGGGGGGCAACAACATAGGAAGCTGCCTTATACTGATGCAGACCATTGGTCCATCTAGCTTAGTATCGTCTACACTGACTGACAGTGCTCTCCAGAGTTTCAGACAGGGGACTTTCACATCTCTGGAGATGCTGGGTCTTGAATCGGGGACACACAAAGTGGGTGCTCTACTGCAAAGCTATGGCTCTTCCCCAAGGAATATCAGTGTTGATACAGCTCCTCAGAACGTTGTGATCACAAAATAAAAGGTCATTCTGCCTCAAACATCTGCAATTAAGGGAAGGGCTTTCAGAAGAGATACACAGTTCATTTATTTTACTATAGTTGCATTCCACCTTTCGTCCAAGAAGCTCAAGCCAGTGGAAATAGTTCTCTCAACTTTATTCTAACATCAGCTCGGGAAGGGGGACTAGGCTGATGCAATGTCTTGCCCAAAATCAACCAGTGAGGACCCTGGATAAGTAGAGGTTGTTGCCCCTGTCCTACTCCAGCATGCATCAAGATACTAGCCCTCCCACTGAAGACTGTTCACCTTTGACCAGATTTCTCACTATTTCTCCACTTCTACTTTTTCAAGGGGCTCAAATGTCTTTGACACTCAGTTTCCCACACTCATCTGAAACATATAGAAGCAGTAATAACAGCAGCTCCCTCCCAACTCCCTCAAGATTTTATGAGCCACACCAAGTTGAAAATGGAAATGGACTGCCTTCAAGTGGATCCCGACTTATGGTGACCATACGAATAGGGTTTTCATGGTAAGCGGTATTCAGAGGTGGTTTACCATTGCCTTTCTCTGAGGCTGAGAGGCAGTGACTGGCCCAAGGTCACCCAGTGTGCTTCATGGCTGTGCAGGGATTCGAACCCTGGTCTCTCAGGTTGTAGTCCAACACTCTAACCACTACCCACACTGGTTTACAAATCTGCATATTTGGGGGGGTTGTAAATTATTGTTGCAGCCTAAAGACAAGAAACAGTGGATCTACCAAAATGAAGCAAGTGATAATTTTAAAATTTAAACTTTATTTCTTTTTTTTAAAAAAAAATGAAAAATATTGTCATGTCTAATCAATGCACCCTAATAATCACTTAGCATTCTATGTGGATACAGCCTACCTTTATTCCTACCATTGCCCTTTTAAAGTTACTACTTATGAATGGTCATTGCCTCTTTAAGAATTATGTGTTCAGGTACTTTGTGTATTAGCATGGTAAGTCCAATTTATTCCTTAGCCTTGGCCTGATTTGAAGAAAAATAGGTCATGCTAAACTAAGAAAAAGGATTAATGTTTTAGGAAACTGTTGCCATTCACACTATCATCATGCCTATTGTAAATCTTGGCAATGAACAAGTATTGCACAGTTAAAAATATCATTTTTTATTGCTGGGGCAGAAGACTGAAAACAGACAATTATTAACCCTATAGAACTCTGTAGAAATTATTATAGGAATTAGAAACATTTGCAATGCTATAATTAACCACCATGTATATCTATAGAAGTCTTAGCACATTCTATTTTATTTTTGTTATGGAACTGATAGCTGATAACAGTTTCTTGAGAAGAAATTGTTGCTACAGCAAAAGCAACAAAGAATCTTGCGGCAGCATAAAGACTTAACAAATGCATTATGGCATAAGTTTTCATGGACCAGGGTCCGTGATCACATAGAGAGCACTACTTATGTACAAGCAAACATGAATAAAATCCCCATCCCTGCTTTTAAACATTAAGTATTCAGGTGAATGCTTGAATGTGGCTAGTATTAGGACTTGTAACAGTGACAAGATATGGGGATAAAGTTGGCGTAACCCTAACCACATCTGTTAAGACTTGTTGCATGGACACTCGCAACTTAAGCATTTGTATTCACTAATCGGCAAATAAGACCTTGTGGTTTAAGAACATGTCTATAGCCAACAGATATTTCTATCAAATTTTAAAAAGCAGGGAAATTAGGCAGCTATAGTGAATGCACCAGGGGAGCAGGAGACATCACCTCCTCTTTGAGATATTGTACTGCCCTACAAATTTGTCAAAATGCAAACACCATTTGGGTTGGTCTTTCACAGTCCAATCCACTTCCTGTGTAGCTTGGAAGAATTTGGTAATGTGCCTCTGAGCATATGGTGAGTGGTGGCAAAATCTGCCATCTCCAAAGATGGAGAATTACATGTTTGTATTTTCTTGATGTTCTTCTTGCTTTGCTTTTTTCCTGTATTACTACTGTTTCTACAGGGAATCTAACCTAGAAAATTATATTTCTCTCAGCTTTCATCCTAGAAATCTGTGTCAAATTTATTTGTATTAATTTCAAAGTCTTTTTATTGGTCAATGTCATATGATGGTGAAGACAGCCTTGTGTGTTTCAAACTGGAGTTTATGCTCTATTTCCATTTGGGTGCATTAACAGTTAAATCTGAAACTGCAATTTGATGTAAAATCAGATGGATTACAATACCTTGCTACTTAAGCAATGACTCTAGCTGTTGGAAAAAACAAACTTGGCCTGCCCAAGATGCATGTGTTCAGCCTGCTATGCTTAAACCATTTCACTTAGGGAAAGGTGGGCATGGTCAATTAAAAATATAGAGCACACCTAGAAATTTCCTGCAATATATTTCACCTTCCACTGTTTTATCTTGTGCAAACTGAGACACTCCTCATGTCAACAGGAGACTATTCTGCAGAATAGGCAGTGCCATTATTCCACAATTCATATTTTGAGTTTTTTAAGTGTAAATTTTGCAGTGTTGCTGTACTTCACATATTCACAGAATCAGAAGCAAAATAATGTGATTTACTATAGGAACGTTCATTAAATTGCAAAGTAAATTAAACATATTTAAAGTGACTATCTAAACTATATCAACTGTCTTTATATTGTTGCTTCCTCATTGCTAAAATAAGATCAGTACAGCACGTCTTGTTTCTGTTATTTGGGCTGATTGCAGGTGTTGCCACCACTCACTATATGCTCAGAGGCACATGTTACTAAATTCTTCCAAGCTACACAGGAAGTGGATTGGACTGTCAAAGATCAATCCGAATTGTGTTTGCATTTTGACAAATTTGTAGGGCACTACAATATCTCAGAGAGGAGCTCAGGTCTTCTGCTCCCCTGGTGCATTCACTATAGCTGCCCAATTCCCCTGCTTTTTAAAGTTTGATAGAAATATTTGTTGGCTATAGGTACGTTATTAAACCACAAGTTTTTTTGCCTATTAGTGAACTTCTCTGCTTTTTAATCTGGGAAGTAAGAAATGGGATCCTGTGGAAGTTTGCTGAGAATGGATTCATCATTTGCATGCTTATTAAGTTCAGTGGGATTTACTCCTGTGAAATCAAGATAAGTGAACCTGACCATGGGGTGGAGGAGGAGAACAGGGAGGGAGGGGCTGAAGTAGGCAAGGGAGGAGGAAGAGGGGAGGGGAGGAAGAAGGGGGGAGAAAGGGAGAGGGGAAGGAGGAGAGGGAAAGGCAAGGCGAGAAGGAGGAGGAAAAAGGCAGGTCTGATCATTTGCATGCTTATTGAGTTCAATGGGATTTATCCCAGTGCAATCATGCATGGAACAGGTAAAACTGACCATGGAGGAGGAGGGGGAGGGGATGAGAGGGATGGAGGAAGGGAGGGGGAAGGAGAGAGGAGGGAATGGAAAGGGGGGAGGGGAGGGCAGGTTTGATCATTTGCATGCTTTTTGAGTTCAATGGGATTTACTCCTATGGGATTTACTCCTATACAATCTTGCTTAGGATAGGTGAAACTAACCTGGAGGAGGGGTGGAGAAGGGGAAGGGGGAGCGAAGGGGGGAAGGGTATGGGTAGGGAGAAAGGTGGAGGGGAGAGGGAGGGGAGGAGATTGGGTGGGCAGGCACTGGGCAGAGGGAAAGCCCCTTTCCTTTCCAACAGAAAAACATAGTGAACAGTATCGGTATTTTTCAGGATTTTCCCCACCTTTTTATTCTACAGCAGGCACATGTAGTCTCCCACCCAAATTTAAACCAGTGAAGGGTGCTCAGAGTTGCTAGGAGATGCCCTGTTCCACTCACAGAACTTCAATCAGAGCGGCTGACTGTTAAACCACTCTGGCCACTGGAGCTCTGTCAATGGAATAGGAGTCTCCTCTCAGCACCCTTCACAAAGTACACTTCCCAGGATTCTTTGAGGGAAGCCATGACTGTCTAAAATGAAATAAATGTCTGGCATGAGTGTGGCCACCTGTTTAGCCAAGCAAAACAGCTGTGAGTCTGGTTTTTTGAAAACCCTAAATGCAACAATACAGCGATGTAGGAACAAAGAGAACTATTACAATAGTTACTGTATAGAAATAGAAGAGGACAACAAAAGGGTAGAACAAGAGCCCTGTTCCAAAAGATTAGAGAAATGAAAGGGAGATTTAAACCAAGAGTAGGGATGCTGAATAATCAACAGGGGAACACACTGACTGAACGAGATGAAATAAAAGGAAGATGGAAGCAATACACTGAAGAACTCTATAAAAGAGATGCCAGGATGACAGATTCATTCACAGAGGAACCATATGATGAAGAACCAGAAATTTTAGAATTTGAGGTGAAAGCTGCTCTTAAAGTACTTGGAAGAAACAAATCACCAAGAATCACCAGATGGAATACCAACAGAGTTGCTACAAGCTACTGAGACTGAATCTGTCCAAATTTTGACAAAACTCTGTCAAGAAATATGGAAAACTAAACAATGGCCCACAGACTGGAAGTGTTCCATATACATCCCAATTCCAAAGAAAGGGGATCCCAGGGAATGCAGTAATTATCAAACTGTTACCTAAATATCCCATGCAAGTAAAGTAATGCTCAAGATTCTACAACAAAGGCTCTTACCATATATGGAGCGAGAAATGCCAGACGTCCAAGCTGGATTTAGAAATGGAAGAGGCACCAGAGATCATATCGCAAACATACGTTGGATAATGGAACGGAGCAAGGAATTTCAGAAGAAAACCACCCTGTGCTTTATAGATTACAGCAAAGCCTTTGACTGTGTAGATCATGAAAAACTGTGGAATGCTTTAAAAGATATGGGGGTGCCACAGCATCTGATTGTCCTGATGCGCAACCTATACTCTGGACAAGAGGCTACTGTTAGGACAGAATATGGAGAAACTGATTGGTTCCCCATCGGAAAGGGTGTGAGACAGGGGTGTATTTTATCTCCCTATTTATTTAATCTATACGCAGAACATATCATACAGAAAACAGGATTGGACCAAGATGAAGGAGGTGTGAAGATAGGAGGGAGAAATATAAATAATTTAAGATGTGCAGACGCTACCATACTGCTAGCAGAAACCAGTAATGATTTGAAACGAATGCTGATGAAAGTTAAAGAGGAAAGCACAAAAGCAGGACTACAGCTGAATCTCAAAAAGATTAAAGTAATGACAACAGACGATTTATGTAACTTTAAAGTTGACAATGAGGACATTGAACTTGTGAAGGATTATCAATACCTTGGCACAGTCATTAACCAAAATGGAGACAATAGTCAAGAAATCAGAAGAAGGCTAGGACTGGGGAGGGCAGCTGTGAGAGAACTAGAAAAAGTCCTCAGATGCAAAGATGTATTACTGAACACTAAAGTTAGGATCGTTCAGACCATGGTATTTCCGATATCTATGTATGGATGTGAAAGTTGGACAGTGAAAAACGCGGATAAGAGAAAAATGAATTCATTTGAAATGTGGTGTTGGAGGAGAGCTTTGCGCATACCATGGACTGCGAAAAAGACAAATAATTGGGTGTTAGAACAAATTAAACCAGCACTGTCACTAGAAGCTAAAATGATGAAACTGAGGTTATCATACTTGGGAAACATAATGAGAAGACAGGATTTACTAGAAAATACCATAATGCTGGGAAAAACAGAAGGGAGTAGAAAAAGAGGAAGGCCAAACAAGAGATGGATTGATTCCATAAAGGAAGCCACAGACCTGAACTTACAAGATCTGAACACGGTGGTTCATGACAGATGCTCTTGGAGGTCACTGATTCATAGGGTCACCATAAGTCGTGGTCGATTTGGAGGCACATAACAACAACAATGAGGGTTCTTACTGAGCATGCCCAATGTTATAACAGACTTCAATGTTCTTAAATTAATTAAAAATCAGCCAGGTATTTTTTTAAATTTTGACCTTCATCTTCTGCAGTTTAAGAGTATGGGGGCAAGGTCAGTAATAGGATTACAGGTACTCTGTGAACATGGCTGATTTTTAATTAGTTTCAACAAATTTTGAGAACATTGATAGAAAAAAAATCCAACCAGGATCTGGATTTCCCCCCCTCTCGTTTTACACTTTCAATTCTCTCTGAGTGTTTTATGTTCTCGCCATGAAAACTTAGAGGGTTGTTAAGCCAGTATTTCTGAGTTCAGGACTATAAGTATTGTAAGTTTTTGTTTTGAAATGAGCTTATGGGAAGCAGCAGAATGGCATGGGGGATATTTTCAATTTAATATTGTGGAATGCAAAAAATTCATGCTGGCTATACTACACAGCCACTCTTGTGGCTGTATAAGAAGGTATTTCTTAGAGTACAATACCTGCCTGTCCACTGAAGTGAACAATCAGATCTACAAAGTCAGGCTGATACTGAGAAATAAACTACTACAAGGCAGATCTAGAAGAGAACACAACAGACCATCACATCACCACTTCTTGTTGCCTAAATAGGTCCCAAGTAAAAACACTCAAATGTATCATTGGTGATTGGTGTCCATCCTGGACAATGTTGCTTCTCTTCCATGGACTCTGGGTAGTAAGCCTATCCCTTTCTTTTTGAAAGCCCCCCCAATCTAAAACAGCTCTTCATCAGCACTAATGGCCACATAACAGAAACATGAAGACCTGGATCAGACCCTGCAACAAATCACAAAATCCCCATAATTCTGTTCCCATACCTACTCAGATATACTGTAAATCCACTGTCTCTAACAGTTTTATGGCAGACAGAAATTTAATATGCTAGGGGACACTGCACCAGTTTAATGTCTGCCTGTCATACATCTTTAAAAAAACACTGGGTTTAATTATGCAGTTGGTCAGGATAACCGGTTTTGCTATTAACAATCAAACAGTAATTTACTTTTTTCCCTGTTAACAATGTAGCATCATACTGGATTAGCAGACAAAGCTATATTTAGACATTTCTATGTCCTATGCAGGGTTAAGAGTCTCCCCCCCTTTTTTTTTTTAGTCTTGGTGTTCTGCCTGCTTGGAATGAATTGTGCCTCCCTGGGCTCCTGCTGAGAGGAAGGGTGTGATATAATAATAATAATAATAATAATAATAATAATAGTGGGTATTGAGTGAGTTGAGGCTATAGAGACTCACAATGTGATAGAGTTTTACATAATAAATATTTATATGTATATTCATAGCTGGTGGTACAGAGATTACTCACCATGGAGGAGGTCACTTTTAGTGGGTCTCAGACTACTTCTCCTGTCTTTTTGTATAATAGATAACACAGCCCAAGTCTTTAATTGTCACTGTTTTTCCCCCTCCCTGGAAGAGATTAGATGTCTGGTAAGTGTCCAGTTGTATAGCAGGCAGAAATTTAAATGAACCTCATGTTTACCCTGGGAAGTCAACTATGTCCTGCTGGTCCTGATTGTGGAGATTCAGCTGTTAAAGCACAAGAATCCTGTTTTCTCCAATGCCAATCCTAAATCAAAGCCTAAGCTGCCATTCTGTACCCACTTACCTGGTACTAACTCCATTAAACACAAAGAGACTTACTTCTAAAGTAGGTATGTATATCATTGTCCTGTAAGTTAACTGTACCGTGAATTCTTAATGAGTGCCTAGGTATCAGCTGCTGCACAGCAGGAGACATGCCTCTTTAGAAAGGCTAGTTCAGAGGTTGGGTCCCCTTCCTGGGGATGTCAATGAAGGGCTTCACAGGCACCATGGTACTTGCAGGTTCTGGGCTGCTAAACCCTGTACTAGTGGATTATTACAGTCGGTGACATTTACATACGCATGGTTTTGATATGTGGATTCTATGGAATGGGAGAGGAGGATTTAAATCTTTGTTCAAGAATTACAGGTCTTCCAGGGGAAATCAGAGGAAACCAAAAGAATGGACAGCATTGTTTAGCCAAAACCTAAAAATGATAGTCAATTCATTGCACTTTAGTATAGAAACTAATAAAAACCAATGCATGCTTTAAAGAGAGATTGTCACAGGGAAAATAGGAAAACACACACTATTAATCAACATAGGGAGAATATTAGATAAGATGTAAAACATATCTAAACCAGTAGATTTCTATCTTCCTTACAACACATAATAGCAATAGCAACAATTATTGAAACTGTCTTGGAGAGAGAAACTTGTAGAAGACATGTTGGCAATACTCTCTGAACACCTTTGCCACTTGATTTTGAAATTTCCCCAAGAATAGTTTGAACCATTAGTTTAATTAGCAAACTGCATGTCCCTAAAATGTTTGCCATATACAAATGCAGCGGGATATAAATTTGGCATAGCCCATAAATGATTGTTTCAGTATGATGGTATGGTGGTAAATTAATGGCTGTAGCATGAAATGATTATAAATTAAAATATACATATTTCTCTGAGAAGCAATGAGAGTCTGTATCATGTCATTGACATTAGGAGCTACTCAGTGTGGAGAAAAAGGCCATATGCTATTTCATTTCAAGCAAGCAACTGGGTTAGAAATTCAAATGCTGCATTATTTTGATTAAACTGTACTAACAGAAATATAATGCATATTTTTAACCTATTAGACATCTGTATTTCAAATTAGTCAGAGAACTATTTAAAGCTATATCCAAGAAAAGGAAAAGAGAGATTTTTAAAAGTATGTATTAAAGCTTTAATTAAGATGGGAAGTTTCCCAAAACTAAAAAGACATGAAAAACATGAACATATTTTAGTGGGAGTGAAAGCAAGCAAGGAGTAAGAGATGAGTGGGGAAAGGCTTCTTCAAGCACTTTGGGTCACTAGATGTTTCAGCCTATGAAAGAAACAGCTCAAAAAGTCAGAGAAGGAAAGTACGGGGGGTCAAGTTAGAACCTCTCAACAAGAAGTGGTTCAAAATCCTGGGAAGTATAAATATGGCCCTTCCTGCCTCTGATTTGGAATCCTGTGCCTTGGGGTAAGAAACTCGCTCTGCTGGTCAGATGAGTTTCTTTTGTTAAGCTAATAGAGTGGCCAGGTTTGTTAATGGGTCTATCAGGCACCCAGCTAGAATCCTAAATAAATAAAATAAATAAATAAAATAAAATTGAGTTCAGTGGGATTTACTCCCGCGAAATCATGCTTAGGATAGGTAAAATTGAACATAGGGAGGGAGGCCTGGAGTGGGCAGGGGAGGAGGAAGAAGGAAGAGGGCTAGGGAGAACCTTTTGTCATTGAAACTGTTCAGGAGAGCCTCCCCTCCTCCTGACGGCTAGGAGCGGTTTGTGTTTTTAGTGTGTGTTGGGTTGTGTCAGAGAAAGGCTGGGAACTGGAGGCAGACAGAGAGACTGGCTGTCTGCACCATGGCTTTGGGATCCCCCCTGTAACTCTAATGGAAAAGCTGGATATTGGACTGCTGATGCCTTGAACCCCGCCATCCTAAGCTCAGGTTGGAATGTGTGTAAATAAATAAACCATATTTCATAAAGACACCCTGGCCTTCTTCCCAAGAAAACCGAGCCCAGGGCGAGTGCAGGGACCCCTGGAATTCTCACTGCTCAGAGATTGGGGTGGTGCGCAACAATAGAAATATCTGTTGGCTATAGGTATGTTCTTAAACAGCAAGGTTTTTTGCTTATTAGTGAATTTCTCTGCTTTTTAATCGGGAAGGTAAGAAATGGGATCCTGTGCAAGTTTGCTGAGAATGGATTATTTGCATCCTTATTGTGTTCAGTGGGATTTACTCCCCTGCAATCATGCTTAGGATAGGTGAAATGGACCACAGGAGATGGGGTGGGGAGGAGGGGGATGGGAGCAGACAGGAGGGGGAGGAGGAGAACAGGCTTGATCATTTGCATGTTCATTGATTGCAGGGAGGGAGTGCTCATCCTAAACCGGTGCCTGGAGACTGGAAGGGCTGGATGTGGGCTAACAAACTGAAACTTAATCCAGACAAGTACTGCTGGTCAAGGGAAAAACTGCACCAGGGATGGGGTTGCAACCTGTTCTGGATGGGATTGCACTCCCCTTGAAGGAGCAGGCCTGCAGTTTGGGAGTCCTCCTGGTCCTGCCCTGCTGCTTGAATATCAGGTGGTTGTGTTAGCCAGGAGTGATTTTGGCCAACTCAAACTGGTCTACCAGCTGTGTCTTTCCCTGGAGGTGGTTGACTTGGCCACAGTGACACATGCATTGGTGACATCGAGCCTTGATTACTGTAACACACTCTATGTGGGGCTGCCTTTGAAAACGGTTTGGAAATTGCAGTTGGTTCAAAATGCAGCAGCCAGAATGTTAACTGGAGCACGGCACAGGGAGCATATCACCCCTGTGCTTTATCAACTCCACTGGCTCCCAATTTGTTTCCGGGCCCAATTCAAAGTGCTGGTTCTGACCTTTAAAGCCCTAAACGGCCTTGGACCAATGTACCTGAGGGACCGCTTACGCTCATATGTACCTGCCCGGGATTTAAGATCATCTGCCTCTGGTCTCTTCTGTGTGCCTGGAGTGAAAGATGTTAGATTGACAGGCACGCGGGAGAGAGCTTTTTCAGCTGTGGCCCCCAAACTTTGGAATACTCTACCCCAAGAAGTTCGCTCTGCTCCCTCCCTGTTGGTTTTCCGGAGACTTCTGAAAACTATCTTGTTCCGGAGAGCCTTTGGGAGGGACTGAAGGTAGAGCCTGACACTGATTTTATGCCTTCTACGTTAAATTTTACCTTTGCAGTCTCTTTAGTACCAATCCCTATATATATGTATATATGTGTGTGTGTGTGTATTGTATTTTATGTATTTTAATTGTATTTTATGTATTTTAATTGTATCTTATGTATTTTAATTGTATCTTATGTATTTTAATTGTATTTTATGTATTTTAATTTATTTTAATGTTTTTGTGATTTCACTGTTTACAATTTTATTATGTACATGTTTGATTTTATTTTTGTAAGCCGCCCTGACTGCCCTGTTACAGGGTAGAAGGGCGGGATAGAAATATTTTAAATAAATAAATAAAATAAAATTGAGTTCAGTGGGATTTACTCCCGTGAAATCATGCTTAGGATAGGTAAAATTGAACATAGGGAGGGAGGCCTGGAGTGGGCAGGGGAGGAGGAAGAAGGAAGAGGGGAGGAGAGGGGAAGGAAGGAGGGGAAAGGCAGGTCTGATCATTTGCATGCTTACTGAGTTCAGTGGGATTTACTTCCATGCAATCATGATTAGGATAGGCAAAACTGACCATGGGGGAGCAGGAGTAGAGGGGAGAGTAGAAGGAAGGAGAAAGGGGGAAAGAGGGGAGCAGAAGGAAGGGGGAGGGAAGGGGCAAGGGGGAGGGAAGGGGCAAGGGGGAGGTGATGGGAGGGAGGAGGAGGGGAGGGCAGGTTTGATTATTTGCCTGCTTATTGAGTTCAATGGCTTTTACTCTCGTGCAATCATGCTTAGGATAGGTAAAACTGACCATGGGGGAGGAGGAGGAGCTGGAGGGAAGAGGAGGAGGAGCTGGGGGGAGGGGAAGGAAGACATTGGAAGGGGATGGGGAAGGGGGTGAAGGAAGGGGGTGGGAAGGGGCAAGAAGGAGGGGATAGGAGGGAGGAGGAGGGGAGGGCAGGTTCGATCATTTGCATGCATTTTGCGTTCTGTGGAATTTATTGCTGTGCAATCATGCTTAGGATAGGTGAAACTGACCTAAAGGCAGAGCTTGGAAGATTACTTTTAAAAAGTAATAAATTACAGTTACAGTTACATGACCCAAAACAGTAGTAATTACTGTTACAATTACAATTGCTCTGAAAGTAACTGATTACTTTACTTTTCCTCCAAAGTAATCACTACAATTACATTTCAGTTACTTTAAAAAAATGCCAACAAGGTGCTGGCCTTGGCTGCTGCACATCTAAGTAGCCTAAAACAACATTAAAAATAAACACATACAGAGGTAGTAGAATAATTATTTTATCCATAAGATAGCAATGGTGGTCTCTCCGCTGGTAAGGGAGGCTGAGGCCACTACTCAGATCTTTGCACGTCAAACCAAGTGCAACCCCCCTCCCTCAGCCAGCTAGCATAATCTCTCTCACTTAACCACCTCCCGGACTCTGCCCTGCCACCAACTAAGGGACACTCACTCAAGCAAACATTTTTCCCTGAGATGCAAAAAAGTCAAAATATTGCAAATGCAGCACAGTAGCCAGAGAGGGTGGTGGAGGCCACTTTGTGTGCCAAGTGCAAACACAGTATTCACTCTCTCTCTCACACACACACACAAGTTGTCATCTTTCACCTCCACAGTTCTTTATCTCCATTCTGCTGCTGTCTCCTTCTCCTTTATCCATGTTCTTGACCTCCGGATCCTTTCCCCCTCCACTCCATTCTTCACCACCACTCTCCACCCCGTCTCACTCTCCGCCTCCTCCCTCGTCGCCTCCTACCCATCCACAGAGCATGTGGAAAGAGAGACACTGCACAGAAGCCCAGTTTGAGGCACATGATTTTCATCCACAAATCAGAGGAGCAGAAGACTTCTCCTGCTCCCCCCCCCAAGTAATGCCCCAAAGTAATTCTGGAAACGTTACAATTACTCCACAAAAGTAGTAAAATTACTCCCACTTCTATTACAATCAAAATGTAAAGGAATTACCCACTCGGTACTCAAAAAAGTAATGAATTACAAGTAATTCGTTACTTGTAACTAGTTACTTCCAAGCTCTGCCTAAAGGAGGAGCAGGGAGGGGAGGAGGAGGGAAATAGGGGGAGGGGAGGGAGGGGAGGGAGAAGATTGGGTGAGTGGCCACTGGGCAGAGGGGAAGCCCCTTTCTTTTCCAGAAGTAAAACATTGTGAACAGTATCATTCTTTTTCAAGGTTTCCCCACCTTTTTATTCTACAGCAGGCACATGTAGCTTCCCACCCAAATTTAAACCAAAGCTGTCACTGGCCACATCCACACCAGGTCTTTCTTTCTTTCTTGCATTTGTATACTACCCCATAGCTGAAGCTCTCTGGGTGGTTTACAACAATTAAAAACAAATATAAAAATTTAAACACATTTTTTTAAAAAGCTATTTAAAAACACATGCTAAAATGCCTGGGAGAAGAGGAAAGTTGTGACCTGGCGCCAAAAAGATAACAGTGTTGGTGCCAGGTGCACCTCGGCAGAAACATCATTCCATAATTTGGGGGCCACCACTGAGAAGACCCTCTCCCTTGTTGCCAGACTCCCAGCTTCCCTCTGAGTAGGAACCTGGAGGAGGGCCTTGGATGTGGAGCGTAGTGTAAGGGTGGGTTCGTATCGGGAGAGGCTTTCCATCAAGTATTGTGGTCCTAAGCCATGTAATGCTTTATAGGTTAAAACCAGCACCTTGAATTGAGCTCGGAAACATACAGGCAGCCAGTGCAAGCGGGCCAGAATCAGTTTTATATGTTCGGACCATCTGGTCCCTGTTACCAATCTGGCCACTGCATTTTGCACAAGCTGCAGTTTCCGAACTGTCTTCAAAGGCAGCCCCACGTAGAGCGCATTGCAGTAATCTTACTTGGAGATTACCAGAGCATGGACAACTGAAGCCAGGTTATCCCTGTCCAGATAGGGGCGTTGCTGGGCCACCAACTGAAGTTGGTAGAAGGCACTATGTGCCACCGAGGCTACCTGAGGCTCAAGTGACAGAGATGGTTCTAGGAGAACCCCCAAGCAACGAACCTGCTCCTTCAGGCGGAGCGCAACCCTATCCAGGACAGGTTGGACATCTACCATTTGGTCAGAAGAACCACCCACTAGCAGCATCTCAATCTTGTCTGGATTGAGCCTCAGTTTATTAGCCCTCATCTAGTCCATTGTCGCAGCCAGGCACCGGTTCAACACATTGACAGCCTCACCTGAAGAAGATGAAAAGGAGAAATAGAGCTGCGTGTCATCAGCATACTGATGGCAACGCATTCCAAAGCTCCGGACGACCGCACCCAACGGTTTCATGTAGATGTTGAACAGCATGGGGGACAGAACTGACCCCTGCAGAACCCCATACTGGAGAGTCCAGGGTGCCGAGCAATGTTCCCCAAGCACCACCTTCTGGAGCCAACCCGCCAAGTAGGAGTGGAACCTGCCAAAACCAGGCCTGAAACCCGACTAAAATGGATCTAGATAATCGGTCTCATCCAAGAGTGTCTGGAGCTGGCTGGCCACCACTCATTCAAGGACCTTGCCCAGGAACGGAACATTTGCTACTGGCCTATAATTATTAAGATTTTCTGGGTCCAGGGAGGGTCTCATCAGGTGTGGTCTCACTACTGCCTCTTTCAGGCAGCCAGGGACCACCCTGTCTTGCAGAGAGGTATTAATCATTTCCCTGGCCCAGCTGCTGTTCCATACCTGCTAACTTTTATTAGCCAAGAAGGGCAAGGATCCAGCACAGAACTGGTTGCATAAACCTGTCCAAGCACCTTGTGAATGTCCTCAAGGTGTACCAACTGAAACTCATCCAAGAAATCGAGACAACGCTGTGCTCTAGAAACCCTACTTGATTCACCTGCTATAACACTGGAGTCTAAGTCCTGGCAGATGCTAAAGACTTTATCCTGGAAGTGCCTAGCAAATTCATTACAGTGTGCCTCAGAAGGGTCTATCATGTCCTTGGGGCCACAGTGTAATAACCCCTGGACAATTCTGGAGAGCTCCGCTGGGGAGCAGATTGATGATTTGATAGTGGCACCAAATATTGGTTTTTTGCTGCCCTCACTGCCCCTAAATACAGCTTACCACAGGCACTTACCAGTGTGTAATTGCATCCACCAGGAGTTCATCTCCATCTGCACTCAAGCTGTCTCCTATATTGTTTCATCGGTCTCAGCTCTGGGGTATACCATGGAGTCGTACGAGCTCTACACAGGAGAGGGCAATCATGTCAACTGCCCAGGTCATTTCTGTATTCCGCAGTTCAACCAGGGTTTCAACATTCAGATCACCATCTTCACGTCCAGTTGCAAAAACAAAGTCTAGAGTATGCCCTGCTACATGTGTTGGGCCAATGGCATATTGGGACAGTCCCACGGATGTCATGGAAACCATGAAATCCTGAGCCACCCCGGCTAAGGTGGCCTTGGCATGGATGTTGACATCCCCCAGAACCAACAGTCTGGGGGAATCTCAACAGTACACCCCAGACCACCTCTGTCAGCTTAGCTAGGGAGTCTGCTGGGCAGCAGGGGTGGACGGTACACCAACAGAATGCCCAGTCTGTCTTGCTGACCCAACACAAGCTTCAAACACTCCAGACCAGTAGTCACATGGACAGGGTGCTTGCAAAGGGAGATGGAGCTCCTATAGACCACAGCAACACCCCCTCCCTGACCCTCAGGTCTACCCTGATGCTGAACCAAGGACCCTGGTGGACATAGCTGGGAGAGACTGACTCCTCCCTGCTCACACACCCAGGTCTCGGTTATACATGCCAGATCGTCTGCCTCATCCACAATTAAATCATGAATGAGGGAGATCTTATTATGCACCGATCTGGCATTTAGGAGCAGCATCCGGAGGTCTGAGAGTTGGCTGATAGGGCAACCAACAAATCTGCAGGTGTGGGGAGGACCGGAACAAGGCAGTCGTTAACTGCCTGGGTCGCATTTCCCTTACCTAGCAAGTCCTCCTCACAACACCATATCTCCCTCTACCTGTCACTACACTAATTGGGGGCCCCTCAAGTCTCCCCACTTGACTCTGAGTCCTCTCCCCCAGGCACATAACTCAAGACCCGCAAGTCCCACATAAAGCCAGGGAATCTACAAGTAGGAGCCACCTCAGCCAGCCAGCTTATGTATCCCATGAGGGAAGAGACAGGTGGATGGTATCAGCAACAGCTGGCTGAGTACCTGAAGGCCTGGTCCTGCAAGGCGTGACACCTGCAGAGCAGAAGTCCATCAGGGAGAGGGCGGTGGTGGCAGCCGAGCAGCAGCAGCAGCACTCCTTCCCTGGGCGATGATGGTCCCCTTCCTCCTACAGGCACTGGGACTTTAGACAGTCATGGCTTCTCCCAAAGAATCCTGGGAAGTGTAGTTAGTAAAGGGTGCTCAGAGTTGCTAGGAGACACCCCCTCACAGAGCTTCAGAGCAGCTGACTGTTAAACCACTCTGGCCACTGGAGCACTGTCAGTGGAATAGGAGTCTCCTCTCAGCACCCTTCACAAACTACACTTCCCAGGATTCTTTGGGGGAAGCCATGACTGTCTCAAGTGAAATAAAGGTCTGGTGTGGGTGTGGCCCTGATTAGGCAAGCCCAACAGTTGGTTCTTACTGAGCATGCCGGACGCTATCATTAAGTTCAAGCTAAAATTTCTTAAATTAATTAAAAATCAGCCAGGCATTTTTAAAAACTTTTAAACTGCAGAAGATGGTCAGAGTATGGGGCAAGGACAGTAATGGGATTACAGGTACTCTTTGAACATGGCTGATTTTTAATTATTTTTAACAAATTATGAGAACTGATAGAAAAAAGTCCAAAAGTGGTCTGGTTCCCCCCCTTTTTACACTTTGAACGCTCTATTCTCTCTGTTTTGTGTATCGCCATGAAAATTTAGTGGGTTGTTAAGCAAGTGTTTCTGAGTTCAGGACTATGTTTTGTAAGATTTTTTTTTTTGAAATGAGCTTATGGAAAGCATCAAAATGGCATGGGGGTATTTTCAATTTAACATTGCGGAATGCGAAAAATCCATGCTGACTATCGTATACAGCCACTCTCATGGCTGTATAATACTGTTGCGGTGGGGTGTGTGTGCACATATTATTTGACCATGTATGGAGAAGCCACTACTGTTAGTTGTTTCCCAAAGCATGTGAACAAGGCAAAACAGATGTGTATAGTAACTTTACATAAGTGTATTCAGATACACAGTACTTTACCTGTACTGATAATAGCAGGGGGGAAAAGCATTGTACATAACCCTTAGCAACCATATCAAGGGCTTTTTCTAGAGTGTAGCCTTTGCAGAATGCTGCTCAAACATTATACTATACTGACATTTCTTTGAGTATTTGCTTTCTTTTGAGCACACCTATGGGCTCCTGCAATCAATATATAGATGAAATACAACCAGGAATGTAAACTGCAGGATTGCTTACCTATAACTGTTCTGATAGTGTGCTCCTATAGGAACACTCTTGTGAGTGCATGCAGTGCTATTAGAATACAGTATTTGCATATCACAATGACCTACTCTGTTTTTGCAGTTAGTTTGCCAATTAGTTATGAAGCTTTAAGTATGTTTTTATGGACCCTCTTTTGCTCATCTCTTACAAAGAGAAGTAAATCAGTGTTTGTATTAAAAACCATAAAAAGTATCAAATTGTTTCTTATTGTTAGGGTTTTGTACTATTAACCCTTACCACTGGAGCTTTCAGGTCCTTGCTGTGAATACTTCTGTGCAAGATGTCAAATCTGAAGCATATCCCATTTCTTGTATACACAACATAATTTTTTATAATTTTAACACCATCCTATATGTTTATTTTTGAAAAATCAGTCATCTTTATAAAATATGCCTTTTACTATATGTTACTGACCTCTTCTCCCTTCTGTAATGGGATGTGATGATAATCCTCATATATTAAACAATCTGGATAAATTTTATTTTTTATTTATTATTTGATTTATATCCTGCCCTTCCTCCCAGCAGGAGCCCAGGGTGGCAAATTGATGCACTTTATGTCTGGATGTGTGTTAAGAGACTATCCTGGAAGTCACAATTAATGCAACCTAGTTGCAGATTCTCTCACCTTGCTACTGCATATTTTTACTTATTAAAACTTGTTAGATACCCAACAGCACTTGCTCTCGATGTTGTACAAAAAGAGAAGAATATTAACACAATATAAAAGCAGTAATTAAACCATTAAAAAGGGAGCTTAAACCATAACAAGCAACAGTGACAGCCTTAAAATACCAAGGAACAAAACACATTAAAGGACTGCCAAAACAAAAGAGCATGCCTACACTGAAAAGACATTCAATAGGTGTGTGATGAATCTTTCTTAAGGAGCATATTCCATATACAAGAGGCCAACACTGAGAAGGTCCTTTCTCTTATAGCCACATGCTGTATCTCAGCTGGCAGGGGCAGTCAGAGGAGGGCTTCCTTCAAGGATCTCAAAGCATAACCAGGTACATACAGGAAGACGCGACCCTTCAGATACTGAGGTCCCAAGCCATGAAGGGCTTTAAAAGTCAAAACCAGCACTTTGAATTGGCAAGGAAAGGGACTGGGAGCTAGTGAAGGTGATAAGAGTACTGGCATAATCTTGTATTGCAATTCAGTCAGACATTTTGCTGCCATATTCTGTACTAACTGTAGTTTTCAGACCATTTTCAAAGACAGCCCCACATACAATACCTTATAGGGTGAAATCCAATGCTTCCCAGGCAGATTTCCATTCACACAATGGCACTTCCTCTTTCTCTCCTCCCACCTTCCCTCAAATCCACTGTGCAGAGTTCTCCAAATTTCTGGAACAGATTTTGGGAGTAAGTGGGGGGATGAAGGGGAAGGAGAGGAAAGTGATATCCCAGGGCAAATGAAAATCATTCTACTCACACCCAGAAACCATTGGATACAAGCAATTATGGTGATCTAAGCACATGGTTACCAGGCCATAGATCACAAGCACTCCCCCCACTTCATTCTCATGCAAAATACTAATGTGTCAGGGTTAAGTTTTTTTTTCCAATACAAAACTGATGCATCTGCCCAAAATTCTGTTACATTTAAGGGAGATATTTTATTGTATTAATTTTTGTAATTTATTACAACAGGAAAATAAAGAGAAAATAATTCCGTATTAGAGAACAAGCAGAATAGACACTACATGTTGCTATTGACTATTTTATTTAAGAGCACATCAACATTTTATGCCAAAGCTTTGGTTGACTGGAATGATATGCACACTTAAATTGTAACATTTTCTTATAGAAAACCGTAAACATGACATATACATTCAGAAGTGAGCAAGACAAACGTTGTCCATGTTATAAATTTACATTACAGAAAATGAAATGCTTGCAATGAGAAGTTGCGAAGCCCATATACATTTGGTATCTTAAATAGTACTGAAGAATTTCTCATACGACCTCATATGAAATATGCACAGCAATGCTATGGCAAGTTTAATAAGCAAGTACACCTTCAAGGAGAATTGCTATAATGAGAATAAGAACCTTTTTTCTTAACAATTGTATTTGAAGTTAGGTCTCCTGAAATTTAACAGGAAAATATTGCTGTTCATGAGAATCACATTAGTATTAATCCCTGGGTTAAATCCAGACTTAGTCATGCTGAGAGTAGACTCACTGAGATATATACGATGTTAATTAAATAGCACTGATTGCAATGGGTCTAAACCATGACTAAGTCTGTACCCAACCGTCTGTAAATATCATATAATGAAAATAAAAGGCATTCAATAATCATCATCAGGTACTAAGGGAAATCTTAGGACAAATGACAAATTTAAATATATATTAAACACAATATGAACTTCTCAAAATTTTGGTAGCACTAATAAAAATCTTAAACTGTCTTTAACCACTGTCTCATAACAGTAAAGATTAAAAGAACAATGATAGACATTAGCTGTATGGGTTTATGCCCAAGTGTTCAGTGCTGAAACGGTAATTATGCAGGTTTAAGAATGCTACAATTTCTTTACATGAGAAGTAATATCATCTGCAGATACAGTATGTAAAGCTTCCAGCATGGAATATTAACAGGCCAGCTGTTTCTGCTTTTGTAAGGCCCTGTTATCCACACATGAACTACTGTATGCTGTAAGCGGTATTCTTCAGAAATTTGTGAAGAAGGCATTTAGAAATACGTAAACAGGAAATTACTTTTAGGATAGGACCCCATAAAGCACAGAAACTAACAACCAAAGCATATTTGAATGTCAAAGGTCTGGTGTAAACATACAAAAAACATGGAAATTAAAGGACATGCTATCTGTACTCCACTGTACCTACATTCAAATAGATTATTTTTTTAACTTCAACAGCAAAACAAATGCTCTCTTTGGAAATGTATTTAAATAAGAGATGCTCCCAGGCCAAGACTGAGTGTGCCAGGTGTCAGTTTAGGAAACATATTAATAATTAGCTCTTCACCCACAAATACAATGCAATAGATACCTTTAACTGCCTCAGCAGTATCAGAATTGTAATAATGTGTCTCCCTACATCTCCATTAAAGTAACAGCAAGGAAGAGGTATTTGCAGAAGCCATGTCTAAACTGGGGTAGGAATCAGAAAATATTTTTGGCTCTGGTATAAAATTGAAATACTAACCCTAACTCTGCCAGACTACAGGACTACTGTGGAGTGATGTCAAGACTAATGTCTTGTTTCTCATCAGAGCCACTGTTGAAGGAGAAAATTAAGTGACACAGATCACAGGGAGTTCTTTAACTTTGATGCTGGGGCATTATCAAGCCTTTCAGAATTAGAATTAGAAGTAAAATTAGAAGTAAAATTTTGCTGTGAAACTGTTGGCTCTGGTGTTGTAAAGGTTTTTTTTTTTTTTAAAGATTCCAAGTTCATCAGCCTTTGGTTGTTCTGAGCCTTGACAGTTTCCTAGGAAGTTATTTCCAAGGAAGTAACAGGTTTGACCATTTCATATTACTGTTTTATGCTGTTTTTCACAAACTAGAGCCAGGCTCCAACAAATACTCTCAGTGAAATTAGTTTAACGTGTTATAATAACACCTGTCTAATGCTGCAACTATTATATCAGTACTTAAGTGGCTCAAAGTATCTGACTCATCATTTTTAGGGTAATGGTCCCTACAGTGGGGCATTTGTGTCTGTGCATCTGCCTGTATCTTCCAAGGGTACTTTTCATTTATCAAGATCTATTGTGCATTTATACCACAGGGGAAAGAATCACTGACAGCTGTTTTCAGGGATTGGCATTCAAAAAGGCAGCTAGTAGAACCCTGTTAATTAGCCTAAGTTTTCTTGTCCCGGTCTTAAGGTCTACTTCAAGGCAAAAGGGAAGTTTTGTTTTTTTCCACTCTTCTCCTGTTTCCTTACTAGCTGCTCCTATAATACAAACCAGTGTGTTAGGCTATTTTGGTGTGTGTATTTAGGACAACAAAGACGGAAAAGATTTTGTGCAGTTTGTCTGTTAAAGATTACAATTTCCTTAAAACTATGCATGTAAACTTCTTTGCTTTTCATACTTTAGAAACAAAGAAATCACTTTTCCTGAATATATACTATATATGCACTTCAGTAATCATTTTATATACAAGGAAACATTCTTACAGAAAGAAATGAATAGCCTTTTAATGCTAACTTATTTTTCTACAAAGAAATATACACTGCTAAAGATGGTATTGGCAGCTCCTTCCAGTTTTGTTTGAACTGTTTCATTTCTTCTCAGAGAGTTTAACCACCAATGTTATACAAGTATTGTTTTTATTCTTTTTTGGCTTTTTGTGATATTATCAAATAGGAGGTGAAGGACCACTGGTACCTGTGCAAAAGCAAAACAGAAGAATGTTTTTTATGGTAATTAAAAAATGAAATGACCCAGACAAACTTAAGCATTTTAAAGTCCCTTTGATTTCGGGAGGAGAAATATAAGCACACACCTCTCCCACTGAAATCAATACAATTTGGCTGTGTAATGCCCAATATCAAAATATTTCTTCAACTTGACAAGAAAATAAGGATGAGAACAACTATTTACATTTACAGTATGCTCCACCCTATCCTATCTTATTACGCCTACTCCACCCCCTTCTAGTTGTCTTTAAAGTTTAGAATCATGTGCTTGGACCACAAATAATTTTTAAACAATCTGAAATACCAACATTCTAATCTAAATATTCTTATAACTCTATCCATAACAGCCAAACCACTCCAGTGAAAGAACTCAAAAGAACTCAGACTTCAACAATTCCATTCATCAGGGTCACTATAGAGAGTGTGTTACTGCCTTTCTCCCAACTTTGAAGCTGCAGAGATTGGTGCAGATTGTCCCAGCAGTTGTGAAGCAATTCCCACCATCTCTCCAGCCCGAGTTCAGAGGAAGGGTAAGAGCCAGCAGCTGCTTGGGCAAGACACTTTGAGAGGCTTGGACATGCGAGGCCAAATTGGTACTACCACCTACTTTTCTTTCTCTCCCTTAGGAAAGGCTGGCAAGATTTGACTAGATGCTGCTGAGCCTTCAAGCAGCTGAACCCAACCTGGCATGCTTCCAAGTGGCCTTTCCTTTGTAAAGGCTGTTGCTATTTATTTATTTTATTGATTTATGAATTGTCTTTCACAAGTTTCTCACAGCGATTTACAAACATACAAAAAATGAAATAGTTTTAAAAACAGTACAAAATAACTAAATATATGTGTTTATTTTGTATTGTTTTTATTTTATATTGTTTTTAAACTTAAAGCTTGTGGAATCAAAAGTGTCTTCAATTAGTTCTGAAAAGTACAAATACTGGGTGCCTTTCATATCTCAACAGAGTTGCTGTTTCACAAAACAGGGGAGGGCCACACAGAAAACTCTGGTTTGAGTTACTGAGGAATAGGCTTCTGATATTTTAGGGACTTGAAGGAGAAACTTTCCTGCAGAAAAACAGCGACTTCAGTATATAAGGGAAATGGCAGCCTCTCAAGTAACCTGGTCCTGAGCAACATAGGGCCCCACATGTTAGCACCAAAATACTGAACTTGGCCAAGTAGCAGATTAGCTGCCAGTGCAGATCCAGCAGACACAGTGATCTATGCTGGCATTTGTTTGCCACTGCAAGCAGCTCAGCTTCTGCATTCTGCACTAGCTGCAGCCTCCAAACCAACAGCTTTTTTTGGTTAGATTTCTTATTTTTCCTTTACCATAAGGTTCCAGGACAGGTTATAACATTAAAACATGTAATGATAAAAACAAACAAAATAGTTACAACCATAAAACAAGAAAAGTATAAATAAAAAATACAAACGTTTAAAAATATTTCCATATAGAAAAACAATTAAAATAGTTCCAAATAGGGATGCAGACTGGGATAAAGATCTCCACTGAAAAGGCTGGCTCAAAGAAAAAGGTCTTTGGCAGGTGCCAAAAATACAACAGAGACAGCGCCTGTCTACTATGTAACAGGAGGGAATTCCAAAGGGTAGGTGTTACCACATTAAAGCCCTAATTCCTTTAACATGTGGAATGGACCTCCTGATGAGAAGGTATCTACAGAAGGCCCTCGTATGCAGTGATTGATTGGGTATATAAAAGGTGAGATGATCTTTCAGGTATCCTGTTCCCAAGCTGTACATGGTTTTGTACACCAGTACCAGCACCAGCTGAATGTAGCTCAATAACTAATTGGCAGCCAGCACATTGTAGTAATCCAGTCTGGAGGTTATCAGCACATGGATGACAGTGGTCAGGCTATCCTGGTCCAGAAACAGATGTAGCTATCTTAACACCTGAGGCTGAAAAAAGGCACTCCTAGCCACTGAAGTCACCTTGGCATGTAGTGACAGAGATGGATACAGGAGCACCCCCTATGAACTTGCTTCTTCAGTGGAAGTATGACCCCATCCAAAGCTGGTATTTGATAAATTATCTGGACTCCCTAACCACCCACCGAAAGGGCCTCCATCTTTTCAGGATTCAGAATTCTGTTGACTCCCATCCAACCCACTACCTGGTCCATGTCTTGCACAGCCTCTCCTAATTCTGATGTTACAGACAAACACAGCTGGGTATCATCAGCATACTGATGTCACCTCACTCCAGTTCTTGTTATAACTGCTCCCAACAGCTTCACATAAATGTTAAAACAACACTGGGGACAATATGGTACTGTGCAGCATCCCACAGAACAACTGCCAGGGAACTGGAAGACAATCCCCTAATGCTATTTTCTGAAACTAACCCTAGAGATAGGATCGGACCCACGGTAAAACAGCACATCCAATACCTATCTCACTAAGTTGGCTCAGGAGGATAGCATGGCCAATGGTATCAAAAGTCTCTGAGACTTCAAGTATGGAAAACAGGGTTGCACTCCCTGGTCCTCCTCCTGATATATGCTATCCATGTATACTGTAATGCGCTCTACGTCGGGCTGCCTTTGAAGACTGTTCGGAAACTTAAACTGGTACAAAGAGCTGCAGCCACAGTATTAACAGGGGCTGGTTACAGGGAACATACAACTCCCTTGTTACAACAGCTCCACTGGCTGCCAGTTTGTTTCTGGTCACAATTCAAAGTGCTGGTTTTGACCTTTAAAGTCCTATACGGCCCAGGTCCAGGCTATCTGTCAGACTGTATCTCCCTATACGAGCCTGCCCGGACCCTGAGATCTTCAGGAGAGGCCCTTCTCTCAGTCCCAACACCCTCGCAAGTGCGATTGGTCGGGACGCAAGATAGGGCCTTCTCGGTGGCTGCTCCTAAGTTCTGGAACTCCCTTCCTAGGGAGGCACGAATGGCCCCCTCCTTGCCATCCTTCCATCGGCAAGTAAAGACTTTTTTATTCCGACAGGCTTTTGGGATAGAAGGTGTTTAGGATTGGGCTGTACAAGGCTTGTTTTATTGTTTTATATTATTATCTGTATTATTTTAAATTGTTTTTAGATTTTTAAGTGCCTTTTATGGTTTTAAGGTTGTGCATAGTTTAATTGCATTTTAATTGTATGTTTTTCTATGTTTTTAACTACACGTAGTTTTATTTGTAAGCCGCCCTGAGTTCCAGTTTGGAAAAAGGGCGGGGTAAAAATAAAGTTTCAATTTCAATTTCAATCCATTGGGCAAGCAAGATTGATTCAGTCCTATAGGCATGCCTGAATCCATTTTGGAATGGGTCTAGATAGAACCATTGGTTCCCTAGCTGAATGGTAGTTCTGTGCTGCTGGGAATGAAGTCATCAGCATGGGTAGCAATGATACCTTGTGGTCAAAGGTGAGAAAGAGAAGTTGAAGAAAGTAGGAAGCTACCATAATTCAATTTGCTTCCTTGCCAAGCTCAAATAAATTGATATGAAAATAAAGGTAATAAAAAGGAACCCACTTCCCTGCTTATGGAGAAACTACTCAGATTTACTAAGAATGAGGTAAACCAATTAGTTAACATGGGCAGCTGGACGACTAGGGTGAGGCCTGATGAGTTTCTTTCCAGCAACAAGAACTACCACGCAAGTAGGGACTTAATGGCTCTTTCTTGTACTGCTGAATTAGTTCATCATCTTGGGACGTACTAAAGCTTCTCATATAGGGTGGGATGAAAAAGACTGCCTGCTGCGAGACCCACCTATAAAATGTGGCCTCGGCTGAGGCATCGCTGTCAATTTTGTAACGTCTAGTAAATGAACTAGGAGATGCCCGTATGGCCACCCTACACACCTGCTCCAAAGGGGTGTAAGTGGAAAAAGCTGCTGAT
Organism: Rhineura floridana; assembly: GCF_030035675.1. Classification (NCBI taxonomy): domain Eukaryota; kingdom Metazoa; phylum Chordata; class Lepidosauria; order Squamata; family Rhineuridae; genus Rhineura; species Rhineura floridana. The sequence continues at coordinate 67,442,977 of NC_084480.1, read as the reverse complement.
GCAGCTGTGGCTCTCATAGAATCTTGGAAGGTGTAGGTAATTTCTGGACTTTATAGGCAAGGGCAATGTGTGCCCTAATCCATTTTGAGAGTGTAAAGTTAGTCTAAGGAGGCTGGATAGAAGGGAACAAAAAAAGTGTCCATTAACTTAAGGTCATTTCTGGTAATATAGATCTTGAGGGCCCTTCAGACATTAAGGTAGTGCCACACCCATTCCAAGGAATTGCCAACTTGGAATTGAATGATATCGCTGGAGTTGTTGGCTTCATCCACCTCTAGTGGCATGGGAGGTGGTGAATTTAGAGCCTTGCTGTGACCAGGTGGCGTAGCACAGTCTGTTCCAGTAGCCTCAGTTGGGTCTGGAATCTCTGTATCTGGTAGGTGGACAGAAGCCACAGAAGTGGTTAGATTGATAGGAAGAATAACAACAGAATAAGCGCCTGTCATCTTAAAGAAACCAGGACTTTTCATTTGTCACGGGATCCAACCAGGATGTCCTTGAGCACCTCATCCCCAAAGAGTTTGCCCCTGGAGTAAGAGGGAGTGGACAGGTTAACTCAAGCAGCAGTGTTGGTGTCCCAGTGCTTTAGCCATAGAATTCTTCTGGCCACCACATCAACCAAGGAGCGAGCCACAAATTGGGTTGCATCCATAGTAGTGTCTACCACATAGGCAGCTGCTCTGGATATCTTGAGGAGAGTCATGCACACATGGTCTTAAGTGCTGGTAAGGGTTGTTAACCAGATCACTAGCCAGATGAGAGAAGGATGTGTGAAAATAAAAGCAGAACAGAATGTGTGCACAGTCAGAGCTGAGGCCTCATGAGCCCTATTGTAAGGCAAAATCCAAATGTCTCTCAGTAATATCCTTGAGTTGTGCATCGCCATCCTTGGGCAGGAGAGATTTGGCAATAAGCAGAAACTAGTGTGTCAATGTCTGGAAGCTTCTGGAGCTCCATGAAGTCCCCAACTTACTAGCCAAAAGAGATAAGCTTCTTATACTGCAATAGAATATCCTACTTTGTTTTAGTAATAGTCTTAAAGAGGCCAGGCACTGCGATTGATTTCACACACGACTTAGGCTGCCATTGCCCCTTTAGACTGAACTGGGGGTGGCTCAGCAGGCGCGGTATTAAGGCAAAGAGTTCCCAAGACCCAGCCCAGAAAGGGCATAATAATAAGAATTGTGGAATGCTCTTCTACTTGTGAGCCTTTACTCCACTCCCCTTCCTCATTTTCAGGAAATGATCTAGGGGTTGTGTTTCTGCAGATAAATTGGGATGCTGTAATAATTGTGCATGGTGAGATAGGTTCCTCTTGTCCATACTAAAAGAATGAGATGAAGCAAGGGTAGTAGGATTCGCATTAGGAGGGACAGGCTGCTTCTAAGAAAGTATTTTGGACTGAGTCAAAGATTGTAAAAGAGATCTGTCCCTGGAAGTGGAAGGGAAAACAGGGCTGGATTCAGAGGCAACTGTGTCAATAGCCTGGTTCATCTCAGCATTCACGGGTTTCAATTGGGTTGCTTGCTACACCCAATGGATAAATCCCCAGGCATTCAGGAATCCTTTGGATCCCATTAGTCTTTGAGGGCGAACCATCCTAATCAGTCCACCACCTGTGCTCAAGAGGATTAGAGCCAGAAGTCTAAACTTCACCAGCAAGTGACATCAACCTCTCATCACCAGACCACTCCTTCCACCATCTGCAGAAAAAAACAAATTGAGGGTATACCCTGGCCTGTGTATCAGACTCGTGAGAATCTGAGACAGCCACATAGTCGTCATGGATGCCATGAAATCCCAAGCTGGAATCCTAGAGACAGCCTTAACATGGATGTTAAAATCACCCTGAATTATACTTCTGGGCTCCTCCAACACCACACTTGAGACTGGCTCTGCCAACTTGGTTGGAGAAGCTGCAGTGTAGCAGGGTGAGTGGCACACCAGCAGTAATCCTGGTTTGCTGTTCCTTTGGTCTGACACTAGGTGCAGACTCTTACAGCCAGTTCCAAGACAGAGGGGTTTCCTGGTGATATGGACAGAACTCCTATGGACAACATGGGCTTTGGCAGTCATATTGTTATCCTGATCAGAACCGATCCTAAAGGTCTTAAGGTGATGAAGTACATTGTAGTAGGATTACACATGCTAATAGGGTTACATTAAGCAACAGAAGGTTGATGGGAAGGAGCATCTCCTCCTGTGACCACACTCCCTGAACCATTTGCTCTTTGCATATGGCCCCCATCCAGTCAGGCTGGCATCTATTGTTATGATAGTCTGAGGTCCTGAAGGAGGACTCCTTTTTGAAGACTGACCTTCTGTATTCACCAAAGCAGTGAATGTCGAATTGGGTGAATCAGACACCAACAAGTGATGCCTGGACACAATACTCCTCTGGAAACGGAGAAGCACCCACTGAAGCAGATGGGTATTAGGTCTCATCCAAGGGGTTTTCTGTATTGCCAAGACCATGAGGCCAAGTATTCCTGCAAGCATCATGAGATCTACTGAGGTGTTTGGTAGGTCAGAATTCACAGCCAAAAAAATCTTGATCTTTTCCGGAGACAGAAACAAGGTTCCCTGTTCACAGTGTCTAGGACAGCCTAGATGCTTTATTCATTGGGTAGGGCAGAGGTGACCCTTCTCTTGGTTGATCAGGAACGCATGGTCCTTGAGACATGCCAACATCACCTGGAAGTCATCCCACACTTTTGAGAGAGATGGAGAGTGAACCAGCAGGTCATTCAATTAAGGATAGATGTGTTTCCCTTGAAGCCTGAGGTGGGCCGCCAGAGTAACCACAATCTTAGTGAATATCCTGGGAGTCAATGGCAGACCAAAAGACAGGGCTTTGTACTAGAAGGTCCTTGACCACAAAACTCAAATAATATCTCGTGTCTGGAAGATAAGAACTTGCAAATAAGTTTCCTTGAGGTTTTTCGATGATAGGAAATCCTCCCTCTATACTGCCTCGATGGAAAGGAGTTTCTCCATCCAAAGCTTGCAGTACTGAATATGGTCAGTACTGCCTTGAACAAACCATCTTTTGGGGACACCGTAAAGAGGATTGAATAGATACCTGTGAATCCCTCCTTGGGTGAAACCCGTTCTATTGTTTACAGGTGGTGATTAATAGCCTCCTGGACCCTGAATCTTTTGGCCAGGCCCAATGATGGAAGGAAAGCACAAACCTTTGAGGGGGAGATAAGACAAACTCTAATTGGAGGCCCAGCTTCAGAGTCTTCAGCGCTCAAAGATCTGAGGTGATACGAATGTAAGAAGAGCCTGCTGGTTCAGGCCAGTGGCAAATCTAGTCCACCATAAGGTTCTCAACAGTGGCCAATCAGATGCCCATGGGAAGCCCAGAAGCAGGACCTGAGTGCAAGAGCACTCTCCCCTCCTAAGGTGACAAGCAACTGGAATTCAGAAGCATACTACATCTATGAAGGCAGAGGATAGCCATCAATGGCCAGTGGCCATTGATAACCTTATCCTACATGAATTTGTCAATCTTCTTTTAAAGCCATCCACGTTGGTGGTCATCACTGCCTCTAATGGGAGTGAACACCACAGTTTAACTATGTGCTGCATGAAGAAGTACTTTTCCCAACATTCAGCTTCCTTGAATGTCCATAAGTTCTAGTGTTATGAGAGGGAGAAAAACTTCTCTATCTACTTTTTCAATGCCATGCATAATTTTATACACTTCTATCATGCCTCTGACTCGCCTTTTCTCCAAGCTAAAAAGCCCCAAATGCTGCAACCTTTCCTCGTAAGGGAGTCACTCCATCCCCGTGATCATTCTGGTTGCCCTTTTCTGAACATTTTCCAACTCCACAATATCCTTTTTGAGGTGAGGCGACCACAAGTGTATACAGTATTCCAAATGCAGCTGCACCATAGATTTATACAACGACATTATGAAATCAGCAGTTTTATTTTCAATAGCTTTCCTAATGATCCCTCACGCAGCATTTGTCCTTTTCACAGCTGCTGCACACTGGGTCAATATCTCCATCGAGCTCCCACTATGACCCAAATGTCTCGTTCCCAGTCAGTCTCTGCCAGTTCAGACCTCCATGAGCATATATGTGACATTACGTTTTTTTTGCTCCAATATGCATAACTTTGCACTTGTTTACATTGAATTTCATTTGCCATTTTACCACCCATCCACTCAGTTTGGAGAGGTCCTTTTGGAGCTCTTTGCAAACCCTTTTTGCTTTAACAACTCTGAACAATTTAGTACCATCAGCAAACTTGGCCACCTCACTACTTAACCCCTAACTCTAACAAGTTAAAAAACACAGGTCCCAGTACTGATCCTTGGGGGGGACTCCACTTTCTACAGTCCTCTATTGGGAAACTGTCTATTTATTCCTACTTTCTGCTACTTAACCAGATTGTGATCCACAGGAGTACCTCTTCTCTTATTCCATCACTGCTAAGCTTACTCAGAAATCTTTGGTGAGGTACCTTGTCGAAAGCTTTTCGAAAGTCTAAGTGCACTATGTCCACTGGATCGCCTCTATCTATACACTCGTTGACACTTTCAAAGAATTCTAATAGGTTAGTGAGCCAAGACTTTCCTTTGCAGAAGCCATGCTGGCTCTGCTTCAGCAGGACTTGTTCTTCTATATGCTTGGTGAATTTGTCTTTAATAATACTTTCTACCAGTTTTCCCATGACAGATGTTAAGCTAATTGGGCTGTAATTTCCAGCATCCTCCTTGGATCCCTTTTTAAAGATCTGTGTTACCTTGGCCACTTTCCAGTCCTCAGGTAAGGAGGCAGATCTGAGGAACAAGTTACATATGTCCTGCCACTTGTCTGCAGTGTGCAAATAGCCTCCTAGAGGAGGAGCAGTCAGAACTGTTGTTTGTTGGCCTGTGATGCAGTGCCTGTTGTATATCTGCCTGAAGCCTGCTGGCAGCCCCCGTTGGTAGTGTGCTGACAGTAGGAGACATCACTTTCTTCTCATCTCTAGACTCTATCAAGATTCTCTCCAATGCAGTGTTACTGAACAGCTTGCAGCCCATACACAGTTCGGAAGCCAAATTAATGCATGCCGTAATATGCACCTCCTAGTGCTTTAGCCAAAGAGGATGTCTCATGAGAACACCTCACATGAGGACTTTTGCAACAAATTGCATAGCATCCATGGATATGTCAGCCATAAATGCCATCACCGAGATCTATAAAAGTGATTTTGCTTCCTGCACTGGACCTGTTGAGGGGCATCCAATAAGTCCTCCAACCAAAACAAGGATGCTCTTGCAAATACAGAAGGAGTAGCCACCACCCTGACTAACAATGCACATGTCTTAGTCCCAGATCCATCTTTCGTTCTATCACATTCTTAAGGTGGGCATCTGAATCTTTTGGATTCAACAATGGATTATTAGCCCTCCAATAGCTGACCCATCAGATCTTGCTCCAGAACATATGTTTGCTGTGCCAAAAGACCTTTTACTTTGCAACGGTGGGTCAAATTCCAGTTTAAGAACCTTAGGTAATAATGACAGAAGCTTCATCACTCTGGATTCAGGTTACTGATTAGGACACACAGTAGCAACCCATGATGAGGAAGGGACTGACAGAGCTTCCTTATCCTTCAGATCCAAAGTCTCCAAAATCTTTCATAGCAAAGGAAAATAGTGGGAATCTTGAAATAGGCAATTTGAAGCCATATCCTCAGTCTCCGATGCGCCACTCCATTCCTCTTTGTCCAAAACAGACTCTGTCTTCACGGAAGCATCTAAAGATTGCTCTCCTGAGTGGGTAGAGTGAATATTTTTCATTAACCCCTATATACAGTGGGGGATCCGGTGATGCATGAGGTGATGTAACTGGACCTTCCTTAAGAGAGACAAAGCACTCTGGTGAGTAACTGATTTAGAGTGAGAAGGAACAGAAGAGGCAGGCACAGATGCAGACTGATGAGTTGAATGCAACCTTGTTAAACCTGGAAGCCAAATCCTTGGAAAAGTCTACCCATAACACTTCCCATGGTTGTTGGAAGCATCTGAGAGGAAAACTGTACCGAAGGGGGAGGAATGTGTTGGTTTGGATGACCCATGGTTGCCCTACCGAAATAGCAGAGTTAGAAATATTAGCATGCACACCTTGGCATTGGCCTTGAGACTGCACACTAGCATGTATACCTTGACACTGACACTGTGCTTTGGAGGTCTCAAGGAACCCCATAAAATCCTCAGGAGAGGACTGTGCAGAAAAAACTGACAAGAGCTGCTGAAGAGATAACTTCCTGTCCTCCCTATTCTTCAGATAATTGCTCCTCTTCTCTGTGGGACCTACAGAGAGCCCTGAGAATCTTCTGTGCTGACAAGCAAGGCATCTGAAATGGAGCCAGCCTCCCCCCCCAAATGCTCCTAGACACTGGGAAGGGGAAAAGACAATGTTCCATTTGAGGACTCTGCCCTATGCTTCAGACCAGCTGTGGTGAATGATCTTAATACTGGCTCTCAAGTCTCCCTGCCTGCAGGTGATGAGAGTGTCATTGTAGTCTCTGGAGTACTAATGCTAGCCGCTATGACACGGAGGCCCTGCAGCACTGATGTTGCTGCCGTCACAGAAAGGGAGGGAACTGGCTGAGGCAGCGGTGGTAGCGGCTTTGTTTTTGCAACAGGGTTGGCTGACTTTGTTTTTGGCTTCCAAAAGCCCTACAGCATGACCAACATGCTTGCTGACAGGCACACAGGATTTATAGGGACAGCTGGTGAACACACAATTCAGCCAAGGGAGAAATAAAAGTCCAGTGGAGGATGTTGAGGAAGTGGAGGAGGGCATGTAGGAAAGCAAAGCAAATTCCAGTGGAAGGGGTAAGTAAGCAGAAGAGGGCATATAGGAAGACAAAAATGGTGGCCAAGATGCAGCAGCTGGGCAGCAGTTAAACTGATGGGTAGAGCTGGAGTGGACAGTAAGGCCAGTGAGGGGGAAAAAAAGGTGAGTGGAGCAGGAGCAGAAAGAGGGATAGTGGGGCTTGCCTGAGGAAAAGCAAAGCCAGATGCCATGAAAGGCAGGGCAAAGACCCTTGTCAATCAGTTGAGATAAAGGAGCACACTGGAAAACTATAAGGCAATAGTGAAAAGACAAATGCTAGTTTAAAGTTTTTTAAAAAAATATGGCACAAAAAGCAAAACAGAAGATCCTGACAGGAAAAGCACCACACAATTAAAATACAACTAAAATGCAGGCCTGAACCAGATAATCAGAGAGAATGAACGAACCACTCTGATGAAGACAGAAAGAGAACCAATCCTTAGAGCCAAGAGACCAGAAGACACTGAAAAATTTATCTGTGTCCTTTCTACCTTCGACCACAAGGTGGAGCTCAGGACCCCACCTTGTATCATGTTACATGCATGGGAGAACATAATAATTATGACAATCTCAGTTCTTATTAGTAATTATATGGATGTGAAACATGTTAAACTAGTCTTGATTTTTTCGACTTTACTTACCTGGGAAGCTTTCCTCCACAGTTCGCCGACCCAAAGTGTCTTCTACTGGTGTTGGTTGGATTTTAGCAGGGGTGTATGTATTTAAAGAGTTTTTTCTTGTTGTCATGGCATCCAGAAATGATGGAGAACCTAAAGAAAAATTACAAAGCTGCTTTGTCTTATTCTTTGTCAAATAACTGCATATTATCAATGCTGAAGAGGTAGAGGTTATACAAAAGAGACATTTGGTCTTACCGGGAAACTGTGCATGTCAAAAGATGATCACAGGTGGGTAGCTAGCTCCATCTAGCAGATGAAGGCAGAAAGAGCACTGTTGAATTTTGGAGGGACTTCCTGCTCCGCATAGATCCTTGCCTCAGTTCTTGATGACAAGCCATCAAATAAGGAGAGAAATAGTAGAAACCACACCGATAAGACGAAACACCCCAGCACTCATACAATCTCTGCTAGAAGCCTATTCTGGAGTAATGACGGCAGCCCAGCCCTCCTAGGGAGTGGCCCTGAGATCATCTTTTGACATGCACAAAGACCACAGTAAGACCAAATGTCTCTTCTCCTGTGCATAGAAAAGATGATCTCAGGTGGGACATACCAAAGCTGACCCATGTAGGGTAGGTATATTGCTGGGCTGAAAAAACATTATTAGTTGGATAGGACGTGCTGTAGCACCCTTCTCCCAAAGGCTGACTCAGCAGATGCGTACATGTTTATTTTGTAATGCCTAATAAATGTATTAGGAGTGGTCCATGTAGCTGAATCTCTACAAGAGAGGTATTGCGAAAGAACACTGTTGATGTGGCTGTTGCCCTAGTGGAGTGGGCCACTATCCTGGCCGGGTGAACCAGCCACAGGGAAGCTTATGCCAGGGTGATACATGCTTTGATCCACCTAGCTAGTGTAGAAGTAGAAATCTTATTCCCTAATGACACTGGGTGAAAGGACACAATCTGTTTTGCGTATGGATTTTATTTTAGAGATATGTACTTTTAAGGCTCTCTTCATGTCAAATGAGTGCCATGCTTCTCTGTGGGGTGAACCGGATTAGGACAGAAAGAAGGAAGCACCAGCTCTTGTTGACAGTGAAAGGTAGACAGGACTTTAGGATGAAAAGAAGGAACAGTGTGGAGGATAACTCTATCCTTATGAAACACACAGAAATGCTTGTCAACAGAGAGGGCATTCAGCTCACTCTATGGGCCAACATAATGGTCACAAGAAACAAGACCTTAAAGGACAGTAGGCAAAAAGAGACTCGACTTAAGAGGTTCAAATGGGGACTTTTGGAGGGTTGTTAAAACTTTGTGCAGGTCCCAGTTCAGGTAGCGATATACCATAGGTGGTGCTGATATCATTGCCCCACAAAGGAAATGCTTGAGGAAAGGCTGAGACCCCAGTGGGTTGTCTGGACAGGATCGCTGATAATGCCGAAGCCTGGCGCCTTAGGGTGTTTGGCCTGAGACCCAATGATAAGCCATCTTGTAGGAAGGAGAGGATCTCATTGATACCTGCTTTCCTTGGAAGAACCCTCTTCTTCTGTGACCAAGCAGAGAAGGCCTTCCATGAACCCTTGTATAGCCTAACAGTGGAAGGATGTCTAGAGGCCATAATTATTTCCACCACTGGAGATGAAATGCCTCTCTTCAAGAAATGTTGCCTCTCAACCTCCAGACATGAAGCGCCAACCACCCTGGGTCTGGGTGGAAAAGGTGTCCCTGTGACAACAGGTCTTCCCTGAGGGGAATTTCCCACAGAGGATCGACTGATAGGTTGAGGAGTTCCAGAAACCAGAGTCTCCTTGGCCACCAAGGGGCTACCAATAGGACTGTTGCTCTCTCAGCTCAGATCTTTTGGATTACCCTGGAGATAACTGGAAATGGTGGGAAGGCATACAACTGACCTGGAGGCCACTGGGATGTCAGAGCATCTATTCCTTCCACCTCTAGCACTGTGTACCTGGTGAAGAACCTTTTTACCTGGCGGTTGAGATGGGTGGCAAAGAGGTCCATTTTGATTCTGCTGAAGCGCGTCACTATCTCCTGAAAGGCCATTGGGTGAAGCTTTCATTCTCCCTGATGGACTTTCTCCCGACTCAACTGGTCCGCTTGTCCATTGTCCTCCCCTCTGAGGTGTTCTGCCAGGATTGAGTCCACATTTGTTTCCTCCCACTGAAAAAGGAGAGAGGCTTCCTTCTGGAGGTGGGAGGAGCGTGTGTCTCCCTGATGGTTCACATGAGGTTTGGCTGACACTTTGTTTGTTCTGACAAGCACTGCCCCCAACCTCTTCAACTCCGCAAAGTGTCTCAGGGCCAAACAAATTGTGCAAAGTTCCAGGAGATTGATAGGGAGTGTGGATTGCTCCGATGACAATTTGCCTTGCATCATCTGGCCATCACATATGGCTCCCCAGCCTGTTAGGCTGGTGTCTGACGTGATCAGAATTCACGGGGGATCCTGGAACAGCACTGCCTTTAGCAGATTGGATTCGTGTGCCCACCATAGCAGGGACTGATGGACTGCCAGTGAAAGCACCACACTCTGGTGCTGCATGGATGCTATCTCACTTTGGAAAGGCAGTAGTGCCCACTGGAGGGGGCAGAGTGATGATGCACCCATGGAGTAATTTGGAAGGTTGAGACCATCAACCCCAGAATAGCTGCTAGTTGCATGAGGTCTGCTGAAAGGGAAGACAGAAGATGTGCTACGTCTGTGTGTATCTTGTTTACTCTGCCCTGTGCCAACCTTATGATTCCCTGATGCAAGTCTATAGTGGCCCCCACATGTACTATGCAGTGGGATGGATATAGCTGGCTCTTGGCTTGGTTGATTAAGAAGTCATAGTCTTTCAGACAGACCAAAGTGATGTGCAGATCTTCCCAAGTCTTGTGTAGTGATGGGGACCAAATCAAGAAGTCATCCAGGTAGGGGAAGACATGGACTCCCTGTGTCTTGAGGTGTCCTACCAGGGCAACAATAATCTTTGTGAATACTCTGGGGGCAGACAACAGGCTGAAGGGCATAGCTCTGTACTTTCCCCACCACGAACCTGAGGTAGCGCCTGTCATGGCCCCGTCAGAGGACTCATCAGACGAGGATGACTAGGGAGTAACAGCAGCAGACCCAGAAGCAGCAGACCCAGAAGGAGAAATGGAGGAACCTCCTGAGAACCCAGCTCCTTCTCCCCCTCAGCTGCAGAGCACCCCAGACACAGCTGAAGCCCTTCAGCCAGACGCAGCCAGTGAACAGCATACTCTCCCCTCACCTGCAGAACGTAGACAGCAGAAGGTCAGGCAGAAGAGGGGCAGGCCTGTCCACTTAAGGCCAAAACGCTGATGGCTCACACCTGCTGACAAACCTGCTCCTTAAAAGTCAAACCTTGGCTTCAGCTTGTTGCTGACTACAACGTCAGGCGTGACCACTGTGTGTCTTCCTATCCCCTGAACCTTGACTTGGACTGATCTCTCGGCAAACTAGACCCGGACCTTCACTGATGTCTCTTCTGGATTTCTGGCTTGGCATGTAAACTTTGAACAGCCTCTGCCCTTATCTTGCTTCTTCCTTGCTAGCCTGGCAGATTTATAGCCAAGCTGCCGGCGGAGGACTTACGGCCTGGCAATTATCAAGGAATCCCCAGCCCTGCCTGCACCCCCACCGACACTGCTGTCTCAGTGAAGAGCTGACAGCGCCTGTGAGATGGAAAAATAGGGATCTGAAGGTAGACCTCCTTCAGGTTGATCGAGGTGAGGAAGTCTCCCCTTCTCAAGGCCTCCTTGATTGATAGCAAGGTGTCCATGCGGAACTTGTGGTATTTTATGTACTCATTCAGGTTCTTCAGGTTGAGTACCGCCCTGAATGAACCATCTTTTTTCGTGACGGTGAAGAAGAGTGAGTAGTTTCCTGGAAATCTCTCCCCTGTTGGGACACGTTCTATTGCTGCAATTTATAGCAAATGGGAAATCGCCTGTAGGATCCTTTCCCTTTTGTCTGGAGACACCAAGGTGGGGGATGGGATGAATCTCGTCGGGGGGGGGGATGTGAATTCCAACCACAAGCTGTACCAGAGGATGTGAAGCACCCATTGGTCTGATGACGTGTCCCTCCACTGATGAGCAAATTGTTGAAGGCAGCCTCCCACCAGCAGAATGCTGGCATCAGAATTGATGTTTATTCCCTTGTGACTGGGATATGAACCCCAATCTGTTGGGGAAGTGCTGTTGGCCTTTAGTCTGGATGTGTTGTCTATTCCAGAAGGGACAGCTGGGACAGGCATCCTTTGCCCTTCCTGATATCCTGGAGTCTCAAAAAGACTGCGACTGTAGATATGGGTGGAATGATCTCTGAAAGGATCTTCTGTCATCCCTTTTCTCAGTGGAAGGCATTAACTTCTTCTTTTCCTTAGATTCCAAGACACCCTCCAGGACATCATCACCAAACAGCTTGCCTCCCACATAGGGTTCTGAAATGAAATTCGAGAGGGCTGTAAGATCAGCCTTCCAATGGTGCAACCACAAGTCCTTCGAGTGAAAACATCAGCTGCTAACAACCTTGCTGAAAACTGCATGCCATCCATAGATGCATCTGCCATGAAGGTCACCACCCAAGACATTTTTAGTAGAGACTTGAGGGTTCGGGCCAGATCCTGCTGCGGACCATCCAGCAGGTCTTCCAACCAGAGAAGGGAAGCTCTTGCAAACACCAAGGGGGCTGACGCTGCCCAGATGGATAGTGCACTAGCCTCATGGATCCTCCTGAGGCCCTGATCCATTTTGTGTTCTGTTGCATCCTTGAGGTGGGGATCCGAGTTCTTTGGGTTCAAGGATGGATTCAGTAAATTCACCAAGGGAGCATCTACCTGCGGGACTTTCAGCTGGTGCATGATGTATTGCTCCAACATATAGTATTTGTTAGCCTTTGATTCAGTCCCAAGAGATCTACTGTGGGCAAAATTAAATATGACAATAGATAAGCGGCTACTATTTTTGATCAGCCAGCTCTATCAATGCACTTCGCTTAGAGTGAGATATGGGATAGATGGAAATTTGACCAGATCTATCCCTGTAAATATTGGAGTTCGACAAGGATGTGTCTTGGCCCCTGCTTTGTTTAACCTTTTCCTTAATGATCTAAGCACCAAATGCTCCAACGAAAATCTACATTCCCCCAGTATCACAGGGGTGAGTTGTCCTCTGCTACTTTATGCAGATGACACGGTTTTGATGTCTTTCTCAGAAATCGGCCTTAAACGCCTTCTCCGGATTTTTATTTGTTATTGTGATCAAAATTTTCTTACTATTAACTATACAAAATCCAAAATAATGACTTTTACTAAAAATAGGTCGAAACAACTCTGGAAAATAGAAGGCAAATTGTTTGAAAAGGTTAGGAAATTTAAATACCTAGGCATTATATTCTGTTCTTCACTTTCCTGGACTCCTCATATTCAGGCCGCAATTCAAGTAGCTCGCAACACTTCTAAAGCCTTAATTAGATTTTTCTATACTAAAGGTGGCTGCTTTATCCCTGCTGCCTCTAAAATTTTCAAAATTAAAATAATATCACAGCTTCTTTATGGTATCCCGATTTGGGTTACCCATTTCAATAAAAAAATTGAATCAGTACTCTCAAGTTTCCTTCTGTCCATTTTTGGTTTTCCAAATTGTGCCTCTTCAGCTGGTCTCCGCTTAGAGACAGGATTCAATTCCCTAGAATGTACAGCCTGGTTGCAAGCTTTCAATTTTTGGCTCAAGATAGCCTACTCGGGGCCCTCATTAGGGCTCGTACATCTCATATGGAAAGATCCATTCAAAAGCTCCTGGACTAAAATCTTTAATGGGAAGCTAAATCATCTAGGTTTATCCTTAGAACTCCTGTCATCCTGGAGCTCTGAAATGGCCAAATCAGTTATCAGTCAACGAATAAAAGACCTTGATCGACAGTACCTATTCTCCAAGGCATCAACATCCTGTTCCCCTCTTCATTTTGGTCTGAATTTTTGTTTTCCATTCCATATGACCTATCTAGAAAAGTTAACCTTCCCACAATATAGGTTTCTGTTCTCCAGAGCGAGATTTAATTGTTTACCTTCGCTCTTTTAACGGGTCGATATCAAGGCACCCCTTATGTAAATCGTTATTATATTTGTAACGCAAATACCCCTGAAACCCTAGATCATGTCCTTCTTAATTGTGAGCTAGATAAAGATGTAAGAGCTAAAGTTATTTCACCACTTATTCTAGGGTTCTCTGATAAACATCCAGAATGGATAGTTCTTTACCTCTTGTCTGATAAAGATAAAACCACAACTGAACTAGTTGCTAAATTCTTTTATATAGCCCAATGTCTGCGAAAAACACAAGTTCAACATCTCCAACGCTGATGATTTTATCTTATTTTAATTTTCACCTTAACCATGTATTTGTATGCACAGTATGTATAGTAATGTTTTTATACTATATGCTTGATTGGGTCTATGACTGTAAATTAAATAAAGTAAAGTAAAGTATTTGTTAGCAGTTGAAACTGACTTCTTGAATTGCAATGGGACGTCAAACTCGGACTTGATCACTTTGGGTAGTAATGACGGAAGTTTTAGCACCCTTGACTTAGGTTTTGGGTCTGGACACACCACTGAAACTCTAGATGCTGAGGACTGGAGGATCTTCTGGGAGATTTAGACTGAAGGCTTCCATCACCTTGCACAGGAGAGGAAGAAAGTGAGCTTCCTGGAAAATCCTGTTGGTTGAAACCTCTTTGGAATCTGAGTCCCCATTCCATTCTTCTCCGTCAAGGATGATAAGCTCATTGTCTGGGTTGACAGTCGTATCCTCTGGAAGATGAGTGTCTACCTTGGGTAGTGGCATAAGGGTCCGGTGATGTGCGGTTTGGTGGTAGCTGTGTGTTAAAGATGAGTGGGCTTTGGAGGGACCCTGCACCACTTGCACCTGTGATGGTCCCTAGACGGATGCTGATGCCACTGTGTCCTCCAGGAGATGCCACACGGGAGCTGAAGAGACAGATAGGTTGTAACTGAAGAGGCTGAACGTGAGAACAACAGGGCTGGTGCACTACCCCCCCCCACACACACACACAGCTGGTGAGCATGTGGAGAAGAGGGGGGTTTGGGACATTTCCCCCAGGTAAAGTCTCAGGGAACGGGGGGGGAAACCTTTTTTTAAAAACACAAGGGAAACAGTAAGAAGGAAGAGCAGAACACTTAGGGAAATAACACAGACACAAATGATACAGGCCTGAACCAACGGAGCAGAGAGAGAGAGATCTACTGTTCTTAGTGAAGGTAGAAAGAAAACTGGGGCAAGGAGCTACATGAAGCTGGAAGTCCCTGCAAAATTCAAAAGCACTTTCTGCCTTCAACCGCTTGGTGGAGCTAGCTACCCACCTGAGATCATCTTTTCCATGCACAGGAGAATATCAACAAATGCCATATTATTCTATGAACATTTTCTTGGAAAGTGTGAACATTGTTTTTATATGTGGATAGTACAGTGAACATATTTTACTCCAAAGCTACTTTTCATCAACATGGATTTTAAGGTTCCTGTCAACATCACTTTTAAATGGTTAAGACAGTTATCATTTTTTCCTTCTAGGAAAACCATTTAGACAAACCTGAAAGCTGTCTTGCTAATTAAAGTCAGTACACATGCACAATAACCAGGTATCTGCCCAACTATCTATTTTGGGATTTTTCTTGTGCCAACATAGCTAGCTTTTGTTTGTGTGTGGCTTGGAGAATACTGAATTTAGCTGTTCAAGACCAGGATCATAAACTGGAAGAAGAGTGTCTTATGCCACCTAAAGATGGGATTTCCCCCCTCCCCCCGCAGATCATATTTCTTCTACTTCTTGAAGTTACCTAATTCGGCTCCTATTCACTGTTTTCAACCTAGTACACCAACAAAAATTAATCCCCAGCTTTGCTAATATAATAATTATTATGCTTCTCTTTACTGCTGTTCTCTACGACAAGGAACCTGTATGTTTTGCCTAAAGCTGGAGACTGATCTGAAGAACTTATTAATTTTTGCCCTACTATGGATTTTGGAAAATTGTAATTTATAGTTAGTTACAGAAATATCAAGAAATCTGAACAATATGCTATCAATATCAATATGAAACAGAACAATATGCTATAGATGTTGTAGTGTTCAACGTCCAATAAGCTACTTCAGAGGGGTAGGGAGTTGTGCACCAAACATCATCTTTATTATCTCCACCTCTGTAACTCTGAAACTGTCCAGGTTTTTGAAAAGTTTTTGCCATAGAGATGGGACATGTGGGGTGGTAGAATGAAAGCCCCACTGGGCATGAACTTCTTTGGATCTTAGCTATTTCAAAATGTGCAAGTAAGTGTTATCACTATAAATATATTTTACATAGTGTTCAAGCCTTGCTATTTGTTTTAATCGTATCATGTGACAATTTAAGTTAACTGCATTTTCTTGTACTTCCAAGTACAGCTGAGAAGGCAGCTGCAATGTGGGCAGTGTGGTTATAAGCCAATTCATGGGGAAAATGAGGAAATACTTATTTAATTAAATTTGATACTATTAACCAGTCTGATACCAGGAAACACTAAATCTTAATATTTTAATGAATTGCCTATGTCTAGCAGTTTTTGCAGTTTGAAAAATAAAAGACGTAAAAGGTAATTACAAAGAGAAGCTGTGGATATCTCTTGAAAATTTTCACACGAAGCAGAGGCAGTAATGGAGGCAAGAAATTCATCCACCTGCTTTAATGATAAGGAGTTATGGAGAGTTTCTAGAGGACAGATTGAAGGCACCATGGAATACAATTCAAAGCCTGAAAAAGAAAGAAAACCACAGATTTCCATCGTAAAAGGAAGCAACTGAGCTATTATACTGGCAAAGAAGAGATCTACAAGAAACCTGTGTATGCCATGCATACCAAAGCAATTCTGAGCCCAGTGTAGCTTTCCTGATTTCTGCTCCTGCATGCAACTCTTTGTGCTGCATCAGAGGCAGATCCAGAGGTACTATTTGACTTTCTGAAGAGATTTTTCTGGGCAGACAAATGGAACTTGCTGGTCTGCAGTGAGAAAGACGGGACCAAGAATTCTCATACATGACTCTGGCTCCACCCAAACAAATTATAACTATAAACACATGCAACCATACAATGACACTTGAATAATCACGTCAGCTACTAAAACAGTATGGAGCTGGACAAAAGGGTGTCAAGAGTCTCCTATATATGAAGTTCATGGTTCTGCATATGCATAATACAAAAACCTTTATTTTAAAAAGAAGGCTAAGGAAGCAATTTAACCACCATTTACAGGCCCAGCACCAGTGGGCAGCAGCCAGGCTGGGCACTGACTGAGAGTCCCTGTGGCTGAGAGAGGTCCCTGCTGCTGGAGATGGGCAGGTGTAGCTCCCACTCCGTGATTCATGCAAGCATAAAGTTGCAGAGCGTGTGCCCCACAACCTGATGGTGACGTGAATTGCAGAGCAGGAGAACCCTCCCAGGCAATCCCCTCCCCCACTGCCGGCATGGGTTGGCTGCACCACTTCTTGTGTCACTGCATCAGCAAGTTGCATGTACATGGTTGTCATTACCCAAGATGGTGGCAGAAAAGTCAACATGCCCCCCCATCTTAGATGATGGTAGGCATGCGCACACAGCACCCTAGTGGCTGAGCCTATTTACACTCCGGGAATGGTAGTGCCACCACGTCACCACTGCCTTCAAGGACCCACTTCAGTCTGGTGCTGGCCCTGTCCACTTACACAAATGCAGACCTACTGATCCATTGTACTCTCCTATGATCATGCTCTTCTAGCTTGTGTTCAATTTCTTAACTTCTGTATGAGACTGACGTGAGGAATAAAGTAAGTGTTCAATATGACCCAATGTTATTTCCATAACCATCAGAGCTGGCTCTTCAAGTCAAATCTTGACCATCTAAGTTTTTAAAGTACAGTTTTCTGAGAGGAAACCCAGGACAACCTCTCATATACATCTGCAAAATGCATGGTTATGACAAGTTTCCTTTATATTATTTACATCCAGTTTCAATGCTTTTATAATAGTTACTGTCAAGCCACAAATAAATCTGAAAATTAGTGTTAGGCATCATCAAGCAGAAACGTAATCAACCATGCACACTTGCATTAACATTGATTTAAAACTCTATTTGCATATATAAGCTTAAAAAAAAGCATTCGTGAACTGATTTTGACAGCTCCTCACAAAAAATATTATGTCCATATAGTTTCACTATTATAATTTTGAAAACCAAAACTGTAAGATTGCTAAATTTCTTCCAAGACCTTTATTTCAGTGGCAGAGGTTTGTTACTGAACACATATTCATCATTTTAGGGTAAGATATATTTAAATGTAATATAAAGTAAACACCTATAGTAAACTCTTCAAGGATTCAGATCCCTGTTGTCTGATATAACTTCTCTCCCCTTAAACAGCCAGAGAAAGCAAAAGTTGGTACCATGTTTAATTACAGCAGTTAAGCTTCTGTGTGTGCTTTAAATTAATTGTGTTTTAACGTAACTTCTAAAAATACAACACTACACATGCAAGCAAGCGCAAACCCTTTCTTTGCATTACAATAAATTCCAGAAGAACTGCAGCTTTCCCTGACTAGAGAAAAATCCACAAACATGTATGAGTGTATATCTGTGTGATTCCAAGGAAGAATTTAGTGGGATTACAGCAGGCTATTTTTTTTTACGTGTCTATTTTAGAGCTTAGTATCACCTGAAAAATGCATTCAATAAAGATCCTTTAAAAAGTTAAATCTGAAGCTCAATATTATCATTAATATTTCTGCTTTCTTTTTTAGCTCTGTCTACCTAGGCAATGAGAACCAGCTAGTCACTTATGCACACACCCATCTTTTAGCAGCTTCATTTTGGGATTATCAAGCATTAGAAAAATATCCTGAGACGTGTACTAAAAGGTCATTTCCATTGGACTGAAATGGTAAAAAACCTATTCATTTGTGTTCTTTTATTTTTAAAAAGACACCTACATATTGGACAGTATCCCTTCAAGTGTCTGATCTGCTATCGCGAGCTGACTTCTAACATAGCACTTTCCATCGAAATGCAAGACAATGAAAGGGTTAGCGCAGCAACTTAGAAAGCCACCCTGCCGTCTTACATTTGAAAGCTATAAAGACATACCACTGGCGCCTAGAAATTCCTCAGAGGAAATCGACCAGCACCTAAAGAGGTCTGGATGTTCTGCACAGAGCCCCAGAAAATAAGTAAAGCACTGTCAGTAGATACTTGTTTCACCATGTATCCTGAGCTCAAGATGAAAGGAGGGGGAAGACTGAAATGGTTTAGAAGTTGCATCATTATCTCAAAGTTATGGAAGTCAAAGAAAAGAGGCCCACATGAAAAGGTGAAGAACAAACAATACACCACTCCTCTTCATTTTCAAAGCAGGTACAGCCTCCCCCAAGTTATCTGAGGAAGTATGTTTAGGCTTCAAAGTAATACATATAGCATGCAGTAAATTGTGAAAGATGCGAGGATACATATTAAATGGATCAGAGCAATCTGTATCAACACAGTTGTGATTAAAAAATACTAAACACATACAATTAAGATAAAGTGCTCAATTAGCTACTGATGATATAAAATTATTTTCCCTATGTAATATAAATAGGGATATTTAATATTTCATGTAATATTTAATATTTAACGTAAATATTTAATGTTTATCTCTCAAAACTCTTACTTTCAATCATTTTGCATTACTAAGCTGAATTTGTCTTCTTTAGATGACAATTTTAAATGCCCACATTTTTCATTTTCAAAATTAATTCTGTATTAGCTATTAATTACTCTAACAATATTTATAAAAATTCTTCATGACTGAAGTAAACCTGTAATTTTATTATGATTTCCATGGAGCATATGCACTGGAGGGCATAAACATAAACCTGCACCTCACATTACCTTGCCACTGAACTCAGTTAACAGCTTTAGAAACTTTTTGAATAAGGATAAAGAAACTGAGGGCAGCATTACTGTTTCACCTACGATGGAGGAGTGATCAAATCCATTTCTGTGATGAAAGGCTTTGCAAAACGTGTTATATGTGAAGGGGGAATGTTATTTCCCAACGAACAATTTCAACAATAAAAATAAGATAGTTTGTGTTTATCCAGAGACTTCAAGAGGAAAATATAACAGTAGGTAATTATTTAAAGAAAGCACTTAAGGTGCCTGCCTAAAAGGGAGGAGACTTTAAATAAGGCCAATCTATTTAGTTACTGGCAGAAATGCAGGGATTTTTGTCCCAGTTAATTTTTATGTTAAGTCTAGCACCATTTCAGGAAGATGATCGCAAACTCCAGTTATTATTTATAATGAAATTGTGAGTTCACACAGAATAGATTTATCAATGGTTGCCAGCTATGCTAGATATATTAAATCTTCATGTTCCAAGGCAGTATATCTTTGAGAGGATTGGCTATCACTTTCATGTCCAAAGTATGGCGTTTCCCAGTGCTATCTGATGGTCACTGCTGGAAACAGAATGCTGGAATAGGTGGACCTTTTGGCCTAATTTAGCAAGGAAATTCTTATGCTGAATTCCAAAAGTTCAGAACAAAGATATCTAACATAGGAGGAAGGCAAATAACATTATGGGGAAAGAACTAGGAGCTACTTAAGATCAGAAAGCTTTTAAACCATACACTAAACGTACTAATTGCTTGAGTTACTAAGAAGAATGTGTATAAACAGACATAGGATTAATTTAAATTTCCCCCAAAAAAAGATTTGGGTATATGAATTTTAAAAATTAGATTAAGGAATTAAAAGGGGAAAGGGGATTTAAATTATCAGAATTTCTAATAATTGAACATACGGCCATGTGATCAGTTGAATTAAGGAAGGATGATGGTGGATAATACTATGCACCCATAGTTTGGAAGGGATGAAGCAAGGGAATATTTTTTTTAAAATAAAAGCAAAACATACCATTGGTTGGGTGTCGAGCAAATGAGATAGAAAACCTTTTAACAGCAGAACCACGTGTGGTGTCTGAGAAAGAGAAAAACAGGTACCTGAAATTCAAAACAGCTACCAAAAGAGGGACAATTCAAGAAAGGACAGAATAGGAAAAAAACAATGAAGAGTAGGTTAGAATTAAGTGACATGCAGAAAGGATTGGGAAAAGTGCATAGGCCAAAACAGGTTTAAAAGCAGGAAAACTTTGTTGTTACTACTAGATGTTTAATGGACTGTATGGAAGACAAATACGGGTGAGCTTGTGATTCTGGCATACAAAATTATACATGGTTAGAATTTAATATCATGGGCGTGACATTAGGAGAAAAGTTACATGTTTCTTACTTTCAAGAAAGTTAACAAGAACTGTAATGTGGTGGAAATCTGATTCTGACACTTCTATTCTACTTGTCTGAAGCCCCAAGCCAAGCTCTTTTATACTCACTCAAATTGTTTTTTGAAAAATCTACTTTTTTAGGACTTCACCAATATTAATGCGTCTCCTTTGATTGTGTTTGGTTCTCAAGAAATGTTTTTGTTCCATTTCAGGAAATAGTTACCAAATTATATGGATTTAAACTGTAAGTTGTATTTTTTTTACAAAATACTAAAATTTTATGTAAGTTGAACTTCATAAACTTTTTATTTTTAAGTATGTTGTAGAAGGGAGACCCCCCCATGTGTGCCATTAAACACAATTACAGTAGGGACCCACTCATATGGCAGGTTACGTTCCAGACCCCCACCTAAAAGCGAAACCCACCAAAAAGCGAAACCCACCAAAAAGCAGAACCCCGTCAATAAAATGGTGCCCGACGCCCAAAAAACACTGTAAAAGCGAAACAAGCGCCGTACGACTGGGGCCTTACTCTAATTGAAAGCTGCCATATTAGCGGAACGCCAAAAAGCGGGCTGCCAAAAAGTGGGCCCCTACTGTAATCTCTGAGAAATAAAGACAGTACAATCCCCTATAAATTAACATTAGCAAACAGTATTGTAGGCTTCTGTTCAGTCAACAGTCCTAAGACTTTCTTTCAAGAATCAATGTGCGTATATGAGTGGGTGGGTGTAAGTGCATGTGCGAAAGTGTGCACATACCATCTATACAGCCAGAAGTAGTCAGCTTTTTACGATGAATACGAGCACAATCCTGTAGGTTAGGTGCACTTGAAGAACCCCCGAGCACCGAAGTGCTAAACAGGCTCGCACAGTGAGACCCTGATGGGAGTTAGAGAAAATACATACAGCAACCACGTGTTCTTCTGTTCACATTGGGAATGCATGCAGCATGCAAGCATATCACTCTTACCACACAGAAGGCTGCCTCTGGCATTGCCTTGGACAGGTTCACAATATACTTTTAATGTCAGTGGTACTTATAGGGTGTACTATCATAATTTTTTGTGCTTCTATATATCATAGTTCCCTTCACTAATTATATACACAGAAGTCTAGACTCTAATAAAGGGGCTTCATTTCCTGTTGCCAGACTTGATAAAAGAAGAAATGCCAGATAAAAAGGGATGGGGAGGAAGAAAGATATTAAATATTTTACAATTTGTAACTGGATCTGTTAAAAGGAGCAATGAATTCTTCAAATTACAGAGCTGGGCATCTTTTCATTTGCAAGTCCCACTGAAATCCATGAGATGTGATCAAGATTTCTTGCACACATCCCACTGGTAGCTTGTACAGGCGTATCCCATGAAAGGTGTCCAGTAAGTATCTCAATGTATTTTTATTAATACTATATTTAGTATCATGTAACTAGATAATGAACCTATATCAAAATACTCAAACATCACAAAATTTTGATTTTGGCAGGTATAATCATAGCCAATCTCACAAATTTTTGAGAAAATATTTGTTCTAATTATTTTAAGGAGAATTTTGCCTTAAAAGCAAATAACTGATGTAAAAACAGAGAAAACTTGACATGGTTACCTTTGCTATCGAATATTTAAAATCTTGTTTGTGAAAAAGAATTCTTAGCATACTACAAGATTGCTATTTTAGCATAAAATTTACAATCAAATCTACTTTTAAAAACCTGAGAAAAAAGGCTACTTTAGGTATAATGTCTTTTGGGCAATGCCCTACCAATATAAAATTCATCTGAAATGCACTTGCTCAGGGGAGATTTTTCCTATGCTTGACCTTTGTAACCTGGGCTATTAGCTTTCAAATCACGAAGCACTGATTCAAAATTTCTGTTATTACCACTGATGACTAAACAGTGAGGAAAACATTACTAGGATATCTGTTGAAACAAAAGCCAATATAAATGAGTGCCTTATCTGTGGCAGAAGCTTTGGAACAAAAGAAATATCTTCACTTAATCACATAAATAAATCTGTTTTCATCAACCATGTGACATATCACAGAGCACAATATTGTATAATTATTGAAGAATGTTAGATAAATTAAACTCCAGTAATCAAGAGCACCTGATGTATGCATTGTGCTAGAAAACCTTTTGAAACACAAAATAGCAAAGAAAGATTATGTAGTACATAATTAGTACAGAATTTAGCAGACAAATGTAGTAATTTCTGTCTTAGACTGCATGTAATGTTGTGTATGTTTTGCTTAACATGCTCTGAAAGTGTTATCTAAAATGGGAACATTTGCAGAGCATAAAATACTGGCAGCATACACTACAATACACTATAATACACTACAATAAAAACAGTATCTATTCTACAATATGAACTAGAAAACATTGCTGAATTATGTATGTGATGCTTGCTGTAATGAAACAGTTACAGTAGCCAAGCCTGTATACTGAAAGCTGTAGTTGATGGAATTTGGGGTAGTGCAAAGAACTTTACTCTTGTTTTTAAATGAATACGGAAGACAAAAACTGAGAAAAGTAAAGGTTTTTTATTACCAGCAGCGTATCTTCAACTGCTTCCAGCCCACTAAGGATCAAACTCCCCAAAGCCTTGAGGTGAAGCATCTTAAAATGGTCTTTATCGTCAAAAGAACAATATGACTTTGGTTCAAGTGAAAAAATCATGCCAATAATGACAACTGACATTCTCTTTTCAATTACCAAATAACTAATTTATAATAAAAGTACTGCAACACATTATTTAAACAGCAATGCTGACTTTGAAAAGATCTATAAGCTTATCACCAGAATATCAAGCACTGGGTAGTTCTACTTTAAAGGAACAGGATTTTAGAAAGTATATACATACCTATGCTGCTTGTTTTTTGTTCCACAATAGTTCTTGGAGGTCGGAAGTGACTGTTGTTTTCTGATGGGACCTGGCCATGGGAAACAGATAAATAAGAAGAAAAACAGACTAGTGGGACTGTAGAATCCATTAAGCTTGAAACAGCAGCCTGTTCAGACAGACAAGTATTAATAAGCCATATGATGTGTTAGTAGAAATACCAGATAATATGGAAGATCATGCAATATTGCTGAAGGGAGTCCATTTCACTCATGAGATCCTTGCAATGAAGTGGTGCAAGCAGGCATTCATCATAACATAAACAGGACAGACATCAAGAAAGATAGGAAAACACAGACAACTGTGTCATTTTAGTTTACCAAATAAACACTCCTAAACTGCGCCTGTATTGGAAGGGAGAAAAAAAAGAGGAAACACAGACAGGATGATGAGGTCACCATACAGTCACTGATCCATGCACAGGCTCTATCAGGGTAAACTTCTGATGTTCACAGCCTTTAACCTAAAACTCTTTTTCTACATCCAAGCTAGTTTCAAGAGGACATGAAAATAACACATTCTTTTGAAAAGGAAGAGTTTCTGGTAACAGAACACCATCCATTGTTTAGTGCAAACAATATAATGAATAATTTATAAATATTTGGAGTTGCATCAAACATTAGTTATAAACAAAGCAGACCCATTGAAAATAATGGATATGACTAACATGGACAACTGAGTTGGATAAAATCTACAGACTATTCTATTTTATTGTATATATACTATTTAACTAAATTCCCCCAATACTTGAAATTTCAGAATGCTGTACATTACAATCAATGAAGAACTGTCTTTTTAAAATGAAGAGAAGAAAAATGACACCCCCAGTGAAGGAGTAGAGAAAGTAATAATTAGTATTAATTATTTTTTTCCTGCACAGTTAATAGGCCACCAAAAATATTATCTATGCTGAGCCCAATTGTGGAATAGCAATATTGAACCCCAATCCAATTATTTCAAATGGGAG
This sequence comes from Rhineura floridana, assembly GCF_030035675.1. NCBI lineage: Eukaryota > Metazoa > Chordata > Lepidosauria > Squamata > Rhineuridae > Rhineura > Rhineura floridana. The sequence goes on along the minus strand of NC_084480.1, from coordinate 67,418,259 downwards.
TTTGTTTATCAGAGAATCAGTTTAATGTACCTACCACCAAATTACTAAATGCTGCTTTTGTTTTGTTTTTTAAGTTAAAAAAAGTCTTAAAGGACAACTAAGCCAAAGCTGATGTAGGTTGCATTGGGGAACTAGCTATTTTCATCTCTATGGTGCTGAAAAGGAACAATTTAAAATCAAACAATCAAATACATTCAGTGAAACTTGCGTAGGAAAAAAAACCATGCACTTGCTTTTTTCCCCCCCAAGCATTCTTGGAAGTAGCTAGTATTTTTTTTAATTACATTTTAATGACATGTGAAATAATTTTCTTTGAATAAAATCCAGAACAACGGATTAGATGTCCTTAAAGACAGTTGATTCCTGCTTGGAATGCATAGTAATGTTTAATGAAGTAAAGTTTAAAAACCTGTTGCCATGAGCCAAAAATACTGGATGTGAAAGCCAATGATTTAGGGGAGACAGGGGAAGAAGTGATTTGTTCCCCTGATCTGCGTCTTCGACGCCCAGTACCCACACCACTGGTGTAATGCAGCCAGGTACCAATACACTCTGGGCTAGACACACTCAGGGGGCTCTCTTCCTGGAAGTGAGAAAGGGGGCAAAAAAACAGCAAAGCATGCAACGTTAGATTCATAGCCAAATGATAAGAAAATAAAACACACTTTTGCTTGAACCCTTTTGAAAACAGCTTTAACAGCATTAAACAACAAGGAATGTTTCCCATAATAATATCATACAGTACAAGCAACTGGATTATTCAGCTACTGTTTTCACTAATGACACTTAAACTGCACTAATGGTAAGTAAACTATGTTCACATTTTAAAAACTACACCGGGTATTGTTATGTACATATGGTTGAACTGTGTTCCTCTGTTTAAGCATAGAAAGTTCTCTCCCCCGCCCATTTTGCTGAATTTTCCTTCACTATCAATGCAGCACATACTTCAAGAAAACAGTTACATAACTGACCTCTGATGACAGTGAGTTCTTCATTGTAAAGAAGGTGCCTGAACATTTTCTAACAGAACACACCAATAAAATTTAGCCTTCATTCTGTGTCCACATGCCACATCTATGCTTAAACATTATACCTTCTGCCTAAGCTCTAGGACCAGCTAAAAGGACCAAACAAAACACCAGGCTTGCACACCAACAATACTGTCATAATTTACACAAGTGCCAATCTACCATTTAGAAATCACAGTATTGCCTTTAAACATCTTGGGCCTAGATCAAGAAGATCACAAGAAACAAAGTCAGGACTACATTGAAACAAAATGCAGTTATGTTCAACATATAATTAGGCAGCCTTGATCTTCAAGGTGAAGTTGTTTGATTTTTGTTCACTTTCTCTTAACAGAAGAAAATCAATTTCATATTGCTTTACACACCATTTAAAAATTAGCCTCCCTTCTAAAATGGTGTTTTATTGAAGTAAGAAACAATCTCACATTGAGCTAAAAAGAATCTGAATGTTCCTCTGAATAAATACACAGAGTCTTAAGAAACAAATATATAACGTAAAAATTAAACCATGATTTCCAGATCTTTATAGTATTTATTGGCATGGAAAAGCAAAATGTAAAAGCACATGTGAAAAAATAGAAAACATGTATAGAATATTGCTATACATTTGCTTGCTGGGAGAAAAAAACCAAGCATTTATCAGTCTGTCCCTGTATCATGTGATTAAAAAGCTGGAACCTTGTGAAATTTAATAAAAATATTTATAGATAGCTATAGAAATATATAGTTCTTCTCAAAGATGGTCATGATCAATAACAAAAGCATATTGCCCATAGCAGGAAGCATGTGGGCTTGGGGGGTGGGGGAGAAAGGGAGGATACAGAACTTGGTTTAAACTAGCCCAACTTCATTAGCTTTGATGAACTGGCAACACAAGGGTGAAGCCTAAGAAGTCAGGCAACCAGCCTGCTGTCAGAAGAACCCAGACTGCTTGCTGACTGAAAAGTGGGATGATCAAAAGGTCCAAATGTAGCCTTGAACAATATCCCACCAGGGAGTGTAGGTATCATGCCCAGGGCCGGTGCTATCATTAGGCCAACTAGGCAGCTGCCTAGGGCGCAGACCTCAGAGGGACGCAGTACTGACCTTTGAGGGGCACAGTTTTATACAGATTAGTTTCTTTAACCCTTGGGAAAATGCAACTAAAATAAATTTAGCAGTTTCAAGTTTTGTGCTTTTCATTTTTTCTGCAAGACATCTCTTTTTGAAAATTGAAGTTAGCAATTTTTGGGTGTGTGTGCAAGTAGTTAGCCTTGCCTAGGGCGCAAAATAGCCTGGCACCGGCACTGATCATATCAGTGACTGGTAGTGAGCTGGTCTACAAATCCTGTATCTCTCAGAACATTTAGACCAAGATCCAAGTAACAGCACAAATAATTCTGCAAACGCACAGAGGCTTTGTACTAGAACTTTTAGACTGTGGCCCTGCACAGCACACAACAAGCCACTTTTGAAACAGAGGGGAGTTTTAAGAAATTTGGGATACAACATGGAATCTTTGCTTCAGATGAAAGAAGTCAAAAATCCTATGAGATATATAAAGATCTTAGACACAAAGTAAACTTTTTAAATCCTAGCCTTTGTACTTATCATAGCTCAAACCAGCCAAATAACTGTATATAATTAATTAGATAATATGAAGTGGCGAATTCATTTAGAACTATTCCTATTGCGGTGGTAACGCAGCCGAAGCTCTGCTCATGGCCGGAGTTCGATTCCAACGGAAGGAGGAAGTCGAATCTCTGGTAAAAGGGGTCGAGGTCCACTCAGCCTTCCATCCATCTGTGGTCGGTAAAATGAATACCCGGCATATGCTGGGGAGTAAAGAAAGGCCGGGGAAGGAACTGGCAATCCCACCCCACATATACGGTCTGCCTAGTAAACATCGCAAGACGTCACCCTAAGAGTCGGAAACGACTCGCACTATAAGTGCAGGAACATCTTCACCTTCAGCATTTAGTCTTACTGCATCCCCAAACAAAAGTGTAAGTCAAAGAAACACAGAATGGACCATTGGTCTCACCTGAAGTGTGATTTTCACAGGAGGACTGCCATCAAGCGGGTAACATAACTCCACCTATCGTCCGAAGGCAAGAATGTTCTGAAGTCAAGACTAGGGGCATCAGGCCCCTCCCACTCCCCAGTTCATTCGCGAGTCCAAAGAGAGATATCTAAAAATGCAGGAAAAAAGGCCAACAGGCCTACCAGCAAGGACATAACACAATAGCAATATTCATAATAATATGACTCTAACATAGCGATATAACTGTATTAGCAGTCTTGACTTCACTAGTAAATCTAAACATAATAGTGTAACAGAAATGTATAAAACACCGGAGAAAAATATCTAGGTATCCTCCAACTGGGAGGGTCGTGATGGCAGTCCTCCTGTGAAAATCACCCTTCAGGTGAGACCAATGGTCCATTTTCCACAGGAAGCCTGCCATCAAGCGGGATGTACCAAAGAAGCCCATAACGGGAAGGGACCACCCACATCCTAACCATCATTAAGTACCTGTTGCAACACCCGCCTGCCAAAAGAGGCATCGGCAGAGGTATAACGATCTATTTTGTAATGCCTTATAAACAAATGTGGGGTAGACCGAACAGCAGCTCTGCAAATATCAGCAATAGGAGCGTTGGTAGCAAAAGCAGCCGAAGTGGCAGCTGATCTAGTGGAATGAGCAGTTATTCTAGATGGAACTGGAAGCTTCAGGGCCTCATAAGCTAAGGTTATACATGAGCGCAACCAGCAGGATAAGGTGGAAATATCTACTTTATTCCCCATAGAACGTGGATGAAAGGATACAAACAAAGACTCAGTGCATCGTAAATCCTGGGTCCGAGACAAGTAGATCTTGAGAGCCCACCGAACATCCAATGAATGCCAAGCCTTCTCCAGAGGATGGGTAGGATTAGGGCAAAAGGAAGGAAGAACAATGTCCTGGTTGCAATGGAAAACTGAATTGACCTTGGGATGGAAGGATCAGTCTTCAGTACAACAGAGTCCTTGTGAAAAATACAGAGATGTCGGGCCGAAGACAAGGTGCCCAATTCCGAAACTCGTCTTGCAGAGGTGATCGCTATCAGGAACAGGACCTTGAATGACAATATACATAATGGTACGGTCCTAAGAGGTTCGAATGGAGAACGTTGTAAAGCCTGCAGGACCCTCGACAAACTCCAGGAAGGGAAACGGTGGGATACAGCCGGCGAACGGAGAGCAGCTCCGCTCAGAAAGAGTTTGAGGAAAGGATGTGAGGCAATAGGAGCACCCGTGGAGGAAACTGAGAGAATGGATGACAGAGTGGACGCATGTCGACATAAGGTGTTGGGTCTAAGTCCCATTGAGAGCCCCCTATGAAGGAATTGCAGCACCTGTTGTATTGTGGCCTGAGAAGGATCGAGATTCTGGTAATGACACCACTTGGAGAATGCCACCCAAGTATGCTGATATATACGAGTGGTAGATGGTCGTCGAGAGGCCAATATAATGTCAATAACGGCTTCAGACAGGCCAGCAGACCTCAAATGTCCCCATTCAAAAGCCACGTTGTTAGGTTGAGCCAGCTGGGGTCCTGATGCCATATTGGACCCTGGGATAAAAGGTCTGGCCTGACTGGGAGCGTCCAAGGATCTGTCACTGACATGGCAAGGAGGTCCGAGAACCACAGTCGACGGGGCCAATATGGGGCGATCAGAACTAGCTGGGCCCTCTCGCATCTCGCCTTCCTCAAGGTTCTGGCTAAAAGTGGTATTGTAGAGAAGGCGTACAACAGGCCGTCCGGCCACGGTAGTGACAGAGCATCCACCGCTTCCGCTGTTGTGTCCAGGTATCGTGCGAAGTACCTGGGTAGCTGGTAATTGCGACTGGAGGCAAACAGATTGACTGAGCAAACACCGAACTGATGCTGGAGAAGATGGAAAATGGTCAGATGAAGCTTCCATTTTCCCGGAAAGACTTGTTGTCTGCTGAGCCAGTCTGCTTGCACATTCCAAATTCCCCTGAGATGTTCTGCTTTCAGGGAACGTAGATGTTGTTCTGCCCAGTCGAATATGAGGTAGGCTAGGTTCTGCAGAGAACGGGACCTGGTTCCCCCTTGCCTGTTTAAATGAGATTTCGCACATGTGTTGTCCGTTCGATTGAGAACATGGTCCAAGGGGAACAGATATTGAAAATGGAGCAGAGCTAAGTGGACAGCCTTTAGTTCCAGCCAATTGATGCTCTGAGTCTGCTCTGCTTCGGTCCAAACCCCCTGAGCGAACTGGGAGTTGCAGCCGAGGAGACTGGCATCTGTAGTGATAACAGTCCTGCGGGGTTCTCTGAACGGAGTGCCCTGGCTGAGATGTTGGACCATCGTCCACCAGCGGAATGAAAGGAGCAGTACGGGGTTCAAGGAAACTGTGCGATGATTGGACCTGGCAATGTTCTGTTGAAACGGTAACAAAGCCCACTAAAGTTGGCGAGTATGAGCTCAAGCCCATGGCACAATATGGATGGTGGACACCAACATTCCGAGAGCCTTTGCTAGTAGCATCACGTCTGCGGTTGGGCGATGCATCAGACAGCGTGCGATGTCTATGATGGCGGTTATGCAGTCTGGAGACAGAAACACCATCGCCTGCAGGGTGTCTAACATTGCCCCTAGATGTTGTAGGCGTTAGGTTGGTTGGAGATGACTCTTGTCGAAATTGACTAGCCAGCCATAGGTCTGCAAGACGTGGAGCGTGAGCTTTAGGTGGTGATAAGCCAGCTCCCTGGAACTTGCCCGTATTAAAAGATTGTCCAGGTAGGGGTAGATATGCACCCCTTGAAGCCGGAGGTAAGCTACTAGGATGAGTAGTACCTTGGTAAATACCCTCGGGGCGGACGAGAGACTGAACGGCATCGCTCGATATTGAAAATGCTGGAGGCCGAAGGCAAACCAAAGAAACTTTCTGTGGGCTGTGCAGATAGGCACATGGAGATACGCTTTCTTTAGGTCGATAGACGGCAGGAAGTCTCCTTCGTGAAGGCTTTCTGTAATGGAGTGGAGGGATTCCATTTTGAATCTGCGATACTTTACGAAACGGTTGATGAACTTGAGGTCCAACACTGCCCTCCATGATAGATCTCATTTGGGCACAGCAAATAGGAGGGAGTACACCCCTTCCGACCTCTCTGTTGTAGAGACTGGCTATCGCCGCTGTGTCCAAGAGGTGATGTATGGCTGTCTGCATGATGCAGTGCCTGGATGGAGCCTTGGGACAAGGAGAGAGATGAAATCTGTCTGGAGGAGTTGCCCAAAACTCGAGTGCATAGCCGTAACAAAAGAGATCTCTGATCCAGGTGACCTGAGTCAGACGCAGCCAATGGTCTCCAAACAGAAGCAGTCTGCCCCCGACTGGTATCACGTCAGTACTGTCTGCGCTGGCGAGACCCCCCACGATATGAAGACATTGAGGCACCTCTGAGTCCCTGGTACTGTCCTCTGTCTGGGAAACGTCTGTTCCAGAATCCCCTGGAGTAATGGAGATCATTAGTTCTGAAATCGCAGCCTCGTCTCCCGGGCCGCGCTCCTCGAAAGGGCTTGGGCATGCGGGATGGGGTGAAACATCTGAAGGCCTGCGATCAACATACCTGACAGTGGCCAAGACAGGCTTCCAAGCCTCCTTGGGGTCCACTAGTACTGCCTTTAGGGCTTCCTCGCCAAAAAGTAATGAGCCCGAAAAAGGTGCCCTTGGTAAGTTAGCCCTGGCCGTAGAGTCCGCTTCCCAGTGACGAAGCCAGAGGGTCCGCCGAGCAACTACCTGAGCTGCCATGGCTCTTGCTCCCAGCTGAGTTGCATCCAGGGTGGCATCAGCCACAAACGCCGCCGTCTTGCGTAATTTCACCAGTGACCTTCTCAGAGAGCCAGGATCTGGATTGGGATCATCTAGGAGGTCATCCAACCACATCACAGCTGCCCTGGAAAAGATGGAAGCAGATGCAGAAGCTCGCATGGTGAACGCAGTAGCCTCATGTTTTTTGCGTAATGCGAAGTCCAGCCTCCGCTCAGTGGCGTCCTTTAAATGTGAGTCCCCTTCCCTTGGCAAAAGGGATCTGGAGACTAAACTGGAAATCGGCTCGTCTATGCCAGGGACGGCCAGTCTATTTGTAAATTCTGGAGCCAAAGAATAAAGTTTGTCTGCAAGGGTGTTAAAACGGCGTGTTTGTAACGGGTGAGACCATTCGTCCTTGGCCAGTTTAGCAATAGGATCTGGCACAGGAAGGTAGTGCTCCGCTGGTTTGGGGGATTTCAGGACCCTGGCCCCTTTAATAGCAGGAGTGGCAGCTGCAGGTTGTGTAGATTGCAGACCAAGGCTGTTCAGTACTCTGCGAGCAAGGGGCTGATAATCAGAGGCATCAAACAGACGATAAGATGTATCCTCCTCTTGTTCCAACTGGTCACTCCAGTAGTCATCTTCGGCTTGCATAGCATATGGTGGATCCTCCCCACAAGAGACGTCATCGACAAACCTGCCCCTGGCAATGTCAAAAGGGTTTGGAGAACATGACGGATCTGCCTCATTGCGTACATAGTGGCCCATATCATCGGGTTGTCTGCAAACACTCCGCTGAGGCATGGCAGTGACCTGTGACTGTGACTGCGTTTGAGAGAAGAACGACAGCATGTCTTGTAGTTGCGATATGAACTCCTGAGACATCTGCAGCCCCGGTGTGGGAGATGGTTGCGCTTGTATAGGCAAAGATATGGGCGGCTCAGCAGGCTGAGAAGATGAATGAGCCCTAGGTGGTAATATGGGAGGAGGATAGCTGGCTGCTGGCTGGTCAGGAAACCCTGCAAAGTCCTCCTCGGAGGATGCAGCTGGAGAATTGAAAAGATTTGTTAATGGTTCCTGGCCCGCCTCCTCAGAAATTGGGACAGAGACGTAGCGTGCCCGCTTGGTTGTGCTGTGGCTGGATATATGCTTGGTTTTGGCAAGCGCTTTGGAATGCTTGTGCTTGGTTGCCTTAGCTTGTTTAGGCTTGGTTGCCTGAGCTGTCACTGGCTGTTCCGCCATCATATATTTTTGAGGGGGTTCAGTACATGGCCACGGATGGGGCAGAATGTACAGACCCAAACAGGCTCAGTACACGGCCACGGATGGGGCAGAATGCACCGGCTCAGATGGCTAAGTACATGGCCACGGATGGGGCAGAATGTACAGTTCAAACAGCCTTGGTACACGGCCACGGATGGGGCAGAATGTACAGTTCAAACAGCCTTGGTACACGGCCACGGATGGGGCAGAATGTACGGTTCAAACAGCCTTGGTACACGGCCACGGATGGGGCAGAATGTACGGTTCAAACAGCCTTGGTACACGGCCATGGATGGGGCAGAATGTACGGTTCAAACAGCCTTGGTATACGGCCACGGATGGGGCAGAACGTATCATTCCAAATAGGCTTAGTACACGGCCACGGATGGGGCAGAATGTACAATTTCAAAGCGCTTCAGTAGTCAGCCTCAGTCAGCAGTTTAAGTTGAGGAACTTGAGCAGGATTATAGGGAGCCTATCCTGCCCCACACACACACAGAAAAGTAGATCTCACTGTGGGATTTGAACTTGCAAACCTTGGCTCTGCTACCCACAGCTCTTCCCAACTAGTCCCCCCTTCAGAATAGAACAGGCTAAACAGAAAAGGTGGGAAAGGAGGAACGAACAAAATGGTGACCATTAAAAGAGCGGGAAAAAATACATTCAAAAAGGGCGTAGGGAAGAGGAAGAAGCAATGGTGGACACTGAGGAGCACCAACGAGCTCAAACAGGGCCGACCGGGAAAAAACTGTCTCAGCAGAGCGGCCTCAAAATATGCTCTACAGCCGCGGGGCTGAGAGGCGCAATCGCGGCTTTAAAGTCAGGTAGGAAATCTCTGCCGAGGAGGCAGAATGGCCAGCTAATCCCTGCAGCCACTGGGACAGTCGCAGAGAGGAGAAGCCGCAGCCGCAGGCTCCTAAAGGCTGTCGTGGCTGGATTTAAAATGCCACGGAACGAGCCGGGAGGTGGGGCAGCCCAACTAATAAGAGGCCACTGAAAGTAAAAGGAGCAGCAGCCGCCGGCTCCTTGGAGGAAAAAATTAAGGGATCCGCCACGTTAGAAATGTTGCGGCACGAGCCGGGGGAGGCGGAGCAGCCCAACAACTAAGGGTCCGCTGAAAAATAAAAGGAGCCGCAGCCGCAGGCTCCTGGGGTAGGCGGCTAGTTGAAAGGCATGAAAAAAAGCGGCGGCGCAGAGCAGGAAGCTGCAGCCGCAAGCTCCTGGATTAAAGCTGCGTCTGCCGCCTGAGGAAGGGAGAACCGCAGCCGCGGTCTCCCTGAATTGCCGATCAGCTAGGGACTGAGAAAACTCAAGAACAACCCCCAAAGAAATTCCCCAGGAAAGTACAAGACAAAGAACACTCAGTCCCACAGACCCTAAAGTAAAAGAGAGGGAAGGAAACGAATAGGAATACACACACAAACCTCCCCACCCTGTCACACAGATACAGAAAACTTATCTATAAGCTACGCTATGAATATATTCAAACTTGCACGGACGAAGGCAAGAATAAACTAGGGAGTGGGAGGGGCCTGATGCCCCTAGTCTTGACTTCAGAACATCTTGCCTTCGGACAATAGGTGGAGTTATGTTACCCGCTTGATGGCAGGCCTCCTGTGGAAAATGTAACGTATGCAGCATTCACATATCACAATAAATAAAAGTTGATAGTTTATCATGGATGTGCAGAACACTCTTTCCCTCCAGTTAGCAAGAGCAACAAACCGCAATCCTTGGCTTAGTGTTATATTCAAATTTGGAATTGTGGATTGTTCTTGGTTTAACAACATAGTCAGCTCGGAGCAAAACAAACCATGTTCCCATTCCCCAGTTCAGATGCAACACTAAGTTAGTGACTGTGGTTTGTTGCTTCCACTGGTTACAGAAGCAGAACAAAAGAGGAGCAATCTATGCGCTGATAGTACACCAACCATAGTTTAACTGTGATGAGTGAAGTGGGCCATATTATTCTTCATAATTTTATCCTATTACTGAAAAATCATTGATAAAAGAGAAACTAGGGTCTCTCCTCATCTACTTCACTATTCTGAGGTAACCCTGTAATTATGGCAGACTTCTTCCTCTACTATGAATCTGAATATTTAAGATTTTGGGACAGACCACACATTTTTCAAATTGATAAGATGCTTTCCTATTTTTGAGTGTAGAACACTACAGTCATTATGTTAGGCAAAATTAACTCTAGATAAACAATAACATTTCTACAAAGGTAAACAAATGGCTTAAGCTATTTCTTATAAAATACATCTTGTGAAATTGTGTATGCAAGCAATGTAGGTTAGTCAGCCTGAAGGACTAACTTAGACCTTATTAAGTGATCCAAACTCCTCTGAATAGTGATTTTTTTTAGTTGTTAATTTACAGAAGTGTTTGAAGCACTGCTAAAGTCCTAAGAGAACTATGACTATGTATTTGCCATGCATTAAAAAAGAAAAAGAAAAAAGAACTGAAAATCTTTCCAAAAAGGAGCCTATTGCTGTAATAGATAAATGCTAGAATTGTAAACTTACTTCCACTGAACCAATTTTCCTGGGTCTCGGAAGGGGTGACTTTCTGTGTATATGAATTGGATCTGACACCAATGGCTTGAACATCATTATAGATCGATCAGTTTCATCCCTTTTATAAGCATGCGATTCCTCATCACTTTCATTTCTATGGGAGGTTTTCTTTGAGCCATCATTCTACAAGAAAAGGGATGTTTAACGTGACACAAAACTTCATCAGGCAGATAGAAAGCATAATTCTTATGAATATTATGGCAACAACCTTCACACAAAATGTGTTTGTATAGAACAGCTTTCAGTGGACCTATGAGTATGTACATCAAAGCTCATTTGATCAGGCCCGATTACCTCTAAATCCAACTTTTCATTTTTAAGAAAATGATTTGTCCAGTTTGAATTTTACTTTCAAGAATTTCCCCCCCTTAATACCTGGCAGTTATCCAAACATCAGCTAGGTGTGACAAAACAATGTAACCACCACTGCATCCACAGCCCTGTTACCCATACCAGCTGGGGTAGAAGGCAGGAGGCCAAGCAAAAAAATTGGCACAGTGGTCAGGCCCAGATTGAGCCCAGTGTCATCAAGTGATGGCCATGGAACTGACTTGGGATTTAGTGGATCCCAGGCTGACTCAATCCCTCCAAGCAACATCCTACTTTGGTGCTTTCAGCATGCCATTACCGGTGGAAAGCCCTTGGGTAAGTGGAACAGGGATCTCTGTGGGCAGGCAGAGATCAGCCCAGCTATTCTGGGGTGGGTAGAGGAAGATCTCTGCACCATCCACCACCATCCCAGTACAATGAATTGGGGATTTGGACTGCACTCTAACATGTCTCACCTATAGTATCATAGAGCTATGGTGGCCCTTGTGTGTGTGTGCATGTGTGTTTGGAAATGGCAAGTGTTCCTTCACCCTTAGAGTAGCTTCTCTGAATGTGTATGTCTGCATGTGTATGTGCAGGTGTGTGCACACTCAAGTATGTTGTGTGCGTATGTGATTGAGAGAAATGCACTTGGGAAAGAAAGAGGTATGTATATGTGGTGTGTGTGTGAGAGAGAGATGGAGCTGCATGTGCATATGTGGTATGCTTGTAGGTGTGGTCTATGAGAGGGAAAGATGCACTTGAGCAGAGAGGAGGAAGATGTATGTGGTGTGTGCGTGCATGAGTGAAACAGATGAGGTACAGACATGTCTGTGAGTGGTCTGTATGTATGATCTGTGAGAGACAGGGACTTGGGCAGAGAGGGAGAGATGTATGTTTGGCTGTACATGTGAAGTGTGTGTGTGTGTGTGTGTGTGTGTGTGTGTGTGTGAGTGAGAGAGAGAGGGAGAGAGAGATGGAGATGTGTGTCTGTGATCTCAACACATGGAGTCAGTGTGTGCTGTGTGTGAGAGAGCGCAAATGTGGTGTGGTCACCTTGTATATCCTTCCTAGTACTAGGGAATGCTCCCTGTTATTAGACAATAACAGGACTGGGATGTATGTGTGACATTGTGTGATCTCCACCAGCAGGTCCAGCAGGATACAGATGACTTCCCAGGCAAGCATGAGGTTGTCCAAGGTGGGGAGGGGGAGCAGTAATTACTTTAGTCTCTCTAACTTTGTGTTATGCCATACCTCCTCCACAGCATAAGTTGTGTTGTGCAGTGAAGACTGGTCCATTAATGGCAAATACTATATTGTTCCTGCCAACCTCGGTCTGCTATCAACCAGCCTCCACTTGTTTACCTCCTTTCTTATAATAAGTCCAGGGAGTGGCACTGGCTGTCAGCTTCCTCCTCCTCAGTTTTAGTGTTGCCCCTACTAGTACTCAGCAGGAAGGAGAATGTGGACTGGCTCTGGCACCACCTACGCTAGCTTCCTCGCCTTCCACCCTACTATTTATTTATTTATTTATTTATTGAATTTCTTAGTCGCCCATCTGGCTGGCTATCCAGCCACTCTGGGCGACGTACAAATAAAGATACAGATACAATAAACATTAAAAATCTGGACACAAAGATAATAAAATCTAGCCCACCCCAAAAGCCTGCCTACTAGTCCCAATGGGCAACAGCCCACCACTGGTGTTATGCCATGCTTCATGGTAGCCATTTCGTGACTGGTGCCCACAGTATTTTATCAAAATTCCAAGTGACCTCTGGTCCAAAACTGTTGGTGAAATATCCCTATGTTATTCTTTTTGAATATATATATATTTATTTATTTTCAAAAACAAAACTACCAAGGAAAGACCACAAAAAAGAATACCTAGACCACAGAGATCATGTTTATACACCCAATACACATAATTACATTATCAAAAGAAAAACAACAGGAGAACAGCCAGGTTACATAATAGAATCTCTACATAATATTATAGCTTGAGGGGCAGCTTTTAAGGGAGTAATTTGTAAGCCAGAAGTGAGGTATGACCATGTTCCATCTTACTCTTGTAATCTATAAACACATAGCATACCCCAATAAATCTTTTTTACTTTGGTCTCTTGAGATCCAAAGTGCGTATGTCAATGTTTTGAGCAGGGTTACTTCTCATACCACATTGTGCCAGTGATCTACATTGGCTACATCTAGGTCTTTCCAAAACCAAGCTATGGTGAGTCTGGCAGCTGTCAATAAGAGACTAATTAATTCTTTATTCCTTAAGTCCTTACCACAGTCTATAAACACATTAAATAATTCACGCTGTAGAGTCATTGGAATGATTGGTCTAGTTACAGCAACTATTTGTTTGTTATAGCAACTACTTCATTCTTGGACCAAAACACCTGTCCTTTAGGACATCCCCACCACATATGGAGGTAGGCCCTGTCAGTTGGCAGCCTCTCCAGCACAGTGGGGAAATCCCTGACCCACGTAAGATAGCTTCTTAGGCATAAGGTACTACTTGTGTATTATCTTCAATGAATCCTCTTTATGCTTGGCTGAAAAGGATCTATTCACTAATAGGCAAAAAAACTCTTGCAGTTTAAGAACGCACATAGTCAACAGATATTTCTGCCAAACGTTGGGCAGCTATAGTGAATGCACCAAAGGAGCAGGAGACCTGACCTCCTCTCTGACATATTGTACAAATTTGTAAAAATGCAAACACAATTTAGGTTGGTCTTTCACAGTCCAATCTACTTCCTGTGTAGCTTGGAAGAATTTGGTAACATGTGCCTCTGAGCATATGGGGAGTGGTGGCAACACGTGCCATCTCCAAAGATGGAGAATTACATTTTTTTTGTATTTTGTTTGTGTTCTTCTTGCTTTGCTTCTTTCCTGTGTTACTACTGTTTCTAGGCAGCATCTAACTCAGAAAATTATATTTTTCTCATTATTCATCCTAGAAATCTGTGTCAAATTTATTTTTTATTCATTTCAAAGCCTTTTTATTGGTCAATGTCATATGATGGTGAAGACAGTCTTTTGTTTTTCAAACTGGAGGTTATCTTCTATTTCTATTTTGTGTGCATTAACAGTTGAATCTGAAACTGCAGTTTGATATAAAATCAGACTGATTACAATATGTTGCAATGAATCTAACTGTTGGAAAAAACAAACTTGGCCTGTCCAAGATTATTATTAAATTTTATTTATACCCTGCCTTTCGGCCAAAGGACCTCAAGGCAGCTTACAAAGAAAAATAAACACAGATATAAAATACAATAAAAATACAATTAAAACAATATAACCTACAAAAATTAAATTAAATAACAAATAACATTATCATAATATTGTTAATTAAAAGCAGGGAGAGCCCAGGGTTCCAATCTGAAAAAGTTATTAGTTAAATCGAAAGTACTGGGGAACCCCAGGTTCAAGTCCCCGTTCAGCTCCCTAGATGACCTTGGGACCATCATCTTCCCTCCAGCTAACCGACACTGCAGGGCTGCTTTCTTGCAGGGCGCTTCGTGCTGTGGAGGCTGGAGGCTTGAACGCTTGCAGAGGCACCTTCTGCTGCGGCTGGGTCTTACAGGGCCCGCTGCCCTCGGCCAAGTACTGCTGGTGGTGTTGGCTGTAATAGTAGCGGTGGTGGTGCGGCGGTAACAGCGAATGCTGCTGCTGCGGGCCAGGCTGCTCCTCCATTGAAAAGCCATGGGGCCTCTGGATGGCGGCAGTGATGATAGCGGCGGCAGTGATGATAGCGGCGGCGGCTGCCCGCAGTCCTCTTGCCTCCCCCTCAGAGTCGCCCTGTTGCTGGCTCGCTATACTGTCCGGGGGGGGGAGAAGAGGCGGCTTGCTAGCTTCCTGGGTGTGGTTTCTTCCTCCTCCTCCTCCTGCTGCTGTAGATCTCCTTCTCCAGCAGCAGATGCATGTGATTAGTCTGCTATGCTTAAACCATTCCACTTAAAGGGTGGGAACTATCAATTAAAAACATAGAGCACACCTAGAAATTTTCTAGAATATCTTTCACCTCCCATGGTTTTATCTTGTGCAACCTGAGACAGTCCTCATGTCCATTGGAGACTATTCTGCAGCATAGTCAGTGCCATTATGCCATAATTGTTTTTGGAGCATTTTTTAGTGCAAATTATGAACAGCGTTGCTGTACTTCACATATTCACAGAAACAGAAGCAAAAAAAAAAGCTTCACTAAAACTGCAAATCAAATCAAACATATTTAAAGTGACTATCTGAACTATACCATCTGTCTTAATATTGATGATTCTTCCCTGCTAAAACAAGATTAGCACAGTACATATCTTGTTTCTGTTATTTGGGATGACTGCAGGTGTTACCACCACTCACCATATGCTCAGGCGGGGGAAGAAGGGGAAAGAGGATTGGAAGGGGAGGGGGCAGGAGGAAGGAGGAGGGATGGGTAGGTTTGATCATTTGCATGCTTATTGAGTTCATTGGGATTTACTCCTGTGCAATCATGCTTAGGATAGGTAAAACTGACTAGGGGGGGAATGAGAGGAGAGGGAAGGAGGAAAGGGGAGGGGGACAGGGAAGGAAGGGGGAGGGGATAGGAAGCAGAAGGGGGAGGGGGCAGGAAGGGCAAAGCAAGGGGGAGGGAAGGGGCAAGGGGGAGGGGATAGGATGGAGGTGGGGAGGACAGATTGATCATTTGCATTCTTTTGAGTTCAATGGGATTTACTCCTGTGCAATTGTGCTTAGGATAGGTGAAACTGACCTAGGAGAGGGGCAGAAGTAGGGAGGAGGGGGGAGGGGAGCAGAGAGGGGGAGGAGACTGGGTGTGTGGGCACTGGACAGAGGGAAAGCCTCTTTCCAAAAAGAAAATATTGTGAACAATATCATTGTTTTTCAGGGTTTTACCACCTTTTTATTTTACAGCAGGCACATGTAGTCTCCCACCTGAATTTAAACCAAAGCTGTTGTAGGCCATGGGCAACCATATAACCATTGTAATGCACATGTATAGCTGCTTTTAGAAATGGAGATTTGTAAATGGAAGCTGTAATGAGCACCTGCAATAAATTCAGCACTTTAGCATCTTTCTGGCAGCTTGAAGACATAGGTCAACGAACGGTCAATGTGTAACTCTGCTCGTAGTCCACCTGGTCCTTATCTGAGAAGCAAGCGAGATGGTCTTGCTGGGGAGGGCCTGACTCTTTGATATGGTGCCAGGAAGAGCAGCTCCAAGTCTTATCTAGAAAGGACAATGAGCTAAGGCTGCCAAGAGAGTAGCTTTCAGAGGTCAAGATGATCTGCCTGCCAGTAGTCTTAATTAGCACCATGTCTTCTCACTTTGAATGTATAATCAATCAAGTACTATGATGCTTCAGATCAAATGCTGTGATGCTTCGAGGATAGTAGTAGTAACCTATTATCCATAGAATTGCTTTGATGCCTAGCCTGATACAGAGCAATTAATCATGCATTATGTCAACAAGCAAGGATTTGATGTAAAATAGCAACTATTATGTATCTGTCACCATTGTGCCTTGCCAAAGATTTTACTATATAAGTCACTCTTGTTCCCCAGTTCGGGGTTCAGACTGGTCAAGTGCTTGTGCAGAGCCTTGCAGCCTGTTCCTTTTATTGGGTACGCCTGTGTGCTGTAAGTTACTCAATAAAATCTCCTTGTAAGTAGACCTAGAGAATCTGTCTTATTGACTCCTTGGTATCTCTCAAACCTTAGTGCCCACGGCCGCGGCAATACAGTTATCCCTGGCCACATCCATGTCAGACCTTTATTTCCCTTTAGACAGTCATGGCTTCTCCCAAAGAATCCTGGGAAGTGTAGTTTGTGAAGGGTGCTGAGAGTTGCTAGAAGATGCCCTGTTCCTCTCACAGAGCTTCAGAGTGGCTGACTGTTAAACAACTCTGGCCACTGGAGCTCTGTCAGGGGAACAGGAGTCTCCTCTCAGCAACATTCATAAACTGCACTTCCCAGGATTCTTTGGAGGAAGCCATGACTGTTAAAAGTGGAAAAAATGTCTGGTGCGTGTGTGGCCACCTGATTATCCAAGCCAAGCCAAGCAGCTGTGAGTTTGGCTTTTACAACACTGACAGCTGGTCCTTACTAAGCATGCCTGTGCTTATAATTGATTTCAATGTTAAATTTCTTAAATTAATTCAAATCAGCCAGTCATTTTTTTAAAGAACTTTTAGACTGCAGAAGATGAAAGTCAGAGTATGGGGCAAGGTCAGTAATAGGAGTATAGGTACTCTGTGAACATGGCTGATTTTTAATTAATTTCAACAAATTTGATGTATCCATTACTTTAATAAAACGAGATTTAATTGCACCTACGTCTCAGCCTCGCAGTTCCGGCTCTGGACGGGACAGTACCATTCTATACCTATAAAAGGGTCTTTATAAATACTAGAGACAGCTCACCAGACATATCCAAACTGGAAAGCACCATTTTTTCCCCAAATCTGGAGAGTGGGTTGGTTGCACTATCTTGAATCACAGGATTGTGCAGAAATAATTTCAGTTGATTCCATAACATTCAT
This sequence comes from Rhineura floridana, assembly GCF_030035675.1. Taxonomy (NCBI): domain Eukaryota; kingdom Metazoa; phylum Chordata; class Lepidosauria; order Squamata; family Rhineuridae; genus Rhineura; species Rhineura floridana. The sequence goes on along the minus strand of NC_084480.1, from coordinate 67,400,720 downwards.
GGGAAACAGAAACCTTCCAATTTCTCTATTAAATCTGTCTTTTCTATGGAACCTTATTTACACAGAAGGCAAACAAATGGAAGAGTCCCTTGGCATGCCCCCCACCTCAGTGTTATGAGTGATGTCTATTTTAATAAGAAGGGTGGATTGCTAAGGGAATCAATGGTGATAGTACTGGAATGAGTATAATTGTCTGTTTAACCAACATAGTTTTAGTAAATCTATTCTGAAGACACTCAATTACTCTAAATTTGTTTTTAAGGAAACAAAGTACATTAAGGAGAATGCCATCTAGGTCCTGACATTCTAATCAGATCCATTGTTTGTCACAATTTTCTAGGAGGAATGGGATAATATGAGCTATGTGATTTTCCTCATAATACAGAGCAATATTGTGAAGCCCCCATCGTTCATCACATGACACCACATACAATCAGTTCTTCTGGAAATAGAGTCTCCGATGGCAAAAGATGAAGGTGTTTAATTGTTATTATTTTCTTCCATTTATATCCTGCGTTTCTTTCATCAAGAAACCTAAGGTGGCATACATGTAGTTCCCAGGTGGTCTTTCATCCAGGCACTGACCAGACCCAAACTTGTTTCGCTTCAGCAAGGTGGTGACTTCATGTGCTTTCAGCCTATACCCCGAGTCTGCCATTTACAAAGTTGAATCTGTCATTTGCAAAGTTGCATAGAGGAAATCCAGATTGGTAAAGTTTGAAATATGAATGTAAATTTTGGCAGAATCATAGTTTTGACTGCAGCCAGTTTGTCTATAGTTGAAAAAAAATCCTCCACCTACCTATGTCTGTTCTTATATTCTGCCAACCCTGTTAGTTGTCTACATAAAGTCTGTTAAGATTCCTAGTTACACATATTCCAAAATATATCAGACTGTTAGGGCACAGTGGGATATTCAAAAGATCTGCAAAGGTCTTCTGGATATTGGGAGGAATGTTGTAACACATAGCTTCCCATTTTTGAAAATTTACCCACAGGTGAGCCACCTGACCAGAAGTGCCTAGTTCTCTCTACAAGCCTTCGCCATGTTCAGAGTACTTGAGATACTTATAATAATATCATCTGCATACATTCCCAACACATATCATTTGCTGTCTATGTTCACTCCTTTTATATTGGGGGTATGCCTGAGGCAGATTGCCAAAGACTCTAAAACTAAAATTAACCAAAAAATGGGAAAGGGGGCACCCGTTTTGTCCCTTGCAGAATGTTAATTGGTTGAGAATCTAGATTATTTACCCTGATTGTTGCTTTAGAAATGTAATAGATTTGTTTAACTACATTAAGAAATTTTGGGCCAAATTCCATTTTAGAAAATACCTTAGTTAAATATTTCCACTCAATGCAATCAAAGGCTCTGAATATATCCAGTGCCATAGTTAGAGAAGAGCCTGTACTTTTACTGAATTCAGTTATATTTAATAATTTCCTAACTGGATCCAGTTTATTCAAAAACCTCTTGACTAGCACTGAAGTGCAGATTTTAAAATCTTGGTTCGTCAAGGCAACTGGATGATATGATTCTACTTTCGAGGGATCCTTAAAGGGTTTTGGTTTGGTTTGCTCCCTCAAGATCATCATTGAACAGTCATGTCAACTAGGGCAATAGCAACTCTTTAAAAATGCTTATAGAAAGTGGTGGTAAAACTGTATAGTCCTGGGCTTTGCCAGTGTTTAAAACAGTGGTTCTCAATCTTTTTTGGTTCACGGCGCACTGTAAAACATATAAAAATTTTCTGGTGCACTTTGTGTACAAAATTAAAAAATATATTAATATATATTAAACTATGAATAAAAATAACTTAATAATAATATACTTTCATAATATTCACAGCACACCTAGCCACGTCTTGCAGCGCACCAGTGTGCCCCGGCACACCGTTTGGGAATCACTGGTTTAAAAGCTAAGTCTATTTCCTCCAAAGTGATACAACTGTCCAACAATGCCCTATTTGTCTCTGAAACAGTTGGAAGGCCAAAATAATCTTAGTACCTTGCTATATTGTCCTGAGGGTCTGTTAAACCATAGAAGGAATCATAAAACTTCAGAAACTCATAGCAAATGTCTGGTGAAGAATTGGTTCACTGTAATCTCGCCTTTTCATGTTTTATCTTGCATCTGTTTGCCAAGAGTCTCGAGCCTTTTCCCCAAATTCATAAAACCTCTGTTTAGCATATGGACCAAATTTTGATTAGTCACCATTAAATCAACTCTCTGCCTTCTCAATTAAATCAACTTCCTGCCTCCCTGTGCTATTGTAATACATCCAATGTGAGATTTAACAGTTAAAATTAATTCCTAACACACTTGTAATATAGTGGTTTTACACCATTATGGTACTGGATATTTGTACAATTTAACAAGAACTCATCAAATGGTATTGATTGGTTTAAAGAAAATAAGTACAGTATATACTTTGGCAGCCTGCCAAATCTTAGTTATTTTCAACAAGCAGTCATAGAATCATAGAGTTGGAAGGGGTCTTGTAGGCCATCGAGTCCAACCCCCTGCTCACAGCAGGAAATCCACAGCTAGAGCATCTCCCGCAGATAGCTGTCCAGCCTCTGCTTGAAGACATCCAGCGAAGGGGATCCCACCACCTCCCTAGGCAGTCGGTTCCATTGCCGAACTGCCCTTACTGTCAAGAAGTTCCTTCTAATGTCCAATCTGAATCTACGCTCCTGCAACTTAAAACCATTAGACCTAGTCCTATCCTCTGGGGCAGCAGAGAACAAATCTGTACCCTCCTCTATGTGACAGCCCTTCAGGTACTTAAAGAGTGCAATCATGTCACCCCTCAGCCTTCTTTTCACCAGACTGAACATGCCAAGTTCCTTCAACCTTTCCTCATAAGACTTGTTCTCCATACTGGCTATCATCCTCGTCGCCCTCTTCTGAACCCGCTCTAACTTGTCTATATCTTTCTTAAAATGAGGCGCCCAGAACTGAACGCAGTATTCCAGATGAGGCCTGACTAATGCAGAATATAGTGGGACTATTACTTCCCTCGACCTGGAAAGTATAGCTCTGTTTATGCAGCCCAAAACCGCGTTTGCCCTTTTTGCCGCAGCATCACACTGCTGAGTCATGTTCAACTTGCGATCCACTACAATTCCAAGGTCCTTCTCACACGCACTACTGCTAACCCGGGTATTTCCCATCCTGTACCCATGCATTTTGTTTTTGTGGCCTAAATGCAGAATCTTGCATTTGTCTTTATTGAATTTCATTTTATTAATTTCAGCCCAATTTTCTAGCCTATCCAGGTCCCTTTGGATTTTATTCCTGTCTTCCATTGTGTTAGCTATCCCTCCCAGTTTCGTATCATCCGCAAACTTCATAAGGCTTCCCTCCACCCCATCATCTAAGTCACTGATAAAACTGTTGAAGAGTATCGGCCCCAGAACCCTGTGGCACTCCACTCGAAACCTCCTTCCAGTCCGAAGCAGAGCCACCGACGACCACTCTTTGAGTAAGGTTTTCCAACCAGTTGTGAATCCACCTGACAGTATTTCCATCTTGTCCGCATTTGACCAGTTTGCTAATCAAAAGGTCGTGGGGGACTTTGTCAAACGCTTTGCTGAAATCTAGATAGATGACATCTACAGTCAACTGCTATGAAGTCTTGCCCAAATTTCATGTAAGAAAAAACTTTAAAGAACATTTACCTCCCGTGAGGCAGGTCTATATCCAAAACCTGATGGTAAATTTTTATCTTCTTCACAGCCTTTAGCTCCTGGACTGAAGTGTAACTCCACATGGAAACGCTCCTCTGATGAAAGCTCCTAAAGAAAATGGACAAGGAAATTCAAAACATATTTCTGAATTTGGAATACTGGTTTGCCTATTTACATATCATTTCCTTACCTTGTTTGGATCCTCATACAGCATGATAACAATCTGGGTCATGTAATTGAGTTCGCTGACAACATTTAGATAATCCATAGCTCGTTTCCACTGTTCATCTTTTGATGCCTTAGGTCAAAAGAACATCACATTTAGCATTGTAAAAATAAAGGTGACAATCCCCTTTAATCTCTACATTCTTAGAAGCACATATAACTCTAAAGCTTCAATCCTAAACACAATCCTAAACACAATTGACTGACTTCTAAGTGAACATACATAGGATTGTGCTGCAGTATAGTAAAATATGTTATAAAGCCTAAGGTTATATAACTTCTATGTATTTTACTTAAACCAATCATGAATTAAATTATTATTATTTGTACAGCAATACAAAGCGCTTTTCAGAATTTGATAGGCAAAATACTGCCTAAACAGCATATAATCTAAACCAGGGGTGGGGGAAGAGAGAGAGCGCACAAGTGATTACTGTGGGGAAAGACGATTACAGACAAGCCCACAATGGAACTTCTATAATTCCTATAATAATTTGGCAGAAAACCGTACCACAAACAGTACATGTTCCTCGTTAGAATGACTAATTTTTACAGAGCATCAGAGAAATGCACTAGACTGTGTCTGAGATTACAATATTTAAAAGGTAAAGTGACAGATATTGCAATACATGGAACAGAAAAATAGCTCACAGTAGCAAGTTCCGTATGTTTCAGAACAAAGCAAGGTCAATGAAAGGTAATAGAATTGTTTTTGCCCATAGGACAAAAAACCAATTATACAAAGTGAACTCTTTTAAAGTTTCCATTATTCAAAATGTTTCTAGATTATGACTCTTCAAAACCACCCAGTGTTCTCCAATTAGATCTTCTGTAATACAAAGTTTATTCCAAAGAGAGAGGCATCTTGAGTTGCCACACAATATATCGACCTAAAAATATTGACTAAAGAATGTTGTACATTTCCAGAAATGATGACACATATGGCTCAACTAAAACAACCACTTACATCACATAAAGAACCAAAGCGAAGAGTTGACAGTAAGGAATGGACATGACTCTCACTGGTGAAGTATAGCCTAGTTCGGACATGACGTTCAGGAGACATAACCCCACTCGAATACCTAAAAGCAAAATAAGCTAGGAGAATAAAGAAATGAAGACACACGAACTACACAGGCACAGTTGTGCCTGTGGAGTAAACCAGAAATCTTATGGTGTATTCTACCATAATTAAGACTGAAATTTTGAAATGTCAATAAAATCCAAAATAGTTTTCCAAACTCTTATACCGGACAGAGTATTTGTGTAGCCATCACATTCCATCCAAATTTCACACTTTTCCCATTTAAACATTTTCATTTTTGTTTTTTTTGGGGTGCTTAACATCATTCCCCCCCCCCAGGCATAACATATCTTCTCCTTAACTACACAGTTTTGGAGGCTGCATACCCTCCAACCAAATGGTAATTCTACTTTATTTCAATACTACTGATTTTTTAATTATTACATCACCTAAAATTAATCTTTAGTGTTGCTAATATAAAATACTATCTCATTTATTTTATTTTCTTGTTTTTTTTTACTTCTGTTCTCTGCTCCAAAAGAAACCTTAGAGCCACAGACACTACATTTAAAAATGGCGGTAGGGGGGAGGGAATTCCCAAGATTGTCTCCTTGTCCCAATGATTTTCATGCAGCCTAAAATCTGCTAGCACCTAATAGATGCTAATCCCATTAAGTTTGCAATTCTCCTCCAAGACTCCATCTTACACTGTCACAACTGCAGACTTTATGGCTTTGATATAATGCTTGCCCCTCCCCGCCACTCCACTTTTTGCTTAACATCCAGCCTGATGAAGGAAATTTATCACTGTAATGTTAAGCCCCGTTAACCAAAGCAGCAAACATCTGCACATTTCTATATACAAACATGTTGTGCATTTTTAATTACTTTTAATTGTTTTTGTGGCATATGAAATCAGGGATTGGGAACTTTGGGATTCTCCCTAGGCCACACTCCTCCTCAAGACCATGTCTCTTTCCCCTGCCTCAGCAAGCCTACTCTGTGTCCTCCTAAAGTACTTTTGCCTGGCTGGAATGTGTTCTTCGCCTGTGATAATGTCTCTTGCTTGGATGGTTGGATGGATGGAAACCTCCGATTTGCATGTCTGGAATGTAGCCTACTGTATAAAGGTAAGCATTTCATTCACTGGTCTGTCCATTATTGCCTTTGGCCCTGCCAACCACTGGCATGCAGCCTCTGGGAAATTGCCCATGAAGGAATGTGACCCTTGGGCTGAAAAAGGTTCCCCACCTCTCTGTCAGACTGATTTTGTCTAAAGCAGGAGTGGCTAACCTTTATTGCCTAAGGTCCACATTAGCTGTTGACCAATTGTCTGAGGGTAACATGCCAGCAAGTGGGCATGACCGAGCAAACATCAGTGTGGTCATTCCCCCCCATGCCATATATATAGACCACACACACATATAATACTCATATACCTCACCCTCCCTCCACTCATCATCCCCTCCCTGTACTCATCATACGATTGATCTGTTGAGCAGGAAATGATCATCCCATTGAGGCACTGGGCAGGGTAGAAAAACTAATATATCTTTAGACAGCCCAGCACTGTGATGAAGATGAAGATCATTCTGTCCCTACTACTTTTTTTCATCCTAGCAATGCCAAATTGGGTTTAGGGCTCACTGTCATGCCTCCCTCGGAGGACTCAACAGAGGGTAAAGGGGAATGGGAGACCTCAGACCCAGGGAAAGGAATGAACAGAGAGGCAGCTCAAGACCCTTCCCCATCAGACAAGAAGCAGGACCCTGCTGGAGCCCTCCTGTCAGATTCAGAGAGCAACCAGGAAGCTACGCCAACCCCAGCAGAGAGAAGACATCAACAGGTGTTGGAAAAACAGAGGGAGTTGGCCTGTTTAAGAACCACTCTTGAAAGAGGAAAGGCTGATTGCAAAAGAACTGTTGGTTCCCTACCTGAAAGGTAGCTCTGTGTTGCTGGACAGAAACTCAGCAATTTCCCAAACCTTGCACTCAGATCAAGGAACATGCTTCACCTCTGCCGCTGGACAGAAATGGGCAGAGTATATATTAGAGGAGACAAAGATTTGCTATACACTGTAATTATCATGAATGCCTTTCTTTCCCTAGATCCCCAAGGCCTGATTTAGCACAAACAAAGTTGGAAGATCTTCAGTCTCTTCTTCATCTTAAGCCAATACATATAACAAATTAGCTCAAAAGTCTTCATTCAGGTATGGTGACTTAGTAGACAATTTCACAATACAAAATAGCTCCCCTGTGTTTTCTTTACACCAAAACTGGAGATTCCATATTGAATCTATTTGCTGAGATGTAAAGGCACCAGTTTCTGAATAAGCAAATGCCTTGGCTTCCATTTCTGCAGTATATATAAAACAGTTAATACGTGTATCATTCCACTGGCAATACAGGAATGCTGTGGCACTGGTTTTAACTGTCCCATGTTCTTCATCTAAACCACGACCATTCTGTGCAATTCGAGCAGGCAAATAAAAGTTACAAGTCTTCTCTGTTGATACACATGGTAGCTGAAAGCTCTGTGGAGGAGCTGATATTCCATGCAATAGGAAATTTCCATTTGAAGAAAATTCAACTGCAGAAATCCAGTCAAAACAATATACCAGTTCATCTTGATTTAAACAGCAGATCTTTGCTGTGGCAGTCAGCTGGACTCAAGGCCGCTATTTCCACACCAGGGACGAAAGCAGAAAAAGGAGATGACCCTTCTTCCTGCTTCTCTGTGGTGTGTCTTTTCCCCTAAAGCCCCACTCTCTTCACCCAGCTGGCGGTGAACCCATCACTTTCCTCAGCCCCCTCCAGCCTTTATCCCAACCAGTCAGCTGGTTAGCTCAGTGTTGTTACCGTCCACAGAGAGCACCTTGAGGTTAGCAGGCATGTGACACTTGTGAGGACAAGCAGCAGGCGGAAAGTGCTGTAGTTTCTTGCTACCTGCGTGGCTACCAGCACTCATTGCTGGGGACATGGAAAGTACTGGGAAAGGTTGATATGAGGAATGAGGAACTGCAGAGTGAGGTGTGCAGTCCTGAGTTTGAACTAATTGAAGTTCCTCTTCTGTTCTGCCAGAGATGAGCGACCCTGGGTGAAGTGACCTTGACAGTGGGCACTCCATCTGAGTAGGCTGGCGTCTGAGGTGATTATGACCCGAGTTGGATGTTTGAAGGGAAGATCCTTCTGCAAGTTGTGTAACTTTGTCCACCACATCATTGCCTTGTCATGGCCTGGAAAGATGTGAATCCGCAGACGTCTGCAAGAGGTGATTGCTGTTTGGAAGGGTAGAAAGGTCCATTGTAATGGGCGTGCATGAAACTTGGCCCAAGGTGTGATTTGGGATGCTGAAACTAGCAGGCCCAACATTCTCTCCATAAACATGAGGTCTGTGGACCTGGAGTTTGACAGGGTCAGAGACACTGATCTGATCTTTTGAGTTCTGTCATAGGACAGAGAGATCATGCCCTTGGCTGTATCTAAGACAGCCCCCAGATGCACTAGAGTGCAAGTGGGTTGACAATGACTTTTTATTTTTTTATTTATATCCCGCCCTTCCTCCCAGTAGGAGCCCAGGTTTTGCAGGTTCAGAAGGAATCCATGGCTTGTTAAACAAGACAGGGTGTTGTTGAGGTCACGAAGAGTCTGTTTGGACAGGAAATGGATCAGCGGATTGTCCAGGTAAGGATAAATATGGATGCCTTGGAGGCAGAGATGGGCCAACAAGGCAACCATAAATTTTGTAAATGCCATTGCAGCTGAGCTAGATCGAAGGGTAAGGCTCAAAACTGAAAATGCTGACCGTTGCAAAAGAACATGAGAAATTTGCGATGGCTTTGGTGAATAGTACATGTAGGCATGCCTCTTTGAGGTCTAAGGAGGACAGAAGATCCTGAGGATGAAGGGCCTCCTTGACTGAGGCCAGCGTTTCCATCTGAAATTTCTTGTATACCACCTATTGGTTCAGGAATTGAGGTAGAGGATGGCCCTCCAGGCGTCCTTTTGCTTCTTCAGTACCACAAAGAATAGCGAGTAGATGCTGAAGAAGTATTCACCTGGAGGCACTGGCTCAATGGTTGCCATAGACAGGAGGTGAAGAATGGCCTTCCGAAAGATGCCCCTCTACTCTGGGGAGTTGGAAACTGGGGAAGGGAAAAATTGAGGGTGGGCCCAGGCCAGAAGATCTATCTTGTAGCCCTGAAGAATGGTATTGAGGACCCTCCTGTCTGAAGTTATGGTCTCCCATGCATGAAAAAACTGTTGGAGCCTGCCGCCCTCTTGTAGGGTATCGGCATCATTGAGACTGTTGGTTAAGCCTACCCTTATTGGAGGAGGAGGGCTTAGGACATTGGGAATACCTTGAGGACAACTGGGACTTGTTCCAGTTGCCCCTAAAGGGTCTAGTATCCTCAAATCGTGAAGGCTGGCATGAAATGATTGGTTCACTTGGTAAGGGCAGTACCAGCATGGAAAAAACTTGTCATCTCTGTGAGAAAAGAAGATATTAAGAACCCTTCTCTTGTCTTGAGATTCCACTAACACATCTTTCAGCGCATCTTCTCCTTGTAAGCTGCTGTAGAAAGGATGACTCTAGAGGCAGTATCCATGTCTCAGTGCTTTAGCCATAAGGTCCTCCTGGTGACCACCATCAGCGACAAGAGAATGAGAAAATGTGAATTGCATAGCATGTAAGATGGCATCTGCCACATATCTTGCGGCTCTAGAGATCTTCAGGAAGAGACTTGTGTAGGCAGTCAAGGTTATGAATAGGATTATCAATCAATTTGTCTAGCCAGATAAGGGCAACCCTGGTAAACACAGAAGCAGAGCATGAGGCCCACATGGCCAAGGTGGCAGCCTCGTGAGCTCTCTGAATGGCATAATCCAGTCTCCTCTCATTTGGGTCCTTAAAATGGGCATCTCTATCTTTAGGCAAACTATTTTTGGCCATGAGTGCAGATACTGGATGGTCAATGGCTGGAGTCTTGTGTAGAACTGTAAACTCAGAAACTAGGTTATTTGCCAAGTTAAAGGGGGAGGGTCGTTAAAAACAGTGAAGCCTTCCTCCCGAGGAACATGTAGAAAACAGCCCATGCAAAATTCCTTGGCCCTCCTGGTCACCGTGGTGGCGGGTTAGGCAAACATCTCTCTCCCGGTGTAAAGGCTTAAAAGCGAGGGAGTTTACTTGTTGTTCTGAGCAGCAGGCTGATGCAGGGCCTGTTGCCTCCATGAAGCATGCTCTTTTGTGTCGAAGGGACTTGTCGCCAACCAGAGGGGGGTCTAAGTGGTGGCGTTTCTGCTTTGCCTTACAGGTTGCAGGAAGCTAGCACTAGGAGAAGCGGGAGGAGAACAGCTTCCACATGCCATAATGTTTTTTCTTTTTTTTAGAAGGAACCATAAAGAACCCAGAAAGGCAAATAAACAGAGGGTAAAAGAGAGGTAAGAGTCAGGGAAAATAGAGTCAGGCGTGAGAAGAAAGGCGGGAGCAAATACAGACAGTGACCACTTCTATGAAGGCAAGAAATCGAACCAAGGAATGCTGGGAGCGACCTACTTCCCTCAGCTTGTCTTTCCTGCCTCTGACCACAAGGTGGAGCAGTAACCCAAGCTGATGAGTTTCTCCAGCAACACAAGAACATCTGGCCTCAGACACTGAGCTTAAAAGGTGAGTTTAGCTTAAAAGCTGAGCTTAAAAGGTGACACTTAGTGGCTTGGGCTCTTGTGGAAACAACGTCGGACCTCCTTGTCAGATTGTCGCCAGCCTTGCTCGTGATCCCATGCCTTCAACCCTGCCCTGCCGATTGGATCTTTGGTACCTTGACTCTGGACTGTCCCAAGGACTTCTCTGTATTTCACTATCTCAGCTCTTCCAAACCAGTATCCACACTTGCTGTATTTGTTGGCCTCTCCTCCTCAACTCAAGCCTGACATTGACATGCCAATGGGAAAGCTTAGTGGGCTGGATTAGGCCTGTAGACTGTTGGGCAATTACAGATTGATTCATGTGCCAAAAAAATCTGAATTGTAAACTAAGGTACCTGGACTTAACTTACATGCTTTGTAAGTAGTAAAAATATCTTACAGTTTTAGATATTGTGCTTGGTTACAATTTAACTTCAGTGCACCTATACTCCTGCTTGCCCCAATTCTCTTCCTCTAGAAGTGGGTTTCAAGTGCTATTTCAATATTTAGTAAAATATATGCTTTTGAATTTTAATTCTTGAATCCAGACAACCAATCTCTATTTTAAACTGCACTATGCAATCTTGTGCATTTTTGATCAAAAGTAAAACTACCAAAACAACTATACAAACCTGAAGAGCAAACTTGCCCACTTACTGTACTGTTTGTAAATTATAAACATTTAATTAATTCATTTTAAACAAAGCTAACCAGCTGCAAAAGCCAAGCATATGCATGCTTAGTCATAAATGCTAGACCTACTGCTTCCATTCACTTGCTGACATGTGCTACCTCACAATGAAGCGGATGATTGCCCTAATCCTCATCTTACCTCAGTATAGTTTTCCTCTCTTCATCCTCCTCCAACACAGCCTGTCACTAAAAAACATATAAATTTCTCTAACACAAAGGAAAGTATATATGGAAATGCAAACAATCAGTGTGCAGCTAGATGGCCACTGCCTCCATAGTGTCCTGAGCTTCAGTGTTCCCCAACACGCAGAGTAAAAGGTTTGGCACTCAAAAGACCAAGGGAAAATGTGGGTGCATGGAGGCCAAGTTGTAAACAAGCACAATGTGCAAAGCAGTAGAAGGTGTTTACACTGCTTACATGTCATGGGTTTAAGCCCGAGTGCCTTAAATTACAATTTTCTTGTTTCAGAATATTTTAAAGTCAATTTGTAAGTGTCTTTTCTTTTAAACTGAAGAGAGTTTCACATTTTATAATTATAAATACATTTTGACTATGCACTTACTGGAATCAGTTTTGGTTATCATGCTTTTACTGAACATTTAGCTAAACTCACCTTACTGTAAGTTAATAGTAACAAGAAATCACTACTACCAAGTTTTCCAAGCAAAAAGGAACTTACAAAGGGTGGAGCTTGTTAACAGTATCATCATCTTGAGTTCTCTGAAGATCAGACCGGATTTTCCTCAGTAATGGATTGCAGTAACCTTTAGCAATTTCCAGTTTTTCAGCTGCAGTAATACCATATTCCTTGATGGAAAGAAAACAATTTATTGAAAATAAACTACAATGAATGCAGGAAACTAGCTTGTGATTCAGGACTATGGAATTCACTCCCACAAGAAGCAGTGATGGCCACCAACTTGGATGGCTTTAAAAGAGGATTAGACAAATTCATGGAGGATAAAGATATCAATGGCCACTAGCCATGATGGCTATGCTCCTCCTCCACAGGCGGAGGTGGTATGCTTCTGAATACCAGTTGCTGGAAACTGCAGGAGGGGACAATGCTCTTGCATTTAGGCTCTGCTTGCAGGCTTCCTATGGGAATCTGGTTGGCCACTTTGAGAACAGGATGCTAGACTAGAAGGACCACTGGCTTAATCCAGCAAGCTCTTCTTATGTTCTTGTTCCTCAGACATAAAGATGTGAAGGCCTGGGAAAAAACCTGGAATTTTTTTGTGTGGTGGGGGTTTCTCTTTTTTTCTAAGCTTTTTTTGTTTTTCCAAACAATTGAAAAATAAAAACAGAAAACTGTTTTTTTCTCTGAATTTCCCCCTTTTTCCTGGCCCTTTACATCTCTACTCAGACATCATAATCCTACATTCCAATTCTGATTCAATTTTCCAAGTGTGATCCTTAAAGAAGCTAAAAGGGCAACAACTATGCACAATGCTGAGTGACTGTTTGGGGGGGGGGGTTGAAAACCCGGTAGGAGGAGGAATGGAATGGAGTGGCTAAAAAACCAGGATGGAGTAAGAGAGACTTTGATATAAAAAGTGTAGAAACACCCATCCCATTGTTGGGATAGGTCATTTCCTGGTTCACAATGAAAAGCTATTTGTAAATGTCCTCAGGGATAGAAGTGAGAGCTCCCCATAGAAACCAATAACTGTCAGAGAGCAACGGTATAACCCCTTTCTTCCAGACCAAAGAGAACTGAGCATGCTCAGTGGGTAAGAACTGCTTACACAAAATGCAAGTCATAGAGGAAGGGGAATGCAATGGGATGAGTGGAACCCTGAACACAGACGCTGCTTGCTGCAATATTTGGTTACAGGACTCCATTTATTCATTTGATTTCAAATTCAGTTCTGAGTACCATTGCTTATATGTTAAAACTACATCCACCACCCAGGTACAAGGAGGTTGTTTTGGCAGACTCAGGGTAACCCGAGGTTTGTAGAAGTACAAAACATCTCTAGACAAACCCCTAAGGGGGGAACCCCCCAAAGAACCAAAGAGGACTGAGTGTGTCAAGTGCCCATGGAATGTTATCTGTTAAAAGGGGGGGGGATGAAATGAAATGGGAGGGGAATTGAATGGAATGGCTAGAATTCTGAACAGAACTCTTGTTTACCTGCAAATCTAAGATCTTCCATCCATCATGTGATGTTAAACTCTAGATCAAGGAACATGCCTTGCCACATACTGATTGATTACATTTATATCCCACCTTTCTTCCAAGTAGCTCAAGGTGGTGTATAAACATGGTTCTTCCCCTTCTAAATTTATCCTCACAACCACCCTGTGAAGTAGGTTAGTCTGAGAGACAGTGACTGGCAAACTGGTTTTCTTGTGATTTGCACTGATTTGTTGCAGGGCCCTACTTTGTTATGGGGACATCTATAATTTTGACTTGTTCATTCTTTGATTCATCTTAATGAACCAGAGAGTCTAAAGTTGCAATGGATCTTGGGAAACAGCCCATTCTGTTAAGTTATGAGTTGTTTGTCACTAGTTTTCAGGAGTTAAAAACAAACTTCCTGACTCTCACAGGAATAACCCAAAACGTCCTGAGTTTAAGTATTGTCGGAGGAAAGATGCTTCTAACAAACAATGAGACCTATCTGGACAGAGGTAGTGAGATACTTTTACCTTTAAGGGATAAGGGATCAATCCCCCCAAAACAGAAATATGCAGTGGATCTTATCAGTAAACACATACGGTAGAGCTAGACCCTCATCTACAACTCCAAAGTTTTCCATTGTTCTTCACTTGTCATGAAAGCACTCCCCCTCCCATTTTACATGTTATTCAATGTAATTAAGAAACAGAACCATTTTACTCACCAGAAAGGTGTTTCTCTGTGGGCACCAGGACACCGCCAAGTGGGTATTGCCTTCCTTGCTAGTGCTTGAGGCAGGAAAGAGTTAACACTCCAAACAGACCGTTAATGCCCCCCCCCCACGGAGTTCTAGTTCGCCATCTGGCCAAGCTTAAAAAATATAACCTTATACACATATAAAGGTACTGACATTAACCATAAATAACATGAAACAAACAACTTGCACACTTTCAGTTGTAATAACCATTCAATCTCCACCCAGACTGATTATAACCTATACAGACTTGTACATGTGCTAGGTCTGATCATTGAGCCTTCAGTCTCCACCCATTTCATTATGTTTTCTGTCATTTGCATCCCAGGGTGGTCCTTGGCTGTGTCCTGTGCCCACAGAGAAACACCTTTCTGGTGAGTAAAATGGTTCCTTCTCCAGTGGGCACCAGGACACCCCCAAGTGGGATGTTCCAGAGCTGACCGATTGATTGGGTGGGTACATAAACTTTCAATGATCTTTCAGCACTTGCTGAATAACTCACCTCCCAAAGGCTGCGTCAGCCGATGCATAAATATCTATTTTATAATGTTTAGTAAAAGTATTTGAGGTTGCCCAGGTGGCCGCCCTACAAATCTCTTGAAGAGGTGCATTTGTTGAATAAGCTGCAGTAGCAGCTGCTGCTCTTGTCGAATGAGCAACGATACCTGAAGGCAATGGTATGTTTAGAGAACTGTATGCTAAGGCAATGCAGCCCTTAATCCATCTCACTAAAGTAGAAGAGGACACCTTTTTACCCAGAGTAGTTGGGTGGTAAGAAACAAAGATTCAGTGTGCCTTATCGGCCTTGTCCTATTTATATATACCTTAAGTGCTCTCCTCACATCTAAAGAATGTCAAGCATGCTCTAGAGCGGTGTTTCCCAAACTTTCAACATGCACATACCCCTTTTGAGACATTGATTTTACTGGCATACCCAACTTTCACAAAAATAATTGGGAGAGGGGTAAGGTATTATAACACAATCGTAATTCCTATAATTTTATATGAAATGTTTGTAAAAAAATAAATACAAAGTAATAAACATTTTAATAATAGAAATCATATTTATATAACAAAAATATATATTCAAAAATATAGAAATAATTCATATACTAATAATTAAAATAACTATTATTAAAAAAAATCATTCTGGAAATAAAGAGTAATACTGTTTTGGTATTAAAATTGTCAATACAAAACAACTGTTTAATGGGAGGGATGGAACTGCTTCTGACCAGATATTAGTGTGGCGATATCCGGTTCAATATTTGTGATCTTAAGACGAAGATGGGGCTCCACATCAATAATTCAGTTTTGTTTTTTTGTTTTGATGTTCACAAGCGCAGAGAATCCTACCTCACACAAATACGATGTGGGGAAGGGGAGAAGATACTTAACAGCTTTATTCGATAGAGCTGAATATTCAGAACTAATGCTTAACCAAAATGAAGTCAGTTCTTTCTGTTCAAATTTTGCTTTCAGGAAACCATCTGAAGTCAGCACCAAGAACTGTTCTTGTTCTGCATTTGAGAGATTATTTGCCAATGTATGAACACTGGTGAGGAAAGGATTTCTTATCCACTCAAAACTGCGGTCTGGTTCAGGAAAATACTTTCGAAGATCTTTCTGTAAACTTTCCAAGTGTTCTTTCATAGTTTGCAATACATAACTATCAAGTTCGTTAGTCGAGTTTGTTACTGTCATGAAGACATGGAAAGGAATCAATTAAGACTGAGACGTTTATGCCATAGCTTCAATTTGCTACAATCTTCAATTGCTACAATGCTTCAATAATTTGCTACAATCTTTAGGTTACTATATTCTTACTTACTCAAACTGAAGACCTCAAAACCTAGCTCCCCTCATTGGCTACAATCCTGAAAGGGCGGGATTAGATGCCAGAGCTTGGGAAAAAATTTTTTTTGAACTCCCATCAGTCCAATCCAGTGGCCATGCTGGCTGGGGCTGATGGGAACTGTAGGTTAAAATAACTTTTCCAAGCTCTGGCTAAAAGCTGCTATACAGATCGGTTAAAAAACAGATTAAACAGTCGTGGGGGGCTGACGTTTTGGTGTATATCTCGGGAACCAGATGACCTAGAAACTTAGTGTTTTTTTTAAATTGAAGCTGAGAGTCCGTAGATTAAGGTAAGTTAGCTGGAAACCCGGAGGGAACCCCCTAAAACCGGAAACTCCAGCCAAAAAGCATGCAGCATGCAGCCGGTTTACAGAGGCAGCACTTGCCTGGGCTGGAGGTTTGAATCTCCCGCTCTTTGGCTGCAGAGCGGTTTTCCCCCCATCCTGCCTGGGAAGCCACTTAGGCACACAGCCCAAGAGCAGGTAGGCGATTCAAACCTCCCGCCTGAAATTCACAGCTGATGAGCAGGCAGGCCAGGCAGGATGGGAGAAAAAACCGCTCTGCAGCCGAAGAGCGGGAGATTCCCCAAGAGGGAAGTGGCTGGCGAGATGGCCGTGTGATGTTCCTGTATGTGAATGTAATGTAAATATGGTAAGTGCAGGTTTATTATAGGAAATATGGTAAGTGGAGTGAGTGAGAAGGGGGAGTACATGGGCTGTAGAATGCTGGATGATGATTGGCTGTGTGTTTGAATGGCTGAACGTATAAATGAGAGGATGACAGTTGAGTCGGAGTGGGGGGTTGGACAGGGTGGTTGTGGACAGGGAGGCTGATGTGGAGAGTAAGAGGTGGCTGTTGAGATATTGGATTGGGCGTTCTGAGGCAAATAGTAGGAATTAGGAACATAAGAGAAACATATATGAAACCATATGCTTGTCAATGAAATCTGTAAGCAATCTTGTAATTCTTAGTGTTATCAATAAATATTTTCTTGGTTTACTTAAAGCCTGATTCCTCAGCTGGGGAGGCACAGACCAGGGGGGAGGCAGAGTAACCAAGCCTGAAGATGAAATAGTATCGAATGGTGGCAGTGGTGAAGGAAGAGATATTGTATCAACATCCAGTACCACAGAGTAACCCACAGCTGTGAGCTTCATAGGCAAGAGGCTTCAGGGGGGTTGGGAATTACCTATACACACAGAAACAAGGTATCAAAATAATCAGGAAGAGACTAAAACACAGTCTAGAGGTTATAATGGATACACAGAGTGTTGGGTAGTGTGGCTTAGCAGGGGGATCTTTTGAGATCTGTGCTAGAGCGGAGAGAGGTAAAAATAAACACGACGATCCTGACTGCTGGTAGCCACGAGTGAGAGCGACACAGGTGGTGCCAGGGAAGGACGTCAAAGGCCACTGCAGGGCTGAAGGTAGAGAAAAAAACCGCACTTCCCCGCTTCCCGGTGTGAACATTTTTGTAGTCCATACGCATAAATATCTTTGTGGCGCCATCTGTCTGTTTGTAGAAGCGTTTTTTGGTGTCCAAAGTCATTGCGAGGGAGTCCAAGTCTTATGAGAAACTGGAGGGGTGCACGAAAAGACAAGGAATGCATTGAGAGTGAAAGAGACTACGCGTTGAATAACATCGGGATAAACCACTGTTATTATATTGATCTTCCCTCACATGATTGTGTGAAACTGGAGAAATCACAAGAACTGTATTTTCTCTTAAAAGAACACACGCACACGTTTTTTGCCACTAAAACCCAATGATAAAGTACAAGAAAAACATTCGGCCGCATACCCCTTGAAACCCTTTTGCGTACCACCAGGGGTACACATACCACACTTTGGGAAACACTGCTCTAGAGGATGCTTTGGCGAACGACAAAATGTTGGCAATACTAATACCTGCTGACGGTGAAAAGCTGTATTAACTTTGGAACGAAACCAGAATCTGTTCTTAATATGACTGTCGGTATGGAAAATACATAGATGTTTTGCTACTGAGAGAGCTCCCAGCTCAGACACTCGTCTAGCTGATGTTATTGCTACCAGAAATAACACTTTGAATGACATTATTCTTAACGTAGAAGTTTTCAATGGTTCGAATGGTGGTTTCTGGAGAGCTGACAAGACTTTGTGAAGATTCCATGTTGGAAATCGATGATGAACAGCTGCCAACAGAGAAGCCCCTCTTAAAAATTGTTTCAGATACAGATGAGCTCCCAGTGATTCAGAAGACTTAGAAAGCACCATTGACAATGCAGATGCTTGTCTTCTCAAAGTATTGGGTCTCAACCCGTGCTTCAAATCCTCATTTAAAAAGGATAACACCTCTGTAATTCCTGACTTCTGAGCTGTAACGTCGTGCCTACTACACCATTTCAAAAATGCCGCCCAAGTAGAATAGAATAGTAGTAGAGTTCGAAGGGGCCTATAAGGCCATCAAGTCCAACCCCCTGCACAATGCAGGAATCCCTGCACAATGCAGGAATCCAAATCAAAGCATTCCCGACAGATGGCTGTCCAGCTGCCTCTTGAATGCCTCCAGTGTCGGAGAGCCCACTACCATTCTAGGTAATTGATTCCATTGTCATATGGCTCTAACATTTAGGAAGTTTTTCCTGATGTTCAGTCGAAATCTGGCTTCCTGAAACTTGAACCTATTATTCCGTGTCCTGCACTCTGGGACGACCAAGAAGAGATCCCGGCCCTCCTCTGTCTGACAACCTTTCATGTACTTGAAGAGTGCTATCGTATCTCCCTTCCGTCTTCTCTTCTCCAGGCTAAACATGCCAAGTTCTTTCAATCTCTCCTCATAGGGCTTGGTTTCCAGTCCCCTGATCATCTTTGTTTCTCTCTTCTGAACCCGTTCCAGTTTGTCTGCATCCTTCTTGAAGTGCGGAGACCAGAACTGGATGCAGTATTCAAGATGAGGCCTAACCAGTGCTAAATAGAGGGGAACTAATACTTCATGCAATTTGGAAACTATAATTCTGTTAATGCAGCCTAATATAGCATTTCCTTTTTTTGCAGCCACATTGCGCTGTTGGCTCATATTCAGCTTGTGATCAACAACAATTCCAAGATCCTTCTCACATGTCATATTGCTGAGCCAAGTATCCTCCATCTTATAAATGTGCATTTGGTTTCTTTTTCCTAAGTGTAGAACTTTGCATTTATCCCTGTTGAATTTCATTCTGTTGTTTTCAGCCCAATGCTCCAACCTATCAAGGTCCCTTTGAATTTTGTTTCTGTCTTCCACGGTATTAGCTGTGCCCCCCAATTTTGTATCATCTGCAAATTTGATAAGCACACTCTGTACCTCCTCATCCAAGTCGTTAATAAAAATGTTGACAAGCACTGGGGCCAGGACCGAGCCCTGTGGTACCCCACTCGTTACTTCTGCCCAGTTTGAGAAGGAACAGTTGATAAGCACTCTTTGAGTATGATTCTGGAGGCAACTGTGCATCTACCTGATAGTTGTTCCACGCAGCCCACATTTAGCTAGCTTGCTAATCAGAATATCATGGGGCACTTTGTCAAAAGCTTTGCTGAAGTCGAGGTATATTATGTCCACAGCATTCCCACAGTTTACAAGGGAGGTTACCCGGTCAAAAAATGTGATAAGATTGGTTTGACAGGATTTGTTCTTCATAAATCTATGTTGGCTCCTAGTAATCACTGCATCATTTTCAAGGTGCTTACAGATTGACTGCTTTATAATCTGCTCCAGAGTTTTTCCAGGGATTGATGTTAGGCTGACTGGTCTTTAGTTCCCCGGTTTCTCCTTTTTGCCCTTTTCTGATGATAGGGACAACATTAGCTCTCCTCCAGTCATCCAGCACTTCACCAGTCCCCCATGATTTCTCAAAGATAATAAACAGTGGTTCTGAGAGTTCTTCAGCCAGTTCCTTCAATATTCTAGGATGCAGTTTATCGGGCCCTGCCGAGTTGAACTTGTTCAAAGTGATTAGGTATTCCTTGACCATTTGTCTATCAATCTCAAGCTCCAATCCTGCCCCTTCTACTTCATGTATCCCGGGAGGGTCACAGATCCTTTTTTGGGAGAAAACTGAGCCAAAATAGGAATTGAGCACTTCTGCCTTTTCTTCGTCATGTGTTATCATTTTGCCATCCTCATTGAGTAGCTGTGCCACCATTTCTTTTCTCTGTCTTTTACTATGGACATACCTGAAGAAAGCTTTTTTGTTGCTTTTAGCATCCCTCGCTAACCTCAGCTCATTCTCAGCTTTAGCCTTCCTGACACCATCCCGGCAATTCTGTGATACCTGCCTGTACTCTTCCTTTGTGGCCTGGCCTTCTTTCCACTTCCTGTATGTGTCCTTTTTTGTTTTCAGGTCATCTCTAAGCTTTTTGTGAAGCCACAATGGCTTCTTCTGCTGTTTCCCCCCTTTTTTCCTTGTTGGAATTGCTTGCCATTGTGCTTTTAGAATTTCCTTTTTAGAAACTCCCAACCATCTTGGACTCTTTTTCCCATTAGGGTGGCTTGCCATGGAGCAGTACTTACAATTGTTCTGAGTTTATTAAAATCAGCTTTCCTGAAGTCCAGGGTGTGCGAATGGTCCAGGGTGCTTTTGCTTCTGTTAAAATCACAAATTCAAGTATGGTGTGGTCACTTTCCCCCAGAGTTCCTGTAACTGCCACTTCATCCACCAAATTATCTCTATTGGTTAGAATCAAGTCCAGGATAGCTGATCCTCTGGTTCCTTCCTCCATTTCTGTTGGAGAAAGTTATCTCCAACACAAGTCAGAAATTTCTTGGAGGGGACATGTTTGGCAGAATTTGTCTCCTAACAGATATCGGGATAATTGAAATCCCCCATTACTACTACATCATGCCTCCTCGAAACATTGGCCATTTGCTTTTCAAAAGTTACATTCTCGTCTTCTCCTTGATTGCGTGGTTGGTAGTAGACTCCAAGCACCACATTCCTTTTATTAACCACATTAATTTTAATCCAGATACTCTCGGAGGAACTACCAAGCTCATCTTCCTGTATTTCTGTGCAGGGATATATATTTTTAACATATAGTGCGACTCCACCTCCCTTTTTATTCCTTCTGTTCTTTTTGAACAAGTTATATCCTTCAATGGCTCTATTCCAGTCATGGGAGTCATCCCACCAAGTTTCAGTTATACCTATCAAGTCGTAATTGCCTTCCTGTATTAAGAGTTCAAGTTTGTCCTGCTTGTTTCCCATGCTCTGCGCATTAGTATACAGGCATCGAAGACCATGTGATTTATGGCTTAGCTTCCTTACATTGTTCTGAGGACTGTCATTGGTCCCTATTACAGCTGATCTCTCTGCTCCCATTACTGTGCACAAGCCTTCATCAGTCGTTACCACCAAGTTTATGTCTCCCTTCCCCTTAGGATTCAGTTTAAAGTCCTCCTGATGAACTTCTCCATGCTGTGGCCCAACACATTCTTCCCAGTCCTTGTGAGATGCAACCCATCACTTGCCAGCAATCCATCTTCCAGGAATCATAGCCCATGGTCCCAGAATCCAAATCTCTGACGTCGGCACCACCTTCGTAGCCATTCATTCACATGGAGTATTTTTCTTTCCCTTTCTACTCCTCTTCTAAGTACTGGAAGGATGGATGAAAAAACTATATGGGCCCCAAGGTCCTTCAGTTTCCTTCCCAGAGCTTCAAAGTCTGATGTGATTTCTTCATAGCTCCATTTGGCAGTATCATTTGTTCCTACATGGATGAGGAGAAAGGGATACCTGTAGGTGGGCTTGATGAGTGATGGCAACCCTTCTGTCACATCTCTAATCTGTCCTCCTGCTAGACAGCATACCTGGTGAGTCCATGGATCTTCTCTGCATACTTGGGTTTCGATCCCACGCAGTAGGGAGTGTCCCACTACAAGTACTCTTCTCTTCTTGTTGTTGTGGGGCGTGGTTTCATTGGCCCTGCTTGATTGAGCTTCAGCCTCTTGCTCGTTGTCGCACAGGGTCTCCTGTAATTCTTCCACCACAGGCTGTCCTCCAGTCTCATCCTCGAGTGGTTGAAAGCGGTTCCATAGTTCCACTGGTGAAGGGTGTCTTCTAGCTTTTCTGCTCCTAACTGTCATCCTTTCCCACGGAGTTTCCTCCACTTCGTTGTTCCTCTCCAAAGCAGTCTCCCCTTCTGCTACCTCATGCTGTTGCTCTTCCACCTCCACTTCTCTTTGCTGCTGTTGTTCCAGCGTTCTGTCTAAGAACTCTTCATCTTCTCTTATAGTTCTCAGTGTGGCCACCCGCCGTTCCACGCCTCTCACTTTTTCTTCCAAGAGTGCCCCAAGCTTGCACTTGTTGCACATGTATGCCATGTTGTTCTTAGGCAAGAAAACAAACATGGCACACACCTTGCAGGTCACAACCACTGGAGTATCCTTTCCATTCATACTCTCTTCTATTTTTTGTTTCTTTCTAACTACTTGTTTTGGAGTGGCCTGTGCTTTGTCCTGTCCTACTACAGGGTAAACTTGAGAGTCCCACTGGTATGCGGTGCACTGTACAAGAATTAGTAATTTGGTTTTTTTGGGGTGTTTTTTTTTTTAGGGACCTCCCCCTTGACCTCTCCTGTCAAACTCCTGTTTGCTCTCCCTGTTCGCTCGCTCTCTGAAACCTGGCTTGCTTATATGCCCTCACCTGTATACTGGTAGTTTCTTATTGTGGACGGTCTTCTAGATGCCAATATTGTGGTTACCACCTCAGTTTGCAATCCAGCTCTCAGCAGTTTTACTCCGCTCAACTTCCATGCGGTTAAGCTCAACCATTGCAAATCGGGGTGCCGAAGAGGCCCCTGTTCCGACTCATAGAGAGGCCCGGAGGGTGGTGACAAGATCTAGGGCCTTCTCAGTGGTGGCCCCCGAACTGTGGAACAGTCTCCCCGAGGAGGTACACTTGGCGCCGACACTGCTATCCTTTCGGCGCCAAGTTAAAACCTTCCTCTTTCCCAATGCATTTTAACTTAAGCTATTGATTTTTCATTTGTTGTAATTGATTTTAGACTGTTTTATTGTTATGTTTTTATTGTATTATATTGTGTATCTTAGTATTTTTGTTGTTCACCGCCCAGAGAGCTTCTGCTAGTCGGGCGGTATAAAAGTTTAATAAATAATAAATAAATAAATAATAATAATAAATCTGGTCAAAGAGGCAGAGGCCATGGGGACCCGACAGATAGGTTGACCAGCTCTGAGAACCATGGCCTCCTTGGCTAATCTGGTGTTACTAGAACGACATTGGCCCTCTCCATCCTTACCTTTTTCATCACCTGAGCTAACAATGGAAAAGGAGGGAAGTGGTAAAGTGTTTCCTTCTGCCAAGGGGAGTTTAGGGCATCTACACCCTCTGCTCTCAGTGAAGGGTATTGAGTGTAATACCTCTTCAGTTAATGATTGACATCTGAAGCAAAAAGGTCCACATCCATCCTTCCAAATCTCTTGCGGATCTGTTTGAACACATCTTTGTGCAGTTGCCACTCTCCCGGCAACACCTCCTGTCTGCTTAACCAGTCCACTTGTACATTGTCTACTCCCTTTATATATTCTGCTGTCAACTATTGTAGAGTGTGCTCTGCCCAGGAAATCAGTCGTGATGCCTCCAGATGAAGCACCAGTGACTTTGTTCCTTAACGATTTATGAACACTTTCACAGTTGTTGTCTGTCCTCAGCAGCACATGCTTGAGATGGAATAAAGGCACAAAATGCTGCAGAGCCAATTGTGCTGCCCGAAGTTCTAGTAAGTTGATGCTTTGCTTTGATTCCTGAGGAGACCAAGATCCCTGCAGTATCTGACCTCTGCAGTGAGCTCCCCACCCCTGCAGACTTGCATCTGATGTCACAGTGTCTCGTGGTGGGTCCTGTAAGGGAACACCTCTGTGTAGGTTGCAATCCTTTGTTCACCAACAAAGAGCAGTCCTCAGTTGCAAAGTCAGTGCAACCTGGAGATGTCTGGAATGTGCTATCTGCCACCGGTATGGTAACAGTGTCCATTGTAGAGGCCGAACATGAAATCTGGCCCATGGTGTAACTTGGATAGTGGAAACGAGCATCCCTAAAACCTTTGCTAAGACCAGTATGTCCTCTGCGGTCTTCCCTAGCAATGGCTGAACCACCAACTTTATCTTCTGCACTCTGTCTTCCGAAAGAGATATTGTGTCCCCTTCCGTATCTATCACTGCTCCCAAATGCTGTAAACGTTGTTGAGGGAACAAATGACTCTTTGGTATGTTCACCAAGAATCCGTGATCCTGGAGAACTGCTAACATGGTGTAAATGTCCTGATAAGCTGACTGTACTGTCTGCAAACAAATCAGAATGTCTAAATATGGGTAAAGGTGTGACAAGGGTCACCAATATTTTCATGAAGCCCCTTCGTGTTGATGCCAAGCCAAAGGGCATCGCCCTGTACTGATAGTGTTGATTGTTGTAAGCGAAGCGAAGGTACTTGCGGTGCTGCAGATGGATTGGCACACGTAAATATGCCTCAGGTATATCTATGGAAGCTAAGAAGTCTCGAGGCTGCAGTGCTTCTTTTATGGACACCAATGTTTCCATGAGGAATTTCCTGTATCTTACAAATCTGTTGAGGAGTTTTAGATCGAGCACTGCCCTCCAATTGTTCCCTTTTTTCGGCACGATAAAGAGGACGGAATAAACGCCACAAAATTACTGGTTCTGCTGAACCGGTTCTATGGCTGCTATCTGCAACAGGTGTTCTATTGCCTCTTGTAGTAGCCTGTGCTTCTCTGGATTCGCCGAAACAGGTGACAGAATAAATCTGTTCGGAGGGATAGCCTGAAACTATCTGATACCCGAACTGCACGGCATTTTTTACCCAGTGGTCTGATGTTGTCTGCCAAAGTTGTGCAAATCTCAGTAGGCGGCCTCCCACTGGTATCAGCAGTAAGTCAGAACTGTCTTTGTTGCTGTCCACCTCTGTGGGTAGCTGAGCCTGTACTCCACGCTGCTGATTGTTGTTGGTTGCGCAACTGGAATCATGGACGACCCCAAGCTTGTCTGTTAACGCAGAAATCTCGCCCCTTTCCTCCAAATCTAGATGGACAAAAGGACTGGTATGGTTGAAAACGGCAAAAAAGGCACCGGTCTTCTCGTCTTTTACTTGTTATAGGCATTGCTTTCTTCTTTTCTTTCATTTCAACTAATACTTCGCTCAGCACATCCTCACCAAACAACTTCTTGCCTGCATATGGTTCTGTAGCCAACACCATACGAGAAGAAACATATTTCTCCCAATGACGAAGCCACAAAATGCGCCTAGCTACCACTTCAGCAGCCATGGCACTGGCTGCGAACCGAGTCGCATCCATTGTCGCATCTGCAATGAAAACCTCTGTTCTTGACACCTTTAAAAATGTTTTCCTAAGTCTTTCTGGCTCCTGATTTGGGTTTTCCAAAAAGTGTCTAACCACAATAATGCAGCCCTTGAAAACACAGATGCTGCAATAGATGCACATACAGACAATGCTGTTGCTTCATGAACCTTTTAAAGTGCCATATCTAACTTTCGTTCTGTAAGATCCTTCAATTGAGCATCCCCATCTCTTGAAAGGAAATTTCTAGAAACTAAAGCAGAAATCGAGGAATCAATGGCTGGAATTCTCAGCTGCTCCATAAACTCTGGCTCCAGTAACTATAGTTTCTTAGCATACGACAGTGATTTGGTAGACTGAACTGGTGAGTCCCATTCAGATTTCATTATTTTTCTGAGCAGTGATGGTACCTTAATCACCTTATCACTGGACTTTGTTTCTGGAAGAACAGATGCTCCCCTTGAGGTAGAAGGTGTCTGTTCTGTAACTGCATCATTCAAATCTAAAGCCGCCATAGCCTTGCATAGCAGAGGCATGTAATAAGTGCTATGAAACAACCTCTTTGACTGCTGCTCCTCTGGTTGTGAACCATCACTCCATTCATCTGTTTCCTTTTCCAGATCAACCACTGAATCATTGTGCATAAACTGTTGCCTAGCAGAATGTGATCTGTCAGGTCTGTAAGATATGAACCCCTGCGCTCTACCCCTGGCCACATCATGCGGATTCGGTGAGCCATTTGCACTTTCCCTTTGCAACTCCTGTTGCTCAGCCTCAGGCATACCTGCTGGACTCATCTGAGTACTGCACTGCCGCATATTGTGTTGCAAGTGACTGTCTCATGTTACACAACTGCACTGTTGTGACTGTACAGGAACCACTTAAAAAGACTGTCGAAAAGCAGCTAGTTCAGCTGAACTATCACCCACGAGAGCTCTTCTAATATAATTTAATTCTGCAGCTCCTAACTGAAAAGACTCCACCTGCTGAAGTTCCTGATTTGAACAAGAGGTGGCAGCAGAGCCCATCTTAAGTGACTGTGCAGAGTTCATATGATGCTGCTTATGCTTATTTGCCTTAAGCAAAACTCCTTGCTGCTGTTGATGACTTTGGCCAGAGGCAGCATTATTACTCAAAGGCACCGTGGCCCCTCTGCCCTGTGGAACTTCTAGGTGCTGAATATTAAAACCTGTGAATTCCTCACCATCTTCCTCAGAGTCTGAACAAAAAAGGACTGAAGGGTATGGAACCCTGTCTTCCTCAGAGCATTTCCTCAGTTACTGCACTCCACTGCTGGGTTTGCTCTCCTAAATACAGTGCCCTTCTGCCCTGTAACTATGTTGGCAAGGGAGCATCATCATTATAATCTCTGGTTTCCTTAGCAGCAACCCTTCCTGATTGCTCTGCTGCAGGGTTCACAGTATGTTTTGTTTTAGTCATATGTTTGCGCCCTGATTGCTCTGCTACCGCATTGCCTACAGGGTATGCTGTATCTTTAACTGCTTTCACATTTTCCCACCCTGATTGCTCTGATACATACTTCATGGCTTACAGGGGGAACAGCGGTGTGCTGTTGATTAATGGCCGCTCTCTGTGCTATCATCAGAGTGAGTGGGCCACGCGCTGCCTGTGAGGCTGTTTGAGTAAAATGGCAGCTGCCTCCATGCGTGCTGCAACAGCTTGTCTTTTTAACTGTTGGTTCATGTGAGCGGGCTATAGGTGCTACTGCACCAAGCACTCCTGGCACTTGTTTAGAGAGCTCTGAGGAGACCTTACTTCACTCCTTAGGCATTTCGCCTTCAGCAGGAAAAGCTTATCTATTGTGTGTTGTGGTCCCCTTGTTTTTATTTTATGTTAATTAAGCACAATGACCCACTGATTGCACCACAAAATCAACCCCAAAAATTTATAAAGTGTGTGTGTGTGTGGGGGGAAGCAACTGTTGAATTCATTAAATGAGGGGAAAATCACCCAGGAAATTCATTAACTGAGTGGAAAATCATCAAAGAAATGCATTAATTGGGAAGAAAATCACAGAGGAAATTCATTAACTAAGGGGAATCATTAGGCTAATTAATCTCAGGAACTCAAAGGCATACTAGCGAGGTATGCTGAACGGACTAACACTTAACTGCCGTTCAGGCACTCGCTGCTATTCGTTAGCAAACTATATACAAACACCCATACAGATTCAGAGACAAGTAAACTGAACATTAACCACTAATACATAACTTATACAGATAGATAACGATATAACTCAGCCACACTGAAGAGCAAGGCGAAAATCAGTACTGCTCAAGCGAGGCAGGAAAACGAACTAGCACTCCGTGGGAGAGGTCACATTAATGGTCTGTTTGGAGTGTTAACTCTTTCCTGCCTCAAGCACTAGCAAGGAAGACAATACCCACTTGGTGGTGTCCTGGTGCCCACTGGAGAAACATGTAAGGCCATGGTTCCATGGTTTCAAGTAGCACCTCCTCGGGGCTCCCACAACTTACTAATACTTCACATTGCATACTAGGAACACCACAATGCAGGATGATTGGACCAAGGAAGAGGGAGATCTCTGACTCTCTGGCTGCAGGTTAAGGGCACAGTTTTGGCTTTTGGGCTAGATACAGAAATCTTATTCCTGACTTTGAGCTCTGATATTCTTCAGAAAATGTATCTCTCTGTCACTTACTTACTTACAGTATACGTTTATGTATGAACTTGGAAATGCTAAGCATTGGATTCTTTCTTAATCTTTCTCAGCTCTAGGGACTGTATGTGTGATGCTAGGTACAAAGCTGCCTGTAATCTCAATTGCAGAATTGTATACAATTTTCCTGTTTCCTCTTCTAATAAACCATGCATTGTTTTACTTTTGTGTGCTTCATTGAGTGTTTTGAGGCTGGTTTTAATTCCAGCTACAGATTCTGGTATGCTCTCAGGGTGCATTTTGAGTCTCTGGTGGATAGACACACATGCAGGGATTCACATGTACATGTGTAACAACTTGTCACTGCTTATTATGTGTTGGATATAGAGTTATTTGCACTTTTGTGACAATGGGATGCTAGTCATTGCTTGTTCTACTGATTGCAATAGAAACTAAGCAATGATTAACTTGTCCAACATAATCCTCTGCTCACTTAAGCTGGGAAGAAGCCCCAGTGCACTCAATTGGACTTTTTCTGAGTAGGCATCAAAAGGATTGCATTTTAGTCTGGATCCAACTCAATATAAGAGATACCCTAGATATTCCCCTAGCTAATTTAAGAAAGAGCAGGAAAAAAGACATTTTTCTTCAAAGCATCTAACAATTACTAAAAACAGGTTAATGGAACACAAATTGGTTTGGAAGTAAATAAATGTAAATGTACTGCCTTCAAGTCGATTCCGACTTATGGTGACCCTATGAATAGGGTTTTCATGGTAAGCGGTATTCAGAGGGGGTTTACCATTGCCTTCCCCTGAGGCTGAGAGGCAGTGACTGGCCCAGGGTCACCCAGTGAGCTTCATGGCTGTGTGCGGATTTGAACCCTGGTCTCCCAGGTTGTAGTCCAACACTCTAACCACTACGCCACAATTAATTACCACAACGATTAGTAAGCAAGACCTGTAATATACAGTATATTATCACAGCAAGAACACTTAATTTTAGAGTAGCTGTAAGGTATGTACCTGTGGTATCACAATATCAGCCAGTGCCTTTGACAGTCTATATAGTTCCATTGTATTTTCTAGTTTTAAAGAGACATTATGTTGGACATCATACTTAATACAGTCATAGATATCTGGGATTTTACTGATGTCATATCTTCCATTCTTTGTTTTAAAGTCCTTTTCAAGCTTGGCCCACCTACGCAGCATTAGCTCCAGTGTTTCACTGTGGTAAAGTTGAATATCTAGGTGGACAATTATTATTAAACAAGCAAAAGATAATTAAATCAAGCAACTTGAAGTAAAACCAAAGTAAACAGTACGAAAATATATATTCCAGCATACTCTAGCTACAAATTATCTGATGTGTATCTGCTTTCACATCAACCATGCCCTTTTCCAGATAAAATAATATAATCCACATATGAGAAAATTCATGAGCCAAACAAGCTCTAGTAAGGAGGCACACAATCAAATCGTTTTGATGGCTACCTTTACTACCAACGGAGGACAATCTGCTACATTAACAACAGAAATAACTTTTTTTTTTCATTTTCATCTGCTTTCTTTAAAAGTGATTTTTTATTAAATGCCTTTCATCCCCTCTGCATTCCAATGAAAACTCACTTCTCAGTGCATCTCAGGTTCTCTCCAAACTACAGTTAATCCTTCCTCTTTTTCTGTCTCCATCCCATAGCATACATTCTCTTCTTTCTGCACTTCCATCTCTCAACTATCCCCTTTCTACTGCTGAATGACATACTACTCACCTTTTTCTGCATCACCATAAGTCTCTCTGTACCCTATCTTCTCTTCATTAATGATGTATTATTAGTATATATTTTACTAGCAAAATATTATTGGCAGAAATATTGTCTACTCAAAATTCTTAAAACTGCCTGAAATCTCAAGACATTAGTCCAAATAGTTAATAGTGAAGAAAGTATTCATGGTTAGCATTAACATTATAGTCTGCTTAAAATAATTGTTTACCTGCAAACTTAGGATCTTCCATCCGTCTTCTGATCTGAGATGTCAAACTCTGGATCAAGGAATACACCTTGTCACATGTCTTCACAGGGTTTTTAATGACTTGCATTGATTTTATCAGAGAAAGACTGCCAGATGGTGTAAGCTGAAATATCAAATAAAAAGGAAATATATTAACAGTAATAGCCCTATTAACCTCTATTTATGTAAGAACTGTCCAAAGGACAGCAGCTCAGAAGGACGGTAGCTCAGTGGTAGAGCATCTGCCTTGCATGAGAAGGTCCCAGTTTCAATCCCTGGCATCTCCGGATAGGGGTGGGAGACACTTTCTGTCTGAAATCCTGGAGAGCCACTGCCAAATCAGTGTAGACGATACTGAGCTAGATATACCATGTCAGACCATTGGTACAAGGAAGCTTCCTATATTCCTAATAGGATACTAAAAACATCAACATGGAAAACCTTAAGACAAGACACATAACTTGATTCTGAACACAATTAAGCCCTAGTGAAGTAAATGGGGCTTGAAGCAAAATACAATTAATGCTATTTGGACCAAGGTGCATCCACACTAGGCATTTAGTGGAATTGTTGTTTTGTTCATTTACTTTTTACAGGGCATCCACATGATGCCATCATCCAATCATTCTAATCCAGTATTTTTCCTGTGGTTCTCCTTTTTTCAGACTGCAGAAAGTCCAAGTTCTTTTTTAAGGACCATTTCCACAGTTGTAGATGCCTTTAGTATAACTCTTCCGTCTTTTTAAACGAGTGGGGTTTTAACATGTGCAACGACGTATCAGAAAAGTGAACCTATTGCTGCTCAGTCCACATTCATTATAACAATTGTGCTGGGTGCAATTTTATGATCCTGTTTTTCTTCCTTTATCTTTTAATTATCACCAAAACACTTTTCTGGTTATATAGATATAGATATATATTTTAATGAAAGAGAGGCATAACACTATATAACCAAACACTCTTTTACCTGTACCCCTTTGGGAAAAATCCACAGGGTGACTAGAACAGAACAGATCTTTTCAGTGGCAGCCCACTGTTTGTGGAATGCTATCCCCAGGGAAACTTGCCTGGCACTATCGTTGGTAATTTTTTTACTCCAGTCAAAGGCATTTTTTGTTTTGATATCTCCCAGGCATTTGGGTACTGATATGAGTACCCAGCATATGCTGGGGGGTAAAGAAAGGCCGGGGAAGGAACTGGCAATCCCACCCCATATATACGGTCTGTCTAGTAAACGTCGCAAGACGTCACCCTAAGAGTCGGAAACGACTCGCACTGTAAGTGTGGGGACACCTTTACCTTTTATGGTTTTAATTCTTGCTGGTATTTTGGAAGACATTCTTTTGGTTTTGCTGTGATTGTTCTTTTGGCAAGTTGAAAGAATCAGTGTTTACATATTATTGACATATCACATTTAATGTATATTACAGTTTTAAAAGGTGGTTGTTTGATTTCTATCAGTGTCTGCTTTTATTCTGCAGATAGATTGTTATGGTGTGAAACAACTCTTTTGTGAGGAATCAATTTTTTAGCATGGCAGCATCCACTATAACTCCTTCCCTATTAATGTCAGGCAAGTGCCTTCGTTGTACAGTTTTTGACACCTGCTACACTTTTTTGTTTTGGTGGGCTGGGTGAGGGCCAAAAAAGGTGTTGGTTTTGGTGTATAAAGCCATATAAAGCATGGGACCAGGATACCTGAAATATTATCTCATTCCTTATATACCCAGTCAGTCACTGCACTCTGCAGGTGAGAGCCTCTTGCAAGATACCACCTCATCAGGAGGTCTGTCCTGCACAGTATAGGAATCAGGCCTTCAGTGTTGTGGCATCATCTCTATTGTCTTTTCAGCACTTACTGAAGATCTTCCTCTTTCATCAAGCCATTTAAGTAAATACTTTTCTTCCAATCTGCATTTGTATTAGAAGTGTTTTTAAGATGTTTTGTGCTTTATTGATTTATTACCTGTTGTTTGCCGCCCTAAACTACTTTTGGGAGGAAGGTCAGGAAACAAATTTAATAAATAGTTAAATAAATATCAGTAAAGATTATTATTTTGTACTAAGTTTGAAGTACTTATCTATTTAGTTTTAAAATTTCTACTCTGTCTTTCAATCCAGTGAGTTTTTCAAGATGGCTTACAAGAAAGAGGTCATTTAAAAAACGCAAAATACACATATAAACATACTCCTTAATCTGTAGCAGATGGATGGGACCAGAACGTGATTCCCTTCACTTCTGCAATCCTAGAGTTATGTGTTCTTTCTGGAAGCAGGGTAAGCAAATTCCTTGCAGCTGCTAATTGAATGATGAATGGGGCTGGTCTGGGCTATCCCATGCCATGATATTCTTCCTGTAAGGCAGGAGGTGCAACCTCCTAGTAAGTCCTTGGTCTGCTAGCCAGTGGAAGAGGCAAGAGTGTGCTTCCCCATCTGCTCTCCAGGCCTAGAGCAACTCCTAGTTCTATTAAAATCCACATTTTTAATCTTTCCTTACATTTTCTATTTAGAACACAGTATTCTACATTGCAAACTGTCTAACCTTTTCATAGTCTTCAGAGGTAAAGTCTCTGTCTCTCTGGAGTATTTCATTAAGGCGTGCCTTCACACGATGTTGGCAGCTGCTAAGAGAGTCACTGTCACTGTCAAGTAGCCCATTCATATTAGCACTTTTGACCATCTGGACAAGAATAGGAGTGAGCTCTCCCTCCAATGCCAGGAGTCCCTGTAAGAATAAAATTACTGAGTGGTGAATGAAAAAGCAACAATGAGTCTTAAGCACAAAATGCATATTTTTGATTATACACAATGATCCCTTCTGCATCTAATTTTACATTTAAAGTAACTTGTAACAAAATGCATAGTAGTACTGAAATAATACAAAGCATTTTATGATAACCTTTCCTCTCCTCCTCCCTCAGGGCTGTGTTCTCTTGGGAAAAAGTGTTCATGGACTGTATACTGAAATTAAGGCTAGCCCCCTTAAGAATTGCTTTCATGGAACTTCGGTTCCAAGTTATGCCTACAGCGGTACTGGATGGTCGTTATCAGAAAGTGCCATTTGAAAGAAGACTGTGTATTTGTGATCTAGGAGAGGTGGAGGATATTGTGCATTACATGTTAAGATGCCCTCTATACGATCACCCAAGAGAGAGATTTATTAAACCTTTGTTGTCCCAGGGAAATGGGAACTCCCTGGAGGAGACCTTATATCTCCTGAGTGATGTTAACAGCTACGTGACCCACAAGGTGGCTCTTTTTGCCCTTGCGGCAAAAAAGATCAGAAAAAAAGAATTAGATTACATAGCAATTAACTGCCAGGGAGACTCTGCTTGTTAATTTTTATTATGTATATTTTCTATGTCTTTGTTTATATTCAATATTAAAGTTTTGTACAGTATTTGTCATGGCTTATGGCTAGCACAATAAACATTTTTGACTTGACTTGTATACTGTTGGCAGGCAGTGTCAAAGCATGCATACACACAAACCATTCTCACACACACAATATACACGTACACTTCCTCCATCCCACTGTAGCTATCCATGAAGGAAGAGATCATACCATTCTTTCAGCCAGCTCACTTGTTTTCTGTGGTGCACACTGAATTAGGGGCTCTTTTTTATATTGTACCAGCCTGCTTGGCTTCTGTGCTTTGCAATGAACAGGGGTTCTTTTTTCAGCAAGCAGAACAGAAATGCAACATGCTATGCATGGAGGATGAGAGTCATATTTTTTCCATGGACAGCTAAATGAGATTCAGCCACACCCTGCCCTCCCTGTCCCTGAGCTTTTCCCTCCAATCAGCTAATTTTAAGTTCCTGAAAGCTACACAATCTGTTCCAAATAGTAACATGAGAAAATGAAAAAAAGTTCTGTAAGTTATCACAGTCTCAAGATTTCACTTTCACCTGTGAATCATCGGGCTAGTTCAAAAACTACTTTAGCACCTGATGACTGCACTCATCAAGTGATAATTTGCATGAATAAATGGTCAATCAGAGATCAATGCTTTTCATTTGCGACAGTTCATATACCATCTGTGAATCAGCCTGCACTGAGTAATCAAGTGATGAGAAATAGACGGATAAACATGTTAGTATGAAAAGCACTTAAAGCATCATACCATATTCATCGATTTTGTATATATGCTATGAACTTTCTACCTACTGTTCAGGGCTTATCAGATCACAGTCTGAGAAAACAACAAGTTAGGCATGCCTAAGTCCATTTAAAAAAAAAACCCACAAGGTGCTTTTGGTGTCCAGTTATATAAGCTTAGAGTGCTCAGCACTCATTTTCTATCTCTAACTCAAAATGTACACATTTTGAAAAGTTTGCCATACACGCTTCTATAAATTGCGAGAGCAAAACCACATGCATCTGAAAACGTTTTTTATATATCTTATTGCATGCAACTCTTCAGATCTCTTTTTTTAACCAAATCAAGAAAGAAGCAATTTAAGAACATAAGAACATAAGAAGAGCCTGCTGGATCAGGCCAGTGGCCCATCTAGTCCAGCATCCTGTTCTCACAGTGGCCAACCAGGTGCCTGGGGGAAGCCCGCAAGCAGGACCCGAGTGCAAGAACACTCTCCCCTCCTGAGGCTTCCGGCAACTGGTTTTCAGAAGCATGCTGCCTCTGACTAGGGTGGCACAGCACAGCCATCACGGCTAGTAGCCATTGATAGCCCTGTCCTCCATGAATTTGTCTAATCTTCTTTTAAAGCCATCCAAGCTGGTGGCCATTACTGCATCTTGTGGGAGCAAATTCCATAGTTTAACTATGCGCTGAGTAAAGAAGTACTTCCTTTTGTCTGTCCGGAATCTTCCAACATTCAGCTTCTTTGAATGTCCACGAGTTCTAATATTATGAGAGAGGGAGAAGAACTTTTCTCTATCCACTTTCTCAATGCCATGCATAATTTTATACACTTCTATCATGTCTCCTCTGACC
Organism: Rhineura floridana; assembly: GCF_030035675.1. Classification (NCBI taxonomy): domain Eukaryota; kingdom Metazoa; phylum Chordata; class Lepidosauria; order Squamata; family Rhineuridae; genus Rhineura; species Rhineura floridana. The sequence continues at coordinate 67,365,686 of NC_084480.1, read as the reverse complement.
TGCCTTTTCTCTAAACTAAAAAGCCCCAAATGCTGCAACCTTTCCTCGTAAGGGAGTCGCTCCATCCCCTTGATCATTCTGGTTGCCCTCTTCTGAACCTTCTCCAACTCTATAATATCCTTTTTGAGATGAGGAGACCAGAACTGTACACAGTATTCCAAATGCGGCCGCACCATAGATTTATACAACGGCATTATGATATCGGCTGTTTTATTTTCAATACCTTTCCTAATTATCACTAGGATGGAATTTGCCTTTTTCACAGCTGCCGCACACTGGGTCGACATTTTCATCGTGCTGTCCACTACAACCCGAGGTCTCTCTCCTGGTCGGTCACCGCCAGTTCAGACCCCATGAGCGTATATGTGAAATTAAGATTGTTTGCTCCAATATGCATAATTTTACACTTGTTTATATTGAATTGCATTTGCCATTTTTCCGCCCATTCACTCAGTTTGGAGAGATCTTTTTGGAGCTCTTCACAATCCCTTTTTGTTTTAACAACCCTGAACAATTTAGTGTCGTCAGCAAACTTGGCCACTTCACTGCTCACTCCTAATTCTAGGTCATTAATGAACAAGTAGAAAAGTACAGGTCCCAATACCGATCCTTGAGGGACTCCACTTTCTACAGCCCTCCATTGGGAGAACTGTCCGTTTATTCCTACTCTCTGCTTTCTGCTTCTTAACCAATTCTTTATCCACAAGAGGACCTCTCCTCTTATTCCATGACTGCTAAGCTTCCTCAGAAGTCTTTGGTGAGGTACCTTGTCAAACGCTTTTTGAAAGTCTAAGTACACTATGTCCACTGGATCACCTCTATCTATATGCTTGTTGACACTCTCAAAGAATTCTAATAGGTTACTGAGACAGGACTTTCCCTTGCAGAAGCCATGTTGGCTCTGCTTCAGCAAGGCTTCTTCTTCTATGTGCTTAGTTAATCTAGCTTTAATAATATTTTCTACCAGTTTTCCAGGGACAGAAGTTAAGCTAACTGGCCTGTAATTTCCGGGATCCCCTCTGGATCCCTTTTTGAAGATTGGCGTTACATTTGCCACTTTCCAGTCCTCAGGCACGGAGGAGGACCCGAGGGACAAGTTACATATTTTAGTTAGTAGATCTGCAATTTCACATTTGAGTTCTTTGAGAACTCTCGGGAGGATGCCATCCAGGCCCGGTGATTTGTCAGTTTTTATACTGTTCATTAAGCCTAGAACTTCCTCTCTCGTTACCACTATTTGTCTCAGTTCCTCAGAATCCCTTCCTGCAAATGTTAGTTCAGGTTCAGGGATCTGCCCTATATCTTCCACTGTGAAGACAGATGCAAAGAATTCATTTAGCTACTCTGCAATCTCCTTATCGTTCTTTAGTACACCTTTGGCTCCCTTATCATCCAAGGGTCCAATCGCCTCCCTAGATGGTCTCCTGCTTTGAATGTATTTATAGAATTTTTTGTTGTTGGTTTTTATGTTCTTAGCAATGTGCTCCTCAAATTCTTTTTTAGCATTCCTTATTGTCTTCTTGCATTTCTTTTGCCAGAGTTTGTGTTCTTTTTTATTTTCTTCATTCGGACAAGACTTCCATTTTCTTTTTTTTTTTTTCAATAATTTTTATTACAAGACTTCCATTTTCTGAAGGAAGACTTTTTGCCTCTAAGAGCTTCCTTGACTTTGCTCGTTAACCATGCTGGCATCTTCTTGGCCCTGGCGGTACCTTTTCTGATCTGCGGTATGCACTCCAGTTGAGCTTCTAATATAGTGTTTTTAAACAATTTCCAAGCATTTTCGAGTGATGTGATCCTCTGGACTTTGTTTTTCAGCTTTCTTTTTACCAATCCCCTCATTTTTGTGAAGTTTCCTCTTTTGAAGTCAAATGTGACCGTGTTGGATTTTCTTGGCAATTGCCCATTTACATGTATGTTTAATTTAATAGCACTGTGGTCACTGCTCCCAATCGCTTCAACAACACTTACATCTCGCACCAGGTCCCGGTCCCCACTGAGGATTAAGTCCAGGGTTGCCATCCCTCTGGTCGGTTCCATGACCAACTGCTCTAGGGAATAGTCATTTAGAATATCTAGAAACTTTGCTTCTTTGTCATGACTGGAACACATATGCGGCCAGTCTATGTCCGGGTAGTTGAAGTCACCCATTACTACCACATTTCCTAGTTTGGATGCTTCCTCAATTTCATATCTCATCTCAAGGTCTCCCTGAGCATTTTGATCAGGGGGACGATAGATCGTTCCCAGTATTAAGTCCCTCCTGGGGCACGGTATCACCACCCACAACGATTCTGTGGAGGAGTCTGCCTCTTTTGGGGTTTCGCGCTTGCTGGATTCAATGCCTTCTTTCACGTATAGAGCGACTCCGCCACCAATACATCCTTCCCTGTCCTTCCGATATAGTTTATATCCAGGGATAACCGTATCCCACTGGTTTTCTCCATTCCACCAGGTCTCCGTTATGCTCACTATATCAATGCTCTCCTCTAAGACCAAGCACTCCAGTTCTCCCATCTTGGTTCGGAGGCTCCTAGCATTAGCGTACAGGCACTTGTAAGCAGTGTGTCTCTTCAAGTGTCTTTGGCACTTGTGGTTTGGCCTGTGGTAATTTTGCTCTTCTGAATTTATATCCTGTGCCCCTGCTCTCACAATGCCTACTTCTAGGCCTACCCCTTTTAAAATTTCATCATTTCTTTGGTTTTTATCCCAGGGGGGAGGTTTATTCCGAACCGGACCTTTCTCAGCTCCTGTCGGGTTTCCCCCCTCAGTCAGTTTAAAAGCTGCTCTGCTACCTTTTTAATTTTAAGTGCCAGCAGTCTGGTTCCATTCTGGTTCAAGTGGAGCCCGTCCCTTTTGTACAGGCCCGGCTTGTCCCAAAATGTTCCCCAGTGCCTAACAAATCTGAACCCTTCCACCCGACACCATTGTCTCATTCACGCATTGAGACTGCGAAGCTGGGCCTGTCTGGCTGGTCCTGCGCGTGGAACCAGTAGCATTTCAGAGAAAGCCACCTTGGAGGTCCTGGCTTTCAGCATCCTACCTAGCAACCTAAATTTTGCTTCCAGGACCTCACGGCTGCATTTCCCCATGTCGTTGGTGCCAACGTGCACCACGACCACTGACTCCTCCCCAGCACTGTCTACCGAACTATCTAGACGACGGGCGATATCCGCAATCTTCGCACCAGGCAGGCAAAACACCTTGCGGTCTACACGCCCATCACTCACCCCACTGTCTATGTTCCTAATGATCGAATCACCCACTACAAGGATCCCTCCACCCCCTGGAGATATATCCTCGGCACGAGAGGATAGCTGCTCATCCCCCAAGGAATGGGTCCCTTCTAAGGGATCGTTTCCCTCTTCCTCAACTGGATGCTCTCCTTCCCCGAGACCATCGTTCTCCATGATAGCAGGAGAGTTATCATCGCTGGAGTGGGACACAGCTATAACGTCCCTGAAGGCCTCCTCCACACACCTCTCTGCCTCTCTCAGCTTTTCCAGGTCTGCCACCTTGGCCTCAAGGAAATGAAGTCGTTCCCGGAGAGCCAGGAGCTCATTGCACCGAGAGCACACCCACAACTGCTGTCCAACAGGCAGATAGTCGTACATGCTGCAGGCTGTGCAAAACACTGGAAAGTCCCCACACGCCTGCTGGCTTCTTACCTGCATAGTTTTGTTTGAGGTTTATTACGTCAATAGGTTGGAGACTGTGGTTTAGTTGAGGTCAGGGAACAGAAGGGCAGAGTGGGGGGCCCTGGCCTCCTTGCCCTGCTGCCGAACTCGCTCATTTATGTCATGCTCAGGATGAATGGCTAGGGGGAAAATTACTAACATTGACTTACTAGCCACAGCTGGGAGGAAAGCATGTTTGTTATAAAAGTAGGCCAAGATGTAAATTTTGCATGGAAAGGCTAAAATGCTTTTTGTTTTATATTTAAAGCATTTTTAAAAAGTTCACTGTAAAATCATCCAGATTTTCTTACTAACAGCCTTTATTAATTTTCAAATCCTTCTGGTTGAAATTATAATTTTTCACAGTACCTTTGCAAAAGCTGCTGCAGTCATCTGAACTCTGCCTTCATCAGAAGCATAAATTTTGAGATCATGCCGATAGGTACTATGCAGTCTAAGTAAACCACATCCTGGAAATCCAGCATAGTCACCTGCCAAGGGAAAACCAACTTTATAATGTTGTGGCTGTTTCTTTTTTAAAAGTTCTCTTTTTAAAGATATGATCCCTTATGCTACCAATATATTCAAAAATAAGTTACCTTGTCCACCTGGGTACATGCATCGGAAGGCTCTTCCTAGTTCCTCTGCCTGAACTCTGCCTGCAGGTGTCAGTTCTCCTCCCCATTTTAGAACTAAGAGTAGAGATGGCTCCTGTTTGTGGTTATCTAAAAGAATACGAAAATACAGTAATGCAAAATAATGTGCAAATAAAATAAAAACTGAAGAAAAACGATTAATTTCTGGCCTAAGGTTGCATGCTAGAACTATTTTTTAACACTCATTTTCACTTTCTGGCGAGCTAGAATAAGTTGAAAAACAGAGGAGTGGATACAGAGAAATGGCAATAGAAGGGGATGAACAGAATACAACTTTCCTATCCCCTCTGCATCGCAGCAGCCTCTCCCAAAAGCTGGGATACCCTGCTGAATGGGTAGGCTGTGGCATGGGGGGGGGTCTCCAAAAATCAGGCAAGGGCATATTCTGTGAGCAGAGCCCCTGCTCTCAGAATGCACCTCTGCCCAATATTTGGCATCCTCCCTGCTCCCTCAGCCTCCTGCACCACAGTCCATCCCATTCAATAGATACCTGGTCCCTTAGGAGAGGCTGCTTGGGGGTTGCTGGTGGATGAGGGGGTAAGAAAGTCACCTTCTATGCACTCCCATCAGTGTTTGTCTAAATCAAACACCACATGCTTGCAAAATTGAAAAAAATGGAAAAAGAGAATAGTGAGAAAATATTCAGTTTAGTAAAAAAAACATTAGATGAGGAAAGGAGGGACAATAAAGTACATTCCTGTCAAGGATCAAGACTGCCCAAGTTAGAGAAGTATTATTTTTTTCTATATCCAAGTATCCAAAGAACTAATAGCATTCTGTCCAATAGCATTGGACTTCTAGATTCTGAAACAACAGCTTGTCATGCTGAATGAAAATCTGCTTTTGAAATTCAGACAAATCTCAAAAGTTATTTGTGATAAAGAACTGGAAGGCTCGTGTCTGATGCTCAATAAAAATGCCAGAAATTGTACTTACAACACAACACTATGCATGTTTATTCATAAATAAATCCAACTGTGTTCAGTGAGCTTACTCCATAGTGTGTTTAGGATGCAGCTTTAGTGCACACCAGACCCTAAAGTAGCCCTTTAGTTCTTGACCAAAGACAGTGAGGAAGAAAATTTAATTGATCAACTCTTTTGAAAACCCTACATGTTCCCAACATCAACTTTCTTGGCAATAAAAGTGTTAAAAAGCAAAACATAGTTCCACCAAGCTAAAAGAGGGACCAACTTCTAGAAATCAATTTGTAGGAATTAACTGGAATCAGTACCTTCTTCTTCACTAGATGTTTTGGGACAACCATGAGGGAGATATGTCAGCTGAACTTTGCGATTTATGCCAGAAAAATGTCCATACCTAAGAACAACAAATGGAGAGCGGGGGCGAGGGGAGAACATTAAAAATGAACTGGGTACATATTATCAAAATATTGCTAATCAGACATGTATTAAATAGTGGATAGTGTAATACTACCAGAATGAACAATACTTTTCCTGCACTGTACCACTTCCTCCTGCAGCTGCAGGTCAAATATGTTTCAATGCTTCCTCCATATGCACACTAGCATTAGGCAAAATGGTTTTGCTTAACTTTCTTGTTGTTATGTGCCTTCAAGTCAATTAGGACTTATGGTGACCCTATGAATCAGTGACCTCCAATAGCATCTGTCATGAACCACCCTGTTCAGATCTTGCAAGTTCAGGTCTGTGGCTTCCTTTATGGAATCAGTCCATCTCTTGTTTGGCCTTCCTCTTTTTCTACTCCCTTCTGTTTTTCCCAGCATTATGGTCTTTTCTAGTGAATCATGTCTTCTCATGATGTGTCCAAAGGACGATAACCTCAGTTTCATAATTTTAGCTTCTAGTCATAGTTCTGGTTTAATTTGTTCTGACACCCAATTATTTGTCTTTTTTCGTGGTTCATGGTATGTGCAAAGCTCTCCTCCAACACCACATTTCAAATAAGTTGATTTTTCTCTTATCCGCTTTTTTCACTGTCCAACGTTCACATCCATACATAGATATTGGGAATACCATGGTCTCAATGATCCTGACTTTAGTGTTCAGTGATACATCTTTTCATTTCAGGACATTTTCTAGTTCTCTCACAGCTGCCCTCCCCAGTCATAGCCTTCTTTTGATTTCTTGACTATTGTCTCCATTTTGGTTAATGACTGTGCCAAGGTATTGATAATCTTTCACAAGTTCAATGTCCTCATTGTCAACTTTAAAGTTACATACATCTTCTGTTGTCATTACTTTAGTCTTCTTGACATTCAGCTGTAGTCCTGCTTTTGTGCTTTCCTCTCTAAGCAGAAGTAACTTTCTTACTGAACTGGTATTTTTCTCTGTAAAGGGAGTTTGTTTGCACGGCACAGTATTCAAGTATCTAATTTCCACCTGCATTCTGAAGTAGTGTAGTCTAAGAAAGGCATTTTATCACTGAATATAACTGAATCACAACACGTAGGTAAGCACTGCCTCAAACGAAGGCAAGAATGAACTGCAGTGAGAGTGGATGGAGCAGCCCAGGACTTGACTTCAGTGCATTCTTGCCTTCAGATGCTAGATGGCGCTATAACCCATGTGATGGCATGCTACCTGGGGAAAAAAGCATTTTATCACTGGATGGTACTGAATGCATAATACCAGCCCTGAATCAGCTCAACAAAGGGGAATTTCTTTATACAGTGGGTTGGTGTAATCCAGCCTTCCCCAACATAGTGCCTTCCAGATGTTTTGGACTACAGTTCCCATAATTCCTCATTCACCATGCAGGGTGGGGCTAATAAGAGCTGCAGACATAGGTGTACATGTAGGGTTCCTAGTTTTTAAGCCAGAGGTCTCCAACCTATTGGGGGTCTGTGGGCAAATTTGCAAATAAGAAAACTGTCACAGGCACCACCCACACTACAACCAAGCACACATCACAACTAATTCTACTGGCTACAGTAGAATGCTTCTTTCACGTCTAATTCAATGGAGGGGAGGGTACCCTATGAGCACTGGGGAAGGCCTCTTTGGGTGCTGCTGTGCTCATAGGGCCACATTAGCACTCCATGTCTTAAAACCATAGTTAGAGACAAGGAGAAGCAGGATAACACTCCCCACAACTTCTTTCTGCCCTTAATTATGGTCTGTATGTTGCCACACGGAATATACTTCCACAAATTTGCATTCAGTAGTTCAATAGAAAAATAAATTCATACTACCTAAAATTCCGAACATGCAGAACTAGTTTGAAAGAATCAGGAACAGCTGCAGCACTAGGGGACTGAAGAAGACCTGCCCTGGGAGTAAGTATCTGAGCATCTGGGTGCTTGCTGTTCGCTCCTTTGGGTTGCTGTCTCTCAAGACAGCTGAAGTCCCTGGTAAGTGCTGCAAAGACTGGGACCCCCTGCCTGACCATTGCTCCAGAGAGAGGCTGCAATTAATCTTGCAGCCTCTTGCATCAGCTGCTGGCTGGGTCGGGAGGCATAAAAGCCCAGCTGCCCTTGGGCGGTGGGTCTGCCACCGGAGGGGTTGCCACCAAAAGAGAGACACCAAAGGGGGTTGCCCCTTGGGGAGTCCCAAGGGCAAGGGTGCTACTACCCTTCTATTACCTTTTTTAAAAAGGTTGTTTTCTGTTAAACCAGTCTAGAGGAGATTGGTGGTGGGGAGGGCGTGTGGTGCATGTGTCGTTCCGGCACAGGGTGAGAGCCTGTGCAGTGAACTGAATGATAGGAGAAAGTCACCAGATGCCTTCAGAGTAAGAGTCTGTAACTGGCAGAAGGCTGGCCCTCCCTGGGTGTGAGCCAGGAGGGGGAGTAGATGGGCCCTGTGTGAAAAAGTTTGAATGGGTATGACTGTTTCCAATTCCCGCAGAGGCCTACTGGGATAATTGGCTCCAGCAGATTTTGTTGGTGGGCTCGTGTTGGGTCCATATCAAGTATTTAGGAGGAGTCTTAGTAGGGAGGAACATGGGTGATGCCACCCCAATTTCAGTGATCACACGTAGAGGGAAATATAGCCATGGGGAGGTGGTGACTTACCATAGAAGATGAGAGCAAGGCTATCTGCGCCTTGTTCCTTGCTGCCACTCCTCTCATGGATGGGTTCCTTGTTGATCATCTGCTATGCCCACTGGCCTGTGTGTGTTGCTCAACACCAGATCGGTACACAATAAGACCACTCACATCCATGATTTGATTGTGGATGAAAGTGCTGGTGTGCATTACCGAGACCTGGGTGGGTGAGTTGGGAGGAGTTGATCTGACCCAGCTTTGCCCACCTGGATACTCGGTGCAACACCAGCACAAGCTGCAGGGACGGGGGGGAGGGGAGAACCTGCTGTGGTCTAGAGAACTTCCATCTCTATCACCAGACAGCCACTCTGGCTTGGAGCTCACTGTGAGGGCCTGTACCTGGTGTTGGGCAAAGGAGACAGTAAACTAGAGTTGCTGCTGGTGTACCGTCCACCCTGCTACCCAATAGCTTCTCTGACTAAGTTGGCGGAGGCCATCTTGGCTGTGGTGTTGGATGAGCCTAGGATGATAGTGCTGGGTGATTTCAATGCGCACGCTGAGGCTGCCTCTAGTGTTCCAGCTTGGGACTTCATGGCCTCCATGACAACCATGGGGCTGTCTCAAGTTGTCACTGGCCCAATGCATAGGGCAGGGCACACCCTCGACTTGGTTTTTGCTCCAGATGGAGGAAGGAGTGGTCTGGAGATGGGGGGGTGGATGTCACCTCATTGTCATGGTCAGATCATTGCCTGGTGAACTTTAGACTTATGGCTCTGATCCTTCCTTGCAGGGGTGGTGGACAGATTAAGATGGTCCACCCCCGGAAACTAATGGAATCCACAGGATTCCTGAATGCCCTGGGGGAGTTCCCAATAGATAGAGCAGGTGACCCTGTTGAAGTCCTTGTCACGCTGTGGAGGCATGTTGGGCTCTCAACATGGTTGACCCCGAGCGCCCTCTCTGGCATTGTGGAGCCCGGTTTGCACCTTGGTACACCAGTGACCTAAGGGCAATGAAACAGGCTGGACGATGGCTAGAGCGCAAATGGCAAAAGACATGCTGTGAGGCTGACTGGGCACGAATAAAACATCATAACCATGCCTACTGTATGGTGGTGAGGGCGGCGAAGAAGGCCCACTTCTCTGCCTCCATTGCATCCTCAAGTAGCTGTCCAGTGGAACTTTTCCATATTGTCAGAAGTCTGTTGACATCAACTCCTGGAAATGGAGTTTTAGACCCTTCAGAGGCCCACTGTGAATTGTTTGCAAGGCACTTTGAGGGTAAAGTTGCTCGTCTCCATAGTCGTCCAGATGCGCCATCCACATCTAATATAGTCTCCAAAGAGGTGTCCGGTGCAATGTCTGCTGCAATTTCTTGAGAATGGTTTCAGTTGATGCAGCCTAATGACGTAGACAAGGTGCTTGCGATGATGCAGCCAGCGACGTATTCTCTCAACCCTTGCCCTGGTTATAGGACTGAATCGGCCTTGGTTGCCCTGATGGATGACCTTTATCAGGAGAACAGGGGGAGTGTGACCCTGTTATTCTTACTTCATCTCTCAGCGGCTTTTGATAGCATTGACTATGGTATCCTTCCGGACCAACTTGGTGAGCTGGATATTGGAGGCACTGTTTTACAGTGATTCCAATCCTATCTCCAAGGTTGCCCTCAGAGAATAGCATTGGGTGACTGTCTTTCGGCCCCCTGGCAGTTGTACTGTGGAGTGCCGCAGGGTACCATTTTGTCCCCCATGCTGTTTAACATCTATATGAAGCCCTTGGGAGCAGTCATCAGGAGACTTGGGGCAAGGTGTCAGCAGTATGCTGATGATACCCAGCTCTATTTCTCCATAACATCTGACTCGGGAGAGGCCATGCAAACCCTGGACTCGGTGGTGAGCTGGATGAGGGCCAATAAACTGACCCTGAATCCTAGCAAGACGGAGGCACTGTGGGTTGGTGGGTCATGAGTTCGGATAATTAACCAGCTGCCTGCTTTGGATGTGTGTATTACCTCTGAAACAGCACGTTCATAGTCTGGAGATGCTCCTGGATCCATCTTTGTCACTAGAGGCCCAGGTGACCTCCGTGGCTAGGAATGCCTTATACCAGCTTTGGCTGATAAGACAGCTGTGGTAGTTTCTGGAGCAGGATAGCCTGACCACTGTTGTCCACGTGCTGGTAACCTTCAGGCTGGATTACTGTAATGCATTCTATGCGGGGCTGCCCTTGAGGTTGGTCCAGATATTGCAGCTGGTGCAAAATGCGGTGGCGAGACTGCTCACTAGGGCAGGGTACCACCAACATGTCACCCCACTGCTGAAAGAATTACACTGGCTGCCCATTTGCTACCGGGCCAAGTTCAAGGTTCTAGCTCTGGTGTACAAAGCCCTATACAGCTTGGGACCAGGATATCTGAAAGACCATCTTACCCCTTATATACCCAGTCGATCACTGCACTCTGCAGTTAAGGGCCTCCTGCAGATACCATCTTATCAGGAGGTCTGTTCTGCACAACATAGGAAACGGACCTTTAGTGTGGCAGCACCTACCCTGTGGAATTCTCTCCCCTTAAATATTAGGCAGGAGCCATCTCTGTTATCTTTTCGGTGCCTATTGAAGACTTTTCTCTTTCAACAAGCCTTTTAAGTTGAGACCTATCCCAGTCTGCGTCGTTTTGGAATTGCTTTTTAATATTTTTTTAAAACCTTTTTCTTTCTAAATGTACCATTGGTATCACCTGAAGAGTGAGTGATTCTCTTAGGTGGTCCGACATCACATGGGATATAGCGCCATCTAGCATCCGAAGGCAAGAATGGATCGAAGTCAAGACCTGGGGCATCAAGCCCCTCCCACCCCAGTTCATTTGTGACGAGACCAAAGTGAGAGACATATCTGAAAAGACAGAAAAGGCCAACGGGCCTAACAGCAAGGAAACGGTGTCCCAAAACATGACCCAAAGATCGCAAGCATATTAAACAAGTCCAAATTGGTCTTGACTTCGCAAAAAAGTTTAAATATTACAACTCTGAAGAGTGGTAATTGGTAAGGTAACAAAAAACCCCAATATCCTCCAAAAGGGGAGGGCCGTGATGTCGGACCACCTAAGAAAATCACCCTTCAGGTGATACCAATGGTACATTTTCCTTAGGTGGTCCGACATCACGTGGGATGTACCAAAGCAGCCCCTAACAGGGAGGGACCGCCTCCTGGTTTCTCAGCAGAAAAAACCTGTTGTAACACACGCCTCCCGAAGGAGGCATCAGCAGAAGCGTAACGGTCTATCTTATAATGTCTTATGAAAGAATTTGGGGTAGACCATACAGCTGCTCTGCAAATCTCTGCTAGAGGAGCATTGGTTGCAAAGGCAGCCGTAGTGGCAGCTGACCTAGTGGAATGTGCCGTTATGTTACGAGGCACTGGCAGCTGAAGGGACTCATAGGCCGATGCAATACAGGCACGCAACCAACAAGATAACGTGGAGCTGGACACCTTTTTCCCCAGAGTACGCAGGTGAAAGGATACAAATAAGGAATCCGTTGACCATATGTCCTGGGTGCGAGACAGGTAGGTCTTGAGGTCCCTCCGGACATCTAGCGAGTGCCAGGCCCTGACCAGGACCCTGGCCACCTGAAGAAAATGGCTATAGCTGTGCTGTTCCTAAATGACGACATTTAGAATCCCAACACGGGGCTATCTGGCTACAAATACGCCCACACAGTAGAAGGAAGCCGGCCCAGCTCAAAAGCAACCTCCGAGAGGAAGAGAAGCAGAATGAAGAGGTCAGAAAGCACCCAACCAAGTGACTCTAAATGCAGTCTAGCCAAAGAGAGCTGCCCCAGGGAGAGGAGAGTGATAAGAGCAAGCTCAAGCTGTTTAACAGAGGCAGAGGAGCAATCTGCCTCTAATTAGCTCCAAATCCCAGTGAGGCAAGCACACAAGCACCTCAGGAGAGGGAGCATTGACTCATAAAATCAGCCTAACCGCACATCTAAGAAGGGGATGTGGCAACCTCTGAGAACCAAAGTCACACTCAGTGGGGAGGGGCATTGAGTGTGTCCTTCTGCACTGGTGTAGTTCCTGGCCTGACAGGGACTGTAAAACCTAACATGATTCAAGAAGGGAGGAGAGCGAGTCCTGAGGGCTAGGATAATTATACGCAGTGGAGAGAACCCACGAGAGTGCCCTTCCGCCCTGGTATGTCTATGGTCTGGCATCTTTGATCTTGCAAAACAGGATCGTAGCTAACATAACCTGGTTCTGCGGCGGCAGCAGCCCGCTTGTCTGGATATGTCGGCCAATTGTAAACTTTGCCAAGAGGCTCCATGTGGTAGATGGGATCGAATAACCTTTGAACAGCCCAGAGAAGTATCCCTGGGCAAGAAAATGCAAACACCATCAAATACAGACGAAGCCAGGAACTTGTAAACAAGAAGTACCTGTAATAATCAAAACAACTGAACACAGTGGGAAGAGACAAAGAGGGCGTCCTTCCACAGCGGTCTGGAATTTGGGACACAGTGGGGAGGAGCAGTGAGAGTGTCCCTCCGCAAAGTATTGCCTGTGGTCTGATAGGAACAGCAAAGAGCTCCTTATTACTCTGCAGTAGCGGCAGGCTGCTCATCTGGATACAGCTCTTATGCCTGAGTAGAGACCTCTGACAGGGGCCCACTGGAGGTGAAGGTAATAAAATGGTCACCAGTCAATCTGTCCCAGCAATAGGAGGAGAAACTTCTGCCTGGTCTGGCTGGCTACCAGCCAAAAAGGGCGAGAGGTTAGTTACATGATATGTTGCCTGGGCTGGTCCACACTCACCTGTCATCTGGCCGTATTAGAAAATATGCACGTGAGTAGGCGTCTGGCCGCTGATCTTTCGTCATATACACGCATAAAGCAGGAGTTGCGGTATATGCCATCAACAAACGCGCAAAGGTAGGAGGAGTGGTTTGGAGAGAGATCAGTACATGCAAACAAGGGAAGATGTAGTACTGCTCCTGTCTTTAAATGCTTGGTTGTGTCGACAGCCGTGGAGTGAAGGCTGGAATACTTGTACTTTGTGTTGTGCCCGGGCATGTACTGTTGGCTTGTCCCTGAGGCTGGTCTATCATGTCCGGATCAGGAGACACGCACAATGGGGAAGGTACGGTATCACTCCTGCGCACCCGACAAGTAAGAGCAAGACAGTCATCCACGTAAGGCAGTATGGATTGAGGAAGGTGGATGTACCATGGAGCCTAGGTTCTTCAATATGGCACCAGGCCAGGTAGATACACGCACACAATGGAGAAGATGCAGTATTGCCACAGTGCACTACATAGACAGACAATTATTAGCAGGCCCTTTCTTAGACTCACCAGACCTGGATTAGGGTCGTCTAAGAAATTATCCAGCCACATCATAAAACCTCTAGAGAATATTAAAATTGCAGCAGAAGCCCACAAGGCTAAGGCGGTAGTCTCATGATTATGGTGAGGGCAGAAAATGACGTGCCTGCTGCAGGCGGGCCCATTGTCCTTTGGCCAATTTGTCAATGGATCTGGCACAGGAGGTAGTGATCTGTCGATCCTGGAAGTCTCAAAACCTTGGCCCCTTACACACAGGGAATAGCAGAATCATTCTTGAAAGTTTGGAGGCGTAAGGTGTCCAAAACAGTACGAGCGAGGGGTAGTCTCCCATATGAAACATCCTTCTCCTGTTCTATGGATCCTCCTCCTGTTCTAAAGCAACGCTCCACTCACCTCCCTCGGCTAGAAGGGAATACGAAGGATCCTCTGAACCGGTAGTCCCATCGCCGATCCTGCCTCCAGCGACATCAGAAGGATTTGGTGAGGGTGGTGGATTTGCTTCACTGCAGCCACAATGTCTCATAGCGCCAGAAAGTCCTTGCGCATTTAGCTGAAGGAAAGGATTGGCCTGTGACCCTGACTGCACTTGTGAGAAGAAGCCCAGTAAGTCCTGCAACTGTGGGAGAAACTCAGGGGACAACTGTAAACCCAGATGAGGGGCAAGAGCGGCCCTTTGTGGATCCGAGGGCACTGACTGCACTTTGCGGAGCAGAGGCTGGTGCCTTTGTTGAGGCCAATTAGCAGTGGTCTCATCAGACAGGCGAGATGTATGAGCCTCAGTTGATGACTTGGGTTGAGAAGGACAGTTCCCTGAACTATGGAACAATCTCCCTGATGAGGTACGCCTGGCACCAACATTGCTATCTTTTCGGCACCAGGTTAAAACTTTCTTCTTCTCCCAGGCATTTTAACATTTTAACATTTAGTATGTGTTGACAACTGTCTTGATTCTTCTGGTGAATTTGATAATTTTAAAGTTTAAAGTAAGTTTAAATAAAGTTTTACATTGTTTATATGTAGCCTATTGTATTTGATGTTTGACTGTTGTGCACCGCCCAGAGAGCTTCGGCTATGGGGCGGTATAGAAATTTAATAAATAAATAAATAAACCGGCGGCAAGGAACAAAGGAGAAGCCGCCACCGCTAGCTCCTGGACAAGGCTCATCTCAGGCAAAAAGGCCTGAATTGACAAGGACAAGCCGCTGCCGCCTGAGAGAAAGGCAGGCAGTAAAAAGGCTAAAGGAGCCGCAGGAGCAAGCTCCAACCGCCACTCGCCAAAAGGAGACTGCAGCCTCCAAATACTAGCCGCCGCCGTTATTAAACTGGCGGTAAAAGTAGCTAAGGGAGCCGCAGCTGCGGTTCCCAGCGAGGTAAAAAACAGTAAAAAACGGCCGCCGCCTGAAGAGACGGCGGCAAGGCAATGAAGGGCTGAAAAGAGAGCTGCCGCCGCAGCTCACAACAAAGCGGCCGCCGCCTGAGAAAGAGACGGCGGCAAGGCAAAAAAGGGGGACTGACGAGAGAGCCGCAGCCGCGACTCTCAGTAAAGGCTCGTCTCTCAGAGACGGGAGCCCAAAGGGAAAATGGCAGCCGCCGGATTCCCCAACGAAGGGACTAAAGGGGGGAAGCAAATGATCCAAAAAATAAAATACCCCCCCCCAAAAAACGTCCCAGACAACACGAAAGGTGAGGGAGGTAGGGAACGAGAGGAAATCACAGACGCTCACACTAAATCCCAAACTTAGCTATGCTAAAGAAGATCGAAATGCCTTGAACGAATAAAGGCAAGAATGAACTGGGGTAGGAGGGGCTTGATGCCCCAGGTCTTGCCTTCGATCCATTCTTGCCTTCGGATGCTAGATGGCGCTATATCCCACGTGATGTCGGACCACCTAAGGAAAACAATATGTTTTTAACCCTTTTTATTTAAGATGTTTTTAAAGGTTTTTTAAAAGAAGTGTTTAAAGTTGTTTTGTTTTAATGTATTTTATGGTCTGTTTTTATGATTTTAAAGTGTTTTTAGTGCTTTTGTTTGCCTCCCTAGCCTCCTGCTGGGAGGAAGGGTGGGATATAAATCAAATAATAAATAAATAGATAAATAAATAATAATTAGTTCCCAGTCGTAGTCCAACTTAAGAACCAACTCCCTCTCAATTTCTTAAACATATATGTCAAAATATCTCCAAATTAAACACTTACATCTCCAACACAGTTTTCAGCTGTTCAAGTTTGGATTTGCTTTCTTCAATTTCAGAGTCATTATTTTGTCCAAGCTCTATTAAAAGCTGTCTTGCAATATCAAGTACTTCCTAAAAAGAGTGATTAATTGTATTAGCAATTTATGAAAACAGAATTATGTGCATAGAAAAAAAGAAAAGGATTTTTTAAAAAGAGAACTTGCCTGTAGTTGCTTTGGCTTTTTTAGTTTTAGCTTCCCAGACTTGTATCCATTGCATTTTTCAAAAAGATCAAAAAACCTTTAAAAGAAACATGGAATGATTAGAAAGACAGGTTTGCTAGATCAGTGGTCCCCAACCTTTATGAGTATGGGACCCCCTTTATAAGCTCAAAAAATTTCATGACCCCCCTCCCATGCTAATAGTAATTTTAGCCTCTCTTAATTGCAAAAATGGTGTGTGGCAAAATCACATATCCAAATATCCCTTGCCATAAAAAGCTTCCTGCAGACAGGGAGGTGTTGCTTTCTTTTCTTAATGCAAAGGTTCATCAGATTGTTATCCCCCTCCCACACACACACACACATAGTCTGAAGATATACCATCCTGTCTCCCAACAGCACTAGGTTACAGAGTTAGACTAAGATCCAGGTTCAAATCCCCACCCAGCCATGTAGTCCACTGGGTGACCTTGGACCAGACACAGTCTCTCAGCCTGACCTATCTCACAGGGTTGGTGTAAGGATAAAATGGAAAGTTGGGGGGACTATGTGCACCAACTTGAGCAACTTGGAGGAAAGGTGGGACATAAATGAAATAATAATTAAATGAGTAAATAAATACATTTGAACTGCAATATGTGGGCCTCAGCCAACCTGCTGAGCTTTTAATAATAATAATAATGTGGTAGTGGTGGGGATGCTAGATTGTGAAGAGAGTGGATAGATTGAGTAGGGGGTTAGTCTACTCAACAAGGCTTTTAGGCCTTGGGATGATCATCAGAACTAATTACTTGGTTAGTGTGCACTTGGGGAATGAGAATGGAGCAGAAAACAGATTAACGCATATACGCACGCACCTGCCCCTCCTGCAAGCATCTGTAGGCATGTGTCATGAGTCAGGCAGATGGGAGGGGCCTGGTCGAAGGCACGTCAGAAGATGAGGACTTGGACTGGGAGCCAGGATGGGAGATGACAGCAGGGTGAACTCACAGGACGCTGTAACCCTCATCTCAGACAGTACAGTTTCCCCCACTCCTGACTTCCCTGCAGAATTGCCATCTAGCTCATTAGACACCCTCCAGCGTTACACGCCCCTGCCACCTGCCTCTGAGACACAGCCGGGCATTTCGGACATTTCTCTGCCTAGCACTGCCCAGTTTCCCATGCATCAATTGACTATTAGATCAAACTACCTTCGCCCCGCACGTGGCGGCACCACAGGTGGGAAGTTCAACAGTCGGAGGAGCCTCCGTGTGCACGTGTGTTCCAAGCCTACTTAAACTGACTCAGTGGGGAACCCAGTTGCTAAGTCAATGTCTTAGTGCCGCGTTAGATACTTAAGTCAGTGTTAGCTCAGGGCCAAAGTTCGTAGCAAGCTTAGTTAGGTTAATGAGGTGCACTGATTTTGAGGTATCTATAACTTTATTAAAAAGAGAAAAAAACACAGACATGTCTGTGACAGAGTCCTTCGATGATGGGCAGGATAGCGTGCATGCATTTGGGCACGTGGGAGAGGAGAAGCCCTCAATTGCTGCAGCACCTTGGAAAAAGAGATTGGGGTGGCAGAGTGTAGGTGGAAGAAAGGGGGGATGCTGCCACACAGCCTCAGAGATGGGGGCCGAGGAAGTCCTGAGAGCTTCCTCATTGCTCCTTGGCTCCGTCCGGGCTGAAGGCGAGATCTGGGGGTCATCGCAAATAAGAATAATTTTTAAAAGGAGATGGCAGTGAATCAGGAGCCAAAAAAGGCAAGCAGGCTGGCTGTCAGGAAGGAAGGGGGAAAGCAGCCTTTCCTTGTAGCATTGCTTCTTTTTGCTTCACGAAAAGCCCTCTCCTCTCGTTCTGAGTAAGGGTGTTGTCAGTGGCAGTGCGAGGAGTTGGTGATAGGAATCCTCTCTTCTTCCTGGTATCTCCA
This sequence comes from Rhineura floridana, assembly GCF_030035675.1. Lineage (NCBI taxonomy): Eukaryota > Metazoa > Chordata > Lepidosauria > Squamata > Rhineuridae > Rhineura > Rhineura floridana. The sequence goes on along the minus strand of NC_084480.1, from coordinate 67,347,735 downwards.
CCCTCAGCCTCCTTTTGCATCTGCCATGTGTTTTATAGGCAGATGCCTGCCTTCGGTGAGCCTGAAAGATGCTCTGGTGCTTCAGCAAAAGTCCTCCCTTCTTGTTTGGAGCAAGGGGGAGGTGTCATCTGCAGCAGCAGTGTGGAGCAGACAGCTCCAGGGAATGAATTTTTTTAAAAATAAATAAATAATTCATTTCTTTACTGTTCTAGTCCCTTCTAGATTACTTCGCGGCCCCCAGGTTGGGAACCACTGTGCTAGATGTCCCAAGCCCAAGTTCTGCCATTATTGTCTGGTTCTAGATTTTGATAAAGGGAAAAATGGCTCAAACCCAGACTATTTGTCTTTACATCTGGCAAATGCCTGCTTGGGAAGCACATGGATGTAAACACGCAACAACGTGTTAAATTATGAACTTTCCATGTCTTAATAGATGGTCTTGAGAAGACTGTTTAGCACATTATATATACAATCTGTACTGAATATCGCATCAGGCTACCATTCCATGGCTTAAGTTCACCTGAAAATTTACCAGGGTTTATGTTTGTTAGCCAGTTTTGAAACGACTAATAACATAATTCTTAGGATTTAAGAGTTCTGAATTTTGTTTTATTTGTTTAAAAGATTTATACATATAGTCCTTCCTTCATCAGGATTTCCTGTGCACGTTACAAAAACAAAACAGGTAAAACATTTTTTTAAAACCCAAGGGAATAAAACATTTGACACTACAGCCTCACCATAGATAAACAGAAATGAAAAATTCAGTAAGTCCAACACAGGTACATTCCTAGAGGCCCCTCTGTTCAAATAATAACCTTACTACATGCATTAGGGGAAAATAATATGGACAAATTTGATATTTTCTCCTTCTCCAGCCACTTACTTTTGATGTTTAACTTCCATTTTCATTTTTTGTTTTGGTGTCCTATCTCCATGCCGTATAACAGCAATCACACATCTAAGTTCCATCCTGCAAGTGTACAAAGTTTAAAATAATATAATTTGTTATTGCCAATAATACACAGAATTCTGAAAAAACAGGAGGATATGGAAAGATTATTTATAATCTATTGATGTTTACTGCAACAGCATTTTAGCAAACATAAAAATTATTCAAAACTGAAAGAACCCTGGGTGATGAGAAATACAATAAAATGTTACATAATCAGTTTGCATAATTTAGGCAGGAGAACTATTCTCTTACATTGTCCCAGATGTGGTTGGCACAATAGGAATATCCTCTGCTTCTAAAGGTATGGACCATGGAATCTGAAACTGTGGAGCAAGTTCACGCATTACGATATTTCTGAATGGAACAAAAAAAGTGTTTGCTGAGATTAAAATGCCAATAATTTGTCTAATTGAAAAAGTACTTAATATTCAGTTCTTAAAACCATGAATATTTTACATTATCCACTTGATAAGAACCCAACCAGTAGATCACAAGAGAGCCACAGTAGCCAATATTGGCATAGCTCAACCAATGGACTGACCCACTATACAGCAGCTTTGTACGTTCATTATGTTCAACAAATATAATCCTGTTCTTTAATCATGCGTTTTAAAAAAGATTTTTGGTCTAATTCTGAGGTCCCTGAGGCATCTGGCTGTACTAGATAGTAAAGCCATGACTTACACCTGCCTGCCCTTTTCCTTTCCTCAAAATGCCTGCGCCCCACCGGGGCTGTGGAGTCGGTACGCCAAACCTTCGACTCCGACTCCTCTATTTTTCTACTGTCCGACTCCAACTCCAACTGCACCCAAAATTGCTTCCAACTCCACGGCCCTGGAAAGGGCTGTAAATGTCTTTTTAAATTGGAAGCTCTCATAGGAGCATTTTTATCACTGTCTGAATATGTGCTGATCTTGGCATCACAGCATTTATCTTCATCTGGGTCCTGTGTCATACACTGACACACAAAATGTTTTCCATCTTGAGTTATGGTGAAATGCTCAACTACAGCTGACTTCATGGGAAGCTTCTTTGACATTTTGAATTTATATTTTAAAAAATTTGGCAATCAAAATTTATTTTGAAGCCGGAGTCAGTTCATTTCTACCGACTCCGACTCCACAGCCCTGTGCCCCACATGGCCTTGGTTTTCCAGTACGGCCTGGCAATACTGAGGCTCAGTAGGTTGGTGGCCCCCAAGTCTGGGAACTAGGTCGGCAGCCTGTTCTGGATGGAGTTGCACTCCTCGTGAAAGAGCAAGTTCATAGTCAGGGGATGCTCCTTGATCAAGTTTTGCCCCTGAAGGCACACGTGGCCTCACAGCTAAGGAGTGCCTATTGACAGCTCTGGCTAGCTTGCAAGCTATGGCTGTTCCTGGACAGGGACAGCCTAGCCACTGTGACTCACACACTGCTACCTTTCTGAATGGATTATTGCAATGTACCCTATGTGGGGCTACCTTGAGAGTGGTTCAGCTAGTGCAAAATGCAGCAGCTAAACTGCTGACCAAGTCAGTTTCTCAGGACCATGTTACACCGATCCTGAGATTTGCACCGGCTGATAAAGGGTGGGTTAGATTTTTTTAAAAAAATATATAAATAAAAAATAAATAGTATGGTCCTAGAATTAAATATGTAATAAAAATTGTTTAGATTCAAGAAAGAACTTGAAAAAAATTAAAATTATGAAGGCTGGTCCTGGAATTAGAATATTTTATGAAACAAATGTTATAATATAAAGGTTTAAGTAAAAAAAATTGACAAATTAAATCCTTAACCAGCATACATATAGGCAAAGAACATTATCATGGTATAGGTTCAAAGGAAAGCAAGCTGAAAAGGATACAAATAAGGTTTACAGTGATGCAAGCATGTCTAATAATTAAGAATCTATTTAAGACTGGTTAGAAAGTAGAGTTGTTATGAAGATATGCATCCAAAGAACCACTGTATCTAACACTTTATATGTTTGGCACTGGTCTTCTCAGCAAAGGTCTCCTCTGCATTACTATGGGGCTGATCTGGCGTGTGATACTGAGACCTGGGTGGCCAAGCTAAGATGAGTTCATCTTTCAGTTGCATCGTTCTGTGTATTCAGTTTAACACCAACATTGGGCCAATTGTGAGGAAGGAAGGGTTGCAATGGTCTATAGGGTTACCATCTGGATGAATGGGTCTCTGACATGGATGTTTTGAAATGTATCTGCTGGGGTATTTTTGTATGTTTACATCAAGTGTACATCACTTTGAGATGCTTGTGGTGTTGTTGTTATATGCTTTCAAGTCGATTACGACTTATGGCGACCCTATGAATCTTTTTGGATATATTCATAGGGTTTTCATGGTAAGTATTCAGAGGTGGTTTACCATTGCCTTCCTCCAAGCCTATGGCACCCAGTATGCCCAGGAGCCCACCCATCCAAGTACTAACCAGGCCTGACCCTGTTTAGCTTCCGAGATCAGATGAGTTGGGTGTGGTTAGAGTAGTATGGCCGTAGGCAATGCTTGTGTAGAAAGTGATTATCTCTCTTCCTATTTTTCTGATAGACTTCCTATCAATTTGAATGTTAATTTTGAGCATTTGTACCCAGTGTCCATGCAATCAGGACAGATTAGGGATTCTATTGGTGTACTGGCACCCTATTACCCAACAGTCTCCATGCCTGAGCTCATGGAGGTAAAGGCTGTTTTGTTTGGGTCAGCTAAGGACTTTATGGCCACCATAGCAACATGGGGTCAACCAATGAATCTGAACAGTGGAAGATTCAGGACAAAGTAAGTACTTCAACAGCATGTAGTCAAACTGTGGAATTCACTACCAGAAGATGTAGTAGCTTTGAAAGGGTATTAAACAGATTCTTGGAGAATAACCTATGTTTATATATTACCTCCTGTACCAGAGGCAGTATGCCTGTGAATACCAGTTGCTGGGGAACAAGAGCAGAAGAGTGTTGTTGTACTCATGTCCTACTTGTGGGTCTCCCATAGCCATCTGACTATGGGAACAGAATTAGAACAGAATGCTGGATGAGACAGGCTTTGATCTGATCCAGCAGGGCTCTTCTTATGTTCTTAAGTGGCTCTCTCAATACGTTACAAGCTCTACACATATAGCAGGTTGCACTCAAATCTGGTTTTCTCAATGGGGCAGAAGGTGATTTGAATTTGGGAGAAATCTCTCAAGTACCTTGTCAGATTGCTACCTGCTGAAATTCAGGCTGACTGTGATCTCAGGTGTATGGAACTTAATATCACCACCCCTCTTTAGGATGATGGAATTGGATGGAATCCTGAAAGCCCCAGGGGAGTTTCCAACTGGTATGCCTGGTCACTCTGTGGAATGTTGAGATAAATCAAATGGCTCCAAAACACCTTCATATTGGGAGCTGGGGACAATCAAACAGTTTGGGACATACATGGAGCATCTACATTTATTTATTTATTATTTGATTTATATCCCACCCTTCCTCTAAGTAGGAGCCCAGGAAACAAGTGTGTGATGTAATCCAAGGAGATTATCAGCACACTTATTAGCATGTAAACACACAACTCTTATTTCTCCTTTTCATTAGATTAAGGTGAAGCTGAACTGGTCTGTGATCAGAAATGATCTTAGTGAGGGCCAATAAACTGAAGCAGAATTCCAACAAGCAGAAGTACTGCTTCTGGATCGTTTGTCTGATCAGGGAGTGGGACTCAACTTGTTCTAAATAGGGCTGCACTTCCGCTGAAGGATCAGGTTCACAGCCTAGAAATAAGTCCAGCTTTATTTTTGGAATTCCACATGGCATGAAGTACCTTTCATTTAGCTCAGGGGTGGGGAATCTCCAGCCCACAGGCCAAAGGTGGCCTACTAGGGCGTCAAATTCTGCCCATGTCCACCTACCCCATACCTGATGTCAACATCATATGTACATCAGGTGCGGGGCAGGTAAAGATACAGTTGCCAATGCACAATTGGGATCCTTAAATTGCATTCCCAGTTGTGCATTAGTAAGGGAAACCAAGCTTTGACTCTACTGCCCATCAGCTGACAGGTGGTAGAGCTGAAGCCTGTTGAATTTGCTGGGTAAGTGAATTCCCTGCAGGGAACTTGTTCAAGCATCCAATGCCTGCTAGTGGGTGGTTAAGCCAGAGCCTCAGGTGCTTTGAAACCATGCAGGGCTCTCTGAACCTGTGATATCAGGTGATCGACAGGTGGGTAGCCCCCCCCTTGTCAAATTTGGCTTATGAAGCTATGATCTGATAAGGATCTGGCCTGAGGCAAAAAGGTTTCCCACCTGATTTAGCTTTAGAGAGTGCACAAGCTGTAACCTCTCCTGAACAGGGATAATTTAGCCACAGGTATCCATGCTCTATTAACATCCCTCTTGGATTACTATAATATATTGGATGTGGAGCTGCCTTTGAAAACCACTTAGCTTCAGCTGATGAAAAATACCACAGGCAGGTTACTAACTGGACTGGACACACAGAACAAGTCTCATTAGTCTTGAAACAACTGCACTGGCTTCTAGCCTACTTCTCTTTAGATCCTCCTGCCCTCAGAGGTGAGACAGATGGCAACTTAAGATATGGGGTATAAACACCAAAGAAACCCTTTTTTAAATGCCCTCCCAAGGAAGGCTTGCCTGGCACCAATTATGTTATCTTTTGGAGGGATGTAGAATCCAAGAGTCCTTATCCAAAGTATAGTAAGAGTTTTCAAACGTCTAAATTGTTGCCAGAAAGTCAGGAAGCAATTATTCATTATATCCAATAAGCTACACAAGAAGTGGTTTAAATTTCCAGAAAGATAAATTTATATTAGTTCATAATTAAACAAGCAGCATGGAGAAGCTGCAGAATCCATTTTACTGAAGATTTTCAAGAAAAGGTTAGATAGTAACATGATAGGAATGCTTTAGTATTCAGCCCCAGAATGTATTTATTTATTTATTTGTTTCATTTTTAGACCACCCATAGCGAATAGCTCTCTGGGCGGTGTACAAAAGGATTAAAATACAAAATATAATAAAAACAGCCGAACAATAATAAACACAAACAGAAACCACAGAAATATAAAAGTAAACACATTAAAATGCCTGGGAGCATAGCCAGGTCTTAACCTGGCGCCAAAAAGATAGCAGCGTAGGCGCCAGGCGTATTTCTTCGGGGAGGCTATTCCACAATTCAGGGGCCACTACAGAAAAGGCCCTAGATCGTGTAACTGTCCTCCGGGCTTCCTGATGTGTTGGTACCCGGAGGAGGGCCTTAGCTGCTGAGCGAAGTGACCGGGTAGGTTCATAGTGGGAGAGGCGTTCCACAAGATATTGCGGTCCCACGCCGTGTAAGGCTTTATAGGTCATGACCAGCACCTTGAATCTGGCTCAGAAACAGATGGGTAGCCAGTGCAAATGGGCCAGAACAGGTGTTATATGTGCTGACCGGCTGGTCCTTGTCAGCAGTCTGGCTGCTGCATTTTGCACTAGCTGAAGTTTCCGAACTGTCTTCAGGGGCAGCCCAACGTAGAGCGCATTACAGTAATCCAACCTAGAAGTTACCAGAGCATGAACTGAGGCGAGGTCATCCCTGTCAAGATAGGGGCGTAGCTGGGCTACCAACCGAAGGTGGTAGAACGCATTCCTTGCCACCGAGGCCACTTGCGCCTCAAGAGACAAGGAAGGATCAAAAAGCACCCCCAGACTACGAACCTGTTCCTTCAAGGGGAGTGTAACCCCATTTAGAACAGGGTAAACATCCACCATCTGAACAGGGAAGGCATTCACCAACAGTGTCTCGGTCTTGTCTGGATTGAGTCTCAGTTTATTAGCTCTCATCCAGTCCATTATCGCGGTCAGGCAGTGGTTCAGCACATCCACAGACTCACCTGTAGAGGATGAAAAGGAGAAATAGAGCTGCGTATCATCAGCGTACTGATGGCAACGCACTCCAAAACTCCTGATGACAGCACCCAGAGGTTGCATGTAGATGTTAAAAAGCATGGGGGACAAAACCGACCCCTGAGGGACTCCACAATGGAGAGTCCAAGGTGTCGAGCAATGTTCCCCAAGTACTACCTTCTGGCGACGATCCGCCAAGTAGGAGCGGAACCACTGCCAAGCAGTGCCTCCAACTCCCAACTCCGCGAGTCTCCCCAGAAGGATACCATGGTCGATGGTATCAAACGCCACTGAGAGATCAAGGAGAATCAACAGAGTCACACTCCCTCTGTCCCTCTCCCGACAAAGGTCATCGTACAGGGCGACCAAGGCTGTTTCAGTGCCAAAACCAGGCCTAAAACCGGATTGAAACGGATCCAGATAATCGGTCTCATCCAAGAGCGCCTGGAGCTGACCGGCAACCACCCGCTCCAGAACCTTGCCCAAAAAGGGGACATTCGCCACCGGTCTATAGTTGTTCAGGTCATCTGGGTCTAAGGAAGGTTTCTTTAAAAGAGGTCTTACTACTGCCTCCTTGAGGCTACTAGGGACTACTCCCTCACTGTATGCTGAATTTATTTATGTACTTTCCAGCCTAAAGTCATAAGGATGATTATAATATATTATTAATATCCTACTCTTCTACATTTGTACTCACAGAAACTTACATCATATTCTAAAACACTTCATAAAACACATTAAAATAATCAAACTAAACTTAGAACAGCAATTCCAAAATTGTTCTGCCTAGAAACAGCAATAGCAGTAGTAGACACACATTAAAAGCCCACCTAGAGCAAGGCCTCACATGATGACCTCAGAGCCCAGGCAGGCTTATATGGAATTAAGCAGTCCTTAAAAATAGAACATTTTGTAGGAAGCACAGAGGTACACTTTACAATTACAACATATAAAGTCTGTACACTGTACAACTCACTCAACACATCATTATCTCCAGGCTAGTTTATGAGGAAAGTCCAACAGCACTGCCTATTCTTGCCATATCTGCCTATTCAAGATGCAACACGCTGGTTAATAGAAACTATTCAGGTTAACTGTGGTTACTTCACTGAGGAAAAGGATCTTTTTTTTTTTGGCTGGATAGTTTTTAGGGAATCAAACAAAAACTACAAACATTGACCTAGGTAATAACTATATGGCTCCAACTACACATTGTAGGTGCTTTTAAACAATTGCATTTCAAGGATCCACAATGTTCCTGCCTTGAGAAAGAACTTGTCTAGGCAGACTATCCTTCCTAGTCATTTCTTCACAAACTGCAAATATATGTCCCCAAAGACACCATTAAGCTCCAGTGTTTCATCTTCTAAAGAATGTTCTGGAGAAGTTGCGCTAAACTCTTCACTAATGAAGAAAACTACACTGGGTAAGCATGTTAAAATAACAGGCATCCTAAGTAGCCATTGGCTTATATGAATTAACTACATTATCAAAGGCAACTATAAGTGCTCTATTTCACTATGTATGTTTTCCAGCAGATCAACCACAATGAATATTCTATTTGCTTTAAATAAATAATGAAAAGAAAAAAGGTCTCATATATAGCATAAAATCTTACCCAAGGATTTTAGCACAATCATCATAATATTTCATAGAATTCTTGACAAAACTGAAGCCATTAACATCACAGACATAAGACTGTCCACTTGCACGCAACAGATCAAAGCCACAAACTGTTTGCTGTCAAGGAAAGAAATCACAAGTTTCATTTTCCCACTTCAGATAATCATCCATGGTAAAAACAAATTAATGAACAAAAAGGCATGTCTTACTAGAAATCCAAGAGTTCAACATATCCTATGCATTCCTTCAAATGCATTTTAAAGTATACCTTGCCCTAACACAAGAACTCTCTATAGCTTTTTAAAAAGGTACCTCCGCTTAGATTCTACACCCCTCCAAAGCCAATCCTTTATCTTATCCTTATTTAAAGCATTGAAGTCCTGTTATAAAATAAGGAACCGTTTTACTCACCAGAAAGGTGTTTCTCAGTGGGCACCAGGACACCGCCAAGTGGGTATTGTGTTCCTTGCTAGTGCTTGAGGCAGGAAAGAGTTAACACTCCAAAACGACCGATAATGCGGCCCCTCCCACAGAGTGCTAGTTCGCTGTCTGACCAAGCTTAAAATATAAACTTATACATATCGAAAAAACTGTGGCAACATGAACTGTAATTATGAAAACATACATTCTACACTTCAGTGGTAAAAAGAACTATACAGTCTCTACTCCGAGCGACTGCCAACTCCACTGAATGATACATGGGAGAGGAGTGATCATTGACTCTTCAGTGTCCACCCATTTTATTATCATGTTTCCTGTCGTTTGTATCCCAGGGTGGGCCTTGGTGGTGTCCTGGCGCCCACTGAGAAACACCTTTCTGGTGAGTAAAATGGTTCCTTCTCCATTGGGCACAAGGACACCCCCAAGTGGGATGTTCCAGAGCTAACATATTGATTGGGTGGGTACAGAAATATTCAATGATCACTCAGGACCTGCTGAATAACTCGCCTCCCCAAAGCTGCTTCAGCTGAAGCATAAAGATCTATTTTATAATGTTTAGTAAAAGTGTTAGGGTTAGCCCAAGTAGCCGCCCTACATATTTCCTGGAGAAATACATTTGTTGAATAAGCTGCAGTGGCAGCCGCTGCTCTAGTGGAATGAGCAACGATGCCTGAAGGTAATGGTATGTTTAGAGAACTGTATGCTAAGGCAGAGCTTGGAAAAGTTACTTTTTTGAACTACAGCTCCCATCAGCCCCAGCCAGCCCCATGCTGGCTGGGGCTGATGGGAGTTGTAGTTCAAAAAAGTAACTTTTCGAAGCTCTGTGCTCAGGCAATGCAGCCCTTAATCCATCTCGCCAAAGTAGAGAAGGACACCTTTTTACCAAGAGTAGTTGGATGGTAAGAAACAAACAAAGAATCAGTTTGCCTTATTGGCCTAGTCCAATTTATATATACTTTAAGTGCTCTCCTCACATCCAATGAATGCCAAGCGCGCTCTAGAGGATGCTTTGGCGAAGGACAAAATGTTGGCAATACTATTTCCTGCTGACAGTGAAAGGCGGAATTAACTTTTGGAACAAAAGTAGAATCTGTGCGCAAAATAACTCTGTCAGTATGGAAAATACATAGATGTTTTGCCACCGAGAGAACTCCAAGTTCAGATACTCGTCTAGCTGATGTTATTGCTATGAGGAATAATACTTTGAAGAAAAGGATTCATAACGTAGACGTTTTCAATGGTTCAAATGGCGGTTTTTGAAGAGCTACCAAGACCTTGTGAAGATTCCACGTTGGAAAATGATGATGAACAGGTGCTGACAATATTGAAGCCCCTCTTAGAAATTGTTTCATATAGGGATGAGCTCCCAGTGATGCATAAGAAGACTTAGACAGGACTGTTGACAACGCAGAGGCTTGTCGTCTCAAAGTATTGGGTCTCAACCCCTTAAATGCAAACCAGCATTTAAAAAAGATAACACCTCTGTAATCCCCGAGGTTCTAGGTGTAACATGATTCCTCTTACACCATTTCAAAAAGGCCGCCCAGGTATACTGGTAGCTTCTTATTGTGGACTGTCTTCTAGCTGCCAATATTGTGGTGACCACTTCCGTTGGTAATCCAGCCCTCAGCAGTTTGTCCCGCTCAATTTCCATGCGGTTAAGCTCAACCATTGAAGATCGGGGTGGCGAAGCGGTCCTTGTAGCAGCAAATCTGGTCGAAGAGGCAGACACCATGGGGGCTCGACAGATAGGTTGACTAGCTCTGAGAACCATGGCCTCTTTGGCCAATCTGGTGCTAGTAGAACAACATTGGCCCTCTCCATCCTTACCTTTTTCACTACCTGAGATAGCAATGGAAAAGGAGGGAAAAGATACAGTGTTGCCTTTGGCCAAGGAGAATGTAGGGCATCTACACCCTCTGCTCTGAGAGATGGATCCTGCTCCATGAGCTAGAGGGAGCCCCAGCTGACGAAGCGTCAAGGCCCCAGCTGACAAAGCGTCAAGGCGAGTTAAGCAGCAGAGCGAAAACAGGGTAAGTAGCTCCCATTTATTCCGTTATTTAATTGAAGTAAAACAGCTCAGAGCAATAACTAATAAGGGCAGCCCAAGGTCACCCTGAACTAGGAGCCAAATCCTGAAAGAACCTATATCTTAGGAGACAGATCCTAGGAGAAGGAAGCCTATAGAAAGCTAGTCTTCAACACCACCCTAGCAGGAAAGCTTCAGGGGACACTGTAAACAAGGCTAAATTCCAGTCGGAGAGAAGGGGGAAAAGGAAACTCCACCGACACATACAGGGAGAGAGTCAGCTCAGTCCTTGCTAAAAAGGGCAGCTTCAGCCTTCCTGAAACACAACCACAAGCTCTGTTTCCCTAGGTTAAAGAAAGGTCAGGCTGTTCTAGGTGGGAAAACAACAAACACAAAAGACTTGCCTGGAAGGCGCAGCCCCTTGCTTAGATTAAAAGCAGCCAAAAGCTTAAACAGCCCCGCCCCTCACTCAGGAAGGAAGCCTGCCTTCCTGCCTTCAAAGGAAGCCTGAGAGAATACTAAAGAGTTAAGCCCCAGCTGATAGCCATCAGCCTCAAGTAACACATCATTGGCTGGCAGCAGTAGCTGGGAGGAACCAGCCACACATATAAAGTCAGAGCACCCTAGCGAGGGAGCCTGCTCCACGAGCTAGAGGGAGCCCCAGCTGACGAAGCGTCAAGGCGAGTTAGGCAGCAGAGCGAGTTCGGCAGCAGGGCGAGGAGGCCAGGGCCCCCCACTCTGCCTGTCTGTTCCCTGACCTCAACTAAACCACAGTCTCCAACCCATTGACGTAATAAACCTTAAACAAAACTATGCAGGTAAGAAGCCAGCAGGGGTGTGGGGGCTGTCCAATGTTTTGCACCGCCTGCAGCATGTACGACTATCTGCCTGTTGGACAGAAGTCGTGGGTGTGCTCTCGGTGCAATGAGCTCCTGGCTCTCCGGGAACGACTTCATTTCCTTGAGGCCAAGGTGGCGGACCTGGAAAAGCTGAGAGAGGCAGAGGGACGTTATAGCTGTGTCCCACTCCAACGATGATAGCTCTCCTGCTATCATGGAGAACGATGGTCTCGGGGAACGAGACCATCCAGTTGAGGAATAGGGAAACGATCCCTTAGAAGGGACCCATTCCTTGGTGGATGAGCAGCTATCCTCTCGTGCCGAGGATATATCTCCAGGGGGTGGAGGGATCCTTGTAGTGGGTGATTCGATCATTAGGAACATAGACAGTGGGGTGTGTGATGGGCGTGTAGACCGCAAGGTGTTTTGCCTGCCTGGTGCGAAGGTTGCGGATATCGCCTGTCGTTTAGTTTGGTAGACAGTGCTGGGAAGGAGTCAGTGGTCGTGGTGCACGTTGGCACCAACGACATGGAGAAATGCAGCCGTGAGGTCCTGGAAGCAAAATTTAGGTTGCTAGGTAGGATGCTGAAAGCCAGGACCTCCAAGGTGGCTTTCTCTGAAATGCTACCAGTTCCACGCGCAGGACCAGTCAGACAGGCCCAGCTTCGCAGTCTCAATGCGTGGATGAGACGATGGTGTCGGGTGGAAGGGTTCGGATTTGTTAGGCACTGGGGAACATATTGGGACAAGCCGGGCCTGTACAAAAGGGACGGGCTCCACTTGAACCAGAATGGAACCAGACTGCTGGCACTTAAAATTAAAAAGGTAGCAGGAGCTGAGAAAGGTCCGGTTCGGAATAAACCTCCCCCCTGGGATAAAAACCAAAGAATGATGAAATTTTAAAAGGGGTAGGCCTAGAAGTAGGCATTGTGAGAGCAGGGGCACAGGATATAAATTCAGAAGAGCAAAATTACCACAGGCCAAACCACAAGTGCCAAAGACACTTGAAGAGACACACTGCTTACAAGTGCCTGTATGCTAATGCTAGGAGCCTCCGAACCAAGATGGGAGAACTGGAGTGCTTGGTCTTAGAGGAGAGCATTGATATAGTGAGCATAACCGAGACCTGGTGGAATGGAGAAAACCAGTGGGATACGGTTATCCCTGGATATAAACTATATCGGAAGGACAGGGAAGGACGTATTGGTGGCGGAGTCGCTCTATACGTGAAAGAAGGCATTGAATCCAGCAAGCTCGAAACCCCAAAAGAGGCAGACTCCTCCACAGAATCGTTGTGGGTGGTGATACCGTGCCCCAGGAGGGACTTAATACTGGGAACGATCTATCGTCCCCCTGATCAAAATGCTCAGGGAGACCTTGAGATGAGATATGAAATTGAGGAAGCATCCAAACTAGGAAATGTGGTAGTAATGGGTGACTTCAACTACCCGGACATAGACTGGCTGCATATGTGTTCCAGTCATGACAAAGAAGCAAAGTTTCTAGATATTCTAAATGACTATTCCCTAGACCAGTTGGTCATGGAACCGACACCAGAGGGACGGCAACCCTGGACTTAATCCTCAGTGGGGACCGGGACCTGGTGCGAGATGTAAGTGTTGTTGAACCAATTGGGAGCAGTGACCATAGTGCTATTAAATTAAACATACATGTAAATGGCCAATTGCCAAGAAAATCCAACACGGTCACATTTGACTTCAAAAGAGGAAACTTCACAAAAATGAGGGGATTGGTAAAAAGAAAGCTGAAAAACAAAGTCCAGAGGGTCACATCAGTTGAAAATGCTTGGAAGTTGTTTAAAAACACTATATTAGAAGCTCAACTGGAGTGCATACCGCAGATCAGAAAAGGTACCGCCAGGGCCAAGAAGATGCCAGCATGGTTAACGAGCAAAGTCAAGGAAGCTCTTAGAGGCAAAAAGTCTTCCTTCAGAAAATGGAAGTCTTGTCCGAATGAAGAAAATAAAAAAGAACACAAACTCTGGCAAAAGAAATGCAAGAAGACAATAAGGGATGCTAAAAAAGAATTTGAGGAGCACATTGCTAAGAACATAAAAACCAACAACAAAAAATTCTATAAATACATTCAAAGCAGGAGACTATCTAGGGAGGCGATTGGACCCTTGGATGATAAGGGAGTCAAAGGTGTACTAAAGAACGATAAGGAGATTGCAGAGAAGCTAAATGAATTCTTTGCATCTGTCTTCACAGTGGAAGATATAGGGCAGATCCCTGAACCTGAACTAACATTTGCAGGAAGGGATTCTGAGGAACTGAGACAAATAGTGGTAACGAGAGAGGAAGTTCTAAGCTTAATGGACAATATAAAAACTGACAAATCACCGGGCCCGGATGGCATCCACCCGAGAGTTCTCAAAGAACTCAAAGGTGAAATTGCTGATCTGCTAACTAAAATATGTAACTTGTCCCTCGGGTCCTCCTCCGTGCCTGAGGACTGGAAAGTGGCAAATGTAACGCCAATCTTCAAAAAGGGATCCAGAGGGGATCCCGGAAATTACAGGCCAGTTAGCTTAACTTCTGTCCCTGGAAAACTGGTAGAAAGTATGATTAAAGCTAGATTAACTAAGCACATAGAAGAACAAGCCTTGCTGAAGCAGAGCCAGCATGGCTTCTGCAAGGGAAAGTCCTGTCTCAGTAACCTATTAGAATTCTTTTAGAATGTCAACAAGCATATAGATAGAGGTGATCCAGTGGACATAGTGTACTTAGACTTTCAAAAAGCGTTTGACAAGGTACCTCACCAAAGGCTTCTGAGGAAGCTTAGCAGTCATGGAATAAGAGGAGAGGTCCTCTTGTGGATAAGGAATTGGTTAAGAAGCAGAAAGCAGAGAGTAGGAATAAACGGACAGTTCTCCCAATGGAGGGCTGTCGAAAGTGGAGTCCCTCAAGGATCGGTATTGGGACCTGTACTTTTCAACTTGTTCATTAATGACCTAGAATTAGGAGTGAGCAGTGAAGTGGCCAAGTTTGCTGACGACACTAAATTGTTCAGGGTTGTTAAAACAAAAAGGGATTGCGAAGAGCTCCAAAAAGACCTCTCCAAACTGAGTGAATGGGCGGAAAAATGGCAAATGCAATTCAATATAAACAAGTGTAAAATTATGCATATTGGAGCAAACAATCTTAATTTCACATATACGCTCATGGGGTCTGAACTGGCGGTGACCGACCAGGAGAGAGACCTCGGGGTTGTAGTGGACAGCACGATGAAAATGTCGACCCAGTGTGCGGCAGCTGTTGAAAAGGCAAATTCCATGCTAGCAATAATTAGGAAAGGTATTGAAAATAGAACAGCCGATATCATAATGCCGTTGTATAAATCTATGGTGAGGCCGCATTTGGAATACTGTGTACAGTTCTAGTCGCCTCATCTCAAAAAGGATATTATAGAGTTGGAAAAGGTTCAGAAGAGGGCAACCAGAATGATCAAGGGGATGGAGCGACTCCCTTACGAGGAAAGGTTGCAGCATTTGGGGCTTTTCAGTTTAGAGAAAAGGCGGGTCAGAGGAGACATAATAGAAGTGTATAAAATTATGCATGGCATTGAGAAAGTGGATAGAGAAAAGTTCTTCTCCCTCTCTCATAATACTAGAACTCGTGGACATTCAAAGAAGCTGGATGTTGGAAGATTCAGGACAGACAAAAGGAAGTACTTCTTTACTCAGCGCATAGTTAAACTATGGAATTTGCTCCCACAAGATGCAGTAATGGCCACCAGCTTGGATGGCTTTAAAAGAAGATTAGACAAATTCATGGAGGACAGGGCTATCAATGGCTACTAGCCGTGATGGCTGTGCTCTGCCACCCTAGTCAGAGGCAGCATGCTTCTGAAAACCAGTTGCCGGAAGCCTCAGGAGGGGAGAGTGTTCTTGCACTCGGGTCCTGCTTGCGGGCTTCCCCCAGGCACCTGGTTGGCCACTGTGAGAACAGGATGCTGGACTAGATGGGCCACTGGCCTGATCCAGCAGGCTCTTCTTATGTTCTTATGTTCTTATGGATAGCGAGTGTAATACCTCGTCAGTTGATGATTTGCATCTGAAGCGAAAAGGTCCACATCCATCCTTCCGAACCTGCTGCGTATCTGGTTGAACACATCTTTGTGTAACTGCCACTCGCCCGGCAATATCTGCTGTCTGCTTAACCAGTCCGCTTGTACATTCTCTACTCCCTTGATATATTCCGCTGTCAATGAATGGAGTGTGTGCTCTGCCCAGAAAATTAGTAGAGATGCCTCCTGATGAAGAACCAGCAACTTCGTCCCTCCCTGACGATTTATGAACGCTTTCACACAGTTGTTGTCTGTTTGCAGCAGCACATGTTTGAGATGGAATAAAGGCACAAAATGTTGCAGCGCCAACCGTGCTGCCCGAAGTTCTAGAAAGTTGATGCTTTGGGTTGATTCGTGAGGGGACCAAGATCCCTGCAGAATTTGACCTCTGCAGTGAGCTCCCCACCCCTGGAGACTCGCATCTGATGTGACAGTCTCCCGTGGTGGGTCCTTTAAGGAAAATCCTCTGCGTAGGTTGCAATCCTGTGTCCACCAACGAAGAGCGGTTTTCAATCGTAACGTCAGAGGAACCTGGAGATGCAGGGAATGCGCGATCTGCCACTGGTATGGTAACAGTGCCCATTGCAGAGGACGAAGATGAAATCTGGCCCATGGGGTAACTTGGATAGAGGAAACAAGCATGCCTAAAACCTGTGCTAAGACCATTAAGTCCTCTGCAGACTTTGCTAACAGTGGTCGAACAGCCAACTTTATCTTTTGAACCCTGTCTTCTGAAAGAGAAATCATCTCCAGTTCCGTATCTATCATTGCCCCCAAATGCTGTAAACGTTGTTGAGGGAACAAATGACTCTTGGGTATGTTGACTAAGAATCCGTGATTGTGGAGAACAGCTAGTATGGTGTGAATGTCCTGATAAGCTGACTGTGCTGTGTGTGAACGAATCAGAATGTCGTCTAAATATGGGTAAAGATTCAACCCATGTTGACGGAGATGGGCGACAAGGGTCACCATAATTTTCGTGAAGACCCTCGGCGCTGACGCCAAGCCAAAGGGCATTGCCCGGTACTGATAGTGGTGATTGTTGTAAACGAAGTGGAGGAACTTGCGGTGCTGCGGATGGATTGGCACATGTAAATATGCGTCGGTTAGATCTATGGAAGCGAGGAAGTCTCGAGGCTGAATAGCTTCTTTTATGGACACCAATGTTTCCATGCGAAATTTCCGGTATCTGACAAATCCGTTCAAAAATTTTAGATCGAGTACGGCTCTCCAATTTTTTCCTTTTTTGGGCACAAGAAAGAGAATAGAATAAACCCCTTGAAATTTCTGGTGCTGCGGAACCGGTTCTATGGCTGCTATCTGCAACAGATGTTGTATTGCCTGTTGTAGCAGCCTGCGCTTCTCGGGATGTGCTGAAACAGGGGACGGGAGAAATCTGTTTGGAGGCGTAGCCTGAAACTCTATCAGATACCCATACTGAAGAGCATTCTGTACCCAGCGGTCTGATGTTGTCAGCTGCCAAATGTGAGCAAATTTCAGCAGGCGGCCCCCGACCGGGATCTGCAATAAGTCAGAATTGTCTTTGTTGCCGTCCACCTCTGTGGGTAGCTGAGAATGTATTTCGCGCTGCTGATTGTGGTTGGTTGCGCAACTGGACTCTTGGACGACCCCAAACTTGTCTGTTAACACGGAAATCGCGCCCCCTTCCTACAAACCTAGAGGGACGAAAGGACTGGTATGGCTGAAAACGGCGAAAAGGACGCTTGTCATCTCGTCTTTTACTTGTTACTGGCATTGCCTTCTTCTTGTCTCTTGTTTCAACTAGTACTTCACTTAGCACATTGTCACCAAATAACTTCTTGCCTGCATATGGTTCTGTCGCCAACACCATGCGAGAAGAAACGTCCATCTCCCAATGGTGAAGCCACAGAATACGCCTAGCTACGACTTCAGCAGCCATGGCTCTAGCTGCGAATTGAGTAGCATCCATTGTTGCATCTGCAATGAAAGCCTGTGTCCTTGATACCTTCAAAATTATTTTCCTAAGTCTGTCTTGGTCTTGATCTGGATTTTCCAAAACTTCATCTAACTACAATAATGCAGCTCGTGAAAACACAGATGCTGCTATGGATGCACGTACCGACAATGCTGATGCTTCATGGACCTTTTTAAGTGCCATATCTAACTTGCGTTCTGTAAGATCTTTCTTTTCTTTTTTTTCCAATAATTTTTATTCAAATTTTCATAAAACAAACAAAACAAAATCAAAAAACATTCAAAGACAAAAAACAAAACAAAACAAAAATGATTAAACAGTAAAATAAAATGTTGACTTCCCATTTGTCGCAGATCAGTTATAGGTGTACAATATATAACAATCCTGTCTCTTAAATTATATTATAAAATCACTTTCCTCCAGTAGTTATCTTAGTTAATCATCAAATCTCATAAACATTACTTTATTCTTTCCACAAAAAGTCAAAGAGAAGTTTCAATTCTTTGAGAAATATATCTATCAATTTTTCTCCAAATAAGCATGTCGATTAATCCATTTCATTCAAATCTATTAGGTCCAATAATTTCAATAGCCGTTCTTCCATTATCAATGTTAATTCCATCTTCCATCTTCAATAATCCTGTTAAGTCCAGTAATTTCAATAGCCGTTCTTCCATTATCAGTATCCCATAATAATCAAATAAGCATGTCAATCAATCCATCTCATTCAAATCTATTAGGTCCAATAATTTCAATAGCCATTCTTCCATTATCAGTATCCCATAATAATCTTGTTGTCATAACCATAGTCCAAATAAACATATTGATTAATCCATCTCATCAAATCTGTTAGGTCCAATAATTTCAATAGCCATTCTTCCAATATCAATATTAATTCCATCTTCCATAGTCCTGTTAAGTCCAGTAATTTCAGTGTCCATTCTTCCATTATCAGTATCCCATAATAATCTTGCTGTCATAGCCATAGTCATATAATAAGAGTCTGATGGGAATTTCCTTTGTCACAAATATTTCCTTGCCATCAATTCTGAATATGTTGCTGAAATATTGTTGTAAAGTCATATCTCTCTTCTTCTTTTTTACAAAATGCACTGACTCATCTCTTGAGAATTTTTCCATTGTCACATATCTGTAGTTAATTCCATAGATTTTTTCTATGTCAAGCTCCATCACATCATTCCAGTCCAAAAAATTATCCAAGACATTGATAACTTTATCTCTAATATCTTCATTAATTTCTTCAGAGACAACATTGAATTCCAAACAGTAAACTTTGTTTCTAATATCCATAAACTCCAGATCTTTTTCCAATTCCACATTTGTTCCAATCTCCAGGGCTTGCATCTTCCCTTTAATTTTTCTTTTCTCATCTCTAATCTCATCTCTCACAAGATCCCCTATTTCTTTAAGCTCCTGCGTCATTTTGCCCAATTCAATTTTCATCTCCTTTCTACCCTGTCTCAGGGTTTGTTTCGTTATCTCAATCTCATCCATTATTTTCTGAAACATAATTACTTCCAGATTCTCAGCCACTTTCTTGATTGCCATTCTTAAAACCACGAAAACAAAACGAAACAAAACAAAAACCACTTCTTATTTCAGCAACAATTGGGTTAATATTCCAGGCTTGATGACATCACAGTGTAAACAGAACAGCCTACCTTATCTCTTATATGTTCAGGAATACAAAACAAATTTAGTTCCCAGCATCAAAACAATTAGTGGCGTTGTGAACAAGCAGATTCGTCAAAATGAAATAGACCAAAAAGAAAATAGTCCCAGACATATAATATTCCAAAGTTCATAAATCAAATTTATTTATTTTTTTCTCCTCGGAATAGAAATCCCTCTTCCGTTTATATCTTTAGAATGCACTTCCAGGACAGCTTTTTGCAATAAAAACAAAGATAAGCTTTCTCGATTTCTTTCCTCCTTAATTTTGTGAATAACAGAGAAGAGTTAAAACTCACCCAGAAATTCTTTATAGCTGATTCATTGACAAATCTCTTTTTGCTGCAGCAATTTAAGCCAAGTGAAAAAGAAAATAGAAAGAAGGATGCTTGCCTGTTAAAGTCCGTTTTTCTTTGAAGAAAAGATAAATGTGTCGCATTAATCAGTTAGAGCTTGCTGGAAGTCCGTCCGGCATTGTTGGCTGAACCTTCTCTCATAAATTAATGAAATCCAGTCCTCCCAATAAAAACAGGCTTTTGTGGTTAATCTCTACATTTCTCCCTGCCCAGGAGAAAATCTTTACCAGTCAAAAAGAACATTCTGACTGATTTTAGAACTGAAAAAGCTTCTTCTGAGACGAGAGCTCGTCTCAACAAGCAGGCACAAGCGAAGTCATCCTTCCCGGAAGTCACGTTCTGTAAGATCTTTCAATTGAGCATCCCCTTCTCTTAAAAGGAAGTTTCTAGAAACTAAGGCAGAAATTGGAGAATCAATGTCCGGAGTTTTCAGTTGCTCCATAAACTCTGGCTCCAATAAGTATAGTTTCTTAGCATACGTCATTGACTTGTTAGACTGAACTGGTGAGTCCCATTCAGATTTCACTATTTGTCTGAGCAGTGATGGTACCTTAATGACCTTATCGGTAGACTTAGTTTCCGGAAGAACAGATGCTCCTCTGGAGGTAGAAGATGCCTGGTCTGTAACAACATCATTCAAATCTAAAGCCGCCATAGCCTTGCATAGCAGAGGCATATAGTAAGTGCTGTGAAACAACCTATTGGAGTGGGGCTCTTCTGGTTGTGAAGTATCACTCCATTCATCTGATTCGGCTTCGAAATCAAGCACTGAATCATCGTGCATAAACTGTTGCCTAGCAAACCTTGATCTGTCTGGTCTGTCAGCTAATAAGCCCTGTGCTCTACCCTCTGGCCACATCATGTGGATCTGGTGAGCTATTTGCAAATTCAGTGTGGAGCTCAGGTTGCTCAACGTCAGGGAAACCTGCCTGATTCATCTGATCACTGCACTGTCGTATATGGTGTTGCCAGTGACTTTGTCCTGGTGTATGACTGCGCTGTTGTGCCTGTACAGGATTCACTTGAAAAGATTGGCGAAACGCAGCTAGTTCTGCTGATATATCACCCATGAGAGCCTTTCTAATATAATTTAATTCTGCAGCTCCTAAATGAAAAGACTTCACCGGCTGAAGTTCCTGACCTGAACACAAGGTGGCAGGAGAGGGCAGGTGTGTGGAGGTAAATTGATGTTGATTATGATTAGTTCTCTCACGCAAAACTCTGTGCTGCTGATTATGACTGTGCCCATTAGGCACAATATCACTTGCAGGCTCTAATGCCCCAGTGCCCTGCGGAATCTCAGGGTGATGAGTCTTAAAACCGGTAAATTCCTCATCATTGTCGTCAGAATCCGAGCAAAAAAGGACTGAAGGATCTGGAATTCCCTCCTGCTGTGAGGGAAATTCAACATTAACTGTACTCAACTGCTGTGAGTGCTGTCCTAGATACAGCACCCTTCTGCTTTGTAAGGAAGCATTTTTCTTATATTCCGTGGCTCCCTCAGCAGCAACCCGTCCTGATTGCTCAGCTGTATGGCTAACTGTATGTTTTGTTTTAGACATATGCTTGCGTCCTGATTGCTCTGCTACTGCAGTGCTGACAGGCTGTTCTGCACCTTTAACTGCTTCCATACTTTTACATCCTGATTGCAGTGCTACTGCACCAGCTACAGGGAATGCAGTATCGTTAAATGCGTTTAAAGTTTTCCACCCTGACTGCTCTGATACCTCAGCGCTTGCAGGGGAAACAGGTGCAGGTTGATTAACGGCCGTTCTCTGTGCTACCGCAAGAGTGATTGGGCCGCGCGGTGCCTGTGAGGCTGTTTGCTTAAAATGGCGACCGCCTTCGGGAGCGCTGCAGCGGCTCGTCTTTTTAACTGCTGGTGTATGCAAGCGAGCTGTAGGTGCTACCGCACCAAGTGCTGCAACCGTTCGTTTAGAAAGCCGTGAAGAGACACTTTTTTGCTCCTTAGGCATTTCACTGCTAGCAGGAAGGACCAATTTATAAAGGAAATAAAACTACAGTGCCACTCATTAAACAAAGAAAAATCACCCCGGAATTCATTAAGAGAGGGAAATATCAGTAACAGAAAAATCCACAAAGAAAGTTATTACTGAGGGAAACCTCCCCGGAAATTCATTAAATGAGGGAAATATTAACGGAATGTAGAGAGGGAAAATCACAGAGAAATTCATTAGTGAGGAAAATCTACCCGGGAAACCATTAAGTGAGGGAGAAAATCACTAAGGGAATGCATTAATCAGAAAAATCACAGAGAAATTCATTTTGAGGAGAAAACATTGAACTAATTAATCTTAGGACGAACATCCATATACAACACTGAGTTAAGTGAACATTGACTGCTAATAAATAACATAAATAGAGAAGAAGATAAAGATATAACTCGGCCAGACTGAAGAGCAAGGCGAAAATCAGTACTGCTCAAGCGAGGCAGGAAAATGAACTAGCACTCCGTGGGAGGGACCGCATTATCGGTCGTTTTGGAGTGTTAACTCTTTCCTGCCTCAAGCACTAGCAAGGAACACAATACCCACTTGGGGGTGTCCTGGTGCCCACTGGAGAATTTACAATATAAAAAATCTATGTAAATATATTTTAATCTTTGTTTATGAAGTAACATATACTGTATGTTGGTTAAGAAATCAGTTGGAGCACCCAAGAAAATGTAGGCCAGTCACACGTGATGGACAGAAAAAACTCTACCCTACTAGCAGGTTTGTGTAATATAGGCTATATTTACTTTTTTTTTCTTAGCAAACTTTCTCTCTTAGTCATAACAAGAGCAGGAAAATAAACAATTCTAGGACAACTCAAAGCTAGGAGACACCCTCTGAGTTAAATAAAGACAACTTTCTTCAGCCCTTATTTGATAAGTGATAGTTCCAGATTGAAAAAATTAAGTTTCACCTGCATGCTAACTTTTCATTTTACCTTAAAGGCCAGGCACACTTTCCAAGCTATAAGCTTCTCCCTTGCATTAAGGATAACTGGATACCGAACTTCTTTCCCTTCACTGTCCCGCTCTACTTTTCCATCCAGAGCAGGGGATTTACGAGCTTCTGCATGTGCATAGTCTGGTCCTACTGTGTATACCTTTATTTGGGGAAAAAACAAATAGAGCTTTTTCTTCTTTTAGTTACATGACATTCTTATCTCATAGCCAGCTCCAGGTATAGAGTCAGGATGGGGAGATTAGCAACAAACTGAAAAGCATTGGCAGTTCCAACTCTACAGTGTATTTATGTCCCAAATGATAATCTAACCTTGCTGAAAGTTTCATATTACATCTTCTATTGCTACTAATTTATTTAGCATGACTCCTAATGAGACTGGCCATGATCCAAAGAATATGAAAAGATTGTAAGCTATTAGCTTTGCATACCCAAGGGGATTTAGATTTGTTTTTCCTTCAAATGCAGGCTTCCCTACTCCTTGCCCACATCACATGGCAACTAGATGTGGTTGAGTTTCAAAGCAGTGTGTGATATGGTTCTTCAAATAAAAAAAGTAAAACATTTTCCTTGACTCACTGAAAGTAGCTCTTTGAATCCTAGCCTTTGTACAGGATGAACCACCAAAGAATTAAAGGTGACACGATTAATTTGTTGGAACTACACCACTTCTATATTTATCAAACTTTCAAAGGCCTCATTCCAATCTATAATCACAAATTGTAATTCTGCTGTGTTGAAATTTTGTGTCTTAGTTTCAAATAAATGTTGACAAATAAAAAACAAAAACCAGCTGCTGTATGATTAGCAGCTTTAGAAGCCACAAGGAACTAATTCAACTACTCACACAACTTCTCCATGATTGCTGAAGACAACTGTTTCAAGACTGCACAGATCAATCAAAACCATTTCAGTGTTTGAAGTATGGCTTTATGATTTTGGAATGCAGGTTCATTCCTAAACACACTTTATTGGAAGTAATTTCTATTTAACACAATATACTTTATTTTCAAGAAAGTATGTTTAGGATAAAAATGTTAGAATAATTGCTTTTCAAGACAAGTGTATTTCTCTGACTACGTGTTCAGAAAACAGTAAAACAGCCGAATTATATACTTTTTGCATGGTAAAATCACTTGAAAAAGTGATAATCACTTGATAAAGAGATAGACAAAATAAAACATTCTTTACCATACCACGTAGTTTTTTTCCCTTGTAGGAAACAAAACACGACATATAAACTATTTTAACTTCAATAATAGCAATGCTTCAGGCAGAGATGAAATGCTTCACATCTAACGTTGCTGAGTTCCTTAAGCACTTCATTATTCTAAATATAAACCAAAATATGCAGTTGTCATACCTTCACATCAGTGCCATCTGTAGGCATGAACTCCTCGTAAATATACGAACCAGTTTTCCTCACACTGCTTTCAGGGGAATAAACACTGCTTCTGCTGCCAATCTGAAACACAAACCTTTATAACTTCACACAAAGGCAAAGTCTTCTCAGCTCCATAAACTACTTCTTTCCTCACCTTTCCCTAGACGGTTTTATTCAACACTTAAAACAAAAAGCAATATTTTTTATAATAAAACAAAGCAAAAATTAGCTTGGTGTGAAAGTATGGAAATATGTTAGGAAGAAAGCGAGAAAGCCTAGACAGAACCTTTAGTTCCCTATCTGAATGGTTCTATAGTTGCTGGAAAGAAATAGTTAGAAATAGTTATGTAACTCTGTGTTGCCGGAAAGAAATTCAGACTGGATTTCGTCACCACCTTGTGGTCGCAGGCAGGAAAGACAACTTTGAAGGAAGTAGGCAGCTCCCATAATGCACTCCTTCAGTTTGCATCCTCACCAAGCTCAAACAAGTTAAAGGAGAAACAACAGTTATAGATAAAAGGCCTACTTCCTCATTAGTGATATGAAGAAAACCCCTAATGCAAAAATTGTAAATGGTCAGTACAGTTAGGGCAGCCATTACTAGGGTGTAGCCTGATGAGTTTCCAGCAACACAGAATTACCATTCAGGTAGGGAACCAACGGGTCTTTCTCGTGTTGCTGGAAGAAACTATCAGACTGGGATTTTCTAAAGCTTCCCATGTAGGGCGGGAAATAAAGAAGGTTGCCACCTAGTCAAGAAGAGCCTACTGGAGGAACCTCCTGCCAAAGACTGCCTCAGCTGAGGCGTAAGTATTAATTTTATAGTGCCTGGTAAAGGAACTTCCGTGTGCCCACATTGCTGCACTGTAAATTTCCTCCATGGAAGCATTAGTTGAGAGAGCTGCTGAGGTGGCCACAGCTCTTGTAGCATGGGCGGTGATTCTATCAAGGACTGGAAGTTTTACAGCCTCATAGGTGAGAGCTATGAATGCTCTAATCCATTTTGAGACAGTGGAAGGGGTTATTCTCCATCCCAGTGAGGCTGGGCGGAAGAATACAAAGGGTGTGTCAGTTAGCCTAATGTCCTTAATCCTAACAATATAAACCTTCAATGCCCATCTGACATCCAAAGAATGCCAAGCACATTCTAAGGGATGGGGTGGAGCAGGGCAAAAGGTTGGCAGAATTAGCTCTTGCTGTCTGTGAATTTTTGTCAACACTTTAGGTATAAAGGAAGGAACTGTTTGGAGAACGGCACTACCTTTATGAAAAATGCAAAGGTGTTTGGCCACCAAAAGGACATTCAATTCAGAAACTCTGTGGGCAGATCTTATGGCCACGAGAAAAACAACTTTCAAAGACAGCAACCTTAGTGGGATTGTGGATAAGGGTTCAAAAGGGACCTTCTGCAAAGCGTGCCAGACCTTATGCAAATCCCAGGAGGAAATCTATGCACAGTAGGTGGACACTTAAAGGTTGCCCCTCATAGGAAACATTTCAGGAGTAGATAGGCAGCTAGAGGTGCAGACACCGGATCTGAAATAAGTGAAGAAAGGGCTGCAGCTTGTCTCCTTCAGATGTTAGGTCTAAGTCCCTTCTTAAGGCTGTCCTGGAGAAAGGCCAGAATATGAGAATTTTTTGTCTTGAGACAGTTGCTTGGAGGAGCACCATGAGTCAAATGCTTTCCATGTTGAAGAGTAAATAAGAACAGTAGATGGGTGTATGGAAACTAAGATGGTTTCAATGACCTCAGAATTAAGACCAAACATTCTCAGACATCTCTGTTCAATACCCAGGCCATCAGCTGGAGCCAGGCTGGGTCTGGGTGAAGTAGAGGACTCTGGGAGATTATGTCTGGAAAACGTGGAAGATGCCATGGAGGAGACATTGCCAGAACCACAATCTCTGATAGCTAGGAATGTCAAGGCCAGAAAAGGGCTTGTCAAGATCACTCGAGCCCTTTTCTCCCTGATTTTTCATAGGACCCATTGTAGGATAGGTATTGGAGGAAAAGCATTAAGCAGTCTCCTGGGCTAAGTTGAAATGTGAGCGTTCAGACCTTCCACCCTGGGGGAGTGGAATCTTGAGAAGAAGCTCTTGAGCTGATGGTTGTCTCCTGATGCAAAGAGGTTTACCAGGGGCCTCCCGAAGTGATGTTGAAGCTGAAGGAAGATCTTTGGATGAAGCATCCACTCCCCTGGTTTCACTGGTTGCCGACTCAACCAATTGGCCTGAATATTGGATGTCCCACTGATGATGACAGGGATTGAACGTGAACCTCCACCCAATTCAGAAGCAGGGAGGCTTCTGTCTGCAGTTCTGCTGATCTCGTCCCCCCTTTCTAATTGATATTTGCTTTTACAATACGGTTGTCAGTCCTTAAGATGTGGGATAGGCTGAGATGAGGAACCAAGAACTGCAGGGCAAAGCATGCTGCCCTTAACTCTAACCATCAGATATTCTTCATTTGTTCTGTTGGAGACCAACAACCCTGAACCACGTGGCCCAGGCAGTGGGCTCCCCATCCACTGAGGCTGGTATCTGAAGTTATTGGTGTCCAGGATGGTTCCATGAAAGGAAGGTTCAAAACCTACTGAAGGTTCTGATCCTGGGTCCACAAGGTCACGGTCGCCCTCAATGCAGGAGCTGAATGTGCTATCTCAGGGTGATGGTGCATTGAAACGGGAAAAGAAACCACTGAAGAGGTTGTTCATGATGTTTGGCCCACAGTCACTTGAGATGCTGACACTAGTAGACCTAGGACCCTTGCTAAAAACATTAGGTCTGTTTTGGACATAATCAACTTGAGCTGCTGTCTTGATAGGCTGTGACTGTGCCTTGTCTGGTGAAAGAGAAACTGACCCACTGACCATGTTGAGATGAATCAGGCATTGTGTAGGATTCAGGTGACTTTTCTGGAGATTCAAAAGGAAGCCGTGGGACTGGACTTCGGATAAGGTGAATTCAGTATCTTGAAGGGCATGTGACTTTGTGGGTGAGTAAATGAACAGTTTGTCTAAATAGGGGTAGATATGGATGCCCTGGAGGCAAAGATAAGCCACCAGGGTAACAATTACCTTTGTGAATACTCTCGGCCTGGGCTAGAAATTGGAAATGTTGGTGATTTTAAGCAAAACGAAGAAATTTTCAATGACGGGTGGATGGGAATGTGCAAATAGGCTTCCTTGAGGTCTATCTATGATAAGAAGTCATGAGGATGGAGAGCCTCCTTGATTGATGCCAGGGTTTCCATCCTGAACTTCCTGTAAACCCACTAGTTTAGAAATCTGAGGTTCAGCACAGCCCTTCAGGAATTTTGTTCCTTCTTTGGCACCATGAAGAATATAGATGCTGAAGAAAAATTATCCTGGACAGACCAGTTCAGATGGTCACCATGGTCAGTAGGTGTTGAATAGCATTTTGTACAATCTCCTGTTTCCCTGAAGAATTGGACACTGGTAAGGGAAGGAATTGGGGTGGCATCTGGGACTGGAATTCAATTTTGTATACCTGGAGAATCAAGTTGAGGATCCATTGATCTGTTGTCAAGGCCTGCCAGGTGTGGCAGAATTTTTGAAGGCGGCCTCCAACCTGGGTCTGGATAGCGTCATTGTGGATGTTGAGTACGTCCTCCTTTGTTGGAGGACAGTAACTTGGCTCCTTGTTGAAATCTGGAAGAATATTTGGGTTTGTTCCAGTTGCCCCAGCTGGGTCTGGAGTCCTTGTGCCGCCGAAATGATTGACTCAATCAATAAGGGGAGAAACGATGAGAGAAGCATCTGTCATCTCTCCAAGAGGAGACCAGCACCTTCGTCTTGTCTTTGGATTCAACAGGGACATCCTTGAATATGTGTTCTCTAAATAATTTCCCTACAGAATGAGCCATAGACAGGTTGACTCTAGAGGTAATGCCTGCCTCCCAATGTTTCAGCCAAAGGGTCCTTCTGGCCACCACATCTACCACCAGAGACTCAGCAGCAAACTGAGTTGCATCTAGTGCAGCATTCGCCACATATGCTGCCACCCTGGAAATCTTCAGGAGGGACTTGTGAACTCGACTGAAGTCCTCGTTGGGGTTGTCGATCAGGTCATCTAACCAAACAAGGGCTGCATGGGTGAAGACGGAAGCAAAACAGGAAGCTTGAATTGTCAAAGTTGCAGCTTCATGTGGCCTGCACAGGGCAAAGCCCAAACACCTCTCAATGGGATTCCTGAACTAAGAATTTCCATCTTTGGAGAGGAGATTCTTGGCTACCAGAGCAGAGATTGGATAGTCAATGGCTGGAATGCTCAGTAGTTCTGGGTAAATTTGGAATCCCTTTGGAATGCCTTCCCCTTAATTAGACAGGTGCCATCTCTCTTATCTTTTCAGCGCCTATTGAAGACATTCTCTTTCAACAAGCTTTTTAAGTTGAGACCTTATCCCAGTCTGTGTGTTGGAATTGCTTTTTAATATGTTTCAAACCTTTTTTTAAAAAAAATGTTTTAGCGCTTAAAATTTTTTTTTAAAAGATGTTTTGTTTTAATATATTTTAACGACTGAGCTGGAGGTAGCTCAGTGGCACTGGAACTAAGGCCAAGAGTCGCCAAAACCCTGGATAAAAGGGCTGCAAAATAAGACTAATGAAAGAGGCAATGAAAGAATTGTTCCTCTGTCAGGGAGCTTTTGCTCCACTCTCCTTCTTCCAACTCAGGAGTAAGGAATGGGTCTAATGGATGTAACTCACCAGCTAGGATACTGTGCTGATAAGTGGGTGCAGGTCCTCCAGCATTATCAATATGGAGAGCAAATGGATTAGGGGAGATTGCCGTAACAGCCCTTCCCCCAAGGGGGCATCTTGCTTGCAAGAGGGACCCCTTGGATGAGACAAGGCTTGCATAATAGGTCTGTTCCTGGAGGAGGATGGGACAGCCTGGTCAGATACATGAGCAGAGTCATTATGAGCAGGAGCAGTAGTTTGGTGCTCTTATTTTGCTGGCCAGTTCTTCCAATAAAGTATCTTTAATCTGTTTAAGTATATCTGCAGTCAGGGAGAAGCCAGGTTGAGGAGCGACAGATCCCTGGTTTGGGGAGTACACCTGACCCTGCTGGGACAGGCTGACAGACTGCTGGTGGGGTATGACAGGGGACTGAGTAAACCCCACAAAATCCTCAGAAGAGTGATGGGAGAATACACTCCTTAGCATTTCATTATTCCCCAGGTCACCTTGATATTGAAAAACGTCTCCATGTTCTTCCCTATCCTTATTCATGAGGGAGTGCATTGCAGCCTGAGCCCCAGAGGGGTGCCTGGAAGTGCTGGTTTGAAGACAAAACATTCTCTTTGGGCTGTCTGCTCAGCATCTCCCTTAGACTGCGAGTTTAAATGGTAATGTTTTTGCTTAGCTTTGTGGATGACAAGCTCAGCAGAACTGTGTGAAGATACCAGGGAAGGTCCATCAGCAGACATGAGGGCTCTGTAATTATGGGGCAAAAGGGCAGCTGAGCAGCCTGTAGCGAGTACAACACACACACCTAACAAGAGGACATGGTGACAAGAGGATGTGCTAGACTAATGGCTTCTTGTGAGGCCAGTGAGGTTAAAAAACTTAGACCTCTAAAGAAAAACACTAACCTTCTCTCCCCGAAGTGGTAAACAAAGCGGGGGATGGGGTGGAAAGAGGACAGAAGGAAAAAGAGATTTAAAAAATGCACTTTTTTTTTTAAGCAGGAAAAACCAAAGGGCAGACAGCAGGAAAGAAACAAACTAAACAGTCCCAGAGAGCCCTAAGCAGAATAAGAGAAAAGAAAGAAGTGGTGGAAAATACAATATAAAATAATTTAAGCCTGAAGAAAGATGGGAGCTGGAAGAAATGTGATCACTTTGAGAGACACAGGTTGTAGTTGTAGTTTATTACGGTCAAAGACCAGACTAAATACACTCTAGGCCAAATAATCATAAAACAGATAATTATGACAGGACACACATTTTTTGTATAAAAATAATTGCTAAAAACCCAAAACTCAGGTCTGTATTGGCAGTTGAGTTAATTGTGCTCTTCGGAGTGAAATAGCAGCAGCACAAAATCTCACTACCTTAATTGTGACCTGCGAAATTTGGTCAGATAAAAGATATCTAACATGGAAAGCAGCGTCCCTGCCTGGGAGACTTTGCGTGATCAGGGTGATCAAAGTGTGTCAGAGGTCATTATAAAAAGCACAGTCCAATAAAACATGTCCCACAGTCTCTACAGCACCCACTCCACAGGTGCATAATCGCTCGACATACGGGATTTTTTGAAATTTGCCATCTAAAAAGGCCGAGGGTAGTACATTAAACTTGGCCATCGTGAATGCTTTCCGGAGCCTCGGGGTAGGAAGGGAAGCAAGGTAACACACAGGGGTAAAGGGTCCAGGGCAAGGTATAACTCCAAAATTGGGCACTGGTCGAGAATGATGATTTTGGAGTTCAGCGTCGAGGATTCGTTGAGAGATTGCCTCCAGCGCCTTGGTATGGCCTAACAAAAGCACAGCAGTAACCAAAAATCCTAGACTGGAAAGTTTCATAGTTAAAGTTTTCTTCCACCTCGACTGGAAGATGTCTAGCAGGACAAGAGGGGCCAGACCCACAGGTAGAAACAGGAGTTTTAACCAGTTCTTAAACTTAAGTGTCCATATACCGGCCTCTATTGAGGGAAGCCCAGTTTCCAGGCGAAGGTAGGCATTAGGGACGCAGGATGGAATGCCCAAAATTGTCCTCAGGAATTTGGTTTGGATCACTTCGTATGGTGTGTATTTATCGTATGCACTAATCTGGGAGCCATATGTCATTTGTGAGATAACTTTGGCAACAAAGACTTGTATGACAGAGGGAACATGTTGCCCACCTTTGGTGGAAAAAAAAGGACAGGAGAGCTTTAATGTTCCTCTGTGCATTAGTAATGACAGTTTTAGTTTGTAGTTGCCATGATCCCGTAGAATGGAAAGTTACTCCCAGGTACCTAAAAGATGGTACTTGTTCAATTTGGCGGCCATTTAAGAGCCAGCGGTGCTTCAGCTTCTTTTTGGTAAACACCACTACCTTCGACTTGGCCTGGTTAATTTCCAGGAGATTTTTTTTGCAATAGTTCCCAAGCGCCCTCAGCAGGCACCACAGGCCAACACTTGTTAGAGATAGAAGTACTGCGTTGTCAGCATACAGGAGAACTGACAGGGGTTTATTCGCCAGAGTGGGGTGATGGGAGGAGACCGACATCAAGCTGCTGACCAGGGAGTTGATGTAAAAATTGAACGGGGGAGCAGGATACAGCCCTGTTTAACTCCCTTAAAAGTGGGAATCAGTCTAGTCAGGCTACCGGAGTTGTTACATCTTATGCGTAAGTAAGCATTTTCATGTAGCCGCAGAATAAGTAATAGTAGACGCCTGTTGATGTTTGTGGCCTCAAATTTTTCCCACAGCCTCTCTCTGGGAATAAGATCGAAAGCTGATTTAAAATCTATCAAGGTGGCATAAAGGGCTCCACCTGATTTAGTTGAGTATTTTTCCACCAAGTGTTGGAGCACCAGACCATGATCAATAGTGGAACGCTCCGCCCTAAACCCAGCTTGTTCCTCTGCCAAGATGTTTTCATGGTCCAGCCAGCTTTGTAGTTTTTCCAATAGGTGGCTGGCGTATAATTTACTGACGATGTTTAACAAACTAATAGGTCTGTAGTTCGCAGGATCTAAACGGGAACCTTTTTTGTAAATTGGGATAATTGCTGAGCCCCAGTCATCAGGAGTATCAGCAGTGCGATCGATATACGTAAATAGTGCTGCTAGAACTGGTGCCCACCATTCAGTGTTTGATTTAAAAGTTTCTGGGGGGATATTATCGGGCCCAGGAGCCTTAGCCGGCTTCAGCTTTGCAATTAATGTAGTAACTTCCTTAGATGTAACCGGAGGCCATTCAGGAAGATCTTTTATAGAATTTTAGCATAAATGTTATAAAAATGCAGTTCCCAGGAATATACGGGAATGTAACAGTCCAGATTGGTGGAGGTTTTGGGCCAGCCCCTAGCCACCAACCTCCAAAAGGTGGCTGAGTCCTTATATCTAGAGGCTTGTATCAGAGACTGCCAAAGCTGTTTCTGGGCCAGATTTTTTCCCGTCTTAATTAAAAGTTTATATCTTCTCTTTAGATCTAAGCATTCATTGGGTAATACTGGTAAATTCATGTCTCTGTACAATCTGTATTTCTTAGCAATTTTTTCATGTCCATACATTCCCTGTCAAACCATGGTTTGGAATTGCACGAGAGCGGATGCAGCCTTGTCAAGGGCATAACATATAGACAATTTTGGAGGTCTAACCAGCAGGGCTTGATACACGATGAGCAGGGATTCTGTAGTTACTGCAGTCGTCAAGAATTCACGATGGCGGAGGCATCGAGGAGAGTATAAAGTTCTCTTTAGATTGGTCTCTAGTTTGGTGGACCATTTAACGCGGGCAGCTCTTTTTTCATATTCCTCTTCTGAAACCGGCACACAATCAGCGTGAATGATTTGATCACCACAAAGAAGGGATAAAGAAAGGGGTAGGTGATCACTTTCGGTGCGGTTACCTACTGTGCAAGAGGGTATGGCACTAAGCAGCTCGGGGGAGACAATAAAAAAGTCTATGGAAGATGCCCCAGAGCCTGAAAAATAAGTAAATTCGCCGTAACGGTCGCCTTCCACTGATCCATTTAGCAGAACAAGATTCAGTCTATGCAGCATTTGGAGTAGACAAAAGCCGGCATAATTGTATCCCAAGTCTTTTGATCGGCGATCTGGTAAATTTAGGGCCTCATCCGGAGCAGGTGGAATTTCATGAAAATGGGCATATAGCGCTATATCGTTTGGGCCTAGTCTGGCATTTCTGTTTTTGTATGGTATTTTTTTATATCTACCGTATATTCTGGCGTATAAGATGACTTTTTAACCCAGGAAAATCTTTTCAAAAGTCGGGGGTCGTCTTATATGCCGGGTGCTGAAAAAGAGCGGGAAAATTAAGTAAAAAAAAAGCTGCAGCGGGAGTGGAAGCAGTCGCAGCCACCGTCCAGAGAGACCGTCACGGCGAGGAAGGCAACGCAGCGAGGCTCAAGAAGTTACTGCCGTGAGGAGGGAAGCCTCGGCAGAGCCTGAGATGAAATTGACTCGAAACTGCATTACTGCCTTGAGGAGGGAAGCCTCCGCAGAGCCTGAGACGAATTGACTCGAAACGGCCAGATACAGGAGGGAGAAGCCACAAAAGGCTCCTGGGGAGAACTTGGGCAAACTCTATATTTTAACTGGAAAAGTTGGGGGTCTTATACGCCCAGTCGTCTTATACGCCGGAATATACGGTACCCTCTAAAACCGCAGATGGCAAGCAATTTAGTCTTGCCAGAGTAAACGCCTTATGGAGTTTGGGTAGAGATAAATTAGATAAGTATGGCATAGCAAATTGCAGTTTAATATTATAAATATGTTTTTTCACCAGAATCAGACGTTGTTGAAGATCAACGTCTTTTACTCGTTGGGTGATATGCTCTTTGGCTTTGACTAAGCCCATTGATAAAATTACAGGAATTGAGAACCCTAATTTTGAGATTTTGTTGATAATCATCATCTCCTAGATTGAGTGGAAATTATCCTGTAAGATATGGGGCGCCAAGCCTACAGGATTAAATAGTAACTTAAGCCAGGTGTTAATTCTGAGGCACCAAATCCGGGCTTCTAGAGAAGATAGACCAGTTTCCATTCTTAGGATAAAACTAGGAACACATGTGGGGACAGCAAGTATGGACCTAAGGAAGGTATTTGCACTGATTCTAATTGGGCAAATTTCTCATATGTTGTTACTTCGGAGCCATATAATAGTTGGGGGATTATTTTAGCTTTAAAAATTTTAATGGGTGCACTAGGAAGTTGCCCCCCTTTATTATAACAGAAGGATTTAAAGTTGACAATGAGGACAATGAGGACATTGAACTTGTGAAGGATTATCAATACCTTGGCACAGTCATTAACCAAAATGGAAACAATAGTCAAGAAATCAGAAGAAGGCTGGGACTGGGGAGGGCAGCTATAAGAAAACTAGAAAACGTCCTCAAATGCAAAGATGTATCGCTGAACACCAAAGTCAGGATCATTCAGACCACGGTATTTCTGATCTCTATGTATGGATGTGAAAGTTGGACAGTGAAAAAAGTGGATAAGAGAAAAATAAATTCATTTGAAATGTGGTGTTGGAGGAGAGTTTTGCGGATATCATGGACTGCGAAAAAGACCAATAATTGGGTGTTAGAACAAATTAAACGACAACTACCACTAGAAGCTAAAATGATGAAACTGAGGTTATCATCCTTTGGACAAATCATGAGAAGACATGATTCATTAGAAAAGACAATAATGGTGGGGAAAATAGAAGGGAGTAGAAAAAGAGGAAGGTCAAACAAGAGATGGATTGTTTCCATAAAGGAAGCCACAGACCTGAACTTACAAGATCTGAACAGGGTGGTTCATGACAGATGCTCTTGGAGGTCGCTGATTCATAGGGTCGCCATAAGTCATAATCAACTTGAAAGAACATAACAAGAAAGTAGGCAGCTCCCCTAATGCACTCCTTTAGTTCACTTTCCTGTGTCTCTCGAGAAGAAGATGGCCGACAGCCAGGAACACCCCGCGCAGGTAGCTCCGCAGGCTATTTCTCATTTGTGACTCCTAAATGCCAGCTCTTAACACCTCATATTTGGCACTTCACCTCCTCTTATCCTCTGCAACTGCGTTTCTAATTATCTGTCTAACTGCCTGACTTAGACGACCTTGGCTCTGGGAAGATTCTTCTCCTGCTCTGCGTTTATCACTCTCCTCCTCGTTCAAGACAGCCACAGACCCCCACCAGCAGCAAGTAAGCAGATATTTCAGTGAACAACCTACTTACCTCATTCCCTGTGCTGCTGAAGCTTTGAGCTATGAGGAACAGATAAGCAGTAGCTAACGAAAAATAGGGTGAGATTTGTTTTACTGCCACTGTTTATTGTTTTACTGCCGCTGTTACACACTGCTTCAGACAGTGAGTAGTTGTCTCTTTAGCGCATTCCCTTTGTTAAGGTGATACCACCACATTATGGTTCTTATTATAAGTGGTTATAGAAATCTGGGAATAACTCCTCTAGATGAGATGCCTCTGCATTTCAAGGGATTAAAGCAAATGAAGATGACCCATTTTTTCTTTCCTAATGAGAGAACTGACAGAACTGAGGGTCCAGAGGGAACAGAGGAGGCAATGAGTTCTAAGGGGAATTTTCTCAAAAAAGACATGAACACAGATGCCAAAATACTACCCAGCTAATTGCCCCCATGGACTGGTCGCTTGATAACAATGGAGCCCTCCAAATGGTTACCGGGGATCCCTCCCTTGCCAATTTAGCTTGGGAGTTAGCGTGGGCGGAAAATGTGGAAAATAAGGAACCACACGATGTACCAAAGTTATCAGTGTCACTGGATAATAATCAACTACACGAGACATCAAACTGGAGGCTGCACCAAATTATGCAGCCGACCTGCATCGACTCAAAAACCAGTGCCCTCCCAAGTGGGCTTTCTCACCCAATAACAAAGCCATGCCTAGAAGATAAAGAGGACAGCTTTACAATAGAGTGCTGTCTCCTTATGATAGCCAGGGACACAGTCTGTATTAAAAACTTTTTGACCGAAACCAGTAATCTTCTAACAATATTGGTGGAGGCTTACAGAAAATTTTATCTACATTCTGACAGTAAGAACATGAGTTCCGGCACTGTACAAGTTCTGCTCAACCAATGACACCCGTCAAGCTAAAACATAGTGGCACTTGTGCATTTAAGAGACGTCCCAGTAAACGAAGGAACCTTACTGCTAAGAAGTCTAAGAACATTAAACATATAAAGCCTCCTCGTTATAGTAAGATGAACTTTACTAGGCTTTTCAAACTACTGGACTCTGTTGCTAAGTCAAAGGGAACCCAGAGAACTAAAGCTGCTAAGCACGAGGAAAGCACCAAGAATGATACTGCTAACTCTTAATCAGGCTGGCAAAACAGCTATTCCCGCTCCCCACTGTTTCCTCCAAATGACAGTTCACACAAACTACAGTCTCTTAAACAGTGTGACTTATTGATGTTTGCATCTAAGGAACTAATACACCCTCAGAATATCCCCCCACAGCCGAGTTGGTGTCTAGTGCTTAATCACCAAAAGTTAGTTCTAACTACCCGAAACCTCTAGGCTGTTGCACACAGCTGAAACGCAAAGGCCATCTTCTGAAGATCCTGGACGGAATAATCCCTGGTCTTATCACACTGGAGGACATATCTCAGCTAGAATATGCGTATGTTATGTTTTTACTGGTCTACGACTAATAAATCTTTACTACTACTACTACTAACTTTAAAGTTACATAAATCTTCTGTTGTCATTACTTTAGTCTTCTTGATGTTTAGCTATAGTCCTGCTTTTGTGCTTTCCTCTTTAACTTTCATCAGCATTCATTTCAAATCATTACTGATTTGGTATCATCTGATTTGGTAGTATGGTATCATCTGCATATCTTAAATTATTTATATTTCCTCCTCCAGTTTCACACCTCCTTCATCTTGGTCCAATCCCACTTTCCGTATATGTTCTGCATATAGATTAAACAAATAGGGTGATAAAATACACCCATGTCTCACACCAATTAGTTTCTCCATATTCTGTCCTTACAGTAGAGTATAGGTTTCTCATCAGGACAATCAGATGCTGTGGCACCTCCATTTCTTTTAAAGCATTCCATAGTTTTTCATGATCTACACAGTCAAAGGCTTTGCTGTAATCTATAAAGCACAGGGTGATTTCCTTCTGAAATTCCTTACTCCGTTCCATTATCCAACGTATGTTTGCGATATGATTTGTGGTTCCTCTTCCCTTTCTAAATCCAGCTTGGACATCTGGCATCTCTCACACCATATATGGTAAGAGCCTTTATTGTAGAATCTTGAGCATTACTTTACTTGCATGGGATATTAAGGCAATAGTTTGGTAATTACTTCATTCCCTTAGATCCCCTTTCTTTGGAATTGGGATATATATTGAATGCTTCCAATCTGTTTGCCATTGTTTAGTTTTCCATATTTCTTGACAAATGTTTGTCAAAATTTGGACAAATTCAGTCTCAGTAGCTTGTAGCAACTCTATTGGTATGCCATCTTTTCCTGGTGATTTGTTTCTTCCAAGTATTTTAAGAGTAGCTTTTACCTCACATTCTAAAATTTCTGGTTCTTCATCATATGGTTCCTCCATGAGTGGATCTGTCATCCTGTCATCTCTTTTATAGAGTTCTTCAGTGTATTGCTTCCATGTTCCTTTTATTTCATCTCCGTCAGTCAGTGTGTTCCCCTGTTGATTATTCTCTAGTCGTGATTTAAATTTCCCTTTCATTTCTCTAATATTTTGGAATAGGGCTCTTGTTCTTCCCTTTTTGTTGTCCTCTTCTATTTCTGTACAATAACTACTGTAATAGTTCTTTGTCCCTACGTACTAGTCACTGTATTGTTCTATTTAGGGTACTGACCATGTTTCTATCGCCTTTTTCTTTTTCTTTCCTTCTCTCGTTAATCATTTTAAGAGTTTCTTCAGTCATCCACTGAGGTCTTTCTCTCCTTTTAACTAGAGGTATTGTCTTTTTGCATTCTTCCCTGACAATGTCTCTTGCTTCACTCCATAGTTCTTCTGGTTCTCTGTCAACTAAGTTTAAAGCCTCAAATCTGTTCCTTATTTGATCTTTATTTCTTCTGGGATGTTATTTAAATTGTATTTTGGCATTATGATTGCTTTGTTGTTCTTCTTTAGCTTTACTCTGATTTTCGATATTACCAGTTCATGATCTGTACCGCAGCCTGCTCCTGGTCTTGTTTTTGCCAAAAGTATGGAACTTCTCCATCTTCTGTTACCAATTATATAATCAATTTGATTCCTATATTGACCATTTGGTGATGTCCACATATACAGTCGTCTTACTACAGCTGAATGTCAAGAAGACTAAAGTAATGTCAACAGAAGATTTATGTAACTTTAAAGTTGACAACGAGGACATTGAACTTGTCAAGGATTATCAATACCTCAGCACAGTCATTAACCAAAATGGAGACAACAGTCAAGAAATCAGAAGAAGGCTAGGACTGGGGAGGGCAGCTATGAGAGAACTAGAATATGTTCTCAAATGCATAGATGTGTCACTGAACACTAAAGTCAGAATCATTCAGACCATGGTATTCCCTATCTCCATGTATGGATGTGGAAGTTGGACAGTGAAAAACGTGGATAAGAGAAAAATCAACTCATTTGAAATGTGGTGCTGGAGGAGCGCTTTGAGCATAACATGGACTGCAAAAAAGACAAATAGTTGGGTGTTACAACAAATTAAACCAGAACTGCTCCACGAGCTAGAGGGAGCCCCAGCTGACGAAGCGTCAAGGCCCCAGCTGACAAAGCGTCAAGGCGAGTTAAGCAGCAGAGTGAAAAGTGGGTAAGTAGCTCCCATTTATTCCATTATTTAATCAAATTAAAACAGCTCAGAGCAATAAGTAATAAGGGCAGCCTAAGGTCACCCTGAGCTAGGAGCCAAATCCTGAAAGAACCTCTATCTTAGGAGACAGATCCTAGGAGACGGAAGCCTATAGAAAGCTAGTTTTCAACACCACCCTAGCAGGAAAGCTTCAGGGGACACTGTAAACAAGGCTAAATTCCAGTCGGAGAGAAGGGGAAAAAGGAAACTCCACCGATACATACAGGGAGAGAGTCAGCTCAGTCCTTGCTAAAAAGGGCAGCTTTAGCCTTCCTGAAACACAACCACAAGCTCTGTTTCCCTAGGTTAAAGAAAGGTCAGGCTGTTCTAGGTGGGAAAACAACAAACAAAAAAGACTTGCCTGGAAGTCGCAGCCCCTTGCTTAGATTAAAAGCAGCCAAAGCTTAAACCCCGCCCCTCGCTCAGGAAGGAAGCCTGCCTTCCTGCCTTCAAAGGAAGGAAGCCTGAGATAATCCTAAAGAGTTAAGCCCCAGCTCATAGTTGAGCCATCAGCCTCAAGTAACACATCATTGGCTGGCAGCAGTAGCTGGGAGGAACCAGCCACACATATAAAGTCAGAGCACCCTAGCGAGGGAGCCTGCTCCACGAGCTAGAGGAACCCCCAGCTGACGAAGCGTCAAGGCCCCAGCTGACGAAGCGTCAAGGCCCCAGCTGACGAAGCGTCAAGGCCCCAGCTGACAAAGCGTCAAGGCCCCAGCTAACAAAGCGTCAAGGCCCCAGCTGACAAAGCGTCAAGGCCCCAGCTGACAAAGCGTCAAGGCCCCAGCTGACAAAGCCAGACAGGCCCAGCTTTGCAGTCTCAATGCATGGATGAGACGATGGTGTCGGGTGGAAGGGTTTGGATTTGTTAGGCACTGGGGAACATTTTGGGACAAGCCAGACCTGTACAAAAGGGACGGGCTCCACTTGAACCAGAATGGAACCAGACTGCTGGCACTTAAAATTAAAAAGGTAGCAGAGCAGCTTTTAAACTGACTGAGGGGGAAACCCAACAGGAGCTGAGAAAGGTCCAGTTCGGAATAAACTTCCCCCCTGGGATAAAAACCAAAGAAATGATGAAATTTTAAAAAGGGTAGGCCTAGAAGTAGGCATTGTGAGAGCAGGGGCACAGGATATAAATTCAGAAGAGCAAAATTACCACAGGCCAAACCACAAGTGCCAAAGACACTTGAAGGGAGACACTGCTTACAAGTGCCTGTACGCTAATGCTAGGAGCCTCCGAACCAAGATGAGAGAACTGGAGTGCTTGGTCTTAGAGGAGAGCATTGATATAGTGAGCATAACGGAGACCTGGTGGAATGGAGAAAACCAGTGGGATACGGTTATCCCTGGATATAAACTATATCGGAAGGACAGGGAAGGACGTATTGGTAGCGGAGTCGCTCTATACGTGAAAGAAGGCATTGAATCCAGCAAGCTCGAAACTCCAAAAGAGGCAGACTCCTCCACAGAATCGTTGTGGGTGGTGATACCATGCCCCAGGAGGGACTTAATATTGGGAACGATCTATCGTCCCCCTGATCAAAATGCTCAGGGAGACCTTGAGATGAGATATGAAACTGAGGAAACATCCAAACTAGGAAATGTGGTAGTAATGGGTGACTTCAACTACCCGGACATAGACTGGCCGCGTATGTGTTCCAGTCATGACAACGAAGCAAAGTTTCTAGATATTCTAAATGACTATTCCCTAGATCAGTTGGTCATGGAACCAACCAGAGGGACGGCAACCCTGGACTTAATCCTCAGTGGAGACCGGGACCTGGTGCGAGATGTAAGTGTTGTTGAATCGATTGGGAGCAGTGACCACAGTGCTATTAAATTAAACATACATGTAAATGGCCAATTGCCAAGAAAATCCAACACGGTCGCATTTGACTTCAAAAGAGGAAACTTCACAAAAATGAGGGGATTGGTAAAAAGAAAGCTGAAAAACAAAGTCCAGAGGGTCACATCAGTTGAAAATGCTTGGAAGTTGTTTAAAAACACTATATTAGAAGCTCAACTGGAGTGCATACCGCAGATCAGAAAAGGTACCGCCAGGGCCAAGAAGATGCCAGCATGGTTAACGAGCAAAGTCAAGGAAGCTCTTAGAGGCAAAAAGTCTTCCTTCAGAAAATGGAAGTCTTGTCCGAATGAAGAAAATAAAAAAGAACACAAACTCTGGCAAAAGAAATGCAAGAAGACAATAAGGGATGCTAAAAAAGAATTTGAGGAGCACATTGCTAAGAACATAAAAACCAACAACAAAAAATTCTATAAATACATTCAAAGCAGGAGACCATCTAAGGAGGCGATTGGACCCTTGGATGATAAGGGAGTCAAAGGTGTACTAAAGAACAATAAGGAGATTGCAGAGAAGCTAAATGAATTCTTTGCATCTGTCTTCACAGTAGAAGATATAGGGCAGATCCCTGAACCTGAACTAACATTTGCAGGAAGGGATTCTGAGGAACTGAGACAAATAGTGGTAACGAGAGAGGAAGTTCTAGGCTTAATGGACAATATAAAAACTGACAAATCACTGGGCCCGGATGGCATCCACCCGAGAGTTCTCAAAGAACTCAAAGGTGAAATTGCTGATCTGCTAACTAAAATATGTAACTTGTCCCTCGGGTCCTCCTCCGTGCCTGAGGACTGGAAAGTGGCAAATGTAACGCCAATCTTCAAAAAGGGATCCAGAGGGGATCCCGGAAATTACAGGCCAGTTAGCTTAACTTCTGTCCCTGGAAAACTGGTAGAAAGTATTATTAAAGCTAGATTAACTAAGCACATAGAAGAACAAGCCTTGCTGAAGCACAGCCAGCATGGCTTCTGCAAGGGAAAGTCCTGTCTCAGTAACCTATTAGAATTCTTTGAGAGGTTGTCAACAAGCATATAGATAGAGGTGATCCAGAGGACACAGTGTACTTAGACTTTCAAAAAGCGTTTGACAAGGTACCTCACCAAAGACTTCTGAGGAAGCTTAGCAGTCATGGAATAAGAGGAGAGGTCCTCTTGTGGATAAAGAATTGGTTAAGAAGCAGAAAACAAAGAGTAGGAATAAATGGACAGTTCTCCCAATGGAGGGCTGTAGAAAGTGGAGTCCCTCAAGGATCGGTATTGGGACCTGTACTTTTCAACTTGTTCATTAATAATAATAATAATAATAAAATTTTATTTGTTAGTCGCCCATCTGTCTGAATTAACGGACACTCTGGGCGACGTACAACAATACAAAATACAATATAAAACAATAAAACAATATACAATCAACAATTCACAACATCAACATCAATTCATCTAAAACCATCTTTCAATTAATATACCATAAAAATTAATCCGCCCCAGAAATGCCATAGGCCTGCCTGAATAGCCAGGTTTTTAAGGCTCAGCGAAAAGCCATCAGGGAGGAGGCATGTCGAAGGTCAAAAGGAAGCAAGTTCCAGAGGGTGGGGGCCACAATCGAAAATGCCCTCTCTCTGGTCCGCACCAGCCTAGCTGTTTTCACTGGTGGGACCGAGAGAAGGTCTTGTGAGGCCTATCTTGTTTGGCGGCATAATTGGTGATACTGGAGGTGTTCCTTCAGATAAACTGGGCCGAAACCATATAGGGTTTTAAAGGTCAATACCAACACCTTGAATTGGGCCCGGTAAACAACTGGTAACCAGTGTAGATCTATCAACACTGGAATAATATGATCCCGGCGACGGCTCTGAGTTATCAAGCGAGCCGCCGCATTCTGTACCAGCTGCAATTTCTGGACCGTTTTCAAGGGTAACCTCACGTAGAGCGCGTTACAGTAGTCTAAACGAGAGGAGACCAGGGCATGTATCACTCGTGGGAGCAGATGGACAGGAAGGTAGGGTTGCAGCC
The DNA here is from genome assembly GCF_030035675.1 of Rhineura floridana. Classification (NCBI taxonomy): domain Eukaryota; kingdom Metazoa; phylum Chordata; class Lepidosauria; order Squamata; family Rhineuridae; genus Rhineura; species Rhineura floridana. The sequence continues at coordinate 67,305,076 of NC_084480.1, read as the reverse complement.
TCTGTATCAGATGTAATTGGTACCAAGCTGCCCGGCTCACTGCTGAAACCTGAGCCTCCATGGACAGCTGGGAGTCAAGAATGACCCCCAGGCTGTGGACCTGGTCCTTCAGAGGTAATTTCACCCCATTAAGCACCAAGTCTAAGTTTCCCAGCCTTCTCTTATCACCCATGAGCAATACCTCGGTCTTCTCGGGATTTAGCTTCAGCCTATTCTCTCCCACCATCCACTTACGGACTCCAGGCATTTGGACAAGGTCTCCACAGCCAACTCTGGTGAGGACTTAAATGAGAGATAGAGCTGAGTGTCATCTGCATATTGGTGACACTGCAGCCCAAAACTCCTGATGATGGCTCCCAGCGGTTTCACATAGACGTTGAATAGCATGGGGGAGAGAATAGAACGCTGTGGCACTCCACAATTGAGAGGCCAAGGGTCTGAAACCTCATCCCTCAATGCTACCAGTTGATACCATGGTCAACGGTATCAAAAGCCGCTGAGAGATCCAGGAGGACAAGGAATGTGTATTCTCCCCTGTCCAACGCCCTCCTCATATCATCCACCAGAGCGACCAAGGCTGTTTCAGTTCCGTGCCCAGTCCTGAAGCCCGATTGGAAAGGATCTAAATAATCTGCTTCCTCCAAGTGTGTCTGTAACTGCTTAGCCACCACTCATTCAATCACCTTGCCAAAGAATGGTAAATTAGAGACTGGGCGAAAGTTGTTCAACTCTCGGGGATCCAAGGAGGACTTTTTCAAGATGGGCTTTATCACTGCCTCCTTGAGGGCTGATGGCATTGCACCCTCTTCCAAGGATGCATTTACCACTGCCTTGATCCCTTTGCCCAGTCTCTCTTTGCAGCTCATAATGAGCCACGAAGGGCAAGGATCAAGCAAGCAAGTGGTTGGCTTCACAGTAGAGAACACCTTGTCCACGTCCTCAGAGAGAAGAGGCTGAAACCGATCCCAGCAGACCGGAATGCAACTGGCCGACTCTGGACCACTACCTGTAACCACGGCATGCAGAATCATGCTCTTCAGGTGCTCGATTTTATTGGCAAAGTGTTTAGCAAATGTGTCACAGGAGGCTTTAGAGTGCTCCATAGGTTCCTGAGCAACTGGACCGACCAGGCTTCGGACCACTTGGAACAACCTCCTGAGACAACACTCTGCGGACGCAATAGAGGCAGCAAAGTATTGCCTCTTTGCTACCTTTGTTGCCCGCTGGTAGGCCGCTATTGCCGCTCTAACCAGTGTCCGATCGTCTTCAGTGCAAGATTTCCGCCACCGGCGTTCTAGTCATCTCACCTCCTGTCTCAGACCGCGTAACCGTGGTGTATACCAGGGTGCAGTCTGAGTTCTATTCAGGGGGAGAGGACGTTTCAGGGCCACCCGGTCTATTGCCCTAATGATCTCCCTATTCCACTCCGACACTAGGGTCTCGACCGGGCGTCCTTCAGTAAGCTCCAAATCACCCAGCGCATTCAGGAATCCCTTAGGCTCCATCAGGTGTCTGGGGCGGACCATCCTAATGGGTCCTTGTCCCCTGCGGAGGGTATGCGGCATAGAGAAATCCATATTCACCAGGTAGTGATCTGACCATGACACAGGGTTAGAAGAAACAGTCCCCATTTTCAGAACACTTCGCTCCTCTCCTGAGGCAAACACAAGGTCAATAGTATGACCAGCTACATGGGTGGGACCTATATTACTTAGGTGCAGTTCCCAAGAAGTCATGGTTTCAATGAAATCCCGAGGGGCTCCAGTGAGGGCGGTCTCAGCGTGTACGTTGAAGTCCCCCAAAACCAATAAGCTGGGGAAGAGCAACTGCACATCCGAGACCACCTTGAGCACCTCGGTCAGGGAGTCTGCCGTGCAGCGGGGTGGGCGGTACACAAGCAGAATCCCTAAACTGCCCTTTGGTCCCAACCTCCAGTACATACAATCAACAAACTTGGTCTCGTGGACCTAGAATCAGGAGTGAGCAGTGAAGTGGCCAAGTTTGCTGACAACACTAAATTGTTCAGGGTTGTTAAAACAAAAAGGGATTGCGAAGAGCTCCAAAAAGACCTCTCCAAACTGAGTGAATGGGCGGAAAAATGGCAAATGCAATTCAATATAAACAAGTGTAAAATTATGCATATTGGAGCCAAAAATCTTAATTTCACATATATGCTCATGGGGTCTGAACTGGCGGTGACCGACCAGGAGAGAGACCTCGGGGTTGTAGTGGACAGCACGATGAAAATGTCGACCCAGTGTGCGGCAGCTGTGAAAAAGGCAAATTCCATGCTAGGGATAATTAGGAAAGGTATTGAAAATAAAACAGCCGATATCATAATGCCGTTGTATAAATCTATGGTGAGGCCGCATTTGGAATACTGTGTACAGTTCTGGTCGCCTCATCTCAAAAAGGATATTATAGAGTTGGAAAAGGTTCAGAAGAGGGCAACCAGAATGATCTAGGGGATGGAGCGACTCCCTTACGAGGAAAGGTTGCAGCATTTGGGGCTTTTTAGTTTAGAGAAAAGGCGGGTCAGAGGAGACATGATAGAAGTGTATTAAATTATGCATGGCATTGAGAAAGTGGAGAGAGAAAAGTTCTTCTCCCTCTCTCATAATATTAGAACTCGTGGACATTCAAGGAAGCTGAATGTTGGAAGATTCAGGACAGACAAAAGGAAGTACTTCTTTACTCAGCGCATAGTTAAACTATGGAATTTGCTCCCACAAGATGCAGTAATGGCCACCAGCTTGGATGGCTTTAAAAAAAGATTAGACAAATTCATGGAGGACAGGGCTATCAATGGCTACTAGCCGTGATGGCTGTGCTCTGCCACCCTAGTCAGAGGCAGCATGCTTCTGAAAACCAGTTGCCGGAAGCCTCAGGAGGGGAGAGTGTTCTTGCACTCGGGTCCTGCTTGCGGGTTTCCCCCAGGCACCTGGTTGGCCACTGTGAGAACAGGATGCTGGACTAGATGGGCCACTGGCCTGATCCAGCAGGCTCTTCTTATGTTCTTATGTTCTTAACTGTCACTAGAAGCTAAAATGATGAAACTGAGGTTATCATCCTTTGGACACATCATGAGAAGACATGATTCAGTAGAAAAGACAATAATGGTGGGAAAAACAGAAGGGAGTAGAAAAAGAGGAAGACCAAACAAGAGATGGACTGATTCCATAAAGGAAGCCACAGACCTGATCTTACAAGATCTGAACAGGGTGGTTCATGACAGATGCTACTGGAGGTCACCGATTCATAGGGTCGCCATAAGTCGTAATCGACTTGAAGGCACATAACTACTTCTTTCAAGGTTGTCTTTTCTACCTGCAACCACACGGTGGTGCAGAATCCCAATCTGATGAGTTCCAGCACCACGAGAAAGGCAGACTCTTCCAACACATAAGTGGATCCAGAAACCTTTCCAGGCAGGTAACCTGAGGTTTCTCAAACTTACATGACAGAGAGAAGGGCAAACATTCTTTAAGCCCATGCTACTCTGCCCATTCCAAAACACCATAATTCAGTCCAGCTTTGGCTCAGTAACGCAATATTTGTTTGGCACACAAAAGATCCAAGGATTTAATCCCCAGCATCTCTTGTAGGACTGGGACAGTCTTGTCAGAGGCCCTAAAGAGCTGTAGCCAGTCAGTCTAGCATTGAGTCGGGTTCGACTAATTGATAGACTTAAAGTAAGGCACTTCCTAGCCTTACCATCCCATTTAGTGTTGGGAAGAGTGGGGTAATGTGTAAAACTCTGAAAAAAACTCTGGTGGTGGTGACAGTCAGGGGAGGGGTGAGTATGGTGTGTTGGATGGCTCCACATGAGAAATGGGGAGTGGGAATATAACCGGGATGTAAAGCAAGCTGCCAAATCTGTTTGCTGGGTTTTTGAATAGTCCCATTATATAGTGCTGTCTTAGGCTAATATGTTACAATTTAAAATTAATACAGTTTTAATAACGCAGAATTTTTACTTGATATTTTTGTATTACACTGAGCTTTCCTATAAGGTGATTTTGAAATCATTGTTAATACTATGTTTTTTGTATAACTGTTATTGCTGATTCCATTTTGAATGTTGCGAGCTGGTTTGAATACAATTTCTTTTGTGGAAAGGTACGATACAAACATGTCTAATGAAACATTTTGCTTATTTTATACTTCTACAGTATAGATCAGACTTCTGCCATGTTATTTGGTAGATAATCATTTCTATTAAAGGCAATATTCTGTTACCCATTCACATCTGTCCACAACATTATGGCGAATGGGTCAAGCCTAGTGTATATAGTTTTCCTGCTATCTTCCAGCTAATGAACAAGTTAGGTCAGAATTGAGTAAGTTAGCTTTCACCACCCTATAAATACATTCCAGTGCTGAAGAAAAACAAAAATCAATCAGTATTACTATTATTCAGTTTAACATATTCTCACTTTCCGAAAGAGCCTTTGACTTCCACCACCAGCAGATGTTGGATAATAAATATAAACATTGTGGTCCTCAGCACTGACAGGCTTTTCCACAAATGGTTTTTGGAAAACTTCTCCATTCACCTCCACATGATCTTCACCTTCAATCAAATTGCATTCTAGAAAAGAATGTGAAGTGAAAATTTCAGGCTGGAGTCACAAGAGATCAACATTTCATCATATTTCAGTTTATTTGGGACTCTCAAACATTCAGCAGCAATAACTTGTCATGTGCTAAGTATTAATAAACAGAAAAGTCTTTGTGGTACAGCCACTTCATAAAAACAATCATTTTGGTAACATAGGGTTCTCTATACATAGCACTTTTTATTGTGATTTCAAAGAAGAGAAGGCACTAGTTTGTGCAAGTTCGCAGTTTTGACAATACACTGCATGCGGACATAAGTCAAATACTGGAATACCTTCTGAACTAATTCTTAGAGAACATCCCTCCCATTTATTAATTTTTAAAATGCATAGGCTGCTTTTCTATTAAAAATGTCATCCAAGGCAACTTAACACAAATCCATACAATATTTTTTAAATGAGGTAGTTCTATTTTATGTAAATGGTACATGCTATATTTGCAGCCATATCCTAATAATTTTTTCTCTGAAATGTCTACTTGATTTCAGTGAGGCCTATGTTTAAGTAAGCGTGTTTAGGATTGCAGCCTTACAGCACAACTCTGTATGTGCCTTAGCATAAGTAAGAACCATGGAATTCCATGGAACTTTCTCCCATGTAAGTGTGGAGCACTGCAACCTTAATATTCTTAAAGTACATACAATTTAGGTTTTATGAGAAATATGAAATTTCTACTTGATTTCTCTACTGATCTCTGTTTCTTCAAAACCTGTTTTCCCTTCAATGGTTCTAACTTTTCTTAGAATTTTACATATTTTTATATGATTGATATTGTAGAAAATGGGCTGAAGACAAAATGTGAATGCTTTGATTACTGAAATCTATGGTGGTTATGTACTTATCCAAATCTGAACTAATCTTGCAGAGAAAGTTTCAGTTTTCAAATTGGTACCAACGGGGGAGAAATATCCATGTTCTTGAAAGATATGGCAGCCTGCCAATTTAGAAATTCAGGACTACAGTGCAAAAGTAGTTTCACGTATATTCATATCACATGCCTGACAAGCCTATGCATGTTTACTCTGTTTTCAATAGGACTTGCTCCTTAATAAGGACATTTAGGATTGCAGCCTCTCTAAACAAACAGGTTACTGTATAGAAAAATTGTTCCTGGACTGTATTACTTCAGATATGCAGATATGGTAAGGTATTTAATTATTTCCCCCACCTGCAGTATGAAGTAGTTCAAACTACATGATGAGCTCTTTGCATGTGCAGTCTCTAAGTGCTGCACAGACAGACAAGATCACTGTACAAAACAAGTGCTTAAAACAGAGCTCTTTTATAATTCCATTATAGTAGTCATTACCTTGGGGATTGTTTGGATCACGGATCAGAACTGCATAACGAGGGAGCAAAATACCTTCAGCTTCAAGAATACCATAAACTTCTCTCCTAAAACAAAGAATATGTTTCCCACAAAATGAATATTATCCATGAATTATACATTCAAAGATATCTATATAAAGTCACAGAATTACCATATCATTTTGTGTAATTCCACAGTGACTGTCTAATTAGAGATTTGCACTGTGGTAAATAATAATGGCACCAGTGGGATCTGAACAAAAAGTTGCAGTGCAGTGTACCTGACCCCCTAGGAGCCCTCTTGTTCACTGCTCCAACCAAACTCTAGCAGTGCTACTAATGTTGTTTACTGTTTTAAGCTGAATATATTTCCCTCCATGCACATTTCCATTTTAGCTACATTACAACTTTTTACTAGTTTACTTTTTGTTAGCTTCTTCACCTCCATAATAATCAACTTGATGGGACAGCATTTTATTCAACTTTTAAAATATCATACTAAGCATTCTTTTTTCAACAGGAGAAAGGGGTATTTATTCCTAGGCAGGCATTCATTTGTAATAATCAAATGAAAGATACTTGATCAAGAAAATATAGTGCAAGCAAACATGCCAGATTAGCCAAAAACACACACAATTGGAAATGAAGACTGATTACATGTATCCTTAAAAGCATCTCATTTGCTGAACATACAAATGAACTCAGTAATAACTTTGAATGTTATTACTGAATGTTTGAATGTGGAAAGATGGTGATATTTATTCTCTGACAGTCTCACAGTTAAATCAACAAATTGCTCTATGCATACAGCCACAAGCATCTTTTAACAAGCAAAACAGAACCAATTATTTATACTATATCTATAATTTATGGCTCTTTACCTGTCTTGTATGTGATACTGCATATTCAAGTCATTAATAACAAAAGGATTCCTGAGTTTTGAATAGGCAACTGCTTTGTCCAACGGAAATCCTAAATAAAAATGATTAAGGAATATGAGTTCACAACTACTAAATGTGGACTTTCCAAATTGGCCTGGACTACAGAGGAGAGAAGACCCCCGTAAGGAGAGGCTGAAAGAACTGGGCATGTTAGCTTTGAGAAGCCAAGACTGAAGGGAGATGTGATAGCACTCTTTAAGTACTTGAAAAGTTGTCACAGAGTAGGGCCAAGTTCTCTTCTTGGTCATCCCAGAGTGCAGGACACAGATAATGGGCTCAAGTTACAGCAAGCCAGATTTTGGCTGAACATCAGGAAAAGCTTCCTAACTGCTAGAGTGGTACAACAACAGAACCAACTACCTAGGGAGGTGGTGGGCTCTCCAACACTGGAGGCATTCAAGAGCAGCTGGACAGCCACCTGTTGGATATGCTTTAAGTTGGACTCCTGCATTGTGCAGGGGCGCTGGACCTGATGCCATTATAGGACCCGTCCAACTCCAATATTCTATGATTCTATGAAGAGGTTTTACAAATTACCTTTAATTCCTTTACCTATGAATAGAACTGACTTTCAATGAGATCTATTCAGTTTGATCCAACCTATTTTGGAAATTCTCCTCTTAGTTTTTATCCTTCCTTTCAGTCAACTGCAAAATCATGTTCTCTGCACTGATGGTAAATCTTTAGTTCCCACCATTTATTTTATTTACCTTTGGTTAAGTAACAATAGATAAACCATTTAGCATTTTGTCAGTCAGCAATAACAGTGCTGTGTTTAGTACACTTTTTGGCACTAAGAGGAAAACTACATATTATATACATTTATATACCTAAACTCAATTATTACTGAGCAAGTCTCACTGAAACCAAAAGAACTTATTTCTGAGCTATCAGTGCTCCAATTCCTTCTTTTAAAAAGCAAGGCCACTTTGGGATGGGGAAAGTCTAGAGGAGTAAAGTAGTGCAGGAAGAAGGTGGAACTTACCCTCTCTGCAAGCTAGAGTTACCCTTGCTAGAAAACCCAGTTTTGAGTAGTGAAGCCACAGGAGGGTAAAGGTTCAAGTGACCCCTACCTTCTCTGCTCTAAATTCTTCTCTCTGTGAAACAGCTTTGCATTTTTTAAAAAAAGAAATAGGAAGTTCATTGTATGTACTTTAACCCTAATATTCAGAAGCAAATTGCTTGCTTTGTAGCTTAAGAGATATCAATCCAAAACAATTGTAGTTGTTTCCTTACAATAAAAAAATAACTATCTGAAACATTGGGTCCCTTCCATCACTATAATCTATTGGATTGTTTTACACGGACGGACACACTCTACACAGTAGTGTTGCTTTAATATAAAGGAAATTATTTTGTAATGAAAATCACAGGGCTTCAATGAAATACTTGCGCTAGTGCAAGGATTAGTGCTAGCGCAATGGGAATGTGGGCCTCAAACCCTCTCTTCAAAAAGGCAAAAATAGTTAATAAGATTGAAACATAATACATGCAATATGAAGACATTTTACATTATTGCAATTAAAGAGAGATCACCTTTAGAATGAAAAGAAATGAGACAGTCACATAAAGGCCAGTTTTCCACGGGTTCATTCAAAATCACATCTTCTTCAAATATTACTACTGTGATATATTTAAACATGGAAAGGCGTTCAAGGATTTCATTCATTGGTTTTGATTTTGATTTCTTTGCCATAGAACATATTCCAACCACGATTTGTCTTTCTGGTGGCTAATAATAATGAAAAGGTCAATAATATAAATCCCGGGATTTTTTCTTCCTTGGTTTCAAAGTTTTCACTGTATACTAAGCAAACAATGACCATGTTATATTCTTACGAAGTATTACATATCATGCCCCTCTCACACACATTTATTATGCTCAATTGAGATGCATGGTTAAAGAAACAATAGCAATACAGAATACACAAAAGGTACTAAACCTGCGTTGCAAGTTTTTTAAAAAATTAAAATGTACACAAACTTATTTGCTATGTCCCATCTATAACCTTCCTACAAATATAACCAGCCATGTAAATTTAAGACCACCACTTGAGAGTACAAGTACCCTTCCGACTGGAATAAGTTTACAAAGTATCAGAGGGCACACAATCCATCAGTGACAGCTTCACAAATTCCATTAATTTCAATGTCACTTGAGAAGGATACCCATGAAGCTGTGGCAAGAAGCTCTATGACAACAGTTGCTGGAATGTGTCCTCAACAGGTGTATCTACGAGGACAGTTGAAAAACAATGCTTCACTTAGGTGACATTTAAGCAGCTAGAAGAAAAGGAAATAAATACATTCTGGATGTTTTCTTTAAGTAGGTGAGAGAATTTTCAATTAATGACATTTTATTTAAAAACAATAAAACTAGGATTTTAATTTAGAGATTTCTACTTTAACTATCCCTCTTCACAATGACAATTCAACAACCTTAACTAATAGCCTTATATATAATCCTTGCAAATCTTAGAATTTAAGATACTGTTTTGAGCAAAGTATCACTCGGTACTGAAAACCAGTTATGGACAAAACAATGTATTGTTATTGTTGCATAAACTTCTGAAATCAGTCAGATCTTGATCAATTTGGTTCCAATTTAACAAATGTCATTTACATCTATAAATAACCAAGTTTTAAAATACTTTACTAAAATGGGGCCATACTGCTTATCATTTCTTAGGACCATTTACTATCTTCTTTGTTAACAACATTTTAATATTTTTTTATCAACTCAAACGTTTACTTGCCCCCAAATGATCAAACACAAACAATTAGACAAAGTACATACAGAATCATATTCCTCGTCTTCGTCTTCATGATCATAGAAGGAATCAAATTCTGCAGATCTGTTTTGATCCAAAAGCTCATCTGCATCTTCACTACCCACAAAAAATTTAGGAATATCACTCTCTGTTGCAGTAACAGACATGATTACAAATCTAAAGAAATCTACGTAGATACTATAGTCACTCTGCGAACTGAGACGCTGTACATAATTCCCAGTGGCTAGAGGAATAAAAATCCTTGCAGTCTGGCACTGCTTATGCAGTTGCTTGTTACTTTGATAAAGTCAGCTGCCAAATGCAGTTTAATTGATATCATCTGTCCATTGTTTTGAGTTGTTACATTCGTAAAGAAGAACCCTGCAGGTTACTGCTTCCCTGAGATACTTTGGCAATTTTCTTCCCTGAGGAAAGAGAAAGTAAAAAGGTTGAAAATAGTCTTTACAATACTTAATTATTAGAGATATTTGAGATAACCTGCCAAAAATACTTAATTTTCTGCAAAATTTAAAGCTATTATTCGCAGTATCAAAGCAATACAAAGCACCAAAACTAAGATAAACATATACACAAAGTGGAAGAGTCATTTATCAGGCTGAATCACATCCACATATTGCTCCTGAGAACTATGAAAGTAGAAAAACAAGAGTCTTCTGGGAATGGCAGACAAAGAGAAAAAGCAATGCAGAAACTCAATGTCATGTTTTACCATGGTCAATAACAAAGCGGTAACAGCATTTATGAGTAAAATTAAACTGCAAGCTTAGCCCAAGTTCTTTCACCACCCTCCAACAAATACTAAAATTATGCAGTTACAAAAACTAAAATTAAAAATTTAGCAAAAAAAGGTCATATTTGTATATACAGATGACTGGCTCTAGCTAAAAGCAGCATCCTAGATGAGGCACAGTTCTGCCCTCATTGCCCCACATGGTGCTATAGCTACATCCTCCTACTGAATCCTTTGCATCCCTTGATGCAGCAACCTGAAGCAACTAGGGGATCTAGCAACTGGAAAATGGATTATACTTTCAAAGTTTCTCTCAAGGAATATGCACTCACTACATTCTTACAAGCATGCCAGAAATGTTATGAAAATGTGGAACAAGTTCTCAGGACTTTGAGAACTGATAAAATCCAAGGCAATGAAAATTGATTGAATGCTAAAAAAAAAAAACCCACACACACAATGCCGTGAAAGATTACAGTTAAGGGTTTACTGTCATTGCACCTTTCCAGTCTGCTTGAGCTGGGTGGAAAGAAACCATGATCTATAGTCAAGGTTTGCCCTTGGCTTATTGACTGTAGTTTGTTGGAGCAAAACAATAATGATTCATGGGCTGGATGTTACACTAAGCCAGGGATTGGGTTTTGTTTCCTTGCAGCACGAGTGGGGAGGACACAACCAGCCCCAAAACTATGGTTTAGTAAAATGTGTGAACTGGGCCAATGTAGCTGGGGAAGGAGAGACTACAGACACAATAAAGTGCAACCTACATCCAAAAAGAAGGGATTTAATATTCCTCAAAAGGTGTACACATGTCTATATAATGATTTTATAATCTAAGAATATTGGAAGTTCCAGGCATGAATTAACTCATCAGTACAGAACAACTGGTTTGACAATTATTCTGTTATTTAGTCAAACGAGGGTAGAGTTCTTTCTAGGGGGCCATGTATTCCTCACATACATCAATGTTGCATGCTTTTATGACAGAACTTCATAGGTTGTGTGTTTGTTCTTGACATAACAGAACGCAGTAGTATAGTTTCCAATTTACACCAAATTTTGAAACTGCAGTAGTATATAAAGTAGTATTTTAACAAGCCAACATGGCCCAAAACATTTTTTGTAGGAAGTCTCAACAATTTGAAGAGAACCTACTTCCATATTATTTTTAATTGGTTATTTAAAGCACAATCAATGTGCATATTTACTGAAAAGAGAGTTACACTGAGCAGTGGAACTTACTCCTGTGCACAGGGTTACAGTTACGGGCCTTGCTGAACACACTTCATATTACCCTTGAACTTGCTCATCATGACAGCTCCTCCATTCCAAGACGTGTTAGGTTTCTATCGCCATCTTGTATTTACAGTCATTGGAGCAACCTTCTCTAAGTCATGTTTTTCTTCCAACCAAATCAATATTCTGCCTCTTTCACAAAATTTCATCAAATAATCATCAATAGTCCATTACTGACTTTTCCTCCTCTATACTTAAGAATGTTCATAAATACTCTGGGATATTTAGTAACTATGCCAATGGAATGAGAGGGGAAGAACTCACATATGTGACAGTCAGCATCTAAGCACACACATGTACATAACATCAAACTGAAGTTTATTCAAACTAGACAGGAAACGAAGAAATCAAAGCAAGCAAGAAGATGAGCGGGGAGGTTAACAGGATGCTCCCAGTCTTCAAACTATGACTTGTAGGATCAGGAGCATTATGTGTGAACTAAACCACTGCTCTTGTTTCTAGGACAGACCCTTTATCTAGTCCACCTCACACTCAAAGCTAAGATATGTCGGTAAGAAATTTTCTTACAGATGTCATGCTTGTTTCCACTTATTAAACATTCTGTGGCATAGGAAAATATCTACAGCTCAGGGCATCAAATAATAGAGCCACAGCTTGGGTAGAATACTGATGCCAAAGGAAACAAAAACATAGGCTAGAAATGCTTTCACTGTTATTTATCAAAATCTAATATACTTTAGTGTTTGAAATCTAGTTACTTACACAGCTAAAAAGTGAATTTAATATGTACTACATCTCTTTGTTTCTAACAACAAACAATGTTTCTAATAAGAAATAGGACAATATTTCTTCCTACCGCCTTTTAAGTCCATCATTGGAGAACTGGTGTCATGGAATTTTACTGAATTGTAGAGACATAGTTTAGCAGCATAAAGGATGAGGTCAATAAAGCTCCAAGGGCAATATTTATTATGTCATTGATAATGCCTAACCAACAGAGGGAAGCGCCACAAGAAAAGGTTCAAAGGTGATAATAATCATGTGAATTACTATATTTGACACTGGCATTAATGGATAGTATTTGGACAGCATAAATTTCAGAATTCCTTCATTTCTTCTATTTCAGTATCCAACTTTAATGTCTGTTTTGTTATATTTCTGTTAACTACTCCTACATAAATTTTCCAAAGCTTAGTACAAGCCCTTATTTTCCATTTGGTATTCACAAAGCTTAAAATATTCAAGCAAAATTCCAGCAGTGTGGTAAATAAGAACAATTATTTGTAAATATTTAAAGAAGGGATGTAAATTAAAGAACTGTGGGAAGGTCAATATTTTTATGACCAACTACCTGATGAATGCAGACTGTTACCATTTTTAAATGGTTAACATTTTTAAAACAAATATCCTAATTAATAAAATATATATCATAGTCAATGACTGAAAATGAATTTATCCCGCTTTGTAGCCCTCAAACCAGCTTACAAAAGATTCTCCAAATAAAAATCACATTCAAGCTGGGAATCAGGAAAAGAAATAACATGGTGTTCCTATGTCAGAATTATACACATGACATTTCCTGCTCTCTTCCTTGCTCTTCCCTGGCGTAAACGTTTGGCCTTTGTCAATTAGGCACGAGAGCACACTAATGACGTCTGAGGCACCTGACTATGATGGAGGCAAGTCTTTCCTACTGAGGACTTCTAGGCAAGGGATTGGGGTTGAGCAGCTGGAACTTGCTCAGCCTAAAATGATGGAACAGCTTTCCCTTTAAACCGAAGTGATGAGATATATAGGTGGAAGAACTTCACTCATACGTAACAGGGCGAGTGCGAACCTGTTGTTCTTACTTCATCTCTCAGCGGCTTTTGATACCATTGACAATGGTATCCTTCTGGACCAACTTGGTGAGATGGGTATCGGAGGCACTGTTTTACAGTGGTTCCAATCCTATCTCCAGGGTTGCTCTCAGAGAATAGCTTTGGGTGACTATCTTTTGGCCCCCTAGCAGTTGTGCTGTGGGGTGCCACAGGGTACCATCTTGTCCCCCATGCTGTTTAACATCTATATGGAGCCCTTGGGAGCAATCATCAGGAGATTTGGGGTGAGGTGTCAGCAGTATGCTGATGATACCCAGCTCTATTTCTCCGTAACATCTGAATCGGGAGAGGCCGTGCAAGCCCTGGACCGCTGCCTGGACTAGTATCAAGACAGAGGCACTGTGGGTTGGTGGTTCCCGAGTTCAGATAATTGGTCAGTTGCCTGCTTTGGATGGGGACGTACTCCCTCTGAAACAGCAGGTCCATAGTGTGGGGGTGCTCCTGGATCCATCTTTGTTGCTAGAGGCCCAGGTGACCTCCATGGCTAGGAGTGCCTTTTACCAGCTTTGGCTGGTAAGACAGCTGCAGCCTTTTCTGGACCAGGATAGCCTGACTACTGTTGTCCACGCACTGGTAACCTCCAGGCTGGATTACTGTAATGCACTGTATGTGGGGCTGCCCTTGAGGTTGGTCCGGAAGCTGCAGCTGGTGCAAAATGCAGTGGCGAGACTGCTCACTGGGGCAGGCTATCGCCAACATGTCGCCCCACTGCTGAAAGAATTGCACTGGCTGCCCATTTACTACCAGGCCAAGTTCAAGGTTCTAGTTTTGGTGTACAAAGCCCTATACCGCTCGGGACCAGGATACCTGAAAGACTGTCTTACCCCTTATATACCCAGTCGATCACTGCGCTCTGCAGGTGAGGGCCTCCTGCAGATACCATCTTATCAGGAGGTTTTGTTCTGCACAATATAGGAAACGGACCTTTAGTGTGGCAGCACCTACCCTGTGGAATTCCCTCCCGTTAAATATTAGGCAGGAGCCATCTCTACTATCTTCTCGGCACCTTTTGAAGACTTTCCTCTTTCAAGAAGCCTTTTAAGTTGAGACCTACCCCAGTCTGCATCTGTGTTAGAATTGCTTTTTAATATGTTTTTTAATAATATGTTGTAACCCTTTTTTTTTTTTTAAAGATGTTTTAAAGCTTTTAAAATATTTTTTAACATTGTTTTGTTTTAATGTATTTTAAGGTCTGTTTTTATGATGTTTTAAAGTGCTTTTAGTGTTTCTGTTTGCCGCCCTAGGCTCCTGCAGGGAGGAAGGGCAGGATATAAATCAAATACTAAATAAATAAGTAAATAAAATATTACAGGGTTTTTCACCCTCCTGCAGCCCTTTGCACCCCATCTGCACAAAAGCCTCTGAGAGTTGGAGGACTTTCTGAAACAGCAACTGATCTGATACTGTAAGCTGCAGCAAGGGAAAGTCAGCAGAAATCAGATGAATGGCTGAATTCAAGAAGTGCATTCTATTCATGCATGTCACTCTATAGATACCAACCACAGTTAAATTCAATTCCAAAGAATCTAGGGGGCAATTCACACAATTTATTCTTTACTGATAACAAGCAATTTTGGCTATTCCCAGTCATGTATCCATATGGACAAAGGTAATGGGATGTCCTGGACAATCACAGACATAAATGTTTAACTGAGTTCTGCATCTCCTGCTGTTTGTTTTATTCGTTGCTCTGTTATTGATTGTTTTATTCATTGTTGTTTGCAGCTCATGTTATTTTTAGATATAGTCTTGTTAAATATAGTATTGTTTAGCATGTTAATTTTTTGTAGTTCTTGTGAACCACTTTGGAAACTTCTTTTTAGTGGAAAGGAGGCATATAACTATGTTGAAATAATCACTATTTCCATGATCACCGATTTCTTTTTTTCTGGCCACAATTATTACAGGAACTGCTGCTGATTAAGATTACCAAGTTCATCACATGTCCTTTTGTCCATGTGAAAGCCTATCTGGAGACAGTTGGAACCCACAACTGTACCCTAAATAGAAAAAAGTTAGCTTGGATCCTCTAAATGAAGACTGAACAGGATCACATAAGCTTTCAGTTGGATGGGTAAATAAAACTGCATGCAGCCTGACGCTGTGAGAGACATGAGTAGTAGCTCAGCAAGGAAGCCTCTGCCTGCAAGGGACTTTTGTTTCTGACTCTGATGTTTTAATAGTCAGAATGGTATTTTTCAGCAACATCTGACTTTTTACATCAAGCACAAATACTAGAAACTAACAGAATTCTTGCAATATTTTTCTTGGGGTTGATTCACACTATCCTAGAAGGAAGTGTGTGTGTGATGCTGACTGTACATGGGTTGAATTTGTAAGCATGATGGCCTTAATTTATTTATTTATTTATTTTATTGCACTTGTATACTGCCCCATAGCCGAAGCTCTCTGGGAGGTTTACAGCAATCAAAAACATTAAAACAAATATACAATTTAAAAACATATTTTAAAAACAATTTAAAACACAATTTTAAAATTTAAAACAATATAAAAACAATTTAAAACACATGCTAAAATGCCTGGGAGAAGAGGAAAGTCTTGACCTGGCGCCGAAAAGATAACAGTGTTGGCGCCAGGCGCACCTCGTCACACAGGTCATTCCATAATTTGGGGGCCACCACTGAGAAGACCCTCTCCCTTGTTGCCAGACTCCCAGCTTCCCTTGGAGTAGGCACCCGGAGGAGGGCCTTTGATCTTGTAGTGTACGGGTGGGTTCGTATCAGGAGAGGCGTTCCATCAGGTATTGTGGACCCAAGCCATGTAAGGCTTTATAGGTCAAAACCAGCACCTTGAATTGAGCTCGGAAACATACAGGCAGCCAATGCAAGTGGGCCAGAATCAGTTTTATATGTTCGGACCGTCTGGTCCCTGTTACCAATCTGGCCGCTGCATTTTGCACAAGCTGCAGTTTCCAAACCGTCTTCAAAGGCAGCCCCACGTAGAGTGCATTGCAGTAATCTAACTTGGAGGTTATCAGAGCATGGACAACGGAAGCCAGGTTACCCCTGTCCAGATGGGGACGTAGTTGGGCCACCAACTGAAGTTGGTAGAAGGCACTCCATGCCACTGAGGCTACCTGAGCCTCAAGTGACACAGATGGTTCTAGGAGAACCCCTAAGCTACAAACCTGCTCCTTCAGGGGGAGTGGAACCCCATCCAGGACAGGTTGGACATCCAACATCCGGTCAGAAGAACCACCCACTAGCAGCATCTCAGTCTTGTCTGGATTGAGCCTCAGTTTATTAGCCTTCATCCAGTCCATTGTCGCAGCCAGGCACCGGTTCAGCACATTGACAGTCTCACCTGAAGAAGATGAAAAGGAGAAATAGAGCTGCGTGTCATCAGCATACTGATGGCAACGCATTCCAAAGCTCCGGATGACCGCACCCAACGGTTTCATGTAGATGTTGAACAGCATGGGGGACAGAACTGACCCCTGCAGAACCCCATACTGGAGAGTCCAGGGTGCCGAGCAATGTTCCCCAAGCACCACATTCTGGAGGCGACCTGCCAAGTAGAAGTGGAACCACCGCAATGCAGTACCTCCCACTCCCAACTCAGCCAGTCTCCCCAGAAGGATACCATGGTCGATGGTATCGAAAGCTGCTGAGAGATCAAGGAGAATCAACAGAGTCACACTCCCTCTGTCTCTCTCCCGACAAAGGTCATCATACAGGGCGACCAAGGCTGTTTCCGTGCCAAAACCAGGCCTGAAACCCGACTGAAATGGATCCAGATAATCGGTCTCATCCAAGAGTGTCTGGAGCTGGCCGGCAACCACTCGTTCAAGGACCTTGCCCAGGAATGGGACATTTGTTACCGGCTTATAGTTATTAAGATTTTCTGGGTCCAGGGAGGGCCTCTTCAGGAGTGGTCTCACTACTGCCTCTTTCAGGCAGCCAGGGACCACGCCCTCTCACAGAGAGGCATTAATCACTTCCCTGGCCCAGCCGGCTGTTCCATCCCTGCTAGCTTTTATTAGCCAAGAAGGGCATGGATCCAGCACAGAAGTGGTTGCACGAACCTGTCCAAGCACCTTGTCAACGTCCTCAAGCTGCACCAACTGAAACTCAACCAAGAAATCGGGACAAGGCTGTGCTCTGGATACCTCGCTTGATTCACCTGCTATAACACTGGAGTCTAAGTCCTGGCGAATGCTAAAGGTTTTATCCTGGAAGTGCCTAGCAAATTCATTACAGCGGGCCTCAGATGGTTCTACCATATCCCAGGGGCCAGAGTGTAATAGCCCCTGGACAATTCTGAAGAGCTCCGCTGGGCGGCAGATTGATGATTTGATAGTGGCAGCAAAATATTGTTAATTATTTCCAAACACTATCACTGTATCAATATGGAGCCACAAAAATATCTTAATCCAACCTCATGCAACAGAGACATCAGTTTGAAATACTGGAAGGAAGAAAATCCATCAAGAAATGTGCTTGGAACTATTGTGATAGAGGGGAAAACATATGGAAGGCACAAAGATAAAATGGGTCAGAGCCTTTAAACAGACAGACAGAAGGGAGTGAGAGATTATGTGGGCAGTCAGATTACACTTAATTTTTTTTTACACACTACTCTCACTTCTGCCAAGTAAAATGAGCAACACTGAGTTGGAGGGATGATATAACCATGCTCTCTCAGCCCCTGAAATACGGATATAACAATGGACTTTATCGTAATTAACAGAATAAGTTTTAAAATGTTACAAACTCAGGGAAAAACACATTTTTGTATGAACTTCAGACTTAAAAAGATAATGAACTCTTGTCTTTGCTACTATCGTTTGTTTCTGAGTTTGTGCCAAAAATGCCAATCACAGATACATTGAAATTCTGGATACCTGACTTGTTTTCTATGGAGCAGCAATCACTTCCCCACCAGGAAAGACCAGCATAAAAGGCTTTAAAATAGACCAGAAAGTTCCTATTCTAGATAATGGGTGTTTCTCTCTGGCCTTTTTGTTATCTAATTAATTGGCTAGATCTGCTTTCCTAAATGTCAGTCGCAGCAATGAATTCATTCTTGGCTAAAAGCAAAGAGAGGCAGGAGAAGGCTAACTTCTCACAAAACAAATTAGAAAAATGGCTGCTTGTTTTGCCTCATATATCAGATCCCACAAATGTTAGAAATTTAAATTTTTAATGAAAGATGGAAATCTAATGTATATTGTGGCTCATACAGAAAGGGAAGCAACTGCTTCCTTTGCTCCTCCTCCCCACAGACATCCATGTAAGGAACCTTTATTGTTGACATAGTGTGCTGCTGCCACAGATGAGGAGCACTGCCAGTAAGAAGGCTGAATATTTACAGAGCATTTCAAAACAAGATTTCCTCAAATATTTTAACCCAAAGAAAATGTACAACTTCAGAAAGTTGTATTATACAACTGCAAAGGACATATTATTTCTTACCGAGATTTAAAGAGAAAAGCTGAACTACGTAGAAACAAAAATCCATGAAACAGCATATTTGCTGAATTCCTAATAGCACCTTCTTCAGTTAGTTCTAGCACTGGACAGTGCTCATCATCAGTTCACATCCTAGGACAAAAGAAACAAACATAAATAAGTTACTATTATGATCAAGGACAAGACACCACATCTGCAGAAGCAGATTATGGGGAAATATGATATTGTATGACATTGCAACAATTTTTAAAGCTACGGCTGCAATCCCACACTTGGTTACTTGGGAGTATGCCTCACTGCCAGTATTCTCAGTAAACATTGTTCTGAGTAAACATACATATAGTAGGGCTGCAAGAAATTTGTATGCGTTGGAGTTGGCAATTGAAGCTGGAAACTGAAAACAAACTGAAGCTGGAAAAGCATATTAATTCCAAAGTCCATAGAAACACTTCCAAGGTGGTATTTATTATTACGTACATAGGACTGAAGGCCACAGCTTTACAAAGCAATTTATTGCTTATCACTTGTCAATGCATTCTGTCCTAATAAGGATAGGAAAGTAAGGGTGTAATGCCATGATCCTTGTGAGGTGTCCCAGAGGTCATAGGATATTGTGGACCTCCCTCTCTGCTGGCAGAGAAAGAGGTCCATCATGGAAATCTCTTCATTGCAGCTACAATGAACCTCTGCAATAATCTCCCCTTACAAGGGGGAGAGCAGGTTCATCAAGGGAGATTGTTCTTTCCCATTCCCTCAACAATGGATGGAAAATACACCAGTCCTGGAGTTAGTATATTTTTCTATCCCCAACCTTCTCCCATGACTGGTGTGAGGACTGGCAGGGATATGGATTTGTCAGTTCTTCTACCCCTCTGCCCCAGCACAATCTAAACATGTTTACTGAGAAGTTCCACTAAATTAAATAAGATTTATTGTCAAGTACATAAGATTCAGCTGTACATATGCTTAACACTGGCACAGAAATTGTGCCTTGCAATATTTGCCACCTTGCCTTCAGATCACATATCAAAATGCTAGAACTAAAAATGTTTCTGATTTGTACGGCTAGAAATCACAGTGAATAAATATTTGTACCTTAATAGTCAAAACACAAAAGCTATCAAAACTACCACACACAAAAAATTAAATCCTTGTAAATATGTAGCACATTGGTATTTGTCAACTCCAGTTTTTAATCTTCCCATGCTCCACGAGAATTGCATCTTTCCTCTCATTGACATGATAATCAAATGTAACTTTTTTCAGTTTGAAAAATTACAAAAATTCTCCACATCTTCAGACAGTTTATTCCATTCATCCACCCCTCATTTATTTTCTCTGTTAGCTTTGATGAGATCTTAAACACACTTTGGATTCATCTAACAAGATTACAATGTTTTGCTATTCTAATCTGGTACAAACCTAATAGGTACAAACCTAATAGGAGAGCCAGTGTGGTGTAGTGGTTAAGGTGTTGGAGTATGATCTGGGAGACCAGGGTTCGAATCTCCACATAGCTATGAAGCTCACTGGGTGACCTTGGGCCAGTCACTGCTTCTCAGCCTCATGAAAACCCCATTCATCGGGTCGCCATAAGTCGGAATCGACTTGAAGGCAGTACATTTACATTTTTTACAAACCTAATAACCCTCTTTAATTGTATTATAAACGTGTATGTATTATCTAATATGATTCTATTTGAAAAACTTGGATAACTTACTACTAGAATGATGCAAGTGTATCTCGATACTTCAACAAAAAATGGTAACCATAGTTTTGTTCTCCTTTATTCAGAATTAAGATTTTTAAAAAGCACACACCATAAATCCTTAGTCACCTCAAGAGCAGTTCTGAAACTGGTTTTGTCAATAGCTCAAAAGGCATTGCTAATAATAGGTTCAAAGTATCAGAACTATTTTCATGGCTTGCACTTTTTATAAAAGAGTTATAAGTCTGAAATGGTCTCTGGTCAAGATCATTTGGTTCTGTTTAAGATAATAACAGATATGCCAACGGACACTACAACAAATGAGTTCAAGGCAACAGACATGGCAGTTATCTGAATTGTAGATATGCAGCAGACATCTTATTTGTTAATATTCTAAACCAGTTGTTTTCTAAGAGGTTATTTTTATTATGTAAGTAATTCCTCACTAATTGTTTCACTAATAAAATACACTTGTTTCACAACAAGAATTAAATTTTGCTTGGAGCAAATCAGCCACACACATAGCATATGGGTTGCATTCAACTAAGTTATACTCAGAATAGATCTACTGAAATTATAAAGCTAAGCTGGTCATATCATTTACTTTATATGGATCTACTCTGTGTAGGACTAATATTGGATAGACCTTAGAACAAGGCAGAGGACAAGAGGTATTTCATCTGTTTGAAACTGGGAAGCATGAGAAGTTACCCTATAACAGAGTGCTCCCGAAAGAAAGTCCTATATAATCCAACTAGACACAAAGTTTCACATCTATCACATTTTTATCACATCACCACAGAAGCCATGTCCCTATGTCCCTATCATATTTTCAAGTCTATGCTTTGTTTCTAGACCAGTCAACACATGGTCTAATATTCACACTACCTTTTACTCATTGTGCCTATTTAGAAGTAAGTTCAGTTTAATTCAATGGGGCTTACTTCCAGGTAAGTGGGATTAGGACTGCTGCATTTTGTCAATAAATCCTGAAAGAGATGGGGCTTACTTTTATTATCTATTTATTTATTAAATTTTTATCCCACCCTTCCTCTCAGAAGGAGCCCGGAACAGCAAACTGCAATACATCCCTTTTATAGCTGCAGCCAATAATTTGTTTCTTGCAAACACATTTTTTGAGCAACTGAAAAGATGGACATCACCAAATGGTTAATATAGGAATCACATTGATTATATAACTGGTAGCAGAAGATGGAGAAGTTCCACACTTCCTGAGAAAACAAGACCAGGAGCAGACTGTGGTACAGATCATGAACTGGTAATATCGAAAATCAGAGTTAAGCTAAAGAACAACAACAAAGCAATCATAATGCCAAAACACAATTTAAATAACATCCCAGAAGAATATAAAGATCAAATAATGAACAGATTTGAGATTTTAAACTTAGCTGACAGAGAACCAGAACTAAAACAACAGGTTCATAGTCTGGGGGTGCTCCTGGGTCCATCTTTGTCGCTAGAGGCCCAGGTGACGTCCATGGCTAGGAGTGTCTTTTACCAGGTTTGGCTGGTAAGACATCTGTGGCCGTTTCTGGACTGGGATAGCCTGACCACTGTTGTCCACGCAGTGGTAACCTGCAGGCTGAGACCTATCCCAGTCTGCATCTGTGTTGAAATTGCTTTTTAACATGTTCTTAAACTTACTTTTTTAAAATGTATTGATAGCTTTAAGTCACATTTTTAAGATGTTTTGTTTTAATGTGTTTTAAAACGTTTGTGTTTATGATGTTTTAATGTTTTTAGTGCTTTGCAAGCGCTGGGCTTCTGCTGGGAGGAAAGGTGGGATATAAATCAAATAATAACAATAACAACAATAATAATCAAATATGGAGTGATCAGGGATGAATGCAGAAAGATAATGAAAATGAAAATGGACTGCCTTCAAGTCGATTCCAACTCATGGCGATGCTATAATAGGGTCACCCATTACCTTCATGGCTATGTGGGGATTCGAACCCTGGTCTTCCAGGTCGTAGTCCAACACACTAACCACTATGCCACACTGGCACCTTCCTCTAGTTAAAAAGAGAGAAAGACCTCAATGGATGATGAAACTCTTAAAATAGTTAAAGAAACAAGGAAAGCAAAAGGAGACAGAAACATGGTCAGAATAATACAGTGACTAGTATGTAGGGACAAAGAGAACTATTACAATAGTTATTGTATAGAAATAGAACAACAAAGAAGGTAGAACAAGAGCCCTATTCCAAAAGATAAAGTAATTAAAGGGAAATTTAAACGAAGAGTAGTGATGTTGAACAATCAGCAAGGAGACACACTGACTGACGGAGATGAAATAAAAGGAAGATGGAAGCAATACACTGAATAACTCTATAAAAGAGATGACAGGATGACAGATTCATTCTCGGAGGGACCGTACGATGAAGAACAAGAAATTTTAGAATGTTAAGTGAAAGCTGCTCTTAAAATACTTGAAAGAAGCAAATCACCAGGAACAGATGGCATACCAACAGAGTTGCTATAAGTTACTGAGATTGAATCTGTCCAAATTTTGACAAATTTGTCAACAAACATGGAAAACTAAACAATGGGCCACGGACTGGAAGTGTTCCATATATATCCCAATTCCAAAGAAAGGGGATCCCAGGGAATGCAGTAATCATCAAACTATTGCCTTAATATCCCATGCAAGTAAAGCAATGCTCAAGATTCTACAACAAAGCCTTTTACCTCTGGAGCGAGAAATGCCAGATGTCCAAGCTAGATTTAGAAAGGGAAGAGGTACCAGAGATCATATTGCAAACGTATGCTGGGTAATAGAACAGACCAAGGAATTCCAGAAGAAATTCACCCTGTGCTTTATAGATTCCAGGAAAGCCTTTGATTGTGTAGATCATGAAAAACGAAGGAATGCTTAAAAAGAAATGGGGATGCCACAGCATCTGAATGTCCTGATACACAACCTATACTCTGGACAAGAGGCTACTGGAAGGAAAGAATATGGAGAAACCGATTGGTTCCCAGTTGGAAAGGGGTGTATTTTATCACCCTGTCTGTTGAATCTATATATGCAGAACATATACTGATAGTGGGATTGGACAAAGATGAAGGAGGTGTGAAAATTGGAGGGAGAAATATCAATAATTTAAGATATGCAGTTGATTCCACACTACTAGCAGAAACCAGTAATGATTTGAAACGAATGCTGTTGAAGGTTAAAGAGGAAAGCACAAAAGCAGGACTACAGCTGAACGTCAAGAAGGCTAAAATAATGACAACAGAAGATTTGTCTAACTTTAAAGTTGACAATGAGGACATTGAACTTGTCAAGGATTATCAATATCTTGGCACAGTTGTTAACCAAAATGAAGACAATAGACAAGAAACTAGAAGAAGGCTAGGACTGGGGAGGGCAGCTATGAGAGAACTAGAAAAGGTACTCAAATGCAAAGATGTATCACTGAACACTAAAGTCAGGATCATTCAGATCATGGTATTCCCAATCTCTATGTATGGGTGTGAAAGTTGGACAGTAAAAAAAGTGGATAAAAGAAAATTCAACTCATTTGAAATGTGGTGTTGGAGGAGAGCTTTGCAGATACCACAGACTGCAAAAAAGACAAATAATTGGGTGTTAGAACAAATTAAACCAGAACTATCATTAGATGCTAAAATGATGAGGTTATCATCCTTTGGACACATAATGAGAAGGCATGATTCACTAGAAAAACAATAATACTGGTAAAAACAGAAGGGAGTAGAAAATGAGGAAGACCAAACAAAAGATGGATTGATTCCATAAAGGAAGCCACAGACCTGAACTTACAAGATCTGAACAGGGTGGTTCATGACAGATACTATTGGAAGTTGCTGATTCATAGGGTCGCCATAAATCGTAATCAAATTGAAGGCACATAACAACAACAAGGCCAAATCGATTTTAAATGGCTTAGGGCTCACCTAATTTTGTAAAAGATCAAGATGTTAATTAGATCCAACTCTGCTGTCCACATGTCATTCCTTCATCATCACTTAATACAACCACCCTAAATTGACCTGAGCCAATGGATTTCATCCAGATTTTTTACAGTTCACTGCCATAATACATCTACCTCAAAGCGACGGAACTGAAAATCCACTTTACTTCACCTGACTGAAGTACACCAGGAACTCTCATCTCAATGCTTCATAAATGCACTTGCCATAAAATTCAGTAAATAGCTTTGCAGTGAATACAAGGAAGAGATATCTGGCAGAAATTGCAGCGAAAGCTTAAAAATTAATAATATATCATTAGCTTATTCTGAATAAAAGAATCTTAGGGTAGTTTGCCTCAGCATTACTTTATCCTCAAAAACGTTACGAAACGTTACTGGCCTGCAAGGGGTGGTGGGAAGAGGTAACCTCCTCCTCCCGTCCCCCTGCCACCTGCAAGAAGCTGGAAGGTCAACTGCAGTGCGCTTGCACGTGCTGCGGCCACCACCGCTGCAGAGGGGAGCAAACGAAGTGTCAGTCGGTGACTGAAGGCTAACTGAAAATGCGAGACTAACGACCTTGAACGCTGGCTAGCTGATGCTGACCTGACATCGTAGTCAATGTTAAGTAAGTTTCAGCGCCCTGGAACCAATTTCTATGCTTTGAAGAAGCAGCCATTAACTTGCATGAGATTAATAATAATTAAATTAGTAACAGTAATAATAAAATAAGCGGTGTGGCTGTAACGTACGTAAAGCTCTAGCATGCGCGAAAGTAGGTTTAATGTCATTGCAGCGGTGTCGGAGTAAACACTGAATAAACACCACAGAAGCTAGGAGAGAGAACATAGCGCCTTCTCCGTCTCGTACTTCCTCTTTATTTACTTTAGGGAGGGGATAGACTCCCTCCTCTGCCTTGTCCCGCCTTTGTGCGGACAACTCAGGGCAGACAGGAACGTTAAAACGACAGTTAGGCTGAAGAAAGGACCGCGTGCCATTGGGACGGGAGGGGTCGGCAGGGGCGGACTAATCGATGCGTGCGTGCGCGCACACACACCCGCTTCCTCGTCGGCGTGCCACCCGTACAGAGCCCAACCAGCCGTCCATCTCCAGCAACACGCTCTCCTCCTAGGCCCGCCCCCTCTTTCCATTGGTGCCCTTCGGGGCAGGCTGAGAGTAGTGGTTGGAGCTGTGCAATGTGAGGGGGAAGCTTCCCACTCGCTGCCATCCCGGTGTCCTCACCTTCGCCAGTCGCTCCAGCCCTCGCCACTGCTATTATTGCTTTACTTCCTTCCTACTGAAGAAGCAGGGGGCGCTGTAACAGCAGCCTCGCCCCCTTCTCACCCTTGACCCACAGTTTCTCCCCGCCCACTCCTCTTTGACTCACAGTGCCTATCATAGACTCGGGGAAGAAAAGTAGAGAGAGAATTTCATTGCCTGGAGAAATAACTTCCTGGTTACCGTTGACACTTTTTTCTTTCTCTCTTCCGGAATTAAAAGTACTGTAACAACTGCTGGTAGGAGACCGGAGAAATTCAGATTCAAATTAGGCAACGAAGTGAAAGTTGGACAGCGAAAAAAGCAGATAAGAAAAAAATCAATTCATTTGAAATGTGGTGTTGGAGAGCTTTGAGCATACCATGGACTGCAAAAAAGACAAATAATTGGGTGTCGGAACGAATTAAACCAGAACTGTCACTAGAAGCTAAAATGATGAAACTGAGGTTATCATACTTTGGACACATCATGAGAAGACGTGGTTCACTAGAAAAGATAATGATGCTGGGAAAAACAAGGGAGTAGAAAAAGGGGAAGACCAAACAAGAGATGGATTGATTCCATAAAGGAAGCCAGAGCTGAACTTACAAGATCTGAAGGTGGTTAATGACAGATGCTCTTGGAGGTCACTGATTCATAGGGTCGCCATTAGTCATAATCGACTTGAAGGCACATAACAACAACAACAAGGCAGCGAAGTATTGTCACTCTCCTCATCCACCAGACAGAAGCAATGATGTGTTTTTTTCCTTAAATGGACTGCCTTCAAGTCAATCCTGACTTATGGCGACCCTATGCAGAGGGTTTTCATGGTAAGTGGTATTCAGAGGGGGTTTACCATTGCCTTCCTCTGAGGCTGAGAGGCAGTGACTGGCCCAAGGTCACCCAGTGAGTTTCATGGCTGTGTGGGGATTCGAACTTTGGTCTCCCAGGTCATAGTCCGACACTCTACACACATCTTATTCCAACTGAAAAAAAGTGCTGCAAATGCAGATACAATCAATATTATGCCTCTGTTGCAGGTTGAGGAGGATGTGGGGAAGGACCATACCTCAGTGGTAGAGTATCTGCCTTGCATGCAGAAGGTCCCAGTTTCAATCCCCGGCATCTCTAGGCAGGGCTGGGAGAAACTCCTGGCTGCAATCCTAGAGAGCTGCTGCCAGTCAGTATAGACAATACTGAGCTAGATAAGACAGCTTCACATGGTTAGGAAAGAGCTGTTTACAACATCCCTGCAATGTAGCTCAGTGCTTATACTATATCGGAGGCTGCAGCTGAGCGTTATTACAACAGGGATGTAATAGTCCCCACTGTAATTACCCCAACATTGCAGGCAAAGTGGACGTTACTGACCTATGCCCGTTTACTTAGAAGTTAGTACTGCACTGTTAAATGGGGAAAATGCTGCGGTTAAAAATACTTCCCGCCAAGGTCAGGGCGGGGGGCTCACACAAAACACACCTCAGGCTGCAGCAACCGTAATTCTAGCTGAGTTACCACATGCCAACTAGAACCCGTCCAGAGCTCAGGTGAGCACACACAGCTTGGTTCTCCAGTTTCATACCAACCCGCTGTGATTCCTAATGGAACAGTAAACTCGGGGGATGCCATACTCCACTTTTCTATCTCTATGCCTAAAACCTGCCTCCTTTCTTCTGTCGTCACTTCCGTAAGCGCCACAAATGTCTCGAACAGACCAGGGTGCTTCCTTTTCCATTTTAAATGGGAAGGAAGAGAAGCCCTCTCTCCATTTGGGCGGGGACAATCTCATAGAGCCATAGTGTGTGTCGGTGACGGCAAGCGTGCGTTCTCAACGAACACCGGCTTCGTATATCGGTGAGGGCTATGCGCATGCGCGGTGTACGAAGCGCAGAGTTAAGAAAGCCTTCATTGACAGTTCCTTTTATCTCCAGACCGGATTTCCTAGTGTTTTGTTTGACGCCAGGACTCTCTGTCATTCGAGTAGCGAAAGTGATAGCAACTTATCCGCGAGGATAAGAGCCCGGAGTTTTGTTAAAATAATTCCATTGAATCGTTTCTCTGTCTCTGTCTCTCTCCTCGCCCCCCCCCCGTTCAGGCTCTTTCGATGTCAGGTCGATGTTCTGGTTTCATTGTTGATTATTCAGAGTTTTTAAAGTATTTCTCTGCTTTAGTAGAGTGGAGAAATAGAATGTCTAATATTGTTTTCCCCATAGGGCAGGTAGTGAAACTGAGAGCTATTGTCCGGGGGGGGGGGCAGAGGTTAAGAGTGGCCTATTCTGCGATGCGCTTTTTCTGGAGGGGGGGAGTGAGTTGGGATGATATTGTTGTTGTTTTTTGATGCTGTGCCCTTTCCGTACGTAATTATAATGTAGGATTTTGTCTACCGATTTTAAAACAACAAGAAACATCTTTCTCTCACCCTGGCCCCTTCACTTGTCCTCTTCAAGTTATGTCCATCCAGTCACTGAGCAGACCTAGCTTTGCTTCCTCTGAGTGGCTAGATTTTGTGCTTTCAAACCATAACCCTATTGGCCAGCCATTTAGCATGTTTTCTTGATCTCCTGTAAGCAAAACTAAAAAAAAGCACTATATTATTTTGATGTGCTCTATAAGTACAGTATTGTAAAACTTCTGACTGCCAAAAGTAGTTGAATTGACATATTGGATGAGGTATATGGTTATGGAAATCACAGCACACACAAGCTGCAATCATAAGCACGCTTAAGAACGGAAGAAGACACTGCTGGATCAGACAAAAGGTCTATCTAATCCAACATTATGTTTCCCAGAGCAACCAACAGCATGTTCATGGGTAGTCTTGCAGTGGTGAGTGGGCTTGCGTGTTCCAATGAACCCTGTGAGCGATGCCGTCGGGAGTCATGTACTCCCAGCAGGGTCACCCATGGCAGTAAGGTCAAGGGAGAGGAACCAGACACGGAACGATCCAAGAATGTCCTCAATGGCAGAACAGGCAGAGGATAATAATGTGTATGTTACAACGGCTGTGAAGGCGGATGAAGGCTGCAGCAGATAAAAGACTTCTAATCGTCGTGGTATCCCATGCCATTGGATCAAAGCCTTTTTTCTCTCAAGATTGTGTGTTGATCGTCGTACACCGATCTCCCCACATAAAACAAATTCACGCACAGTCGTCTTCCAACCAAATTATCTTGGAAGACAATCTTACTCGGCCACGAGTGATCGCCAACCACCACCAAGCAGGACATAAGCACAATAGCATTCTTCTGTTGTAGTTCACCCCTGACAAGTATTCAGAACCATGCTACCTCTGAGCCTGGAAGCAGTATATAGCCATCACAATTAGTAGCTATAGTAATAGTGGTTAAGGTGTTGGACTACAACCTGGTAGACCAGGGTTCGAATCCCTACACAGCCATGAAGCTCACTGGGTGAGCTTGGGCCAGTCACTGCCTCTCAGCCTCAGAGGAAGACAATGATAAACCTCCTCTGAATACCGATTACCATGAAACCCTATTCATAGGGTCGCCCATAAGTCGGAATTGACTTGAAGGCAGTCCATTTCATTTTTCAATAGCCCCTCAGCCTCAGAGGAAGGCAATGGTATACCACCTGTGAATACAGCTTACCATGAAAACCCTATTCATAGGGTTGCCATAAGTCAGAATTGACTTGAAGGCAGTCCCAGAATAGAATAGACAAATTCGTGGAGAATAAGCCTAATTCCCCTTTAAAGCTGTGTAAGTTGGAGGCCATCACCACATCTTGTGGTAAAGAATTCCATAGTTTAACTTTGCACAATGTGGAGAACTACTTCATCTTGTTCTGATCTTCTATTGGTTTCATTGGGTTCTAGGGTTATGAGAAAGGGAGAAAAACCTTCCTATAGCCACACCATGCATATTTTTTCACTGTTTTTCTAAACTAAGATTCCAGACATTGTAACCTTTCTTAATATGGAAGTTGTTGCAGCCTCCTGTTCATTTCTGTAGCCCTTTTCTGCACCTTTCTCAATGCCACATTATCCTTTCAGTCACACTTATTATCAGTATAAATACGTACATTACAGTATTGACAGTTTTATTTTTGATCCCTTATGATCCCTAACATGGAATTAGCCCTTTTTTTCACAGCAGCCACACACTAGGCAACTGGATAGTTAGGCTGCAATCCAGTACATGTCTACTCAGAAGTAAACTCCATTGGGTTCAATGGGAGATACTCCCAGGTATGTGTATATTGGATTGCAGCCTTAATCCTATTAAACTCAGTAGGTTTTACCTCTGAGTAGACATGCATAAGATCACGCTATTCATGTGGTTTCAATGTTATATTTAGGAAATTCAGTGCTTTAATTAGAAATTATTTTATTTGAACGCTTGTTAATATTTTATAACTCAGTAGCATATACTTACAGTGTGTAGTATTATCACTTAGCTGAATGTTGTTAAAATACTAATTTTAGCATGTTGGAAGACACATAAATAGATGTGCATTATTTAATTTTAATATTTATAAAATACATTTTATATCCTGCCTTCATGACAGATGCTCTTGGAGGTCGCTGATTCATAGGGTCGCCATAAGTCATAGTCGACTTGAAGGCACATAACAACAACAACAATTTCCTGAAGTTTTCAAGTGATGTACAATAAATTTAAAATTCAATCAGGATGTTGGAGTCCTCCTTGGGCCAACTCTCAGTGATGATTTCCATTCCTCCTGTTTCCTAGTAGCAGATGCAAGAGGCCTTGGTAAGGGTGTTTACAAATCTCTCCCCCAGTCACAGACAGGTCACACTGAGTTAAATAGGGCTCTTAGGGCCAAGTTAGGGAAGACTTTAGAAAGCTGTGATTGGATCACTGGTTTCTTTTACAATTTCTTTGCTCCATAGACTTTGGTGCCAATTGGACTATATGGTTTCCCTAAGGTGGCAAATAGTACCTGGAGGAGCAATTTACATTGGGAAAAGAGCATCAGTTCCCCGAGAACATCAAGTTGCCTCCATTTTCTCTTACATTTATTATCTTAATTCAGATTCCCTATTTCTCTGTAATGTTTTTCTACCTCTGTTTATAGATAAGACAGCATTCTGGCTCTTTATGCCTGATCTTAAGGAGCTCTTGCACATGCCAAAGCCAAAAATCCACTGTATTCTAATGCAATCAAGGCAATACCTTACTCCATATTAATTGGCTATTAACAGCCCTGAGTTCTTGTGTGGTGCACTAACTGCACTGAAACACACTCATCCAGTGTAAAGTACCCTTCTATTTAGAAATCACAGGCAATTGCTCTCCCTCTTGTTCACCTGAAGATCCTTCTTTCACTTGCATTTCTTCCCCCCCATAACGATAATTGGTCTTTGTTTCCTCAACCAGTGTTTTCTGTTTGAGAGTTCCTGCTGACCCTTATGTTGGCCAGAGCTCTCTCTCTGCCTTGAAAAACATCACCAAGACACCGTGTCTATACTTTTTTTTCTGTGTTTTTTCACACTTTGGGAAGTTGTCTGGCAGACAGATGCTCTGCCCAACCTGTTCTGGAAGCCCTGTTTTGAGTGTCATATTTTGGTACCCTTGCAACCCATGATCTTGCCAAAGCCTGAAACACCCATTTCCATTGGATTTATCCTAATGTTGAGGACCCCAAGCTTCTTCTTTTTCACATGTTTCAGATAAACTAGGAAAGACAGATAGATTTAAGACTGCAATAACATGCTCTTCCTCCACTCTTCTGATTTTTTATCTCTCGGTTTCCAGCTTCCACCACTCCCCTCACCAAAGTATCCCCAAGCAGCTGCTCTGGGCTCACTGCCTCCTCTCTTGGGTCTTTGTTTCTCTGACTCTTCCTCCTGTCTGGGACCTCTACTTTGCAAATCTCCTTTTATTTTACTTTATCAATAAAATGTCTTGTTTTCTGAAACAGCTCCAGCTTCATCTCTGTTACTCTGTCTCAGCTTCTTTACAGGAACACTTTGTTACCTAGGGTAGGGATGGGGAACCTGTGCCTTTCTGATTTCAGCTCTTATCGTCCCTGTCCATTGGCCATGCTGGTGAGTTCTACCAGACTGCCAGCAGCCTGACCCTGGCAGTATAGAGCCAGTATCTCAGAGAAATGAGGAACTTCTAGCACTAGCAATATATGTTTCAGAAGGGCTTCTATCCAGAACATTGTGAAATAGGTTTCATGTGTTTGGCCCAAGCCAAGGTGTGTCCCTCTTGGGATCCTCACCTTGCAGTGGTGAGTGGGCTTGCGTGTTCCAATGAACCCTGTGAGTGATGCCGTCGGGAGCCATGTACTCCCAGCAGGGTCACCCATGACAGTAAGGTCAAGGGAGAGGAACCAGACAAAGAACGATCCAAGAAAGTCCTGAACAGCAGAACAGGTGGAGGATAACAATGTGTATGTTACACGACTGAAGGCGGATGAAAGCTGCAGCAGATAAAAGTCTTCCAGTCGTCGTGGTATCCCATGCCATTGGATCAAAGCCTTTTTCTGTCAAGATTGTGTGTTGATCGTTGTGCACCGATCTCCCCACATAAAACAAATTCACGCACGGGCGTCTTCAAACCAAACCAAAAGTCCCATGGTAATCAGCGAATGGCGACGGGGGCCAGACTGTGAAATCCAGAAGCCCCTAGTTATGGACCGGCACATGGGCGGTGGATACAGACTCAGTCATCCTGGCTCAAGGACCGAGGCAGTTGAGTAGTTTGGAAGCTGTATCCACGACTGATCAGTCCTATTCAGGATCCACTCTGCTCACCCCATATGCGGAGGTGGCTAGAAAAGGTGCCCTAGAGATACCTAAGGAGGATAAAATTATCCTCCTGGGCAATTTCAATGCAAGAGTTGGGCGTGATTTTGATTTATGGCCAGAAACCATTGGGAAAGAAGGAGTCGGCAATAGCAACCTGAATGGAATTCTACTTCTGTCTAAATGTGCAGAGCATAATCTTGTTATTACAAACACACTCTTTCGCCAGAAAGATAAATTTAAAACATCATGGAAGCATCCTCGGTCAAAGCACTGGCATCTCCTGGATTACGTAATTGTCTGTGCCAGAGATCGTTGTGATGTACTCCTCACCAGGGCCATGACAAGTGCCGATGGCTGCTGGACAGATCATCGATTAATTCGGTCCACTATGGCCATTAATATTGTTCCCCAACATAGGCTCCAAAGAAGAAAACCAAGGTGTAAAATGAACATCCACGCTCTTCAAGATCCTATTAAGTGAGCTTGCTTTCAAGCAACTCTGAAGAATCATCTACCTATGAAACTCCCTGAAAACGTTGAGGAACACGGGATTAAACTGAAGACTGTGATGTCCTTATATGTTAAAAACTAAATATGGTAAGTGCAGGTTTATATAGGGCTATATGGTAAGCGAATTGAGTAAGAGGGGGGAGTACATGGACTAGAATGCTGGAGAATGTTGGATGATGATTGGCTGAGTGAATGGCTGAAGGTATAAATGAGAGGATGACAGGAGTTGGAGAGGTTGTTGGGGGGAGTTGAGAGGAGAGTGATTGGAAAGGAGTTGAAGTGGGAGGCAGTTGGGATTGAGCTGACAGAGTTCTGAGGGAGGTTTGGATTCTATTAGGCTGATATTTGGACAGAATATATATAACTGGAAACATAAGAGTGACTCTATATGAAACCATATGCTTGTTAAACATTCCTAAAGTAATCTTGTTATTTCCTAGTGTTATCAAATAAATATTTTTATTGGTTTACCAAAAGCCTGATCCTTGGCTGGGGATATACAGACCAGAAGGGAGGGCAGGGTAATTACCAAGGCTGAAGGGAAACTGTATCTAATGGTGGCAGCGGTGAAGAAAGAAATTGTAACATCGTGAAGTATCCAGAGCAACCCAGGATTGTATGCTTTATAGACAAAGATACAGGGGGGTTGTGGACAGCAAGGGCACCCAGACACAAAGTAACAAGCCATAGGGAGACTAAGGCGAAGTCTCTAGCAGTATTGTTTACAGGGAGTGGCTGGTGGTGCTGCCTAGCAGTGGGATCTTGAGAGATCTGTGCTAGAGCAGAGTGAGAAAAAATAAAAATGACGATCCTGACTGGTGGTGTCCTGAGGTGGTGCCTAGTGAAAGGTGGTAGCCACAAACAGGTGGGAACCTGACAGGTGGAGCCAAAGGTGGGAAGTCACAAAGACATCCATTATTGCAGCATGTGAACAAACTATTGGATACCAAACTAAGAAACATCAGGACTGGTTTGATGAGAATGATAGTGAGATTGAACATATCATTGACAAGAAAAGGAAAGCCTTCCAGATATGGCAAAAAGACATTAATTGTGCTGCTAAGAAAAACATCTATGCCAGTGCAAAGGCTGAGTTCCAAAGAAGAACTAGAGAACTTAAGAATGCCCGGTGGATAAAGAAAGCTCAAGAAATCCAGCATTTTGCAGATGCTCCTGATGCACAGGGCTTTTTTAACGCCACAAAGGCCATCTATGGACCAACAAATTATGGTACAAATCCCTTATGTTCAGTAGATGGTACCAAACTTCTCAAGGACAAAGAGTCTATTGCATGGCATTGGAAAGAGCATTACCACAACCTCCTTAATCGTAACTCTATAGTGGCTGATGAGGTCTTCTCGCAAATCCCGCAACAACAAATTAGAGATGATCTTGCAGTATCCCCTAATTTGGATGAAGTCAGTAAATCCATTAATCAAATGAAGAATAACAAAGCTAGTGGACTTGATGGGATTCCTGCTGAAGTCTTTAAAGAAGGTGGGCCTGAACTTACACAACAACTTCATAAGGTCATCGAAAAAATCTGGATGAGGAAGGAGATCCCGGAAGACTTTAGGGATACCATAATTATTACTCTTTTCAAGAAGGGTGATAGAACAGATTGTGGGAACTACCTAGGCATTTCTCTTCTAGCTACTGCAGGTAAAAACCTTACAAGGATCCTCGCAAATTGCCTCCTGCTTATCTCAGAAGACATCCTCCCTGAATCCCAAAATGGTTTCCACCCTGCCAGGGGGACAGTGGACATGATCTTCACTGCATGACAGCTTCAAGAAAAATGCAGGGAGCAAAACCGACCTCTGTATATGGCATTTATTGATCTGACTAAGGCCTTTGATATTGTAATTGAACTGCTCTCTGGACCATCCTTCTGAAAATTCAATGCCCTGATAAATTTGTGAATATTTTTGCGACTCCTCCACGACAACATGACGGTAACCATTTTGGATAACAATGGCTCTCAAAGTGATCCATTCAAAGTAGGATCAGGGATGTGTCATTGCTCCGACCTTATTTGCTACTTTCATCGCCATGATTCTACACCTTGTTGAGGGGAAACTTCCTACTGGCATGGAAATCACATATCAAACAGATGGAAAGCTTTTTAATCTCAGTAGGCTGACAGCAAAAAGTAAGGTAATTACAACCTCTGTCATAGAACTTCAATATGCCGATGATAATGTAGTCTCCACACATTCAGAGGAAGATCTTCAAACTATCCTAAATGTCTTTGCAGAAGCATATGAAAAGCTTGGCCTCTTGCTTAACATCAAAATACCCAAAGTGCTTCATCAGCAAGTGCGAACCAATCCCTCTATAGCACCATCAATCCAGCTTAATGGTGCGACGCTGGAAAATGTCGATCACTTTTCTTATCTTGGCAGCCATCTCTGTAAAAGCTGACATTGATGCTGAAATTCAGCATCGTCTGAGCTCTGCGAGTGCTGCATTCTCCCAAATGAAGTGTAGAGTGTTTGAGGATCGGGAAATTCGCAGGGAGACCAAAATGCTTATTTACAAAGCCATTGTACTACCGACCTTACTGTACGCCTGTGAAACATGGACCACCTATAAACGCAACTCCCAACTTCTTGAAAGATTCCACCAACGCTGCCTCCGGAAAATTCTGCAAATTACTTGGGAAGATAGGCAGACTAATGTTAGCGTATTGGAAGAAGCAAAGACCACCAATGTTGAAACAATGATCCCCCAACATCAACTTTGCTGGACTGGCCATGTTGTTCCAATGCCTGATCACCGTCTTCCAAAGCAGCTACTTTACTCCCAACTTAAGGATGGAAAACGGAATATCGGTGGACAGCAAAAGAGGTTTAAAGATGTTCTCAAAGCAAATCTAAAAAAATGTAACATAAGCATCGAGAACTGGGAAGCCTTGGCCCATGAGCTTCCCAATTGGAGGTCAGCCGTTATCAAAGGTGCTATGGACTTTGAAGAAGCACGAGTACAGGGCGAATGAGACAAATGAGCTAAGAGGAAGGGACGTCAAGCAAATCCTCATCGTGACCATCTTCCATCTGGAAACCTATGTCCTCATTGTGGGAGGCTGTGTGGATCCAGAATTGGCCTCCACAGTCACTTATGGATCCACTGTTAAAGACCTTACCCTGGAACACAATCTTACTCGGCCACAAGTGATCGCCAATGAATGAAATGAAAAATGAAAGATATCCAGAACACCGTGAACATTGTGAAATAGTTTTCATGTGTGTGTCCCAAGCAAAGGTGGTAATATCTCTCTCCCACAGGACATCCAGTCTTGTCTAATTTGGCCCTCAGTGTTACGTATCTGTGCGCTGCATTGCAGCCTTATGCTGCGATTCCACCCACGTAATTGGAAGTAGGCTTTTTAACTCAGTGGGTTTAACTTCTGAATGAATATATCTATATAATATACACTAGATTGTTTGTAAGTCTGCCAGTTGGGACGGTAGGTTAAAGACTCCAGTTATGTAAAGTGCTATTGATGGAATATTTTGATTATCTTTGTTTTTCCATGTAAAGCAGCTGTTGCTTAATTAAGTGGATTCTTTTTCTGTCCAATTGAAATAGGTTCAAATTTAGCTGAAATAAACTCTCTCCTATTTAATTATTAATAGCACTGCAGTTGTTCCCTCCTTGAGGTCTTAAAAAATATGTGTGTTAAGAGCTGAAATATAAATTGATTAGATGTATTATAAAAAGATTTAATATTTTACATGGAAAATGTGATGCATGTAGTATGGAAATCTCTAATACCGTGTAAAGTGCTATGTCTATAAAAATAGATCATATATAATTAGGTGTGAAACAAATTAAGGGGAAAAACAGAATTAAAATGAAGTAATTACCACATTTCAAAGAAATCCCATAGAAGCATAGGAAATTGAGCATATATGGAAAATTGAGTGTATTTGCTTCTTAGCTACTGATACTGACTCGTGTGCTTTACTAATTTGGATTTTAGGCCAACATAGTTGTAGGCTGCATTACAATATCTATTTTCGCCATTTTAGTTATGAGCCCTTCTAAGGTTTTAATACTCAGTGGCTTTTTACAATCGTTGGAGTAGTGTTTACTCTGTTAATTTGTACAGAGTAAGTTGAAGGATGCAGTAAACTTATTCGCTGCCTTCACCACTGTGATGGAAAGACAGACTCAGAGTCAGGGCTGTGGAGTCAGAGTCGTGGAGTCAGAGTTGGGAGCAATTTTGGGTGGAGTCGGAGTCAGTAGAAATGTACCAACTCCAACTCCTTCATAAATGGCAAATGTATATTAACAAGTAATAACAAATTTACTGTAGTAAAATGGTAGCACAAGGCATTTCATCACCACCACGTGAATCCAGAGCTTGGAAAAGTTACTTTTTTAAACTACAACTCCCATCAGCCCCAGGGATTGGGCTCGTGGGAGTTGTAGTTCAAAAAAGTAACTTTTCCAAGCTCTGGATTCAATTGGTGGTGATGAAATGCCTTGTGCTACCATTTTACTACAGTAAATGTGTTATTACTAGTTAATATACATTTGCCATTTATGAAGGAGTTGGAGTCGGACAGTAGAAAAATAGAGGAGTCAGAGTCGAAGGTCTGGCGTACCAACTCCACAGCCCTGCTCAGAGTAGCCTACTTACCCCCTCCTTTGCACCACAGCATTGCAAATTATTATTATTATTATTATTATTATTATTATTATTATTATTATTATTATTATTATTATATCCCACCTTTCCTCCAGGGAGCTCAAGGTGGCATTCAGCCATGGCTCTCCCCCTCCCGATTTTATCCTCACAGCAACCCTGTGAGATAGGTTAGGCTGAGAGACAGTGACTGGCCCAAGGTCACCTAG
Organism: Rhineura floridana; assembly: GCF_030035675.1. NCBI lineage: Eukaryota > Metazoa > Chordata > Lepidosauria > Squamata > Rhineuridae > Rhineura > Rhineura floridana. The sequence continues at coordinate 67,267,081 of NC_084480.1, read as the reverse complement.
TGAGCTTCATGGCTGAGCAGGGATGTAGACCAGCTGTGCTTCTTGAATTATCTACCAGAACTGCCACTACTTCCTACACCCCCTTTTCCCTGATAGGAAAAATCAGGGGTGGGGGAGCAATTTAGTTCTAGATCCCCAGGACCCTGGACCAACACCTCTTGCGTTTCCAGCCAACCCCTCTGTAATTTACTGTGAGGACCCCCCAATCTCCCTCAATCACTCCCAGCATGTGAGGAGTCTGCTTTTCCTGAGCACCCCAAAATCCTTCTACCCAGCAGCAGGGCCCCAAGCATCCTAGATGTGTGCGGGTCTCTGAACACCCTGAGAGTTTGGCAACCAAGCACACAGACCTGACAGTCCAATTTATATAACGTTTATTAAGAACAAAAGAGGCAGAGGTAGGATAAATGGTGAAAAACTTCCTTTGCTTCTAAAGTTGATGGTTTCTGTTTTCAACTATTACTTTATTTTTGCCAATTTAATCCAATTGGCAAAAACTAAGACATGCCTAAGGTACCCTAGGAGGCAGCAGGTTGCTGCCCCATCTCTAACACTCTGTAAATTATAAGTTGCCCAGAGAGCACAGCTGCAGTGAAGGTATGGGATAAAAATAATAATTAATAATCGTCCTAAACCTGTAGCTTTTATCTGAATAAAACAAAGGCATTTAAACTTTTAAATTTCATAAATCGACCATATAGTACAGTTTTGTGTGCTCAGTTGTAAACAGTGCATTTCATGATCTTAATGTAGTATAGTAAGTTTAGATTTGCATAAAGTTCAATTTACTCCCAAATCTCTGTTAAATAAAGAAACAAGAAAAAAATTGCTATCATTGGCATACTCCATCTATCTTATGCTATATGATGACTTTGGGCGGCACTGTGGGTGTTGTATATTTTTTCCCCTTACAGTTCATTTTGCATATGTTCACAGTTTAGCGTGCGGTATGTTTTAGGTAATTTTATTTATTTCACTTTGAACAGCAATGGTCCGTACTGGCAAAAATGGTGGGCTCCATCTGAAACAGATATCTTATTACAAACAAACAGGTGGATATCATCCTACAACATTAGCAAGTGAAAGGAGTGGAATAAGAAGGGCAGCCAAAAAGTTTCTTTTCAAAGGTAAAGAGAATATAATGGTCTTCGACATTCACTGTGCTGCAATGTGCTTTGAGTGATAACATTACATCCTAGAAGGCTGGGACCAAACCACATTTGGCTTGAGCGGTGCTTATCAAATGTAAAATGGGAATTGCATCATCTCACATACACAGAATAAAATGAAACATGATTTTATTCTAAAAACAAAAGGATTCTGCATTAAGAAATCAAAATGCTGCACACCAAATTACGTAAATCAATAATGTTACATATTTGTATATGCTATTCATGTATAATTTGAAATGTTGGGTAAGTCGTCTAGTACAACAAGAGTAGAGATAGGCACTTGGATGTAAGTGCTCCAGGATATGACACAGTTACTTATTGTGAATACACAAACTCTACCAGAAATCAGTGGATTTAAGTGCACTCCACTCAGTTGGATTGTATCCATTCGCCTGGTTTTTCTTCCATAACAGTCCACCTAGTCATTGAGATTGTTCTCTTAGAACAGGAGTGAGGGACCTGTGACCCTCCAGATGCTGTTAGATTTCAACCAGTGTGGCCAATAGTCAGAAGTTGTTGTCCAGTAACATCTGAAGGGCCACAGGTTCCCCATCCCTGTCTTAGATGTTTCTCTGGAGACCTTAATCTTCTAAGGAATGGAGGGTGTTGACTGGGGAGAGCGCATCTCAGAGTTGATGCCCCAGCTTGGAAATTCCTCCCTGTGGAAACTTGCCTGGTGCCTGTTTTGATCTCATAAGTTGTTAGGGACAGTTCTTATTTCTACTGAGTTCCTTTGGATTTCTATTGCGGGATTTGCTTCAATTCCATTTTGTTGTTATTTTATCTCTTTTGTCTTTATTATATTTTGTTGGATAGTATTTTATTCTGCTTGTAAACTGCCCTGGGAACACAGTGTTGAAAGTGGATGATATACATTTAGCAAATAAAATAAATGGTGGCCCATGTTTGCATGTTTTCAAATAAAATTCCCTGTCATAATAGTTATACATTTGCTCTCTCCTAGCAAGCAAAAGCTAAGATTTTCTAGTCCAGATTTTACCCATGCAAAATCCCTCAAACTCTGCTGACTGCACTAACCACTAAGTTGAACTTTATATCTGTGTTTCAGAATAAACCTGTCTGCTTTCAGCAGGCGTGAAATATTAATGAATTATTTTGAACCCGTCTAACTGGACAAAACTACAATATATAGTATGAAATTACACAGTTTATTTAAATGTTCTCTTTTAGATAATAATCTGTTCTATGTGGGAAAAGACAAGAGGCAAATGCGTCTAGTAATTCTTTCTGATGAAGAAAAAAGGAAAGTGTTAGAAAAGTGCCATGAAAATCATTCAGGTGCACATCATGGCATCTCAAGGACACTAACCCTGGTGGAATCTCGATATTATTGGACATCAGTAACCAGCGATGTCAAACAGTGGGTATGGGTCATACTGGCTCTTGACTGTGTTAATGAATTCTCAGTGATAATCTTGGCTAATTCTTTAAAATCCTCCTTGCATGCTATGGTGTTCACAGTACATTTATAGGACAAATCTATAGAGCCCTTCTCTTGCATAAACTAATTTTTCTCCGTTTGTTCTGCTTCAAGTTGTTGGTGCAGAGTTGATGCAGAGTAAAGGCCTGATCCTAAGAGTGCTACATTAGCAAATAAATGATTGGAATGTCTTATGCTGGGCTATTTAAATTTACCCACCCTAAGTCTCCATAATAAAGTAGGATATAAACAACAATAGAAAGTTCCATGTTTGGACCCTTACCTTACTCAACAGATGTTTATGTTGCATTCTGAAATGATTTTGTTAAATGTGTATTAATGTAATACATACTAGCTGCAACCCTATACAGTAGGGCCCCGCTTATACGGTGGGTTAGGGACCAGGCCCCCGCCGTAAAGCAGAAATCACCGTAAAGCGGAACCCCATTGACTATAATGGGGCCGTCACGCAAAAATGATGTGAAAACGTCGCAAAACATCGCAAAAGAGCAAAAATCAGCTTTAAAGTGGAAAATGAAAGCCTCCGCATTAGTGGAACGCCGAGAAGCGAAGCGCCGGGAAGCAGGGCCCTACTGTACTTTGGAGTAAGTTGATAACAAGTGGCATCTTGTTCTGAACAGCCATAGCTCAATTGTCACAAAGCCAACTAACAGGCACTCCATGTTAGCCAGAATGGCTTGATATGATACAGACGCTCTGGCTATGATAATCTTCAGCAACAGTATTTATTTATTTATTTATTTCATGTACAAATTGCTTCCCATAAAAGATCTCAAAGCAATTTAAGTATAAAAACATTTGAAAACAATTTCAAGTCAACAACAATATATATACAGACTGGGATAACACATTCCCTCTAAGAAGGCTTCTTGGAAAAGAAAGGTCTTCAGTAGATGCCAGAAAGATAATAGAGACTGCACCTGTTTGGTATGTAATGGGAGTGAGTTCCAAAGGGATAGGTGCTACCACATTAAATGCCCAATTCCTACATTGTATGGAATTGAGCTCTTGATGGGATAACATCTGAAGAAAGCTGTCTCCTGCAGAGTGCAGAGATTGGTTGGGTATACAAAAGGTGAAATAGTCTTTAGATATCCTGATCCCAGGCTATATAGGGATTTGCATACCAGTACCAGCACCTTGAACTTAGTCCAGTAACTAATTGGCAGCCAGTGCAATTCTTTCAGCAGTGACGCAACATAATATTGTGCCCAAGTGAGCAGTCAAACTGCTGCATTTCACAATAACTGCAGGTTCCAGACCAAATAATTGGCAACCTCTAATAAAGCACATTGCAGTAGTCTAGTGTGGAGTTTCTCAGCACATGGATGACAGTGGTCAAGCTATCCCGATCCAGAAACTACCATAGTTATCTTACCAGGTGAAGCAGGTAAAAGGTACTCCTAGCCACTGAGGTCATCTGGGCTTCTAGTGACAGAGGTGCATCCAGGAGCACCCCAGACTCTGAACCTGCACCTTCAGGGAGAATGCAACCCCATCCAAAGCAGACAATTTACCAATTACCCATGCTTGGGAACCACTCTCCAACAGCACTTCTGTCTTGTCAGGATTCAGACTGAATTTATTGGCTCTCATCCAGCCCACCACCGAGTCCCAGGGTTTGCACAGTCACTACAGAATCAAATCTTACAGAGAAATAGAGCTAGGTATCATTAGCGTACTGATGACGCCTCATCCCCAAACTCCTAATGAATACTCCTAATTACTTCATGTAGATGCTAAATAGCATTGGCATAAGATGGTAACCTGTGGCACCCCACAGCACAACTGTCAGGAGGCTGAAAGACACCCAGTGCTGTTCTCTGAAACTTCCCCAGGAGATAGGATCAGAACCATTGTTAAACAGTGTCCACATTACTCAGGAGGTTACTATGATCAATAGTATCAAAACTTGTTGAGAGATCAAGAAAGAACAACAGGGTCACATTCCCCCTGTTCTTCTGATATCATCTCTCAGGGTGACTAAGGCTAGTTCAGTCCCATAATCAGGCCTGATTCTGGACTGAAATGGGTCAAGACAATGGGTTTCATCCAAGAGTGCTTGCAGCTGTCCTGCCAAAACCGTCTCTGTCACCTTCCCCAAATGTGATATTTGTGACTAGGCAATAGCAGTCTCAAAGCATAGGCTTTTTCAGAAGTGGTGGAATTACTGCCTCTTTCAAGACAGTTGAGACCACTCCCTCCTGCAAGGATGCTGGAGATTGCAATAAATGTGGTGTGTTGGTTCTTTAAGGTTTCATTAGGTAAATGAATAGATCAATCCCATGACAATGTGAATAGTCCAATGCAATACAGGAAATTCAAGTTGAGTTATCAGTATTTTGTTTTGTCTCTGAGCCTCTGTTATAACAGTAGATAAGGATGTTTTGATATTTATAGTGCTAGTTATAAATATCAAAACATGTTTTATAAAAGTTTCAACACAAGGCAGTGTAGCATGGTTCATCTGCATTAGTCCTCTTATTAGAGCAGAAGATGTTTGAATAACTTCTTACCAAAAATATTAATATAAATGAATAAACTATTAACACCTATTTTCATGACTTTTCTCCCAGGTATACGCGTGCCAGCACTGCCAGGTAGCAAAAAATACAGCTGCCATAACTTCAAAATTCCATTCTATTAAGGCAGAAGACCCATGGACTGTAGTTACTGTAGACCTAATGGGGCCTTTTGATGCCACCAGCAGAAACAATGTGTATGTCATCCTCCTGACAGATGTCTTCACTAAGTGGGTTGTGATTTTGCCACTGTGTGACCTTTCAGCAGCTGAAGTGGCTAAGGCAATTGTCAATGCATCATTCTGTTACGGACCACCTCAAAAAATAACTATAGATCAGGAAGAAGAGTTTGTTCATCAGGTAAGGGAGGGAGTTTTGCTGTGGAAAGTGTGCCTGATAACTTTTCATTGAGGGGAGAGGTGCATTTACAGGAGCTGTGATGAGTGTATTATGTAGTACATGCTTCTTAACTGTCTAAATTTGAACAAATAAGTAACTTCATATCTCAAAGAAAATTGAACTGAAACATTTCTGTACCTTTACACTGCAATTGCACTTCTATTAAAAAGTGGTTTTAAGTTGCCAGGTGAAACAAAAATGTGTATTTTTTAAAATTGTTCATCTTATCCTTAAAGATAAATGGTGAGCTGTTCAAACTGTTTGGGACAAAGGAATTAATAATACCATATCTTCAAACTGATCATGAAAATGAAACTGGCAAGACAATCAGATCTTTCCTTCTCAAATACTGTACAGAGCACACCAAAGACTGGGATGACCATTTACAAGCTATTTCATATGCATTCAACTTGATCCATTCAGTACGTATGAAGAACATTGTATATTGTATCTCTTGGGACTGGGACAGAATGTTCTTTAATATCAGTGTCAAAATAACTTTGTTTCCTTTTTGTTTCTTCACTATTTAAATAGGAAAGTAGCCAGAACACACCATATTTCCAAATGTTTAAACGAAATCCTTATAACCATTCAAGTGTGATTCAAGAAGGGGAGAGTGACTGCTTATTCACGAGAATTGTAACTGCTATTAAACAAGCAGGGAAAGCTGCACAAGAAAGGACAATTTTAAGTTGCCAGGTAAGTCTGTCCCCTCCTTTCCCAGAAAAATTATTCAAGGTTCAGTAAATGCTGTAATTCAAAGAAATAAAATGTATGAATGATTTATATTTAGTGCACCTACCTATGTCTTTCATACACTATGAATTCCAGCGGTTAGAGCTAAAGATGGAGATTAAAAATACTGCCCAAAATCATGCACAATGTGTCAGAATAAGGCTCATTCAAGTCTTCCAACTTTATGGATTAATTTAAGGCTCATCCCCCCTAAGATCTAGGGTGTGGACTGTCTGACATATGAAAGACAATTACAGAGACAGTAACTTTAAGTATAATTAATAAAGCAAGATCCAGCTTTATTCAAAAGACGTAATTTAGAAAATGAATAAATATCAGCCATTCCTTTTAGACATATATAGCCCACACTGTCACAAAACTGCATAATTCAGTTTCACATTATACAGCATTTTGCTTCATGAATCACAAAATGTTCAGCTGTCCTTTGATCCAACAATCTTTAAAATGTGCAATACCACCTGCTCACCTGGGGCAACCTTGTGAAGAGTATGTGCCGCTTCAATGACATCTAAATTCAGAAATCCTTTCAATTAGTTGGTATAGTGACCTGAAGCCAGCCATAGGTTATGGTGAATTGAGAGGTGAACTTTATAATAAGGTAAGCTCATATAAAACCATATTTTGTGTGTGGAGAGAGAGAGAGAGAATGACAGTGGAGTATACAAGAAGCCATGTCAATATTACTCAGGTATGTGGATGGTATTTCCACTCTTGCTAGTTTTGTGATCTTTTTAAATCTGCAGTATAGCTGAGGACCAGTAGGGAAGGAGGGCTCCATCTGGGTTACAGAGATAGGATGTACTGGGGGGAAAAATCAGTCTCTGGTGTATGTCCTTAAAACAAAAGTTCTAACTAATAGGTTCATTTTCTACTTAGGATACGAAGAAAATGCCTGTGGAACAGCAGAGTAGGAACAAGGGTCAACCTAGGAAGAAGCCAAAGCAATTGAATCCATTTCTCCTTAAAGTTGGACATGAAGTTCTTAGACAAAGGAAAAATTGGTGGAAAGATGGTTGTTTCCGGTCCGAATGGGTTGGTCCTTGTATTATAGACTACATCACTGATAATGACTGTGCAATATTAAGAGATGCTGCAGGCTCAAGACTGAAAAGGCCCATCAAAATATCTCATCTTAAGCCATATATAAGAGGATTACAAGAACAAGGTAATTTTTAATTCTATTCAATAATCCAGTTCCATATTAAACCAATGTTTAATTAAGGTTTAAAGCAAATAAGCTGGTGCACACTGCTCAAACGCCCCTGTTCTGTGGCAGGAACAACAAACCTCAAACCTTGACTTGTTATGTGTAAACCTAACTTGTGGCTTATTTCACTCCAAACCACGAGCAATAGCCAAGATTTAGAGGAAGCAAACTATGAGCTGAGACTCACATGTAATTACAAGCCAATGTTTGAAGTTTGTTGCTGCTGGCCCAGAGTGGGGTAGGAGCAAAGTTGGGACTTTTGAGCAGCATGCACTAGCATGTGCTATGTTTGAACCAGGCCATTGGCTTTTTTTTCTTTTGCCAAATAGGAGGAAGGACAAGTGGAAAAATCACACATAAACAGAAAAGTTAAAAGCTGTTTGATATTTTCTAGCCTCTACACCTATGTACTATCTTCAGCTTCCATTGTTTCTTTTAAGTATCGAGATTTTGCCTGGGGGGTGTTCAAAAATCATAATACTAAAAACACGAGGCTTTCTTGCCCTGTAAAACTTGGTTTTACACACACCTATACAGACCCATATTAGCCCTGTGCTTGTTGAAGAATGCCTACTATAATAATTATGGGCATGATGCTTAGGTTAAGGAACCCTGTTACTTACAACAATTGTGAGAAGTGTTTTGTGCATGTAGTCCAGGTAGTGAGGACTTCAAAGAAGAGAAATGAAAATCCAGGCAAAATAAGGTTGTGGAAGTGCAGGTTTTTGCTACAGTTTATCCACACGTATGGTGGGTTGAGGAAGAATGGTAACATTTTGTGAATACAATATTTTTGTATACTCTTATGTAATTACTGAAGGAATTGCTCAAACACAAAATGAAATGTCAAGAGCACTTCGTATTTTCTCTTCTTCCCCTCCCCCAAAATCTGCTTAGTCTAGCCAGTTAAAATAGTGAATAGCTGAATCCACTGAATGTCGTTTAAAGCTTCTGTATTAAGGCCATCTTCCATTTATTTGTTCAGTGAACTAATGTCTTTATGACGTCAGTCAACATTCTGGCTTTTTGTCCTTGTTCAGCGAAGATAATTGAAATATTTAATTTCCATCTCCAATCTAGTCATGGCAGGCTCAGCAATTTCATTTCCTTTAAACGGCCACCAAGTCACAGAGCATATTTAGAAAGGAGCCAACAGCTGCAAGCTGTGTAGTTCAAAGATCAAAATCACAACACAAAAAGTGCCTGGGCTTTTGTTTGATTTGGGGGGTGGGGGTGGGGAGATTGGTACAAGACACATCAGTTAACTGTTTCTTGACCAGTTTTGCAAGGACACTCCTCACTAGAAAATTTAATCAAGGCGTTTAATTCAGATTCCATTACCACCAAATATATCTATTAATGAACATTTAAATATATTTAAATCTGTGGGAATAATAAAAGAAGGAGAGAATGGTTTTCAACAAAGTAAAGAATTATTTGGCTTGCCACAACATAATATCCACAGGCCAATTGCAGCCCCTTACTTTATTGCTTGTGGCACTCTAGGGAGCTTCTGCAAATCCATTTTTGTGGTCTGTTCCAGCTCTTAAAGAGAACATACAAGGTCTGTCCACCATAAAGTGGGATACAGATATAAGAATGCTTGTGTTGCTACAGCTATATTGTGTTCCTCTCCTTAGATTCAGAAGTACATGGTGTAATGGGATCCATTTCCCCTCCGCCATTTAACTTCCTAGTGTGCATAAGTGAAACATGATGGACAGTGGAATATCCTTCCTGCTAATGTTCAGGTTTGGCTAAAATGACTCCTAATCAAGTTGTATTTTCTTATTGCAGATAGCAGCTACATTTGGCAAAGTGCCATTGTAGTTGATCATGATTATGTCGGTTCATCTGAAACATCCACAGAGCAGAGCTCAGAAGACATATTTTCTGAAAAAGGGCCATCTGCTTCTCTCCTTGATGATAGCCTATTGGGGAAGGACTGTGTATTCTCTGAATGTAAAAAGAGTGCAGAGCCAGAATTTATAGACCCAGACTCCACTGACTCAATTACTAAGAATCCAAAACAGTGGTCTGCAGCTTTCTGGACTCTTGAAAATAAGACAGAGGCGACTTGAATCAAATACAGTAAGGCTCCATTGGAAAAAGTGGTACTGAACTTGTCAAAGGTCTATAAAGGATTCTCCCAACTTTTATTTCCTGTACCCAGAATTAACCATTGGAGTCTTTTAGGTTCAGCTAGATGACGTCTCCTAAAAGCTGTATTCACATGTTGTATGAAACCATTGTTTAGCACTATGTGCACAAATAGCTGCAAGCCTTGGGTTCATGCACTCCCCCTTTCCTGCTCTGGTACAGCCACGGAGGAGGGGATTGGAAGCTTTTGCTTGTTGGTCAGCTAACCATGGTTTCTTCTTTTATATCCAAACCTGGATCAGCTGGTTAAATGTTAACTATGGTTAAGGGAAATAAGCCAACTTCAAAAGGTTTAATTATTCTAGCTCAGTGGAAGCTTTTGCTTCCATTTTCAAATCTTATTGTGACTATACTAAAGGGAGGGGAGGGGAATGAAAGGCGTGTATGAGACAGAGGCATGTGCATATACTGTAACACTAAACTGACTATTGCTTAGCATTGCGTATGAACTAGTCCACCATGGTGGTATAATTACTGAATATTTTACAATAGTACATATCTGTATATCCCTTTCACCATGAGCCCAAAGAAGCTATGTTGCAATAATACTTTCTGTAGAATTAGTGTGACATTTAAGTGGCATTGATTCTGGTCAATTCTCATCAGTATTATGTCTTAATCATAAGCACAGCATCCTACTGTGCATATTTCATGCAAATCCACTAGAACTGATTGCTTAGCAACAGAACATGCTTGCATATTAGAGGGCCCTAGCACTTCCAATCAAAAATAAAGAATCTTAGGAAGCTGGAAAAGACGTCTGCCTGACCTCTTGGAGGACCATGCACAACAGCTGCAGATAAGCTTCGTTCAGTATTTTGAGAACCCTGAAACTCAACAGGCCATTAAGGCCTTGACCTGTTTTGCGTTCACTTGTCTACTCAGAAGTAGGTCTTAATTATGTTCAATGAGGCTTACTCCCAGGTAAGTGGATATAGAATTGCACTGTTACAAGTTCTTTTTTCTTCTCTTAACTTTCTGTTTGTATGTTAGAGCCACACACAGAAAATTACCTGAGGTGTTTTTCCCCCTCATAGGCCTATGTCTTAAGGGCAAGTTTAGCAAGTGTTCTAACTGTGGAAAAAATGGTTAAGGAAAATCAAATAGAATATGGTGAGGCATTATGTAAACAAAAATAAAACATAAAACTAATTTTTGCTGTTAGTTTTGGCTTCTCTCCCTTCTCAGGCCTAACAAAGAGAAAAGAAGAGCTCATAATCCTCAGAAGCTGAAAGGAGAAAGCCCATTGCAATAAGTAACGGTTGCCAATTCATACTGCATCCAGATCTAGTTCATCAAATAATACCAAAATGCGCAAAGGGCCACCCTTGAAGGCTGTTTGGAAACTGCAGTTAGTGCAGAATGCAGACGCCCTATTGTTAACCGGCTCATTGCAAGCCAATCATATAACTCTGATTTTGTCTGAACACTGTCAGTTTCCAGGTCCAATCTAAAATGCTGGTTTTGACCTATAAACTTAGCCTCTCCCAAGATGAACCTACTCAGACCCTTTGATTTTCCTCTAAGGGCCTTCTCCAGGTGCCTAGTTGGAGGGTGACAACAAGGGAGAGGCCTTTCTGGAATGTTTTCTCTACTGAAGTCTGCCTAGCACCTTCATTCCTTTCAGCGTCAGGCTAAAACATGTCTTCTCCCAGGCCTTTGACAGAGCATGAGAAGCTGGCTGAGGTCTTATTTGATGGGAATGTTCTTGCCGCTGAAGTTCTTGGGGTTTTTTTGCTGGGTTTATTCATTTTATTTTATTTGTAAGATTTCCTACCTGCCCTTCTTAAGGTTCCAGGGTGGATTTCAACAATGTAATGTAGTTATAAAAACAGATAAAACCATTACAGCAAAATTAAAACCATTTCAAATGAAACTGAACAGCATACATTCCGCAAAAGAGGTGGGTCCCACAAAAGAAAATACTTAACTGATAAAAGGCCGGTGTAAAGAGGTGTATCTTCAGCAATTGGTGAAAGCTATATGGTGAAAATGCTAGATGCATCTCTGTAGTGTGGGAATTCCAGAACGTAGGGGCTGCCACAGACAAAGCCTGCACGCTTAAGCATTATTGGAATTGTTTTATTGAAATGTATTGTTATGCCTTTTGGCTTTTAACCATTTTGTAATTGGATTTTCTTTTTGTAGTAAGTGAATAATAAGTCAAATAATAATTCTGACTTAGAAGTACAACACAGGCCCCTGTTAATTTTGAAAAACGTCAGTATTAAAACATAATTAGATTATGCTAATCCCCCCAATCTTCTTTAAATACAGTTTTGTTTATTGTAGGACCTCTGTGAGCTGTTTACCAGCTTAAATATGTTGTTTTACTGTATGACTTGTGCCACCTGGTGGGTTTTTTTAATAACTTCAGAGGAGGAAGTGGAAGATACACATTCGTATAATGGCCTAGTTTCACAAATGTGGAGTGTACAGACCGTCAGTGGAAATTCATTTGACTCCAAACAAAAATAAATTCCTTCCATAAAAAAAACTAGCTGAAAGGGAGATAACTTCTCATCAGCTGTTCTCCCCGACACTTATTTTTTTTTCTGTTTTTGGACATTTTGGGTGGAGGAATATTCAATCATCCAAGTCCCTATCAGCAGTCTTCCACAGGTTTACCCACCCCACAGTAGGTCTGTGATGAGGATTTTCTGACATTACAAGGACTTAAAGCCACGATCTTAACCCTAAATTGATAAAGCCCAAGGTTATATTATAATCTGTGAGAACTTTGAGAATTTCCCTCTTTCTTTTGAAGGAAGTGTGTTTCTGTAGCATCTTAGCATGCAAGGATCTTATTCTCTGTGTTGGAAAAACATAGGTGTTCTCTTATGAGCTACAGTTCTAGGTTGTCTGATTTGCAGCCTAGGGTTTTTTCCTTGTATGGCAGCAAACACAGAGATTATGCTGATATTGCTTGGTCAGCTTTAGTGTGAAGGGGATGGTGCATAAGATTCTTGTACAAGTTTGTATCCTAGTACATGAGTCCGCCTTTAGCTTCCACATTAAAATGCAAGACATTAAAATCCATACAAGAAAGCAATCAGCCTTTGAGAACAGCAGTTAGCAAATACTCTTGGCTTCCTGATGTATTCTTGAGCAAGAAGCATACATCTCCCTTGTTGACCAAACATTTTTGAGTCAATTGTTCAAAAGCTATGAGGAAAGCATCTTTCCTAACAATTCCAATTAAACCTTGTTTCCGGGAAGCTACTGATCTTTCAGTTTCTCAGCCAGTTATTTCACCAGCTGTAGAAAGAATCACAGCTTGTTCAAGAACAGCTAGCATTACTTCTCTTCAGCAAACATGATTTCTATTTGACGCACTGTCTACCTTAAACAGACAGTAGATTGTGTGTGCTGAACAAATGTCTAGAAGTCTGTAAGTCTTTCAGCAAACAGAACAAAAAACTTATAGCTTTAGGTTGGCTAAAGTTAAGAGGTTATAGACGTCTAATAGTAAATATAATACAAACATACAATTGGGGCCGCAACAAAATATTGCAGTCTATCCCAGGTATGTGTGTTTTGCTTGAGTTGGAGACTGATAACGTAAAGACAGGGGTATCTGCTCTACCTTCATGTGGAAAAAGGTATGTATTTTAGTTTGACATTTTAAAATACACACAGTCTGGATGCACAACAATACAGCATGAGGCTTCTGTATTCAGTTGAATGCTAGTATTTGGCCCAGAGGCAGTCTGAGGAGACAATTTAAGTAGATGGACTGTTGTTGCAACCTGAGATGTATGGGAGATGTTTGACTAGGCACCCAAAGAGCCCTACCTCTGACCTGCAATATTAACAGTAGACTACATTGCTTTTATAGCCTATCTCAGTGCTATTTCACCTCCCACAGCTTGCAGTGGGGGGTACAGCAGTAAACTACACACAGAGTAGTATATAACAACTCTCTCAGCCCAACCTGGATAATACTGCAGGGTTGTTGTAAGCTACTTTCTCAAGTGCAGTAGGAATATAATACTTTTGGACAACACTGCAGGGGTTTATTGTAATAAGTCAATTGGAGCCCGACTCCTGATTTGCAGTATTCAGTGTGAACTACACTGCAGGACTATCATAAGCCACACCCTCCCTCTCCCACCCCTTTCAGCAACAATATGGGGACAATGAACTCTGTGTTTCTCTTTGTCCTCTTTTGCACTATTTTGCTCCATCTACTGGACAGAGGAAGAAAGGGAAAGTAAACTAAGTAAAGAACAGAGGAAGAAATACATAGACATAATAATATACCTTCTACTCTTCTTCCCATCTCTGAGTGTTCTACCTGCTCTGTCTGCTAGCTTCTCTTGTGTGCCTACCAGCTGGTCAGCAGCATTTTCCTTCTCTCAGTCCTTTCCATTTCTCTTTCTCCCCAAGTCCAGATGAAACAGATCACGGCAACAAATGGTGAGGAAAGTACAAGTTTCACAGATGAAGAGAAGGGAGAATGAACAGAAAGATGTGGTATTGCTAGTGAACAATTTAGTCTCTCACCTTCAAACACTACTGCCAGCTATTCCCTCCTCTAGGATCCATCATTCTATTTCCCCCTCCCCCTGGTTTTATTTTCCAATGTGCTCCCAAAATTCCCTGCTGACAGCATGCCCAGTCTTCCTTGGGCTGCCCCCCACCCAACATTTGATTTTAAAAAAAAATGTACTTCTACAAACTGGAATTCATCCAAATATGCATATACTTTCCTATTTGTTTTGGCCCCCAAGCAATCAGCATGCTGGGGCAGAGTTCAGCATTCGCAGGAGTGACAGCAAAGGGATACAAACCCAGATCAATAATACTATTCATTTGTTTATTTAAAACATTTTGACCCTGTTTTTTCTAAAAAGCTAAAAGGGCTCCTAGAGCAGCTTGCAAAGATTACATAAGTGGTCAGACACCCCTGTACTCTGTGGTAATCTTAAAGGCTTAACACACGAGGAAAAAGGCATGGGGACGGAGAAGGAACAAAGCAAGGTCCAGGGGCAGTTTTTTATGTTACAGTACTTATGACCAGCTCAGATGGAAACAGTTCAGGAAGCCTAATAAGAACATAAGAACATAAGAAGAGCCTGCTGGATCAGGCCAGTGGCCCATCTAGTCCAGCATCCTGTTCTCACAGTGGCCAACCAGGTGCCTGGGGGAAGCCCGCAAGCAGGACCCGAGTGCAAGAACACTCTCCCCTCCTGAGGCTTCCAGCAACTGGTTTTCAGAAGCATGCTGCCCCTGACTAGGGTGGCAGAGCACAGCCATCATGGCTAGTAGCCATTGATAGCCCCGTCCTCCATGAATTTGTCTAATCTTCTTTTAAAGCCATCCAAGCTGGTGGCCATTACTGCATCTTGTGGGAGCAAATTCCATAGTTTAACTATGCGCTGAGTAAAGAAGTACTTCCTCTTGTCTGTCCTGAATCTTCCAACATTCAGCTTCTTTGAATGTCCACGAGTTTTAGTATTATGAGAGAGGGAGAAGAACTTTTCTCTATCCACTTTCTCAATGCCATGCATAATTTTATACACTTCTATCATGTCTCCTCTGACCCGCCTTTTCTCTAAACTAAAAAGCCCCAAATGCTGCAACCTTTCCTCGTAAGGGAGTCGCTCCATCCCCTTGATCATTCTGGTTGCCCTCTTCTGAACCTTTTCCAACTCTATAATATCCTTTCTGAGATGAGGCGACCAGAACTGTACACAGTATTCCAAATGCGGCCGCACCATAGATTTATACAACGGCATTATGATATCGGCTGTTTTATTTTCAATACCTTTCCTAATTATTGCTAGCATGGAATTTGCCTTTTTCACAGCTGCCGCACACTGGGTCGACATTTTCATCGTGCTGTCCACTACAACCCCGAGGTCTCTCTCCTGGTCGGTCACCGCCAGTTCAGACCCCATGAGTGTATATGTGAAATTAAGATTTTTGGCTCCAATATGCATAATTTTACACTTGTTTATATTGAATTGCATTTGCCATTTTTCCGCCCATTCACTCAGTTTGGAGAGGTCTTTTTGGAGCTCTTCGCAATCCCTTTTTGTTTTAACAACCCTGAACAATTTAGTGTCGTCAGCAAACTTGGCCACTTCACTGCTCACTCCTAATTCTAGGTCATTAATGAACAAGTTGAAAAGTACAGGTCCCAATACCGATCCTTGAGGGACTCCACTTTCGACAGCCCTCCATTGGGAGAACTGTCCGTTTATTCCTACTCTCTGCTTTCTGCTTCTTAACCAATTCCTTATCCACAAGAGGACCTCTCCTCTTATTCCATGACTGCTAAGCTTCCTCAGAAGCCTTTGGTGAGGTACCTTGTCAAACGCTTTTTGAAAGTCTAAGTACACTATGTCCACTGGATCACCTCTATCTATATGCTTGTTGACATTCTCAAAGAATTCTAATAGGTTACTGAGACAGGACTTTCCCTTGCAGAAGCCATGCTGGCTCTGCTTCAGCAAGGCTTGTTCTTCTATGTGCTTAGTTAATCTAGCTTTAATCATACTTTCTACCAGTTTTCCAGGGACAGAAGTTAAGCTAACTGGCCTGTAATTTCCGGGATCCCCTCTGGATCCCTTTTTGAAGATTGGCGTTACATTTGCCACTTTCCAGTCCTCAGGCACGGAGGAGGACCCGAGGGACAAGTTACATATTTTAGTTAGCAGATCAGCAATTTCACCTTTAAGTTCTTTGAGAACTCTCGGGTGGATGCCATCCGGGCCCAGTGATTTGTCAGTTTTTATATTGTCCATTAAGCTTAGAACTTCCTCTCTCGTTACCACTATTTGTCTTAGTTCCTCAGAATCCCTTCCTGCAAATGTTAGTTCAGGTTCAGGGATCTGCCCTATATCTTCCACTGTGAAGACAGATGCAAAGAATTCATTTAGCTTCTCTGCAATCTCCTTATCGTTCTTTAGTACACCTTTGACTCCCTTATCATCCAAGGGTCCAATTGTCTCCCTAGATGGTCTCCTGCTTTGAATGTATTTATAGAATTTTTTGTTGTTGGTTTTTATGTTCTTAGCAATGTGCTCCTCAAATTCTTTTTTAGCATCCCTTATTGTCTTCTTGCATTTCTTTTGCCAGAGTTTGTGTTCTTTTTTATTTTCTTCATTCGGACAAGACTTCCATTTTCTGAAGGAAGACTTTTTTGCCTCTAAGAGCTTCCTTGACTTTGCTCGTTAACCCTGCTGGCATCTTCTTGGCCCTGGCGGTACCTTTTCTGATCTGCGGTATGCACTCCAGTTGAGCTTCTAATATAGTGTTTTTAAACAACTTCCAAGCATTTTCAACTGATGTGACCCTCTGGACTTTGTTTTTCAGCTTTCTTTTTACCAATCCCCTCATTTTTGTGAAGTTTCCTCTTTTGAAGTCAAATGTGACCGTGTTGGATTTTCTTGGCAATTGGCCATTTACATGTATGTTTAATTTAATAGCACTGTGGTCACTGCTCCCAATCGGTTCAACAACACTTACATCTCGCACCAGGTCCCGGTCCCCACTGAGGATTAAGTCCAGGGTTGCCATCCCTCTGGTCGGTTCCATGACCAACTGCTCTAGGGAATAGTCATTTAGAATATCTAGAAACTTTGCTTCTTTGTCATGACTGGAACACATATGCGGCCAGTCTATGTCTGGGTAGTTGAAGTCACCCATTACTACCACATTTCCTAGTTTGGATGCTTCCTCAATTTCATATCTCATCTCAAGGTCTCCCTGAGCATTTTGATCAGGAGGACGATAGATCGTTCCCAGTATTAAGTCCCTCCTGGGGCACGGTATCACCACCCACAACGATTCTGTGGAGGAGTCTGCCTCTTTTGGGGTTTCGAGCTTGCTGGATTCAATGCCTTCTTTCACGTATAGAGCGACTCCGCCACCAATACGTCCTTCCCTGTCCTTCCGATATAGTTTATATCCAGGGATAACCGTATCCCACTGGTTTTCTCCATTCCACCAGGTCTCGGTTATGCTCACTATATCAATGCTCTTCTCTAAGACCAAGCACTCCAGTTCTCCCATCTTGGTTCGGAGGCTCCTAGCATTAGCGTACAGGCACTTGTAAGCAGTGTCTCTCTTCAAGTGTCTTTGGCACTTGTGGTTAGGCCTGTGGTAATTTTGCTCTTCTGAATTTATATCCTGTGCCCCTGCTCTCACAATGCCTACTTCTAGGCCTACCCCTTTTAAAATTTCATCATTTCTTTGGTTTTTATCCCAGGGGGGAGGTTTATTCCGAACCGGACCTTTCTCAGCTCCTGTCGGGTTTCCCCCCTCAGTCAGTTTAAAAGCTGCTCTGCTACCTTTTTAATTTTAAGTGCCAGCAGTCTGGTTCCATTCTGGTTCAAGTGGAGCCCGTCCCTTTTGTACAGGCCCGGCTTGTCCCAATATGTTCCCCAGTGCCTAACAAATCCAAACCCTTCCACCCGACACCATCGTCTCATCCACGCATTGAGACTGCAAAGCTGGGCCTGTCTGGCTGGTCCTGCGCATGGAACTGGTAGCATTTCAGAGATGGAATGGCTGCCACTGGGTAAGAGTTGAGGGAGACCCAAAGGCACTTTGTCTCTCAGCAGAGGCAGGGAATGGCCCTGTTTCTCTTCTAAGCAAAGTGGTGAAACGGCTGCTGTTAGGTTACAGTTGAGGGAGGGCCAAAGGCAGCTGGTACATCAGTTCATTATTTCAGGAAGGTAGTGAAGCAAAGCAAAAGATACAAATCCAGCATAAGGAATAAAATCAATTCTAGAAATATTTTATGCCTCATTAATTCATTCCATTTTTTAGCCCACTTCTTAACTGAAAGGTTCGTGGGTCGTTCATAATATATCGAACAATAAAAATAACAACCAACCATTAAGAGCATAATCAGCAAAGCAATAAGCAGCAAAAGTCAAAAGAAAAAGGAGGGGAGTGCAGCAGTCCTGCAACTGTGTGAAAAAAGAACTGGGGGAGGGAGCAGCATTTTCAAAGGCATGAAAGACAGATCAGAGGACATTCCATAGATGAAGCACCATGAAGCATCCATCTATGTGAGCATTGTGAGACTGTCCTTCCAATTTAAACCAATTTAATAAAGTTATTTGGTTCATAAATATACACAAGTATTTAAAAGAATGTAGATTTATGAACCAAATAGTGTTATTAAATTGGTTTAAATTGGAAGGACAGTCTCACAATGCTCACATAGCTGGATAGTATCTTATATTTTGGTGTGGCATTCAGGAAATTTACAGATTTTATTTTTGCAGTTTTAAATGGAGTTGTGCTGTGAATTGTATTGTTAAATAGATTTATGGTGACTTGTATATTTGGTGTCCTTGCATTGATTGACCACTGAAGAAGATCATGTCGAAATGCGTTTGGTCAAATGTTTTGATACTGCATTTTAGGAGGAGTTTGTATATACTGGCTACATTGATTTTTGCTCATTCAGCTGCAATAGATCAGTTTAAGTTATCCACATGCTTTTAATTTTTCATAAAGTACCCACATTCACTTCATAGGCAGTTTTGAGTCAGATTATTTGGTTCCCAATGCCTCTTTTTTCATATTTCAGTTTGTTGGGACATATATTTTTTGGTGTGATTGAGGCAGAGGAGTCCCAGCTATGCCAGGCTCTGCTGATGAGGAGCCACCACCACAGAGGTCCCAGCTCCACCCGCCAGAAGTGTGAGTGGGCAGAAGCTACCACCAGCAGTATCCCCACTGGTGATACCCAGTGTAAGCTTGCTGAAATGGGGGTTTTAGGGGTGGAGCTGAGCTGGTCAAAGACCGTCTTGATCCAAACTAGTCCAATTTCCAGCAAGTTATGCTGAGGGGCCTGATCTGGCACTTTGTCCTGTGCCAGCCTGGAACTGGTGCAGCAAACATACAGATTCCACGCATGCACACACTCCTACACCTACCTTCTGCCCTGGGTTGTGTGATCAGTGGGGCTCCAGATGCAGCAGTTGCTCTGCTGCACCATTAAGCCCTGTGGCTTCCCTACAAGAGATTAGGACTGCAGCCTAAATCCCTGCAAAGGCATGTAAATAGACAACCGGGTAAGAAAAAAAGGAGGACCACACAGAGCTCCCTTCATATTATTTATTATTATTTATTTATTTATTAAACTTGTATACCGCCCCATAGCCGAAGCTCTCTGGGTGGTTTACAATAACTAAAAACAAATACAATTTAAAATACATCTTTTTTTAAAGATGATATGAACCATACAGCATATGAAACGGCTGTATACTGAATCAGTCCATTGATTCTTCTAGCCCAATATTTTCTATTCTGGCTGGCAGCAGAAAAAAAAAGATTCCTGATTGACATAATTGGAATAACTCCATTTTATTAACAGTTGCAAAGCCCTCTATAGTAAATCTGCAATATACTGTATGTATAAACCCTGTTTAGTTAACTTTCCTTTCTCTTCACCACTAGATGTCACTCACTCACTGCAGTCTTACAAATCTGAGCAACACAAGGTTCAAGAAACTGAACGCATACACTGGTAGTCAATACTGTGTCCAAATCACTCAAAACAAGGGAGCAGGGTGAGGTGGTGAAGGGCCATAGCTGAGAGGCAGAGCATCTGCAGAAGGGCCCAGATTCAATCCCTGACATCTCAAGGCAGGCCTGGAACCCTGGGGAGCTGCTGCCAGTCAGTGTAGACAAGACTGGGCTAGACAGACCAGTGGTCCGACTTGATAGAAAGCAGATTCCTATGTTCTATGTATTTTATTTAAGTGCTGGTTTTGACCTAGAAAGCCCTACATGGCTTAGGCCCAGGCTATTTGTCAGACCGTATCTCCCTATATGAGCCTACCCGGGCCCTGAGATCTTCGGGAGAGGCCCTCCTCTCAGTCCCACCACTGTCACAAGTGTGATTGGTGGGGATGCAAGATAGGGCCTCTTCGGCGGCTGCCCCTAGGGTTTGGAACTCCAGAGGGAGGCAAGAATGGCCCCCTCTTTATTGCCCTTTCATCGACAGGTGAAGACTTATTTATTCCAGCAGGCTTTTGGAGTAGAAGTTGTTTAAGACAGGACTTCTAGAGGTATCCCGTATTGTTTTACTGTTCGATTACATTATTCTTAAATTGGTTTTAGGTATTTTTAGGTGATGTTTAATTCTTTTAATGCTGTAATGAGTTTAATTCTATTTTAAATGTAGATTTTTATATGTCCAAATTATATGTACCCTTTTTTAGTTGTAAGCCGCTCTGAGTTCCAGTTTTGGGGAAAGGGCATGGTATAAATAAAGATAATAATAATATTTATTTATTTATTTATTTGTTGCCTGTATACCGCCCCATAGCCAAAGCTCTCTGGGTGGTTTACAACAATTAAAAACATTAAAATTGTATACAAATTTAAAAACACATTTTTAAAAAAGCAATTTAAAAACACATGCTAAAATGCCTGGGAGAAGAGGAAAGTCTTGACCTGGCGCCAAAAATATAACAGTGTTGGTGCCAGGCACACCTTGTCAAGGAGATCATTCCATAATTTGGGGGCCACCACTGAGAAGGCCCTCTCCTTTGTTGCCAGACTCCCAGCTTCCCTTGGAGTAGGCACCCGGAGGAAGGCTTTGGATGTTGAGTGTAGTGTACGGGTGGGTTCATGTCTGGAGAGGCGTTCCAGCAGTTATTGTGGTCCTAAGCCATGTAAAGCTTTATAGGTTAAAACCAGCACCTTGAAACGAGCTCAGAAACATACAGGCAGCCAATGCAAGCGGGCCAGAATCGGTTTTATATGTTTGGACCGTCTGGTCCCTGTTACCAATCTGGCTGCTGCATTTTGCACAAGCGCAGTTTCCAAGCCGTCTTCAATGGCAGCCCTACGTAGAGCGCATTGCAGTAATCTAACTTGGAGGTTACCAGAGCATGGACAACTGAAGACAGGTTATCACTGTCTAGATGGGGTCATAGTTGGGCCACCAACCAGCGGTGTCACTAGCGGGAGAGTGGGGGGGTGCGGACCTCCACTGCGCACCCTCCCAGGGGCATGGACGAGGTGGCTGGGCTTGCGTGTGTGCACACTTGAGGCCAGCCACCCCATCCATGCCCCTGGGAGGGCACGCGCTGGAGGGGCATCCAGCTGGAGAAGGCCTGTGAATGCCGGCACGCCTCCCTCACCCCACCGTCGCTGCTCCCGGTCTCGCCCGCCCGCCCACCTCTGAGGAGTTGGAGCAGCCTTGCCGGGCAACGGCACGGGCGGGGTGGCTCTGGGTGTCACCCCCCTCATGGTGACACCCAGGTGTGGGCCACACCCTCCGCACCCCGGTAGTGATGCCCCTGCCACCAACTGAAGTTGGTAGAAGGCACTCCATGCCATCGAGGCTACCTGAGCCTCAAGTGAAAGAGATGGCTCTAGGAGAACCCCCAAACTATGAACCTGCTCCTTCAGGGGGAGTGCAACCCCATCCAGGACAGGTTGGACATCCACCATTCGGTCAGAAGAACCACCCACTAGCAGCATCTCAGTCTTGTCTGGATTGAGCCTCAGTTTATTAGCCCTCATCCAGTCCATTGTCGCAGCCAGGCACCGGTTCAGCACATTGACAGCCTCACCTGAAGAAGATGAAAAGGAGAAATAGAGCTGCGTGTCATCAGCATACTGATGGCAACGCACTCCAGATGACTGCACCCAACGGTTTCATGTAAATATTGAACAGCATGGGGAACAGAACTGACCCCTGTGGAACCCCATACTGGAGAGTCCAGGGTGCCGAGCAATGTTCCCCAAGCACCACCTTCTGAAGCAGATGCACGAAGTAGGAGCTGAACCACTGCCATGCAATCCCTTTGGAAAACAGCATAGGTGTGAGAGTTTATTACTTCTAAGTGGAACAACAGATGGGCAGATTAAGTTGCTACCCTTTTTCCCCGAGATAATTCTTTTTTTTTTTCCACTTTGGGAGTCTAGCCATTTTCCAGTTTTGGGATGTCAACCTGCAAAATACTAGAAATGAATAATAACTCATATGCCACAGAGTCATCAGTCATTTCCCCCAGGACTCAGAACAAATATAACCAAGAACCCAGGGAACATAATCCCTTGATATGAATGTCCTCTTCTACTGCATACTGGGAAGACCAGGATGTCCGTCCACTAACAAGAATTAACTCATGATATGTATACCTTCCTCTCCCAATAGATGTCATCCTAGATTGGGAGTCCAAATGTAGTGAAACACAACTGCTCATGTGGGACCAAAGCTGTAACAGATGAATCAAAATGCTTGAAGAAGAACTCTGTAACCAAAGCTGTGTGCAAGCACACCTGTGTTCATGACAAACAAAAGTGGATGTGGACAACCAAGTGGCCAACTAGCAGATGTCCACCTGGCATGCTTGGATTGACAGTACCACCACGGTGGCTGCTCCATACGTTGAATGAGTGGGTTTTCCCAACTGCCTCATCGTGGACGTAGACTCATTGATTGTTAACTTGTGTATCTTCTTCATTAAGGAGATCTTTCAAGGGGGCAAATACAAGTAAACCATCAAACTACATGCAGGCCATCATTTAAGTGAGACCCTGAGGTCTCATGACATCCAGAATGTTTTTAATGTTTTTCTTAGTGTTCTAGCAATATGGTCCTCAAACCTTTTTCACCACTTACTTTATTATCAATTGACACCTGTTTTGTCAGAATCTGTGCTATCTTATTTATACACTCATCACTTGGGCTAAACATTCACACTGTAAAGCAGAGTGGTGAAACTGTGGCCCTCCAGGTGCTGTTGGACTCCATCTCCCAGGAATCTCAGCCAGTATGGACCATGGTCAGGGATGATGGGAGTTGTACTCCAACAACATCTGGAGTGCCACATATTTGCCATCTCTGTTCATGTTTCCCATTTCTGATCAAGCAGTGCACAGCCAGAAGAGTGGACAGCTGCCAAGAGGATCTGCCCTACTGTCAACAGATAGTGGTGATAGATTTAAAGAGACACAATTAAATGCAGTAAGGGTAACATTGGCTCATGTTCAGATGCAAGATGTCATTTACTGTACAAACATGCAATGCCAAAATATGAATAATATTTGTGTTAGGTTTATATACTTTTATATATTTGGAGAGAATGATTTTTTTTAATTATTTGGGTTGTATCCAACTAAGTTTTACTCAGAGTACACGTATTGAAATTAATGGGTCTAGGTTTGCCATATCTCTTAATTTCAATGGGTCTACTCTGAGTAGAACTAGCATCAGATACAACCTATATTAACAGACCACACAAAAGCTACTTTGCCACAAATGTTTTAATAACGTGAAATGCAATACTTTAAAAAAGAAAACTCCCAAAGGCTGGGAGGGTTTATTGTGAATCCACAGACTGGCTACTGGAAATTATTGAACAGGTTGTTCTTTTAGTTCTCTGATAGCAATCTATAAAAGTGGCAAGAGCTGGCAGCGCTGAACAACCAACTACCAAAAAAGTCACCAGCTGGAACACTGAGCTATCCATGAACCCATATGGGTACAGTTCCTAATTATTAAATGAAAGCTGTGTACTTAGCAAGAACTAATCTGTGTGACAATCCTATGCTAAACTTACCACTGATTTCAGATACTTATCCTAGAATTGGAGACTAAGGCTGCAATCCTATATCCACTTTCCTTGGAGTAAGCCAGAATTTAATGGGACTTATTTCTGAGTAGACATTTATGTGTTGTGACTAGTGAGCTCCCACAGAGAGGTCTTTTAAATAGAGACAGTGAAATCTGCAATATTTTATTTTGCAACTGTTCACATTCAAAGAGTACTTTTCTCCTACATTCCAAGGATGCTACACAATGTTACACAATGTGGCATTTATATACAGAATACCTGATTTACTAATGTTAATGCTAAAATGAATTTGGAAAATAAAAAGTTAAAATCCAAATTAAGGAAATGGTTCTCCAAACTGGCTGTATCGCAAAATGCGATTTCTGATCCTGGTGGAAATTTTAAAGGTTTAGGGGAGCAGAGAGAGTATAGTTTTGTCATCTCAAAAATGACAGTTTTATTGCATATTCTATCCAACGTGAGTTAGGTATGCTGAAATAAATGGCTTTTGACACTTGAGAAATGAGAGGCTGTTTGGAACAGTTGGGTTCCTATATAATCATTCTAAACTTAGTGAATTAATCAAGTTTCCAAGCTAGATAAAATCCTTTTTTTTTTTGCATTCAATACAGAGAGGTATACTTTTGTGACACAGCATATGTAATACAATTTATTTATTTAAAGACTTTTCATCTTGTTTTCCAGCCACTTTTACTTACCATTTCTTTGAAAAGAACAACAGCCTATTATGGATCAGTCCTGTCCCCAGAATCTGGCAAACTCCTGCACAGATTGAAAGCCCTTCCCATTCTTTAGCATAAATTGGGGTGAGGAACCTGTGGCCCCCCAATTGTTGCCAGACTCCAGCTCCCATCAGGCCTAGCCAATATGGCCAGAGGTCAGGGATTATGGGAGCTGTAGTCCAATGTCATCTGAAGGGCCACAGGTTCCTCACTTGGGCATAAATCTTCCTTCTGATGTAGGGCATTTGGCTGGGGACTAGAAGAAAATAAGATGGCATTGTGTCTGCTTCTCCAATGCAAGGAACTTGAAAGTGGTGAGCACTGGGTGGTATTCAATCCTAGTCCTACTCACATTGAAGTTAATAGACACATGACTAACTTTGGTTAATTAATTTCAATGGGTCAACTCTGAGTAGGCCTTAGCTGCACATAACCCAAGGATTTTTATTGTTTACCTTGCGCTCTCTCCGCCCACCCCAAATAATTATGGCTCCATTAAGATGGTTCTTCTAAAGAAAAATAAATGGCTGAAGATTTGCTATATGCAGTCCCCCGTCCATCTCCAGTGCCAACCGGGCAAACATTCCAAGAGCAGCAAATAGAAGGATACGTGGAGAATCTTGACATTCTATTGTTTATATCACCAAACACTTATGCAACTAGCGGTGTCTGGCCTGGAGTTCATTTTTCCTAGCTCCTTTTATGGCTAGCCACTTTGCAACCATGATCTTGGGCTGCAGGAAGAAGAATCAGAAGAGTGAACATGGCAGCCAGAAAGAACACCCATAAACCAAGCTGAGGGGGTGGGGCAGATAGCCACTGTTCTGCATTGCTCCAATATACTGCACTGAGCTGTAAGTTCTGATTAACTACTACAGTACACTGCTTAATTAGAAAACACTACTTAATCAAGATGCCTCCCAGGAACCAATTTCCACCTAATATTACTTGATGGCAAGGGCAGATGTTTAATAGGGATGGTAATTCCATATAATCGGAACACCTTCAGTTGACCTCATGATGCTTAGGTCTTTATGCATGTCTCAGTTTCACACCAGTTCTATCTGCTCCTCAAACAGTACATGGGTTCCTACTTAATTTCATACCCTTCTCTTGTACACTTTGGGTTACCAGTAAGCTCTGTTCAGTTTGAATACTGTGGAATGGGGTTACCGATGTGGTGCCCTTCAGATGTTGCTGGACTACAAGTCCCATCAGCCCCAGCCAGTGTGGCCAATGGTCAAGGATGATGGGAGTTGTAGTCCAGCAACATCTGGAGGGCACCGTGTTGGCTACCCCTGCTGTGGATGCTAGATCAATCAAAAGCCTATGTCTGGGCAGTATATGTATTCATTTCATTTCATGGAAATAGGTACCTATTTCAGTCTTATCAAACCTTGCCCTTTTTTATCCAGTGGTGGTCATTTAACCTCCCAGCTTTCAGAAAGCAATGGCAAGATGGCTGCATATGGATTGTTTAAAACTGACATTGTTTCACATAATGCACTTGGAATACTATATACAGTTATGGTCACTGCATATGGTCATATTATAGAGTATGAAAAGATGTAGCAATAGGCATACCAGATGATAAAGGGGCTGGGGCAACTCCCCATTGAGGAAAGGTTAGAATATTGGTGTGGAGTTGTTTTGTTAGTTTAGAAAAAAGGCAAATAAGGTGACAGAGGTATATAAAATTAGCACTGTGTGGGAAAAGTGGATAGAGAGAAGTTCCCACCCCACCCCCAAAACTAGACTCCCAGTTGGATGCTGGAAGATTTGGGACAGACTAAAGTATTTCTTTACACAGTGCATAGTTAATGTATAGAAGATCTGGAATGGCAACCTTCTTAGAAAACGTTAAAATGGGATTAGAGAAATTTGTGGAAGACAAGGATATCAGCAACTACCAGCCATGATGTCTATGTTCTACCTCTACTGTTGGATGCAGCGTGCCTCAGAATCCCAGTTGCTGGGAAACACAAGTGGGGGAGTGCCATTGCGTTCATGTCTTCCTTGTGGGCTTCCCATAGGCACCTGACTGGCCACTGCGGAAACAGAATGCTGGACTAGGGGGGCCTTTGATCTGACTCAGCAAGTTGCCTTTTCTGCATCCCACCAGTATTGAGCACGGGGTCTCCATGCGAATTGTTTCTCTTCAATCAGGTCCAACATTAAATGCACAGTCTATTTAGGGGTGGTGAAGAAGACTGAAAGCAGACTTTGGGAGTGGGGAGGGTGGGCTTTGGCATCTGTCCTGCCGTTAGGGTTGCCATATTCCAGTTCCACAAATCTGGGCATGCTGATTTGCATATTATGGATATTATGCAAATTATTTTCATATTAATATTTGGATTGTCCAGTTGTTTTGTTTTTGCACCTAGGCATTACCACCAAAAACTGGGGGAAGATGTGAGAAATCTTTTTTTTAAAAGCAACATTTTCAGCCTTAAATGCCTAGACTCTAGTTTCCAACACTATGGAATATTTATTTATTGATTAAGAGGATTTATATCCTGCCCTTCTGCTGTTAAAAACAGAGCTCAGCACAGCTTACAAATATAATAAAAACAATAAAATGCACAATCAATATAAAAACATAATAAAAACACAAAACAGCAACAAACAAAGTAAGTCAGGGCAGAAGTACGGTTAACCATTACATATATGATATATTTCAGAGATGTGGTGGGTGGAGAAAAACAAGAAGCCAAAATGTTAGGAAAAGGAGTCTTTCACGCCACATGCTCAGTTGTAAATACTGTTGCAGCAAGTTTTACAAGTTCCTCCAGTATTCCACTGGTGCAGGCACTCAGACATTCAAAGTATCTGTATGTTTCTTAGGTTTTATAAAAGCAAAGCTTTGCTTAACTCAAAATTTCTTGTCCCTTTGATCAACCACATCTACACAGGTTCCACCTCCATACTCAAAATGAAACTGGGCCTGGAAGTGTGCAACAACCCCACACATACCTTGCTAATTAGATTGCCAATGCCAGGATGTCTGTCTTATCGACTACTCTCCTGCTCCCCCCCCCCCCCGGGCATCATGAAAGACCCAGTCCTGGGCTCAGAAAGAAAATAAATATCTGGTCCTCTTCAAAGTACTGATAAGCCTCTTGTTTTAATTAAAATAATAATTATAAATTATTGCTGTTATCACTAATGGGAGTTAATTATCTTGTATATGCTGCTGTTGCTTCTATGGCTGTAATGGAGTGAGGTTAAAGATAAGTGAAATGCAAATAGGGGAAAAACAACACAAAAGGCAGTAACACTTTCCTAAATGTAATACCATTCCAACCACAAGAAGATTCCTATGAGTAAGGCAGAAAACTAAGCATCTCACAACCAGTCAGGATTCCTAACCAAAAACCAAAAATATGATAAATGAAGAAATATTTATATAAGCATGACTATCAAATATATTTATTATTTACACAAACTGTAAAGATATTTATAGTGCAATCCTAAGTTTATTTATTTAGAAGCAAGTACCAGTATATTCAGTGGGGCTTACTCAAACAGGGACAGAACTGCAACCTCAAGTGATAAGCAACTTCATTCACACAACCCAAAATTCCGAATCATAAGACTCCATACACACACACGCACACACTGCAGATGTATAAATACATACAGCCCATATAACAGTTTATTGTCAAACCAGTTGGTCATTGCAGAAAAATCAGTATTAGTTTTAAAGAAATCAGTATTCGTTTCCTACAGAATAAAAACTGTAATACCTAAGTAAGCCCTGCCTACTTGCTTTAAAATAGGACTGGAGGAGGGAGGAAACAGAAAGAGTTAAAACACAAAGACAATTCTTTTTTACATTCACTCCAAAGTCCCCTTGATTTCCAGCACATTCATAACCATGTCTGCTCAAAAGTAAGTCCTATTGAATTCAATGGGATTTACTCTGGGCATATGGGATTAGTATTGCTTTTACAAAAGCAAGTATTGGGAAGGTTTTCAAAACACTGCCCAGGATCTGACTCCTGCCCATAAGAGGAAAAAAAACTGAAATGTATATACTTACCCAATTTATGAGATTTTCAGATAAACGGGGGGGGGGGAACCACCATTTTCTGGCATTGCAATGAGGTTTTCCAGACACTGCCTCAGGTCAACCAAATGCAACCCTGGCTTCACTGATTGGCTGCAATCCTGAACAGGTGGGGTTAAAGCTATGAAGTGCTATACAGTACTGTTTAAAGAAAGATTTAACAGTTGGGGGTGGTTGACGTTTTTATGTATATCTTGAGAACCGGACCACCTAGAAACTTTTTTTTTTTAAATTAAAGCTGAGAATCCGGGCCACCTGAGGGGCTAAACAGGCGCCAGGTGGCATGCAAAGAATCCGGGTAAAACCCGGCTAACCGGGCAATATGGCAACCCTACCTGTGATGGAATGGTTAGATACCTTGGATTTCCAGTAGGGGTTACTGGAAGGGAATATCAGAAAGAACCTCCTCCTTGGGATTTTATGGAACTCCTTCAGCTATCCAGTACCATTCATTCATTAGTGGAGGTCTGCAAGGCACAGTGGCCAGCCTCTCACTAGTGTTCCTGAGGGGAACAACTAAGTAATGATGGGCTTCTTGTTAAAGCACCAAGTGGCACAGCTGGACTTAGTTTTAGGCCTGGAGAACTGGTTACCACCTTGGCTTAATGACTCTGGGAATGTCTCTAGAAGCAGCAGCTCCAAAAGGACAACAGGGATGTGTCTCATTTTACTTCTCTCTCTGCCCCCCTTTCAGAGATTGTGCATGGCTTTCTTCTTTCTTCTCCCAGGGGTTCCCCAAACAGCTATTTCCCCCACGGATGGAATGTCTGGAAGAGTTTGCCTTGGACTTTGCATCAACCCCCACCCCCGTTATGTAGCCAGAGGTTCTATATGGCAACCACATGGGGAGTCATTGGCCTGGCTTCCAACTGTAAGTCATTGAGAGGCATCATATAGAAACATTGTTGCAAAGGTGATCATGTGTGAAAAGTCTCTTATTTCTTTATCTGATGTCTGGGCAAAGCAGAAGAAGTGCACAGCTCTGTGAACTGGGTCCTGAGTTGTGTGTCTCATTCCTCCTGTGACGGTGCTGATTCATGACTCCTTTTGTGCTCCAGCATGTTGCCTGTGTGGTAAGGTCAGGGCTCTTAACTGCTGCCTCTTGTAAGCAGGGGGGGGGAGAGGAGTCCCATGGTTCAGTTCTTGTCTTCCAGCTTGGATTTTCTGCCAGGGAGGGCCAAACTGAACTTCGTCCCTCTGACTGATCTTTTATTTCCAGCTGTTGTTTCACTCTTGTTTTTGTAGTTCTTGTATGGGAGCCCACAATGAAGTCTGCCTCTTCACAAAGCAGGAAGTTAGCTGGTGTGAGGCCCTGTCCCTCTCTAAAGGACTCTGGAGACTATCTTCTAGCCGTGGAGGCCAAATCTTCCACAGCTAGCTGACATACTGCACTTGGGGGGGGGGATATATATTCTGCACATGCAGAATTAAAACAAATACTTTAAAAAAATCACACAATTTTATAGTTTTAGATGACTGATCTAGAGTTGTGACAAATGATTAACTGATCAAAGTTTTTCTGAATGACCCATCTCTGCTGGCAGGCTCCTGGATAGTCTTCATCATCCCTGAAATTATGAATTTGTGTCCCCAGAATTTGGCTCATGCAGTTTGGAACTGCTTTTCTTAGCTCTGCCTGATACTCATCCCATTCCTCCTCTCTCCTATCCAAATTTTTCTTAATTATATACTAGATTCACAAACAAGTCATGCAGATTTACTCATGAGTAAATATGGAGAAGCTGTTGTCTCACCTTCTCTTCTAATTCCCACTGCTATTCCTAGCACATAATGGGCTTAAAGAATAGGGTCACCTGACTCTGCTCTTTGTTGTTTTGTTACTTTTATTATCATTATCATTATCATTATTATTAAGATCCATCCCTGTCCTTCAGTTAAGTTAGCAGTGTAGCTGATAGTTCTAACTCGAGTAGCTACTTTGACCTCCCCCCCCCAATTTTGCTGAACTACATCTCCCATCAGTTTCAGCATTAGCAGGGCCCATGGTCAGAGATGATGGGAGCTGTAGTCCAGCAATATCTGGAGGGCACCACATTGTTCTAACCCACCAGCCACAACACTGGATAGAAGTTAGGGCCAACTCTATGCGGCATTATTCCTGTCTTTGGTCCTGATGTGCATAATAATACATAAGATAGCCGGAGAAGCAGGAAAGCAAGCCAAACAAGGACCATGATGTGGGAGAAAAGGAACAATAGTTCTTTGACCCTGCCGTAGTTCCTGTCTGAATTGTCCCTCCCCTGATGCTTGCTACTTAGAATGTGCAGAAGGGTCCCATTGGCATTGTGAATAGCTCCTCCCACACCTGATTGGGACTGCAAAGGTGTGCTAGAGACAGGACTGAAGACATGGACATTACCATATCTAGTTTGGCTCTCAGGCAACTCTTTTGTCTGTCTTCCAGGCTATAACATTCTGGAAATATACTGGTAGAATAACAGATTCTGACGTTTTAAATTCTGTTCCAGAAAATATTGCTGGGAAAACAAAACCTTGACAGGAGTGGCAGATTTCATGCGTACTTTTTAAAAATTGAATTTATAAGTGTATGTTAAACAGAATTCTGGAGTTATACTAAATCATGCAAACTAATTTAGTGTAACTTCAGAATTTTGTTTAACAAAGTTAAGCTTCAAAGCTTTGGGCCACAGAATACAAGCCCGTTAAATGCCTCCCTTCTACTTCAGGAGAATATGGCTGCATCTTCTCTTTATTTAATGCCATCAATGTAAAGTTAGCTTCAAAGCTTTGGACCACAGAATACAAGCCCTTTAGATGCCTCCCTTCTGCCTCAGGAGAATATGACTGCATCTTCTCTTTATTTATTTATTTACTGCCATCAATGCACATGGCACTGTATAAAAAATAAAACAAAATAAGTCCCTACCAAATAGGCATACAATCTAACAAAAATAAAATAAAAGACAACAAAGAAGGGAAGGGAATAAAACAGGCAGGAGACAAAACAAGCACTTCAGATACATATATTCTGGATATACAGGATTATAAAAGCAAAATCTAGACTGAAATTCTAAAAGCTTTGGAGAAAAGATTTTTAGCTGAGACTTAAAAAACTAAATTGAAGGAGCAGTCCACAACAGTTTAAACAGAGTTCTCCAAGTTAAACAGAGTTCTAAGAACAACATGTTTCAAAAAGGTTTTCTTCAGATAAGGCATTTCATAAAACAACATGGTTCATTAAGAGACTATACAAGTTTTTATGTTCTTGATTTCAAGTAAAGATCAGTCATATGGAACTTCAGCCCAGATTTATAGATTACAGAACTTGAGCCCTCCAAGACATAATTACCAGGCAAAATGGGAATTAATTATGTCTCCATTCATATACCTATAGAAAGGTTGAGGTGTATCTGGAAATTAATACTTTGAATGAATTTGAAATATTTTTTAAAAATAAAACATTAACCAGATTGATCTGATGTTCAAATTAAATAAAATCAATTCAAGACTTAGGCCACAATCTAATACATGTCTACTCAGAAGTAAGCTCCATTGGATTCAATGAGACTAACTCCCATCCAACTGTGTATTGGACTGCAGCCTCAGTGACAATTGTTGGTGTGGGGCACCTAAAGCAAATACATTTTATGTTATGTAGGACTGCCCGATATTTAGGACTTTTTGGAAATCTGTCTTGACAGAAATTGGAAATATACTTGATCAGAGATCCAATTGTATAATATAGCTTGGGTATCTCAGTGAAGTTATCCTAGAGGAATATTTTGAAATGACAATCCATTCATTCATCACAGCGAAAAAAGCAGCTAAATGGTGATACAGTAGGGCCCCTCTTTACAGCGTTTGGCTTTACAGCGCTTCGCTAATACAGCGGTCTCAATTAGATGCAAATAGACTAAAGCCCCACTCATACGGTGCTTGTTCTGCTTTTACGACGGTTTTCAGGCATCGCGCACCATTCTAGTCAATGGGTTCCGCTTTTACAGTGTTTTTTGCTCTACAGCTGGGGTCCGGTATGTAATGCCAAAACTGGAAAGGTTCTACTCCATAATAAGGTGAATGTTCTGTCAGTGCAAGGATTTCTCATTGCACAACAGAATGTCCACCCCTTCCTCCCCCCACCTGCCCTCTAGATCTGTTCTAGGAGTTCCCCCAACCCTCTGAACAGATTTGGGGATTGGGCAGGGCACACGGGAGGAGCAGGAGGAAACTTGTTCCAATAATAGAATGTAGTTGAATACCACCCTTGGCAAACAAAAATATGAAATATAGCTTACATCAGTGTTTGCCAAATGGTGGGCCTCAAGGCACTTTCATGTAGGCCCCCCATGCCACACATTTCTCAGTTCCTCTTCACTTGCCCAACCTGCCCCCTATGTTACAGCCTTTGGTTGGACAGAGGCCAGCACCAGCAACTCCTTGCATGCTGAGCAAATGTGGCCAAAAACAGAGAGATACCAGAGGAGGTGCTGATAGAAATTAGAAAAAGTTAACATTTTAAAACAGAAAAATAAACTGAACATAGAAAGGGAGGTGATAAGATAGGAAAGCTGTTAAAGCAGGAAGAAGTGATTGTAAAAGGAGCAGGGAGGAGTGATGAAAAACCTGAGAGTTTGGAGGAAGATAAAGTACAAGTGAAGGGTGAAAGTAAAAAGGGAGAAGTTACAGGAGGTGAGTAAAAATACTTTGAGAGGCAGAAGGGGGAAAGGTAAAACAAAATAAATGGCCCTTTCTACTTACAATAGGTGTGGATGGAATGTTGATCCTCTAGCTATTGTTGAACTACATCTCCCATCATCTCAGGCCATTGACCATGCTTGATGGGGCTGATGAGAGTTTTAGTTCAACAACATTTGGAGAGCCAAAGGTTTCCCACACCTGACTTAGAGCATCTGGGCCACTAAATTCTGTTCTAGAAAAAGGAGAAGCTGAGTAACAATA
The DNA here is from genome assembly GCF_030035675.1 of Rhineura floridana. Lineage (NCBI taxonomy): Eukaryota > Metazoa > Chordata > Lepidosauria > Squamata > Rhineuridae > Rhineura > Rhineura floridana. Next base: position 67,233,107 of record NC_084480.1, on the reverse strand, counting down.
CCTCCAGAGCCAATACCTGTACTTAGCTTTAAGAAAGTTGAATTATGGAACTCCTTGTCACAGAAAAATCAGTGTGGCAAATAATTTAGCAATTTCCAAAGAGAGATTAGATACCAAGAAAAAATGATGCAACTGGCATCTGATTATGCCAAGCTCCACCTCTGTCTGACTGCTGGGTCTCAGCAATTTTCAGAAAGTTTGAGAACCCTTGGCCAATATGGTAAAATTTGTTAGTAAGATTAGAATGAGAGAAGGCAGATGGAAGGACACAAAATGAAGTTTGTGTGTTCTGTGTTAGAATAACAGAACACAGGATTCAAAAGAGTCACACTCTTTAATGGAGATATTTAATAACGTGTTCCCGTTTTAATATCTGGAAATTTAACAAATTTCATTTGAAATAATTATATTGTTATATATTTTAAGTGTGCTTAAATCATGTATTTATAAATTACTTGTTTTTGTTTTAATGCATTGAATTGCCAATAAAATGAATGCAAAAAATAAAATAAAGGTTTTCTTAAACCTGCTTGTTCTGTGCGACAGCTAGAGAAGCTTGCCAGTGATGCTTGCTATTGCAAAACGGGTTGCTCAAGAAAATGGTTCATGGTATAGATAGAAGCAGTGACTCTCAAAGAAACCACATATAGACTTCCTTGCGTGTAACATCTTCTGAAAGAAGGCAGCTAATGTTACTAAGTGGGGGAAAAGTCCCTATTTTTTATTCATCAAGTGGCATTTGGCTGATATATCTGACTTATCATGATCACATTCTGTCAGATGAGTTCTAGTAAGCCTTCATTAAGGATGAAACACAGCTAGTATGGATCATCACCTTGTAGTGGTGAGTGGGCTTGTGTGTTCCAATGAACCCTGTGAGTGATGCCGTCGGGAGTCATGTACTCCCAGTAGGGTCAAGGTAAGGTCAAGTGAGAAGAACCAGACAAAGAACGATCCAAGAAAGTCCTCAACGGCAGAACAGTCAAAAGATAATGTGTACGTTACAACGGCTGTGAAGGCGGATGAAGGCTGCAGCAAATAAAAGACTTCCAATCATTGTGGTATCCATGCCATTGGATCAAAGCCTTTTTCTGTCAAGATTGTGTGTTGATCGTCGTGCGCCGATCTCCCCACATAAAACAAATTCACACGCAGGTGTATTCCAAGCAAAGACCTTATCTTGGAAGACAATGTTACTCGGCCATGAGTGATCGCCAATGAATGAATGAGTGTAGTGGGTAAGAGACTGAGGCTGCAGTCCTACCACACCTATCAAACCAGGGATTGGGAACCTGCATTCTCCAGATGATGAAGGGATACAACTTCCATCCTCTCTGATAATTGGTTATGCTGGCAGGGCTGATGGATGGAGTCCAACAACATCTGGAATCCTACCGGTTTTCGACCCCATTATGCACACTTACCTAGGAATATGTCTGACTGAATTCAATGCAGCTTACATATGGGAGGATTGCACTGTAAGTTACAAACCAGGAAGCCCCAGCTTCAGATTGTGCATCTGCTATAAATTTGCTAGGCGATCTCATGGCAAACTACTGCTATCAACCCTCAGTCCCTCATCTACAATATGGGGATAATACTGACCTACTTTACAAGATTGTTGTAAGGATCACTGAAATTTTATATATGAAGCACTTTGAACACTCTAATGGGTGTTATAAATGCTAGGTATTGAAACTGCATGTTTATGCTATGATAGTAAGGACCGTACTGTGTGACTAGGTAAGGAAATGTACAAAAATAAAATTATTTCTATGCAAGTTGAGACACAGGTTTCCTCTTAACTCTGACAATGTTTTATTTGAATACATACCCTGGAGCTTGGGTATACAGGCCAGATTTTTCTTTAAAAACCAATGCTTGATTTTTATACATGTAATGCAAATTTAGTTTCAGGTTTTTGTTTTGTTTTTTTTAAAAAACAAAAAAATATGTCATGTAACAAAACTTCTTCCAACTTTCATACAAAATAGCACTTTGGTTTTCTTTTCCTTCCCTTGCTGGTAGAAAGCAGTGTTAAAAGTTTGCACTGTTTTAAGTGGTTTGAGGTATTTGCTTACAAAAATTTTTGTACAAAGATCTGTTCCCCTTTCCCGCCTCAATGCAAAAATTCCAAAGTACACTCTGACACCTAATGCTCTGCGAACACTTTATTACACAAATTACATCCAGCTTCTGAAAATAGTGTTCTAACAGTGTAACCATCTAAAAATAAGACATCCTGGAAACACACAAATTCTGGAGGAAGAAGAAAAACCATTTTAAATAGAGGCTTTTAAAATCTTTCCCAATGCTAGTGATTTTTTTAAAAAATAAAGGAGTTTTAGCAGCTTTTTTCATTGTGGCACTAAATTCTCTCTGTTCTGTGATAGGTTAAGGGCATTGAAAGTGAAAAGGCACAAAAGAAAAACTGGGAACTGAAAAAATATTTTCTTAAAGCAGAGGTTGGGACTTATTTACAAATATAGAAAAGGTCCCTAACTGAAATGAGCAACTACCAATACTTTCAGAATCATTACTGCAATTAATATGGGACTGTTCCGCTTTATTAAAAGGTTCACATAAGACAATGGCACTGATGTGAAATGTTCACCCTCTAAAACGAAACTGAAGCAACAGAAAGAAAAAAAGAAAACTGTGTACAGTCTTACAAAGGACTAGTACAATTTACAATTAAATACGCAAAATCTTAAAACGTGCTAAATCTGGCAATCTTTGTGGATTCATACAATGTAGAAATCAAAGCCCAGTTTCAGGAAGATGGAGGTATCGCTGGAGGTTGAGGAGCAACATCTTCCTCTTCAGAATCTGTGGTATCATCCTCATCTTTTTCTTGATCACTTCCTTCAGTACTAAGTCGGTCAAACCCTTTTCGACTGTAGCCTGCACGGCTTGCAAAGAAGTTTCCAAGATTAAGACCTCCACTACCTTTTCCTGAAAATGGAAATACGCTTTAAGTAAGGGTTTAGTGTGCTCATTATTCCCACAAGTTAGTTACTACATGTGGTCATCCTGATTTTTTATGTTTAGATTGCAGTCTTGTTAGTTTAATAAGAACAGCACTTTCTTGGAAAATCTACTGAGGTCAATACAAAGAGAGTGATTCATGGAATAGTCCTTTGATCTTCCAGCCAAAATCAGCCGGTATCTTCAATTCATTCTTTCCTCCTTTCCCACTTTCCTTTTCTGTTGAAGTGTGACATAGTCACAATACAAGGTTGACTATCTTAGCTACAATAACTTCCACCTTCTTTCCCCCCCCCCCCCCTCCAGCCTTTTCTTAGTTAGCTCAGGGATTATTTCGAATTTAGGCTGAGAGAAATAAATGCAGCCATTATTTTTCTTCTTCCTTATATAAAAGGAAAGTTTTGAGGGAGATCAATTCCTTAGTATTGTTCTCTGCCCCTAGGAGATCTCTTGTGTTCCCCATCAAACCGTATCAAATCAGCAGCTCCCAAAGGCTGTACATGGTAGATAATGGGACGACTGAACACCATTACTACAGCCTTCTCATAAGGAATAACTGCTGGGCTCATTAGCAGAAGAGAGACAAAATACACTAGGTAAGAGAAGGTAGGCATTTTCCATCTAAAGAAGAGAATCAAACCAATGCTCACTTGCTACACAGATCATGAGCTGGGAATATCCTATAAATATATACTTTCAAGCATATCATGGGTCATTTAAAAAAAATTACTGTTGTTATTTTTCATTTATTCCTTTACAATGCTCATATTCTGCTTTATAGCCCAATAGGGTCTCAAACGAGCAAAATATTCTCACAATAAAAATCACATTCAAGTCTGGTATAACAAACAGAAATAACGTGGTGTCCCTACAGTGCCAGGATTATTCAGGTGGCATTTCCTGCCCTCATCCTTGGTCTTTGCGTTCCCTTTACTCACCTCTAAATTTGCCCAGGATTCCCCCTGAACTTGAATCAAGTTTATGTTCGGCATCAGCTATAAAAATGAAACATATTTCTAAATCAGGAGCAAGAACCCTAAAGCAGAATTATATTAACACACACCAGAAAATAAAGCAGGATTTGTGCAAATCAAACTATATGGAAGAGAAACAACCAAAATTACAAAGTCTTGGTGTAAGGCCTGTGGTGGTTTAGCTGAAAAGTAACAACCCATCTCCATTTGTAAATCGCTCTGTTTATTTATTATTTAATTTGTATCCCGCCCTTCCTCCCAGCAGGAGCCCAGGTTGGCAAACAAAGTGCTAAAAACACTTTAAAACATCATAAAAACAGATCTTAAAATACATTAAAACAAAACAGCGTTAAAAACATTTTTAAAAAACAACTTTAAAAAAAGGTTAAAAACATTATTAAAAAACATATCAAGCAATTCTAACACAGATGCAGACTGGGATAGGTCTCAACCTAAAAGGCTTGTTGAAAGAGGAAAGTCTTCAAAAGGTGCCAAAAAGATAGCAGAGATGTTCTGCCTCTGACTACTGGAACTACACTTTCACATATCATACTGGACTGTAATGAATTTGTTGGTGTTCCTGAAACTGCCCAAATCCAGCTGAGAACAAGTAATAAGATACAGAAGTTACTTTCTTTTAAATTACATTTGTAATCTACAAGCCCTAATTAGAACTACTGTATTATCAATACAGTAACTATTCAAGCTGAGTGAAACCAAGCTGGTTTTTCAAAACATTAATTCAGATATTTCCAAAAGTGTTTCCTTATGAACAGTGTCACACTCATAGGGGAAAACTACACGGCAATACTTCTCTGGATTCAAATAGTACTGTGTGTTGCAGTGTTTATGGAAGCTGTATCCTTCCTACTGAATTGCTTCTGACATTTATAAAATGATTATGAAATGAACTATTACCAAAAAGCCTTCAAAAATTTATGGGAGCTACATACGAGGGCAAATCCAAATTAGCGTGGGTGGATATTTGGGTTTTTTTTATGACAGGTATACACTAAATGGTCTCTGCCCCCTCCCCGAAAATCCACTGCTATTTTTGTACCATTTGGCACCATTTCTGTTCACTGTCTCTCTGGGCAGCTGCTTTGACACATTTTTTAAAAGACAGTTGTTGCTGGCTATGTGATCCATCCAACAGGGCAGGGATGGCTACCCCGTGGCCTTCTAGATGCTGTTGGACTATAACTTCCATCTGTCCCAGTCAGCGTGACCAATAGTCAGGGATGATGGGAGTCATACTCCAACTGCATCTGCAGGATCACAGGTTAGGCACCTCTGTAATAGGGGTCACAAAGCCAGCATGACAGGCCAGTGTAGCTGACCAGATCTAGCTAATTGACAATATTAAAAAGTCAAATCAGATCACAGGCAATGCTTCCTACTCTGACCCTGAATAGAAGAACGTTATTGCCAAAATGAGGAGCAGGTGCAAGTTCCACATGAGATAATGTATTTTTTTAGAAGCCCTTTCCCTATTTACATATTATTAGCTAATGCATGTAGTGGAGCCCCTTAACCAGCTTTAAAAACAAACACAGCCTGGCAATGGGTGTGTATGTGGATTTTGAGCATAGACACCATCAAGCTCTTTCCCCTCCTTCCTGCTCTAAATCAATTCCACACTTAGAATGTGACAGGGAAAAGGCTAAGGGAAGATGAACTGGAGTGGAGAAATGGTGGATGAGAGAAAGGTTAAGCATGCCTTCTTTCTGTTCTGCGCTCAAAACCCCACTTGAAATTTTACTTTAAGGAAAGAGCTGGTGTTGAGGCTATGTTACATGCATTTGTACACAATGTGTAGCTCTTTCCCAAGAGGAAATTCTAAGAGTATTGCATGGCTCTGTTTACAGGGTTAAACTGGGGGATAGGTTTTAACATTGTGTCTTTATCCTACTCTGCACAGATAAAATACTGCTGCTGCTGTGGATACATTTATGGTACATAAGTTAACTAGTGTTATAACTCTAGGCTACTTGCAAGCAAAATTTAAAAACGAAGTAAAGGGTTATTTGTTTTAGCATATACAGAAGGAACTCCACATCAAAGGAGGCACAGATGGATTCAAACATAAGATGGAGACACCCAAAGGAGAGAGCTCTTATACAGAATCGGCACAAAAGACAGCAAGACTGCTGCATCGGTTGTATTTTCTTAACCTACTATTTTGAACAATCCATTCTTTATGAACTCACGAAGTAGTAAAAAAACAACATAAACCCTCCCCTCTACTAAAGCACTACAAGAAATTTTAATCCTAACTGCAAAGTGAAAAGAACATAAAAAGCACTTTCTGAGCCGAGAAAGCCAGAGATATAATGAACGTGTACATCTGACTTGTATCTGTCCGAATCTGACTGCTGCACAGTATGGGAAATGAGCACCTCATGTTTTATTGTGCTATTGCAATGTAGGCTTTGGACATTAAAAATGTTTTTTGTTACCAAGTTAAGAGTTAGTTAATTACCTCCATAGATTCTTGTCTTTCTCCACTGAATAAATATTGCAATGGCCAAGAAGATGACAATCGGAATAATTAGAAGTGTTGTAATAAGAACAAAAGAAACTCCAGTGCTGGCCTGCTGGACCACATGATGCTTTTCCTCTTTCTTTAACAATTCCTTTGACATGGGTTTGTTCGTCAATCTGGCTTCTATAACAGTCTCTGCTTCTTCAAGGAAAGAAAAGATTGAACACTGATAAACACTTTCAAGCTATTCAGATAGACTCCATGCATTTACTTCTTAAAATGTATTAAAAACAGGAATTAGCAGCAACAACTGCTAGATGGTCATGCTGCAAGGTTGGTTGCTTTCAAAAAAAGCCTTGCAGAGAACAAGAATCATGACTTTCTCATAAAAGACAAACAAAACAGACCATGTTGCAATCAATTGCAGGTGCTCTCATGTGCATCATGTATTATATGACCAGCAACTTTGATATTGTCTTTTAATAGATGGATTCAAACATAAGATGGAGACACCCAAAGAAGAGAGCTCTTATACAGAATCGGCACAAAAGACAGCAAGACTGCTGCATCGGTTGTATTTTCTTAACCTACTATTTTGAACAATCCATTCTTTATGAACTCACGAAGTAGTTCCACAGAGACACCCACCCTCTCCCAGGCACTCATTGACTTTTGCAGTTGCTATGCATGGACAAATGCGGTTTGTCTGAAGGGGTTCGATATATGATGGACTCCATAGCCAAGGCTCACTGAACAAACAAGATTCCAGCACCTGGGGGGAAAACTATTTGTCTAAATCCATTATTTGTGTGCCAAATGAATTTCAATGCTTATTTATTCTCACAACCATTTTGCAAAGTAAGGTTCCTCAGCAAACCAATTTTTCTTATAAGGGAACTCTCAACTGCTCTGTGAGTTCATGGCTAAAATGGATTTTGAAGCTCAGTGTTACAAAAGGTCTAACCAGCAACCCTCATCCTGGCATGATCATTCTGCTGTGTCCTCGTGACATTTTAGTCTTTCTGAGGAGGATGTTCCAAATGCAGTCAACCAATCAGTAGTGGTTGCTGGGGCAGCATTGCTAATCTGGCTTCCCAATACCAGGTGTTGCTGTTAGTTACCAAGAGGAAGGTGCGAGGTGCCGGTGCATCAGACTGGCTTTGTGCCTTTGCCACCGTGCCTGCACTGCACCAAGCTCCCTGTGCCTCAGCTGTCCCCTTCTCAGTAACTACCCACTGACTGCAATCGCAACCAATAAGGATAAAGTATAGAGTGCATGTTCATCCACAAGGGCCTTTTCCCAGACTTGGGTTTTGTTTTTCCTTTTACATTTACTATCATTACTCTAACCTGAATCTTTTGAATTTGATTGGATTGTTGCGTGCCACCCCACTCTCCAAACAGTGCAAGACTTCCAGGGACTCCTGTGTTTACCCAGAGTTTACTTTCCTTGGAAAGAAGGTCAGCAGAGACTGTGGTGTCTTTTTGAGATATGGTTTATTTACACATAGAATGATAGAATAATGCAGTTGGAAGGGGCCTAGAAGGCCATCAAGTCCAACCCACTGGTCAATGCAGGAATCCAAATAAGTATACCTGACAGGTGGCTGTCCAGCTGCCTCTTGAATGCATCCAGTGTCGGAGAGCCTACCACCTCCCTAGGTAATTGGTTTCATTGTTGTACTGCTCTAACAGTCAGGAAGTTTTTCCTGATGTTCAATTGAAATCTGGCTTCCCGTAACTTGAGCCTATTATTCCGTGTCCTGCACTCTGGGACAATTGAGAAGAGATCCTGGCCCTCATCTGTATGACAACCTTTTCAGTACTTGAAGAGTACTATCATATCTCCCCTCAGTCTTCTCTTCTCGAGGCTAAACATGCCCAGTTCTTTCAGGCTCTCCTCATAGTCCCCTGATCATCCTTTTTGCCCTCCACTGAACCCGTTCCAGTTTGTCTGCATCCATCTTAAAGCATGGTGTCCAGAACTGGATGCAATACTCAAGATGAGGCCTAACCAATGCCACATCGAGGGGAACTAATACTTGACATGATTTGGAAACTATACTTCTGTTAATGCAACTTAAAATAGCTTTTGCCTTTTTTGCAGCCATGTCACACCTTTGGCTCATATTCAACAACAATGCCAAAATCCTTCTCACATGAAGTATTGCTGAGCAAAGTAACTCCCATCTTATAACTGTGCATTTGGTTCCTTTTTTCTAGGTGTAGAACTTTACACTTATCCCTGTTAAATTTCATTCTGTTGTTTTCAGCCCAGTGCTCTAGCCTATCAAGATCACTTTGAATTTTGTTTCTGTCTTCCAGGGTATTAGCTATCCCTCCCAATTTTGTGTCATCTACAAATTTGATAAGCATTCCCTGCACCACCTCATCCAAGTCATTAATAAAAATGTTGAATAGCACTGCGCCCAGGACTGAGCCCTGTGGTACCCCACTTGTTACCTCCCCCACTTTGAGAAGGAACCACTGATAAGCACTCTTTGAGTATGATTCTGTAGCCAACTGTAGATCCACCTGATAGTTGTTCCATGCAGCCCACATTTAGCTAGCTTACTAATCAGAATATCATGGGGCATGCTGTCAAAAGCTTAGCTGAAGTCGAGATATATTATGTCCACAGCATTCCCACAATCTGCCAGGGAGGTTGCCCGATCCAAGAATGAGGTAAGATTAGTCTCGCAGGATTTGGTCTTGATAAATACATGTTGGCTTCTAGTAATCACTGCATTGTTTTCAAGGTGCTTACAGACTGACCGCTTTATAATCTGCTCCAGAATTTTCCCAGGGATTGGTGTCAGGCTGACTGGTTTGAAGTTCCCAGGCTGACTGGTTTGAAGTTGTCCTTTTTGAGATTGGGACAACATTGGCCCTCCTCCAATCATCTTGCACTTACCCATCTTTCACAATTTTACGAAGATTATAGATAGTGGTTCTGAGAGTTCTTCAGCCAGTTCCTTCAATACTCTAGGATGCAGTTCATCAGGCCCTGAAGATTTGAACTCGTTCAAACTGATTAGATATTCCTTGACCATTTGTTTATTAAGCTGCAATCCTGCTCCTTCAACTCACATTTCCCAGGTGGGTTATAGACCCTCTTTTGGGAAAAGACTGAGCCAAAGTAGGAATTGAGCACTTCATTTTGGCATCCTCATTGAGTAGTTGTACCACCATCTCTTTTCTCTGTGTTTTATTGTGAATGTACCTGAAAAAAAGCTTTTTTGTTGCTTTTGGCATCTCTCACTAACCTTAGCTCATTCTTAGTTTTAGCCGTTCTGACACCATCCCTGCAATTCCATGTAACCTGTCTGTAGTCTTCCTCATACAGGAAGTAGTCTGGTGTTACTTCCACTTCCTGTGCCTTTTTTTTGTTTGTTTTCAGGTCATCTCTAAGCTTTTTGTGAAGCCATATTCTGTGCTTCTGCCGTCTTCCCTCTTTTTTCCTTGACAGAATTGTTTGCAATTGTGCCTTTAGAATTTCCTCTTTTAGAAACTCCAACCTATCTTGGACTTCTTTTCTCATTAAGGTCTCTTACCATGGAACTTTACTTACCATTGTTCTGAGTTCATTAAAATCAGCTTTCCTGAAGTCCAGGGTACACATATGGCTACTCCTGGCTTTTGCTTCCTTTAAAATCAAGAACTCAAGTATAGTGTGGTCACTTTCCCCCAGAGTTCCTGTAACTGCCACTTCATCCACCAAGTCATCTCTATTGGTTAGAATCAAGACAAGGATAGCTGATCCTGTAGTTACTTCCTCCACTTTCTGTAGGAGAAAGTTGTCTCTAACACAAGTCAGGAATTTCTTGGAGGGGCCGTGTTTGGCAGAATTTGTCTCCCAACAGCTATCAGGGTAACTGAAGTCCCCCATTACTACTACATCATGCCTTCTTCAAACAATGGCAATTTGCTTTGCAAAAGTTTCATCCTTGTCTTCTCTTTGATTGGGTGGCTGGCAGTAGACTCCAACTTCATTTTATTCCTCGCCCCATTTATTTTAATACATATACTCTTGGTGGAGCCACCAAGCTCATCCTCCTGTACCTCTGTGCAGGGAAATACATTTTTAACATATAGCACTACTCTGACTCCCTTTCTATTCTTTCTGTTCTTTTTGAACAAGTTATATCCTTCAATTGCTGTGTTCAGTCATGGGAGTTATCTCACCAAGTTTCAGTTATACTTATCAAGTTGTATTTACTCTCCTGTATTAAGAGTTCAGGTTCGTTCTGTTTGTTTCCCATACTCTGGGTATTAGTATACAGACATTGAAGACCATGTGATTTACATCCTGGCTTCCTTCCTACATTTTTATGAAGACTATTACTGGGCCCCATTAGAGCCATTATCTTAGTTACTCTTACCGTGCACAAGCCTTTGTTAGTCATTGCCACCAAGTTTATGTCTCCCTCCCCTTAGGATTCAATTTAAAACTCTCCTGATGAATTTCTCCATGCTGCGGCCAAACACATTCTTCCCAGTCTTTGTGAGGTGCAACCCATCACTTGCCAGCAGTCTATCTTCTAGGAAGCATACCCCATGGTCCCAGAATCCAAATCTCTCATGTCGGCCCTACCTTCAAAGCAGTCATTCACCCGGAGTATTTTTCTTTCCCTTTCTACTCCTCTTCTAAGTACTGGAAGGATGGATGAGAAAACTATCTGGGCCCCAAAGTCCTTGAGTTTCCTTCCCAAGAGCTTCAAAGTCTGACATGATTTCTTTGTAACTCTGTTGACAGTATCATTCGTTCCCATATAGATGAGAAGGGATATTTGTCAGTGGGCTTTATAAGTGATAGCAACCCTCTGTCATATCTCTGATTTGTTCTCCGGGGAGGCAGCATACCTGGCGAGTCCATGGATCTTCACGGCATATTTGAGTTTCACTCCCACACAGTAGGGAGTCTCCCACCACCACTACTACTCTTCTCTTCTTGTCATGGGGTATGGTTTCATTGCCTCTGCTTGACTGAACTTCAGCCTCTTCCGTGCTGTCGCGTGGAGTCTCCTGTAATTCTTCCCCTGCAGACTGTCCTCTAGTCTCATCCTCAAGTGCCTGGAAGTGATTCTGTAGTTCCACCAGTGAAAGGTGTCTTCTAGCTTTTCTGCTTCTAACTGTCACCTTTTTCCACGGAGTTTCCTCCACTTAATTGTTGCTCTCCACAATGGTCTCCTCTTCTGCTTCAACATGCTGTTGTTCTTCCACCTCCTGTAGTTCTCTTTGCTGTTGTTCCAGTGTTCTATCTAAGAACTCTTCTCATACTCTTCAGTGTGGTCACCCGCTGTTCCAGGCCCCTCACTTTTTCTTCCAACAGCACCATTAGCTTGCATCTGTTGCACATGTATGCCATGTTGTTCTCAGGCAAGAAAACAAACATTGCACACACCTTGCAGGTCACCACCACTGGAGTCTCCTTCCTGCTCATAGCCTTTTGTTTCTTTCTTTCTACAGTAGGGCCCCACTCATACAGCATGTTAGGTTCTAGACCCCCGCCAAAAGCCAAAAATCACAGGAATGTGGAACATAGCCTGAAGCCCCCATGCTATTCAACATTTATATGAAACCGCTGGGAGCTATCATCAGGAGTTTTGGGCTGCAGTGTCACCAGTATGCGGATGACACGCAGCTCTATCTCTCGTTTAAATCCTCACCAGAGTTGGCTGTGGAAACCTTGTCCAATTGCCTGGAGTCCGTAAGTGGATGGATGGGAGAGAACAGGCTGAAGCTGAACCCCGACAAGACCGAGGTGTTACTGGTGGGGGATAAGGGAAGGTTGGGAAACTTTGACCTGGTGCTTAATGGGGTGAGATTGCCCCTAAAGGACCAGGTCCGCAGCCTGGGGGTCATTTTGGACTCTCAACTGTCCATGGAGCCCCAGGTAGCTGCAGTAAGTCGGGCAGCCTGTTACCAACTTCATCTGGTACAGAGGCTGCGACCCTACCTTCCTATACATCTGCTTCCACGAGTGATACATGCCCTGGTCTCCTCTCGATTAGACTACTGTAATGCGCTCTACGTGGGGTTACCCTTGAAGACGGTCCGGAAATTGCAGCTGGTACAGAATGCGGCGGCATGCTTAATAAAGCAAAGCCGTCGCCGGGATCATGTCACCCCAGTGTTGATGGAGCTACACTGGTTGCCAGTTGTATACCGGGCCCAATTCAAGGTGTTGGTATTAACCTTTAAATCCCTAAACGGTTTCGGCCCAGTTTATCTGAAGGAACGCCTCCAGTATCACCAAATATGCCGCCAAACAAGATCGGCCTCACAAGACCTTCTCTCGGTCCCACCAGTGAAAACAGCTAGGCTGGTGCAGACCAGAGAGAGGGCCTTCTCGGTCGTGGCCCCCACCCTCTGGAACTTGCTTCCTTTTGACCTTCGACATGCGTCCTCCCTGATGGCTTTTCGTCGAGCCTTAAAGACCTTGTTATTCAGGCAGGCCTATGGGATTTCTGGGGTGGGTTAGGCTATTACTAACAGGTGGTTTACTGTTGTATGAATATGTTGTAAATTGTGTTTTATATTGTGTAAGTCGCCCAGAGTGTCTGTTAAGTCAGACAGATGGGCGACTAACAAATAAAATTTTATTATTATTATTATTAAGCCTGCGCTGGTACAATTGCAATGGAGACGCCAAGGTCAGTGCCGCACCGGCAGCGGTGGGAAGAACGGAAAGACGAGGTGTGTGTGTCTGAAGGGGGTGAAGATGGCAGGAAAACAAGCGGAAGGGAGAGGAGACAGTCTCGGAAGAAGCCGCGCCGCGGTGCCTCTGTTCCCTCCCTGTGTCGTTGTCGTCTTCCCCCTTCTCCCGGCCTGCCAATCTTCCACAATCTTTGTGTGTGTGTGCCGGAGGCAGCAGCCATATGGGGAGGGCAGATCCTGCAACCGTTGCTTCACCTCCTTTCACGGTCCACCACTGAGCTTCATCTGCAAAAGCAGCAGCAGCAGGAGGAAGAGGATCAGGATCCCCTCCATTTCCCCGGCATCCCCTTTTTGCCCTTTCCTCTCCTCCTTCCTCCTCCGTGGGGAGGGAAGAAGAAGCTTCATGCTGGGCACATGGGGGAGAACAAGTGGCGGGGGAGGAATGAAAGGTGACTGGCACTCACCTCCCCCAGTGCGGGCAACCCGGGCAGGAAGGAGGAAAGCAAACGCCCACCCCCATTGTCTGCCGCTTGGTAGTCCCTCCCCTTCCCCTCTAGGCACGTTCCCGTTGCCACTTGTCCCACATAGGCTGCTGCTCCCTGCTTGTTTGGCAGAGTGAGGGCCTGTCTGTCCATCTCTCTCTCTTTTTCCCCACCTCTCTCATAACGGTAAAAGAAAGGCAATCAGCTCCTATGTCGCTGGCGTAGTGGGCTGGAGTTGCAGAGTGGGGCGGGGGGAGAGACAGGGAACTATTGTAGTTGTCTTGTTCTTTTTTTTAAAGAGGTCCTGCCCCTGAAGCTCCCTGCGCCACAGCTGATTGCACCGGAGAAGAAGGGGGCGGAGGACAGGGCTTGCGCTGTATTAGCAGGGTGCCAAAAAGCGGGGTGCCGAAAAGGGGGCCCTACTGAATTTATATCGAAATGGCCTGTACTTTGTCCTGTCCTCCTTCTGGGTAAATAGGAGAGTCCCACTGGTATGTGGTGCACCATACAAGGGTAACACATTTTGACTTCCCCTGCCCAACTCCTTTGACAAACTCCTGTTAGCTCTCCCTGTTCAGGTGCTCTATTTGCTCGTTCTCTGAGAATTGGCTCACTTGTATCTCCTCTGAACCTGCTGACACAGCTCCCTCTGCTCTGCTCAGTTAGGAGTCAGGAAACATATTCGCGTCCTGAACTTAAGATGGAGGAGTCAAAGCATTAACAGTCCAATAGATCTTGCTTTTCCATCGTGTTGGTAGGGAGGCCCCCCAAAGCCATGGTGAAGAGAGCAGGCCTCTCTGTGCATCTCCTAGTTCCCAGCTTCTCCAGAATAGGCTAAAAACTCAAGCCTCTCCTTGGTTCCAGGATGGGGGGAGGAGGGCCTTCTCCCCTGAAAAGAGTTCCAATAGTTTCCTTTGGATATGCAGATTGGCCATTCAATAAGTCCATTAACTCACAGGTTGACTTGGCTAAACTATCAAATTAGCAAGGGAAACCAGTCTGACCAGTACAGCAGGTTTTTTGCTTTCACATCCCAACTTCATATACAAGATCACAGGCTTGAAGGAGACCCATAGAAATCATCTATCTCAATTCTCAGTCCCGTAACAGGATCATTTACATAGCTACTTTTGAAGGTGACAATGATAATGTTGTAAGAAATAGAAAACAATGCAAATACACACTTAAAGACTTCATCATCTTTCTCACTGGTTGGTGTGAGACATGGGCAATCCAACTCAGGGGAAACCAGCGTAAGGTATGCTAGAGCAAGAGAAGCCGGCAGGAAGTTCCGCCACATCCAACTGCCATTCAGAAGCCTATGGACTGGCACAATGCTGGCTCAGCCAGAAGCTGCCCTTAGGGACCAGGAAGTAAAAGCCTGCTCTCCCAAATACCCCTACTGGGGAATAAGCCCTCTCCACTGACTTCTATTGCAATTATTTTCTTTTTCCCAGCGTAACTTTTGCCTGGATTGGGACCTGCAGGAGCGCTCTGAGCATGAGTTGGATGTGGTCTAAATCCCCTTGGTCCCTCCCCTGACATGGCTCATGACACGCCCCTTTCGGAGGGCCTTATGCCAGGTCCACTTGTGCTGGTCTTGGCTGAGCCGGCTGGGTCCCAGCTTAACTGGGCTTGCCTGACTGATCCTCAGCTGAGCTGGGCTGAGGGACTTACACAGGCATAGTCCTGCTGAGCCCAGACCCACTTGGCTCAGCTGGAGACCTGTCGAAGCCAACTCCCCTCAGCTCAGCGTAAATGCAAGTTGCATTGTGCCCCAAGACATTTGGAGAGGGAAGGCATTGGGATTTTTCTGCTCTAAATTGCATGTTAATGAGTTTTTATGTACATGGATGTCTGAAAACACTGTCCATTAATATTTAGAAAGTTAAAATGATCCAGACTTTCTTTTCCTGCCTTGTTTGAAGGCCATAAACAGGAACTTCTAAGATTATTGCTGTTAGTCGCTTGATCTAAACCTGCCTTACCAGAAGGAAACTCGCCATAACTCTTTTTTCAGCTGTGTCAAGTATTAGCCTTTTAATTTGCTTACACAAGTCTTTCCAGACAGTTCTTTGCACACAGAATCCAGAGTCGCCACTAAGTTATTGAGGAAGATCACCTCATCTTTTCTTTGCTTACAACAATAGCCATCACGTTCCCCTGAAGTTGTGAAACTACATGTTGCTGAGAAAAGGCTAACCTTTTATTTCCTGTACCTCGATCCCAGCCTTTTTAACGGACCGATGCTCCATTTCTGAAACACAAAAAAATGCTTTTAAGGCACTGTGATGTGTGTGATTCATAGAGGTAGTAATGGCCACCATTTGTGACACATAACTGGCTTTACAAGCCTGCAAAACTTAGAAGATTAGCAGGGCTGCTCTTAATTGATAATATATGTAAAATGTATGGGATATAGTAGCTAGGGCATCTCTCTCAAAATAGATACTAAAAAGGTTTCCTGCCCAGAAAATAAGTATAGTAAGCTCAACAGCTTGTGCCAAAATGTACCATTGGTCTCACCTGAAAGGTGATTTTCATAGGAGTGGGCCATCACCGTGGGGAAATAGTTCCACCTATCGTGTGAAGGCAAGAATGTTTTTGAAGTCAAGACTAGGGACGTCATGCTCCTCCCACTCTCCAGTTCATTCGTAGCGAGTCTAAAAAGAGATATCTAAAAATACAACAACAAGGCCAACAGGCCCGCCAGGAAAATAACATAATAGTCACATGCATAACAACATGACTCTAACATAACTACATAACAGAACAGAACTAAAAGTCTTGACTTCACTCTTACATTTAAATATAATAGCGTAACAATAACATGTAACCCATTGATAAAATGTCTAGTCATCCTCCAACTGGGAGGGTCGTGATGGCCCACTCCTATGAAAATCACCTTTCAGGTGAGACCAATGGTACATTTTCCATAGGAGGTGGGCCATCACCGTGGGATGTACCAAAGCAACCCATATAGGGAGGGACCACCCACATGTTAATCCTCATTAAGAACCTGTTGCAACACTCGTCTGCCAAAAGATGCATCAGCAGAGGCATAACGATCAATTTTATAATGCCTTATAAACGAGTGTGGGGTAGACCAGACTGCAGCCCTACAAATATCGGCAACAGGAGCATTAGTGGCAAAAGCAGCCGAGGTGGCAGCTGACCTGGTAGAATGAGCCGTTATACTAGCTGGAACTGACAGCTTCAGGGACTCATATGCTAAAGTAATGCATGCCCTTAACCAACGGGATAAGGTAGGATTGGATACTTTATGCCCCATAGACCTTGGATGAAAGGATACAAACAGAGACTCCGTTCGTCGAATCTCTTGGGTCCTAGACAGGTAGGTCTTGAGAGCCCTCCGGACATCCAACGAATGCCAAGCCTTCTCGAGAGGATGGGTAGGATTCGGGCAAAAGGAAGGCAAAACAATGTCCTGGTTGCAATGAAAAACTGAATCGACCTTGGGACGAAAGGAAGGGTCAGTCTTCAGCACAACAGAGTCCTTATGGAAGACGCAGAGGTGTCTAGCAGAAGACAATGCGCCCAACTCCGAAACGCGTCTGGCAGATGTGATTGCGATCAGAAAAAGGACCTTGAAGGACAGTATACGTAGGGGCACAGTCCTGATGGGTTCAAACGGAGGGCGTTGCAAAGCCTGCAGAACTTTCGGCAAACTCCATGAGGGGAACCGATGGACAACAGCCGGAGAGCGTAGGGCGACTCCCCTCAAAAAACGTTTGATGAACGGATGTGAGGAAATATGATCTCCAGGAGAGGATACTGAGAGAATGGATGACAGAGTAGACGCATGTCGACGTAGAGTGTTGGGTCGAAGTCCCATCATAAAGCCACTATGGAGAAATTGGAGCACCTGGTGCACATTGGCCTGGGATGGATCGTGGTGGTGGGACTGACACCACTTGGAGAAAGCCACCCAGGTATCTTGATAAATGCGAGTGGTAGATGGTCTTCTCGAGGCCAAAATAATATCAATCACAGCGTCAGACAGTCCAGCTGACCTCAAGTGTCTCCGTTCAAACGCCACGCTGTTAGATTGAGCCAAGTAGGGTCCTGGTGCAGTACTGGACCCTGGGATAGGAGGTCTGGCGTTACTGGAAGTGTCCAAGGATCCATCATTGACATTGCCAGAAGATCTGAGAACCACGGACGGCGTGGCCAAAATGGTGCTATCAGAACCAGCTGTGCCCTTTCGGTTCGCGCCTTCCTAAAGGTTTTGGCTAACAATGGTATGGGAGGAAAGGCGTACAATAGACCGTCTGGCCACGGTGTTGTCAGAGCATCCACTGCTTCTGCTGTTGAGTCCAGGTATCGGGCAAAGTACCTTGGAAGTTGGCAATTGTGACTGGAAGCAAACAGGTCGACTGAGAGGGCGCCGAACCGACACTGGAGACGATGGAAAATGGCTGGATGAAGTTTCCATTCTCCCGGGAAGACCTGTTGTCTGCTGAGCCAGTCTGCTGTCACATTCCAAATCCCTCTGAGGTGCTCTGCTTTCAGGGATTGTAGATGTTGTTCTGCCCAGGCAAAGATGAGGGAGGCTAAGTCCTGCAGAGGACGAGACCTGGTGCCCCCCTGTCTGTTCAAATGTGATTTTACACACGTGTTGTCTGTTCGAATGAGCACATGATGCAAAGGGAACAGAGACTGAAAATGACATAGAGCCAAGTGGACAGCCTTTAGTTCCAGCCAGCTGATGCTTCGAGATTGCTCTGCGTTGGGCCAAACCCCCTGAACGTACTGGGAGTTGCAGTGGGCTCCCCAACCTATGAGGCTGGTGTCTGTGGTCACGACGGTTCTGCAGGGTTCTCTGAACGACGTGCCCTTGGAGAGATGTTGAACCTTGGTCCACCAGCGGAAGGAGAGGCGCAGAGCGGGGCTCAAACGAACTTTGCGATGGTTGGAGCTGGCAATGTCTTTTTGAAAAGGCAACAGAGTCCACTGAAGGGGCCGAGTGTGGGCTCGAGCCCAGGGCACAATGTGGATTGTGGAGATAAACATCCCGAGCGCTCTGGCGAGAAGCATGACGTCTGCGGATGTTTGTTGCATCAGGGACCTTGCGATGCTTGTGATGGCAGTGATGCGATCTGGAGCCAGGAAGACCATTGCCTGCAGGGTGTCCAACATTGCCCCAAGGTGTAGTAGGCGTTGGGTTGGTTGGAGATGGCTTTTGTCGAAGTTGACAAGCCAGCCGTAGGTCTGCAAAACATTGAGGGTGATCATTAAATGATGATGAGCCAGCTCTTCAGACTTGGACCGTATCAGCAGATCATCCAAATATGGGTAGATATGAACCCCTTGGGTCCGAAGGTAAGCCACTAGGATGAGTAGCACCTTGGTAAATACTCTTGGAGCAGAGGAGAGGCCAAATGGCATCGCTCTATATTGAAAATGTTGGTGGTCAAAGGCAAACCGAAGAAACTTTCTGTGGGCTAGTTGACAAGCCAGCCATAGGCCTGCAAAACATTGAGGGTGAGCGTTAAATGACGATGAGCCAGCTCCTCAGAGCCTGCCCGTATTAAAATATTGTCCAGATATGGGTAGAGATGGACCCCTTGAATTCGGAGGTAAGCCACTAAGGTGAGAAGCACTTTGGTAAATACTCTCGGAGCAGAGGAGAGGCCGAATGGCATCGCTCTATATTGAAAGTGCTGGGGGCCAAAAGCAAACTGAAGGAACTTTCTGTGGGCTATGCAAATGGGCACATGGAGATGCGCTTCCTTTAGGTCGATAGAAGCCAGGAAGTCTCCTTCATGCAGACTCTCGGTAATGGAATGGAGAGATTCCATTTTGAACCTGCGGTATGTTACAAAACGGTTGACAAACTTGAGGTCCAATACCGCCCTCCAAGATAAATCTCGTTTTGGCACAGCAAATAGGAGGGAGTACACCCCTTGCGACCTCTCAGTTGTGGGAACTGGCTCTATTGCCGCTATGTGCAAGAGGTGATGTATAGCTGTCTGCATGATGTTGTGCCTGGCTGGTGCCCTTGGGCAAGGAGACGGATGGAATCTGTCTGATGGGGTTGCCCAGAACTCTATGGTATAGCCGTAAGTGAAAAGGTCCCTGATCCAGGAGACCGTAGTAAGGCGCAGCCATCGATCTCCAAAATTAAGTAATCTGCCACCTATGGGGAGGGCGTTAATACTACTTGTGTAGGCGAGGGCCTCCCCTATATGAGGACGATGAGTTGCCCCTGCGCCCTTGGTACTGACCTCTGCCCTGGAAGCGTTGGTTCCAGGAGCCCCTGAATGCGTTGGAGTCATAGGGTCTGAAGTCGCGGCCTCGTCCTCCTGGCCGCGTTCCTCGAAAGGACTGGTTAGAACGAAAGGAGGGAAATCGCCTGAAGGGCCTGTGGTCGATGTTCTTGACTGTGGCCAGAACCGGTGTTTGGGCGTCTTTTGGATCAACCAGAACTGCCTTTAGAGCTTCCTCGCCGAAGAGTAGAGATCCGGAGTAAGGAGCCTTAGACAGGTTCAGTCTGGCCGCTGAATCAGCTTGCCAGTGGCGAAGCCAGAGGGTGCGACGAGCGACTATTTGAGTCGTCATGGCTCGTGCCCCTAATTGAGTGGCATCCAAAGTGGCATCGGCCACAAAAGCTGCTGTCTTACGTAATTTCGATAGTGCTCTTCTGAAGGCGACAGGATCAGGGTTAGCATCCTCTAGAAGGTCATCCATCCACATCATAGAGGCTCTGGAGAATATGGAGGCTGAAGCGGAGGCACGCATGGCTAAGGCAGTGGCCTCGTGATTCTTGCGGAGGGCGAAGTCTATTCGTCGCTCAGTAGTATCTTTTAGGTGGGATTCCCCTTCCCTGGGCAAAAGAGATCTTGAAACGAGTCGAGCGATTGGTTCATCTATGCCAGGGACATCTAACTTGGTGGCAAAGTCTGGGGCTAGGGCGTACAATCTGTCAGCCAGGTTCTTGAAGCATCGGGCTTTGAGTGGATGAGCCCATTCTTCGGAGGCTAATTTGGCAATTGGGTCCGGCACCGGGATGTAGTGTTCAGTAGGTGCAGGGGATTTGAGGACCTTGGCCCCTTTGATAGCTGGGGCGGACGAAGTTGAAGGCGCAGTCTGGAGACCAAGGGTATGTACCCTTCGTGCTAGCAGTTGATAATCTGAGGTATCGAACAAGCGATACGAAGTATCCTCCTCATGATCTGAATAGTCGCTCCAGTCGTCTCCTTCAACATGGTCAGTGAAAGTTGACTCCTCCGCATACGAGGCTTCATCCGTACATCTGCCTCTGGCTACATCAAAGGGATCTGGTGAACAGGAAGGATGAGCTTCATGGAACGCACGTTGGTCCATGTTGAGTGGGGGTATGGCAGGAACTTGTGGTAGTGACTGCATTCGCGTGAAAAAAGCCAGCATGGCTTGAAGTTGGGAGAGAAAATCAGGAGACAGCTGCAGACCAGATGTGGGAGATGTATGTGCCTGGTGAACTATTGGAACAGATGTTTGAGGCGGTAAACCAGAGGTAGGTTCGTTAGGCGAACAGTGAGCGGGAAAGCCAACAAACTCTTCCTCGTCAGAGGCAGTAGTAGGAGAATGGAAAATGTCACTTATGTGTGTCTGTGCTGTGGCGTTGGTTGGCACAGAGACATAACGAGGGCGCTTTGGTTTACTATGGCTGGAAAGATGTTTTGTCTTAGCCAGTGCTTTGGCATGTCTGGTCTTAGACGTGTTAGGATGTTGTGGCTTGGCTGATTGTGGCATGCATGTCTGGCTGATCTGGCACCATGTGTGTTGATGGTGACATGCCTGGCTGTTCTGCCATCTTATATAAACCTGGGTGCAGTACACTGCCACGGAGGGGGCAGGATGTAAAGACCCGAACTGGCACAGCGTACTACCATGGAGGGGGTAGGATACACTGGCAGATGGCGAAATGCACTGCCACAGAGGGGGCAGAATGCACTGAGGTATCAGCGTTAATATAATATAGGCTGTTTTAGAGTTGGCACACTCAGATTAGTGCTGTAGGCTGGGTTTTTGGCTTGTTCACGGCCCCAGAGGGGGCAGGATATACAATGTAAATCAGATTTAATACAAGTCAGCCACTGATATTAAAGCTCCAGCCTTGATAATGTAATCCAGCCACTAGGATTAAAGCTCCAGCCTTGATAATGTAATCCAGCCACTAGGATTAAAGCTCCAGCCTTGATAATACAATCCAGCCCACTAGGATTGGAGCTCCAGCCTTGATAATATAATTCAGCCACAAGGATTACAGCCACAGTAAAAATGTGTGTAAATCAGCCTTGTGTAAGTTTGTCAGCAGCACATATACACAAACATACAGATAGATAGCCTGCAGGGGAGGTATCCGATGCTTAATAAATGGTAACAAAAAAGGCGGGAATTTTGAATTTCAAAAAATGGCGCCCGGAAAAACGGGCGGGAAAAAACGATCAAAAAGGGGCTGAGGGAGAAGGAGCAATGGCGGCCGTCGGAAGCGAACTGGGGGAAGGGCTGCCCAGCACGGACTCGCCGAAAGCCGCACTAGCGGCTCTGGAAAAACTCTGGAAGAAGCAGGTAGAGGAAAAAACGGCAGCCGCCGCAGAGAGAGCCGCCGTCGCGGTCTGTAAAGCCCTTCGCAGTGGGATTTAAGCCACGTAGCGAGGGCGATCTGAGGTAAAGGAGTAACGGCGGGAGCCGCAGCTGCAAGCTCCCGCTGAGATCGGATCATCCGCAGCCGCGGCAACGATCAGGGGGGGGAGGGAGGGGGATTCCCCTTCCCTCACAAGCGATCAAAAGCGATCAAAAAGAGAACCGCAGCCGCGGTCACTGAGGGAGCCCCCTGGCTACGGATACGACAGAGCCGGGGGGGAGGGGGCTTGAAACTGCCAAAACAAAGAGAGCCGCAGCCGCGGTCTCAGAGGGAGCACCCAGTCAAGGAAATAAAAGAAATTAAATAGCTCTGAGGAAAGGGGGAAGAGAGCCGCAGCCGCGGTCTCTGAGGGGATCCTCAGTAGGCTAGACACAAAAAACGGAAAAAAGGCTTTAAAGAGAAATAGACAAACAAATACGAGACTTAGCTAAATGCTACGTGAAATTCCAATCTTGTTCGTACGAAGGCAAGAATGAACTGGAGAGTGGGAGGGGCATGACGTCCCTAGTCTTGACTTCAAAAACATTCTTGCCTTCGCACGATAGGTGGAACTATTTCCCCACGGTGATGGCCCACCTCCTATGGAAAATAGATCAGTTAAAACAGGTGTGAGAACCTGGATCCAGCTGATGGGCCAGATCCAGAACTAGCCCACCTATTATGGGGCACGTCTGATGGGACAAACCATCTGTCAGTCAGCTGATGTCATACCATACCTTTACACTCTAAGAGTGCTCCTGATTCTTCCTCTGCAGCCACAGCTCTAATTCAAATTCAGTGCTGAATGAAAGCCTCACTTTTGGCAGAGATCAGCTCCATTTGGGAGTGAAGCTGATCCTAGCAGGGCTTGCATTCAGTGCTGGATTTAATTTGTCAAGTCAAAGACCTGTTTGCAGAGGGAGAATGGGGAGTGCATTCTAAGGCTGCTCCTTGTTCCTCTGTAGTTGGGGCTTTACCTGCTTTGCATATGGTGTCATATGATGTTATGTGTGGGGCAGGTGGGAGTACCTGAGGAAAAACAGCCTCACAGGCTTAATTTGACCCATGGGGTAGAGGTTCCCCATCCCAGAATTAAAACAACGTTGTTCTTAAATACACCCCCTTCTTCACACCTCAAAATTCTGCATCAAGGAAACCCATACTCCGAGCTCAAGATGCATTGGTGGTTGTATTCAACTAAATCCTACTCAGGGTTGACCCACTGAAATTAATGAACGTAAGTTAGCCATGTCTATTAACTTCAATGGGTCTGCTTTGAGTAAGATTAGCATTTAATGCCACCCATTATCCATAGTATGAAAATCAGAACTTGTCTCTCATTTACACAATTCATTCTCAGTTAAATATTTTAGCAAGGCTAGGTTGGCAGATGACTTGGAAGAAATGGGGGTCAAATAGGAGTAATAGGGCAGAGACTCAGCTCTGCACAGCAGACACACCAAGGCTTCAGCAGTCATTGCCTAGACATTGCCTGTAACACTTTGGTTATCATCAGATACTAGAAAGAACGTGCAAGAACTCCTATATAGTTTAGTAATATGTTTAGAAAAGCTGCAGATAACATCATTGCTGTTCTACACCTTTATACATTGAGATTTATCACCTTCATACATTTTTATTTTTCCCAATGTAGCTGAAGATTATACTGTTAATCATACAATAAGCCTAGCGCTTTATATTTTTTGAAGATGCTAAGCTGAACAAACTAATTAAGATTAGAAACATCTCCTAATGAAGATGCTCACTTAGGAGGTTAACTGAAGAGACGGACAAGAAGAAGTTACTGTCCTAAGGGATAATATCTGTGATAGGAATCAGGAAGGTAACTCAGCACCCATTTATTTAATATGCATCTTGTGTGTGTTTATGTATATTTCTATATCTATATAGATATATAAACACACGTTTATACCCAGTGTGCAGGGGCAACTGACCAACTGCCGGCAGTCAGGAGTGGGTGGGATAGGAAGGGACACAATTGAGTATTTAGCGTGATTGATATCTCTCTATTTGTCATGGGTACTAAGGAGAACCTTTGGCAAGACTGGGAGGATGAATAGTGTGTTACAGATGTCATGGAGAGGGCTGGGAAGAACACAAGAGAAATGTTTTCCAAAATCTCTGGCATCTCTGAGCCTGCTGGTGCTCATAACCCCTCTGCATCTATGACAATAGAAAGGAATTCCCATTGGCACCCAGCCAAGACCTAGCTGTTGAACAGATAAAACCTAACAAACAGCCTGGACTCTTCCAGACAGAACAAACTGAAAGTAGTAAGAGAAAACAATTTTGCTAAGGTCACACAGAATTGAGAAAAGGAGGCTTAAGCTAAAGGAATCAGCATCTCTCCCCAGAAGGAGCTCCTGCCTTGCAGCACAAGCTAGAAAATGCCAGACTAAGTAGCACACCCACCTCTCTTATATTAAGAGTGGCTAGACATGATAAGGTTGTTACAACAAAGTCTGCTGTTGCCTCCACGTGTTTAGTCTGTTTCTGTATCCTGAGATAAGCCTAGTTTGCTCCTGTTATGTATCCTGAATCATGCCCAGAATTCCTGATGCTGTGTTCCTGTACTGACTTCTAGAATAAAGCTTTGTGCAAAACCCAGTCTCTGAGTCCTGAGCCTCCTTGTCTGGTTGGGAGCCAGGAGACTGTTGCCTCAGAATAGGATAGCAGTTCTAATGTAATTGTATTTTATTATTTTATGCAGGCTGCCTTGGGGATCCTTCTGGATCAAAAACAGGACAAAAATCAGTTAAATAAATAAATAATACCCAAATAATAGCAAGAAGCTCCATTTGTAGTGTTAGCTGTTGCAAATGGGAAGGTAGTTGCTCTGCAATTTGTATTTAAAATATATAAATCTTACTGGGCTTTGCTGTATTCTGACTGGTGTTATTACTCTACTTTACTTTTGGTGGGGGGGGCTCTATTCTGCCTCAGATGCTTTTTTTGGGGGCAGAGATTAAAATACGTAAACTTGAAAAGGAAAAACAAGCAACTAATATACAACAGAACTATTAAACAATTTGTGAGTTTATGCCTTTTTTAAAAAACAGAGCTACTTAAGGAGCACCTTCAGCCAGAAAGGTTTAATGACCAAGTGGCAGCAAATGTTCCACCAGGAACAACTTATTTAGTTTAACAAGATGTGAAAGTGGCACGGGAAAGTGAAAATTATGTCATTCAGCTAGTGAAATGACTACAATTCTCAGTCGACTTGTCAACGGACATCGAATGCCAGATGCTGAGGGACAAGTTTGGGATGAAGTGATCTCTAACAGGATAATAAGCCAGGCATGGCAGCACAGCATTTAATATTGCAAACTTATAAATGAGCAAAAAATGGAAAGTGATTCCCAATTCCCTTCCCCTACAAATTATATATATATAAAAAAATCAGAGTGTTAAATCCAGTGGTAGTTCTACTTAGGCTCATTGGGTGGTATGGAAAAAAATAGTTTCACCAGCACAAGAATTTCTGTTTGCACAACAGAACTTTCCCTTCCTTTCCTTATTCATCCCCCACACTTGCCCCAAATCTGCTCTACAGGGTTGAGGGAAAACCTAAAACAGATTTGGGGGTTGCATGGGGAGAGGAAATGGAAGTTATGTTGCACAGTCAGAAGTCCTTGTGCTAATAGAACTATTTCGCTGGATACTACCCACTGAAATTAATGGAATGCCTAAGTTAAGGGGCTACATTTTAATGGATCTACTCCATTGTGTGGTGTTTTTTTTTTGTCTGTCCTGAATCTTTCGACATTTGTGTAGTGGAAGCGGGGAGCAATTCCCCATCTGCTCTCACTGTCCTAGGAGTCAATCCCCAACCTTGGGCAATTGATCCCAGCAAATCCTGGTTTGTCAAGGTTGTGCACGTCAACACCAACCCTGCAAGGTAGTACTGCCACCACCCTTCAACTGGTTAGCTACTCTGGGGCAAAGGGAACCCCAGAGTCCCCTTAAACACCTGAGCCTCTCAGGACCAGAGTCTGGATACACTCCTGGCCCCTTCTGAAGTCTTAGGTAAAAACGTTTCTCTGTTACACGGTAGTTGTGGTCAAATGGCAAGGACTGAATTTAGGAACTGACCCCTCTCTCTGGAATAAACACGTTGGTTTAAAGTAATTAAAATTTATTAAAAAGAAAATAAGCAAAGCATAAAAAGGTTACAAAAAGCAAAAAGGTACACACAAATAATTTGTAGCAGCAAACTGAATCCTAAAACCATACACCCGAACGGGTAAGGTATTTGGAAAAAAGGTAAAGGAAAGTTTCTTGGCACAAATCAAAATAACAAAGCTATCTGCCTTAGCTATACTTACAAGAGCATAGGATCTCTCAATGGATAGCCTTCTTCCCCTCAGGGAGTTGCAAGTCAAGATGTAAATGGAGCCACAACAGAACATCACCATAGGCAAGGTGGTGCTCCGAAGTGGGACACAAACCCAGAGTTCTGAGCCTCCTCTTATGGAGGAAAATTCCCTCCCAGCCGGAGACAATTAACCAATTAACATTTTCATCAAAGGGATGAAAAAACGATGTTCCCACAGCACCTGGCGCCTCCTCTTGGTTTCCCATAACAAAGCAAGGAGTTTTACGGCCTTGACGGAACCAGGCCCCTTTCACTGATAAGAAGGTGCAAAATCACTGTAAGCTGGTATAGCTGTGTTATAAAAATTACCAAGTCACAGAGATGAAAGAACATCAAAGATTTAACTGCTTGCTAGCAAGCTAACAAGGAAGATGTCAAGGGGAAGAATTCCCCATAAGGCTTTGGGAGTTAGCCATTTTAACTGCAGGCCAGGGTAAGGCTGGCAAGCTGGCATGACAATTTGCTTCATTGGATGTCCATGAGTTCTAGTATTATGAGAGAGGGAGAAAAGCTTTTCTCTATCGACTTTTTCCATGTCATGCATCATTTTATACACTTACGTTGCCTCTTACTTGCCTTCTCAAGTCCTAAATGCTGCAACCTTTCCTCATAAGGGAGTCACCCCATCCCATTGATCATTTTGGTTGCCCTTTTCTGAACCTTTTCAAACATGACAATATAAAGAATTTTCCATTTCTCAACAACAATTTGTATAGTGATTTCAAGTGCCTAAAGCGCTTCAAACGCATTATCTAATTGTAACACATATCAATTCTATAAGGTAAGTCAATACTCTTAACTCTCATATTGCAGATAATGGACTGGGGCTGGGAAAGAGACTGGCTTACCAAAGGCCATCTAGGAAGTTCATAAAATTACTTAGTAACATAATGAATGTATATAATACCACATAAAATGGATAAAGTTGTAATTAACTTTTTTCAGCAGACTGTCCGTAGAAAGCCCGTGTGTGTGTGTGTGTGTGTGTGTGTATACACACACATATATATTCACTAATAGGCAAAAAACCATGTCACCAAATTCTTGCAAGCTACACAGGAAGTGGATTGGGCTGTGAAAGACCAACTCAGATTGTGTTTGCATTTTGACAAATTTGTAGGGCAGTACAATATCTCAAAGAGGAGGTCAGGTCTCCTGCTCCCCTGGTGCATTCACTCTAGCTGCCCAATTTCCCTGCTTTTTAAAGTTGGATAGAAATATCTGGGGGCTATAGGTACGTTATTAAATGCCAAGGTTTTTTGCCTATTAGTGAATTTCTCTGCTTTTTAACCCAGGAGGTAAGAAATGGGATCCTGTCCAAGTTTGCTGAGAATATTTTGATCATTTGCATGCTTATTGAGTTCAGTGGGATTTACTCCCCTGCAATCATGGTTAGGATAGGTGAAACTGACCACAGGATGGGAAGGGGAGGAGGAGGAAGGGCAGAGGGGAAAAGGGGGATGGGAGGAGGCAGGAGGGAGAGGGGATGAGAAGGACAGGTTTGATCATTTGCATGTTTATTGAGTTCAGTGGGATTTACTCCTATGCAATCATGCTTAGAATAGGTAAAGCTGACTGGGGGGGGAGGGATGGCCAGAGTGGGCAGGGGAGGAGGAAGGAGGAAGAGGGGAAGGGAGGAGGAAGGGAGAGGAGAGGGGAAGGCAGGTCTCATCATTTGCATGCTTATTGAGTTCAATGGGATTTACTCCTATGCAATCATGGTTAAGATAGGTAAAACTGACCATGGAGAGGAGGGGAAAGGGGGGATTGGAAGGGGAAGGGGATGGGGAGGAAGGGGAAGGGGATGGGGAGGAAGGGGAAGGGGATGGGGAGGGAGGGGAAAGAGGGAGGGAATAGGAGGGAGGAGAAGGGAGGGTGGGTTTGATCATTTGCATACTTTTTGAGTTCAAAGGGATTTATTTCTGTTCAATCATGTTTGAAAATGGAAATGGACTACCTTCAAGCTAATCCAGAATTATGGCGACCCTATGAATAGGGTTTTCATGGTAAGCAGTATTCAGAGGTGGTTTACCATTGCCTTCCTCTGAGGCTGAGAGGCAGTGACGGGCCCAAGTCATCCAGTGAGCTGTGTGGGGATTCGAGCCCTGGTCTCCCAGGTTGTAGTCCAACAGTGACCCTGTTGACCATTGAACCGCACTGTCACTGAGTTTGTTTTCCATCAAGTCTGAAAAACTGTAGCTAGGGGGAGTTATGTCTTTGCCCAGTCTGGGAACGGACAGCCAAGGCCGTTGCTATGGTAACCATCGCGATAGACTGGGAAAAGTTCTAGCAGCTATCTGTGTTAAGCTGAGTCTTCTGTGTATTGCCTCTGAACTGAGAGGTTGTCTTCTGTGTTTACCTTTGGAGAGAGATGTACCAGAAGGGGGGTGACTGAAGAAACTCTACATGTATTTACTCTTAAGCCTTTGGCCGTAATGTCTTAATAAAGACTCTTAACATGATCTAATGCTCTGAAGAAGTTTCTTGCTCAACTTAACTCCAACGTAATGTATGCTGTTTCACGCAACAACGCACACACGTCAACAGGGTTATGGGCCCAGATCCACAGCGCATTACACGGGAGTAAGTTGCTGGTCTGAACGGCAGGCAGAGTTCCAGAGGGCAGCTTGATTGATTGTACCAGACAGAGGTGAGCAACATGGCTGTAAACCTGTCTGGGGAAGGCTTGCCGATGGAAC
Organism: Rhineura floridana; assembly: GCF_030035675.1. Classification (NCBI taxonomy): domain Eukaryota; kingdom Metazoa; phylum Chordata; class Lepidosauria; order Squamata; family Rhineuridae; genus Rhineura; species Rhineura floridana. The sequence goes on along the minus strand of NC_084480.1, from coordinate 67,203,794 downwards.
GACTTAATGAAAAGAATTATGGCAGCTGGAAGCCGAGGATGCGGGCTTTGCTGATAAAAGAAGATTTATGGGACATTATAGATGGACCACCCCCGGCGGTATTGACCGCGGCCTGAAAGCGCAAAGATCAGAGGGCGCAGGTGTTTATAATCTTGGCTCTATCGGATTCTCAACTGATGTGTGTGAGAGATGAGCCGTCGGCTAAACAGATGTGGGACGCGTTGCAGGATTTGTCCCAGGAATGGCAGCGGAGGCAGAAGGCGCAGAGAGCCGAGCTGATGGAAGCTGTCAGAAGCAAGGAGGTGAAAAGTGCCGTGCAGAAGGAGGCTGTCGAAAGCAAACAGGATTACAAGCAGCAGCTGAAGTCTTGTTATGCCTGTGGGGCTCGTGGGCATCTTCAAAGAGACTGTGCAGTCAAGCGCAACTCCAGGGAAGGAGGCTTGAAGCAGGGAAGTGTGAACTTTGTTTGTAAACAGAAGTCTAAAGATTTAGGACCTGTTGACTGGATTGTTGACAGCGGGGCAAGCCATATATTAATCAAAGACAGAAGTTTGTTTTACATTTCAGAAGACATGCAGGATTTTGTGCAACTAGCTGATGGATCGCAAAAGATTGTGGAAGCCCGAGGTCTGGTGAGATTTGACAAGTTGGGAATACTGTCAGATTGTTTGTTTGTACCAGAACTGAATCATAACATGTTGTCAGTCAGAAAACTGGTGAATTCTGGGTATTGTGTAACATTTGATAGAGGAAAATGTTTTGTGCAGAGAAGAGGCAAAGTTGTCTGCCAGGGATTCATGACACAGGGGCAGTTTAGAATGACCATGGGTGTGAAGTGTGCTGATGCTTTGAGTTTAATGGGGCGGAAAGGGAATGACCGCCAGAGCTGTAAAAAGACAGCTGTAAAAGGCACACAGTCAGTATTTACTGCTCACATGGAATCTTCATGTAATGCAATCAGGTTAATGCCTAAGAGAGTGCAAAGCAGCCGGGTACACAGAAAAAGAAGAGGCAAGCTTGCACCCAGAGAACAACAAGAATTTGTTTGGTTGTCAGAAACACAGCAGTTAATTCTGAGCAGAAGCATTAAAGTCTCAGAAAAACCTTGGGATCAAAGGGAAACAGTCATTCTTACAGGGTCAGATGACACACAATCACAAACATTTAAGCCAAATCCAGACATAAAGGTGGAGGGCACACATATTCCTCTCAGGGATGCGTTAAATGAGCTCATTTGTGGGAAACGTAGATCGAAGAAACGTAAGACTGAGGAAATGGAATCTCCTGCGCAGGCTGTGCCAAGTACCAGCTCAAATGGGGGGGCAGAAAGAGCAAAAGTCCTAGTGCCTGAAACCGCCAGAAAGATTCACTGTGGGATTAGTGACCAGTCCTGGAATGCACAAACTGGTTGAAATGGATCCTGACACGTTATATATGACATGTGTTCAGCCAAAGTTTGATTGAATAAAGTGTTAGCTAAATGTACAGAGATGTTTTAAACTGTACTGCAATGTAAGCTGTATTGCAAGATGTATTGGAGAAATGTATTGTTGTTATTGTTGTAATGAATTACAGACATGATGGGATTGTTGACCATTGAACCGCACTGTCACTGAGTCTGTTTTCCATCAAGTCTGAAAAACTGTAACTAGGGGGAGTTATGTCTTTGCCCAGTCTGGGAACGGACTGCCAAGGCCGTTGCTATGGTAGCCATCGCGATAAACTGGGAAAAGTTCTAGCAGCTATCTGTGTTAAGCTGGTGTCTTCTGAATATTGCCTCTGAACTGTGAGGCTGGTCTTCTGTGTATTGCCTCTGAACTGAGAGGTTCTCTTTTGTGTTTACCTTTGAAGAGAGATGTACCAGAAGGGGGGTGACTGAAGAAACTCTACATGTATTTACTCTTAAGCCTTTGGCCATAATGTCTTAATAAAGACTCTTAACATGCTCTAATGCTCTGAAGAAGTTTCTTGCTCAACTTAACTCCAACGTAATGTATGCTGTTTCACGCAACAATGCTCACACGTCAACAAAAAGGGGGATTGTTGACCATTGAACCGCACTGTCACTGAGTTTGTTTTCCATCAAGTCTGAAAAACTGTAGCTAGGGGGAGTTATGTCTTTGCCCAGTCTGGGAACGGACAGCCAAGGCCGTTGCTATGGTAACCATCGCGATAGACTGGGAAAAGTTCTAGCAGCTATCCGTGTTAAGCTGAGTCTTCTGTGTATTGCCTCTGAACTGAGAGGTTGTCTTCTGTGTTTAACTTTGGAGAGAGATGTACCAGAAGGGGGGTGACTGAAGAAACTCTACATGTATTTACTCTTAAGCCTTTGGCCGTAATGTCTTAATAAAGACTCTTAACATGATCTAATGCTCTGAAGAAGTTTCTTGCTCAACTTAACTCCAACGTAATGTATGCTGTTTCACGCAACAACGCACACACGTCAACAGACCCGAGGGAGGGGCAGGGAGTGAAAGAAGAGGGGGAGGGGAGGAGATTGGGTGGGTGGGCACTGAGCAGAGGGGAAGTTCCCTTTCCTTTCCATAAGGAAAACATTGTGAACAGTATCATTGCTTTTCAGGGTTTCCCCCACCTTTTTATTCTACAGCAGGCACATGTAGCCTCCCACCCAAATTTAAACCAAAGCTGTCCCTGGCCACATCCACACCAGGCCTTTATTTCACTTTGGACAGTCATGACTTCTCTCAAAGAATCCTGGGAAGTGTAGTTAGTGAAGAGTGCTGAGAGTTGCTAGGAGATGCCCTGTTCCACTCACAGAGCTTCAGTCAGAGTGGCTGACTTAAACCACTCTGGTCACTGGAGCTCTGTCAGTGGAATAGGAGTCTTCTCTCAGCACCCTTCACAAACTACACTTCCCAGGATTCTCTGAGGGAAGCCATGACTGTCTCACGTGAAATCAAAGTCTGGTGTGGGTGTGGCCCCCTGATTAGCCAAGCCAAACAGCTGTGACTCTGGCTTTTAGAACACTGACAGTTGGTCCTTACTGAGCATGCCCGACACTATCATTCACTTCAATGCAAAATTTCTTAAATTAATTAAAAATCAGCCAGGCATTTTTTAAAAACTTTTAAACTGCAGAGAATGAAGGTCAGAGTATGGGGCAAGGTCAGTAATAGGATTACAGGTACTCTGTGAACATGGCTGATTTTTAATGAATTTCAACAGATTATGAGAACTCTCAGAGAAAATAGTCCAAAAGGGCTCTGGGTTTTCTCTCTCTTTTTAGACTTTGAACTCTCAATTCTCTCTGTTTTCTGTATTGCTATGAAAATTTACAGGGTTGTTAAGCAAGCGTTTCTGAGTTCAGGACTATAAGTTTTGTAAGGTTTTGTTTTGAAATGAACTTATGGGAAGCATCAGAATGGCATGGGGGTACTTTCAATTTAACATTGCGAAATGTGAAAAATCCACACTAGCTATAGTATACAGCCACTCTTGTGGCTGTATAATAAATGTGTGCATATAGAATTATAAAGCATAGCTCTTTTTAGCATGAAAAAATAAGAATGTTAAGAGTTTTCAGTGCCTTTATTTTTTTGGTGGGGGAAAACTAAACATGTGAGAAACCATCTCAGCTATAGTATTTGCAACTATTCCAATAAAATAATTTCCAGGTAGATTTGTTTAATTGTAACATATAACAAACATTAGGCAATATCCAAACATAGCATGAGTGGACGTCTGCTCATGAGATAACAGGACTTCCCCTTCTTCTCTTGGAATTTTCCCCCCTATTCCACCCCCCGAAACAAATATTACAATTCAAATGATTTCTCTCCTTCCTTCCTTTTATTTACTGAATTTGTTAGATGCCCAATAGCAAATGTGTTGTGGGCATCATAGGACAGGCATATAATATAGGATGAAAAATTAACATGTGTATGCTTTTAGTTTAGTTTACTAAGTTTAGTTTATTAGTTTACTAATACAAATCAAACATATTTAATCAGATCACAAACTATTTCAGGTAACAGAACATTTTATGATTAAAAACTTCCTAGAAAACGTGCATCACTGGTTAGAGCATATCCAAATTAGGCTGCTCCATGGTGTTAAAGTGGAAACACAGAAATCCAGTACCTTTTTGGAAATGCATCAAAATACTTCCAAACATTTTTATGAAATCTCAGTGCAGGTGTCCCCTTAAGACATGGTCAAAGTAGTGAAAGCAGAGTCTTTGATTAAGTGTGTGCCTGAAAAACAATGCTTGATGCTTGAAATGGTTTAAGGAAAAAATAACTTACTTTCTGGAGATGTAAATTTCCACACTGCATTGGTATGAGCATCACCAACGTATACCGTTCTGTCTTCTGAAGCAACAATGTCGTGTGGCATCTCAAACTTCTGCCAACGTAAACAGCCAAAATATTAAACCTGGACATCATCACAGTAAAACATAGCAGGACATTTGCAGTCATTTATTCAACAATAAAAAGTAGAATTAAACTCTTCTCTGACATAACATGAGATTGATTGATTGCATTTATATACTGCCTCATAGCCAAAGCTCTCTGGGTGGTTTACAACGATTAAAAACAAGTATACAAATTTAAAACCATACCAAATTAAAACCCATAAAAACCGACAGGCAAGTTAAAAATGTGCTATTCAAATGCTGTTAAAAATGCCTGGGAGAAGAGGAAAGTCTTGACCTGGAGCCAAACACACCTCGTCATAGAGATCATTCCATAATTTGGGGGCCACCGCTGAGAAGGCCCTCTCCCTTGTTGCCATCCTCCGAGCTTCCCTTGGAGTAGGCACCCGGAGGAGGCCATTTGATGTTGAGCGTGGGTTCGAGCCGTTTCAAGTTTAATTAACATGTGAAAATGTAGAGGAAGTCCAATGACGTCTATGGAATAGAGGCATCTTTTCCTAGACTAGACTAATGATATGAATTGTAGACACGTAGTGAAGTCTTTCCAAAGAATTTGCATGTAAAGAGATTGAATTCAAACAACATGACATTGCTGCCTGGTCTTATTCCGTCAATCTCTGAAAAAAGAAGACTACTAACATTGTAACATTAAATAGTGGCTATTGGGATGCTCAAGATTACTGCACATAAGTGATATATAAACAATAAAACTATCATCAGTATGGGATGGGATGGGATGTGGAGCCTGTGGCCCTCCAGATGTTGTTGGATTCCAAATTCCATCATCCCTGACCATTGGCCATGCTGATTGTGGCTGGCAGGTGTTCAGGTCCAGCAACATCTGGTTTTCCATCCCCTGGTATAAACAATGAAATTTCTCTTTCTCCCACTCTTGCTGTGCTTACCATGGACATGACCAGCCACTAGACATAACATCCCAGAATGCACTATTCTGGGAAGTATCTTAGATTATTTTGGAGCCTACATCCTTACTTTAAAATTGATTAAATGTAGAGTTTAATAAGCAATACTGTTTTCCATTCTCAGCAACCAGGAATTAAAATGCTGTGGGGGTTAGGAAGGAAGCTATTCAAAGCACATTTGACACTGGGTTTAAGTTTTTAAATTAGACAAAAATCCCAGAGTACTAATTAATTTTAATCCAGTGGCATGCTGACATTACCTGCATGGTGGCAGTTTCAAACAAGTTAGAAGTAGAAAGAAGTAGGAAAGGGAAAACAAATAGTAATGTAGTGACTTGGCCGAGGCTAGTGAAGTCTTGCTTCTCTATTTGGCTTAACAAATCACATTTATTTCTTGGCTTGAACTCTGTCTGTTTGTGGCTGTAGCCTAATTAAATAAAAGGGCTTTCCATATAAAGCAATAAGCTGCTATGTACCGAGTAAACTCTAAGCCAGAAACTGTGTGTGGCACAATTTGAAGCTAGCTCAACTTGTGGAAAAATCAAGAAGTGGGAAAACAATTCAACTTTCACTGTGCTATTTTGCAAGGGTTTTTTTTAAGTTAGAGGGCTAGATGAGAACCAATTTCTACCAGAATGATCATCAAGTCATTATTAGTTTTTATGCTACCTTTCAATTAAGCCAAGCCCTCAAGGTAACATGACACAAAATATAAGCTAAAATACAAATTGAGATCTAGCAGGATAATGTAAAACTCAGTTTTGAAATACTTTTATTCATGCTCTACTAGCCTTGCAATGCAGAGCTGAGACCCAGGAGTGAAAATCTCACATAGATGGCTTCTATATGCCCCCCCCTTCTCTCTAGAGATACATTCTATTGCTTTCAAGTTTTTTTCTCTTTAGAAACTCTTCATATCTCTCCAACCACAGAAGCTTATTGATCCCTCAACAGACACTGGCTCATATTAATGTAAGCACTTTGTCAGCATGCAGCTGAAATTCACCCTCATTCAGATTCACTTCATGGAAATGCCAAATTCCAAAGCAACAGAGAAAATTCAGAAAATCTCAAAAGGCCAGCCTTCTTACTCAGCAACCAAGAATGCTCTTAACTTTATGCAATGGAGGCTTGTTCATCTTATTACTCACTTAGAATCTAAGAACAGCCCAACAATTGGTGTAATTCTGTGTCTAGCCCAGTATCCCAGCTGTGACCAAATTCAGCACTGCATATTTCAGGGAGCATCTTATGGAAGTAATGGGTTAGGTTAAACTGATTATTTACAGCTCAGTGATTAGGGGAAAAGGATAAATGCTAGAATGCTTTTTGAAAAATGTTGCTTTATTGTTGGTTACCACTATACAGTAGGGCCCCCTTGTCGGCGTTCCGCTAATATGGCGGTGCCAGCAGGGCGATCAGCTGTAGCACGGAGAGCTCCAGCCACCGCACTACAGCTGACAGCAATCAGCTGGAGCATGTGAGCTCCCCACGCTCCAGCTGTCCTACTGTACTCTAAGGAAGCAAGATCCACATATAGTAAACATATTGCTGATGATCCTGAAGACTGCAAGTACATTCAGTGCAAATGTACCTTTCCTCTGCACATTTGAAATGGAAGCCAGCCAGACATGGCATTGATTGACGTTCCACACCCCACCTCGTTGTCACCAAGAAACCTTTGCCCCCATCCTTGAACAGTCTTGCCCTTTAGAAAGGTCCTCTCCACCTCTTTTAACTAGCATGGCAATCCATGATAAACTGTATCATGCAGAGCTTTACAAAAAGGCAGCCTGCTTGAAGCTTAGGATGACAGACAACACTGACAGCCAACCCTGTATTTGATTCACCAGTATGAGTATCTAATTTCAGTCACGAAGTCAGCAAGTAGCTGCACCAGAGGAGAAGGAGGGGAGAGCATGCAAGTTTGAAACTTGTTCCTGTGGCACTATAAGTATAGCTCAGCATCAGTTCCACACCAGGCTGTGATGTCCTTGCACCCACTCTCATGGGCAGAAGATGCTGCTATGTGCTTCTCTGATCCAGGCAAAGAGATCCTAAACTATAATTTTATGTGGCAAGATAACTACAGCCTTACAATACACTCCTCAAGTTTTAACTAAGCAGAATAACTTAGTTTCACCTTTTAGGTAATTTGAACATGCTAAAATTTGACATGTGCACAAGGCATGGAAGGGAAGAAAAAGAAATGAGTATATTCATGCATTTTTAATAAAACGTAGTGATGCTTCACAATGTGTTACCTTTCTAAGTGGAATGAAAGTGTCAATGATCTCTCCAGTTGAAAAGTTCATCACAAATGCTTGCACTGGCACAATGTCTCCAGGGTAAGGCTTTCCATTTACTGCAAACAGCAGGCCACCTACAAACATACATACATTCTTCAGTGATCTGTATGTGGCTTATATTCTTCCTTTTTACAACCCAGTCTGAAGCACAACAATGTAGATTGTCTTAAAGAGCCAGTCAGTGGTGAGTACAGATATGCAGCAGCTCATGGCCTTTTAAAATAGTCATTTTAAATGACTAGTCGTTTAGTCATTCATGACGATGGACTCAGACTTTCCACAAAAACAAACAGGAAAAAACAGTCACTTTTCAGCCATGACTGCTAGGAAGCAATTGGTAGTGTTCCGAATTAGAATCAATTGAAAGAAGAGGAAATATAATGAAAAAGAAATGCATGAAAAATCAAATGAAGTTAGCACCTCCAGCCTCTCTCTCTTCTTTTAAGCTGACTCTTGCAGTATTTTCACTCATTATTATTCAGGTGTATACTCATCCTTCCGTCACATTGCCTTGGATCATAAATAGCATGGCCAGAAGAAAACTTGTACATGAGCACTTTCCTTTCTGCTCTCCAACCCCCTGCAATCTTTAAGGACTCTCTGCCAAGAGGTGGGGAACACTACTGAACAGTGAGGGATAGGGTGCAGAAAACTGCTGGGGGGGGAGGAAAATCACACAAATCAGGCACAATTTTCTTTCCACTCATGCTACTGAGGATCCAAGACATAATCTATATCTAGTATATTCATGGTATTTGCTTCAGGGCAGCCATCATGGAAGCACTTTTAGCACTAAAAACAGTAGCACAAGAAGCTGTTCACTCCAGGAGCCACATGGAACACAGGAAGCCTCCTTATACTGAGACTGAACCAAGAGTGAAAGCAGTGTGAATACACATCAAGCCTTAACAGAGAACTGTGCAGATATGTCCTCAGTCTGAGCCATAACAACACAGAACATTAAGAGGACAGCATGGCTGTAATGCATTTTTCCAGTAAAATGAATTATCGGTCATTTTTAAAATATGGGGCCAGAACAGCTCTTCTGAGCATATACTTAAATGCTTAAGTTAAAAATTCTTCAAGAGGTTCAGTAGTTATCATTTCTCCCCAGGTAAAACCAATTAAGTTCACTTGCTAACACTCTTTTATTAGCTTTCTGTTCAGACGCCACAGTAAGCCATTGTCTGAAATAAATTATGGTTCATTGTAAATGAGCAGAAAGTTGGTACATGCTATTCAGTCGCATATGTTTCGCTCTTTCCCAAGCTGGGAACAAACCAGAGTAGCTGGCTTAGCGCTTATGTGTGAAAAAAAAAACCTTGTGGTTTGTTTCTCTCCAGAAGAAACTTCAAATTGAAACTTTGCTTTTGACTTACCACTTGTAGCTTGTTCATTCACATATAATGTTACGCCAGCTACTTGGGAAAGGGAGGAGTGAAGCAGGCAAGACTGAGCTGTGTACACAGGCACACTACTCATTCACAGTAAACCACTGGTTACTTATCTCTTCTCCTAGGCATTTGATGGATGATAGACAAGGTTGATGCCTATTTGATGTTTTTACTGCTAAAAGTTTTGCTGGGATTGTTATTGGAATGGTTTTTTTTGTTATGCCTTTTTGGCTTTTAACCTTTTCCTAGTATGCGACTAATAAGTCAACTAACTAACTAATTTCAGACTATGGTTTAGTTACACATGATATGTGTAGGCAGTGTGTCTTGCTTGAAGTGGTAGAGTTGCAACTCTTGTTCCTAGCTTTTTCATGCCTTTAAACATTTCTTTATAATTATCTTCTAATTACTAGTTTTCTACTTACCTCTCCAACAGAGATATTTTCCTTAATTGAAAAAGTTCTCCCTAAAGAGAAATCACTGCCACTACTGGTATATTTATGTATGCTTTATTCTGTTTTCGGTCATCTGGGCTAAGAACTGGCTCCAGGAAAGGTATGCTTTCATGCAGTGGGCCTGATCCAAAATACCCCTCAAAACAGATATTACCCTGTAGCTGCATTATGTACTAGAAAAAGATGTCAGGAGTTGGAATCGCGACACTTGAGGCTAACTCTGTGATTGAGTTCTGGGATGCGCCCGTAACTAAGCAAATACATTTTGCTGCAATATGATTTTGAAAAGTAGTTTTTAGAATATATTTTTGATACCCCAAAAACAAAATACTACTTTCCCCAATACTGCTATTACATTTATACTACTTATTTGGCTATTACAAACTTTTCAGTGCTTAATATTATCAAAACAATGTACTTTTCAAATATTTGAACTTTTAAGATTCTTTACTCCTTTATGCTTTTGATTTATAATTAAAAGGTTTAATCCCCAGCATTCTCAATCTCATGTTGAAACTTGTAATTTCTTTCTCTACCGATAGAGAAAACAGCAAAATTATTTCTGCAATGATGCTTGAAATTGTATATTAGCTTTTTGAATCTGCAGGTACAATAGGCTTCACAATGAAGAAGCCACAATAGTGTGTATTTAAAAACATCAGTCTCAAAGGAAGTACGTTTACTATTGCCTTTAATATTTTAGATACTGATAGCTATTAGTGAGGGAGAGAGGGAAGAGACAGGTCTGAGAACCAGGGTATCCTTACCCTGTAAAACACCTATAAGAATTACTTCTGAGTGAGTTCCTTTGTTTCCAAAGGCCTTAAAATAAAGGTTAAAATGGCAAGACCTGCTGCCCACTATATTAAGAGGGCTTCTGTATCCCCCTCCGCTCCAGGCTTGGGAAGGGAGATTTTGGTTGGAGAAACAGCCTTTTACTTGCAAGCTGAGCATATCCTCTGCCGCTTTTCCAGATCACAGCCTCTTGCACTTGCTTTCCGTTGGGCAAAACATCCCTCTGGAGACAATATTACATCTGTCTGCCATGTAATTTCTAGCTTGGCTCTAGAGATGTTACTTAATGAGAATATATCACAGAAATCCACAATCCAGTTTCATGACACTTCTGCAATTTCTCCTGGTCTCAGTATGTATGAAGCATGGAAAGTTACAAGTGGAGGCCTTAATCTTTCTCTGATCCCTCAGTTGCTCCAGTTTCAGTGTATGCCTTGATTAGGACAGGAGCTGAAGCATAACTTCCCCTTCCCCTTCAATATGCACTCCATGTACCATAGCCTTCTTGCACTGACTGACAGTAAAACACAGCACAGACTCAATGTGATCTGCTTTCTCCCTGTTACATTAACCTGTGCCAGCCCCCTGCTTAGGGAAACTCAGAACATGGTTAGTCAAGACATTTCAGTTTATAGCAGCTAAACTTGGGAAGGTTCAGAAAGCCCTTTCCCACCCTCAGTTTTTAAGAAACCCTAGTCTAATTAGAGAATTGCTGCTTTCATTTAAAACAATTAAAAAAAATTATCTATTTTTAATTCTGAGAATAAGCATCAAGGGACCCCCAGAAGACTGCTAGAGAGGCTAGGAAAAGCAGATGGAATGTATTATCCTTCAAATACATACATTAATTATCTTAACACCCTACATTAAAAAAGACTGTCTTCTGCTGTCACTTAGGGAAAAAGCAAAGATCTCAATCATGACTTTTTTTTAAGTTAGTACCTGGAGCATAAGAAACAGCAAATACTTCTCTTCCAAACAGCGGATGTCTGATTTCTTTAATAAATTCTCCAGTTTCTAGCTTAAAACACTGAATCCGACCATTCTCTCTGTCTGCTACACACAGTTGACCAAAATCAGATACCAGTGTTAAGCTGTGGGGGATGCTGAACTGGCCAGGTTTTGCTTGTCCAACAGAAGTCTCTGAAAGAAGAAAGCATTCAAACAGCTCTCTATTTATAGCCAAAAATACTGATATTTTAAGCTAACACGCAAAAAAATGTACAATGAAATTGTTTCCCGTCCAAACAGTAGATTTCAAATTATGCACTGAAAGCACTAAGAATCCTGTTCATCATGTCAGCTGTTAGTACCTGCTGAACTTCATTCAACAAAACCTGGCAAGAGGACATTTCTCCTAAAAATACCAAATATATGTACACAGTAACATAGGTGTATAGCCTTAAGATCAAAGGCAATTTAGTCTAATTGATTTCACTGAAACTCCAGGTGAACCTAACTTCTAAACTGCATCATGTATGTATCCTTTAGAGAAAGATTTAACAATTGAAATCAACAATTTCCTAATTCAGTACCTTCTCCCCACTGCATGACAAACATTCCATTTTGAGAGAACTGAACAATACGACTATTACAGTAGCCATCAGATACGTAAATATTGCCAGTAACTGAATCCACTGCCACATCTGTAGGTTGGCAGAAGTGATTTTTGTCGCTTCCAGGTTGCAAAGCCCTTCCTAAAGACAACAAAGGAGATTCCACAGCATGTGATGCCAGTTTGAACACCTACCAATATAAAAGGGAAAAAAGTTCCAGTGTATTTAACTTTTTAGTATAGCTAGAGCTAAACAAAATGCTACAGTTTAGAGGAAACATCACATGCCTGCCCTCTAGAAAATATCTTTCTTCACAAAACAACTATGTATTCATTAATATTCATGAGCCCAATGAAGAAAATCAATCATCAGACACGTAACAGAGTTAATTCAGTTTTGTTTCTGCATAAAATGCCAATCCATGGCTGTTATGCTCAATGAAGCAGTTGAACATTTGCCAAATATCCCTCCCAGAAAAAAACCATATTGTCAAATTGATAATAAGAAGCAGAAGCTAGTTAAATTCATACACAATTAGTACAGTACTTCTGGAAGCCAGTTACGCATACCTGATGAAGAGCTACATCAGTCACCCAGTAGTTGCCATTATTATCTATACTCAAGCCATGCGGTAAATAAAACCTGAAAACAAAATAAGTAAAAGCTACATTATGGTGCAGGAAAACAATGCAGAATAATTTATTCCGTTTAGTCACCATACAAAACCCTGGATTGGTGTTTATATTTTCAAAGGGAATCTTTTGCTTATCCAAATTTCCTGGAATTTGTACCCCTGGTACTTTATCCTGCCATTACTGCTGCCATTCCTAAGTAACTGGTTACATTTGGTGGTACCATTGACTTTCAGTAGTCTTTAGTCAGATGTCAGTTTCAAAATACATCAAGCGCACACGCGCACACACACACACCCTTAAAAAGTATAGGAAAAGGCAGACAACTTTAAATTTCCCTGCCCAAAACCTTACTGTCAAACGTATCTGCACCCAAACTGCTTCTACTGTCAAATACTTCCTGGCCCAAATGTTTAAAAGCCACAGCTGTGTCCTTAAAGAAAATATGTTCTTTCTATAGGAGTTTGTTGTGCATCAATTTTGAATTTGTACTGTATATCATGCGTTTTCCCACATGATAGGACTTTTGTTTTGGGATATAAAGTTTTCTAATAGTAAAAAAGTAAATGCTGTACTTTCCAATATATTCACGACCATTCTAACTGCAGTGTGGAACATGGTCACATTGGTGCCTTGGGCATCTACTGGATTAAATGTACCATGCAATTTGTAATGAGTCATATAATGTTGTCTGAGGCATTATTTTGGGCTTTGCTGTTGTTTTGCATGTTTCTTTGCTGGGAGGAAAAATGTGAGCCTCAAATAGGATCAAGGTTGAAATGTCAGTAAGGCTTAGACTTCTCCACAGTTTCAGGAAAAGAAGCTGTCCCCAAGTAAAGGAAAAGCAGTTTCAGATAGCATCACAGTTAAGGTCAACAGTTTATTAACAGGCATATTACCCAAACTTTGGAAAAATTGATACTACATCTAGACTAATGACACACAACATACAGACTGCTGGCATGTTTTGTGCAGCTCACGTGGGGTCAGGGGCACTCTTGGGCAGCTCCTGGCCCAGCCCTCCCTGCCTCTCCTCCTCAGAACCTGGTATAAAACAGAGTGTGCTATCAGTGACGGGCAGCTTGTTTTCAAGACTGTTCTGCTAGATTTCAGACAGTTTCCCCCTGTACCCAATCCTGGGCTGTTCAGGAGGGTCTCCTAACTCTCCAGTTCTATTGCATTCTGCTCACTTTCTTTGCAAACCAGTAATTTCACCTTTAAGTTATTATAATATGCTTGTTTAGCAATAGTACCAAAATGAATACTCTTCTTGGATTATAATTCTGTGGTTCTGGGAACTGGTATTCTGAGAAACAAGGACACACTTTTAAACACAGAGAAGGAAGAATTCAGTGACATGTCTCAGGGTCCTCATCTCAACAAACTCTTCCTCATCCATCCAATTACATCTCACATTAGTTGCTCAGCAGGCAGAGCCTCTCAAACTTTTTTAAAAAAGGACATGGTGAGCACACACAAGACTACAAAATCCATGCATGCAAGCCCACACTTGGAGAGATTAAACAAAAGTGGCAAACAGCTAAACTATCCTCTTCAGAAGCCACCTATTCTGCTTAAGTGTCCAAATTTACTCCATGGAAGATATGACACTATTTTTGCTGAAATGTCACAATAACTAAAATACAGTTGACACAAGTATTGAGTGATGATGGAAACATCCTTAGATAGAACTATTTGCCCAAGGAAGGGTAACATAGGGCCAAACCGTACAGGCACTCACTGGTCTGGTTACAAGTGGGCTGGTCTCTACTTTTATCTCTTTATGGAGCCATAGGGGTGAGAACAAAGCCTATCTTCCTTCCACGACCTTACCTCCCCATACTCTGCTGCTTTAATTCCTCCCCCATCCTACCCCTGCTCCAGTCCCAGAAGTAAACTAGCTATGGAAAAAATGTCTCCAAGCAACAGAGTGTAGGGAAGGTTTCAAACCTATGCTCCATTTCATGCCAAAAGTAGACTCACCCACCCTAAACAACCCTGTTTTGGAGCCAAACTGGTGAGCAGGTGTTTAGCAAGCATGCACACATCTGGTTTGGCCCTCAGTCTCTGACTTTCCATCTTGAGGCACAAGCTGTTTCATAAGATATTTCATTCTGCCTTTCATACCTCTCTAGGAGGCAACCACAGTACATCTCTTGGACCTTCTGTCAAGAGAGAGAGACAGAATATTTGTTTTGTATTTGAGTTGTCTTCATTTGGGTCAGTAAACAATGAGCAGAGACAGATAGGGGCACTGATTATGTCCAGACACTGAAAAAAATTATACTACTTGAAACATAATAAAATGCAGAACTTATACAGCGGGCAAACACCATTATTTAAAAACTAAGACAGACTTACAGATTTCTTCCTGTAGAATGAAGAACTGCTGAACTATTAGGATCTAGTACAAGAATAGTGCTCTCTTTAATGGGTCCCAGTTCTTTTGGTTGATAAATGTATCCACTGTCAAATGAGCTACATCAAGAAGAAAAAACTGATCAGTATTCAAAGGAATCTCTTAGAAGTTTCAATACCTAATAAAGATACAAGCTCACTGTGGAAGAAGACAGAGATACAGGGTAGAAACACATTCACTATTCTGGTGGTTCTAGTGTCTCTACCTCTATCTTCTGAAAACCGGGGCACACAACGTTACTCAAATCCCGCCCCTTTTCCTTGTAAAACCTGGTAGGAGCCGCGTGCTTTTTTTTTTTTAATCACTTCTAAGAGGATTTTCAACTGAACGGCAGATAAACCCACTCCCCCTCTGGGTGTGGCTAATGGAAATGCTTTGATCTGGCAACTAGTGCGTTTACAGCCTTACAAATGTATGCTAAACATTTCAACATCTGTGAATGTCTTGAGCCCTCTTCTGGCATCAGGCCAACATAAACACACGTAAGGGGGCACTGGGGACAAGTAGCATGCTCTTATCACTGTTCTCTTTACCTTTCAACTTGTGGAAAGCAAATATATGCACCAGGCAGCCTTTTGTATCCATAGAGGCAAAAGGGCCTATGCTGCATAAGTTCACTTTCCATGACTTGGAAGGAATCAATTTTGATGGGAGTGCAGAGCTCATCCCCAGTGCCCCCTTTACATGTTTACGTTAGTCTAATTGTAACACCTGAAGAGGGCTTTCGTTTTAGTGTTATGTGCTAGTATTTATTTCAGGTTCTCTCATGTGTGTGCATGTTTTTATATATTTATGATTCTGACTTCTTTCGAACAAGTATACCAACATAACACCCTCTGGATGTTGTTGGACTCCAACTCCCATCAGCCCTGGCCAGCACGGCCAATGATGAGGGATGATGGGAATTGTAGTCCAGCATCTTCTGGAGGTCACCAGTTTGGCTAGTCCTACTTTTGTGTGTGCGTGTGTGTGTGCGTGCGTGTGTGCGCGCTGCATCAAAGCTTTACTTCAGAGTTAGCTAACAGTTACCGTCCAATGGCTACATTAAGTAGTGGTGGGTGTGGCCACTCATATCCTCACACAGGCATGCATACATTACCACACCACATGCATGTGTCTTAATAATCTAACTTGCTATTTGAAAACAAAGAGACAGCAATCCTACTGGAGTGTAGCATGAGGGACTGAATCAAGGCTTTCCCTCCCCTTCCTCCTTTCCCATATAGATAAGCACCAGTACAGAGAATCTGACTGCACATAGTCTCTTCTTCTGGACTATGCATTTCATTCTCAGGAGGTATGCTCACAATATCTTGCTGCTGCAGCCCCAACTCCACCATTAACAGAGCAAGTAGGAACAGGAAGGATGCTGTAAGACTGGATAATGGTAAACTCTGGGTGAATTCAGAGCAGAATGGAAACCGAAGACTGGAGCACCTAGGAAAGAAGTAGTGCTCTGATATGCTTCGATGTTTGGTAAGAACAAATTCAAGTGTATGTTCTGCTTCCTAGGCACTCAGAGAATATCACTCTCCAGCAATCTCTCTAAAAGTGTTCTAAGTGGTCTCTCTAAGCATTGCTGCTTACACATAGTTGGCTTTAAGAAATAAATAAACTAACTACTGCAGATACCGCCACCAAAATCAGGTGTCCATGAGGGAACAGGGAAAAATATGCTTTGGGGGCAGAGCCAGCTTGCAGGCAGGTGGTTTGCCACTGCTGCAGTACTTTATTAATTTATATAAATAGCTGACACTACAAAATGAGCTTGAGTTTTTCCATCCATTTTACGCTGCGTATTAAGATTTCAATATTTTTGAAATTCACAGTAGGCTCATTGTGAACTATTTACATAAGTATAAGACACTCATACTGTTATCCCACTGGGAAATTATTAGCTCTACTCCAACAGTCCAAGAAGCCTTTTTAAACGTTCCAGCATAAGTGCTTAACATTGATTGAAACAGTGTTAACTGACTATGTGCATGAAAGTAAATAGCAGTTAATATATTACATGTAAAATTGTAATTCAATTCTCATCCAAAAAGTGGGAGCTATACTATTTTTCTGCTTGTTTATTTATTTAACTGGCTTCTAAGTGCTTAAAGATATTGATTTTTTTTAAAATAGAAGCCCCACTTTATATTAGATAAGTCTGCAAACCTAACTATTAACCCTATACATTGCCACAATAAAAGAATAACTCTTTATAAAATATTTATGCTATACCTTTCAATTAAGAAAAGTGGCATGCCACTCAAACTGGTGGTACTTCATTGATTAGTACATTGATTTCTTTATTAAAATTATTTGCACATGAAATTTGTAGCATTTTATAATTAAAAAATCCATCATGCACTTAGGGAATATTGTTGCAAATACCTTTTATCCATACTCTTAGGCTTTCCAAAAAAGTTAGCATTTTAATATTGCACTGAAGCACAGCAAAAAACCAAAACAAAACAAAAAAACAAACCCTAAGCAATTGCTTTGGAATCTTGTGATTTCACAGTCAGGCTACTAGTGATGGATCTTGGGGACAATCACCACAAGTGCAAGTAACATTTAATATTAATGGCTGAGGTTAGGTGATATTCTAAAAGACAGACCAGTATTGGATAGGTCCCTTGGATAACACTCTCGAGAAACTACTTGCATGCTCTACAGGATTATTCTCTCTCAAATATCTGAAACCTGAATACTAGAACACAAAAGATCTATTCCAGATTTAAAGCACAATGGCAATACAAGCAAGATATAAAGTGCTGCAATATTAATTGCTTATACAAATTTTCTGTAGTCTAGCAGCCTCTTTAAAATATAGCTATTTTCCACCAGGAGATATAGACAGAAACAGTGGTAATTGGTGTGGTAGATACCAAGTGTTAATAAGCTCATCTTCTTTGATGGGTATTGTATTCAAATAAACCCAAAAGGTCCATACGTATTGACCTATGACAGCTATTTCACACAATCAAGCTACTACTTATTTTGCAAGTTTTGCAAGATTTTATTTAATCCTAACAATAACCATAGCAGCTAGATCACAATTCCCATCTTTACCACTCCTTTATAAGGCCTGAGAATGATGATTATGAGTCCATGGTAAAGACAGGAACTAATCTCAAGTCCCAGATTTCTTTATTGAAGCTGTGTGTGAATGGCTGAACAATTTTAGCCTTTATTTATTTGTTTGTTTGATTGATATCCTGCCCTTCCTCCCAGTAGGAGCCCAGGGTAGCTAACAAAAGCACTAAAAACACTTTAAAACAACATAAAAACAGACCCTAAAATACATTAAAACAAAATGTCTATAAAAAGTTTTTTAAAAAGCTTAAAAAAATCTTTTTCAAGAAAGGTTTAAAAACATGTATTTTTTTAAAAAAGGGTTAAAAACATATTAGAAAGCAATTCCAACACAGACACAGACTGGGATAAGTTCTCTACTCAAAAGGCTTGTTGAAAGAGGAAGGTCTTCAGTAGGCGCCAAAAAGATAACAGAGATAGTGCCTATCTAATATTTAAGGGAAGAGAATTCCAAAGGTAGGTGCCACCACACTAAAGGTCCATTCCTATGTTGTGTGGAATGAACCTCCTGATAAGATGGTATCTGCAGAAGGCCCTCACTTGCAGAGCGCAGTGACTGACTGTGTACATAAGGGATAAGCAGTCTTTCAGGTATCCTGGTCCCAAGCTGTACAGGGCTTTGTACACCATAACTAGAACCCTGAACTTGGCCCGGTAGCTAAGGGGCAGCCAGTGCAATTCTTTCAGCGGTGGGGTGACATGTTGGCAATACCCTCCCCAGTGAGCAGTCTTGCTGCTACATTTTGCACCAGCTGCAGCTTACGGACCAACCTCAAGGGCAGCCCCACATACAGCACATTACACTAATCTAGCTTGGAGGTTACCAGTGTGTGGACAACAGTAGTCAGGCTATCCCAGTCCAGAAATGGCCGCAGCTGTCTTACCAGCCAAAGCTAGTAAAAGGCACACCTAGCCATGGAGGTCACCTGGGCCTCTAGCAACAACGATGGATACAGGAGCACCCCCACACTAGGGACCTGATCTTTTAGAGGGAGTACGACCCCATCCAAAGCAGGCTACTGACCAATTATCTGAACTCAGGAATCACCAACCCCCAGAGTCTCCATCTTGCTAGGATTCAGGCTCAGTTTACTGGCCCTCATCCAGCCCACCACCAACTCCAGGCAGTGGTCCAGGGCTTGCACAGCTTCTCCCAAGTCAGGTGTTATAGAGAAATAGAGCTGGGTATCATCAGCGTACTGCTGACACCTTGCCCCAAATCTCTTGATGACTGCTCCCAAAGGCTCCGTATAGAAGTTAAACAGCATGGTGACAAGATGGTACCCTGCGGCACCCCACAGCACAAATGCCAGGGGGGCGAAAGACAATTACCAAATGTTATTCTTTGAAAACAACCTCGGAGATAGGATTGGAACCACTGTAAAACAGTGCTTCCAATACCCATCTCACCAAGTCAGCCCAGAAGGATACCATGGTGAATGGTATCAAAAGCCGCTGAGATCAAGTAAAAATAACAGGGTCGCACTCCCCCTGTCCTTCTCCCGATAAAGGTCATCCATCAGGGTGACCAAGGCTGATTCAGTCCCATAACCAGGTCTGAACCCAGACTGGAATGGGTCAAGATAATCTGTTTCATCCAAGAGTACTTGCAACTGCTGCACCACAACCCTCTCCATCACCTTCCCTAAGAAGAGGGTATTTGTGACCGGTTGGTAATTGTTACAAACTAATGGGTCCAGGGTGGGCTGTTTCAGAAGTGGTCTGATCACCACCTCTTTCAGGGCAGCTGGAACCACTCCCTCCCGCAACAATGTGTTTACCACACCGTGGATCCACTCGGCCAAACCCCCTCAGCAAACTTTAATAAGCCAAGAAGGGCAAGGGTCGAGAGGACACGCTGCTGGCTGCATCATCGCAAGCACCTTGTCTATGTCATCAGGTTGCATCAACTGAAACCAATCCCAAGAAGTTGCAGCAGACGTTGCACTGGACACCTCACTGGGGACTAGAGTAGGTGTGAATGGGGCATCAAGACTGCTATGGAGATGAGCAACTTTGCCCTCAAAGTGCCTTGCAAACAATTCACAGTGGGCCTACAAAGGGTCTAAAACTCCATTTACTGGAGTTCATGTCAACATACCCCTGACAATATGGAAAAGCTCCACTGGATGGCTGCTTGAGGATGTGATGGTGGCAGAGAAGTGGGCCTTCTTCACCACCCTCACCACTACACAGTAGGCATGGTTATGATGTTTTACTTGTGCCCGATCAGCCTCACAGCACATCTTTTGCCACTTGCACTCTAGCCGTTGTCCAGCCTGTTCCATTGCCCTTAGCTCACTGGTGTACCAAGATGCAAACCCGGCTCCACAATGCCAGACAGGGTGCTTGGGGGCAACCGTATCAAGAGCCTGATGTGCCTTGCTGTTCCACAATGTGACAACAGCTTCAACAGGGTCACCTGCTCTATCTACTGGGAACTCCCCCAGGGCATTCAGGAATCCAATGGATTCCATTAATCTCTGGCTTATACCTCTCTGGCACGGAGGGGTGGGGGAGTGGACAAGAAGAGAAGAGGCAAGTAATTGACAACACATTGTCCTACTATGTGTGGTTTGTTTGGAGTGAAACAAACCATAAGCCCAGATTCGGATATAATGCTAAGTCAAACCATAGCTTAGCTCCGAGTAGTGCGGCAACAGCACAACCAAGGGATGAAGAAGCAGGGGCGTCACTACCGGGGTGCAGATGGTGCGGCCTGCACCCGGGTGTCACCATGAGGGGGGTGACACCCAGAGCCGCCCCGCCCCGCAGCCCGGCAAGGCTGCTCCAACTCATCGGAGGCGGGCGAGACCGGGAGCAGCGTCGGTGGGGCGAGGGAGGCGCGCCGGCGTTCGCAGGCCTTCTCAGGCTGGGTGCCCCTCCGGCGCGTGCCCTCCCAGGGGCATGGATGGGGTGGCTGGCCTCGAGTGCGCGCACGCAAGCCCAGCCACCTTGTCCATGCCTCTGGGAGGGCGTGCACCAGAGGTCCGGACCCCCCGCACTCCCGCTAGTGACGCCGCTGGGAAGAAGTGTGTGATTTTCGCTCCGAGAATCTACCAGCTTGCTATTTCACACTTAGCCATCATTTGGCTTAGCATTATATATACCTTACAATGGAACTTGTAAGAGCGAAGCTTATAGACTGCATTCCTGTCATCTATCAAAGATAAATTCTAAACTAAAAGCAGAGACATGTTTCAGTGGCATCTGAACCCTTGCCTGAGTTACTTAGCGTAATTCCCTTGAAGTTCCTTCCTCATCCGCCAAGTCTTCCAACAGAAAGGAAAAGGACAATGAGAAAACAAAAAAACAACCCAAAACCATACACACTCAAAGGAGGCCATTTCAGCATCATTTTTGCCACACCCCAAATTGCTTTGCCAGTTTGAGGAAACCTGGGGAGTACAGGTAATGGACACACATCATTTCATCTTGCACTTAGTGTACTATGGCACAATATTAAACTGGCAAGTGTTCTCAAGCAGCCTGCTGCACTTGCTGGTAGGGATATACAGCTTTTATGTTCATGTATTATTAATGCATTGCTACCATTTTGTGCAGTGCCTGAACACTGATAATTTGTTTGCCTCTTTTCTTGTTGTATGATAGGGAAGCAATCAGCCAGAAAGAATGAAGACAGTTCCTAAGACCAATAACTGAGTACGTTTACGATTGATAAAGAACATTAGACCCAATTAATAATTTTGCATTACTTTTATGGTTATGTGCATATATTTAGGAAAGGTTGATAATAAAGGACTATTATCACAGAGGGAAAGGAAATGTTTGGTGGAATCTACTTCTAATAATTAACATTTTTTCTATTCTAACAGCTTCCTGTTATTAGCAATACGTACGTACATGCATGTAGACATCTTATTCAAAAATTTTCTTCAGTAACTTAAATCTCAGAAAAAGCAAAGGTAACCATGTTTGTTAAAAAGGGAAAAAAATTGACAGCTGGGCTACACCTTTATGAGGACCACCCAAAATTTCTCAGATTGTTTCTCCTTAGGTAGTTTATTTTAATTCTATTAATGTGTAATTGTCTGTTCTGTTCTGCTCAGTTTTATCAGTTTTGTTCTGTTTTCACGCAGCTTTCAGGAAAATTTATTCATGTTACTGTTTGTAGTTTTGATATCAATACTGATGTTTCTTTTTATTGTTTTCTGTGTAAACCGGTTAGAGCAGTGATTCCTGGTCCTTTTTCCCTCAAGGACCAAATGAAAATTGTTGAGGGTCTTGGCCACCCACTTTTCGGCTTGTTGCAGCAGTTGTGATGTGCCGTGCTAAGTGCTGTATGATTTTTAAGTGTACTTTTACAGACATACTGCGGACCATCTGAATGAAGCTTCTGGACCACTGGTGGCCCGTAGACCAGAGTTTGGAAACCCCTGGCTAAGAGAGTTTTCTTACATTAAGCAGTATATTAATAAACATTTCGGCAATAACTCTTCATCAGGCAAGATGTTACATGAAGTAGGGGACAGGGGATGAGGAAAAATTAAAAAGCAAAAGAACACAAAAGTTAGGCTGGCTACTATAGCCATGAGATCAGCTCCAGGATAGAGATTGCAGGTTGAATAAATCCCATCCAGTTGCTACTGGTATCAGGTTACACATCTTGAATTCTGGGATAAGCAACAATGGCTGTTCCCAATTTATGACACAGAAGACTGACTTGTAACCCAAATCTGTCACACCCCTTATACAAAACACGCAGGTTCCTGGTTAGACAGAGATCAACTTTTATTTATTTATTATTTTTATTTATTATTTAATTTGTATCCCGCCCTTCCTCCCAGCAGGAGCCCAAGCCGCAAACAAAGTGCTAAAAACACTTCAAAACATCATAAAAACAGATCTTAATACATTAAAACAAAACAGCGTCAAAAACATTTTTTTAAAAAAACAACTTTAAAAAAGGGTTAAAACATTATTAAAAACATATTAAACAATTCTAACAGATGCAGACTTGGATAGGTCTCAACCTAAACGGCTTGTTGAAAGAGGAAGGCTTCAAAAGGTGCCAAAAAGATAGCAGAGATGGCGCCTGCCTAATATTCAAAGGGAGGGAATTCCACAGGGTAGGTGCTGCCACACTAAAGGTCTGTTTCCTATATTGTGCAGAACGAACCTCCTGATAAGATGGTATCTGCAGGAGGCCCTCACCTGCAGAGTGCAGTGATCGACTGGGTATATCAAGGGGTAAGACGGTCTTTCAGGTATCCTGGTCCCGAGCTGTATAGGGCTTTGTACACCAAAACTAGAACCTTGAACTTGGCCCGGTAGCTAATAGGCAGCCAGTGCAATTCTTTCAGAAACGGAGTGACATGTTGGTGATACCCTGCCCCAGTGAGCAGTCTTGCCACCACATTTTGCACCAGCTGCAGCTTCCGGACCAATCTCAAGGAAAGCCCCACATAGAGCGCATTGCAGTAATCCAGTCTGGAGGTTAATATACTTTTGTATAAGATTCTTGATTATAATAACTTGCCATAAACAGTGATAGGTTTGGGATTTGTATGATGTTCTACAATTTATAATCAAAAGGCCAAATATTATCCTTCAGCCTGTATGGGAAAATGGCATCTTATTGGTGTCACAGAAGAGGCCAATACAGGATGAGGAGATAAGAGGCAAGCATGAAAGTGCTGAACAACACATACTTTTTAGCTTAGAGTGTTTGCTTACTTTGCATCCCATACATGATCGCCCCTGTGGAAGATGACCAGGTTGCTGTTAGGATCCAGGGCCAGACCAGAAACCTGGCCCAGTTTGAGGCTTATTCCTGGCCAATCAACTACTTCTTCTATGTTTAAATCTGAAAGGTAGAATAAATTGTAGAGCATGTTAGGTTAGCAAATAATTGAATTGTTAATGACAGAGTTGCCGAATGAACTCCAACATATATATCTGCATGCAATGTAATAGTTACAGTGTGTTTGTTGTGTCAATACAAAAAAAAAAAAGACTTTTACAAAAGCCTCCATCTCAGATGGGTATCTCATGTATGATCAGCAACAGCATCCAAAGGCTTGAAAACTCTTTCCTTTTACAAGTTTAAATATGCACATAGTTGCCAACAGAGAAGTCCCTGTTGTGCTATGAGTACTAGTATTTCTGATTTTCAGATCTATGAATTGTCACTTATAAAAATTCTGGCTGCAGCAGAGGGAGAGATGGACCAGCAGAAGCCATTCCATGAGTTTGGCTATATGTCTAGCTGCCATTTGGCTCCTCTCCTGCCTGAATTCCATTCAAGTGGGTCATTATAAGAACTTTGTAACTTTAAGAATTAGTACACTACTTGAGTTTTTTTGCTTTTCTCTTCCCTCTCTGCTCCTTTTTCCTCATATCTTTTAAATTGTAAGAAACTGTCTTGTTTTTAATTTGTGTAGAGCACTTGGAAGATAGTGAGTGCTTTATACAAGATACACAATATTTATCAGCGGTTTTTTGGTAAAAAAAATGAGGTGCCAGTACACTTACCTTGATGAAAGTAGTGTGGGTGTCAGCACTCAATGGTTGCCATGGGCAGCCAAAAAAAGGTGCCGGTACTTTGTACCAATGAGTACCATCACAAAAAAAGGCCTGATCTTTATATACAATTAATATTATGTAACTTACAGCCTAGATCCCAGAAGGGTACTCAGAAGTGAGTTCAGTGAGCCACTTTCAGGTATGCAAATTTAGGACTGCAGCTTTAACTGCCTAACACAAGATCTTTTAGAATACCATAAGAGAATAAACCCCCTTTAGGATGCACACCTTAACGTGGTGAGGGGGTTTGAGAGTGCTGAAGAAGCTGAGAGCAATGCCGTCAGGAGTCTAGACCAAGAGGCTAGACTCCTAGCAGGGGCACCCATGGAGGACTGGTCAAAGCTGAGACACCAGACTAAGATGCATCCAAACTCAGAGGAAGGCAATGGTAAACCACCTCTGAATACCTCTTACCACGAAAACCCTATGAACAGAGTATCCAAAATGCAACATGAGATAGTGTTGGAAGATGAGACCCCCAGGTCAGAAGGCACTCAGCAAGCTACTGGGGAAGAACAAAGAACAAGTACGAATAGCGCTGTGACTAATGACACAGCTGGGTCAAAGCCGAAAGGAAGCCCAGAGGCTGATGCGCACAGATGCGAAAGGAGAGTCCTGAGTTGTACAACGGACACAACAGGAACATGGAATGTGAGAAGCATGAACCAGGGAAAGTTAGAAATTGTCAAGCAAGAAATGGAGCGTATCAACATTACAATACTTGGCGTGAGTGAATTAAAATGGACAGGAATGGGACATTTTCAATCAGGCAACTACAAAATATTTTATGCAGGAAATGAGAAATCAAGAAGAAATGAATGAATGAAACTTTATTTTTACCCCGCCCTTTTTCCAAACTGGAACTCAGGGCGGCTTACAAATAAAACTACATGTAGTTAAAAACACAGAAAAACATACAATGAAAATACAATTAAACTATGCACAACCTTAAAACTGTGAAAGGCACTTAAAAATCTAAAAACAATTTAAAATAATACAGATAATAATGTAAAACAATAAAACAAGCCTTGTAAAGCCCAATTCTAAACACCTTCTATCCCAAAGGCCTGTCGGAATAAAAAAATCTTTACTTGCCGACGGAAGGATGGCAAGAAGGGGGCCATTCATGCCTCCCTAGGAAGGGAGTTCCAGAACCTAGGAGCAGCCACCGAAAAGGCCCTATCTCGCGTCCCCACCAATCGCACTTGTGAGGGTGTTGGGAGTGAGAGAAGGGCCTCTCTTGAAGATCTCAGGGCCTGGGCAGGCTCGTATAGG
Organism: Rhineura floridana; assembly: GCF_030035675.1. Taxonomy (NCBI): domain Eukaryota; kingdom Metazoa; phylum Chordata; class Lepidosauria; order Squamata; family Rhineuridae; genus Rhineura; species Rhineura floridana. The sequence goes on along the minus strand of NC_084480.1, from coordinate 67,178,007 downwards.
GAGATACGGTCTGACAAATAGCCTGGACCTGGGCCGTATAGGGCTTTAAAGGTCAAATACTGCAGTGTTGCAGTGCAGTACTCTCTGTGTCTGCTCAGAAGTAAGCCCTACTGAGATTGTTGGGACTTACCCCCAGGTAAGTGAGTAGGTTAGCAGTCACTTGCTCAATAATTTGCTTTAATAATGTTATTTGTTATCTAATTTTGAGAATTGTTATTTAATTTTGAGAATTGTTATTTAATTTTGAGAATTGTATTTTATTGAGGTATTATGTTCTATTGATGTATTGTTATGTTCATTTTCTTTTGTAAGCCGCCTTGAGGGCCTTTTGGCCAGAAGGCGGGGTATAAATTTAATAAATAAATAAATAAAAAACAGCACTTTGAATTGTGACCGGAAACAAACTGGGGTTGCTTTAATAGTGAGAAAGTTAGAAATTGTCAAGCAAGAAATGGAACGCATCAACATTACAATACTTGGTGTGAGCAAACTAAAATGGACGGGAATGGGACATTTTCAACTACAAAATATTTTTTGCAGGAAATGAGAAATCAAGAAGAAATTGGGTTGCTTTAATAGTGAGAAGTGATGTAGCAAAAGCAATTAGGAGCTACAACGCAGGTCTGAGCAAGTTATATCAATGAGATTAAACGGGAAACCTATTAACACAACCATCATCCAAGTCTACGTTCCAACGTCAAATGCAGAAGAAGAATTTGAGAGATTTTACGCAGAAGTACAGGAGGAAATTGATCACACACCAAAACAAGATATGATGATATTCATGGGGGACTGAAATGCAAAAGTAGGGAACAGAGAAGAACTAGGAATTGTGGGGAAATGGGGCTTAGGAGACAGAAATGAAGCAGGAGGAATACTTATTGAATTCTGTGAAGCCAATCATTTGTTTCTTGCCAACAAGACGACTGTACACATGGACATCACCAAATGGTCAATATAGGAATCAAATTGATTATATAATTAGTAGCAGAAGATGGAGAAGTTCCATACTTTCTGCAAAAACAAAACCAGGAGCAGACTGCAGTACATATCATGAACTGATAGTATCAAAAATCAGAGTAATGCTAAAGAACAACAAAGCTATCATAATGCCAAAATACAATTTAAATAACATCCCAGAAGAATATAAAGATGAAATAAGGAACAGATTTGAGGCTTTAAACTTAGTTGACAGAGAACCAGAAGAACTATGGACTGAAGTCAGAGACGTTATCAGGGAAGAATGCAAAAAGACAATACCTCTAGCTAAAAAGAGAGAAAGACCTCAATGGATGACTGAAGAAGCTCTTAAAATGGTTAAAGAGAGAAGGAAAGCAAAAGCAAAAGGAGATAGAAACACGGTCAGAACCCTAAATGTAACAATACAGTGACTAGTACGTAGAGACAAATAAAACTATTACAATAGATATTGTATAGAAATAGAAGAGGACAACAAAAAGGGAAGAACAAGAGCCCTATTCCAAAAGATTAGATAAATGAAAAGGAAATTTAAACCAAGAGTAGGGATGTTAATAATCAACAGGGAAACACACTGACTGACTGAGATGAAATAAAAGGAAGATGGAAGCGATACACTGAAGAACTCTATAAAAGAGATGACAGGATGACAGATTCATTCACGAAGGAACCATATGATGAAGAACCAGAAATTTTAGAATGTGAGGTGAAAGCTGCTCTTAAAATTCTTGGAAGAAAAAAATCACCAGGAACAGATGGCATACCAATAGAGTTGCTACAAGCTACTGAGACTGAATCTGTTCAAATTTTGACAAAAATTTGTAAAGAAATATGGAAAACTAAACAATGGCCCACAGACTGGAAGCATTCAATATATATCCCAATTCCGAAGAAAGGGGATCCCAGAGAATGCAGTAACTATCGAACTATTGCCTTAATATCCCATGCAAATAAAATAATGCTCAAGATTCTACAACAAAGTCTCTTACCATATATGGAACGAGAAATGCCAGACATCCAAGCTGGATTTAGAAAGGGAAGAGGCACCAGAGATCATATCGCAAACATACGTTGGATAATGGAAAGGACCAAGGAATTTCAGAAGAAAATCACCCTGTGCTTTATAGACTACAGCAAAGCCTTTGACTGTGTAGATCATGAAAAACTATGGAATGCTTTAAAAGAAATGGAGGTGCCACAGCATCTGATTGTCCTGATGCACAACCTATACTCTGCACAAGAGGCTACTGTAAGGAGAAACCGATGGGTTCCCAATCGAAAAGGGTGTGAGACAGGGGTGTATTTTAGCACCCTATTTGTTTAATCTATACGCAGAACATACCATACGGAAAGTGGGATTGGACCAAGATGAAGGAGGTGTGAAAACTGGAGAGAGAAATATCAATAATTTAAGATATGCAGACGATACCATACTCTTAGCAGAAACCAGTAATGATTTGAAAAGAATGCTGATGAAAGTTAAAGAGGAAAGCACAAAAGCAGGACTACAGCTGAACGTCAAAAAGACTACACTAATGACAACAGAAGATTTATGTAACTTTAAAGTTGACAATGAGGACATTGAACTTGTCAAGGATTATCAATACCTCGGCACAATCATTAACCAAAATGGAGACCATAGTCAAGAAATCAGAAGAAGGCTAGGACTGGGGAGGGCAGCTGTGAGAGAACTAGAAAAAGTCCTCAAATGCAATGATGTACCACTGAAGACCAAAGTCAGGTCATTCAGACCATGGTATTCCCAATCTCTATGTATAGATGTGAAAGTTGGACAGTGAAAAAGGCGGATAAGAGAAAAATCAACTCATTTGAAATGTGGTGCTGGAGGAGAGCTTTGCGCATACCATGGACTGCGAAAAAGACAAATAATTGGGTGTTAGAGCAAATTAAACCAGAACTGTCACTAGAAGCTAAACTGATGAAACTGAGGTTATCATACTTTGGACATATAATGAGAAGACATGATTCACTAGAAAAGACAATAATGCTGGGGAAAACAGCAGGGAGTAGAAAAAGAGGAAGGTCAAACAAGAGATGGATTGATTACATAAAGGAAGCCACAGACCGGAACTTACAAGATCTGAACAGGGTGGTTCATAACAGATGCTCTTGGAGGTCACCGATTCATAGGGTCGCCGTAAGTCATAATCGACTTGAAGGCACATAACAACAACAAAAGAGAACAAAACAAAACTCTTGACTTACTGAAGATATTACACTTGGGAGTAAACTTGCTATGAAAACAGGGACATACATTTTATTTTAGATACTTGTCCAATAAATTGTAGACTTAATCAGGTTCAGAGGAGGGCAACAATGATGATCAGGGGACTGGAAACAAAGACCTATGAGGAGAGACTGAAAGAACTGGGCATGTTTAGCCTGGAGAAGAGAAGACTGAGGGGAGATATGATAGCACTCTTCAAGTACATGAAAGGTTGTCAGATAGAGGAGGGCCGGGATCTCTTCTCGATCGTCCCAGAGTGCAGGGCACAGAATAATGGGCTCAAATTGCAGGAAGCCAGATTTTGACTGGACATCAGGAAAAACTTCCTAATTGTTAGACTCATACGACAATGGAATCAATTACCTAGAGAGGTAGTGGGCTCTCCGACACTGGAGGCATTCAAGAGGCAGCTGGACAGCTATCTGTCGGGAATGCTTTGATTTGGATTCCTGCATTGAGAATCATTCCATGATTCTATCATTCTATGAAATGTCAAACATTTGATCTATGTATGTTTACTTGGAAGTAAGTCTCATTTATTTGAATGAGACATTTCCAAGTAAGCGTGAATAAGTCTGCAGTGAAATCTGGAATATAAGTCATGTGTATCATTTTTTCCTGTTGAGCATTTAGTCTCTGACCATCTTCTCTCCCCAAGGTGGGAAAGAAAAAACACACAAGAGACCTCAGCAGATTTGCAGTATTTAACAGCCATTTGTCATATACAGCAATCACAAAATGTTCATTTGTACTATCTTTCTGGGGTGACAGTGGCTGATAAAAAAAATCTAGTCCATCAATTCAAACAGTTAAGCTAATCTGACTGTGATCACTTTAAAATTACATGCATTAAACATCTAAATATAACCGTTAGACTTTTTTGCACAACCTCAGTCCTGTATTATTTGACAAACCCTGTACTATTTGACACAATTATTCAACCCTGCGGATTTATATAGTGAAAGGCATAAATAATAGATAGGTAGACTGATGATTATTATAAGGAAAAACATTCTAACACAAAAACAAAATCTATTAGGGAATTACTATCATACTTCTAACACAAATGTTGCTTTTATAGCTTCCAGTGAACTATCCCCCTAACTCACACACATTAAGAGGAGATATCATACAATAATCAGCATTTTTCAATAATACTATGGTTTAGCCAGTCTTTTATTCACTTCACTAGTATTGACCTGCATAATTACATTTCCCCAAATAATGCAAGTTCAGTTTCTAATTATATTATCAAATACTTTTGTTGACTGCTTGTTGGCAAAACAGAAGGCAGAAGGGTCCATAGTAATAACAATTAATCCAATGCAAATCTACACAGAAGCCAGTTCCACTGAGTTCAGTGGGACTTATTCGCAGATAGATGCATATAGGATGGTATCTGAAAGTCCTTTTCTTTTTTGCTCTTCTGTCAGCAGCAGCATGTCGTTTTAACAAAAAATAGCCAAACAATGGTCAAGATGCATCCATTATGTACCAAAGGGTTGATGGTCATTTTGAACAGCATACATCAACACCAGAGTAACAGCAAGCATTCCATGCTAATGTTTTAAATAGAAATTCAGAACTAGTAATTAGCATTCCATGCTAATGTTTTAAATAGAAATTCAGAACTAGTAACGTGGTGTATCATTTAAAGCTGCAAGGAGTAATACATTTGTGTCACAGCCCCATGCTGTGGAATGCTCTTCCGGCAGAGTTTTATCAGGCACCCTTGCTTTTGATTTTCAGGTGTCCCTTGAAGGCCTTTTTTATGTTGACAGGCCTATTGAGTTATTTACATTTTCTCAGGAGTAGCCAGTCATTTTAATGATTATTTTTATTGTTTTTATGGTATTTAATGTTTTATTGTACTTGTACATATTGCTGTGTACCATCTTTATATTTTACATGAGCTGGCATTATATAAACATTTTTATAAACAAAACCAAACAAATATCAAGCTAAGAAGATAAAATTCTGTTGCTGGTATTTTGTAGCTTACAAAAAAAAAAAAGACAGCTGCTATTCATCCAGTTCTAATGGAATATATTTTCTGCATGCAGAGTTATCAAGGTTTTCACATAAGGAATGAAGCTAAAACCCAATTTCATGATCATAATACAAACAAAGCAAGATTACTGCTATGGACCAATTTTCTTCTACTAATAGTAGCCAATCTCAAACTAAAAAGACAACACAGATGTTGGCTAACTCAATCATTATGTCAAGCTAGGTTTTGGCATAATGTCTGAATTGGCACACCACAGTTTGTCAGCCAGCAAATCAGAATAAGAAACCATGGTTTGATGAAGGTTTGCAAGCTGGGTAGTCGGTATGACTTGGCATGATGTCTTAATTGATAAACTACAGTTACAAGCAATTATTTGATAACCTATGCAAACAATTGCTCACAAGAATGGTCTACTTATATAACAGCATACCCTTGGACAAAGGTACTTGTGTGGATTGTAGATTGTAGAGAGAGAATTAATATAAGTTTCTGGTCAGGGAAGAAAAGCTGCAATGTCACTAACCCCCTTCCACTAATGTTGCAGGACTCATACAACTAACACCTAAGTAGTTATTTCAGTAGGTAAGTCAGTGCCAACACCTGTACCAGCTCGATGTTGCTGGGAAATAACTTTTATTTATTTATTTTATTATTTATTATTTTATTTATATCCCGCCCTTCCTCCCAGCAGGAGCCCAGGGAGGCAAACAGAAATGCTAAGAACACTTTAAAACATCATAAAAACAAACCTTAAAATACATTAAAACAAAATGACGTTAAAAACATTTTTAAAAAGTACAAGTAATTCTGTTTTCTTATTGAGAAAGAGAAACACATTGAAAATACAATGTATAATGTACACAAAATATTGTTACTAGACAACATGGCATTCAGCTGAAAAAATACAGAGGGCGTAATTACCCTCACAGGAGAGTGTGTAATAAAGACAGCTGCATAGTAAAAAAATGAAGTCAAATATTTGAATGTACCATGTTCATTTTTGATTTCTCAGTTCAGAAAAATGTAGCAACAATTTGTTCCAGTTCAGGTTTTCCATTTATATATCAAAAAATAAAACTTTTTCTATTAAATTAGTCTTTTTCAGCCAGTAGTCTATTTCTTACTTTAATAAATAAACTATAAATTTGTCACAAAATACACAGCAGTAAACTATACAGCAGACAGTTTACATACACAAGAAACAAAATTTACTAAACCTTTGCCATAGTGGGAAGGATAATATGAGCATTGGTGCAGTCATTACTGACTCTTAGGTTGAACACAATGAATTTTTCATCAGTACATCTGGTATAAGAGAGAAATGTGATGTACTATGTTTTTTATAAGACAAAATCTGTTAATATCTCCTCCAATTTTATTAATGTACAAAGCAGTTTATACTACTGGACATTGTAACATAAAAATAACCCTAACCCACCTCCTGTATGCTCTTTTTCCCAGTTCCCATCACCATGTTTAGGTGGCAGCAAAGCAAGATGCCTGCTCTCTGGTGGCCTCAGGGTGGATTCTAATCTGTGAAATTTGTGGATTCTGTCTCTGACAAGAATGGTATTGACCCTTTCATCTTTACTGGAAAACTCTCTGGCATCAGGCCAACCAAGATCCTTCTTCTGGACTACATTAGCAATCTCTGCTACAAGATCTGATTCTGCCTTTTCTGTAGGATTATACTTGTGCACATGAACAACATCTTCCCTTTCTCCTAGCAGCTTGGAAATGAGTGAATAGAAATCACCTGTGTAGGGAAAAAAGAAAGAAAGAAAAAACAGATAAGAGAAAGAGGAAGAGGAGTCAGACAGATTGCAGGATTTTGTAGTGAGCTTGACAAAGAATAGAACAGTGTGTTATTCCTAAAAGCCAACTTGATCCAAAACCTTTAGCTGCTCATGAACTCTTGACATGGATCACAGATTGCTGTAGTCTTAAAATCTACACAACAATGCCTTTCTTTGACATGACATTTCAGAACCAAAGCAAACAAGGTCCCTCACCTCTGGAAGGCTATCCATGGGAACAAAAGCAAAATGGCGACAAGACACTTTAGTAAAGATTATTTAGAGTTGCAACATTGATGTACTTACCTCTGAACTTTGCTTCTAATAGCTAAGGTATAAAGGGTACCCCTCTATGCACAGGAAGCAGAAAGAAATTAAGAAGTGAAACCAGTTCTAAAGGAAATGTATTCACTTTTTCCCTAGATGCTATGGAAGTCACACATATCTTTGTTAATACCATCTATAAGCAGAACAGGTCACAATTGTGGATATGTGTAGTTTACCCTACCTTGTGCTTTTTTTGGCACTGTATTTACCAGAAAATGGAGAAAAAATACAGATTTGTAATCAAATTTTCCAACAGACTATTCTTCCATGAAGCTCAGATATCTTTAGATAACTATAGTAGGTTCCTAACATTCTGGGGTATTAGTTTATACATTATATGCGTCATTCCAAGTTCCATATCTAGCCAATATCCTTTCCACAACCACTGTTCTTAATTGGCATGCCTGTGTTGAAAACTATATCATGCTTTTATGAAGACTGGCAAGAATGGGCTTTCCTTTTTCCTTTGTTGTCTGTTTCACTATCTCCTGTGAGTTGAATAAGAATATCAAAAGTAACTTAAAAAGAAGGCAAAAGATCAACAACTTTATTAATTCAACCATTTCTGAAATGATAAGAATAGCACCTATTTGTTCAGAAAATGTCAGTGCTTACAAATATCCAGAATACAGGAAAGAATAGCTAATATCCACTTAGTGTGACAGAAGCACAAGGTTTGCTACATCTAGGTCCTTTATCCGATTTGAGGAGAATCATAGTTAAACAAGATACAATAGCACACTTCACTTGCACACTTCAGATTTGCACTACACAATCTTCAATCTCCAATTATTGGTAATCCAAAAATTATTGTTAACAAAGCAGAGCAGTTTACAACTTCTGAAGCACACTGAAAAAATGAAAATGGACTGCCTTCAAGTTGATTCCGACTTATGGCAACCCTATGAATAGGGTTTTCATGGTAAGCAGTATTCAGAGGAGGTTTACCATTGTCTTCCTCTGAGGCTGAGATGCAGTGACTGGCCCAGGGTCACCCAGTGCGCTTCATGGCTATGTGGGGATTCGAACCCTGGTCTCCCAGGTCATAGTCCAACACCTTAACCACTACACCACACTGGCTCTCCAGTATATAAAATAAAACAGCTAAGTCATGTAGAAGCCTAGAAGAAGAAAATTCAGAAGAAAGAAATAGAGGTATTTATTTATTTATTACACAACAAAAATTGACTGGGAAGGTTTGAACTTGATCCAGTTTGTTGCTATCAGGAACATCAATGCTATATCTTATTCTAACTTGCATTTGCCACAAAGACCCAAAACTGCAAGGCACATCAGCAGTGACAGCCTGAGTAAGGAAGCCCTACCCTGTGAGGGACTAACATCTGGCTCCTTTTGCAGCTATTTCTAGGCACGGTTATTTCTTCTGAGAGCTACTTGAACCAGAGATTGAGAAGCAGAGTGGTAGCTCAAACATCTAAAGCAACCTTCCCAACCCTGTGTCCTCCAGATGTTTTGGACTACAACTTTATTATTATTCTTAGATTTATATCCCACCCTTCCTCTCCGCAGGAGACCAGGGCGGCAAACAAAAGCACCAAAACCACTTTAAAACATCATAAAAACAGACTTTAAAATACATTAAAACAAAACAATTAAAAATATTTTTTAAAGCTTTGAAGACATCTTTTAAAAAAAGATTTAAAAACATATTGTTTAAAAAAAGGTTTTAAAACATATTAAAAAGCAAATCCAACACAGAAGTATACTGTGCAAACTTCCATCATTCCTGACCATTAGCCAGACTGGCCAAGGATGATGGGAGCTGTAGTCCAAAACAACTGGAGGGCACCAGGTTGGGGAAGGCTAATCTAAGGACTATGAGAGATTTGTAAACAGATTTGTTTCCCCCAGTGCCTCTTATGTCTGCCACCAGGAGCCAAAAACTGCCAAGACATCAGCAAAAGCAATTTCCTCCAAGATCTGCTGTGGCCCAGTGCTTCAGTAGCAGTTGGAATATCTGAGGTCGGGGGGGGGGCTCTGTACACCTTTCCTTTCCCTAATAACTGTTGTCTATTTTGTCGAATATTAAACATAGTCTAAGGTGCCTCGAGAACTTTGCTTAGTAGGTGGGATATTCCAAATAATCTATTCAACCTCTGCACTGGAGGAAAGGGTTAGTCCATTATCACTTGATGCTTGTTTTGGATTGGTAGCTCTGAACAGTCAGTAAATAAGTATCCCTGCTTTGGTGAGTCAATCATTACTTCAGCAAATATGTTAGCTCACAAGTACTTCCATTAGACTGAGAGGTAAATGAATGGAGAAGTAAAGGATTTCAATTATTTAGACTTTAAAAACATTATGTTTATGGAACCATGTCATAAGATATTCTTATACGTTTCACATTAAAGCAATAATAAATGAAAATGGTAACTAGCTAAGGCATCAGGACTTTCATGGAAAATTCATTATTAAGAACTCAGCAAGGGGAAGAATTAAGTCTTTTAAAATGACCCTAAGAGAATCTGTCATGTTTATAAACAGTCCTGGCTCAATGATTTCAACTAAATTTCCAATTTCAGCCTTTGGAAGGGGAATGTCCCAAGTGAAATCCCCTGTCAAAAAATAATTATCAGGGTTAATAGGGCCAATTTTTGTGAAATGAACAAAGCAAATTGGAGCTGAACAAAATGTGTTAAGCCATCCCTGCTAACATGCTTGATAAAATATCCTTAATGTTAGACAGCCTGCTTCCCTTCAATTGGTTTCCCCATACCACTGGATTTAGGTCACCTCTTACAAGATGTTTTGTACTCTGGTACAAAAACACAGCACAACACCCCCACACTTCTTATGATACAAACCCTTCCGTTTCCCCACACAAGAAGGGCTTAATCCAAATCCTGTGGTCTGTCTGCACAAGCACCTTTTGTAAGTGATGTGCATCTATCTTCTGCAAGGGTATCTGACCAAACATCCATAAGTAGTTGTCTTCAGAATATGCTAAACTATGAAGAGGATCATGAGGGTGGGGGAATTAAGCAGCTGTGGACATATCATGCAATAAATATGAAAACTTCCCTCATGGTATAATTGTTGTAAAAGTCAAGAAACTGTAGATCTACCTGAAGTTATAAAGTTGCTTTGTGTAAGTGAGAGCCAGGGACACCAAGACAAAGGGAGGGCCTATAGGAAATCTCAGCTCCACAAAGTTTCCCGTCTCCCAAAAAGTAATAAAACCCAATGGCACCATAATACAAATGTAATAAGAATGTCACTGTGTTTCAGATATTCTTTTGTTCAAGGATCAACAGAAAAGTTCCTTCAGAATTCTTGTATTTTGAAGATGTATCAGATTCATTCAGATATTTTGGCCTATCTCTTCCATCATCCCTAAATATTGGTCATGCTGGCTGGGGCTGATGGGAGTTGCCTTCCAAAACATTTGGAGAGCCCCAGGTTGGGGAAGGCTAGATTATTCTTTCAACACTGCTGAAGGAGATAGGGAGAAACCACAACAAACACAGAGTGGTATACAATGCTAGTCCTACTCAAAAGAGACCTATTGAACTTAATGGATATTACTAACTTAGGTTCATTTATTTCAAGGAATCTACTTTGATTACAACACATACCCCCTAAGTAACTTGTTATAAGCAATGTCAGATTTTGACTAAATTAGGGGGTCCCAATTTAGTCTGCAGCATTTCAGATTCCAAGGATGTCCACCTCTTCCTACCCTTGGAGACAGAAAGCTATTGAACAGAGATCTACTCAGGTCTCCTGTCAACAGCTGGCACTATTTTATTCAAATGGTTTTAGACAGTGATTTTTAAAAAAATCAAAGCATTAATATTCACCTGTCCTCTTTCTCCAATCTCCCCTGGGTTATCTCACCCATCTTCTGGGTAAGATGTACCATCTTAGAAAAAATCTGTACAGAACCAAGGAGTGGGTAGTTGAAAGGTATCGCTGTTGCAACAGCCTATGGCCATAAGCAAATAAAGATTTGTTGTTGTGTTGTTGTGAAAGGTATCGAAGCCAAAATAATAAGGACGTATTAATGTTGGAAAAGGGAGTCACCAGAAAAGGTGAATGGTAACAAAAGGAAGATGCATTAATATATGAATGTAGAGAAAACAGATGACAAGGAGCCTTCACTGGGGTACGGTAAAGGATGATTTAAAAAGTGGGGAGCACTAATGCTGTGGGCATGGTGTTGCTATCCTGGAGAAACCAAAGGAACTGAAAGGATGAGGTGGAGGTCCACAGGTGATCCACAGAAAAGGAACCTTTGATGAGTTAACCATGAAAGCCTATGATAAATTTATTAAAAGGAAAAAAAAACCCTTGTGGTTTAAGAATGTACATATAATAAGTCAACAGATATTTCTATCAAACTTTAAAAAGCAGGGAAATTGGGCAGCTATAGTGAATGCAACAGGGGAGCATTGTTGCATTTTTACAAATTTGTAGGGGAGTACAATAACTCAGGGATGAGGTCAGGTCTCCTGCTCCCCTGGTGCATTCCCTATAGCTGCCCAATTTTGCATGTTTATTGAATTCAATGGGATTCACTCCCATGCAATCATGCTTAGTATAGGTGAAACTGACCACAGGGGGGAGGGAGGGCAGAGAAGAGGAAGGGGGGGAGCAGGTGGGGAGAGGAAGAGGAGGGCAGGTTTGATCATTTGCATGCTTTTTGAGTTTATTGGGATTTATTCCCATGAATCATGTTTAGCATAGGGGAAACTGACCACAGAGAAGAGTGTGGAGTGAGGGCTGAAGTGGGGAGGGGTGGAGGAGGGGGAGAGGAGAGAGGAAGAGGAAGGGGAGGTGAAGAAGAGAGGAGAGGGGGAGGTGGAAGGAGGGGAGAGGAGAAAGCCAGTTTCGATCATTTGCATGCTTATTGAGTTCAATGGGATTTACTTCCATGCAATCATGCTTAGGACAGTGAAACTGACCATGGGGAAGGGGGAGGGAGGGAGGGAGTGGGGAGGGGAGAGAAGAGGGGGAGGAGGAAGGGAAGGGAGAGGGCGAAGGAGGGGTGAGGGGAAGGAGACAGAGGGGGAAGGGGAGGGCAGATTTGATCATTTGCATGTTTATTGGGTTCAGTGGGATATACTCCTGTGCAATCATGCTTAAGATAGGTGAAACTGACCTGGGAGAAGGGCAGGGAGGGGTGAGGAGGGAGAAGAGGGAAAAAGGGGAGGGGAGGAGTAGGGGAGGGGAGGAGTAGGGGAGGGGAGGAGTAGGGGAGGGGAGGAGTAGGGGAGGAAATGGGTGGTTGGGCACTGGGCAGGGGGAAAGCCCCTTTCCTTTCCAAAAGGAAAATATTGTTAAAAGTATCATTATTTTTCAGGGTTTCTCCCACCTTTTTATTATACAGTCTCCCACCCAAATTTAAACCAAAGCTGCCCCTGGCCACATCCAGACCTTTATTCCACTTTAACCACTCATGGTTTTCCCCAAAGAATCCTGGGAAGTGTAGTTTCTAAAGGGTGCTGAGAGTTGTTAGGAGACACTCCATTCCCCTCACAGAGCTACAATCACCAAAATTCTCTGGGAAGAGGGCCTGGCTGTTAAACCACTCTGGCCACTGGAGCTCTGTCAGGGGTGTGGCTATGGCTCCCTGATTAGGCAAGCCAAGCAGCTGTTAGTCTGGCTTTTAGAACATTGACAGCTGGTTCCTACTGAGTACGCCTGCGCTTATCATAGACTCCAATGTTAATTTTCTTAAATTAATTAAAAATCAGCCATGCGTTTTTAAAAACCTTTTAAACTGCAGAAGATGAAGGTCAAAGTATGGGGCAAAGTCAGTAATGGAATTATAGGTACTCTGCAAACATTGCTGATTTTTAATTAATTTCAACAAATTATGAGACCACTGACAGAAAAAAGTCCACCAGGGATCTGTAGTTTTCTTCCCATGTTTTATACTTTGAACTCTCCAATCTCTCTGAGTGTATTGCCATGAAAGCTTAGAGGGTTGTTAAGCAAGCGTTTCTAAATTCAAGACTATAGGTTTTGTAAGATTTTGTTTTGAAATGAGCTTATGGAAAACAGCAGAATGGCATGGGGGTATTTTCAATTTAACATAGTGGAATGTGGAAAATCCATGCTGGCTATAGTATACAGCCACTCTTGTGGCTGTATAAACATGGAGTATAAGCAGTTGGAGTGGCTGGGAACCTATGAACACTTAGGCTGCTTGTATTATTGTTAATTGTCTAGATGATCTATATTATGAGGTGATTAACACAGAAGTAGTTTCAAAAATAATTAAGATGTTGGACAAGTTGTGCTGAAGAAGGACTGTTTCTTTTCTTATTTCTCTGGGTCTGGCTTTGAATATTCTTTTCTACAAATGGGGTAACGGAAGCATGCCAGGACAATGAGCAGTCATCACAGCTGATCCTTCTCTCATATTCTGCAGTTAGACAGCACTTCCAGTAGGAAGGAGTTCTTAGTAGCAAAGAACAAGTTTAAGGATATAGGAAGAGCCCTGCTTGATCAGACAAAAGGCCTATTAAAGGGGCCAGCCAGATGCCTATGGGAAGCCCACAAACAGGGTGTAAGCGCAGTAGCCCTGTCCCACCCATGATCCCAAGCAACTGGTATGCAGAGGCATACATACAGCCATCATGCCTAGCAGCCATTGATAGCTTTATCCATCATGAATCTGTCTAAATCCCTTTCAAAGCCATCCAAGTTTACTTTTTTTAACTGGATCATGTCAGACCCTGAACAGAGTTAAGTTTCTGACTCTGAAAGCATACTGATTAAAGGCCTACTCTCACTTCAAGCATAAACCTAGTACCTATCCCCTACTGCAGCTAACAGCAGCAACAAGCAGCTTCCCTTGAATAGGACAAGTAAGTCTGACCCCCAAATAGCAAGATGGGCAACAAGAGGCAGGGTTTTTCGGGGGGGGAGCACCCTCTCTAATGAGCCTTAGAATACAAACAAAACATGTCAGCCTCCCACCAGCTCTTAAGGGAGTTTTGTGTGGTTACTGACTGCTTTTATCTATAACTTTTGTACAGAGGTTTTTTTAAAAAACAAAACGTTATTAGCTGCCTAAAGAAGGCTTGTGATTGAGAAGTGGCATATAAGAACTTTAAATGAAATAAATACCACCAATTGGGCTGAATAAAAACTCTCATTTATTTATATCCTTCAACACCTTTCTGATATTATTGCTATATTGTCTCAGCATCACTGAATTTGTCCAAATGGTAGAACAAAAACATCTCAAGAGGAAAGTATTTATTTTGTTTAGAAATCACACGATTTATGTATGGGCACTTTAAAACAGCTGATTCTGCATTGCTTCAAGCTTTAGGCACTCTGGCTCTGTGGTAATCTCTGCTTCTCATCGAGAACTACATTTACAACCCACTCCTCCTACATTGAAAACATAGAATATGAAGTTGCATCTAGGGATAATAAAGTAGCTTACTGGATGATAAAAGCAGCTCAAAGGCTTTTTGTACACCAAATGGAGGTTATTTTACTTCAGTAATACAAAAATGAGACCAATGCTCTATAGCTCTAAAGAAAAATGTGGTATAATAATAAATAATAAAATAAAATTTAATTTATGTGTCGCCTATCTGGCCAGTGGCCACTCTAGGCGACGTACATACAATAAATTACAACAAAATAGAATACAAAAATACAGTGTAACAGTATAAATTATGCTAACAAACAATATATGTGGTAGGCAGTATTTAAATCATAAGGACATTAAACCTCCCCAGAAGTCCCAAAAGCCTGTTGGAAAAGCCAGGTCTTTAAGGCCTTGCGGAACATATTCAGGGAAGAGACGTGCCGAAGATCTTGTGGGAGGGAGTTCCAGAGGGTGGGGGCCGCCACTGAGAAGGCCCTCTCTCTAGTTCCCGCCAATCTAGCTGCTTTGGTTGGCGGGATTGTGAGAAGGCCTTGAGTGGCCGATCTTGTCAGGCGGCATAATTGGTGGCGTTGTAGGCGCTCCTTTAGATAAACTGGGCCGAGACCGTATAGGGATTTATAGGTTAGTACCAACACCTTGAATTGGGCCCGGAAAACAACTGGAAGCCAGTGTAGATCAAACAGCACTGGCGTGATGTGGTCCCAGCAACGACTGTTTGTAAGTAGCCGAGCCGCCGCATGTTGTATAAGTTGTAATTTCCGCACCGTTTTCAAGGGTAACCCCACGTAGAGCGCATTACAGTAATCTAATCGAGAGGTGACCAGGGCATGTACCACCAGTGGGAGCTGATGAAAAGGAAGGTAGGGTTGCAGCCTACGTATAAGGTGTAGTTGATACCAAGCTGCCCGGCTCACAGCCGAAATCTGAGCCTCCATGGACAGCTTGGAATCAAGTACAACCCCCAGGCTGCGGACCTGGTCCTTCAGGGGTAGACTCACCCCATTGAACTTCAGGTCAACAAATCCCAGCCTTCTCTTGTCCCCCACGAGTAGTACCTCGGTCTTGTCGGGGTTCAGTTTCAGCCTATTCCTTCCTATCCATCCACTCACAGACTCCAGGCACTTGGACACGGTCTCCACAGCCAACTCTGGTGAAGATTTAAATGAGAGATAGAGCTGAGTGTCATCCGCATACTGGTGACACTGCAGCCCAAATCTCCTGATGATAGCCCCCAGCGGCTTCATATAGATGTTGAATAGCATGGGAGAGAGGATAGAGCCCTGTGGCACACCACAATTGAGTGGCCAAGGGTCTGAAACCTCCTCCCCCAATGCCACCTGTTGGTATCTGTCAGAGAGAAAGGAATGGAACCACCGCAACACGGTACCTCCTATTCCCAATCCCTCTAGGCGATACAACAGGATACTGTGGTCGACAGTATCAAAGGCCGCTGAGAGATCGAGGAGGACAAGAAAGGTGAATTCTCCCCTATCTAATGCCCTCCTCATATCATCCACCAGAGCGACCAAGGCTGTTTCAGTTCCGTGACCAGTCCTGAAGCCCGATTGGTATGGATCTAAGTAATCCGTTGCATCCAAGTGTGTCGACAACTGATTAGCCACCACTCGCTCAATGACCTTGCCCAAGAATGGTAAGTTCGAAATTGGGCGGACGTTATTGAAAACTTGGGGATCCAAGGAGGGCTTCTTCAAGATGGGCTTTACAATCGCCTCCTTGAGGGCTGATGGCATCACACCCTCTTTCAAGGATGCGTTTACCACCGCCTTAATCCCCTCACCCAACTTCTCTCTGCAGCTCATAAGGAGCCACGATGGGCAAGGATCAGTTAGACAGGTGGTAGGCTTTACAGTCGAGAGCACCTTGTCCACATCCTCAGAAGAGAGAGGCTGAAAATGATCCAAACAAACCGGCGTGCAACTGGCCAACTCTGGTTCATCTACTGTGTCCACAGCGCACGGGATCGAGCTCCGTAAGCGTTCTATTTTATCGGCAAAGTGCTTAGCCAAGATGTCACAGGAGGCTTTTGACTGTTCCAAGGGTTCCTGAGCAACTGGACCGACCAGGCTTCGGACCACTTGGAATAACCTCCTGGGACAGCACTCTGCAGACGCAATAGAGGCAGTAAAGAAAGTTTTCTTTTCTGCCTTTATTGCCACTTGGTAGGCAGTTACTGCTGCTCTAACTTGTGTCCGGACACCTTCGGAGTGGGATTTCCGCCACCGGCGTTCTAGTCGTCTCACCTCCTGTCTCAGAGTACGCAGCCGTGGTGTATACCATGGAGCTAACTGAGTTCTGTTCAGGGGGAGAGGACGTTTCGGAGCCACCCGGTCTAACGCCCCGGTGATCCTTTCATTCCACTCCATCACCAGGGTTTCAACCGGGCGACCTTCAGCAGGTTCCAATTCCCCTAGCGCAGTCAGGAATCCATCAGGATCCATCAGGCGCCTGGGGCGGTCCATTCTAATAGGTCCATCACCCCTGCGGAGGGGGTGTGGCATCGAAAAGTCCATGTTTACCAGGTGGTGATCTGACCATGACACAGGGGTGGAAAGAACCACTCCCAACTTCAGAGAACTTCTCTCCTCTCCCAGGACAAACACAAGGTCGAGAGCATGACCGGCTACATGGGTGGGCCCAGTATTACTAAGGTGCAGTTCCCAGGAAGCCATGGTTTCCAGGAAATCCCAAGGGGCTCCAGTGAGAGTGGTCTCGGCATGCACGTTGAAGTCACCCAGCACTAACAGTTCTGGGGACAATGCCCGTACAGCTGAGACCACCTCCAGCACCTCGGCCAGGGAGTCTGCTGTGCAGCGGGGTGGGCGGTACACAAGCAGGATCCCTAAACTGCCCTTCGGGCCCAACCTCCAGTACATGCAATCAACAAACTTGGTCCTATGGAAAGGAGGTCTGGCAAAAACTAAGGACTCCCGGTAAATGACTGCCACACCCCCTCCCCGCCTTCCCACCCTTGGCTGCTGTGCGCAACGGAAACCTGGTGGACACATGGCCTCAAGAATGGGAGCAGAGGCCTCATCCAACCAAGTCTCCGTAATACATGCCAGGTCTGCACGCTCACCCAGGATCATGTCGTGAATGAGTGAAGTTTTTTGTACCACAGACCTGGCATTACACAACAGCAGACGAAGGTCGGTAGGAACCTTGCGTCCCCCAGTTATCGTCTGGTTTTGGGCAGACCCGGAACAGGGGATGGGTATAATGCATCTACCCCCCGTTCCCCTATGCTGGCCTGGTCTGCCAACAGCACCTTTCCAGCGCCTGCCGCCCAATCTTTCAATAACTTGGCCCCTCACCTCCCCTGTCACGTCCCCTCCTGACTTGCACATAACTCTATCCCTGCCCGCCAATCCAACAGGCCACCCAGCCTAAAGCAAAGTGGACCATAAACCCACCCCCATAACCCTTAGTGATAAATGATAAAATACAATTAAAATCAATGTAATTATAAATTACATCTCAGCTGCACATCCACACATCCATACACACTCCAGGCAACCAACATAATTTCCTTCCACACCAATAACCAGACCCCGCTCCACAGTAATAGCAGCAGCAGCAGCAAAAGCCGCTGCGATGGTAGCCCAGCAGCGACAAGACGGTCCAAGGCGACCCAAACAACGGCAGAGCAGCAGCAACAAAGGCAAAAGCCGCCCAGCCGCACCCAGGAACGTCCAGCAGATGGCAGCAGCAAAGGGCCGACGGGAGAGGCCGCAACGGCAGACAACAGCACCAGAGGCCCCGGCGGGAAAGGCCGCAGCGGAAGAGCAATGGTGGAAACGGCGGCGGCGGCGACAGCACAAGCGACGAAGTCCTGGGCGGCAACACAGCCTGCAGCACAACAGCAGAAGCGGCAGCCACGTCGCTCGCAAACGGGCAAGCCAACAACGGCGGCGGCGACAGCACCAGTGACGGCGCCCCAGACAGCAGGACAGTCCGCAGCGGCAAAGGCGGCGACCACAACGCTCACACACGGGCAAGTAGCGACGGTGGCGACAAGCTGTGACGCGGCGGGGCCGGCCGCAACGATGACGTCCCGGGGGGCAGCACAACCGCGACACCGGCAAAACAAGGCCGCCCCAGGCAGCAAAGCCACAACAGCAACAACAGCAACAGCGAGCAAGCAGCGGCACAGCCCAGCAGCAGTCCCGACGCACACAGGCGGGCACCAACGACAAAAACAAGGCTGGCCCAAGCAGCACGTCCTGCAGCGACGACAACAACAGCGGGCAGCGGGCAGCGGTGGCGCCAAGGTCCCCAGGCATGCAGGTATGCAGCAATAACCAATCCGTGATGACAGGCAGACAGGTAAACAGGTAGGTAATGATAATGGTAGATGGAATGATGGCTTTTAAGATTTTAAAAGATGAAACGCGGAGCTCCCTGCCGAGCATCCGCCTCTTTAGTCTTTTACCAATAAGGTAACCATTTCTTAAATATTTGTTTACGATGAAGTTGGCTTCACAAGCTTTCAGAAACTCATAGTCCTCAAACTCATGCTAAAATTCCCAATTAATCGAAGTTTGGATATATTTTCTTGGTTTCTGCAAAGAATATAACTTCACAACACCACTGTGTCCAAGGCTTTTGTTTTCTTGAACCAGAAAGCAGGGTTTAATTTTTTCATAAACAGCTATATTATTTGCTACAGTCAAATGTAATTTCTATGCATAAAACAGCTCAAACGTTAATCCAGCTAGCTCAGTCACTACACTGCTTTTATGACTATAAACGACGATTCATTCTCAGTTCATCATTGTTAAAAGAGAAACAGTAATGATCTACCTCACACAATTGTTATAGGGGAATGAATACAAGAATGTAACACAATTGCAACAAAAAGAGGGAGGAGGAAATTAGTCAAACTGGAAACTAAGGCGATGCACTGTCAATACAAGACTTAAACCAATCCATTGTCCAGCAGTTATCTTCACTCTAGTGGCAGCTGGCGGCCCCATGCCAGTGGGACAGTGGAATCCACTTTGGGTTTTAAAAATTCTTAAAAGTTCAGACTAAAACCTGGAGTAGATTCCACTGCCCCACTGACATGCTGCCACCAGCCACCACTGCTTCACTGTAATTTAGGAAAATGTACTGATATGTACAGACATGAATAACTTTAAAAGGACACCCTAATGATTGACAACCCCAAACCACTCCCAGAATTGGTTTTAACTCTTTCAGCACTTACATTTATATTAGCTGGCATTACTGCAAATAAAGTCAGAAGGAACAAAAAAAGGTGTATAAGAATTTAAACCAACCTGTTAGAATTAATTACAGAAACTCCCACTCATTCTTAAAGAGTTTTGATTTCTTTCTTGACCAACGACAGCTAAAGAGCCTGTTTCCATAGAAACATGTTAGAGAGATATGTACCAAGTAGAGATTTGTTATTAAACAAAGCTGTATTGCAGCTTCTCTTTGGGAGATGTTTTTACAAGACAAGTTACAATGGGCAAAGCAAAACAAGTGTTTCAGTGTTTAAAAAATGCTGCCAAACATCAATATTAAAATTGTTACAACTATCATTAGGTAATTCAGAATAAATTAGGTATTGCTAAGCATTCAAATCACAGCATTTGCTTCAGAGGAGTAAGTGTGAAAAATCTAAATCAATTTCTATTATTTTAATTATAAGATTTAAACCTAGCAATTTTTTCATAGTTTTGACCATGTGGAAAGATTGAGATTCAAAACACAGCTCAATCATGGAATCAAACACAAGACAGCTATTCTCTCAGCCTTGATTCTCTATCTGTAAAAATTGGAGAAATTAAATGAACTCTGCCTAACAACAGTGTTGGTGAGAATGCTACTTTAGATGCACCTGCATTTTTCAGTTATTTAACTCCACTATTTGCTTGCAAAGTGGTACGTATGCAGACAGTAAAACAGACAGCTTGAGTTGTTTTAAAGGACGCATACTATTCTAAAGCTACGAATAGAATATTTTCCTTTCTAGTTTTACCTTAGTCCCCTTTTAATATCACTCCCCTTGAATTGTTAACTGTATTTTATGTATTTTCATCTATTTTAATGTTTTTTGTGTTTTTATTTACTGTGAGCCACACCTGCCCCATTTTAGGGTAGAAGGGCAGGATATAATATTTTAAATAAATAAATGGGTACTTCATAGGTCATCTAAACAAAGAAAAAGTTAATGGTTTGAGGCTTGATCCATTTTTTTATTTATGAAAAAGAATTTGTACCCAATGAACTTGACTCATTAGTGCAAGAACTTCCTTTCCTCTCTCCATGTGCTCCCCTAAATCTGTTCTGGATCCTCTCCCTTCACCCCCAACACTGCATACATTCCAAAATCTATTCCAGAGAGAGCAAGTCCCATTGCACAAGCAAAAGTCCTTGTGCTAATGGAACGACTTTGTGACAGACAACCTGAGGTTTTTAATTCATTGTCATGCATTCCTTGACAATTCTAATTGCATACAGTTGTGGCAAAAGGACACATGAAGACAACACGCTATGAGTAACGGTGAGTTAATCAGTTTAAAAGCAACAGAATACCTCAAAGGCTTATCTTCCTCCAACTGGTCTCCAACTCCTGATATGTTGAGAGGATGACCAATGACACTTTTCTGCTGTCAAGTCAAGTAAATAATGCAACCCTCACATAACAGCACTACATTATATGTGACAAGAAAACAGGTAGCTAAACAGTGTATCAGGACAGAAAAATCTCCATAACATTTTCCATGTATTCCTCCATCAGAATCATTCCATAGCAAGCCCAAGAGAAAAACAATGCATCGTAATCAATCACAGGAGCAAATTACTGCCTCTTATCAGCATGGCAGGTCTGGTAGGTTTCTTCGAACTCCAGGTCAAGGATTCAATTAGGTATTTTACCTTACCCAAACACAACCACATATGAAGGTCCATCTTGCCCCTTTTATGCAATCTTGGGTATGGTATTATTGTATCAGCTCACTTCCACTCAAAGGGGACTTCCCCTTCCTTTCCTCCCCCTTGTAGCCCCCGGTACACCTCCCAAAAATCTGCTTCTGTGGGTTGGGACCCTCTTAAATGGATGGGGGTGTTGGGAGCTATGGGGGACGAGGAGAAGGGGAAGTCCTATCACAGCCGTTTGCATGACATTGGATATTGCCTTGTATTTACACCCCACTCTTTTTGTGAATGCTTATTATGGTTTTACATAGAGCTACCACTTATTTTCCATTCACACATTGATCCATACCTACTTAACTGCAGTGCTCCGTGTCCGTTTACACACATTTTTAATGAGAAAAACAATATACAAATATAATAATATTCATTCAGTGATCCAAAGTGAATACTGTTAATGGTATCTTGAAAGATTTCAGCCTTAACATCATCTTAAAGGGTTTGCGAGGCACAATAAAGTTTTTGCAGGTCTGTACATACACAGTTTCACACATTTTGCATATTTACAATATAAAAATGTAACCAAGGACTAACATCCTTTGCACATCTCCTTACTGAAAATGGTCATTATGTTACAAATCTCAAACCCAAACAGAATTCTTACAAAATACATATTTGATATTTTTCATATATGTTTGTGATCAAGAACTAAAACTAGAAGCAGCTCCTTTTTTCCTTCCATGAAGTACACTATTAGCCCAATACTATTCTTTGGAACTGTATACAAATTAATTACAATTGTATTAAGCAAATTAACTTGAGAACAAGAAAATCAAATGAGATTAAACTGTACTAATGAGTTTTACCTGCAAGGTTAAGGTCTAGTAACTGCCTATTTCCTCTTGAATAATTACTTGTGTAAGGCGCAGGAATGCAGGGGTAGTGGTGGTCTACATGTTAGTTGTTAAACAGATACAACACTGTGGCCACTATCTCAATAAATCTCAATATAAACAGTATGCAATTATCACTATTATTAGAATTATTTTTAAAATATGCTTTATGAAACAAATATTATACATACCCTGATCTAAAACCTCTTCCTCATCTCTTTTTGGCTGTTGCATAACAGAAATGGCATCTCTGCTTTTGGTTTCTGAAAAAGAGAAAGGAGGAAATCTAATAATCTAAGAGAGAAATTGAAAGGTTAAAATACAAGTTGATAGCATTCACATACTTGCACATACATACATATTGGCTTTTGCAACTCAGATTAATCACAAAGAGTCAGTACAAGACAACAGCTATTTATTTTCTGTGATCAGAAGTTAAATGGACTATTTCATTCAACATAGTCTATTGCTCAGTTCACACATGCACATAGATCCTCTGATGATTTAGTCTTTGATGATTCACAGAGAAAGTGAACACACAGGCTGACAGTGGTTCTTGAAGTAGTGAACTGAGGGAACTAATGTGATAATTTTGCATTTGCTTCATCACCCAACTCATGCCAAAGGAATGAACTGCAAGGAAACCAGATTTCAAAGTAACAACCCTCCTTACATCTCCATGTATATCAAGATTCATTCCCTAGGCATAATGGAGGGATATGGAAACTTACCTTTAAATGGTTTAAATATCCAGGAACATTAAGTATATCAGGTCTCTCTCATACAAGACTTCAGGTTCTCTCAGCATTTATTGCATTGTCTTTAGGTCATCTACAGTTTATCAGTTCTCCCCGCAATTCAATTTGCATTCCCTTCCCAGTAGAGATATAAAATGCCTTATAATTTCACTGTGCTAACTGGGTGGCCCATGAGGACAAGTTCATTGGAGCATGTGTCAGATGTCAGTAAGATGAAACCAGCTTCTCCTCGAGAACTTTAGATTTCTTTTCTTATGGCAATTATTACTGTGGCTGCTGCCTTCCTCCCAAACTTCAATAAAAGAAAGGTTCAAAAATGTGCAGTAAGACAACAGTAAAAACCAAAACTGTACAAGCTTACAGTGTAAGCTTGCAATGCAGTGTAAAGAACCACCAACATTCATGCATGCATGCAAACTTGATAGAAACATGCGTACAGGAAGTAAGGAATGAGCTAATACAACGGGCAAAAATCTCACAGATGGGAAAGATGTCAGCTTTAGAAATGCGATTTTTTAAAAAAAAATACAGTTTTTATTTGTGAATATGCCATTGTATGTGCATAACCCTGTCGGATTATTGTTAATTGACAAAAAAGGTTTACAAACATCATTTAGGGTGGAAAGAAACCAAGAGTAGCATAGAACACTTTGTCTAGACCACTAAAGAATGGAGGGATAACTTTTCTCTGCATTAAAAAAAGTATCATGAAGCAGCCACGCTAACTCCTTTAACAGTTTGGTTTCACTCAGATAAAGCATTAAGTTATCAAACAACATTATCTATACTATACTTAGCTATATTTATCTATACTATACTTAGCTATATTTAAGCATATATTATGATATTGTACCAGGTTTGATAAGGAAATAATTAAAACAAATTCATGCACAATTTTATTTAAAGTTTGGAATAAATACAAATAAAAATTAAGTCCAGGGCTATCTCCACTTATAGCCATTTGTTATAATCAGGAATTAGAAGACTGAGCAGTACTAGCCTATTTACAACTATGGAATTATACTGGCATGATTGAATTAAGAAAACTATTAAAAATGGCATTCTTAAGAGAAGAAAACCAATGAAATGGGGGCATCTCACTTTTATTTCAATACTTCGAAGTCAGAAATATTGCTTAGTGTCTGCTGAGGAAGTATGGTCCCTTCAAAGTGACAAAATTTAAAAATCTAGTGGTAACAGAACAGAAACAACAATGTTGAGTAAAATATATTATTATGAACCTAAACACAACTAAAAACACTTATGAAAATAATTGGGATTAAGAATTAAGACAAAACATCCCAGAAGGTGCATGGAAATGGCTTTGACAATATATCCCTCAACAGACTATGTGTATAAATTGAAAAGAACATTTTAATGAACTAATATTTTGTTGGTATTAACTTCCTGCATTGCTTAGCTGTATATATACCAGCATAGCTAACATATGTTGGCAGTGGAGCATGGGATGTAGTCATGCTTCATATAGTTTGATGATGTTCTAAAATAATATTTTGGACAATCATAATTAATGAAGTTAAACTTATAACAAGATATGACTTGCTGACAGAATCATTAATATTATGTGGACATGTTAAGGATCTGGTTATAGCAGTGAACACAGAGTTAACACATTTATTAACTGCTTGTATAGCAGTATGATAAAAATGGGGAAAATATCCTTACATTGGAAGACTAGATAGCGAAAGTAGAGGAACTGGCTTGTATAGTAAAATTGACTAACATTGCAAGTGTGAAGGAAGGCAAGCAACCTGTTTATTTATTTATTGAAAAAAGGAGCATTCTTATCATGTACTAGTATAATAAGACACAAGAAAATATTCAGCCATACATATTAATGGAAGCAATTTAGAGAACAATTTATATATTTACATCTTTGTTTATTATTTGCTTTACGGCTATTGCTGATGTTGCTTGTTTATTATGCATTTTTATGTGGTAAAAGTAAAACATTAGAAAAAAAAATACCTATATGGCTATATATAAACCTTTTGCATCAGGGGAATAAAGATGGAATAAAAGACCACTTCAATCTCAATCTCTCTCTCAATCTCTCTTTCATGCGCGCGCGCACACACACACACACACACACACACACACACACACACACACACACACACACACACACAGAGAGAGGAATGTGTGTATCTTAACATGGAAATGTTGTAATCTTCAAAAAAGAAACATTCAAATACAAGTTGCTACAAATGCTTATGCCAAGTCCCCAATTGTTTCAGTGTAGATGCTACAGATCAGATAGATGCTAGTCACCTTCAGTCTTGGCACTGATTTGCAGTAGTACAAAGAAACAGGAATAACTGAAATCTTTATGGCATTTATACAAGTGCAGCAGGATTTTAAATTGAGGTCCAGTCTACTTACATAAGAGCTTTGAGAATGGCATCCTTTTTGGACAGATCTTGACATCTATTACTAAATTAACAAGCAAACCCTTAGTGTTGTCATATGGCAACAACCTGTCAGATAGGTGGACAAAGTTGTATATCTAATATAACCACACAGGTTCACTCTTTGTCCGTGTCTCTCTATTGAAGCAGCCAATTTATAGTCAGGGGTATGCGACTAAAAAGAGGGCAGCAGACAGCCGTCTGGCAGATCTAGAACCACACTTGTGTCTCGCTAATGCATTCTGTTTTGGGGAGAGCTTGCAGGGACATGCTGAGTCCCTCTCTTTTTCTCCCTCCAAGAATATTTTGCTATACAAATATTAGTACAATATAGAACAATATATAATACACAACAAAGCAAAGTTTGCTTCAAGCCATGTTTAGGCATTCTGTGCGAATGGCAAAATGACTAGGTGGTCCAAGGCAATGCTCACTGCCCCTTTATGCCCCTACTGATAAGAGGGAGTCTTCTAATAGTGTTCAGCCAAATGTGCTTAGAACCACCCTTCAGACCCTCCTGTTCAGCAGATGGGGACCTTGGGGTGTGGCTGATATGCATGGCCCCTATTTGCATTGCCATTCCCTGTTCAGGCATAATGCTCAAACAGGGCTCTAAAGTAGGGGTGAGGAACCTGAGTCCCAGGGGCCAAATGTCATTCAGGCCTTTATCTACCCCTTGGAAATTTCCCCAGACCATACACCTCACTAGCCCTGCTTCACACCCTCCTTGAGTATCTTTTTGCCTGGCTGGAATGCATCCTTGAACTCTGATAATATCCCTTGCTTGCTCAGATGGCGGAAAGAGAAGGGTGTATGAATGAGAGCAGAAATTAGCTTACTATACAAAAGTAAAATTTACATTTGTTGCTATGGCCACTTTTGCCTCTGGCCCAGGCCACCACTGGCATATGGTCCTAAGAAGGTTTCCCAGAAGGGAATGCGTCCTTGAGGGGGAAAAGGTTCTCTATGCCTGCTGTAGGGATTGACATGTTTAAACCAATGTTTCAGTCTGCTTGGTTACCTTCCTCGTGAATACCTTTTTGCTGAATCACACCACTTTCCTCATCACTATCATCAAATCTAAATAAATAAATGTTTTTACCTTCATGATGTCCATGGCCCATCATGGTCATATCAGGCTTGACTGGTATAGGAATATTTGCCTCTTGTGGTATGCTTTTGAACATCTCTGGGTTTATGTTCCTTGTACAAGTCATGTATGAGACTGCATGTTTGGCTTCCATGTAATACATAATGTAGAAATTGCACATTTCATCACTAGCTGTGCCCCTATGCAAAATACAATAAAGAAAGAGAAAAACACACAAGTAATTATCAGTTTTAGTTATAGGACCAAACACACTTGTAGAAACTGGCATTAAATCGCCAGACAAAAAAAATTCCCACCACCACAACCACCACCCAAATGATAAAAGGTTAGACTGCAATACACTCTAAACATTCCACATTAAAAATGCATTAAGGCCCTTGACATTAAGGCCATTATCTTCAGCTGTTTGCTTAGTATTCATATTATGGAACACCAGTCTGCAGAGTTTTCATAAACTGCATCAGAAACTAAGAATACTTAGTATTTTGAACCTGCAACAATATACAAGCTACGCACTCCATTACCAGCTCTTTAGTTTACCTTCCAGTTTCTTATGTGTACATGCAGCCCACCAAATACCCCCAACTACTCATTGACTCCTACGGGCATGACTGGAGAGGGCAAGAGCAGCACTGCTTGGTGGATTGCACTCAAGAAGACCACTAACAGAGAACACAGCAGTATAAACTATTTATTCCTTCCTGAAGATTCCACCCACCTCCCTCTGCCCAGATGATGTATTCCATTTACAAGTCATCAATAATTTACAGTTTTAATTTAGGACTCTTCTATTTAATGCTTGCTAGATTCCTTGTACTTTCTCCATCCTCCCCCTCTTTCTCCCCCCCCCAACCTACCAGGCCACAGACTATACAATGGAGTTAAAAATTAAGTTTCATTATGTTATGGGACACTAAATGTAGCATCTTCCATTTAGATTAAATGATGCTCTAGGCCCCAGAATACAAAAAACCCTACATACAAACAACTTAAATCACAAGCTGTTTCAGAAAAGAAAAAAGAAAAAAGCAGGGCATACTTACTTTAGAAGCAATGCAAGACAAAAATCTAACAAATAACAGTTATTCACAGACTTCATACAATAGTAGCAATCTATTTAAAGTCCAAGGTTTTGTTTTCTTCAGGAAAAAAACACGCACCATATTGTACATCTCTAATATTTGTGTTGATGTGTTTTATTTTGAGAGACAATTGCAATATCCTTTAGCAGTTCTTATCAATTCACTAGGCAGTTCCAGGATTCTTAACAGAAATTCAAAAAATAGCAAGTGGCCTGCAGTAAGGTCCCCCCCCCCGCTTTTTAATTAGCTTTCACAATCAAGTCAGTCACTCTCCACTAATAAAGAAGTGTGGGGGTGGACTATGTGGAAGCTGCAAAGACGTCAATGCTGACTTTTCCCCATGGCATCATGCAGCATTCATTTATTCACCATAGCAACAATAACGACATCAGTCAGGGGAAAAAAGGAAGGGACAAGACCTTCCAAAAAGTGAATTGATATTTCAGCCTTTGAAAATATAGAGTATCTTGCCCACCACAAAGCTACTTCGCCTTGACAAGATGTGTTTAAGCTTTGTCTTTTAATTTATTCTATCCCTCAACATCTGATTTAGATACCTGTCATAGAAGAAGTGTCACCTCTTTAGTACATAAGCAAAACACTTAAGTGCAATTGAGGAGTGAGGTAACCCTCCTACACATCTCAACTGTATGAAAATACTGTCAAGATTTACTGGAAGACTAAAAACATAGTACTATATTTAATAAGAATATCAGTTTGGTTTGGTTGTAGTAGGACACCTGAAGTTACTCCCTCACCCGACCCCCACTAAACCATCTACTTCCCTTCCCTTGGATGAAAAAAAAATGAGCAACAGGAGCCTATCTGGTCCACAGCAGGGGTGGGGAATCTTAGACCCACCCATGGACTGGACATGGCCATCTCTCTAACTGGTCCTCTGGACTCCTCCCAGGCCATGCCCCACACCGACCCTGAACAATGCCATTTTCTAGTGCTTTTGCATGGCTAGAATGATTCCTTGGACTGTGACAGTGTCTCTTGCTTGCCTGAATGGAGCAGAAACTCTGGCTTTACATTGCTGGAACATAGCTTACAGTATGCACCCATTGCTCAGCTTACTTTTTGCCAGGGCTGCCCATGAGGAAATGCAGCCCTTGGGCGGAAAAATGTTTCTCCGCTCTTGTTCCACAGGGATACCCAGAAAACGTAGCAGAAGATTTAGACATAAATAACCTGAACCACAAAAAGCTGGCCATACCATTTTTTGCTAGTTTTACACTTTAGATAGTACAGAGCTGAAGTATTTGGCCCATCTTTTTCAGCATTTTGTGGGAGTAGATGAAAACATCTCTGGAGAGTAAATCAACCTGAGACCTTTGGCAAGGAGTGTCTTTTAAATATGAGAGGTAGCTGAGTGTTCTCTCTCTCTTTAAACTTTTTTTTTAATGATCTGATGCAACTTCAAGCAGAAGCTTAGCTGCCCAGAGCAGCTCAGCTGTGTTTCTGAACAGAATGCTCAATGACATACTACTGACTTTCCTGCAGGGCACTCTGTTCTGGAGAGAAAAATCCTCAGCCACTTCATATTTAAAAAGGTTTCACCTCTTACAAAAGTCTTAGATTGCCCCTGAAAATTGCCAAATATCCTACAGGTAATATAGGAAATATAGCATTGCTTCACTTCCTTGGGTTCAACGATTTTTACTTATTTTAACTTCCCGCTAGAAATTCTTATCCAAGACACCGGATTAGACAGGCTTAGATATCATCAGATTAGGTAACTCAAAAAGATATTGCATTAATTGTTTCAAATTATTCTCAACACAAATGAGACCCACAAATATGGGGAAAATGTTTTAAGACCATTTTTGTTATTTATTAAATTTATATCCAGTCCTTCCTCCTAGAAGGAGGCCACGGGGCAAATAAAAACACTGAAAGCACTCTGAAACATCTTAGAAACAAAAGACTTTAAAACATATTAAAACAAAACATCTCTTTTTTTAAAGCAGCTTTTAAAACATCTTAAAAAGCAATTCCAACACAGATAAGGATAAGGTCTCAACTTAAGGCTTGTTGAAACAGGAAAATCTTCAGTAGGAGCCGAAAAGATAACAGAGATGATGCCTGCCTAATATTTAAGAGCAGAGAATTCCAAAGCCACAACACTAAAGGTCTGCTTCCTATTTTCTGTGGAATGGACGTCCTAGTGGGCAGCCAGTGCAATTCTTTCAGCAGTGGGGTGACATATTGGCGATACCCTGTCCCAGTGAGCAGTTGCTCCGCCACATTTCGCACCACTTGCAGCTTCTGGACCAACCTCAACTTCACCTTTGAAGTGCTGTGCAAACAATTCAGTGGGCTCCTGAAAGGTCTAAAAACTCTATTTCCTGGAATTGATGTAAACAGACCCCTGACAATATGAAAAAGCTCCACTGAACGGCTACTTAAGGATGCGATGGAGGCACAGAAGTGTGCCTTTTTTGCCTCCCTCACTGCCACACAGGTCATTTTAAATGTGGTAAATGTTCATGTTGCCCTCAAGCAATACAGTTTTTTTATTCATCCACATGATGGGAGAAAATCCATATAAAATAATTTACTAACTGTCAATCCTCTAATGTAATTTATGTTATATTGTGCCCATGTTAACTTCTATACATAGGACAAACAAACAGACCTTTAAGAATTTGTATTAGTGAGCGTAATAGCAAGATTAGTACATGTACTATGATAGCTCCACTTACTGCACATTTTGTGGAATTCAAAGATTCTCCAGAAAATTATGATTCTTTGTTATAGAGCAGATAAAAATGTTTTGTTGGTATTATATAAACATGAAGCATTTATAACAAGATCTATGGGCAACATCTAGTCGAAATAGATTTGTTTTGTTCTCCAACGTCACACCATTAAGCTGGATTGATGGTGCTACAGAGGGACTAGTTCACACCTGTCGATGAAGCACTTTGGTTTTTTTAATATTAAGTGAGAGCCCAAGCTTTCCGTATGCTTCTGTGAAGACATTTAGGATAGTTTGAAGATCATTCTCTGAATGTCCAGAGACTACATTATCATCGGCATATTGAAGTTCTACAACAAAGGCTGACATTACCTTACTTTTTGCTTTCAGCCTACTGAGATTAAAAAGCTTTCCATCTGTTCAATATATGATTTCCACACCAGTAGGAAGTTTCCCCTTAATTTATTTATTATTTATTTATTTAGTTGCATTTCTAAACCGCTCTATAGCTAGCAGCTCCCAGGGCGGTGTACAACATGATAAAACCACAATATTTAAAATACAGCAAGTGTGTATTGCGCAGACAATGTAAACATTATATAAACAAAGTGAAAGAAAACTAAAAAAATAAGATTAAAAGCTTAAATACTTTAAAATGCCTGGGTGAAGAGGTGGGTTTTTACCTGGCGCTGAAAAGATGACAGAGAAGGTGCCAGGCGTATCTCATCTGGGAGGGCATTCCATAATTCGGGGGCCACCACTGAAAAGGCCCTAGATCTTGTTACTGTTCTCCGGGCCTCTGTATGGGTTGGGACCCGGAGAAGGGCCTTAGACGTCGAGCGGAGTGAATGGGTAGGAACATAGCGGGAGAGGCGTTCCATCAGATATTGCAGTCCAGTGCCGTTAAGGGCTTTATAGGTAAGGACCAACACTTTGAATCTGGCCCGGAAATATATTGGAAGCCAGTGCAGTTGGGCCAGAATAGGTGTTATGTGGTCGAATTTCTTCGTCCCAGTAAGAACTCTGGCCACAGCATTCTGCACTAGCTGAAGTTTCCGAATCGTTTTCTTTTTTTTCTTTTTTCTTTTTTTTTACAATAATTTTTATTCAAATTTTCATAAAACATACAAAACAAAATCATAAAACATTCAAAGACAAAAAACAAAACAAAACAAAAATGATTAAACAAAAAAATAAAATGTTGACTTCCCATTTGTCGCAGATCAAATCAGTTATAGGTCTACAATATATAACAATCCTGTCTCTTAAATTATATTATAAAATCACTTTCCTCCAGTAGTTATCTTAATTAATCACCAAATCTCATAAACATTACTTTATTCTTTCCACAAAAAGTCAAAGAGAGGTTTCAATTCTTTAAGAAATGTATCTATCAATTTTTCTCCTAATAAACATGTCGATTAATCCATCTCGTTAATAATAATAATAATCTTATTGTCATAACCATAGTCCAAATAAACATATCGATTAATCCATCTCATCAAAATCTGTTAGGTCCAATAATTTCAATAGCCATTATTCCATTATCCATATTAATTCCATCTTCCATCTTCAATAGTCCTGTTAAGTCCAATAATTTCAGTGTCCAATCTTCCATTATCAGTATTCCATAATAATCTTGCTGTCATAACCATAGTCATATAATAAGAGTCTGATGGGAATTTCCTCTATCCCAAATATTTTCTTGCCATCAATTCTGAATAAGTTGCTGAAATATTGTTGTAAAGTCATATCTCTGTTCTTCTTTTTTACAAAATGCACTGGCTCATCTCTTGAGAGTTTTTCCATTGTCACATGGCTGCAGTTAATTCCATAGATTTTCTCTATATCAAGCTCCATCACGTCATTCCAGTCCAGAAGATTATCCAAGCCATTGATAACTTTATCTCTAATATCTTCATTAATTTCTTCAGAGATAACGTTAAATTCCAAACAGTAGATTTTATTTCTAATATCCATAAACTCCAGATCTTTTTCCAATTCCACATTTGTTCCAATCTCCAGGGCTTGTATCTTCCCTTTATTTTTTCTTTTCTCATCTCTGATCTCATTCTCCTCTCTCACAGGATCCCCTATTTCTTTAAGCTCCTGCGTCATTTTGCTCAGTTCAATTTTCAGCTCCTTACTGCCCTGTCGCAGGGTTTGTTTCGTTATCTCAATCTCATCCATTATTTTCTGAAACATAATTACTTCCAGATTCTCAGCCACTTTCTTGATTGCCATTTTTAAAACCACAAAAACAAAACAAAACAAAAATAAAGAAGAACCACTTCTTATTTCAGCAACAATTGGGTTAATATTCCAGGCTTGATGACATCACAGTATAAACAGAGCAGCCTGCCTTATCTCTCTATGTTCAAGAATACAAAACAAATTTAGTTCCCAGCATCAAAACAGTTAGTGGCATCGTGAAGAAGCAGATTTGTCAAAATAAAATAGACCAAAAAGAGAATAGTCCCAGACAATATAATGTTCCTCGGAATAGAAATCCCTCTTCTGTTTATATCTTTAGAATGCACTTCCAGGACAGCTTTTTGCAATAGAAACAGAGATAAGCTGTTAATTTCGTGAATAACAGAGAAGAGTTATAGCTCACCCAGAAGTTCTTTAAAGCTGATTCATTTGACAAATCTCTTTTTGCTGCAACAATTTAAACCAAGTAAAAATAATAATAGAAAGAAGGGTGCTTGCCTGTTAGTCCGTTTTCTCTTTGAAGAAAAGATAAACGTATCGCATTAATCAGATAGAGCTTGTTCGGAAGTCCGTCCGGCATTGCTGGCTGGACCTTTTCTCATAAATTAATGAAATCCAGTCCTCCCAACAAAAACAGGCTTTTGAGGTTGATCTCTACGTTTCTCCCTGCCCGGGAGAAATTTCATCAGTCAAAAAAAAAATGTTCTGACTGATTTATATCTGAATAAGCTTCTTTTGAGGCGGGAGCCCGTCTCAAAAGCAGGCACAAGCGAAGTCACCCTTCCCGGAAGTCATGTTTGCATCTGTCTTTGAATGGTTCAGGCAATAATGATTTTTTCCTGAAAAGGTAGGCTATAATAATTATTATTATTTGAGAACATTAGTTTCAGTGATGGGAGCTGTTTCACTAAAAATCAATCCTTGTGTATGTGGGAACACAGGAAACTGCCTAATACCATTGGTCCGTCTAGTTCACTGTTATCTACATTGGTAGTGTTTCTCCAGGGTTTCAGAAAGGAATATCTCTTCAGGGTTTCAGAAAGGAATTTTTCCCAGTTCTATCTGGACATGCCAGGCCCTGAACTTCTCTATCCAAAACAAGATCTCCCCAAGAGATCTTTTGCATTCAGAATGCCTGACCATTTTTTAAGGAAATGCTGGAAGGTGCCTTATTACCATAACAGACTGTTTGTCCACACAGTGAACAATACAGTATAGTATTGTCTACTTTGCCTGCCTTTGCTATCATGTGCTATGATCCCTTTTTAATTGGAGATGTCAAAGACTAAACCTTAGATTTCCTGCATATTAAGCATGTACTTCATCACCAAGTTATGGTCCCTCAAGCCATCCCAGGACACAGGTGTTTTGGATTCTGAAGCATTCTGGTATTGATCTGCTGAAAATCCCTACTCCCTTTGGCCTTATTTCTTAGAACTTTCTTCTGGACAAAGCGCAGTAAGAGCTGCTAAACTAAATATCAATCCCAGCTTATGATTCTTCCACCATGTTCTACCCTACACCTTGGATACTGATGCAAAATAAGCTCTGCCAACCCAACCCAGAATTTAAATGAGTTACAGATTGCTACCCTGACAACAGACTATATGGTAGGAAATTAGCAATTTAATAATAGTTAATGTCTACATTCATTTACTGCCATCCTTAAAATAATTTTGTTAAAACAAATTAGCACACTATTTACACTTTGCAGGTAAAATGAAGATGAAGAATAAAAAGGGAAAAAAGAGTAGCTATAACTCAGAAAATGTACAAAAGATGTGTATTGAGTTCACTAAGCTGAACAACATGGGCTAAATGGAACAATTATTCTGTGTACTGAATAGGAAGAAAAGGAGTCAATTTTTCAGAAAAATCATTGTAACTCTCAGTCCAGTGCATAGAAGCAGTTAAAATAATAAAAGAAATTTCTGGGTGGTCTTAGCATTATGACAGAATATTAAACCAGGTGACAATGAACACAGCATTAAAATGCCAGATAAAATGAAGCATGTCTACCCAAAAACTTTTCAATTTAATAACAAGAATAATGACAAAAAACACCATAAGACAGAAAGGAAAGTTCACCAGACATGCCCTAGTGGCAGGACGATAATCCACATATCTCTTTCTATCATATGAGTATCTGCACAAAAAATGCAGTATACAACATTATGACAATACATACAAGTTTTAGTATTTGTGGATCGCTCACCCAAGCAGTACTATTATATATGCTTTGCCAGAGGGATATGAGTGTGAAAAACTCTAGCATAGGTGGGTTTTTTTCCTAAGTTATTCAAGTAAAGTGTTTCCCCCAATAGCACTCAATGGGCAAGACATATGGAGATCATAATCCTCATGCCATTCTTGGTAACCACAGAAACAAGGCTCAAGTAACTGCACTTTATTGTTGTTGTTGTTGTTATATCCTGTGCTTCCTCCCAGTAAGAGCCCAGGGTGGCAAGCAAAAACATTTAAAACACTCTAGAACATCATAAAAATAGACTTTAAAATGTATTAAAACAAAACATCTTAAAAATATTTTTTTTAAAAAAAGCTTTAAAAACATCTTAAAAAGCAGTTCCAGCACAGATGCAGACTGAGACAAGGTCTTTACTTAAAAGGTTTGTTGAAAGAGGAAGGTCTTCAGTAGGCATTGAAAAGATAACAGAGATGGTGCCAGTCTAGTATTTAAGGGGAGGGAATTCCAAAGGGTAGGTGTCACTACACTAAAAGTCTGCTTCCCATGTTGTGTGGAATGGACCAGGTGATAAGATGGCATCTGCAGGAGACCCTGCAAACTGTAGTGATTGATTGGGTAAGATGATATTTCAGGTATCCTGGTCCCAAGCTGTATAGGGCTTTGTAAATTAAAACCAGAACCTTCAATTTATCCTGGTAGCTAATGGGTAACCAGCCACTTCGGAAACATGGTTTTCAGCAATGCTACACACATATTGCTTGGAGAAATTTATGCTTGGCAAATGAACAACCTCATCATAGCCCCTGCCTCCCCACCCCCAAAATTGCTGAAGATGTTTGGCGGACTCTCTGGAACAGCATGGAAGGTGGCACGAGGGGCTGCAGAGAGAAGGGAATAAAAATTGCCTCCTCCCTTCCTCCAGGGAGGGCCTATGCTGGATCTCAATCCCCCCTGTCAACAGTAGGTGCCCTTCCATTCATAGATGGACAAGCTTGGATCCAACCCAATAAAAATTATTCACCAACAATGAGACTGACTTATAAAAAGTGTTTTTACATCTTTGGTTGAAAGTGCATATCCATCAAAGTATCACTCGGAATATATCACATGGCACACAAAAGCAGCTGTGTCAGGGTGAATAGACATCAGAGCAGCAGCTTTATGTGTGGACTGCTATACATCACCACCTCAAATCACTATGATAGCCTGATTAACATGCATGACAACATGGAAGTTTTGACCTATACTACAGACCTTGCCATCACTAACCTCTCTCAACATGCATTTAATTATTTGAACACTTAAAAACCCATTCTTCAATCTAGAAATTAAAGCAATTTACAAATGGAATGAAACACACATACACACCCCAACAAAGTCAATATGTATGGCTAACAACAATTTATTAACACACAACAAACAGCATAACCAATAAAAAGCAGTTAAAACCAGAAGATGTAAAAGGCTTGGAAAAACAGAAAAAATTCACCTGGCATCAAAAAGATAGCATGTTTGGCACCATATATTCCTGGGGAGATAATTTCAGAGTCAGGGAGACATCACAGAGAAAGCCTTACCTCCAGTTAGCACCCAGCTCTACCACAGAGGTCTCTTACTGCATAGGCTGGCTCATATGGGAGAAGGCAGCCTTTGATAAACCTAGGTCGTTAGCCTTGACTGGGATACCCAGATCTCTGGCTAGATGAGACTGCTGAGCTGAAAAGGCATAAGGCAATTTGCCATCTTTCCAAAAAACAAGAGAACAGCCTTTTTCCCCTCTACTAAACCAGTTTAGATTAATAAAAGCACACCAACATCATCTCTTCAGCAGGTTGTTCTAGAGTTCCACCAACCCTGAAACATTGGACACAAGCATTAAGATCTTTAAAATAAAGACACACATACCCTATAAATGTTTCTGAAGACCGCCCTTCACCAGTAAAGACACATCTCGCTGCTAGAGTATCTCCGTACTTTATTTCAATAGGATTTTCTACAGGGTAAAATGCCTGAGAAGGGAAACAAAAGAGGACAGGCATTTCAGACTACCAATAAGCATGTTCCTTTTCATTAATCATTTTGGAAATCATGGGTACAATCCATGCACACTGTTTGCTTACTTACTTCAGGAGTGGATAACCTGAGACTCCCAGCATCCTCAGCCAGCATGATCAGGGATGAAGGGAGTTGTAATTCAACAACATTTGGAGGACCACAGGTGAGCCACTCATGGTTCACTTATTTAATTTTACTTATTATTAAAGTGGCTCAAGACATTTTTAAAGAGGAAATAGCTCATGTGGACACAATAATTTTTATCAATGTCCCTTTTTAGAATTTGGAGGGTTCCAAGAGGACAGCTTTAAACAGGAAATTTTAAAAAAGTAAGGTGCACACCTCTGAACACTCCACTCTAGACTACAGCCATGAAATAAAGCTGGATATGTTAAACATTCACATCAAGTAAAGTATCTAGTTGCTCTCCCCACCAATAAAAGATACTGTTTAGTATTTCGAGCTTCCCTAGATGTAATCTCTATTTTTCACTGATTTTCATTTGATGACGTGATGAATCATACTAGACATGTTGGTTGCTATGGAGTCTGTTGAACTTCATAAGCCTAGCTTACTGGCAAGATAAATAGCCACCAGTTATTGTTTTACAATGCAGGAGAGTTCTATAATGCCTGGCATGCAAACACATTAAATACACAAATCTTCCTTATGAGACACAAAGCAGTTCAGAGGTGAGATGCTCTTTTTTCAAGCAAGGATGAAAATCATGTGCAAATGCATCCAGAACTCCAGTCTTCTTACAAAGGAAACCTAGTTTAAGAAATAATCTCCTCCTTCTATATTTGATAACAATATGATAAACTATTATAAAGTTATGATGAACAGTAACATTGGAATGTTATTGTCAGTGTTCGATGGAATTCTGTGATCGGTGACTGAAGTTTCTTTTTATTCTACAATGGACTGTGGTGTTAAGAATAATCTCAAATCTCTCCCATCACATTCCTTCCTATTTAGCAAAAGGGAAAAAGGATACTACAAGCATTTAAAAAAGTCAAGTCAAGCTTATTTTGATAGGTTAACCTGACACACGTTTGCATCAAAACAATACAGCAAAGCATGATCTTGTTCATATAATTTATTGCAACAACTTGACACTACAGTGAGCATAATATTGGAGGAATCTGACTGCAAGTCAAATAATTATAACTTCTCCACCTTTTCTGGATAAATTTTATCCTGCATCAGAGTGCTTCACAATGTTTTAAGTCCTTTGAACCCTTGGGGAGTAAATTCCACTGAACTTAGTAGGATTTACTTTTGAGTAAAGGTAGAAAGCATGGTCTTCCTATACATCACAAGTTCCAAACAAGAAGAAAAGGGGAAACAAAAATACTAGCTATGGTCCAAAGATACTTTAAATATTTTTGTTCTTGACTAGTATCTACAACACCCCCAAAATGTGTGGTATAATATGGAGATCTGCTGTTCAAAGAGAGATAATAAAGCCCATAAGCCCTTTTAATGCCATAAGGTAGATCTTTTACCTGCTTCTTGGCCTCTGATGCATATTGATCCCAGCTTATTAACCTGGGAGGCCGAGGAAAGATCAGCCAATTTGATTTGTGATACACTGTTGTGTTTCATTTTAATCTCATTTTAAATAAATTTTATTCAAAGTTTTATTTCTATTGTTTTTAATGTAAATCCGTTAAGAAGTTTTGATTATATTAAGCAGTATAAAAATTGTAAATAAAAAAGATAAGCTCTGCCTACCCAACCCAGCTGCAAGAGCCTGGCCAATGACTAGATGGTGGTGATGATGATTAATTAAATTGCAATCCCGCCCTTCCTCCCAGAAGAAACCCAGGGTAGCAAACAAGGAAAACACTAAAATAATCTTAAAAACAAAACATCTTAATTTTTTTTTAAATATATATTTAAAAACATCTTTAAAAGCAAAGATGGGCTACTGATTACTGAACTAGCCCCTTACAAGTATTGTTTTGGTCCATTTTCAAAAACTGTGGAAATTAAAGCTGCCTCAAGTCCAACTAATTCATGTAACATGTGAACTTTCAATCTTTCCATGCTTAACCTGCAAATTCACAGCTGTCCATTTACATTTCAAGAACCTAATGTCAGAAACATAAAGAAAAGGAATTAGACTTCACAGCTGCTCCTAAACTATAAAGCATATTAACCCTACCCCAAAAAAACATCAGCAAAACATACCTGTGGCAACTGAGGACTCTGCCTGCCAATTAGTGTCCATTGACCATCTCTAACTCTATATCCACTTACTACTTTTCCTGAAATATAAAATTATTAGGCTGTAATTATCACACGTTTAGAGAGTGAATTATTTTTTCCCTCAGACTGTTGCAACTAGGCTACTTCAATGTTTATAAATTGTTTGACTTTACCTAAAATTTGTTTGCTGGTTCTGTTTTTAACCAATTAAAAACTCTAAAAGGCTCATGCCTTTCATATTATTCTCTATTTTCTCACCTACACATATGTCAAGGGTGGGGAACCTTTGATTTGTGGGCCAATTTGGACCACAAGGCCATTTCCCCAAATCATGTTCTTCTGTCAATCAGCTGATGTTACTGGCTGATGTCAGTTGATGGGCAGGGGACAGGTTCAATCCTGTGTTGGTTGCACCCAAAGGGAACTAACACATGCAGCCAAAGCAACAGGATTTAACACCCCACTCAGAGACTGAAGGACTGAAGTCTCCACTTATCAAACCAGCTGATGAACCAGCTGATGCGCTGAGAGTTCAATTCTGCTTGGTGCTCATTTACCAGTGCATTCGCTGTAAGGAATATGCAGGCAAAGCAGACCCCTCCCCCCACCCCACATGTCAACTTTGACAGGTGGGTGGGATCACCCACCTATTAGTCACCTGATGTTATCATGACATAAGATGACTGACAGGTGGTTGGCCCAACCCATCTGTTGCAGTTAGCCTGCAGGGTGAAGCAAGATAAAAATCTGGGACAGTATTCAACTAAACAATTGTGCTAGCACTAGATTAGCACTAGCACAATGGGACATTCCTCTCTTCTCTTCCCCCTGTGCATGCCCTGCACCATCCCCAAATCTGTTCTGGAAGGTTGGGAAAAAACCCAGAACATAGTATTATTTATGTATTTGTTTATTAAATTTATATCCCACCCTTCCCTCCCAGAAGGAGCCCAGGTGACAGACAAAAACACTAGAAGCACTCTAAAACATCTTAAAAACAAAAGACTTTCAAACATTAAAACAAAGCATACTTAAAAACATATTAAAACAAAACATCTTTAAAAAATCTTAAAAAAAAACAGATTTAAAATCATCTTGAAAAGAAATTCCAACACAAGATGCAGACTGGGACAAGGTCTCTACCTAAAGGGCTTGCTGAAAAAGGGAGATCTTCAGTAGATAACAGAGATGGTGCCAGTCTAATATTTAAGGGGAGGGAATTCCAAAGTGTTGGTGTTAAATACTAAAGGTCCACTTCCTATGTTATGCAGAACAGACCTCTTGATAAGATGGTATCTGCAGGAGGCCCTCACCTGCAGAGAGCAGTGATCGACCCGTTATTTAAGGGGTAAGACAATATTTGAGGTATCCAGGTCCCAAGCTGGAGAGAGCTTTGTACACTGAAACCAGAAGCTTGAACTTGGCTTGGTAGCTGATGGGCAGTCAGTTAGGGAACATAAGAGCGAAGAACAGGGGGAAAACATTCCATTTAGTGCTACATTGAAAAACAACTCCTGGCTTGAGGTTTCCTACCTATGATATAGGTCATACCACCACCATCACCCCGCCCACAAGGTATCAATTCATAATCCTCCCCAATTTTTGGGAAGCTTTGCACCAAGACTATTAATAGGGCTACAACATTCAGGCTGCAGTCCTATGCACACTGACATGGGAGTTGGTCCCGCTGAACACAACAGGGTTTACTTTTCAATAGACATGTACAGAATTGAACTGTGAATTGATTAATCCACTGGAAAGATGCTCCAATGACATAGGTAGCAGATACTGAAAAAGATGTATCTTATCTTTTAATATAGGGCTCATAAAACTACAGGAGACAAGCACCATCTTAAAAAATAGGCTATCTCCTTTTCTGTCACATAGGAGTGAATGCCTCTTATTTAATTATGTGCTGCTATTCACTTTCATAAAGAATGTAACAATGCTGCTTGCTTTAGGAAATTTTGTTATATCCGGTTTTAGGCCCGGTTTCGGCACAGAAACAGCCTTGGTCGCCCTGTACGATGACCTTTGTCGGGAGAGGGACAGGGGGAGTGTAACTCTGTTGATTCTCCTTGATCTCTCAGCTGCTTTTGATACCATCAACCATGGTATCCTTCTGGAGAGACTCACGGAGTTGGGAGTTGGGGGTACTGCTTGGCAGTGGCTTCTCTCCTACTTGGCGGATCGTCTCCAGAAGGTAGTGCTTAGGGAGCATTGCTCGATACCCTGGACTCTCCATTGTGGAGTCCCTCAGGGATCGGTTCTGTCCCCCATGCTTTTTAACATCTACATGAAGCCTCTGGGTATGGTCATCCGGAGTTTTGGAGTGCGTTGCCATCAGTATGCTGATGACATGCAGCTCTATTACTCCTTTTCATCTTCTTCAGGTGAGGCTGTTGATGTGCTGAACCGTTGCCTGGCCGCGATAATGGACTGGATGGGAGCTAATAAACTGAAACTCAATCCAGACAAGACTGAGACGCTGTTGGTGAGTGCATTTTCCGCACAGATGGAGGATGTTCATCCTGTTCTGAATGGGGTTACACTCCCCCTGAAGGAACAGATTCATAGTTTGGGGGTTCTTTTCGATCCTTCCTTGTCACTTGAGGCTCAGGTAGCCTCGGTGGCTCGGAATGCGTTCTACCATCTTCGTTTGGTAGCCCAACTATGCCCCTATCTTGGCGGTGACAACCTCGCCTCAGTTGTTCATGCTCTAGTGACCTCTAGATTGGATTACTGTAATGCACTCTACGTGGGGCTGCCCTTGAAGACAGTTCGGAAGCTGCAGCTAGTGCAAAACGCAGCAGCCAGATTATTGACGAGGACCAATCGGTCCTCACATATTACACCTGTTCTGGCCCGTTTGCACTGGCTGCCGATTTGTTTCCGGGCCAGATTCAAGGTGCTGGTATTGACCTATAAAGCCTTACATGGTGTGGGCCCGCAATACCTGATGGAACGCCTCTCCCGCTATGAACCTACCCGTACACTTCGTTCGACATCTAAGGCCCTCCTCCGAGTACCGAGTCATCGAGAAGCTCGGAGGGTAATGACAAGATCCAGGGCCTTTTCTGTGGTGGCCCCCGAATTGTAGAACAGTCTCCCCGAGGAGGTACGCCTGGCGCCTACGTTGTTATCCTTTCGGCGCCAGGCTAAAACCTTCCTATTCTCCCAGGCATTTTAAATACATTTTAATATACTTTTATGTATTTTAATGCTCTAATGCTTTAGTTATCTTAAATATTATTTGTGTTATTATGCATTTGTACTTTATATCTAGTGATTTTTGCAGACTTATTGTATTATTGTATGCTGTACACCGCGCAGGGAGCCATTGGCTATGGGCGGTTTATAAATGAAATTAAATAAATAATAAATAAATAAATACACATTTAATTAACAGATTTATTTAATTGACTAAGATTTAATTAGGCTGACAGCCCCACTTTATAAAGAGAAGTGCTTCTTAGTACCTGCTCCACAACTGTCAAACTCCATTCCCTCAGAGAAGCATGAAATCTTGTAAAAAATGCAGTTTAGACTGGCTTTCAGCAGCTGGCTGCAAGCTCACAATTAGCTTCTTAAAATCAGTTTTAAGTATGGTGTGTTACCCTCCTCACAAATTCTCAGTATAAATACCCCCTCCAAACTAATAAATTTTAAATTTATGGCCCCGTGTAAGAGTTAAACTAACTGACAACTGATGAGTTTGGAGCATTAAGTGTTTGTGAAGAATGACTCCTTTGTAAGTACTGCATGGCATCATATGCCATTAGACCAGGGATGGAGGACCTGTGGCCCTTTAAATTTTGTTGGACTACAACTCCCATCATCCCTGACCATTGACCATGCTGGCTGGGTACCAGCTGGAGACCAACAACATTTGGATAGCCGCAGGCTTCCAATCCTTGTTGTAGTCTCGCTATGTTTTAGAGACAATACAAATCTGGAACTGGGTGTATATAATAGGCTTATAAAAGAGTTATTTGTCATATTTCAGATTTAAAATCAACAAACATTTTTATTTAACCCAGATATTATGGGTTAATTTGCATTACAGCTAAACCAGTTAGGAAATGCAAAGATGAATACATGAAAAGGCTTACCTAAATGATGGGTGTGCACTCTATAGGCAAATAGGTGCATTGGGTACATTTTATAATGGCAAGCAATATCAGCATTAACTGCTGTTATAAAAGATAGATAAGAAAATCAGGGAAAATGGCATCCACACAGCAAAGCTGAAACAGAACTAACTGGAACTAATGTTTCCATACAAAGTTAAACCAACTAAATTAAGGCATGCATCTATATGAAATGTCATGTATGAATGCTGCTCATAATTGACTCAGCTCATTCATTTAAAAGCTAGTATATTTGTATAGCCTTCATTCACAAATTGCTCCACAGGACTACTCTATTGGGACAACACCATGTATACATCTACATGTTGCTCTTTCCCTAGCTACAGGCAGACATGTAGAAGTTCCACATGTGTACTGAAGTATACATGGAATTGTGAGTGGGACCTAACAGATCATTTCAAAAAGATATTTTTTTTGGCAAACATGCTTCAAAAAACAAACTTATCAGCATTCCCCAACCATTTAATGA
The DNA here is from genome assembly GCF_030035675.1 of Rhineura floridana. NCBI lineage: Eukaryota > Metazoa > Chordata > Lepidosauria > Squamata > Rhineuridae > Rhineura > Rhineura floridana. The sequence goes on along the minus strand of NC_084480.1, from coordinate 67,134,083 downwards.
GAAAATAGCAAACAGAATAATACCCTAACAGCAGTATCACAAAAGAGACAATGGGTGCATTATGTAAAAGAACCTGAGCAAGTCTCAGGTTTGTGTATTCTCCTATCCTCCTTTGGTGTGGCCATGATAAAATTAGAAGCTTTCATTTCTGTTTTTAACTAATTGTAGAATTCAGATACCCATAGTCTTAAATATGGTTTACTGAAACTAGCTAGCTTCATTCCTTGGTTTACGAAACCAGCTTATTTCAATTTAAAAAACGTAGCTAAGACTAACCACATTTTTGGACTCTGACATAACACCAAAATGTAGTCCATTAAAATCAGAAGCAGAAGCTTCCAACCTCTTACTCACAGCCACGCTGGTAGAAGGGGAAACTTGCTACCCAAGGCTCATTCAAATTGACAGTAAGCCATATTTTGTCTATGTCCAAATGCAGTCAATGTGTAAGTGGAATTTGGATACTAATTTAAAAGTAGTTATTTGCTATTAAAATGCCAATCAGGTTTCATGAAATGGAAAAAGCATGTTACTCCATCTTGAAACTAAAAAGCTTTCTCTCTCTCTCTCTCTCTCTCTCTCTCTCTCTCTCTCTCACACACACACACACACACGCACACACACACACACACAAAATCAATATCAAAAACATTCAAACAAAAACGTCCACCAACAATAGGTACTCCAGGATATATGAATATCCAGAAACACACAAATATACACACAAACACACACACACAAAATATGCAGTTCCACTGCACATACACACATTTCATTTCAAAAGCATTTAAAAAAGGAATTTTAGTATTGGTTCAAAAAGTGTTTATGCTTAATAAAAGTATGATGAAATTCATTAGTCGAAAAGTACTGATATATGTTTTCCTAGATTGCACTGTTGGTGTATCTAATAATAAAATATGCTTATAATTTGTTACATATTGAAATTTAGTTACAAGTTATGTTGCTTCCAGTATTAAGTCTCAATCAATAGTTATGTATTTCCTGCAAAATTATAGCCTACAGTCAAACAGCTGTACAGATAAGGGAAGGAGCGTAGCTGTTTTAATCACCTTTCTCCCCTGGTGGTATAACAGTATCCACGGACATCATAAGATACATGCCAGCAATCATAGGCTGCCTTTAAAAAAAGAGGGAGAGAGAGAGAAGAAATTAAAATCAAGACATTGCATAAAATACACTGAATCACTAGTTATATGGCTCCTTCTAAATAGAAAATAGCTAACAATATTAACATTCTGAACTGATGCAGCACTTTTTCAGATTCAAATATTGATTTGTTATTTGCACCATGCAGTTTAGTAAATTACTGCATATTCATCCATTATGCAGAGCCTTTCATATAACTCTCTCTCTCTCTCTCTCTCTCTCTCTCAGGGAGCAATCGAAAACCAAGATCCACCAAGATAAGTGGAGTTTGGAATAGGAGGATCTCCGCCTGAGTTCAGCCAGGGCTATGCCAGCTGAAATCCCTTATCCCAGTTCAGCCGGAGATACACCAGGGTAAGTTATCCATCCCGCCTCAACAGGGGCTCAGCCAGCTCAGTCGAAGCAGGCTGAGCAGAGGCTAGCGCAAGTCCCCCCATAAGGGGCATAACAGGACAGTAGGTGACTCACCCCATCCCAAACTCCATTCAGCTTGGTCGCATGACCTAGCAACCCAGTAGAAATTACGCTGACAGAGACACTGATGTAAGTCTAATTCTATTTTAAAGGCTTGTTTCCCTTCTGTCAGGCTTGGGCCAGCTCAGCCTGCAGTTGTCCTGCTCCAGAACAGAGTTTGGAATAGGGTACGTTACTCCGGCATAATTTACCCTGACATAAATTATGCTGGCCTCCTATAGTCTGGATTGCTCTGTAAAAGTTGGTATACAGGAAGACAGACACAAGTTACTCATGGCTCTCCTTTAACATGCGACGTGGGAATCTGCACATCTGACAAATGGTGAGTGTCTGATCCAGAGGCGAAGTAACCAGAGTGAGACAAATGGTGTTCTGTTTCTCGTTTTATTAATGTAATGGTCACATCCAAAGCGGTGCGCTTCATAATCCTGTCTACCCTGGCTCACTACGTTCCCTAGTATTCTACCTAAGCTGTCTCTGCGGTGTGCGGGGACTCAGCACTAGAGTCTTGGGAGGCACCTGCTTAAGTAGGGAAGGTCTTCACTCATAAATGACAGCTCCAACGGGGTTCCACCCTCTGAAAGTCCCTCTTCTTGTGTGGGGCAACCGGGGAGTGAGCCTCAGACGGCCCATCCGACGACGGGGCTTCACTAGGTGACAGCGCAGGCTCTGGAAGGGGGATGCTGATTGGCGGGGAGATGTTTGAAGTGCCAGGCGGCAATTCCTGCACAGTCAGCCGGGGTTGGCAGAAGCGAAGAGTTGCTTCCCAATGGTCCAGGCAGGGGGCTCGCAGGCAGGGCTGGAACTGCCTCAATGGGGGTTCCGGCCATGGGAGGCTGTGGACTGTCAGATCTCTCCCTTCCTCCAATGCCCCCAAGAACTTCGTCCTCATCTGACTCCTCTCCCTGATCTAACTGTCCCTGCATCTGGGGTGCAAGTGTGAGGTGATTAATGAAACTCATGCATTTCACCAGAGGTGTGACGCACAGATCTTGCTTTTTACAGCAGAAATTGGGGAAATATAAGCTACTTACATTTCTGCTTTCCCCGTTTTGGTAACACAGAGATGTTCATATTTGAGCAGTAATGACTGGTGACCATTGGCCTGATAAGGCAGAAGGTAGGAAGACCAATAGTAGGTGGAGCTAGAGCCAATGACAGGCAGAGCTAACTAGTTCTAGTTTTTTCCCCATTGTCTTCCTTGGTGAGTTCTAACAGGGCAACATTGAGACTAAAAAGGAGGAATATGACAGGCAGCTACCCCTGGACTGCTAGCATGCAAGAAGGTAGGCAGGAGGGGTCTGGCTGAGGGCCGTTTTCATAAACTGTATAGTTCAGGAACAGATTGCCTGTTGGTTAATTTGTGGGGTGGGGCAAAATATTACACACCCCTACCCTATATAACCTAAATTATTGGAACCAATGGAAGCTTTACTCTCAGGCGGAAAAGTAGGAGTTTCTTGAGGGGGATGGGGAGAATTTGACAAGACAACAGTTACAGAAGATTAACACGCACTCCTTCCCATCTGCAATAGTTCTGATGCTGCTTGGACATATCCCTGCCCCACACACCCAGCTGATATTTTAAAATATAAGTTAAATACACTTTTAATTTATCTTCTGTTTTAGCCCTGAGCCTCTGCATGAGTACATACCTATGCAGAGGGCTGGTTCATGGAACTGGGAGGGGGAAATAAACCCCCAAAAGACACTCCCACAGAGGACTCAGTTTACATAGGAAGGAAAGACTTGAGTTGATCCCCCCCCCCGGCTATTGCAGCTCCAGCTCTGGTTGAATGTACGATTCAGGTCACAGTGATCCTTTCAGTGGAGAAAGTAATCAGCTGAGCAAAGGAAATGTGATGGATGCATGAACTGTTCATATGAAGCTAAACTAACTGTATGGGTGTGTGGGGAGATGTTGCCAAAGGAGGGGAGGCAGGGGAAGAAGAAGCAAGCTAAGTTTCAGCATTAAAGAAATTGGGATCTGAAGAATAATATAAAATTGCAGGATTAAGTTGGATTTGGCAGGGAGATGAATAGAGATGGATAAACCCAAATGTTTAAAAATGATGAGGAAAAAGGAATGGAAAGCAAGACTTGCTGAAATTTTTTAATGCAGCTACATATTAAATACTAGACATTCGTTCTTCAAGACAGTAGCATCTAGCTGGCTTTTCTATCGCTTAGTTCAACTTGTGTTTTCCAATTTTAAAAATAAAATATATTCTGAAATCAATCTGAAGCTGTTCATCAGTCTGTTTTAAAAACCATACCAAAAAATCCCTAAATAACTAAAACCGAAATAAGATTTTTTTCCTTCTCATAAATGTTGTGGTAAAGTTCACTCATTAATCTCTCCAAAAGAAATACTATAAAAGAAGCTGCAGGAAAGTTGTTGGAAATATACTTACTTTTGATTAGTCAGATGTAACGTTACACCAGAACAGTCTTTGTGTTTGTCTGCACAAAATATTAAAATGGAGTTTTAGGTACAAGCATTGGCATTTTTCCTGTTAATATATGAGTGTAACAATTAAGTGCTTTCTTCATAACAGTGTCTTACTAGACAAACTATGTATCAAGAATAAACAAGCTTTTCTATACACATTGCTGTGCCAGTGATGAATTTCCATCAAGATCTTTCAGTGTGGAAATAATATGAACATGTTTAATATCCTGTGCTACAGAAGCTTGAAAGTTTGTAATTATATTCTGAAAACCAAATAGTAGGAGATTTTCCAAGATAAAAGAAAGAAAAGTGAGAATTGTCATATATTAAACAAGAGGGCAAAACTAAAGCATTTGAAGTACTATTTTTATTGCCACAAAATGTCTGCATTAGATATCCAAAATATCTAACAAATGCTAAACCATTTCCTCTTATGTCCAACACTTCTTGTATTTGGATATAACCACTGCTTAACAAGTCAGTTTTCTGCTAATCAGATTAAGCAGCTATCTAGCCCATTTCAAGAACCAGAAGTGGCTTGCTATTTTACATGAAACTGACATTTTAAAAAAAGCATTAGAAATGCATCTTCCAACTTTATACAGTATTATTATTAATATTATTATTATTCTTTATTTATATCCTGCCATTCTTCCAACACTGGAACTCGCGGTGGCTATAATTAAATTAATGTTATCATTAAAACATACAAAATCTACATTAAAATAGAATTAAACTATATCCAATATTAAAACCATTCAAACTGATAGCTAAAAGAGGATCAAAGCCAACTTAAAATAATGATATTTGGCATTAGCAGTGCAGGTCCCGGCAGTCCTAACTTTAGCATCCATCAGTACCAAAAGCTTGTTGAAACAGGAAAGTCTTTGCTTGACGCCGGAAGGACTGCAGGGAGGGAGTTATTCTTATATCCCTAGGGAGAGAATTCCACAGCCTAGGGGCCGCCACCGAGAAGGCCCTATCCCACGTCCCCACCAGTCAAACTTGAGAGGAAGTGGGTATGGAGAGAAGGGCCTCTTCTGAAGATCTCAGGGCCCGGGCAGGTTCATACAGGGAGATACGGTCTGATAAACAGCCTGGACCTAAGCCGTATAGAGCTTTATAGGTCATCACCAGCACTTTGAATTGTGTTGGGAAGCAGACTGGCAACCAGTGGAGCTTTTTCAACAGGGGAGTTGTATGGTCCCTGTAACCAGCCCCAGTTAACAACCTGGCTGCAGCACGTTGAACCAGCTGAAGTTTTCAAACAGTCTACAGAGGCAGCCCCACGTAGAGCATGTTACAGTAATCTAAGTGGGATGTAACTAAGGAATGTGTCACCGTGGCTATGTCCGACGGTTCAAGGAACGGGCGCAGTTGGTGCACTAGTCTCAACTGTGCAAAAGCGCTCCTGGCCACTGCAGAAATCTGGGAATCCAGGTTTAAAGCTGAATCCAGGAGCACACCCAAACTGCGGACCTGTGTCTTCAGGGGGAGTGTAACCCCATCCATCACCAGCTGTATCCCTATTCCCTGATTTGCCTTACAACTGACCAGGAGCACCTCTGTCTTATCTGGATTAAACTTCAATTTGTTCACCCCCATCCAGTCCACCACTGATGCCAGGCACTGGTTTAAAACCGAGACAGCTTCCTTGGAAGTAGGTGGAAAGGAGAAATAGAGTTGGGTGTCATCAGCATATTGATGGCACCGAACCGCAAACCCCCGGACAACCTCTCCCAGCAGTTTCATGTAGATGTTAAATAGCATAGGGAACAAAACTGGACCCCGCAGGTGAGCAGCCAAGGGGTCAAACAGGAATCCCCCAGCACCACCTTCTGAGTTCGTCCCTCCAGGAAGGAACGGAGCCACTACAGAACAGTGCCCCCGAGTCCCATCCCCGCAAGGCGACCCAGAAGAATACCATGGTCGATGGTATCGAAAGCCACTGAGAGGTCCAAGAGAACCAACAGGGACACACTCCCCCTGTCCAGCTCTCTGTGTAGGTCGTCCACCAAGGCAACCAAAGCCGTCTTCGTCCCATAACCAGGCCTGAAACCAGACTGAAATGGATCTAGATACTCTGTTTCATCCAAGAATCCCTGGAGCTGTGAGGCCACCACACGCTCTATTACCCAGTAGTTCACTGGGAACCAATGAAGAAAAGTTCAGTGGTCAGGGTGTTCTGAAAAGCTGCTTCCTCCCACAAGGTTGTCACTTACCTCATCTCCCTTCACGGGCATGTGAACTAGGTATCCCAGGAATGGCAACAGCCTTATTTTTTTTAGGATAAAGATCACTATCTACAGAACAGAGCTTTTATCACCTGATCAGGTTGGGAAATAAAGCTGTGGTGGCTGGTGAGCCACTTCCTGCAGCTTAATGGTTATTTATTTATTTGATTTATATCCCACCTTTCCTCCCAGCAGGAGTCCAGGGCGGCATAATATGGGAAGTTACAATAGCATCCCTTAAACCAGCTGTGCTGGGCAATGCATGTGGCAGTCATTGCTTGTCCTTATGAGTACAGGAATGCACCACCATAAACCCATACTTGTACTGATTTTAATTGTACAGATTGTACTAGATCAATAAAGGAATTGGGACTTGTGTATGTGTAGGCAGCATAGATACCTTATCAAAGTCCTTGTCACTAATAGAAGCCTATTTTTAATGGGGGAAAATAGGTACTTAAAAAAAATTGAACTACTCCTTTATTTCAAAATGTATGCATTAAAGCCTTGGGATGGGTTTAAAGGCTTTGCACATGGTGTTGGGCCAAAGAGACAATTTAGGGATGCTGCTGGTCTATCAAAAACTCGTTGCCCAGCAGCATCCTTGACTGAGCTGGTCTCTGACATGGTGTTGGAGACCTTCAGGACAACAGTCCTGGGTGACTTCAAAATCCACACAAAGGTTGCTGTTGGGCCAGCTTGGGACGTCATGGCCTTCATGACAACCATGGGGATGTCTGAAATGGTCATTGGTCCAATATATTAGGCAAGGCACAACCTTGATGTAGCCTTTATCCTGAATAATATGAGAGATGGACCAAAAGTATGAGTGATGCAATTCACTCCCTTGTCATTGTTGGGCCAACCCATTAGGCTGCAGGAAATGGCTCACCAGCCACCACAGCCTTATTTCCCAACCTGATCAGGTGATAAAAGCTCTGTTCTGTAGCAAGTGATTTTTATCCTTAAAAAAGTTTGGATTGTTAGCAGCAATTTCTCCCTGTAAGAGTGGTGGGCCCATTTGGATGGCCCACCCTTAGACACTGATGGAACCTGATGTGTCCTTGAATGCTGTGCGGGATCTTCCAGTGGAGAAAGCTGCCGATCCTAGACATGTAGAAGTTATGCATGTTTTAATCTGTTTTAGTTGTTTATTTAAAAATACCTGTTTTTAATGGCCTTGTATTGATATTTTTAATGTTTTAGCTTTTGTTTTTTTGTTTTATTATTACAATCAAACAGCATAGAAATTTTGTTAAATAAAAAAAGTATGATAGCATTTTAATAGCATTTCTGATAGAATGAAAAAATGTTAAAATACTAAAACAACAAACTGCTCCCAATATAAACCTTATTTCAACTTCTATTGTTTTCTTCCCAGTAGCTAAAGGCTACTACAGCGTGATTTTAATTGGCACTGAAAAGTTATCTTATTCTTGTAATATCATCAAATCAGATGTATCCCAAATGAAGTGGTCTATTAATGATTACCTGCTATAATTCTTAAATAGAACTTCATGTTCAGAGGCAGTATGCCTCTCAGCTCCTGATGCTGGGACAAAGAGGATCCTTAAAGCCCTCTTGTGAGTTTCCAGAGTCATATGTTTGATCATTTATTTCTTATTTCATCTTGAATGCTGGAAGATGTTTCATGCAACATTGGCAGAGTTGTGAGGTTGCAAGGTCAATTGGGGGAAATTTTAGAGAAACAAACAAGGAAAGTAGATGAAGAAATAAGGAGAGTCAATCACTACAGAGATATGGGAAAAGCAGTGCTCTTCTTTGAAAAAATTGACTGCTTTATAATCTCTCATTAATCTTCAAACAATATTGTGAAGAGGATTTCTTTCATTTTACAGCGAGCCAGAGATGTCACACTGACTGTTTGCAATTTGCCAAAGGCAACTCATTGTCTCTAGTTGAGCATGGACTTGAGCAGATATCTCTCAGTTCCAATCAACCAAGGCTGGTGGCCACCCAGAAGCAGAAAATGTCACAAGCAAGAGAAAGTTTAGAATGGAGATTTTACACCACTTTCCCAGATTCAACATTTTTGTAACTCACAATTGTGTATTTCAGACATTTGTTTGTGTTGTGCACTGTAACATACAAGGAAATCCAGAACCAACTAAACAGGAAAATTGTTCAAAAAGGATATAAGTACAAAAGAAAAAAGAAGAAAAAATCCTGAATAAAAGAGATGATGTACATATTTTATGTTACATGAAATGCAACGAGATATACACTTCAGTAATGTGGTTTATAGGAATGTATACTCATATATATATAAGACAGTTTAGAAAGCAACAAACAGAACTTCACTCAAGCTTGCTCTGGATCCCTATAACGATTCCGCTAATCACCTAAAATATATATATAAACGTAATTGTGATTAACCAAACAGAGGTTTTTATTATATTATGAACAGTATCATTGCTTTTCAGGGTTTCCCCCACCTTTTTATTCTACAGCAGGCACATGTAGCCTCCCACCCAAATTTAAACCAAAGCTGTCCCTGGCCACATCCACACCAGGCCTTTATTTCACTTTGGACAGTCATGACTTCTCTCAAAGAATCCTGGGAAGTGTAGTTAGTGAAGGGTGCTGAGAGTTGCTAGGAGATGCCCTGTTCCCCTCACAGAGCTTAACTGGCTGACTTAAACCACTCTGGTCACTGGAGCTCTGTCAGTGGAAAAGGAGACTTCTCTCAGCACCCTTCACAAACTACACTTCCCAGCATTCTCTGGGGGAAGCCATGACTGTCTCATGTGAAATCAAAGTCTGGTGTGGGTGTGGCCCCCTGATTAGCCAAGCCAAACAGCTGTGACTCTGGCTTTTAGAACACTGACAGTTGGTCCTTACTGAGCATGCCCGACACTATCATTCAGTTCAATGCAAAATTTCTTAAATTAATTAAAAATCAGCCAGGCATTGTTTTAACTTTTAAACTGCAGAAGATGAAGGTCAGAGTATGGGGCAAGGTCAATTTCAACAGATTATGAGAACTCTCAGAGAAAAAAGTCCAAAAGGGCTCTGGGGTTTTTTTCTCTCTTTTTAGACTTTAAACTCTCTATTCTCTCTGACTCTTTTGTGTATCGTCATGAAAATTGAGAGGGTTGTTAAGCAAGCGTTTCTGAGTTCAGAACTATACATTTTGTAAGATTTTGTTTTGAAATGAGCTTATCGGAAGCATCAGAATGGCATGGGGGGTATTTTCAATTTAACATTGCGGAATGTGAAAAATCCACGCTGGCTATCGTATACAGCCACTCTCATGGCTGTATAATAGATGGATGGATAGAGTTGATGTAATTTTTAAATTTTTCTAAACTCTCTTTACCATTTGTCCAGACCATAAAGATATCATCAATGTAACACCACCATATAAGTGGTTTGTTGATGGCCTTTTTGAGGATCTCTTGTTCCAATTTACCCATGAACAGATTTGCATATGATGGAGCCATGCGAGTCCCCATAGCTGTGCCTTGTAGTTCCAGGTAGTGTTCTCCATTAAATGTAAAGTTGTTGCAAGTCAGAACCAGTGTAGCTAAAGTTGTGAGAACCTCTGTTGGAAGATTGTTCCTATCTCTGGTGTTAAGGAACTCATCTAAAGCCTGAATCCCATCATTATGTGGTATATTGGTGTAAAGAGATGCGACATCTAAAGTAGCTAGTATAGTATTGCTGTGGAATTGATACTGCTTGTTTAAAGACTAAATTTTAAGCAAGAAGTCCTTGGTGTCTTTGATATATGATGGGAGGTTTTGCACCATGTTTTGTAACTTTAAGTCAATGTACAGAGAAATCTTTTCAGTGGCTGTGTTGTTATCTGAGACAATTGGACGACCAGGATTGTTGGCTTTGTGGATTTTAGGCAGCATGTAAAACCTTCCAGGGGTGGGATCTGGATTAACAAGGAGATCAGCAGTCTCCTCTTTAAGAAGTTTCCTACTTGTAAGGTTTTGTATAGATGTAATGATACAAGTATTAAGATCTGTGGTGATGTCTTTGTCAAGAAGTCTATATGTTGTTTCATCCTTTAGTTATCTTTGATCTTCTGCTATATAGTCTGTAGTGTTAAGTACCACAAAAGCACCACCCTTATCTGCAGGCTTGATGACAACATCCCTCTCATCTGAAGGTTCCTTAGGGCTATTCTTTCTTTTGAAAGGTTGTCGTGATTAGGAGTTGGTGTGTGGTTGTTGATGACTCTGTTTACTGATAAGAGAAAGGTTTCTAGGACTGGTTTCCTGTTAATGTTTGGTGTCCAAGTTTTAGGTGACAGAAACTGTAGCAGGGGATCTCTATTGTAGAGGTCTAGGTTGTTGTTAGAGTCATCATAAAAAATTTCAGCCAATCTGCATCTCCTTTCAAATGCTTTGATGTCACATCTCATCTGTGCTATATTGTGCTCTCTAGGTGTTGGGCAGAAGTTGAGGCCTCTGGATAGAAGTCTAATTTCATTAGGTGACATTTTGCCTGCAGTGAGATCTATTATTGTTGTGGAGTCATTTCTGTAAGTTATGTCAGGTGATCTTGTTATACATGTGGAAGTTTTTGGAGTAACTTTTGAATCTCCTGTTTTTCTTTTTCTTGTGATTAGCTTTTGCTCTTGTAGTAGATGAAAATATTTCTTTATAAATGGAACCCTGTGTTATTAAATTGGATGGAATAAGAGGAAGATGGTATCTTAGAATATCCCTTTTGAGTTTTTTCTTTTTGGTGGCATGGACATTGATAAAAGTTGTCTGTTCTGTTTTATGGAGCAGATACAGGAGATGTTCATAGTCGTATGGTGTTAGAATGTTTATTTGAAACATTAATTCCTGCTGTAGTGCTTGTTTCAAGGTCTTGATTTTCAGAAGATTCTGCTTAATAATAATAGAAATAAGGTATATGCTCAGCTGATGTTTCTCTATGTGCCAATTTAGACATAAAGGGATACTTTCTAGAATAGAAATTGGTTTAGAAATCTCAAGGCCTCGTGGGATAATGTTTAAGGTCTTATATACTTTAAGATGCTCATAGTAAGTTGGCATTTTGTAGTCTTCTCTTGTAAAAACATTGCGTACTTTGGGTTGTTGTTGTGCATGATGGAGAACTTGAATGAAGAAGACTGGATCCTCGTTGGATGTGAGTTGCTTTGGTATAAAGATAGACAGTTCTGAAAGCAACAAATAGAACTTCACCCAAGCTTGCTCTGGATCCCTATAAGGATTCCGTTAATCACAGAAGCCTATGTGTTTATATGCGTAGTAGAATTACTGAGAACTAACAAATATTGCAAAGCTGAAAAGAAATACAGAAAATATTTGCTTTAATAAAATCTGTTCAACCCATTTTGGGCAGATCGCTTTCTCTCAAAACAGGGCCAAGCAGTTTCTTTTTTATTCACAATCATTAGATTGCTATGCTATAGCACTCAGACAGGTCAAACACTCAGGCACAGCAGCTTTTGCTTCTGGAGTAAATAAAAAGCATTATGTGAATAAGGTAGACATTACAACCTAGAGAAATTACTGTGCTCTAAACCCACATCATTGTGAACTTCAGGAAATTTGCTTGCTGTGATAAAGCAAAAGTAAAATCTGGGCTAGGCTTTAGCTTTGCATAAGTAATCAAATACAAAGTCTTTTTATTTTTGCAAACACAAAGGTTGTCCCTGTGTTAAATATTTACGACATATAAACAAGGACTCCTTTTTACACTGGTAGAATCCCTCCATTAGGACACCCACTTCCAAAAATGGTAATGTCTAACGAGCTCTCCACTCAGCTGGTTTGATAAGCTGGAAGAAATGGGTTCACAACATTTGCTTTTTTGGCAAGTGCTGCATCAGCTAAAAAGATTGTAAAGACACAATACCATCCTTACATCCCATCTTAAAATCATCTTTCCTATTTGCCACTCAGCCTAGTATAATTCCTTTGATTTTGCATTTCAGCTAGAGAGCAAGAACACATTGCTCCAGGACAAATAAACGATTAGCTTCCATTTGCCCTGTGGCAATGAGAAGAAAATGCATTCATCCCACCTCAGAAGGAGTTTTCTTTCAAAGCTGATTTTCCATGCAGAGCTTCCAACAGAGATCAAACATGAAGCTGTGCTTACTAGTGTGGTTTAATAGCACTTCTGGATTGCAGAGTATATATAACAAAATCCATTGTGATATGCATATCAGCTCCCAATTCTTTGATCAGTGAGGAAAAAAAATAACTGCCAGTCAGAAGTTACACTAAATGATTTACAAAGTTGAAATACCCTAAAATCAGGTCTATTGTTCCAGGATTACAGTTAAAAAACTGGAAGCTATAGAAACAAAGTTTTGACTTCTGCCTAGTTTGTAAAATATTACATATACAAGTTATTATAGATTTGTCCAGTTTTAAGAAGCATGTGAAAAGCACAGTGAAACAAGAGAATTTGATTTCTGTTAACCAGACAATATGGGGATGATGTACAAGAACTTTCATAATTTCTCTAAACTGAAAGTGAAAGCTGGTTAGATTCAGAGTTAATCTTAAACTTCATATTCCATCATACAGAAACTTATGTGCAAATTTCTTTGGAAAAAATAATTAGGAAAAATAGATGAGAGTAAGTCTGTGAATGTAACTAGCTGGGAATGTAACTATAATGTATCCTTATACAATAGAATGTGTTCTTTCTGCAATTTTAATTTATATTAAGCATTGGAACCAATATTAGTTATATTATTAAGACTGATACTTGCATCAGGATTTTTAACTGTGATGGATTTTTGGATAATAGAGTAATAAATATTTCATAAGCAATCTGAAATAATTAAAATGTGAAAACAAAGTATATTGGGCACGAACTCACTGAAAAGCTGAAATATCCTCAGCTGAGGCAACACTACTTCACATTGCTGTCTGCTTATTAGGCTTAGCACTGAAAGGGCTATGTCAGTCAATATCATGCCCTAACCCACCTTCCACAGCTTTACGTTTTTAACAAAAGTCTTCAGTTCATGAAATAGGTGCCAAACAATAAAAGATCAGTTTACACAAACAAAAATTGCTTTAAAAATTTAAAAGTCAAGGAAGAGTAGGTTAAAACATGGTAGCTACCTAATGAAAGAAAGTAGTTGTTGCCTGCAGAACTTACTACGAAGACATCTAGATTGCACTTCTGTTCACCTGTGAGTAATCCCCACTGACCTCAGTGGGGCCTAGTTCTGAGTAGACATATATAGACTGGTAATTGGCATACTTACTAGCAAAGTTAGCTATTAGAGATATTGGGACAGCCCAGTAAATAATTCAGGACACCCAATTGCAATACACCCAAATGGTCACGTGTGAAAATATCCTGATGAAGTGGACTTAGTCCATGAAAGCCAGCCTCTGCTATAATACATTTGCTAGTCCTTAACAGAGAGTCTTTGTTGGTTTTGCCAAAAGAGATGATCAAAGATGCTTGCAATCCTTTTAATATTGTTTCATTTAAAAAAAAAGGGGGGGGAGAAAGATACACTGTACTGAAACCATTCATTCAACTTTGAAATCTACCAAATCAGACCTGGGTAAGGGACATTTTTATGTAGAGCAATAAAGGTGCTCCACGAAAAGGGGCTCTCTTCCCCAGCACCTTGCTGAAATCACTTGCTAAAGCATACTTTTTTTCCGCCTGTGCACTTTGGCAGTTCAAGAACAAAACAATGTATATATACTAAAATGGAATTATTACTGTGATTATTGTGGAAGGAGGAAATCTATGTACCATAAACAGAAGTAAAGTACAAGGCTTACAGAGCATGCTGCAAAGGACAATGGGCTAAGAAACAAAATGTTAAAGATTACCCTGGAAATTTGCCAGGGCATACACAGACAGAAGCTACACAGGGGAGGGAAATCTACTAAGCATTGTTGCTGTGCAATTTAAATTCACTTTGATAGAGCTTGCACTGGGCAGCAGCAGTGCTTTGTGTGTTGCTGCCATTATCAAACAGGAGCCCTTGGGAGTTCCTAAATTGGAAACCATTTTCACTAGCTAAAAATTAAAAGATCAAAGCACAAAATAAATTGTTATTTGAATGAGTCCCAATGGCATGGTGTCACAGCTGTGAGCTTTACATTAACAAACTGCCAGGATGTTCTAAAAATTGCCAGCAACCAATGCAAGATAGAAGCTGCTACTTAGTTATGGCATATAAGCACTCAAAGAGGCAGTGCCAGTTACCTACTGGGAACCACACATGCTGCCTTTCATGTCAGCAAGTTGTTAGAGAAACAGGAAGTGGCGACAAAGACAGTTGCAAGGACATCACTAGGCCCTGTTGTATTTCCTGATTACATTGTCAGAAGTGCAGAGCCTAGAGGCCCCACCAATTCTGAATCAGATTAATTTTAGATGTCCAGCAGATGACCTCCAAATTAATTAAAATGCAGGAGGGTTTGCATTACAGCACCGTTAAACTGTCACTTCTGTTGTAACTTTGCTCAGGAACAAGCTATTTGGTCACTTTAGTTTTTTTTAAATGTTGCATTATACATACCATAATATTAAAATAATATTTAAAGGTCATACATACCTTTGAATGCACTAACATCCCCATAATGTACTTGGAGTACAAAGTATTTGCTACCCTTTTCTCCTCCAACTTTGAACCCAACACCTTAATATGAAAAAAGATGAGTGAAAATTCAAGAAAAAATATATGTATTGTATATTTTTATAAAATCATGTCTAAAGCAAGAAATTAAACTGAAATACTAAAAATGTCCACATTAACAATTGAAGTTGAAAAGTTCTTATCTTAATGGACTTTAAATACATACACCTCTCATAGAATGAGAGACAGCACAAAAGCAACTTTTTTCACATGCATTATGCAAGGGCAATCATTCTTCAAGTACTCCCTTCAAGGAAAATATAACACTGGAACTGAGAGTTTTTCATTCATCCTGGCTGTGAAAGTGGGAAGATCAAATAGAAGCAAACAGACCAGATATCTCAAGTTTTATGTCTGTATCTTTTTTACAACAGTAGCTTAGTTCACTGTTGGTAGGAATATGGAACACAAAACTTTACTTGGTGTAACGTGAAACAAAACAATCATCTTGACAGCATCCTGCTACCAATCAATTAGAATTCATCAACAATCCATCATTCAAAAACCATAAAACTGACTGTAATAAGGCATAGATTAGATAGATAATTAAAATGTTTTTTTTAAAAATGCTTAGAACATTTAGAACATCTACAAACATTTAAATGTCCATCCCTGCTACAACATGCTCATTTGAAATGCCATATCATGAAAGATCCCATACCGTTTGGTAGTCTTGTTGGTGGGGCATTTCTTGCCCAAGCATACAAAATATTAGACGTGTCCTTGCATGTTCCTCCATCACAATCCCTGAAGCACACAGGAGAAAGTAATCTCTTTTGGCTTGAATACCTCTTTCATTTTTACATTACTAAGCAGTTAATTTTATTTCCCACCACAAAAGCCTGTGAGGGAAATGGAAGGCCACAAGGAAGGAGGGAGCCAGGCGGTGGGCCAACTGGGCCAAGGGTCCTCCTGACCCTCCGCCTCGTCCTGCTGCCCCACCGCCTCTGCCGATGCCACCAACATGGAGGAGCTGGTGGTGCAGGTGCGAGGCTCCAATGGGGCCTTCTACAAACGGTGTGGACTGTGGCTCCTACTTGCCCATGCACGTGCACCCGAACCATCTCAGCCCCATGGCTCCTTCTTCCATGGCAGACGCGCACCTGCACGCCCACCACCCGTTTGGGCAGGGCTCCAGTCACCACCACCACCACCAGCCGGGCTATGGGAGCACCGGACTGGCCTTCAACTCTTCCGACTGTCTGGACTACAAGGAGCTGACCTCAGCCGCAGCCTCTTCCTGGAAGCTGAACTTCAACTCCCTGGACTGCCTAGACTACAAAGACCAGGCCTCTTGGGGCTTCCAAGTGCTGTGAGGCGGCGGGCAGAAAGTAAGGCAAAGGCGGAAGCCAGCTTGGTCAGTCTCCCTCAGCATCCACAGTCCCTCCAGCTCCCTTGGGACAGTCCCTCTTTACTCAAGCCCAGCACCAATGCGCCCACCCTGTTCAGCTCTCCACCAAGCGCCTCCTCCCCCTGCCTCTTAGATCTGTTTTTCTCATTCAGACCAGATCGTTATCTTTTTTTTAATTTAAAGAAAAGGAAAGAAAAATGTAAGCGGTCTGTCCAAATAACAAACCCATTTCCCAGCTCATTCCCAAAACCAAATATGTGGCTAAAGGCTGCCAAATCAGGCCTGCTCCTGTTGCTGCTGCTCAACACTCCTTGGCCTCTTTCATATCAGCTTGACTCCTGGTGTGTTTTTTTATTGGCTCTCTGGGATTATGTTCCATGTTGTACTTATTATTTTTACTTATTAAGCAGTCATTTAACTTTTGTAAATTGTATTATCTTATTGATGTATTTTATATTGTATTTTTATATTTGTGTTTTTTGTAAGCCACCTTGAGGGCCTTTGGCCGGAAGGCGGGGTATAAATAAATAATAATAATAATTTAAAAAAACTACTTTTATATTTGAGAGCCAGTGTGGTGTAGTGGTTAAGGTGTTGGACTACAACCTGGGAGACCAGGGTTCGAATCCCCACACAGCCATGAAGCTCACTGGGTGATCTTGGGCCAGTCACTGCCTCTCAGCCTCAGAGGAAGGCAATGGTAAAACCACATCTGAACACAATTTACCATGAAAACCCTATTCATAGGGTCGCCCATAACTCAGAATCGACTTGAAGGGAGTCCATTTTCTATTTCCATTTTTTTTCACTTTTATATTCAGACTTCTTTACTAAGAGAAAATTATTTGCAATCATGCAATCATTTTACAAATAGGGCAATGTTTCTCCAAGTTTTTCTCCTTTAAAATAACGCAATGGTCCCATTTTATCTTCACAACCATCCTTTTAAGTAGATTAGGTTGACACATTGTATCCCTACCAAGATCAGCCAGAGAGCTTCATGAAAGAGTATGGATTTGAACCTAGATCTCCTCATGCTTAGTCTGACATTTTAGCCATTTCAATTGTACCGTACTAACCCACAGGCAACACTGGGCAAACCTACTGCGATATGATTAAGAGCTGGGGCACCATAATCCAATACTGGTATCAGAAAAGGACTAGAGCATCTCAGGTATCCCCCTAAACCAGCCAGCCAGAAAAAATTGCTACAGCTGGAAGCTCCCATATGCACCTGACTCTACTATGAGGGGGAACATAGTTGCTTGAGAGGTTGAATGCTAAACTCTGCTGCAAAGAGAACATTTCCTAATTTGGAATTTCATCCTGCTGAAATTTTCTGCCCCTCCTGCACAGGGATCCACCATATGGCTTGAGAACCTCCGGGAAGCTTGTGTCTTAATTTAGACTGTCAATGTCACCCACAGACAGACAGACAGACCTGCAGAGCCTCTGCATTTTGACCTGAAGACTATTCAAGATTTATTAAAGTGTGGTATCTGTTAGAACAAATTAAACCAGAACTATCACTAGAAGCTAAAATGATGAAACTGAGGTTATCATCCTTTGGACACATCATGAGAAGACAGGATTCACTAGAAAAGACAATAATGATGGGGAAAACAGAATGGAGTAGAAAAACAGGAAGGCCAAACAAGAGATGGATTGATTCCATAAAGGAAGCCACAGACCTGAACTTACAAGATCTGAACAGGGTGGTTCATGACAGATGCTATCGGAGGTCACTGATTCACAGGGTCGCCATAAGTCGTAATCGACTTGAAGGCACATAACAACAACAAAATCTGTTCCCTGATTCAAGTACAAATCTTAACATTTAAACTAATCCCTATACTCTGAAATATCTATCATTCTCTATGAAATTTGCCCAAATTATTCTCAACCTCATATACACTATGACATGTCTGGTTGAAGCTCTATTTTTGACACCTGAAGAATTTAGCCCTTAGTATCACAAGGTTAATTAGACTGAGCATTGCTTCTTTTTGCTAGCAAAAGCTTGGCATTTCCCCTTGGACTGACAATACAGAACACAGATTTTCTTCTGCCTCTTTAGAAAATGAAATTACATTCTTAGAGGGGAAAGAGACTAAATTTTTAAGCTGTGTAAGTAGCTGCTTCCAATATATTTATATTTAAGTTCTTTGGAAAGAAATTTTCAAAATGAATTCCAATGTTATGCTGCTAAATAATATAAGTCATTAACTTCTATTCTAGCAATTCAAATGTTTTTCAAAAATTATCCATTCACAAGAAAGGAAGCTGCCTTTTACGAAGTCAGAACATTGGTCCATCTAATTCGGTATTGTTTATGCTACTCTAAATCAGTTAGCCAACAAATCTGTATAATATAAGTATCACCATGGGATGAACTATGTTCTCATTAGAGTATTTCCATCCACAGCGACTGTTGCCAATAAGTATGTGCTCATTTTTACCATTCACTGTCTACCAAGAAAGATAGATAATGGCAGTATTTTCTTTTGCTTGGCTTTAGAGAAAATGTACCATTGGTCTCACCTGAAAGGTGATTTTCATAGGAAGGGGCCATCACTGTGGGTAACAGTTCCACCTATCGTGCGAAGGCAAGAATGTTTTTGAAGTCAAGACTAGGGACGTCATGCCCCTCCCACTCTCCAGTTCATTCGTAGCGAGTCTAAAAGAGATATCTAAAAATACAAGAACAAGGCCAACAGGCCCGCCAGGAAAATAACATAATAGTCACATGCATAACAACATGACTCTAACCTAACTACATAACATAACAGAACTAAAAGTCTTGACTTCACTCTTACATTTAAATATAATATGGAAACAATAACATATAACCCATTGATAAAATCACTAGTCATCCTCCAACTGGGAGGGTCGTGATGGCCCCTTCCTATGAAAATCACCTTTCAGGTGAGACCAATGGTACATTTTCCATAGGAAGTGGGCCATCACTGTGGGATGTACCAAAGCAACCCATATAGGGAGGGACCACCCACATGTTAATCCTCATTAAGAACCTGTTGCAACACTCGTCTGCCAAAAGAAGCATCAGCAGAGGTATAACGATCAATTTTATAATGTCTTATAAACGAGTGTGGGGAAGACCAGACTGCGGCCCTACAAATATCGGCAACAGGAGCATTAGTAGCAAAAGCAGCCGAAGTGGCAGCTGACCTAGTAGAATGAGCTGTTATACTAGCAGGAACTGGCAGCTTCAGGGACTCATATGCTAAGGTAATGCATGCCCTTAACCAACGGGATAAGGTAGGATTGGATACTTTATGCCCCATAGACCCTGGATGAAAGGATACAAACAGAGACTCCGTTCGTCGAATCTCTTGGGTCCTAGACAGGTAGGTCTTGAGAGCCCTCCGGACATCCAACGAATGCCAAGCCTTCTCGAGAGGATGGGTAGGATTCGGGCAAAAGGAAGGCAAAACAATGTCCTGGTTGCAATGAAAAACTGAATCGACCTTGGGACGAAAGGAAGGGTCAGTCTTCAGCACAACAGAGTCCTTATGGAAGACGCAGAGGTGTCTAGCGGAAGACAATGCGCCCAACTCCGAAACGCGTCTGGCAGATGTGATTGCGATCAGAAACAGGACCTTGAAGGACAGAATACGTAGGGGCACAGTTCTGATGGGTTCAAACGGAGGGCGTTGCAAAGCCTGCAGAACTTTCGGCAAACTCCATGAGGGGAACCGATGGACAACAGCCGGAGAGCGTAGGGCGACTCCCCTCAAAAAACGTTTGATGAACGGATGTGAGGAAATATGATCTCCAGGAGAGGATACTGAGAAAATGGATGACAGAGTAGACGCATGTCGACGTAGAGTGTTGGGTCGAAGTCCCATCATAAAGCCACTATGGAGAAATTGGAGCACCTGGTGCACATTGGCCTGGGATGGATCGTGGTGGTGGGACTGACACCACTTGGAGAAAGCCACCCAGGTATCTTGATAAATGCGAGTGGTAGATGGTCTTCTCGAGGCCAAAATAATATCAATCACAGCGTCAGACAGTCCAGCTGACCTCAAGTGTCTCCGTTCAAACGCCACGCTGTTAGATTGAGCCAAGTAGGGTCCTGGTGCAGTACTGGACCCTGGGATAAGAGGTCTGGCGTTACTGGAAGTGTCCAAGGGTCCATCATTGACATTGCCAGAAGATCTGAGAACCACGGACGGCGTGGCCAAAATGGTGCTATCAGAACCAGCTGTGCCCTTTCGGTTCGCGCCTTCCTCAAGGTTTTGGCTAACAATGGTATGGGAGGAAAGGCGTACAATAGACCGTCTGGCCACGGTGTTGTCAGAGCATCCACTGCTTCTGCTGTTGAGTCCAGGTATCGGGCAAAGTACCTGGGAAGCTGGCAATTGTGACTGGAAGCAAACAGGTCGACTGAGAGGGCGCCGAACCGACACTGGAGACGATGGAAAATGGCTGGATGAAGTTTCCATTCTCCCGGGAAGACCTGTTGTCTGCTGAGCCAGTCTGCTGTCACATTCAAAATCCCTTTGAGGTGCTCTGCTTTCAGGGATTGTAGATGTTGTTCTGCCCAGACAAAGATGAGGGAGGCTAAGTCCTGCAGAGGACGAGACCTGGTGCCCCCTTGTCTGTTCAAATGTGATTTTACACACGTGTTGTCTGTTCGAATGAGCACATGATGCAAAGGGAACAGAGACTGAAAATGACATAGAGCCAAGTGGACAGCCTTTAGTTCCAGCCAGTTGATGCTTCGAGCTCGCTCTGCGTTGGGCCAAACCCCCTGAACATACTGGGAGTTGCAGTGGGCTCCCCAACCTATGAGGCTGGCGTCTGTGGTCACGACGGTTCTGCGGGGTTCTCTGAACGACGTGCCCTTGGAGAGGTGTTGAACCTTGGTCCACCAGCGGAAGGAGAGGCGCAGAGCGGGGCTCAAACGAACTTTGCGATGGTTGGAGCTGGCAATGTCTTTTTGAAAAGGCAACAGAGTCCACTGAAGGGGCCGAGTGTGAGCTCGAGCCCAGGGTACAATGTGGATTGTGGAGATAAACATCCCGAGCGCTCTGGCGAGAAGCATGACGTCTGCGGATGTTTGTTGCATCAGGGACCTTGCGATGCTTGTGATGGCAGTGATGCGATCTGGAGACAGGAAGACCATTGCCTGCAGGGTGTCCAACATTGCCCCAAGATGTAGTAGGCGTTGGGTTGGTTGGAGATGGCTTTTGTCGAAGTTGACCAGCCAGCCGTAGGTCTGCAAAACATTGAGGGTGATCATTAAATGATGATGAGCCAGCTCTTCAGATTTGGCCCGTATAAGCAGATCGTCCAAATATGGGTAGATATGAACCCCTTGGGTCCGAAGGTAAGCCACTAGGATGAGTAGCACCTTGGAAAATACTCTTGGAGCAGAGGAGAGGCCAAATGGCATCGCTCTGTATTGAAAATGTTGGTGGTCAAAGGCAAACCGAAGAAACTTTCTGTGGGCTATGCAAATGGGTACATGGAGATACGCTTCCTTAAGGTCGATAGAAGCCAGGAAGTCTCCTTCATGCAGACTCTCGGTAATGGAATGGAGAGATTCCATTTTGAACCTGCGGTATGTTACAAAACGGTTGACAAACTTGAGGTCCAATACCGCCCTCCAAGATAAATCTCGTTTTGGCACAGCAAATAGGAGGGAGTACACCCCTTCCGATCTCTCAGTTGTGGGAACTGGCTCTATTGCCGCTATGTGCAAGAGGTGATGTATAGCTGTCTGCATGATGTTGTGCCTGGCTGGTGCCCTTGGGCAAGGAGACGGGTGGAATCTGTCTGACGGGGTTGCCCAGAACTCTATGGTATAGCCATAAGTGAAGAGGTCCCTGATCCAGGGGACCGTAGTAAGGCGCAGCCATCGATCTCCAAAATTAAGTAATCTGCCACCTATGGGGATGGCGTTAATACTACTTGTGTAGGCGAGGACCTCCCCTATATGAGGACGATGAGTTGCCCCTGCGCCCTTGGTACTGACCTCTGCCCTGGGGGCGTCGGTTCCAGGAGCCCCTGAATGCGTTGGAATCATAGGGTCTGAAATCGCGGCCTCGTCCTCCTGGTCGCGTTCCTCGAAAGGGCTGGTTAGAACGAAAGGAGGGAAATCGCCTGAGGGGCCTGTGGTCGATGTTCTTGATTGTGGCCAGAACCGGTTTGTGGGCGTCTTTTGGATCAACCAGAACTGCCTTTAGAGCTTCCTCACCGAAGAGTAGAGATCCGGAGTAAGGAGCCTTGGACAGGTTCAATCTAGCCGCTGAATCAGCTTGCCAGTGGCGAAGCCAGAGGGTGCGACGAGCGACTATTTGAGTCGTCATGGCTCGTGCCCCTAATTGGGTGGCATCCAAAGTGGCATCGGCCACAAAGGCTGCTGTCTTACGTAACTTCAATAGTGCTCTTTTGAAGGCGACAGGATCAGGGTTATCGTCCTCTAGAAGGTCATCCAGCCACATCATAGATGCTCTGGAGAAGATGGAGGCTGAGGCAGAGGCACGCATGGCTAGGGCAGTGGCCTCGTGGTTCTTGCGGAGGGCGAAGTCTATTCGACGTTCAGTAGTATCTTTTAGGTGGGATTCCCCTTCCCTGGGCAAGATAGATCGTGAAACGAGGCGAGCGATCGGTTCATCTATGCCAGGGACATCTAACTTGGTGGCGAAGTCTGGGGCTAGGGCGTAAAGTCTGTCAGCCATGTTCTTGAAGCGTCGAGCTTTGAGCGGGTGGGCCCATTCTTCGGAAGCTAATTTGGCAATTGGGTCCGGCACCGGGATGTAGTGTTCAGTAGGTGCAGGGGATTTGAGGACCTTGGCCCCTTTGAGAGTTGGAGCGGACGAAGTTGAGGGCGCAGTCTGGAGACCAAGGGTATGAAGTACCCTACGTGCGAGCGGTTGGTAATCTGAGGTATTGAACAAGCGATACGATGTATCCTCCTCATGATCTGAATAGTCGCTCCAGTCGTCTCCTTCAACATGGTCAGTGAAAGTTAACTCCTCCGCATACGAGGCTTCGTCCGTACATCTGCCTCTGGCTAAATCGAAGGGATCTGGCGAGCAGGAAGGATGAGCAGCATGGAACGCGCGTTGGTCCATGTTGAGTGGGGGTCTGGCAGGAACCTGTGGTAGTGACTGCATTTGTGTGAAATAAGCCAGCATGGCTTGGAGTTGGGAGAGGAAATCAGGAGACAGCTGCAGACCAGATGTGGGAGATGTATGTGCCTGGTGGGCTATTGGAACAGATGTCTGAGGCGGTAAGCCAGAGGTAGGTTCGTTAGGCGAACAGTGAGGGGGAAAGCCAACAAACTCTTCCTCGTCAGAGGCAGGAGCAGGAGAATGGAAAATATCACTTATGTGTGTCTGTGCTGTGGTGGTTGTTGGCACAGAGACATAACGAGGGCGCTTTGGTTTACTATGGCTGGAAAGATGTTTTGTCTTAGCCAGTGCTTTGGCATGTCTGGTCTTAGACGTGTTAGTATGTTGTGGCTTGGCTGATTGTGGCATGTCTGGCTGATCTGGCACCATGTGTGTTGATGGTGACATGCCTGGCTGTTCTGCCATCTTATATGAACCTGGGTGCAGTACACTGCCACGGAGGGGGCAGGATGTAAAGACCCGAACTGGCACAGCGTACTACCACGGAGGGGGTAGGATACACTGGCAGATGGCGAATGCACTGCCACAGAGGGGGTAGAATGCACAGAAGTATCAACGTTAATATAATATAGGCTGTTTTAGAGTTGGCACACTCAGATTAGTGCTGTAGGCTGGGTTTTTGGCTTGTTCACGGCCCCATAGGGGGCAGGATATGTAATGTAAATCAGATTTAGTACAAGTCAGCCACTGATATTAAAGCTCCAGCCTTGATAATGTAATCCAGCCACTAGGATTAAAGCTCCAGCCTTGATAATGTAATCCAGCCACTAGGATTAAAACTCCAGCCTTGATAATGTAATCCAGCCACTAGGATTAAAGCTCCAGCCTTGATAATACAATCCAGCCCACTAGGATTGGAGCTCCAGCCTTAATAATACAATTCAGCCACTATGATTACAGCCACAGTAAAAATGTGTGTAAATCAGCCTTGTGTAAATTTGTCAGCAGCACATATACACAAACATACAGATAGATAGCCTGCAGGGGAGGTATCCGATGCTTAAAAAATGGTAACGAAAAAGGCGGGAATTTTGAATTTCAAAAAATGGCGCCCAGAAAAACGGGCGGGAAAAAAACGATCAAAAGGGAGCTGAGGAAGAAGGAGCAATGGCGGCCGTCGGAAGCGAACTGGGAGAAGGGCTGCCCAGCACGGACTCGCCGAAAGCCGCAGTAGCGGCTCTGGAAAAACTCTGGAAGGGCAGGTAGAGGCAAAAAACGGCAGCCGCCGCAGAGAGAGCCGCAATAGCGGTCTGTAAAGCCCTTCGCAGTGGGATTTAAGCCACGTAGCGAGGGCGATCTGCGGTAAGGAGTAAGAGCGGGAGCCGCAGCTGCAAGCTCCCGCTGAGATCGGATCAGCCGCAGCCGCGGCAACGATCGGGGGGGGGAAGGAGGGTGGATTCCCCTTCCCTCACAAGCGATCAAGAGATCGGATCAGCCGCAGCCGTGGTAACGATCGGGGGGGAGGGAGGGGGATTCCCCTTCCCTCACAAGCGATCAAAAGCGATCAAAAAGAGAACCGCAGCCGCGGTCACTGAGGGAGCCCCCTGGCTACGGATACGGCAGAGCCGGGGGGGGGAGGGGGCTTGAAACTGCCAAAACAAAGAGAGCCGCAGCCGCGGTCTCAGAGGGAGCCCCCAGTCAAGGAAATAAAAGAAATTAAATAGCCTTGAGGAAAGGGGGAAGAGAGCCGCAGCCGCGGTCTCTGAGGGGATCCTCAGTAGGCTAGACACAAAAAACGGAAAAAAGGAAAAAAGGTTTTAAAGAGAGATAGACTTAGCTAAATGCTACGTGAAATTCCAATCTTGTTCGTACGAAGGCAAGAATGAACTGGAGAGTGGAAGGGGCATGACGTCCCTAGTCTTGACTTCAAAAACATTCTTGCCTTCGCACGATAGGTGGAACTGTTACCCACAGTGATGGCCCACTTCCTATGGAAAAAGGCACCTTCACAAACCTATACTGAATGTGGAGAAAAAGGAGAGCAGAAATAAAATTACCCATACAGAAAGACGTAATAGAGAGCAGTCCAAAATTCCAGGTAGAGAACTACATCAAGGCTGGACTACTGTACTGACATGGGGTTATCTTTGAAAATCATCCAGAAACTTCAGTTGGTGTAAAAAGCAGCCATAACAGTTTTGACCAGAGCCAAATTGTTTTAGAGCTTGTTCGTCAATTACTATTTCAGCTTCAACAGCTTCTGGTGCATTTCTGGTCACAATTTTAAGTGCTGTTCATTATGGCATGTATCACACATTCAGAACCACATGTATGGTGCCCTTGGGTTTCATGATGAAAGAAAGAGACAGGATAGAAATGTAAGAAAACAAATACATTAAAGACCTTAAAATACCTAGATGCCTGGGACATTGATATCTAAAAGGACCATCTCCTCCCATAGGTCTTGCCCACCCTACTGAGAGCTATTCCTCCTTCAGAAGTTCAACCAAAAAGTCAAGGATATATTTTTATTTCATCAGGCCTTTTGCTTGACCATATTTTAGAGTATTGGGATGGGATGGGGGTTCCTCTACAGCCTATTTATCTGCTGTAACTGTGTCTGTATTGATGGAGGGCATTAAATATCATCGTCGTCATGTGTTTTTTTCTCATGTTCTGGGCATCTTTTTAAAATGGAAGGGCACAATATAATTTTTTTAGAAGAAACAAATCACCCCCCAAAAAAGATACCAATAAAAACCAGAAGATTTGGACAACAAAATTAAAGTCAGTGGAGGCAATTGAAGATTAGATTAGATTAGTCACTGATTTACTCTCACAACATACTTGGATGCTCAAGTTAAGGTTTATCTAAAATCTGGCAAGTGCTCACCGTTTCTGTACTGCACTGAACACCAAATGAAAAATATGAGTAAGTCTTATCTTGGTATTTCTTAATACATTAAGTATTCTACAAGTAAGTCAACTTTATTCTTAGAACTTTTCTTATTAAAATAATTACAGGTACAAGAGTTTAGATATGCCATTTAAGAGAGCTTTGGCTATGGGGAGGTATACAAATGCAAACAAACAAACAAACAAACAAACAAATAAAGTGAATATAAACAAATGTGAAGGCAAAATAAAAGCTTTAGCTTAATCAGCATTGTGTTCAGGGAACTGAGGTGTCCAGTATTCTCTCTGCAAGAGAGAAACAGCAACTTAGAACTATTCAAATGAAGACAGTAAGGGTAGATGAATCGGTCAACTTCAGTTCCTCTCAGTTTCTCATTTTTTCAGTCTTAAGTTCAGTTCCCCACACTTCCACTTCAGTTTGTGAACATCAGCATTTTAGTGCTAATTTCTCCTAAAGACAAGTGTTTGTGTGCAATTTTCCCCAACATATACATTGTTACAAAGCAATTTCCCATAATATAAGCATTTTTATGCACACTTTATCCTAGTATATGCATTTTTGAACATATTACTTGTCTGGAGAGCTGCACAGCAAAATTTGTGGAAATGTGAATTTTGAAGAATGTCTGTGCTTCAATTGGTATATATATTTTTGAAAGTGTGAATTAAGTACATTTGCCTTTAAATGCAAAATGAATCAGATTTCTCCCCCATCCCTAGCAGACAGGCATTTTTATTTTTCATGTAGGTATAATGTCTTCAAAAATTGCTATGTCATTTTTTTCACAGATTTGCTTAGGGACATCCACAAAATAGTAAAAGAGAATGGACCATTGGTCTCACCTGAAGGGTGATTTTCATATGAGGACGGCCATCACTGCGGGTATTAGCTCCACCTATCGTGCGAAGGCAAGAATGTTTTTGAAGTCAAGACTAGGGGCGTCAGGCCCCTCCCACTCTCCAGTTCATTCGCAGCGAGTCTATAGAGAAATATCTAAAAATAGAAGAACAGGGCCAACAGGCCTGCCAGCAGGAAAACAATATGCATAATAACATGACTCTAAAATAGCGATATAACAGAACTAGCAGTCTTGACTTCACTAGTAACTTTAAATGCAATAACGTAACAGTAATATATAATGGTTTAGTAAAATATCTATACATCCTCCAACTGGGAGGGTCGTGATGGCCGTCCTCATATGAAAATCACCCTTCAGGTGAGACCAATGGTCCATTTTCCATATGAGGCCGGCCATCACTGCGGGATGTACCAAAGCAGCCCATAATAGGGAGGGACCACCCACATGCTAATTGTCATTAAGAACCTGTTGCAACACTTGTCTGCCAAAAGAAGCATCAGCAGAGGCATAACGATCTATTTTATAATGCCTTATAAATGAGTGTGGAGTAGACCAAACAGCTGCTCTGCAAATATCAGCAACAGGGGCGTTGGTAGCAAAGGTAGCAGAAGTAGCCGCTGACCTGGTGGAATGAGCTGTGATACTATCAGGAACTGGAAGCTGAAGAGCTTCATAAGCTAAAGCAATACAGGCTCGCAACCAGCGGGATAATGTAGAATTAGTTACTTTATGCCCCATAGACCTTGGATGAAAGGATACAAACAGAGACTCCGTTCGTCGAATCTCCTGGGTCCTAGACAGGTAGGTCTTGAGAGTCCTCCGAACATCCAATGAATGCCAAGCCTTCTCTAGAGGATGAGTAGGGTTCGGGCAAAATGAAGGGAGTACAATGTCCTGATTGCAATGAAAAACTGAATTGACCTTGGGACAGAAGGAAGGATCAGTTTTCAGCACAACAGAGTCCTTGTGAAAGATAGAGATGGCAGGCAGAAGGCAGTGCGCCCAGTTCTGAAACTCGTCTGGCAGAAATGATGGTGACCAGGAACAAGACCTTAAAGGACAATAGACGTAAGGGCACCATCCTAAGGGGTTCAAACGGAGGGCGTTGTAAAGCTTGTAGAACCTTGGGCAGACTCCATGAGGGAAAACGGTGGACTACAGCCGGTGAACGTAAAGCAGTGCCTCTGAGGAAGCATTTAATGAATGGATGTGAGGAAATGGGGCACCACTGGAGGACACTGAAAGAATGGACGACAGAGTGGACGCATGTCGACGTAGAGTGTTGGGTCTGAGTCCCATCATAAAGCCGTTATGAAGATATTGCAGCACCTGATGCATAGTGGCCTGGGATGGATCACAGTGGTGAGAGTGGCACCACCTGGAGAAAGCCACCCAAATATGTTGATAAATACGGGTGGTAGATGGTCGTCTCGAGGCCAAAATAATATCAATAACAGTGTCAGACAGGCCAGCCGACCTCAAATGTCCCCATTCAAAAGCCACGCTGTTACATTGAGCCAAGTGGGGTCCTGATGCCATACTGGACCTTGGGATAGAAGATCTGGCCTGACTGGAAGTGTCCAAGGATCCATCACCGACATTGCAAGAAGATCCGAGAACCACGGTCGGCGTGGCCAATATCGTGCTATCAAAACCAAATGTGCCCTCTCGCTCCACGCCTTCCGCAAGGTTTTGGCTAACAGCGGTATTGGAGGGAAGGCGTATAAAAGACCGTCTGGCCACTGCTTCCGCTGTTGAGTCCAGGTATGGGGCAAAGTACCTGGGAAGCTGGTAATTGCGACTGGAAGCAAACAGGTCTATTGAGAAGACGCCGAACCGACGCTGGAGACGATGGAAAATGGTCGGATGAAGTTTCCATTCTCCCGGAAAAACCTGTTGTCTGCTGAGCCAGCCTGCTATCACATTCCAAATCCCTCTGAGATGCTCTGCTTTCAGGGATTGTAGATGTTGTTCTGCCCAGACGAAGATGAGGGAAGCTAGATCCTGTAGGGAACTGGACCTGGTGCCCCCTGTCTGTTCAAGTGTGATTTTACACATGTGCTGTCCGTTCGAATGAGGGCATGGTCCAAAGGGAACAGAGACTGAAAATGAAGTAGAGCTAAGTGGACCGCCTTGAGCTCCAGCCAATTGATGTTCTGAGTCTGCTCTGCTGTGGACCAAACCCCTTGAGCGTACTGGGAGTTGCAGTGTGCTCCCCAGCCGATGAGACTGGCATCCGTGGTGACAACAGTCCTGCGAGGTTCTCTGAACGGAGTGCCCCTGGAAAGATGTTGGACCCTCGTCCACCAGCGGAATGAAAGGCGCAGTGCGGGGCTCAGAGGAACTGTGCGATGATTGGAGTTGGCAATGTCCTGTTGAAAGGACAACAAAGCCCACTGAAGGTGGCGAGAGTGGGCTCGAGCCCATGGCACAATGTGGATAGTAGAGATGAACATTCCGAGCGCCCTGGCTAGAAGCATGACGTCTGTGGTTGTTTGTTGCATCAAGGCCCTCGCGATGTTTGTGATGGCAGTTATGCGATCTGGAGACAGAAACACCATCGCCTGCAGGGTGTCCAACATCGCCCCTAGATGAAGTAGGCATTGGGACGGTTGAAGATGGCTTTTGTCGAAGTTGACAAGCCAGCCATAGGCCTGCAAAACATTGAGGGTGAGCATTAAATGACGATGAGCCAGCTCCTCAGAGCCTGCCCGTATTAAAATATCGTCCAGATATGGGTAGAGATGGACCCCTTGAATTCGGAGGTAAGCCACTAAGGTGAGAAGCACTTTGGTAAATACTCTCGGAGCAGAGGAGAGGCCGAATGGCATCGCTCTATATTGAAAGTGCTGGGGGCCAAAAGCAAACCGAAGGAACTTTCTGTGGGCTATGCAAATGGGCACATGGAGATACGCTTCCTTTAGGTCGATAGAAACCAGGAACTCTCCTTCTTGCAGGCTTTCAGTAATGGAGTGGAGGGATTCCATTTTGAATCTGCGGTATGTTACAAAACGGTTGACGAACTTGAGGTCCAATACCGCCCTCCATGACAAATCTCGTTTGGGCACAGCAAATAGGAGGGAGTACACCCCTTCCGACCTCTCTGTTGTAGGGACTGGCTCTATCGCCGCTATGTCCAAGAGGTGATGTATAGCTGTCAGCATGATGCTGTGCCTGGCCGGCGCCCTGGGACAAGGGGATGGATGGAATTTGTCTGGTGGAGTCGCCCAAAACTCTATTGCATAGCCAGAACAAAAAAGGTCCCTGATCCAGGCGACCTTAGTCTCCAAACATAAGTAGTCTGCCACCAACAGGAAGTGCATTAGTACTGTTTGCGCTGGCGAGACCCTCCCCTATATGAGGACGATGAGGTACCTCTGCGCCCTTGGTACTGACCTCTGCCCTGGAAACATCGGTTCCAGGTTCCCCTGAAGGAATTGGAGTCATAGGATCGGAAGTCACGGCCTCGTCCTCCTGGCCGCATTCCTCGAAAGGGCTGGTTAGTGCGGAAGGAGGGAAATCGCCTGAAAGGCCTATGATCGATGTTCTTGACAGTGGCCAAAACCGGTTTGTGAGCGTCTTTGGGATCAACCAGCACTGCCTTTAGAGCTTCCTCGCCGAAGAGCAAAGATCCGGAGTAAGGAGCCCTAGAAAGATTCACTCTGGCCGTAGAGTCAGCTTGCCAGTGGCGAAGCCAGAGGGTCTGTTGAGCGACTATCTGAGCCGTCATGGCTCGTGCCCCCAGTTGAGTGGCATCCAAAGTGGCATCAGCTACAAACGCTGCTGTCTTGCACAACTTTATCAGTAACCTTCTGAGAGAAACAGGGTTAGGGTCCTCTAGAAGATCATCCAGCCACATCATTGCTGCCCTGGAGAAGATGGAAGCTGATGCAGAGGCTCACATGGAGAAAGCAGTGGCCTCATGATTTTTGCGGAGAGCGAAGTCTAATCTTCGCTCAGTAGCATCCTTTAGTTGGGATTCTCCTTCCCTAGGCAAACAAGATCGCGAAACTAGGCTAGCGATCGGCTCGTCTATGCCGGGGACGGCCAGCTTGGTGGCAAAGTCAGGAGCTAGGGAGTAAAGTTTGTCAGCCAGGTTCTTAAAGCAGCGAGTTTGGAATGGATGAGACCATTCTTCGGTGGCCAGTTTAGCGATGGGATCCGGCACCGGGATGTAGTGCTCAGTTGGTAGAGGGGATTTGAGAACCCTGGCCCCTTTAATAGCTGGAGCAGTAGCTGTTGGGTGCGCAGCTTGGAGACCAAGGGTGTTAACTACCCTGTGAGCTAGAGGCTGATAATCTGAGGTATTAAACAAGCGATACGATGTATCCTCCTCATGTTCCGAATAGTCACTCCATTCGTCTCCTTCAGCATGATCAGCAAAGGTTGACTCCTCCCCATACGAAGCGTCATCAATACATCTGCCTCTAGCTACGTCAAAGGGATTTGGGGAGCAGGAAGGATTTGCCTCATGACATACATGTTGGTCCATAGTGCTTTGAGGTATGGCAGGAACTTGTGGTGGTGACTGCATTTGAGTGAAAAATGACAGCATGCCCTGAAGTTGTGAAAGAAAATCATGAGACAGCTGCAGCCCCGTTGAAGCAGATGGTTGTGCCTGAGTAGGTGGCTCAGTGGGCTGAGCCGGAGGATAAGCCCTGGGCGGCAACACGGGAGGAGGCTGGCTAAGTGTTGGCTGAGTAGGAAAGCCAGCAAAGTCCTCCTCGTCAGAAGAAGCAGTGGGGGAATGAAATATATCCGTTAGCTGTTCCTGGACTGGTGTGGTGGTCGGAACAGAAGCATAGCGTGGACGCTTGGGTTTGCTGTGGCTAGAAAGATGTTTAGTCTTAGCCAATGCTTTGGCATGCTTAGTCTTAGTTGCCTTAGATGGTTGCTGCTTGGCTGTCTGAGACATGTCTGGCTGTTCCGCCATCTTATATTCACTATGGGTGCAGTACACGGCCACAGCGGGGGCAGAATGTAGAGACCCGAACAGGCACAGTACACGACCACAGAGGGGGTAGAATGCACTGGCAGATGGCTAAGTACACGGCCACAGAGGGGGCAGAATGTACGATGGTAACAGCGTCAATATAATGCAGACTAGACTTCAGGCTTGGTACACGGCCACAGAGGGGGCAGAATGTACAGTATAGACCGCCCTGGTACACGGCCACGGAGGGGGCAGAATGTACAGTTCAAATATTATTTTTTTTGTACAGGAGCAACCGGCTGGGCGACGGCCACGAGTTGGGCAGAATGTGCAGATCAAAGAGCAGCAGAGGTACGATCAGTAGCTGAAGAGGGCCAATGTTGCAATAGGCAGCAGCATGAGTTAGTGAGAGACGAACTCTTGTAGAGCTAACTAGTCCTATCTGAAAACTCACATACAAGAAAGCCTGCTCAAGGTAAGAAGCCCCCTTTATTTAGTTCAGGAAAGACTAAACAAAAAGGGTGGGAAAAAACAGGACAAACAAAATGGCGCCCGTAAAGGGAGCGGGAAAAAGAACACTTAAAATGGTGGAGGAAGAGGAGTAATGGCGGACGCTGAGGTGACAGCGAACTGACCGAAAGACTGCCTAGCACAGTCTCAAGAGCATGCGATGGCTGTTCCGAAAGGCACAATCGCGGCTTATAATAGCGAGCACTGTAGCAGCTAAGGGAGCGGTAGTGGAAGCAGCTGCCGACGACGACTACAGAGACTTTCGCGGCGAGAACTTAAAGCCACAAGTCTGGGTGCGTCAGCCGGGACCTAGAAGCAGTTCAACGGATAAAAAAATCTCCAAGGTGAGAGCCGCAACCGCAGGCTCCCGGAGTGAATTTTAATGGTACGTCCGCGAGGCCAAACGCCGCGGCAGAGCTCGGGAAGGCAGTGAAACAAACGACCTCCTAGGGGAAGAGTGAATCGTGAAGGCACGAAACAAAAGAGGAGTAAAGCAGGAACCTGCAGCCGCAAGATTCCGCTAAAAATGGAGAGAACCGCAGCTGCGGTCTCTC
Organism: Rhineura floridana; assembly: GCF_030035675.1. NCBI lineage: Eukaryota > Metazoa > Chordata > Lepidosauria > Squamata > Rhineuridae > Rhineura > Rhineura floridana. The sequence continues at coordinate 67,100,891 of NC_084480.1, read as the reverse complement.
TAAGATCTAGGGCTAAAAAGCTGGGGAAGAAAAACGGCCCGGGCAAGGGAGAACCCCCCCCAAGGGAATTCCCCAGGAATTTCAAACCAACAATGTTAAATACAAGACAGAGGGAAGGGAAGCACTTGGATACACACAAACGACAATACCCTCACACCCTGTCAGACAAATACACAAACACAAAAGACTTAACTAAATGCTACACTATAGAAATCTCAATCTTGTTCGTACGAAGGCAAGAATGAACTGGAGAGTGGGAGGGGCCTGACGCCCCTAGTCTTGACTTCAAAAACATTCTTGCCTTCGCACGATAGGTGGAGCTAATACCCGCAGTGATGGCCGGCCTCATATGGAAAAGTAACATACGTTGGATCTCAGTTTAATAGAAAACAGCAGCAGGCCTCTACAGACAAAATAAAAGGAGAAAACCCATCTGCAATTTCAAGAAAAGAATGGAACTTTCCTAAAACAATTTACAAGAAGGAATAGTGAGGTTCATTAATACCATGTAGTTGCAGGTCCCCACATTCATTGTTTGGATGAAGGAATCCCATTAGATAAGTAGATCACACGGGAGTTAATAATCCCAGTGCTACTGCCCCACGATACAAGAGGCACTGGCATGGTTATGTTCACCCTGAGTCCTTCATCCAAATGTTTTCATAAAGTTGTGGAAGAATCAACTTTGGCACTCCAGTAATGTATGAAACAGACCTTAGCCTTTAAAATCACAGACATTTAGGCTGTAATCCTAACCCCACTTAACCTCACTGAATTCAGCAGTATTTAATTATGAGTAGACATGGTTAGGATTGCATAAGTCTCTTACTTTGTTTAGAGCAGATGCTTTCATACTGTGGAGCAGACTTATGTAGAGCTCTTGCACAACTTCTGGGGCAAAACAGAATTAATGTATGCAGTTTCACAGTAATTTCCAGTGCACTACCAGTACTTGCAAAGTTGGTAGTCAGTGCTTTGTGTCCAGTGGGGCAAATAGGTGTACTATGTGAGATGGAAGAGCTTGGCATAAGGTGAAGAAGAACACATGTGATTTGTGAAGGCAACAGATGGGATAGGGACAGGAATGGCGTAATGGCAACAAAAAATAATGGCTGGCTACTAAGTCCAGCAAAAAATAATTGTGGAGTCCAGGCGCATCACAGTAATACAGGATTACTGACTTACTGTGAATGAGGGATGTGCCACTGCCCCATGCGACCTATTCAATCCTGCTTCACCTCCGCCCTTTGTGCAAGCAGCTAAAACAAACCAAGAAGCCTTATTTTAGCTTGGCTACCCATGATGTGTGAACCTGCGTCCTGGTTTGTTGCTCCCATTCAAGCCAGGATCATAAACCAGGGGTTGAAATTAGCTGACAAATCCTGTTTAGGAGCAACAAACCAGGATACTGGCTTCACATGTCACAATAAGCTAGCCTTTCTTGGACAGTTTTACTTGCTCGTCCAAATGGGCTGTGCGCAACAGCATATTTCTTATTCATAACAAGCTAGGAATCCTAGCTTATGATGTGCAAATCATGCAGCCTATATGCGGGATGTGCAGAGCTGGAAAGGCAGTTCAGCTGATAAAATAAATCTGCACAACTAGCAATGCAAAAATCAAGAATATGAATGGTCCAAGATAAGTTTACCAATTATGAAATAGTAGGTGTATATTAAAAAGTATTAAAATGAACACATGGATTTCAGGATAAAATTCAATTAAAGAGGCATTTTTAAGTAATATATAAACAGAACACCTTTCCAATTTCATAATCCTTTGGGGTGAAGTTAGCATTTCTGGTAACTTGTTTTATAGATTATCCTTTTCAAATATTAATGGTCCAATCAACATTTAAAAGGTATTTCAGAACTGCTTCTGATTTATTAATAGCAACATCTTATTGATGAATATGAAGACATAGAAATTTGCAACTTGCTTCCTATTTTGACACATAGAGGTTATAGGTTTTTATCAGAACTGCAACCTTTCATCAGTTTAACCAGTAAATCAATCAACCAAGTTTTAGTGGATGAATCCATAGGGCAACTTTAAAATGTGTCAGGACCAATTGTAATCAGCTCTGAATTTGGTAAGGTTCTTTTAGCTTTAGTATACTACAGTAATGTGAAAAGGGGGAAAATACAGATGGTCTTTCCTCCTAGCAAAGAGAAGTAGTTTTATTTTGTAAATTGTCATGTTTCCTTCAATTTCTCAAAAGAGTAACAAATCAACAAAGCTTGAATGGATATATCTGTTGCTTAAAACTTGCAACCCTAACAACAACCTGAAATACTACAGAAAGAACGTTTTTGAAAGCCCTGTATCCACCGCTCATTCATCGAGTCTGTGTCTTAAAAACTGAACATGTATATCCAAACAGACATACTTTTCAGCAAACATGACTATCTCCTGTTAGAATTCAAAAATCACCAATGGACTTGGAAAAAATTCCCTAGCAGTACAGTTTTTTCCTCATAATAAATGCTATACACTTCCTATTACAAGCACAGGGGCTCAATAAGATTTTTGTCCCCGCTATATCTAGAAGATTCCTAGTTTGCCCCACCAGAGGTTGATTCTTCACAGTCCTTTCCTTTTGAGCTAAACATCAAATCAATCTATAAAGTCAGTGAATCGCAGTTAAAAGCTTCGGACACTGATATGGTCACACAAATATATGTGATTTTAATATATATCCAGTAGATGCAATACCAGTGCATCTGCTTAGTTTTAATAAGGAAAAAAATAGAAGATGTTATGGGGGGGGGAAACTAATTTGAAAACCTTACAACTTCAAAACTGCTTCCATGCTGCACGGTTTTCTTAACTAAAACTTTACAAATACTTTAAACTTTCAGCCCAGTATATCTGAAGGAATGCCTCCAGAATCACCGGTTGTGCCGCCTGACGAGATCAGCCTCGCAAGACCTTCTCTCGGTCCCATCGGTGAGAACAGCTAGGCTGGTACGGACCAGAGAGAGGGCATTCTCTGTTGTGGCCCCCACCCTCTGGAACTCTCTCCCTTTCGATCTCAGACATGCTGCCTCCTTGTCCAGCTATCGCCGAGCCTTGAAGACCTGGCTGTTCAGGCAGGCCTACAAGATTGGGACAGATTAATTTTATGTTATAACTGAATTAATGGATGGTTTTTTAGCTTAAAATTGATTATGTTGATATGTATATGTATTGTTTTTATTCTTGTTGTTCGTCGCCTAGAGTGTCCCTAACCCGGACAGATAGGCGGCTGAAAAATAAAATTTATTATTATTATTATTGATTATCCAGTCCTCCATCCCTACCCAGGCCTACAGCTAGACATTTGAGTTTCACTACAGCAGATAAGTATATGATTCAATAGAAAACACATGTTGATTGGCTGCATTTGATCTTTTTTAATCACCATATTGGCACCATACTGACACCAAAATGTTGTCCTGTTCCCCCACCCCAAGATGAGATAATCGCTCATCAACTCTTTTCCTTTACTCTCTCTGTCCCCACCCAATCCACCTTCATTATTCACCACCGTAGCCAGTTTTCCTTTCTTTCCTCCTCCAACAGTAAAAAGAGGCTGGCAGTAAAGAAGTAGAGTACATGCTCATGGAAGTCTTGGACATCAGCCCTTGCTCTTATATTGTGGGCAGACTTCAAGCTTGCAGAATCTTTTTTTTTTCCTTTAGAAACCAAAGATCCACCAACTGGAGTCTAGTGCAAAAGACATACATTTAGAATTTAAAAATCCCACACCCAGGAATTTGTTTGGACAACTGAACGGGCCTCACACTCAATGCACATGAAAATCTGCTCCTGGGTACCCTCTGACCCCCAGCTTTTTTTTCATTTCAGCTGTATAATGGGGGGGAGGTCATTTTGTTGTCACCATTGTTAAACACAATGCTAATTAGAAATCCTCGCTGATCTACTTCAAAAGTGCCCAGTTATCAACTAGTATATCCCAATCTACCTTCTGCCCACCTCTAGTTTTATCTAAATGTTCCTCATTGCCACTGCTTGTGTCCTCCTTCACCCCCTCCCCACCAAATATTGTTCTACTAGATTCCCTACTAACAGAGATAGCAAATTAAGCCAATTCCATGAATGTAACCTTGTACTCCTTACCAGTAATCTTCATCTGAAACAGGGCTGTTACATCCAAACAACAGCATGTGGTGGACAGTGTCCATGCTAGCATGAGGCTTGAAGTCAACTGAAAGACAAAAGTAATACATAAATATGAGTCTATTTTCCCACTACATTTTATGGCTCTGCATTAAGTTGCATGAGGATACTTCATGGCTATCTTTTATTCATATGATAGTGAATGAAGGTACACTATGGACTGCTGTGCTCATTACAATGACACAGCAGGAATATAAATCAAGCATTGCAGAAAGGATGAATATCCTGAACTGTGTTTCTGCTCTTCGCTTTACTTCTAAAACAGGCATGTATACTTTAAAAAAAAACCTTATAAAAAAGGTTAAGTGTATGTTTTTCTTTTACACACCAATTAAGACATACATTTAACCAAGCATTACATGTTAAAGGAGAACAAGAAACACACACGGCCCTTTTAGCAACTACCACATACAACTCTATTACTCCAATGTGAATGCTTTTGCTTACTACTGCAGGTGACAAACAGTCTTTTAGAAGATCTTCCCACCAAAGAAGAAGAAAAAGAGGAGGGTATATATTTGAAGGTGGTAAACAAGAGCAACTTTATCAATAATTTGACTCCTGTGACAGAACATTCTAAGTATCTTTACCTAGGAAACAGCGGTGCAGATTCTTGACATGTATCATTTTAATTCTACTGACACAGCGGGACTAGGACCACAGGAAGAGTTCTAGTTTATTGTGGTTGTGCCCCTGGTTTTGTTTTTTTGAAGTTTAGTGGTACAAAGGAAGATTCAAGGAGTGGGGGAAAGAGAACAGGAGAATACATTAATAGAGTAGACTCAATTTGATGACAGCTGGAGTTTTACAATCCATTCAAGATGCTACAAAATCATTTTCCAATTGCTCTAAGTGTGATGTTTACTGATAGCACTGTAAGACCAAAAAGACTTCTAAGCATAGTGAAAAATGTTAAATATTAAAATGTATTTCATCCACAAGACAGACTATATATTAGCTTTATATGCAAGGCCAGTGTTAAGCTACTCCTGTTACAAGCTCCCTCCACTTTAGACTAGACCATTACAGGGGTACAGTTGTAACATATTTATTTATTTATTACATTTATATACCGCCCCATAGCTGAAGCTCTCTGGGCGGTTTACAGCAGTTAAAAACAATAAAAACAAATATACAAATTTAAAAACACAATTTTAAATTTTTTAAAAGACAATTAAAAAAACATTTTAAAAATCTTTGCCATTTAACACAGAATCTTCAAGACACCATAATGTGATGGCTCTTAATAGGGATGAAATAAAGACCATCATTTTAATGCTAGCCAGGTTTTGGAGGTGACTGGCTACAGCAGGGAGGACAGAAAGGGAAGTCCCATGGTGCAAGTGGAACTCTATTCTGCTCACACATAGACACCACTGGATTTCACTCTATAAATGTTTATATATCAGTGTTATAAACAAAGGCAAAATCATTTGAACACAGTAAAGTTACAAAACTAGATGCTATGTCAGTCCAAAATTTTACTGAATTTTGTGAAATTTATTTTAATTTTTCATCTTTACATATTGATTTTGTAATTGGGTTTAATTTGGGAATGGTTGCTTGTTATTATTGTTATACATTTTGTTAGCCACTTTGGATTCTTTGGCGAAAATTTATTTTTTAAAGTTAATCACTCAGTTTGTTCTTGATGTACCAGATACTCTTGATGTATTATAATATAATTTGACGAGTTTAAGTTCTCTTCCACATAATTTGTTTAAAATTGTGTGCATGTGTGCACATAAATTTTAAACAAACCACACACACATTCATTCATTCACTGTATTACTGCAATTTGTCACATTTTCATATGCATTTTCTAGCCACTAGAGTGAAGCATTATAAAACTGCAGAAGCCGGGACCTGGGAATCAGGTTTTATATCTTAAATAACAACCACAACCACAATACCATTTGCTTAGCCATTAGATTTGCAATCTTAAATATCACAGTACATTAATAGCTTCATTATTTGTATATTGGACATAGGATTGGACTCTGTTTCTAATGTATGGTGCTTGTGAAGAACACTATAAAAGTATGTAAGTTGAACATCTGTGTCCATAATTCAAGAATGTAAAATTCAAATACCTTGTCTACTTCTAGTTTGACTGTCATCAACAAGGTAAACTCTTTCCAACTCTGACCTGTGTTGTTCATTTGTTTGAGACCTATTGTTCTGCACATCAAGCACTGCAGATCAGGTAACTTGAATCACATTCACATGTTAAACTGGCCATAAATCATTACCCACCAAATGCATAAATATATGCCCAGCTTAGATGGGTTTTTCTCAAAAGATAATATCATAAAGCAATAAAGATTTCTACAGTAACAATCTTACAACCATGGAATCAAGTAAAGAAGTAAAAACTAATACATCATCAAATTATTTCCATCTATATTTCAGATTATAGTAGGACCTATCTTGTTTGTATGAAAATGTTTGACAAATAGGGGCTTACCATCTGCCAATAAGGAAAAAACCACACATCTATTTAACGGTTGGTCCTACGTGTGAAAATAATGGAAGGAGAATGACAGATGAATTTCCTGGCTGAGTGGCTTGCTGTCAGATACAATTCTTCGAAGTGTCAGTAGAAGACCCTTTAGTTATCGCCAGAGTCCAATAGGAAAGGGCAGATTGTATCAAACCCTGCACAATATAACAAATACTTTTCTTGCTTTGCTATTTGCCCTTATAATCAAACATTTAAAAGGCTAGATGGGAAAGTATTAATTTTTCAGAAGCATAAAAGAAAAAGTGTCACATTTCTCTCTCTCCCCTTGCCCACAATGATTCTATATATGTTACACATATTCAGTCGTATTGTACAGGTGCAAAACTCTGAGCAGAAAGGCACAAAAAGTCTATTTTGATTTTTTTTTAAAAATCTACAGAGCAGCTTGATATTTCTACTCAGATTTATGGCTATCTTCCAAGCGTGCAGTGTTAATCAAAATGGACAGCATTACACATCTAATAAAATAGGCTGTGACTAAATCGGAAGTGAAAGGCTGTACACTGGTCAATTAAATACTAGACATTTTTGATGATGATTAGCCACTACTTGAAAATTTGTTTAGCAGAATTAGCACGCTATAGCCCACCAATGGAAATTTTATTTTATTTATTATTAGATTTATATCCCACCCTTCCTCCCAGTAGGAGGCCATTATCAAAATGTATCTTGATAGCAAAAATGTATGAGCAATATTCAATATCATACGAGCGAACTTCTGTTTATGTAATGTGACTTCATCTTCTTTGTCCTCACACCATTCTCATATCTGCTCCAGAGGATTCTACAATCCGCCGGAACAAATTTTGGGGTGCATGGGGTCAGTGTGTGTGTGGGGGCGAAGAGGAATAGGAAGTCTTATTGTGCCAGAACTTGTTCCACTGGCAGGAAGCCACTATTAGATGTCACTGAGTTCAAAACACATTGGAAATATCAAACTCTGATGGCACACATTATACTACTGGTGCATTTTTTGTGATTGTCTCTTTCAGTTTTTGCCTTGCAGTAGCATTATCTTCTCTTTAGATAACATTAGGACTTGTAAGTGCTACTTTATTAGCTTGACAATTAGATATTAAGCCATACTTTGATGAACAACTGATCTATGGTATGAAATGATTTTACAGTCAATCTCAGTTTTCTTTTATAAAATACATTTTGGACAGAAGCTATCTATGTATTACTTATTTCAACTAATATCAAAACTTTTAAAATAGTTTCCTCATTTTTATTATACTGAGCAACAAACATTTAGCCTGACTGTAAGTATGTTTACTGAGAAACAAATCCCATTAATTCTAGTGGGCTTACTTTTTACTAAGTGTGCATAGGACTGCAACTCCACTCCATTTTTAAGGTATACCTTATTACAGTAAATGTAAAAATCACAGGGTTATTTGAAAGAGATTATGCATGACAACACTGAAGGGACTACTCTACTGAGTTATGGCTTCTGTTTTAATATGTTGCATGACAAATAGAGAAAGGATCTAATAGGCACAGCACCACATAACCTGAAATTTCTTACACTCAGCATTGACTAGATATTAGGTATTTACTGTGGTATGAACTTCCGGTATTTTTCTTTTCTCACTAACTAAAATCTTTGATAATTTTCATTTGTAATGTTAAAACACTGCATCCCCTACAAAAGTTGTGAAGAACAGTTGTCTTCAAAGACCCATTTGCTTAGCCTTAACTAGATATTGGAGTGTTTCCAACCTATAAATAACACCAAAGAACATTACTATTATAAGGTATTTCATGCCAGTATTGTCCTTATAAATACTAACTCACAGAATAGGCATACCACAAATTAAGCACAGTATATACCCTAAAGAATAATTACTGTAGCGTTTTCATTAACAGAAACTCTAAACACACAATATCTTAAATGCTTAATATAAATTATTTTATAAAATTCAAGTAGAAAATCCAGTGAGGAGTGACACAGGAGTCCCAAACTATGAGCCATGAGAGAACTGCGTGTCATGAAAAAAAAATTCAGATTATTAAAGGATTCCAGAAGGCCATAGCAGCCACCCACAGGGAAGGCTGCTGCTCACTATGTCATGCATAATACAATACTCAGATTCTCGCCTTCCAATCAACCTCACTGGAGGCAGAAAATTCTGTTCCATCTCAGCATCCAGCATGGCTGGACATTAAATCACCCCTAATAAAAGACACTCCCTTTAGGATGCACACCTTAATGTGGTGAGGGGGTTTGAGAGTGTTGAAGAAGCTGAGAGCAATGCTGTCAGGAGTCTAGACCAAGAGGCTAGACTCCTAGCAGGGGCACCTACAGCGGAATGGTCAAAGCTGAAACACCAGACTAAGATGCATCCAAACTCAGGCAGTGGTAAACGACCTCTGAATACCTCTTACGAAACCCTATGAACAGAGTATCCAAAGAGCAACATGAGATAGTGCTGGAAGATGAGACCCCCAGGTCAGAAGGCACTCACCGAGCTACTGGGGAAGAACAAAGGACAAGTACGAGTAGCGCCATGACTAATGACGCAGCTGCGTCAAAGCCGAAAGGAAGCCCACAGGCTGATGCGCACAGATGCAAAAGCAGAGCCCGGAGTTGTACGATGCACACAATAGGAACATGGAATGTGAGAAGCATGAACCAGGGAAAGTTAGAAATTGTCAAGCAAGAAATGGAACGCATCAACATTACAATACTTGGTGTGAGCAAACTAAAATGGACGGGAATGGGACATTTTCAACTACAAAATATTTTTTGCAGGAAATGAGAAATCAAGAAGAAATTGGGTTGCTTTAATAGTGAGAAGTGATGTAGCAAAAGCAATTAGGAGCTACAATGCAAGGACTGAGCGAGTGGTATCAATGAGATTAAAAGGGAAACCTATTAACATAACCATCATCCAAGTCTACACTCCAACATCAAATGCAGAAGAAGAGGAATTGGAGAGATTTTACGCAGAAGTACAGGAAGAAATTGATCACACACCAAAACAAGACACGCTGGTAATCATGGGGGACTGGAATGCAAAAGTAGGGAACAGAGAAGAACTAGGAATTGTGGGGAAATGGGTCTTAGGAGACAGAAATGAAGCAGGAGACTTACTGAATTCTGTGAAGCCAATAATTTGTTTCTTGCAAACACATTTTTTCAGCAACCGAAAAGACGACTGTACACATGGACATCACCACATGGTCAATATAGTAATCACATTGATTATATAATTGGTAGCAGAAGATGGAGAACTTCCATAATTTCTGCAAAAACAAGACCAGGAGCAGACTGTGGTACAGATCATGAACTGATTGTATCGAAAATCAGAGTAAAGCTAAAGAAGAACAACAAAGCAATCATCATGCCAAAATACAATTTAAATAACATCCCAGAAGAATATAAAGATCAAATAACGAAAAGATTTGAGGCTTTAAACTTAGTTGATAGAGAACCAGAAGAACTATGGACTGAAGTCAGAGACATTATTAGGGAAGAAAGCAAAAAGACAATACCTCTAGTTAAAAAGAGAGAAAGACTTCAACGGTTGACTGAAGAAACTCTTAAAATGGTTAAAGAGAGAAGGAAAGCAAAAGCAAAAGGAGATAGAAACACTGACAGAACCCTAATGCAACTATACAGCGACTAGTACATAGGGACAAAGAGAATATTACAATAGTTATTGTATAGAAATAGAGGAGGACAAGAAAAAGGGAACAACAAGAGCCCTATTCCAAAAAATTAGAGAAATGAAAGGGAAATTTAAACGAAGAGTAGGGATGTTGAATAATCAACAGGGGAACACACTGACTGACCGAGATGAAATAAAAGGAAGATGGAAGCAATACACTGTAGAACTCTATAAAAGAGAAGCCAGGATGTTAGATTCATTCACGGAGGAACTGTACGATGAAGAACTAGAAATCTTAGAATGTGAGGTGAAAGCTGCTCTTAAAATACTTGGAAGAAACAAATCACCAGGAACAGATGGCATACCAATAGAGTTGCTACAAGCTACTGAGACTGAATCTGTTCAAATTTTGAGAAAAATTTGTCAACAAATATGGAAAACTAAACAATGGCCCACAGACTGGAAGCGTTCAATATATATCCCAATTTCAAAGAAAGGGGATCCCAGGGAATGCAGGAATTATCAAACTATTGCCTTAATATCCCATGCAAATAAAATAATGCTCAAGATTCTACAACAAAGGCTCTTACCATATATGGAGCGAGAAATGCCAGATGTCCAAGCTGGATTTAGAAAGGGAAGAGGCACCAGAGATCATATCGCACACATACGTTGGATAATGGAACAGATCAAGGAATTTCAGAAGAAAATCGCCCTGCGCTTTATAGATTACAGCAAAGCCTTTGGTTGTGTAGATCATGAAAAACTATGGAATGTTTTAAAAGAAATGGGAGTGCCACATCATCTGATTGTCTTAAAGCACAACCTATACTCTGGACAAGAGACTACTGTAAGGGCAGAATATGGAGAAACCGATTGGTTCCCAATCGGAAAGGGTGTAAGACAGGGGTGTATTTTATCACCCTATTTATTTAATCTATACGCAGAACATATCATACAAAAAGCGGGATTGGACCTAGATGAAGGAGGTGTGAAAACTGGAGGGACAAATATAAATAATTTAAGATATGCAGATGATACCATGCTACTAGCAGAAACCAGTAATGATTTGATACAAATGCTGATGAAAGTTAAAGAGGAAAACACAAAAGCAGGACTACAGCTGAACGTCAAAAAGACTAAAGTAATGACAACAGAAGATTTATGTAACTTTACAGTTGACAATGAGGACAATGAACTTGTCAAGGATTATCAATATCTTGGCACAGTCATTAACCAAAATGGAGACCATAGTCAAGAAATCAGAAGAAGGCTAGGACTGGGGAGGGCAGCTGTGAGAGAACTAGAAAAGGTCCTGAAATGAAAAGATGCATCACTGAACACTAAAGTCAGGATCATTCAGACCATGGTATTCCCAATCTCTATGTATGGATGTGGAAGATGGACAGTGAAAAAAGCGGGTAAGAGAAAAATCAACTCATTTGAAATGTGGTGTTGGAGGAGAGCTTTGCGCATACCATGGACTGTGAAGAAGACAAATAATTGGGTGTTAGAACAAATTAAATCAGCACTGTCACTAGAAGCTAAACTGATGAAACTGAGGTTATCATCCTTTGGACACATAATGAGAAGACATGATTCACTAGAAAAGACAATAATGCTGGGAAAAACAGAAGGGAGTAGAAAAAGAGGAAGGCCAAAAAAGCGATGGATTGATTCCATAAAGGAAACCACAGACCTGAACTTACAAGATCTGAGAAGGTGGTCCATGACAGATGCTATTGGAGGTTGCTAATTCAGAGGGTCACCATAAGTTGTAATTGACTTGAAGGCACATAATAACAACAACAACAACAACAACAATAAAAGACACAGCAGAACTACCTATGCTTAACCTATTGTGGGTTTACATAAGCCTTATCCAGGAAAGAAGCAGAATACTTGCTCTTACAAATTCTAAAAGGAAACAGGTTTGGATATAAAAGTAAAGCACGTGTTTTTAAATTGTTTTTAAAAAATTTAAATTGTCTTTTTAAATTTTTGTGTGTGTTTTAAGATTTGTATATGTGTCTTTAATGTTAAATTTGTTTTAATGTTTTAAATTGCTGCAAACCGACCAGAGAGCTTTGGCTATGGGGCGGTATAGAAAGAAAGAAAGAAAGAAAGAAAGAAAGAAAGAAAGAAAGAAAGAAAGAAAGAAAGAACCTCGAAGCTCAATTCTGCAATGGCAGCAGTTCCAGGGAAAACTACAGCTCTCAGGAGTCTCTGGGGTTTATCATCCTATTATGCTACCAGCGCTCTGTAAAGGCAAGTTATATCTTCTTCTCTTATCTCACGGACAGTGTAATGTATAGTGGCCAGCCTAGCTGAGGCTTTTAGATGAAAAAGGGAAAGATTTCTCAGGGGATTAGAAGAATGTGCAAGGGAGGAGGTGAAACAGCTTGCCTGTTCTTCAAGTTAGCTTTATGATTCCCCAAGATTGTTTTTAGGCATATGTCCTCTGTGTTTTGCTGGCATCTCTAATTTTCTTTAATCTATCCTTCAGTATATTACTGTGGGAACCTAAACCTAACTTTTAATTTATAGAGTGTAAAACATAAATGATGCCTGTAGTCCAAATTAGAGTCTTCAGAACTTCCACACCAGCATATGGTAGTACAATTACTTAATATACCAAAAATGTTAAACACAAAGATGTCACCAAATCACACCTTCTGAAGGTAGAGAGGACATGTCATTTGAAAACTGTACTCTTCTTACCTTAATTTAGCCATTTCCAACATGGTGCCCTCCAGATGTTTTGGGGCTAGAACTCCCATCCCTGACCATCGGCCATGCTGTCTGGGGCTGATGAGAGTAGTAGTCCCAAACATCCAGAAGGCATCAGATTGAGGAAGGCTGCCTTAGACCATTGGCAATATGAGTGTGATGGATAGTGGCTTCATAAACACACTTTCAAAGCATAGCGGAAAAACCCAAGCTTTTATCACTCATCAGCTACCTTGAATGTATAAACGCAGTTAAAATGTGTTAAGAGCTAACTAATCTCTTTTAAAACAAGTGACCATTTTTCTAGATGCTGCCCTTCATTGTAAATTTCCATTCTACTATTTACACCCTTACTAGTGAAGGTAACTGTTGGCAAGCAGAGTGGAATAAAAAATTAAGATTACTGAGTGAACACGCTAAGCAGATGGTGCTTACTACACTGGCATACTTACTTAAATTAAACATTGATACAGTGTATGGTAGCACCTGTCATTTAGCTGTCATCTCAGCCACGTCTGAACATAAAGCAACTATATTTTGCAGACAGGTAAGAACTTACTGTGCCCAGCGCTTATTGTAAGTGCAAAGAGATTTACAGCTCGTACCAGCAGGTAAATAAACAGCTTGTGCAATGGAGAGGAATTAAGTACGCAGCCACAGACAGAAAGCCAATACTTTACAAATGGGAGCGCTTGGGCCCAGCTGCCAAAGGCATCTACGTGAAGCTTCTTAAGTACTATTACTCATGTGTCTCTTCAGATACAGTTTGTTATTCCCACCTTAAGTGGTTCATTCTAGTTTGCTTCTGCATTAGGCATGATGAATGAATTAAGGAATTCTGATGGGGGGGAAATTAAGCTACAGGGAATCAATTGGACAAATTCACACAAGGTTTTACAATGTTCTCTCCACACTCAGGTGGTACTCACCTACATATGCTTCCTCCTCCACTGGCAAACGTAGAGACATGCAAAGGTAGGTATCAGACTGGAATGACACAACAAAGGAAAAAACTTTATGCATATTTCCCCCCAAAAAATGAAAAATTGCAAATTTCACAGAGAAATAGTTAACCTTTCTTTTACATGTGCACTTTTGCAACAGGTGACCTTGAAAACAGCTTTTGGAATAAAAGTATGCCTAGCTACAAAATACTTTTGCCTTCTGAGTTCCTATTAGATAGTCAGTACTTCTGGAGGGTATTTTCACATGCACTTATAGTTAGGATAGGAATTTGCAAACAGTAATCCGGCTATATTCCTCAGTGAGTAGCTAAAATAGATATCACAGCGCACAATACTCTTCCCCTTCATATTGATTGTTGTTGTCAAGATAAACACTGGTAAGACAGTTGCAGTGGCAAGAATTACACTCACAGAGCTGTGTAACAACAGTTTTTAGGCTAAGCCACAAATTTACAACCTGCAATAGTCATTTTGTGCTGTAGCTCTACTCTGTGGCTATTGAAGGGGTACACAGGAAGAGTCCCTTTAACGAAGAAGATATCCCATTCCTTTCCTCTAATGGCAAGGAAATCAACGAAACTGTACAGCATGTTCTGATATATCATGTGGGCTGCTAGGGACATGGGATGGTCGAGAAGCATATTAAAAATGAATTATCAGCAAATAAATTTCCCATCCAACCATTTCCCTGGAAATGAAAGAGCAAGATAAAGCACACTGGATTTTGCCCTAAATGCATTTCTAAACCCTTCTAAATCTTTCTGCAGATATGCACTTGGAATATAGTTGGGAAAAAGAATCCTCAAATCAATAGTACTTCAAGGTGGAGAACATCATCCCAAGTCACACACCCTCTCCTATCCTTACTCTTGTTCTTATATAATATTAAACATAATTAAGTAGTCCACTCTGGCCACAGAGAATATAAAGACTGGAAATCCATAACTGTGTCAGTATGCTCCTCACTCCAATTAACGCTAAAGAAAGTTAATCAAGAGAATGTTTCCTTTAAAAGTAAGCAATAGAAAGTCAGATGAACAAGACTAGGCACAAATTTGTAGCAGTCTTCAGAGCAAATCGGAACACGACAAACCTGTACTGACATCAGTTACTTCAGCAGTACCAGCAGATACATGATGCAGTGAAATGCAAGATGCATAGGGGCAACATGTCTCCTTTTTTTTCGAGTGTCTGTGCTAATTTAATGGTGGCAAGTTGCTACTGTTTCAAAAACCAAAGCCTTTTAAGAGAGATTAGAGCACAAGTACACATTTCAAAATTAAAATTTAAGTATATTTCTCCAGGGTTTTTTTAAAAAGACACAAAATAATTGAATTGTCACCATGTGCTTTTGCCCTTCCAAAATTCTGCAGAAATATCAAGAGGAACCAAAAGACTACTCTCTCCACCTCTGCTGTGAGTTTAGAACTCTTGAGGAGATTGGAAACTGCTGTTTCTGTTTTAATCTAAGTGTTATGTCCGAATCCAAACAAATTGTGATTAGTCTTAACTATAGTTGGTTGAAATATGCCATCTTGAAACCATAGTTTTTGAAGTCGCCTTTCCCCCCCATTACCCATAGTTAAGATTAGCCACAGATTAGGGTTCAGATGCAACACTAGACAGTAGTTAACTTAAACAGGAAACAAAGAGGGGAAGGCCATACTTCTGTGGTACAGCATCTGGCTTGCATGCAGAAGGTTCCAGGTTCAATCCCCAGCATCTCCATATAGGGATGGGAGAGACTCCTGCGTGAAACACTGGAGAACCACTGCCAGTCAGTGTAAACAATACTAAGCAAGATGGACCAATGGTCTGACTCAGTATAAGGCAGCTTCCTATGTCTCTATAAGGTTCCAATCTCTTTCTTGTGGCTGCAATCGAAAAGGAAAAGGAAAGGAAGAACACACGAACCTAAGGCTCAGGCATGTAACTTTAAACCATTGTTCACCATTACATTCAAACTGGGCCACTGACTAAATGAAAGGACATTTATAATGGGAATTTGTTAAATGACTGATAGTAAAACTGAACATGTTGTTTGGCATTGCCTCCAGTGCATTACTGGTTTACCTGATCATGTAACAAATGTCAACCAGCTTGCTGAAAATTCTTGGGGGAGAAAACACTAAACAGAGAGCATAGGTTACTCAAGCATTCTCTC
Organism: Rhineura floridana; assembly: GCF_030035675.1. Taxonomy (NCBI): domain Eukaryota; kingdom Metazoa; phylum Chordata; class Lepidosauria; order Squamata; family Rhineuridae; genus Rhineura; species Rhineura floridana. The sequence goes on along the minus strand of NC_084480.1, from coordinate 67,084,712 downwards.
TCCTACTACTTGCATCAGAAGTATTTATGGACTAGGTCAGGGCTTCCCAAACTGTGATCCACAGACCACCAGTGGTCTACAAGCTTCATTCAGGTGGTTCACAGCATGTCTGTAAAAATACAATTAAAAATCATCCAGCACTGACACAGGCAGAAAAAGCTGAAAATTACTGAAGGCCTTGGCGGACAAGTCGTCCATTGGAAAAAAAGTTTTGCGACAAACCGAAAGATGTAAGGCACTTTCTCTATGAGAATGTGAAGAGGCAAACATAATGAATTCCAGTTAAAACTAGTGGCTGGGTCTCAGTACATGAGGACAATTATTACAAAGAATGAATAGTCAGCTTTACAACTATGAGCATAAACTTATCTTTTTATTATTTTCCACAGGCAGTCAATGTTGAAGCCACACTTTGTCAAATGCAGGCTATTAGGCTAAAATATTATTCAGCATCCTGTTTTTAGAGAAACGTTTAGAAGCTTGGTGTATAACAAACTTGAATAGTTGACTTCTCAGACTGGGAGGCAGAACAGCTGATTATCATAATGCCGTTGTATAAATCTATGGTGCAGCCACATTTAGAATACTGTGTACAGTTCTGGTCGCCTCATCTCAAAAAGGATATTATAGAGTTGGAAAAGGTTCAGAAGAGGGCAACCAGAACGATCAAGGGGATGGAGCGACTCCCTTACGAGGAAAGGTTGCAGCATTTGGGGCTTTTTAGTTTAGAGAAAAGGCGGGTCAGAGGAGACATGACAGAAGTGTATAAAATTATGCATGGCATTGAGAAAGTGGATAGAGAAAAGTTCTTCTCCCTCTCTCATAATACTAGAACTCGTGGACATTCAAAGAAGCTGAATGTTGGAAGATTCAGGACAGACAAAAGGAAGTACTTCTTTACTCAGCGCATAGTTAAACTATGGAATTTGCTCCCACAAGATGCAGTAATGGCCACCAGCTTGGATGGCTTTAAAAGAAGATTAGACAAATTCATGGAGGACAGGGCTATCAATGGCTACTAGCTGTGATGGCTGTGCTCTGCCACCCTAGTCAGAGGCAGCATGCTTCTGAAAACCAGCTGCTGGAAGCCTCAGGAGGGGAGAGTGTTCTTGCACTCGGGTCCTGCTTGCGGGCTTCCCCCGGGCACCTGGTTGGCCACTGTGAGAACAGGATGCTGGACTAGATGGGCCACTGGCTTGATCCAGCAGGCTCTTCTTATGTTCTTATGTTCTTAACTCTCTGAAATGTCACAGACATCTGGTAGATGTGACACAGTAAAAACACAGATAGTTTAAAAGGGATAAATCTGAGAAAGGAAGACAGATAGTCCAACAAAATCAGGTGTGAATTTTAGTGGAACACAGGCATCTGGTCTTCCTTGACTTTGCCCTTTACTTGCCAAAGACTTTCAAAGCTAGATAGAAGGGAAGGAACAGGCAAGCAAAGATCAGGCCTGCAACATTTACAGTATAGTGGGGGGAGGGGAGAGAAGAGACCCAAACATTGGAGGTGCTTTTGTTTCATGGGAATCCACAAATGCGAAGTACTCAGATGCCTTTTCAAGGCAAAATATTTGACCATCTAAATGAAAACCACCACAAGACATTTTACTGCAACATGATTTTTAAAAATTCACACTCTAGAATTGCAGAGGATATTGAAGAAAAAAATCCCAAAATACCAGGCCAATTTCACATTACAACTAAACTTTTGAAAATACAGTGCACTGTAGTTTTGCCTACTTCAATTAAAAGTAAATAATTCACAGTGAGAGAGAACTTTAATGATTGTACGAAGACTCATTGCTCTTTATCTTTCAAGCTGTCAGCATTTGATAGTCTTAATGGATACACTCCTATTAATAAACAAAAATAGACGAGCACTGAAAATGTCAATTGCTCTGCAAACTTCTATCATTATTTCATGTATTAGTCTGCAAGCAAACATTATATGAATGTTCACAATATTAATGGTTTGGCAGTGCTTGCAAACATACAAATTGAACCACTTTATTTTTTAACACACTAATCTAGGGAACAATCCAACTGCTGGGCAGCCGTCAGAGGAGGAGCTGTCAGAAAGCTCTGCGAGACCTTCCTCCTGTTCAGGAGCTGTTGCTCCAGCTGAATGTCAGCTCTGTCAGGAGCCATGTCCATGAGCCGGCCAGAAAGCACCAGCTCCATCCAACATGCCTCCCGGGGAGTAAGTGCTCCCCATAAGCCTGAATGGGATTTTATTTATTTTTTTCAAAGGGGGACCAGGACCCAGGGCGGGGGGTCTGAATGCGAGAAGGATCTCACATAGGTCCCCCCCATGGCTTCTTCCTACCTTGCCTCCAGAATGCCCCATTTTCCAGACTTCTGCTGGCATCCGCTGGGCTGGCCGTCCCCAGTGGACCCCCAGTGGTTCCAAGAGGCTCCTGGTGGAGCCACATCTGCGCGCCACAGTAAAAGGCTGCTGCCGGTGGAGGCAGCTGGGAGCCTCCCAGTGCTGCGGGGGATCCACAATATCCAACTCACCCCAGCCCAGCAAAAGGGTGAGTTGGATTGCTCCCCTAATGACTTCCTAAGCATTTTCCGAACACTACAAGAGAACAATAGGCTCCTACTTAAATTACTTTTCTCATTTCCTTCCCAAGCATTTTAGAAAGTTTTGTTCATTCAGTTTTTCCACAGTAAAGATGTTAAAACCATCACAAGGCTATCAAAAGATTAAATCTTAGCAAGTTCAAAGGTTCTAATTTTATGGTTGTTTATGTATGTTTAAAATATAGACGTTCAAGGGACAGCCAGGTAATCCAGACAGGCTAGCTACTCTAGAAGGCCTAATAATGATTGATAAATTTGCAATAATACACATGTATATTATACAAAGGGTCACAGCAGAGACTTGGAGCACTAGATTCAAACTTGCCAGTCCAAAGGATCATTACATTCATCTTTGGTCAACAACAGGATTAATTTGAGCAATATTTTTGTTGCGTGGAGGAACCATTTATGCTTAGCATAAGAAGGCAGTTCTTATCCTCTACAGGTTTATCCTGTCTCTTAAAGGCTGCAGCAGCTGAGTCTGCTTTTTCGCAAGTCCTGAATAGCAAATTATGCTTATGCACAATTTAAATGATAGTTTTTTTCATGTACTGCTTCCATATAAATTAAACAATTATGAATGGATTAATGTTTTCTGTTATTCACTATCCCATTTCCTTGATATCACTTTGAGTAGCTCTGAACAGAGGGTAGAAGCTAGCCTCTGTATTACACATTTGAGCAAGATTCAAAATGTAAAATGCAAATGCCTAGCTTTGAACAGCAAAGATCTGAAGCACAATTAAGCGATAGGAGTTTGATGCGAGCATATATTTTCCCACTCTTATCAGGAAGCATTACTTAAGGCTGTCCTTGCTGTTTAAAATATCATAGGCCATTGTTCTAATTAACCAACCCAGATTAAGAATTTTTCACTGACTGATTTTTGCACTTATGCTATCTGCATTCATGCTACACAGAACCCTGCTGACAATGTTTAGAATTATTCCAGATGAATACTACATTCTTTTATGCTATAGTGCAAGTACTTTTGCCTCCACTTAGGACAGCCTGAACATTTATGGAGATAGGGAAAACCTCCATAAAAGGATGTCTCTTTAAAAAAAAAAGGGGGGGGATGTAAACTACAGAAGTTGTGTGATGTCAATAATACCAATAAGCTGCAAAGATTTTAAAATACATTAACCCTAACATGAAGGGAAGAAAAGAAGTAAGTTTACAATGGCAAACTTTAGGATATGCACCTGTTAGAAAAAGGGTCATATTGATTACACAACAGGATTTATTTATTTATTTATTAGATTTATATACCGCCCGACTAGCAATAGCTCTCTGGGCGGTGAACATAAAATAGCATAAAAAATACAATAAATAACAAAATAATAGTAAATAATACAATCAAAAATCCAATACAATAACATTTTTAAAAGTAAATCAATTTAACTTAAAATGCTTCAGAGAATAGGAAGGTTTTGACCTGGCACCGAAAAGAGAGCAGAGTCGGCGCCAGGCGTACTTCCTCAGGGAGACTGTTCCATAGTTCAGGGGCCACCACTGAGAAGGCCCTAGATCTTGTCATCACCCTCCGGGCCTCCCTGTGAGTTGGAACCCGGAGGAGGGCCTTCGTAGCAGAACGTAGTGCACGGGCTGGTTCATATCAGAAGAGGCGTTCCGCAAGGTATTGTGGTCCCGCACCGTATAAGGCTTTATAGGTCAATACCAACACTTTGAATCTGGCCCGGAAACATATTGGCAACCAGTGCAAGCGGGCCAGAACAGGTGTTATATGCTCGGACCGCTTGGTCCTTGTCAGCAATCTGGCCGCCGCATTTTGCACTAGCTGTAGCTTCCGAACTGTCTTCAAAGGTAGCCCTACGTAAAGCGCATTACAGTAATCCAAATGTGAGGTTACCAGAGCATGTACCACTGCTGTAAGGTCCTCTTTACTCAAATAGGGACGTAGCTGGGCCACCAACCGAAGTTGGTAGAACGCATTCCTAACCACCAAGGATAGAAGAGTAACTTCTTCCCCTTGCACAACTGTTTCTCAGCAGCCAGTTTTCTCCTCTCCTGCAATTAGCCCAGTACTGGAAAAAACCCTCACCAAGAGATAAACAAAGGGAAAAAAGTAGGGGGGGCAACTGTGGGCAGGGAAGATTTCAGTTTTCCCCATGCTGTGCTTTAAAATTGCCTCCATCCACTGTATAAGTAATGTGCAGGAACCCAATTTTGGCACACTATAATACTTAACCTGCTTCTTGGGCAAATCGCTAATTGCCAGAGCAAAGCATTTCCATTAGTCACGCCTGGAGGGGGAGCAGGTTGATCTGCCAGTCAGCTGCAAAATCTCTTTGAAGTGATTTTTTTTTAAAAATGCACCAGGTTTTACAGTAAAAAGGGGTGGGGTTTGACTAACATTTGTTCCCCCATTTTCAGAAAAGAGAGGTGGAGACTCACTGGAACTAGCAGAACAGTGCGTATGTTTCTACTCTTGGTTTCATATAAGTGAAAGAGCTTATGGAGCAAAGGGTCTTCACTTTTAAAGGAAGCTTCATACTGACAGAGCCACTTTTTAACTTCAAATAATGCAGAGCTAAAATATGTTTTGAAATATTCTCAGTGAACAAAATCTTATAAAATGCAATGGCATGCATCCAACAGGATAAAGAAAGGGTGGGGGACTTGTGACCATTTAGATGTTACTGGACTCATAACAACCCCAGCCAGCATGACCAGTGGTCAGAGGTTATGGGAGTTTAAGTCCAGCAGCATGGGGGGGGAGCCACCCCTGGGATGAGGGATGCCATTCCAAGGGTACTGTAGAACCACTGAAGTGCCACAGAAACATGTAGAGCAGGAACGTTTCTGTTTTGGAATAACTAAATAATAGTTAGCTAGCCTGGATTCAAATATCAGTTCAGCCTATGGGGAAGGATCATAGCTCAGTGGCAGAACATGCGTTTTGCGTGCAGAAGGCCCCAGGAGTTCAATTGCCACCATCTCAAGACAGGATTGGGAGAAATCCCAGTCTGAACCATGAAGAGGTGATTCTAGACATGTGGACAATATTGAGGTAGATGGATCAATGGAATGATTTGGTTTAAGGCAGCTTTCTATGCTCCTATCTGGACTGACCTTGGGCAAAAGTCTGACTATTTCAAGGGCTGTTGCATGAACAAATATATTTTTAAACCAGTAAATTAAAGTTATATAAAATAAAGACAGCAATCTAAAAGAAGATCTGAAACAGGGATACAAACTTTTCAGGAGTTAATTTGTCAACATATACCCTCTAACTTTGGTAAACAGTGGACTGCCAATAAAGAAATCCTGGTGGCCTCTGGAAGCTTCTACCTACCAGGAAAATCACAGTGTCACAATTCAAGTGGCCCAGCATAATCCTGTTACTCTCACTGGCTTGTTAAGTAAAATCAAAACAAATTAATACTATACTTTAGGGCAGCCTTTCCCAACCAGTGTGCCTCCAGATGTTGTAGGACCACAATTCCCATCTTTCCTGACCATTGGCAATGTTGGCTGAGGCTGATGGAAGTTGTGGTCCAACAACATCTGGAGGCACACTGGTTGGGAAAAGCTGCTTTAGGGTTTAGGATGAAGGACAGAGAGGGGAGGGGAGTGACTGTAGAAACTAGCTACTATGCAAAGGTAAAATTCATATTTGCTGCTCCTCCCACTTTTGTTTCTGGTTTTGCCCACCACTGGCATGTGGCCCTCAGAAGATTGCCCAGAAGAAAACGTGGCCCTTAAACTGAAACCAGGCTCCCCATCCTTGGTTTAGGGATAGGTTAGGCCAACATACAGACAGGTTTGTTTACTTGACCGACATTATACATCGCCCACTGAATCACTTTTATTTATCCTTATATGGTTGAAAATGTTTAATGCTTTAAAGGTTTTCATTTTAGGGGAATGTGGTTTTGTTTATTTGTTCTTACTTAAATAGGCATATAAAATTAGTGAGGCTTCTCTCTAAGTATCACAGAAAACATACAAAAGGACTGATGGTTTTCAGGCACTGTATGTATTTGGTATTCACAGGCTGAATGCAAGAGCAGGGCCTGTGGTGTCATAATCAGATTATTTCCTTAGAAAATGTATGTGGATAACAATAAAACACTTTTCCCCAGATGACATTAAATGGCTTGAATACAACTTTATTACTTTGTCCCCTCTTCAGGTGCAGCCTGCTAAAAGCAGCATTAAGCATCTGAAACTTATAAGTATAAGTCATTGATTTAATTCAGCTAACACATTCCTAACCCTCCAAATCATAAGGGCTTGCACATTCTTTTTTTGTTTGCTAGTTTCATTAAACCACAGTATGCCATGACATTGAAATTGGGCAAATTTAGGTTATGGCTATCCCATGACTTCCTCCAAACCACAGCTTGTAAATCCCAGTTCAAACTGAGAGCACAGCTTGAAGGCAATTCTTGGTTAGCATTAATCCTTGTGTGTCCAGTTCGGACACTACAGCAATATATTTTAGAGCAAACCAGAGAGCAGAGGAGAGTCTCCACACAGGAGGTGGTAAGGGAGTATTTGAGGACAGAGCATGTTGCCTTCTAAACAATGGTTTGAAAGATCAAAAACATGACATCTGAATTGTACTATTAAAATTCACTCTCAATTTCCAAGCATATGAGCACGTTACATTATCCAAGCATGAGAGCAAATTTATGAGAAGGTACCCATGTTAGTTCTTATCTTAATGAACACAATGATCACCTTGATATTTCACTAAAAAGCATGGAGACTCATCATAATGAGCTGCACACACAGTTTTTACACAAGCATAAGACTCTCTCTGGATCTTGATTTGAGCCCCTGCATTGCCACTATGGATACAGAAACAAACCAATGACAGCGCAGCATAGTGACATACATATGACCTAGAGCTAAATCACACCCTTGCAAAGATGCTGTTCCCTGACACAGCATTGTAGTCTAGTGGTTGACATCCCTGCCTGTCAGAACATAAACATAGGTATAATTCCCCAAGGTGGAGCCACCACGTTTTTAGAATCTTTGCAGCATAATGGTTACAATACTGAACTAGGACTAAAGGTATCTGAGTTCAAAATCCCCTCTCAGCCGTAACACTTACTGGGTGACTTTGGGCCAGTCACTATCTCTCAGACTAACCTACCTCATGGGATTCTTGTGAGGATAAAGTGAGGAGTGAGGGGAGACCATGTATTCTGCCCCAAGTTCCTTGCATTTAGTAGTAGTAGTAGTAGTAGTAGTAGTAATAGTAATATTAGGAGGAGGAGGAGGAGGTATATCCCACCCTTCCTCCCAGTAAGAGCCAAAATAAATACAACACTCTAAAACATCATAAAAAATATATTAAAATATATTAAAACAATACATCTTACAAAACATCTTTAAAATAATCTTAAAAAGCAATTCCAGTACACAGGCAGGCTGGGATAAGGACTCTACTTAAAAGGCTTGTTGAAAGAGGAAGATATTCAGTAGGTGCTGAAAATATAACGGAGATGATGCCTGTCTAATATTTTGTTGTTGTTGTTGTTATGTGCCTTCAAGTCGATTACAACTTATGGTGACCCTATTAATCAGTGACCTCCAACAGCATCTGTTGTGAACCACACTGTTCTGACCTTGTAAGTTCAGGTCTGTGGCTTCCTTTACGGAATCAATCATCTCTGGTTTGGCCTTTCTCTTTTTCTACTCCTGTTTGTTTTCCCCAGCATTATTGTATTTTCTAGTGAATCATGTATTCTTCTCATTATGTGTCCAAAGTATGATAACCTCAGTTTCATCATTTTAGGTTCTAGTGATAAAATGTAAATCTACTGCCTTCAAGTCGATTCCGACTTATGGCAACCCTATGAATAGGGTTTTCATTAGGCCGAGAGGCAGTGACTGGCCCAAGGTCACCCAGTGAGCTTCATGGCTACGTGGGGATTCGAATAGTTCTGGTTTAATTTGTTCTAACACCCAATTATTTGTCTTTTTCACAGTCCATGGTATGCGCAAAGCTCTCCTACACCACCACATTTCAAATGAGTTTTCTCTTATCTGCTTTTTTCACTGTCCAACTTTCACATCCATACATAGTGATTGGGAATACTGTGGTGTGAATGATCCTGACTTTAGTGTTCAGTGATACATCTTTGCATTTAAGGATCTTTTCTCGTTCTCATAGTTGCCCTCCCCAGTCCTAGCCTTCTTCTGATTTCTTGACTATGGTCTCCATTTTGGTTAAGGACTGTGCCAAGTTATTGATAATCCTTGACAAGTTCAATGTCCTCGTTGTCAATTTTAAAGTTACATAAACCTTCTATTGACGTTACTTTACTCTTCTTGATGTTCAGCTGTAGTCCTGCTTTTGTGCTTTCCTCTTTAACTTTCATCAGCATTTGTTTCAAATCATGACTGGTTTCTGCTAAGGGTATGGTATCGTCTGCATATCTTAAATTATTGATATTTCTCCCTCCAATTTTCACACCTCCTTCATCTTGGTCCAGTCCCGCTTTCCGTATGATATGTTCTGTGTATAGATTAAACAAGTAGGGTGATAAAATATACCCGTCTCACACCCTTACCGATGGGGAACCAATCTGTTTCTCCATATTCTGCCCTTACAGTACCCTCTTGTCCACAGTCTAGGCTGCACATCAGGACAACTGGATGCTGTGGCACCCCCATTTCTTTTAAAGCATTCCATAGTTTTTCATGATCTACACAATCAAAGGCTTTGTTGTAATCTATAAAGCACAGGAGAGGGAAGTCCAAAGGGTAGGTGCCACTACTCTAAAGGTCCGTTTCCTATATTGTGCAGAATGGACTCCCAATAAGATGGTATCTGCAGGAGGCCCTCACCTGCAGAGCGCAGTGATCGACTGGGTATATAAGGGGTAAGACGATCTTTCAGGTATCCTGGTCACAAGCTGTATAGGGCTTTGTACACCAGAACTAGAACCTTGATCTTAGCCTGGTAGCTAATGGGCAGCCAGTGCAATTCTTCAGCAGTGGGGTGACATGTTGGCAATACCCTGTCCCAGTGAGCAGTTACACCGCTGCATTTTGTTCCAGCTTCAGCTTCCAGACTAAATGAAAGGGCAGACCCACACAGTGAGCATTACAGTAATCCAACCTTGTAGAAACAAAAATTAACAACAAATAAGAAGCCTAGAATATATTACGATTAAGAGGATGCAGAGCATTTTGTTCTACAAGGCATTTATAGACTGAAATTCCAAGTCTTTCATTATGATCTCCACACATTGTCTAACACAACTTTCAGGTGGGTAGCACAAGCATTTCCTACACATACAAATTCTAAGTATTTCTTAATTTCTGGAAAAGGTTCTTTATAGAATATTTTTATTCAAATCCTCCTTGAAGATTTCCATCTCTGCAGCCAGTAAATTGAAACAGCTGGCTCCAATAATAAGTTCTAGGAAATGCTCCCCAATAACTAAATCACTTGGTTTTGCTTCCATTTTTTCAAGTGCTATCTGCAACAATGAGTCATCTAATCGACTGCAAAACATCCTATTCTTGTCGTGCTTCTGATGCCCTTTTAAAAAAATAGGCAGCTACTATTTTCATCACTGGCAATTCTATCTAAAAATTATTTAATCTCTTTTAACAGGAACTTCAATGTCCTTTAGAGCTCCTTTTCTATATCCATGACGACTAGGAAAAAATATGCAAAGTAAGAGAAATCATGCACACTTAATTGACATTGTTTATATACAATTCAGCTTTTCAGAATGCAAAATGTAGATTATCTTCACAATGAATTTTCATTTTTTTAAAAACCAAACACATAAGCATACACAGTTAGCAACTAAATGGTTAGTGTGGTGTATGATTAACTGCTGGACTTTTACCAACACTGTAAAGACGAGATTCAAAGATTTGGGGCAGATTACATTAATGTAAAAAGTTTAGGATAGAGAGGCACCTGAAACTGCATCACTGAGAGAACTGTTTACATGGTTTGATCTAGTAAGCAACAACACAAAAAAAGAGTCTTGTACTTTAAAGGCCAACACATTTATTATGGCATAAGCTTTACTAAAGCCTATTTCAACAGATCCCTAGTATTATCCTCTATTGTATGTATGTAAGTTTGTGAGCAAAACCACAGAAGGAGGGGGACTGGAAACAGTAGGATCAGACAGAAATGAAATGCAAAAAGTACAGAGTGACAATTTAATACAAGCTTGAATGTATGCAAAATAAGATCAGTAACTTCTTGACTGCATTATCACCTATTGCTCCTGTTGTGAAGGGTCACTAGGCTTATTTTGCATCCATTCAAGGTGAAATTGAATTATCTCTAACTGAATTGTTACTATATGTACTTTTTGCATTTCCTTTCCTTTGGATCTCTGTTTTGGCACCCTAATCACATGCTTGGGTGAAGCAAGGACGGAAAATAAGTCCTCCGTTCTTGCCCCTCCAACAGGCATTCTGTAGTTAAAACCAGTAGCAGCTGACAGTGCCACTCTGCCGCCCTCCTGACAGCAGCATTCCTGCCACATACCAGGAAGGTGCACAGGTGAGACAGAGTGGCTACAAGGTTAGAGCTTTGCAAGCACACCAGCAGAGAGATTATGGCACTCCCACTGATGCTCCCACAAAGCCCTGGTTTTGCCCTGCCCATGTACCATCCTGGTAAGTGATAGCAACACCATCAAGAGGCTAAAGCTAATAGTGCTAATCATTTGTTGGACTCAGGTCCAGGAGAAAGGAGAGATACATCTTCCTGGATTGCTGCCTGTTAATACATCTGGATCACAGCAAAAAAAACTAGCAGCAAGTGGACTGCTTTCAGAAATACTTCTTGAGAATATGCTTGTCCATTAGTGCAAGTTCTTATTCTTATACTTTAAATTAGCGGTCACTACCCTTTTGGGACAGAAGCATATGTGCAATTTTGTGAAAGTGATGTGGATGCCAGTCACAAAATGACTGCTGTGGGGGTGTGGCACAATAGCAGCAATGGAGCATGGAATTTCACAATATGGCTGTTACATCACGAGAGCAGAAAAAGTAACAGGAACACAAAATAGTGCAGGTATCCCACCCTGTCCCATCAATGGAAAAAAGACACATATATAGCCACCACTCCCCTTGCTCACAGAAAGAAGCTCTTTGCACCTCTCCTCTGTTGACAACGGAAGGGAGGGTTGGTGTACAATCCCAGCATGCAATGAAATGTGGGCACATTCAAGGGAGCATGTTCAATATAGGAAAGGTCAAGCCAATGCAAGCAAGAACTGAGCAGAAAGGAACAAACAGTATCTCATACATTGTAGATATTTACGGGAAATATACCAAGATTTTTGTGGGCACTACAGGAGATACTAGCAGACAAGCAGACACCCACGGGGGCTGTGTTGGCAACTCCTGCTTTAGACTGTTCTACAAAGGACAAAAGGAAAAATTCCACACTACTAATTTAGTTCATGCAGCTGAAATCTACCTTTGAAGGTTCAATTACTTTTAATATGATTGTCCCTAGTTAATTTATGCCACTTCCCTGGCTACAGCATTAGAACATTCCTAGGTTGTTGTACACTTGTGTAGAATCTAGGATGAGACTGTACAGAAACCACAAAGAAGAATCTGCATAGTTGCCATTGCTTCAATTCTAATGAGTCTACTATAGAAGATTCATATCAATGTTCCACAAAATAGTCACCAGTTCTTTACAGATTCTGCATGGTGAGATTCCAAGAAAACATTTTGTCCACAGCGGCTTAACATATGATAACCTCAGAGGCCATCAAGCAGGCTTCCAGAAATATGAGCAGCAATAAGGGCAAACATGACAATCTAGCTATCCATGGACTTTACCTGAGGGTCACCGGGAAGTCTCCACAAGACAAATATACCAATTGGGGGCTTCCACCCTTAAGAAAGTTACACTATTTCCTTTGTTCCTATTAACACAAGCAAAGCTATAAGCTGACCTTTTTCATAAGTCCATATTTTCTCACCTGCTTAGGAGTTACCCCAGGCATGCGTATGTCCAATGCAAAATCTGATAAGCTTAGAGGAACCAGCTGCCTGTTGCTGCCAAGGCATTCATTAGAATGTGACTTAGCTGCGTCCTTATACCTAAAATTAAAAAGAGATCAAATATTAAAGATGCACCTTGCATTTAAAATCTATTTTATGGCTTGTAAAATGAATGCAGGTGCTCCAATAACTTCCATTGGGGCTTTAACATTTTAGAATAATCTGGAAAATCCATGTGTGGTTTACATAAAGTGCTAGCAAAACAGAGTGATTTCAAACACCAGGTCATATGGTGGCTAACATGTCATACCTTTACTAACAGGAAAGAAAGTTGTATTGGTGAGACAAGTTATTTGGCAAGTTTCAGCCAACTAACCAACATAAAGGATATGATTATTCACACCTTTCTTGAAGCAAAACTCAAAAATGGGTCTTGCAAGGCTAGCTCCAAACGTACAACAAGAAAGCCCACGCATATCTCCTTACAAGGTGACTACCAAGAAGTCACTTCATGGAGAACACTTCATGGTTGCTTCAGTTAGTTGCAATATGTATTCTGTGGAATGCATTAACATATGGGAAAATCCTTTAATATGTAAATATGTAACAGAACTCCCAATGTATAGTTGAACAAACCTTGGAAAGAAACTTCTTGCATTTCACTTTTTGTAACTGTAAACTAGTCTCTCATCACACATACTTGCTTCTTTTGTCTGGACCCCAAAGTAGTCACTGTAGATTTTGGTACTTATTTTTGGTATAGAACGAGAATACAGAATACACCTCATGAAAAAAAAACATTGCTGATAGCTTCATGGCAGCAAGATATAAGTAATCGTTAATGTAATGTGAATACTAAATATATCTATGGATAAATATTTGATGTGGCAATTACGGGGACTATGCTATACAGACAGCCATATTGTCTTGTGAGGAAATACAGCAGACCTCCATTTAATAAGGCATCTAGAAATGCACACAGACATCTTCCAAAGGCTAATCAAACAACTGATAAGTTACTTGATGTTCTTTAAAAAGAGATTTCCAACCTGGGAGAAGAGAGGACTTATGGGAACGACATCATATATATATATAAAAGTCACTTACTGCAGATCCTTTCAAGCTCACATGGAGCTTACGTAAAAAGTTATTGCACAACAGTATAAGGAAAATGATGCTCCAATATTTGTAATATATTACAATCAGAGTTTCAAAAAAGCCAGCTATATTAAAAAATATATATTTTTGACTTTGCTAGAAGGCTCACTTTTAAGCCAGTAACAAATCAAGAAAAGACAGACGGCAACACTAAACAGCACATACTGATGAACAATGCAGATGTAGTCTATGCAACCCACCTCTTAAAGACAGAAAGTGGGCTTCTGAAAGCCAAACAGCTGTTTTGAAAAATAAGGAACAATATTAGCAGGTTGTTAACGAGGCCAGCCATGTCCACCCTGCTGTTCCTGACCCGATTAAGGAAGCAGGGAACGGGCAGTGTAGCTCTGTCGGCTGTGATCCTGACAATTAGGCAGCAGCAGCACTATCAATTCACTACTTCATTATGTTGTTCTCCACAGGCATCCTACAGCTTTTGACAGGCCATCTGTCTTGGAAGGTGATGTGCTCTAAATCAGAAAGGTGGGACGATACTGTGCTGTCTTCATTACAAGCAGCAGAAAGGAAGAAGGTAAGGAGGGGGAACTCTTTCCTTTGCTATGTCCAATGACAGAGCAGAAGCAGAATTCACAGCCCTGGTGTTTTATTCCAGTCTACTGTCAAATCTCCAGCCTTTTTAAATCAATCCATTCCACAGTACAAGAGCCTCCAAGTGGCGTTGCAGAAGCCCGTGTTGCTCATCATTCAGAACCTGCAAAACAGAAACAGATAGTGGATGACTAACACATTACAGCATTACTTTGTAGCAAATCCTTGCTAAAGCTTTTTCACACATTAGGAGTTTTACAAACTATATCTCAACACAAAAAAGAGTATTATCAACTTTGCTGACCCTTTCCCCTCCACCATCCTCACAGCACCACTCAGTAATTCTCACAAGTATGGTACATAGTTTTTGTAATGTGAACTGTAAATGCTAGAGGCAATCCTACAAATAGTAGTTTATCAAACTCCCTAATGCCTTCAAGGTGACAGGACTTTGAAAACCTAAGTGCATTTAGTCATTACCTAGTTGTCTATTTCCCTTCTTCAGAGAAGACTGTATTCAGTGCTGAATATTACATGCCATATTCTTTTATCAAGAAAAAGTCCACCTATTTTTGTAAACTTTAGAGAAAGTGCAAACTTCATTAGCATCCTACATTTGTTATTTAAGAGACAAAACTGTCTGACCTAGTAGCTAAGGAACAAACAGCATTGTTTGTTTGAATCTGAATTGCAACAAACTAAACCAACGTTTCAGTGGGCGCTTATCCAGTGTCTCCTCACTTCCCTACCCTGTCCCGTAGCCATGCCAGAGCCTTTTTGTTGGGCCAATGCCAGCACCAGAAACTCCTTGTATGTGGAGTAATGGTAGCCAGGAGACAGAGAAGTCCAGGAGGGAAGGAAGATCTTCCTTCTCTGAGGGGAAAGGATCAGAAAAGTATTGAAGGAAATTAGAAAGTGAAATAAAAGGTTAATATTCATCATCATCATCATCATCAAGTTAATAAGCTGGGAATAGAAAGGAAAGATGTAAGACATAAGAAAGGAAAGCTGTTATAGGAGGAAGAACTGAATGTAAAAGCACCAAGGAGAAGGGATGAAAGAAACCGGCAGTTGTGTGTGTTGGGTGGGAATAGGCAATTAGGTACAAACTGAGTGTGGAACAAGAATGGGAGAATAAATTACAGGAGATGGTTGAAATATTTTGAGAAGTATGCAGGGGTTGAGTCTCTGGATCAGCAAGTTCTGCCTAAACAGGGAAGGCTATCACAATACATCCAGAGCATGAGGAAAGCTGCACTATGAAACTCCTTACTGCACAGAAAAATGCTGTGGCAAAACAACGTAGCAATTTCCAAAAGATGGATTAGATATCAGTAGAAAATGTCAGTAATTGCTAGCTGATTATGTCAAACTCTATCGCCAGCTACCACTACTTAGAGACTGGATCTACCCCTGCATCACCATTTTGTCAGTGGTGAGTCCAAGGAATTTTCAGCCATTTCAAGTAGGCTTTTGGGGTAGAAAGTCTGAAAAACCCTGGACTAAAGTATATAAGTGAAATTGGACCCATTGTTCAAGTGGTTTAAGCAAATTCCAATACAGATCTGAAGTGACTAACCTTTGCTAGATTTTCTTTGTATATCCATCTCAACTTAAGATGCAATTTATAAATGTTGTATACTCTATATCAGGAATGGGATCTGCATTTCGGTGTCAGTTCAATTTTTGCTCCTTCTGACTTCCTTCCGATACCACTTCATCAGGGATCAATGTTTGCTATTTGCTATAAATACTGATTTTCCCCCAACAAAAATATCAATATTAATATTGATATTTTTAAAATATCAGGTTTTTATAAATTTTTGAAAAATAGTGATATTTTAAATGAAATATCAATATCAATATTTGTATTTTGGGGAAAATATCAATATTTATATTTTGAGGAAAATATTAATATTGATACTGATATTTTGAGACAATTTTTAAAATAATAATAATAATAAAATTTTATTTTTAGGCCGCCTATCTGGCTGAATAAACAGCCACTCTAGGCGGCGTACATAATTAAATTTAAAATACACATACAAATACAATCATAACATGTTCAAAGATTTTTAAAAAAATCTGCTTCGGTTATGGAAAACCTCTAGGGGAAAAAACCCAATCCGTGAGGAAAAAAAAAAAGCAAATAAATATGAAATCCAGTGTCAAATTCTAACTTTGTGAAATTCGAGCGCATCTCTACTTTATACATAGTTTCTGCTATACAAATTACCTGGTACCTAGAATGTGGGAATGTGTAATGGTCCTAGAAATATAGAAATGTTCAACTTACTTAGACTAAGATGAGTAGCATCACAATTTTATACATTTGATTATTATCTGTCTGTTGATCAGAATCATATGATTTGTCCTGTAAGCTAATACTGTGAATATGGAATGTAAACATGGAAAAAGTGGGGATTAAGATAATACCCTAAATGTAAAAGTAACGCATACACTAACACAATGCGCAGAAGTGATTTTCAAAAAAATCTTAGCAACGCTAAGTTTCATTGAAAGATTTCAGTTAATTAATTTTGATTTGCCTCAAGTATTTTGGGCACTGTGCTGAAGAACTAAAAGAAAGCACTGTTCAGAGGAGCTTTCAGTCTAGACTTGAAAAACAAGGAACAATAAAATGCAACAAGTGAGGATGAGGGATACAACAACAAGATTACATGGTTGCTTAGGTTTATTATGTGTGAATCTTGATTCAGCAGCTTTGCTTTGAATTAGAATAAACACTCCAGAGGAAGACAGCAAATAAGTTGGAGAGAGGAAAAAAAGGTCAATCAGAAGGGCTAGGGAAATGTTTTGACACACATTTAGGGGCTGCATATTTCCTTCCCATCATCAGTGTCTAGCCCGTACCAGTTCCTAGGATTTTGCATTTATTCCTACTTTACAATATTAATTGTGTTTTTCACAAGTTGTTGTTTTATATGATTAAGCCTTCTCAATCAAGCTGTCAACCATATGCCACAAATGAGTGGTGGAGAAAGGTGAGATGCAATTGGATGGACTCAAGAGTAGCTTTAGATTTTCCTTCTATGGGAGATTTTTACATGTCATCCTCTCATTTCCTTAAATTCTAAAAAGTGACAGAAAAGCGGCCTATGCACTCAATGGAAAATTAAAAAAGAATCTTCCTTTTTATTTATTACATCTGCAGGGGATGAACAGAACAGATAGAACTCATGTGCTTCCTATCCAACCACATTTGAAGCTAATCTCACTATTTTGCTGAACCTAACATTAACGTAGCATGTATCCTATGGCACTGCTTTGAGTTTGCTTAGCAAAGTTGTCAAACCAAATGGGACCCTTCTGGAATTCCTTAGAAAAGTTCTGTATGATTGACATAATACGAGGCAAGAGGCCAATTGCTTAGACTTATTTTTGAAAAATATATAATTTGTCTTAAGGTCAGAGAATTGTCATTTGGTCCACGATGGATTGTTCCAACACACACACACTCCAAAAATGAGCACTGTCCAACACACACAGAGAGAAAATGAGCCCCTGTACCACCCATAGGCACCTAGAACATTGAAAAAATGGAAATGGACTGCCTTCAAGTCGATTCCAACTTATGGTGACCCTATGCATAGGGTTTTCATGGTAAGCGGTATTCAGAAGGAGTTTACCATTGCCTCCCTCTGGGGCTAGGCCTCCCCAGCTGGCTAGGGCCTGCTCAGCTTGCCGCAACTGCTAGCTGGGGGGCAACTGGGCTCCTTGGGACTATGCAGCTTGCCCACGGCTGCACAGGTGGCAGGGCACGTAACCCCTGAGCCACTCACTGTGGGGGTGATCTTTTAGCTGGCCCTTGACACCCAGGACATACGAATGGGGATTTGAACTCACAGACTCTGGATTCCCAGCCAAGCTCTCCTCCCCACTGTGCTATACCAGCTTGTACCTAGAACATTAAGACAACAGAATCCAAGTTCCCTTTACGTTACAGTCTTATGAGTGACAGCATGCTGATTATAACAGTAAGAACCTAAAGGGCATAAACAACAATTATCCACAGGAAATTTCATTATGTGCTTCTGGACCACATCAACAAATAGTTTAATAAACGTCCAAGATTTCAGTTTAAATTCTGTTCTTGGCATTTGAAACTTGCTCAGTACCCAACTTTGAATTTTATTTATTTATTTTTAAAGATGTTTATAAACTGCTTAATCATTCACATTTCTCAGGAGTGTACATAAAAACAAATCAGACATAAAATGAAACAATAAAATCATAAAACCGAAACACTATCTTAAAATTCCTGATGGAACAAGAAAGTCTTATTCATGCACCTGAAGGTCAGCAAGGAGGGTACCTCTATAATCTCAGTTGGGAGAGTGTTCCAAAAAGCTTGGGCCCACTACACTGAATGCACAGCTTCCAGGCATGATGGGTCTTGCACCTGAGCAATGGGGAACACCAATAGAGATTCCCTCAAAGATCTCAGCGATTGAGCAGGGATATAAGAGCTCAGAAGTCCTTAAGATACACTGGATACAAGCTGTGTAGGGCCTTGTAAATTAATACAAAACCCCTGAACACGGCCTAGTAACATAGCTAAATTCACCATGAAAGCCTCAATTTATTCACTAAGAACTCTAGTACAGACTCATATGAATCTATGCAATACAATTAACACTTTGAAGTGAAATCCTGACTTTTACCAATTGATTTCATTGACAAACTATGGCCATGATCAAACCAAGGTTAACAACAGAGCCCTGTTTTTTGTTTATCTCTCCTACAGATACCTATTTCTCTCTCCCACTGAAATTGGGTCTTCTGGAAGTTAAGTAACAGTACACTTTAGAAATGGTACTAGTGTAGATATAAAACGTTTAATTTCAACTAGCCCATCATTCATTGGCGATCACTCGTGGCCAAGGAAGATTGCCTTCCAAGATAAGGTCTTTAACAGTGGGTCTGTAAGTGACCGTGGAGGTCAATTCTGGGTCCACACAGCCTCCCACAGTGAGCACATAGGTTTCCAGATGGAAGATGGTCACAATGAGGATTTGTTTGATGTGCCTTCCACTTAGTTCGTTTGTCCCATTCACCCTCTGTTTGTGCTTCTTCAAAGTCCACAGCACCTTTGTAGCCGACATCCATTTGGGACATTTATGGGCCAAGGCTTCCCAGTTGTCAATGTTCATGTTACTTTTTTTGGAATCGCTTTAAGAACATCTTTAAACCTCTTTTACTGTCCACCGATGTTCCATTTTCCATCCTTAAGTTGGGAGTAAAGTAGCTGCTTTGGAAGACGGTGATCAGGCATTCAAACAACACGGCTGGTCCAGCGAAGTTGATGTTGAAGGATCATTGTTTCAACACTGGTAGTCTTTGCTTCTTCCAAAACGCTAACATTAGTCCGCCTGCCTTCCCAAGTAATTTGCAGAATTTTCCACAGGCAGCATTGGTGGAATCTTTCAAAAAGTTGGGAGTGGCATTTATAAATGGTCCATGTTTCACAGGCATACAGTAGGGTTGGTAGTACAATAATAATAATAATAATAAAAATTTATTTATGAGTCGCCTATCTGGCCAAATTAACAGCCACTCTAGGCGACATACATCAATACAATAAAATACAATATAAAACAATGAGGGCCACAATCAATAATTAGACTAAACACTACAATTCTGATTAATAACAGTATTAAAAGCTAACCCACCCCAGGGATCCCATAGGCCTGCCTGAACAGCCAGGTCTTCAAGGCTCGGCGGAAACCTATCAGGGAGGGGGCATGGCGAAGGTCGAAAGGAAGGGAATTCCAGAGGGTGGGGGCCACAATCGAGAATGCCCTCTCTCTAGTCCGCACCAGCCTCGCTATTTTAACTGGTGGGACTGAGAGAAGGTCTTGTGTGGCTGATCTCGTCAGGCGGCATAATTGGTGATGCTGGAGGCGCTCCTTCAGATAAACTGGGCCGAAACTGTATAGGGCTTTATAGGGCAACACCAACACCTTGAATTGGGCCTGGTAAACAACTGGTAGCCAGTGTAGATCTACTAACACCAAAGTGATATGATCACGGCGACGGCTGTTCTTAATCAATCGTGCCGCCGCATTCTGTATCAGTTGTAATTTCCGGACCGTTTTCAATAGTAACCCCACGTAGAGCGCATTACAGTAGTCTAAGCGGGAGGAGACCAGGGCATGTATCACCCGTGGGAGCAGATGGACAGGAAGATAGGGTTGCAGCCTCCTTATCAGATGTAATTGATACCAAGCTGCCCGGCTCACTGCTGAAACCTGAGCCTCCATGGACAGTTGGGAGTCAAGAATGACCCCGAGGCTGCGGACCTGGTCTTTCAGGGGTAATCTTACCCCATTAAACACCAGGTCTATTTCTCCTAACCTTCTCTTGTCTCCCACGAGCAACACCTTGGTCTTAACGGGGTTTAGTTTCAGCCTATTCCTTCCCATCCATCCACTTATGGATTCCAGGCACTTGGACATGGTGTCCACAGCCAGCTCTGGTGAGGACTTAAATGAGAGAGAGAGCTGAGTGTCATCCACATATTGGTGGCACTGCAGCCCAAATCTCCTGATGATGGCCCCCAACGGCTTTACATAGATGTTGAATAGCATGGGGGAGAGGATAGAACGCTGTGGCACTCCACAGTTGAGAGGCCAAGGATCTGAAACCTCGTCCCCCAATGCCACCCGTTGATGTCTGTCTGAGAGATAGGAACGGAGCCACCGTAAAATGGTGCCTCCTATTCCCAATCCCACCAGGCAATCTAAAAGGATACCGTGGTCGACGGTATCGAAAGCCGCTGAGAGATCGAGGAGGACGAGGAAGGTATATTCTCCCCTATCCAACGCCCTCCTCATATCATCCACCAGGGCGACCAAGGCTGTTTCAGTTCCATGTCCAGTCCTGAAGCCCGATTGGAATGGATCTAGATAATCTGCTTCATCCAAGTGTGTCTGTAACTGTTTGGCCACCACTCGTTCAATCACCTTGCCCAAGAACGGTAGAGAAGTTATTTAACTCTTGGGGATCCAAGGAAGACTTTTTCAAGATGGGCTTTATTACTTCTTCCTTGAGGGATAATGGCATTACACCCTCTTCCAAGGATGCATTTACCACTGCCTTGATCCCTTCGCTCAGTCTCTCTTTACAGCTCATAATGAGCCATGAAGGGCAAAGATCCAACAGACAGGTGGTTGGCTTCACAGTAGAGAGCACCTTGTCCACGTCCTCAGAGAGAAGAGGCTGAAACCAATCCCACTGGACCGGAATGCAACTGGCCACCTCTGGCTCACTTCCTGCGTCCACGGAGTATGGAATCATGCTCTTCAGGCGCTCGATTTTATCGGCAAAGTGTTTAGCAAATATGTCACAGGAGGCTTTAGAGTGCTCCATGGGTTCCTGAACAACTGGACCGACTAGGTTTCGGACCACTTGGAACAACCTCCTGGGACAGCACTCTGCGGACGCAATAGAGGCAGCAAAAAATTCCCTCTTTGTTGCCTTTGTTGCCACCTGGTAGGCAGCTATTGCTGCCCTAACCAGTGTCCGATCGTCTTCAGAATGAGATTTCCGCCACCGGCGCTCTAGTCGTCTCACCTCCTGTCTCAGACCCCGGAGCTGTGGTGTATACCAGGGTGCTATCTGAGTTCTATTCAGGGGGAGAGGACGTTCCGGAGCCACCCGGTCTACTGCCCTAGTGATCTCCCTATTCCACTCCACCACCAGGGTTTCGACCGGGCGCCCTTCAGCCGGCTCCAAATCTCCCAGTGCATTCAGGAATCCTTTAGGATCCATCAGGAGTCTGGGGTGGACCATCCTAATAGGTCCTTGTCCCCTGCAGAGGGTGTGTGGCATTGAGAGGTCTATATTCACCAGGTAGTGATCTGACCATGACACGGGGTTAGAAAGAACAGTCCCCATTTTCAGAGCACTTCCTTCCCCTCCCAAGACAAACACAAGGTCAAGAGCATGACCGGCTACATGGGTGGGCCCTCTATTACTAAGGTGCAGTTCCCAGGAAGTCATGGTTTCCATGAAACCCCGAGGGGCTCCAGTGACGGCGGCCTCGGCATGCAGGTTGAAGTCCCCCAAAACCAACAGGTTGGGGGAGAGCATCTGTACAGCCGAGACCACCTCGAGCACCTCAGTCAGGGAGTCTGCCGTGCAGCGGGGTGGGCGGTACACAAGTAGAATGCCTAGACTGCCCTTAGGGCCCAACCTCCAGTACATGCAGTCAACAAACTTGGTCTCATGGAGAGGAGGTCTGGCAAAAACCAAAGACCCCCGGTAGATGACTGCCACTCCCCCTCCCTGCCTACCAACCCTCGGCTGGTGTGCATATTGGAAACCGGCTGGACACATGACCCCCAGCATAGGAGCCGAGGCCTCATCCAGCCAGGTCTCCGTAATACACACCAGGTCTGCGCTCTCATCCAGGATCATATCATGGATGAGCGTTGTCTTTTGCGCCACAGACCTGGCGTTACACAACAGCAGTCGAAGGTCGGATGGAGTCCTGTGTCCCACAGTTATCTTCTGGTTATGGACAGGCCCGGAACAAGGGAATGATATTATGCATCTATCCCTTGTTCCCCTAAACTGGTATGGCCTGCCACCCGCACCTTTCCAGGATCTGCCGCCTAGCCTTTTAATATCCTGGCTCCCCCTCCCCCCCACAGTACCCCCCTCTGGTCTGCACACACCCCACTCCTAGTCTGCCAATCAGGCAGGCCCCCCTCCCCTTAAACTACTATCCTCTACGATTCCTGGGTGGCTCCGGGAAGAGGGGGCCGCCGCTCCCCCACACTAACCACTGGAGCTCTCTATGGGGCAACCGTAGCCTTTATGGCTCCTCACTGAGCAACGGATGTACTCCACCGGCAACGTTCGTGGGCTCTAGCCCTCACCACCATAGCTCAGGCCGCAACTCAACAATCGCGGCGTCGCAAGGCCTTGCATTTTAGGCCAGGCCGATGACGCGGGCTATCTCCCCCGGCAAACGACGCTCTGCCCCAAAGAGAACCACCGAAACAAGGGGTCTCAAATCTGTCCTCCTGGACCGCAAGGCAGCCCACCCGGGAGGAAGGCGATGTTGCTTCTGCTCAAAGTAGACCCACTGACATCGAGGCCAGGATCACCAGCGGCGGTGGCTCTGCGCCAAGCTCAGATAGGTGCACTGAAGGCGGCCGCAGCGCAGAGCCTCCGCCGGCCTCCTCGCCTCCTCCGGCTTAGAAAGGCCCCGGCGGCGGCAGCCAACGACCACAATGTCGGCGAGGGGGAGAAGAGATGCTCTGCTACCGGCCTCCCTCCTACCTCCAGGCCTTGCCAGCTGGCTGACTAGGTTCTGCGGGGCAAGAGGAGGATGGCGTCGGCAGCACTGCCTAACCTGGCAAGAAGCAGCAGCCGGAGGAAGGAAGCGTGATGATTGCAACTCCTGCTTCAGGGCCTCAACGCCCAGCTCCGTCCGCTCGGCCGAGTCGATGGTACCTCCGATGGACTCCGATGGGCTAACTCCACCTTCTTCGGCGCAGGTTTTCGCTCCCTTCGTCCTCGCAACGTTGAAGTAAGTAAGTTATTAATTAGGAGGTGATGATAGAACATAGTCTCGGGTCGATATTAAGTGGGGAGAAACAGAGCTACACAGAGCTACACTTTGTAAATAAGCATTTTGGTCTCCCTGCAAGTATCCCGATCCTTGAACACTCTACGCTTCATTTGGGAGAATGCGGCACTCGCAGAGTTTAGACGATGTTGAATTTCAGCATTGATGTCTGCTTTTACAGAGAGATGGCTGCCAAGATAGGGGAAGTGATCAATGTTCTCCAGCGTCACACCATTAAGCTGGATTGATGGTGCTACACAGGAACTAGTTCACACCTGTTGATGAAGCATTTTGGTTTTTTTAATATTAAGTGAGAGCCCAAGCTTTCCATATGCTTCTGTGAAGACATTTAGGATAGTTTGAAAATCTTTCTCTGAATGTGCAGAGACTACATTATCATCAGCATATTGAAGTTCTACGAGAAAGGTTGACATTACCTTACTTTTTGCTTTCAGCCTACTGAGATTAAAAAGCTTTCCATCTGTTTGATATATGATTTCCACACCAGTAGGAAGTTTGCTCTCAATAAGGTGTAGAATCATAGCAATGAAGATAGCAAATAAGGTAGGAGCAATGACGCATCCCTGTTTTATGCCTGATCTGACTCTGAATGGATCGCTCTGAAAGCCATTGTCCAAAATTGTTGCTGTCATGTGGTCATGAAGGAGTCACAAAATATTTACAAATTTATCAGGACATCCTGTTTTCAGAAGGATGGAGCAGAGAGCGGTTCGATTCACAGTGTCAAAGATCAATAAACGCCATATATAAAGGTCGATTCTGCTCCCGGCATTTTTTTTTTTTGAAGCTGTCGTGCAGTGAAGATCATGTCCACTGTCCCCCTGGAAGGGTGGAAAGCATTTTGAGATTCGGGGAGGACATCCTCTGAGATCAGCAGGAGGCGATTTGCAAGGATCCTTGCAAGGATTTTACCTGCCGTAGCAAGAACAAAGATACCTCGATAGTTCCCGCAATCTGTTCTATCACCCTTTTTTAAAAGGGTGATAATTATGGCATCCCTAAAGTCTTCCGGGATCTCCTCCCTTATCCAGATTTTTTCGATGAGCTTATGAAGTTGTTGTGTAAATTCAGGCCCACCTTCTTTAAAGACTTCAGCAGGAATCCCATCAGGTCCACCAAGTTTCTTGTTCTTCATTTGATTGATGGTTTTACTGACTTCATCCAAATTAGGGGATACTGCAAGCTCATCTCTAGTTTGTTGCTGTGGAATTTGGAAGAAGACCTCATCAGCCACTATAGAGTTATGATTGAGGAGGCCATGATAATGCTCTTTCCAGCGCAGTGCAATAGACCCTTTATCCTTAAGAAGTTTGCTACCATCCATTGAACGTAAGGGATTTGTACCATATTTTTTTGGTCCATAGATGTCAGGCCCAGGATGTGACTCAGGAACCAGACCAACGGCTGTAGTTAATTCGTGTTTTATTAGGGTAATGTCCAAACAAAGACTGCATTTTCTCATGAAGCAATACAGGGATACAGGTCCTGCGGCATTGGGAGAAAGTTGACAGAGCAAGGGACTTCTTCCCGCCTGTTCTTTAAGAAGGGGCCAAACGGGCGCGCAATCTTTCGCTCCTCCTTAACTGCCCCTCAGGTACTGCCCGCCTTCCCCCCCTTCTCTCCTGTCTTTTCAGCTGTCTGCGTGTGCGCGGTGAGGGGGGAAGCATCACCCCCTCCTCTTTTGAAGTTTCCGATTCCAGGATGGGGGATAGGGGAGGAGCTGATGGTAAACTGCCTCCCCGCTTTTTGGCTGTGAGCAGCCCTCCCTCTTTCCCCTCTTGCTCTGAGCCTGAAAGAGGGGGAGGCGTGAGAATGTCCAGGGAGGGCTCAGGCTCCCCGTCGCTAAGCGACCTTATCACTGGCAGTTCCTCTGTTTCGTCTTCGCTCCAAAGGGGGGAAGTTCCTACCCCTTCCCTCTGCCATCCATCCGAATACTCTTCTCCCAACTCTCCGGGATCCAGCTCCCCAGGATTGGGACCCCAGCTCTGCCTTCCGACACCATCCCCCCTCCCAGGCTGTGCCCCCCTCCCCTTGTCTGGCTTGGGACGGTGGGGAAAACGTTGATGGAAAAGTTTTACCAATTCTGGAGCATGCACATCAGCTGCATCTTCCCATGATCTGTCAGCCACCCCATAGCCTTTCCAGTGAATCAAGTACTGCAGCTTGTGGCGTCTGATCCTGGAATCTAAGATCTCCTCAACTTCAAACTCAAGCTGCTCATTTACCAGGAGTGGAGCTCCGGGAGGTTCCTCCGGCCGTAACTCACTGGGAGGGGCGGCTTTCGTTAAGAGGGATCGATGGAACACAGGATGTATTTTAAACGTGTCAGGCGGCTTCAGTCGGTACGCCACGGGATTGATTTGAGTTTCTATTTCGAAAGGACCCACCCTCTTGTCTTGTAATTTTCTACATTTGCCCGGCCTCTGGAGGAAGCGGGTGGACAGCCATACCTGGTCTCCCGGTTGAAGGGGGGGCCCTCCTTCCTGTGCAGGTCAGCAACTCGCTTGTACTCCGTTTTGGCTTCGTTTAACTGCTGTTTCAGTGTCTGTTGCGCCGCTTGCAATTCCTTAAGGAAGTTCTCAGCTGCCGGTACCAGCAT
This sequence comes from Rhineura floridana, assembly GCF_030035675.1. Classification (NCBI taxonomy): domain Eukaryota; kingdom Metazoa; phylum Chordata; class Lepidosauria; order Squamata; family Rhineuridae; genus Rhineura; species Rhineura floridana. The sequence goes on along the minus strand of NC_084480.1, from coordinate 67,058,209 downwards.
TCCTTCTGAGCTGCTTGGAAAGACTTTAGGATGGAATCCATAATTAGCGAAGAACGGGGTTTGTTGAGTGCTGGAGTGCAGAGAATTGTTGTAGGCGAACTCTGCAAAATGCAAATATGATACCCAGTCAGTCTGTTGATAGGACACATAACTTCGTAAATATCTTTCCAAAACGGCGTTCAAGCGTTCCGTCTGCCCATCTGTCTGGGGGTGATGGGCGGAGGAGAGTTTTAATTCCGTCTGCAACTGTTTCCACATTGCTCTCCAAAATTTGGCTGTGAACTGAGTTCCTCGGTCTGAGACTACGCTGTTTGGCAATCCATGCAGCCGGTAGACTTCTTTTATGAATAACTTGGCCGTCTTTAGCCTCTAAGGCCCCTGCACAAGGAAGAAAGTGTGCCATTTTGGTAAGTAGATCCACCACTACTAAGATGGCTGTCATTCCTTGGGACTTGGGTAGATCAGTTATAAAATCCATGGAGAGGTCCTTCCAGGGTTCGTGTGGGACAGGCAACGGTTGTAACAGTCCTGCTGGTGTCCCTGTTTGTGTTTTTGTCCGCAGACAGACAGAGCAGGACTTTACATAACTCTCAATATCCCGACGCATTTTAGGCCACCAGAAGTCCTTGGCCACGTTCTGAATGGTCTTGTAAATCCCAAAGTGTCCCGCTGTGATGGAATCATGACACTGGCGTAGGATTCTGAGCCTTAATTCCCCTTCTGGCACATATCTGGCGGTTTTGAACCATAACAGTCCATTTCTCCAGTGAAAGGTTACTTCTGAGTCTTGACCTTGTCCCGTCTCCTGCTGATATTTTAGCATGTCTGCATCTTCTTGTTGTGCCTTTTTGAGTTCCTCTTCCCATGAAGGCTGGCATACTCCCAACGTTAATTTCTCTGGCGGGATTACGTACTGAGGCTGGTCCTCGGATTCACTTTCTTTGTATTGTGGCTGTCTGGATAAGGCATCCGCTCTCTGGTTTTTGGCTTGGGCATGGTAAGTAATCTGGAAGTTAAACCTAGTGAAGAACTGGGACCATCTTATCTGTCTCTGGTTCAGCTTTCTGGCGGTTTGGAGGTTTTCAAGATTCTTGTGGTCGGAGCGCACTTCAATTCGATGAGAGGTCCCCTCTAGGTATTGTCTCCAGTTTTCAAAAGAGTCCTTGATGGCCAGCAGCTCCTTCTCCCAAACTGTGTAGTTCTCCTCTGCAGGCTTTAACTTCCGAGAGAAGTACGCACAGGGATGCAGCTCCTTCCCTTCTTGGTCTAATTGTAGCAGGACCCCCCCGATGGCAAAATCTGAAGCATCTGCTTCCACTACGAAAGGGCGGTTCGGATCAGCAAAGCGCAGAATGGGCTCAGTAGCAAACCTTCTCTTCAGCTCCTCAAAGGCCTCGGTGGCGTTCTCTGTCCATTGAAACTTCTTCCCCCTTAAACAGTCAGTCAGAGGAGCTGTTAATTTGAAAAACCCTGGAATGAACTTTCTGTAATAATTGGCAAACCCCAAAAACCGTTGTACATCCTTTTTGGTGACAGGTTGGCCCCGGTCCAATATGCAGCTTACTTTCCCTGGGTCCATCTCCACGCCTTCCGCTGAGATTCGATATCCAAGGAAGTCTAGAGACTTGAGGTCAAATCCACATTTCTCTAATTTAGCATACAGGTGATTTTCTCTCAGTCTCTTCAACACCGTCTTCACATGCTGGTCGTGGTCTTCCTGGTTCCTTGAGAACACCAAGATATCATCTAAGTAACAGATTACATACGTGTCCAACAAGTCTCTAAACACGTCGTTCATGAATTTTTGAAAAATTCCTGGCCTTCCACAAAGCCCGAACGGCATGACCAGGTATTCATACTGTCCGTAAGCGGTCAAGAATCCTGTTTTCCATTCATCTCCCTCCTTCATTCTGATCAGATTGTACGCTCCTCTCAAATCCAACTTCGTGAAGATTTTTGCAGAGCGCAGTCGGTCCAGCAACTCTGAGATCAGGGGCAGCGGGTAGCTGTTGGGGATGGTGATCTGGTTCAATGCGCGATAGTCGTTACAGGGTCTGAGTTCCCCCCCTTCTTTTTCACAAACAATAGTGGCGCTCCAGCAGGGGATTGTGAGGGGTGTATGAATCCTCGCCTCAGGTTTTTATCCAGGAATTCCTTCAGGGCCTCCCTCTCATTCTCTGTGAGAGAGTAGATTCTCCCTGATGGGATGCTGGCTCCTGGCACTAGGTCAATCGCACAGTCGTAAGGGCGGTGGGGGGGTAAAGTCTCTGCCTCTTTTTCATCAAACACATCTTTGAATTCTTCATACTTTGGCGGCAGGGTCACTTGCTCGATCTCTTGCACTGCCCCCACTAAGGTGTTCTTGATTCCTTCAGGTTGACAGTTCTCCTGGCAATACTGTGAGGTGAACCACACCACCGCCTCCTTCCAACTTATTGTGGGTTCATGCTTTGCTAGCCAGGGCATTCCCAGAATCACCTCAATGTTCGAGAGATCTGACACGTATAGCGAAATGAACTCTTCGTGCCCAGGGATTTGGAGTTTCACTTCCTCCGTGGCTTGTGTCACCCCTCCTGACTTCAGGGGTCTCCCATCAATAGTCTCCACAGCTAGGGGAGCGTCCAGTTTCCACCGGGAAATTCCATGACGCTTGACTAACTTTGCATCAGTAAAATTTGTGGAGGCTCCACTGTCAATTAAGGCAGTGGAATTAAACACCACTCCTCTGGAAGTTGTAATCCGAATAGGCAAGACCAACACCCCCTTTGAGGGAGGTTGGATCGTTGGGGGGCCTTTATACAACGCTGCCCCCAGTCTACCGGCCTGCATGTTTCCCGACGGCTCGGCTTTCCCCCCTTTCAGTCCACAGTCTCTGGCCACATGGCCCGGCTTTGAACAATAAAAGCATAAACGTTCCCGGCATCGTCTTTCCTTTTCTTCTTCCGACAGTCTTGGCCTAGCCCCTCCCTGTCCCTCAGTTGCATTACCTGCCATCCCTGCAGTGGGAAGGGTCTTGTTGCGGGATGCCGAGGCTGAGTATCTCGGGACCTCCTGCTTCCTTTCCAGGCGCCTTCCTTCCATCCGGTGATCTATCTGTAGGCATAGCCGGATGAGCCCTGGTAGGTCAGCGGGGGGGGAGGTCCTGGCCAACTCATCCAGGATTTCAGCATTTAATCCACTCCAGTACATAAACATCAGGGCGGCGTCATTGTAACCAGTTTCCTGGGACAGAATTTTAAAAGCGTTAGTGTACTCGGAAACAGTCCCTTTAGCTTGCTTCAGAGCGCCTAGTTGCCGCGCTACTGTTTCAGCCCTTTGCGGGTCTTGAAACATCTCAGTCATCTCCTGTATAAATCCTCTGTACCTTCCTAAGACAGTATCCTTTCTCACGAGATACGGAGTCACCCATTTTGCAGCTTCTCCCTCCAGGAGGCTAATCACGAAAGCTACTTTAGCCCCATCGTCTGGAAATTCCGTGTGCCTGACATCCAGATATAACTCACATTGAGCCACGAAGGTTGCCAACTGATCACTTTGTCCCGCGTATTTTGGGGGCAATCCAATGGGAACCTTTACTACGGCAGCTGGAGGGGCTGTTCGCATCTGGTCTATCGTGGCCTTCAAGGTTTGATTATCCGTCTTCAGCGCCTTGACTGCTGCTAGCAGGGCTTGAACATCCGTCTGCAAATCAGCTACCTTAGTCCTCAAGAGTTCCACTTCTTCCGTCTCAGAAGTGGGGTTCGTCCTCCCCGCTGCTCCCTTTGACATCTTGTCCCAGTCAAGTGAAGAGAGCGTTGAGGGTGATTTAGGTGGCTCTGTCAAGCTGTCAGGCCCAGGATGTGATTCAGGAACCAGACCAACGGCTGTAGTTAATTCATGTCCAGGGAGGGCTCAGGCTCCCCGTCGCTAAGCGACCTTATCACTGGCAGTTCCTCTGTTTCGTCTTCGCTCCAAAGGGGGGAAGTTCCTCCCCCTTCCCTCTGCCATCCATCCGAATACTCTTCTCCCAACTCTCCGGGATCCAGCTCCCCGGGATTGGGACCCCAGCTCTGCCTTCGTGGCAGTAAAAAAGCCCCGTGCATCATGAGCATCTGCAAAGTGCTGGATTTCTTGAGCTTTCTTCATCCACCAGGCGTTCTTAAGTTCTCTAGTTCTTCTTTGGAACTCAGCCTTTGCACTGGCATAGATTTTTTTCTTAGCAGCACAGTTAATGTCTTTCTGCCATATCTGGAAGGCTTTCCTTTTCTTGTCGATGATATGTTCAATCTCACTATCATTCTCATCAAACGAATCCTGATGTTTCTTCGTTTGGTATCTAATAGTTTGTTCACATGCTGCAATAATAGATGTCTTCATTTTAATCCAGTGTTCCTCAACATTTTCAGGGAGTTCCGTCGGTGGATGTTTCTTGAGAGTTCTTTCAAAGCAGGTTCGCTTAATAGGATCTTGAAGGGCATGGATGTTCATTTTACACCTTGGTTTTCTTCCTTGGAGCCTACGTTGAGGAACAATATTAATGGCCATAGTGGATGGAATTAATCGGTGATCTGTCCAGCAGTCATCAGCACTCATCATGGCCCTAAGTGAGGAGTACATCACGACGATCTCTGGCACAGACAATTACGTAATCCAGGAGATGCCTGTTTGTTGCATTAACAAAACACTGTATTTCTTTTATTATAAACGAACCTCAACAGAAAGTTTAAATACTTTTTATTTGGTTGAACAATGATAGAACTGTAGGTAGAAAATCCATAATGTGCATGTTTGAGAGAAAATTATTGATTTACATTTATGAGGCCACTTCTCCAGTTTGTTTAAGGAATGTCACTATCTTCCAATATTTGCTTGCTCCCACTGGATATACAAGAACTTGATAGCATAATAATGATTTTAGGTTGATGAAAAGGAATAAATTGTTTTTAGTGCTTCTGTTTGCTGCCCTGGGATCCTGCTGGGAGGAAGGGCGGGATATAAATCAAATAATAAATAAATAAAATAAATAAATAAAAGAGCAAGAAACAATCTGTAGAGAAAATAAGGCAAGTTTCTGAAGGAAGAAAAAAGTTCAATTACCTCCTTTGAACAGCAGGAACAGAATCCTAATGTCTGTTTGGCCACAATATGTTAAGCGATGTTAAGCCACTCAAACAGGTTCATTATCAAAATGTTCTGTTTTTCAACTGAAAAAATGTAACACACCTAGGTCCAATTAAGTTCTAACATCAGAACTATTGAACTTGTAGTCTTAGGTTCTGCAAATGTTCTCCTTTTACTGAACTGTGTCAAACAGCATTAATTACTGATATTAGTACAATCAGAGTTGCCAAACCTCTGACACGGGCAGAGCAATCCAACTTATAGAAAGGGTTACCAGCAGAGGAAGAGCAGGCAAGAAGCTCTGTGGCATCTATTTCCCGTTCGCGAGTCAGCAAGCCAGCCAAACGTTGGCTCTGCAAGGAGCCGCATGCTCAAACAAAAAAGAAAAAGGCAGCTCTAACAAATACCACTACCAGCGAGTAATCACTCCCCATTGACATGCAACAGAATTATTTTTTAGACCAACCTTTTCCTTGGCATAACTTTGGACCAGATTGGGACCCACAGGAGCACTCGGAAAGGGAGCTGGATGTTTCATAAGTCCCCCCCTTGGCCCCTCCCCCCACACAAACCCAGAACACCCCTTTTCAGGCTTTACCCCAGTTTCCGCCAGCACTCCTTCCACCAGGCTCGGCTTCCCTGGCAGACCCCTGGCTGAACTGGCAAGGTCCCAGCTTCGCAACGGCAGAGGGGTTTCTGCCAGCAAAACACCATATCCAACTCCCCTCAGCCCTGCATAAATACGAGTTGGATTGCGCCCTAAGTCTGCCTAAATCAAAATTAGAGGAAATTGTTTTTGGGTTGTCCCCACACATCCAAGGCGTCTCTAATATTCTCTCTCTCACTCTCAAGCAACCAAGACAAGACAGATGAATCTGGTAGAGCAATCCAAACTGTAGGAAGCCAGTAATTTATATCCGAGTAAATTATGTCCGTGTAAACAACCCCTATTCCAAACTCCATTTAGGAGCAGGGCCACTGAGCCAGCCTGAGCCTAGTAGAGGAAAAACAAGCCTTTAAAATAGAGTTAGTCTTACATCAGTGTAACTTTTTGCCAGTGGAACTTCTGTTAAATTGCTAGGTCACATGATTGCGCTGAACTTAGTTTGGAATAGAGGTAAGTCTCCTCCTGCCCTGTCCCACCCGTCCCCTGGAATGCCTCTTTTTTTGGACTGACCCTCACTGAGCCAGGATGGAAGACTTACACCAGTATACTATAGTTGACCCAGGATGAGGAACTTCAGCTGGATCAGCCAGAGATCCACCTATTACAAACTCCTCTCATCCTGGTGGAACTTGGGTTTGGATTGCTCTCTAAAAGTTACTCTTAAGAACCTTTCCCACATTATACAACCTAGCATGACATCAAGCACAGCTACAAGTGTAGCAGGAATAGTAGGTAAGAATTCTTTTGATTACTCAACTTCCATGGACTGAGTTGCTTGCTATTTGGAAACACGCAGAGTAGCCAATATTTTTTTTAAAAAAATTACAACACAGACTAAAAACCTCATCACACCAATCCAGTCCCAAAAATCCAACCAGCACCCTCACTTGCACCAAAATAATAACATTGTGTAAATGGTTACCACATTGTCCCTAAACATTTTACACTACAAAGATTAAATAATAATGCTCTGCCAAATCCTGTTCAACTTTCAAGTTTTCTTCTCCCACAAAAGAGGCTTCTGTTTTCCTGCCTTACCTGCAGCGCTATAGAATTTCTTCATAATTTCAGTGGGTGTGAGGTTGCCCATGGCAAGGGAGCCCATGGCAGCAAACAAGTGATGAAATAATAAACAAGTGATAAAATATAAAAAAACCTTTAAAACAATTCCAATAAAGATGCAGACTGGGATAAAGGTATCCACTTAAAAGGCTTGTTGAAAGAGGAAGGTCTTCAGTAGGCACCGAAAAGACAACAAACTTTCCATTAAACATTTCTGCAGCACTCTATATTCTCCCCAACTTCCAAATTTAAAATAGCACTGAGGGAGGAGTTACCTCATTATGTCATCACCTGGGCCTTAACTGAAGCAAAGGAAGTTGGAGAGGCTGGCTACTAAATGCTTGGGATCAGTTGTGTGTTGTAGTTTTTAGGGAAAACCTTCCACACTGACTTCTTCAAAGAGTAAAAAAGACTTTTCTTTAAACAGTTAGACAGTTATCAATGACATCAGGGGGCTGTCAGGAAGCACATACACCTGTACATTGCCACTCTGGGCTCCTTCTGGGAGGAAGGGCAGGGTATAAATCAGGGCTGTGGAGTTGGAGTCGTGGAGTCGGATGCAATTTTGGGTGGAGTCGGAGTCGGTAGAAGTGTACCGACTCCGACTCCTTCATAAATGGCAAATGTATATTAACTAGTAATAACAAATTTACTATAGTAAAATGGTAGCACAAGGCATTTCATCATCACCACGTGAATCCAGAGCTTGGAAAAGTTACTTTTTTAAACTACAACTCCCATCAGCCCCAGGGATTGGGCTCATGGGAGTTGTAGTTCAAAAAAGTAACTTTTCCAAGCTCTGGATTCACGTGGTGGTGATGAAATGCCTTGTGCTACCATTTTACTACAGTAAATGTGTTATTACTAGTTAATATACATTTGCCATTTATGAAGGAATTGGAGTTGGAGTCGGAGTTGGAGTCGGAGAGTAGAAAAATAGAGGAGTCGGAGTCGAAAGTCTGGTGTACCAACTCCACAGCCCTGGTATAAATGTAATAATCAATCAATCAATCAATCAATCAATCAAGGCTATAGAATGCAGACTACCAGAGAGATGATTTGTAGAATGAAAGAACCCTAACAAACCCCCTCAAAAGTACAGAAAGCACAACAACAAAGTATTTCATCTACTAAAATTCTCTCCGCACTCCGATAATTTTCAAATCCATTTCTTCTGTCATTAAAATGATGGAGAATGGTCACAGCACTAAAAAAAACCCCAAACACCTCCTTGTAGGAAAGCTCAGCTCTCTGTCCTACCCCAGCAAACAGTGCAACAGCCTACTAGTATGGTTAGCTTCAGAAATTTCTCAGCATCCTATCAGATGATTCTCAGAGAAGCTGACACACAGAAGAGGAGCATGACCTCTAACTCAAACATTCCAGAAAAGCTGGTGTGGTGGAAATGAAGAAAGTGAAAACAAATTATAGGAGGGATTAAGACAGTCTATTCTGATCTAGAAGCAGACTGACAAATATATCAGGAGAGCTTGGGATGCAACAAGAGGGAAAGAGAGCACAGAGCATCTGCTGACAGTAAGCAAGATGCTGCTGTTTCATTCAGTCTTTTTTTGGGCAGTGCAGATGCTCTAGTTTTCCCTCTTTTGGTCTCCATATGGGAAAAATATGTAACAAAGTAAAGCTTTTAAAGCTTAAACCAAGTATGGGAGGTTAGTCAATCAACCCTATTCCCTTGGGTTGCACATAAAATCCTTGAAGAATTGACAAGACACAGAACTGACAAGCTCTTCTATCCAGCACTACTACATAAGACCATGGGTGGTATTCAATGCAAGTCCTATTCAGAGCAGACCTATTGAAGTTAATAGACATGAACTAAATTAGAGTCATTAATTCCAGTAGGTCTACATTGAGTAGGACTTAGTTCAATACAACCTCATACTTCTTTCATGCTTTTTAAAATCAGGACTTTAAATCTGCTTTACCAAAATAGTACAAGTCATTTTTTGTGGTGACCCCCAAGCTCTAGAATCAGTTACCAAGCTTGATGTAACAGATCCAATGAACCAGCCCCTTCAAATGAGCTGTCAAGACCTCTTTCTTCAGACAAGCCTTTAATAATTAAAAAGCTGTTTTAATGCCACATGTCTGTTTTCAGTCTACAACTGTAATAATGTTCCATTACTGTTTCTGTAATTTTATTGCTATTTTTATTATTTCTTTAAATGCAATCTGCTTTCAGAACAATTGTTGAAAAGTGGACTATAAATTCATCAAATGAATTAAAAGGCACTGCCAATGTGAATAGAAAGGGAAACACTAACAACATAAACAAGGAGCACATTCAAGGAAAAGTTTTCACTGGAGCAAATATTCTTACGAACAGAACAAGCATTTTTAGAATCATTCCTGTCATTCTGAAATACATTTACGGCACTTGCTTGAAAGAAAATGAAAAAGTGCTTAAGTTGTAATCCTTGAATTCTCTAGATAAAAATATTCATCTGAAATGAGAATAAAGCAGCCACAAGAAAAGCAGCTACAACTGGCACCACAATTTACCATTCATGAGAATCAAACTGCAAAGCTAGTGGGAAAGAAGCTGCTGGTCCCACTCAATCACCTCTGTGAATGAACTCAGATCAACAACATTGACTAAGACAAGGAACAGACAGAACATGAAGATACAACCATGAATGCTAATACTAGGTATACTTTCTAGTTATTGTCGGATGCTGCTAGTGGTAAATTTTCTTTTAAAAGAAGCCAAACCCAATTTTCCAGTGTAGTTGAACTCTGACACTTGGGAGAGGGTGGTCAAACAAACAAACAAAAGTCAGCAGGAGGGCTATGTGTTCCCTTTTTGCGGCCTATTGCCGAAATAAAACACAAACACCATTCATTGGGTTAAATCATGGGCCACTTTATTAAACGGAATCAATTAGAATAACGAACCTGCAGAGGGGAAATCAAGTGCAGGAGCATTCTGATGATCCTGGCAAAGCCTGCTTGCAGCCATAGGGCAACCAAACCCTTGCCTGAGCCCAGGGCTGCCCTGTGCCAGACCCCAGCTCAGGCCACACCCTGAAGATGTGTAGGGGGTCCAACCCGCATCACTGCCCTCAAGCCCTGAAACTCCGAGTGGATGAGGCATGTTGGCCCCAAAGGCGGCCCGTGTTCTGCCCCCGGGCCATATAGCCCTAAGCTGCAGGCCCCCGGACCGCCAATTGCCCCCAAAGGTGCCTAAAGGTGTCACCTAGCTGCCCTTTCCCTTTAAACCTTTTCCCACACTTCTTTGCCGCAAGTGACCATTGACATATTAAAGCTAAAAACAGACCAATCAGCCTATTAACCCCAAAGGCACCTGTACTAACCCTTGACCCGTCCCCCCAACCACAGTGTGGAGTAGGCAAAAGAAACCTGCCAGCAAAGCGAGGCAGGCAGGCCAAAAATTCCTAGTCAGCCCCGTAGCGACCAAATGAATCACACTGCAGCATAGGGAGGGTCGGACGGGCGCTGCCAAAATTCAAAGGAGGGCGGGAGGCTGGTGGAGTGGCCTTAAATGGCCTTCAGCCGTCCCGCCTCCTTTCTGTGTGTCACGACGGCGCACCAGCATGCCGCGTGCACACACACACACCCCTGATGGCGGCCTGGACTGCGGCTGCGGCCGCAAACTCGCCACTTTGCCCGGCAAGTACCAGGCACAGAACAGGATTGCGGCCTATTGCCGAAATAAAACACAAACACCATTCATTGGGTTAAATCATGGGCCACTTTATTAAACGGAATCAATTAGAATAATGAACCTGCAGAGGGGAAATCAAGTGCGGGAGCATTCTGATGATCCTGGCAAAGCCTGCTTGCAGCCATAGGGCAACCAAACCCTTGCCTGAGCCCGGGGCTGCCCTGTGCCAGACCCCAGCTCAGGCCACACCCTGAAGATGTGTAGGGGGTCCAACCCGCATCACCGCCCCCTGGAGCCCTGAAACTCCGAGCGGATGAGGCATGTTGGCCCCAAAGGTGGCCCGTGTTCTGCCCCCGGGCCATATAGCCCTGAGCTGCAGGCCCCCAGACCGCAAATCGCCCCCAAAGGTGCCTAAAGGTGTCACCTAGCTGCCCTTTCCCTTTAAACCTTTTCCCGCACTTCTTTGCCACAAAAGGGGGACAAGCCTCTGCTTAGTCTTCCTTACCCCACACCCGATAAGAATCTCGTGCAGACCCCTCTGCAGGTCCATCAGGAAGATGCCATCGTTGCCTCACGAACTGCATGTCCATGCATGCCTGCCACTGAGGGCCTTGCCCTCCATGTCTGACCACAGCAGACGATCTGAGGCTACTGAGGCCTCAACTGCATGTCCTCACATGCCTGCCACTGAGGGCCTTGCCCTCCATGTCTGACCACAGCAGACGACCCGAGGCTACCGAGGCCTCAGCTGCATGTCCTCCCTGAACCCTGCTGGAACAACATGAGTAGGACACCATTCCAGCACATACTCTGTCGACCCAGCCACCAAACTGTGGCCCACCATCAGAGGCCCAGCTGTGAACCAATGTGCGTTTGCGGCCCCAAGGCCAGCCTATAAGATCATGCCATGGCTGCAGAGTAGGCTGCGCATCTGCTCCATCCCCGTCCAGCAACCTGCCAAAACAGAAACAATCGTGAACAGTTGGGTCCCGGACCTTCAGACTCGCCCCCGGGGTGAATGTATTCCATGCACCCCCTACTTCCACCTCCCGACAGGCTGCACCTGCATATACCAAAACCAAATAGACCGTCCCAGGTAGGCAATTCCACAGCCGGATAGGCAACCCCAATTCCGGAGGAGCATGTCCCTCAAACCCCCATGGGTCTGCTCCCAGGCACTGCAACACTAGACCGAAACTTTATGAGGGAAGATCCCTCCCCCTGAATATCAGGCAACCAGGCCTGTAGCTTCAGGCCAAAAACACTATGACGCTATCATGGGGAAGTGTCCAGTCCAGGGGGAGGATAAAATAATGTGGAGTGACTCTTGTACCCCTGGTCTGCCTGGAAACAAACCTCGGACCGCAGGATGGCTCGAAGGGAAGTCTGACCTGGCCCCAAGAACCCCCGCCCCCATCCAGAAGGCTCCAAAATTAAGTGTGAGGGCCGCTACATGCAACCGCTGACCTTTGAAGCCTGATGGTCACCTCCCTGATCAACAATCCCTGGCGGGTCAAGTGAACACGGAGGATGAGGATAAGGGGTATGGGGGTGTGCATGGGCCAGCTGGCCAGCACATGACATATCCCAAGACATCTGAATGGTCCTAAAGGCCCCCTGCCAGCCTACCTTGCGACACACTGACAGACAAGCTTTACTGCTACCATCTGTGATGAATTCTAGCACGTGATTCATAGGAATAGGCCACACTTTGCATAGCCCCTGCCAGCCCCTAACTCCCAGGAATCCCCTCCTGCCCTCTGATAGCTGGTGAGCATGCTGGGGCAGCAGATAGGCACATGGCCATCTCTGACTCCCCTCCCCCATCTCCCAGTATGTGGTATGGGACTAGCAGTCGGTCCTTCCTCTAACTGAAACACCATTGACGCACCGCAGGAAAGGAGGGGGCCACACCACAGGTTGGCACATAAGGCAGCCAAAAACTTTGAACCTGTGGTAAGGCTGTGAAATCCCTGTTATGGCACCATAAACCCCACCGTAGAAGTGTAGGCTGCTGGAAAGTCTAGTGGTCTGGTTTTCCACAAAGACAGCAAGGAAAGCCAAGGAAAGGGTTAAGGCGTTCAGAATGCTCAAGGACAGATGTGCAGCTGGCACAGAGCTTCTGTTGTCTATAAAGCCTTAAAACCGAAACCGCTTGGTGTGGGGGGGTGTTAGTAGTGTTAGGAAAGTATTCTCATCTGTATTACCGTTAATGTCAGTAAAAGACTCTTAAGACTAAAGGCTAGGGTGTGTTGCTCTCTTCTCTTGGGCGGTCTCTCAGGTTGGACTGGACCTCTGGGTACACGCAGTTCATTACACCGCTGCCAACAAGAAGGCCCCCCAACACCTGAAGGGCAGAAAGCAAACAACTTCCCCAGCCCCTGAAAATGCCAGGGTCTTGATCTGCAACAGTTCAAGCTTTTCCCGGGCAGCCTGCAGCCCTGGGTCCAAAAGTCAATCTTAATACCCTGGAAGGTGAACACTGGGGCAGGATCCTCCATTTTCCCAGCTGCCAAAGGAACCCCCCAGTTGATAGCTATGCTATAAACTGTGCCATCAGGCGCTAACATGCACCCAAAGTCTGCCCTACCCGTGAACTGTAAATCATGAAAGTAGTGCCCCACTGATTCTGAGCCCTCTCGTCTCCTGACTGTCCCTTCCAAGAAGGGGCTGAAGTGTTCCATGCAAGAATACAGCAGCCCATAGGTAATGCTCTGCTGCATAGTTGACCTAAAGGGCAAAACTCAGCAGCTCAAAATCCACCGTGTGTAACAGCTGGCAATGCAGGCAGATCAGCTGCCACACTTGCCCATAAGGCATCACTGACTGACCCCACTTGTATGACAGATGGTGAATCAGGTAGACTTCGCCCACTGCCACTTTGGGCACTATACGGGGGGGGGCACTGAGAGAGCAGAGGTAGGGGATGATGGGAAAGGGCCAATAACCCTGCCCAACTGTATGTCTTCATCAACTGTCCTCTGGACCAGTGCGTCCATACCTAAGACTGATTTAAGATTGCTGGCCATAAGGGCGAGCCGGGGGCCACGGTATAGGATCTGGAAAACCGCATAATAAAGAAAAACCACATAATAAAATGAGTCTCCCCATAACTGGGCAGTCTGCAAGCAAGGTCCATAGCCCTCGAGCGTAGCTGGGAAGGGACACTTTTCTTGAGCAGCCTCTGCTGGGGGCTGCTTCCCACTCCTTTGAGGGGCCCTGGCCCCACATATCCTTCTAGCCTGTTGTTGTGCCTTTAATTGCAGGTTCGTATTCAGCAGTTATTAGATGGCATGGAGTTGAGCAATGTCATCTTCTAATGTCTGCAGATCAAACGACTCTTAAAAGCACAGGACTAGTGGCCTGTAAAAAAGGTGGCCACCTTATCTACAGACCAGTTTGTAAACTACCTAAAGAGAAGATGCAAGCTAATGTGCAGCCTGCACGTGATTACTGAAAAGAATTCCATTATGTTTAAATAATTTACTCAGAGAAATATGAATTGGACCAATTTTATGCATATGTACTTATGAGAAAATCCCCCTGAGTGTATCGTTACTTCTTCCCCCGGAACGGTGCATGTGATTGCACACATACAGCAGAATCCTATGTATGTTTACTCAGAATATCACAGATTAAATGGGTCTTAGGACAGAGGTTCATGGGACTTAACTGATGGAAAGGTTCATATATTTTTACCTGGGTTTTGAAGAACGTATTTGGGGAGGGGAAGCTTGACAGTGAAAAAGAGGGGATGAGTTCCCTTTTCATTTTGGAGTTGTAGTTTTGGAGGTGAGGTTGCAGCACTAACTGGGATCCCTACTGGCTCCTGCAGCCTCCTGTCTGTCTCCGGCTGCCACCCACCCTCCTCAAAAAGCCTCTGCTCTTCGTTATTACATTGCATTGCTCCAATCCAAATGGCCGCTACGTTATGACAGAGCATCTTTCTAGGTTATCCTGCAAAAACAAGTGGCGGCCACAGGCAGCAGGAGGGTACGGGAGAGCAGGCAAATTTTTCCCCCTCTCATCTCCTCAAGTTCTCCCTAATTGACTAACCCCCTCTCTGAATTTTCCTGGTTTGCAAAAACAGTGTGGAAGTGGAATGGCCTTCTCAGTACATCCCTTAATAAAACCATCCCCACAGATGGCTGTCCAGCTGCCCCTGGAATGCCCCCAGTGTCAGATAGCCCATTACCTCTCTAGGTAATTGGTAAATGAAAAGTATTTATTTATTTATTTATTTTATTTTATTTATATACCGCCCTAAGCCCAAAGGCTCTCTGGGCGGTGTACATAAAAGGTAAAAGCAGGCACAATTTAGTTTAAACTAAAAATACACTTCAGTATCAAGAAAAGGAGTCTATTCCTATTCTGTTTTCTGTAATGGGAAGGGGACCCCAGTAGAAGTATCTCCTGGCCCTAACTGGAGGCACTGAGGGCTGCACCTGGGGACCATCTGCATGCAAAGCAAGTGATCTGTTACTGAGCTACAATTCTCCCTCTCCAGGGTCCGAGATCCCTGTAAATGGTGAAATAATCATAGCAATACCAGCGCATGAAGTGCATTGGCTCTGTTCCACTGTTGGGCATCTGCAAACAGGTACGAGGCACATCCTTGAGACATACACAAGGGACATTTAGGTAGGATAAAATTCCACTTCATGTAGCTGCCCCACTGCACCAAACACACAAACACCACCCGGCTGTACCTGCGCTCCTACGGCTTTACCTGCGCTGCTACCACGCAGGCTTTACCTATGTTACCACCACCCCAGCTTTACCTGTTCTACTATTCTGCTAAAGTCGGCAGTGGGGGCCTAAGGCCCACTTGACCGTCCCTTAGCGCTAACCTCCCCCCCAGCAAGAGCTCACAAAAACAAATTTAAATGTCCTGGCCTGAGTGCCTGCTGCGCCACTCCCCGGGTCGCTGCCGTGCCTCGCCGCTGCCGCTACTGCACCTCTCCTGAGAACATGAGGGATCGCCACCGCCACCGCTGCATGCAAAGCCCTGGCCGCCCAATGGGGTCCCGCGCCGCTTCCACTAGCAAGGATCGCCGCTGCTTCTGCTGTCGCCGCCCGGCCTCACTGAGCCACCAGCTTCCCCCCGAAGCCGCGGAGTCGCTTCTCCCGCCTGTGCCGCGAGGCCTCCTTGAAGCCTCACATCCACTGCTGGCCCAGAAAGGCCCTGCCGCCGTAGGGCTCCTCAGCCAGGCCTCGCACAAGGCCTCCTGTTAGTGCTGCCGCCGCCGCAAGGCCGGCACATCAAAGGCCTCGCCGCGGCTGGAAGGCCTCCCGCGCCTTGTTGCAGCTGCCGCCGCAAGGCCAGCGCATCAAAGGCCTTGCCGCAGTTGGAAGGCCTCCCACACCTCGCCGCCGCTGGAAGGCCTCCCGCACCTCGCCGCAGCCACCGCCGCAAGGCCTCACTGCCCTGCAGGCCTTGCCGCCAAAATTCAAAGGAGGGCGGGAGGCTGGTGGAGTGGCCTTAAATGGCCTTCAGCCACCCTGCCTCCTTTCTGTGTATCACAACGGCTGCGTGCACACACACACACCCCTGATGGCGGCCTGGGCTGCGGCCGCAAACTCGCCCCTTTGCCCGGCAAGTACCGGGCACAGAACAGGAATATCCTAGGAATCTAAGAGACACACCTTTGAAGATAGACTGCCATTGGAAACTGTTTGGAAACTTCAGCCAGTGCTGAAGGCAGCTGCTCAGTTGCATGTTGGGGGCAAAGTGGCCAAAGCACAAAAACACTAACTCTGTACCACCTGCACTGGTTGCCAGTGGGCTTTCAGGCCCAATTTAAAATGCTAGATGTTAGCTGCTTAAAGCCCTAAATGGATTCAGACTAGATTATTTAAAAGACTGTTTGCCCCTATATGAGCCTGCTTAGGCCTTAAGATTGGACGTGGAGGCCCTAGTCACAGTATATTGAACTGGCAGGTACAAGAGCCAGAGTCTTTTTAGTGGTGGCTCCACAACTTGCAACTCCCTCCAATGGGAAGTGTGTTTGAAAAAATCAACAGGAGAGCCAAATAAATGGTTTGGAAGATTTAAAATACAACTTTAAAAAAGAATCAACCACAAATAATCCTGGTAATACATAGTAAGAGACATTCAGCAGCCATAATTCCATTGCACATGTTTCAACTGCATCACATAATGTAGGTGGGAGATTATAAATGGGGCTACACTTATGCTATTCCCTGCCTCAAACACACTTCAATTTTTCAGAGCATTTCAAGTTATCTATTGAAGCCTGCATAAAAAATGTTCTATGCTTTACCTTACAGAGCCAAGAGCTCTGTTGTTGTTGATGATGATGATAATAATCCTTTAAGGCATAATTATTGTCATTATTATTATCATTATTATTAGACTTATTAGTTACTTGACAGAGGTTGCTAAGAGATTTACAACATATATAAAAACAAATACATTACAGCATTAACACATTCATACAAAAACATACAATTCATAAAAGTACACACACACACACACACAAAATAGCTGCAGGAAGCTTTGGGCAGAACATGAACAGCAAAAACATAATCATTTAGTCCATCAAAAGCCTGGGGGAAAAGGTAAGTATTTACCAGGTGCCAGGCAGACTTCACTGGGAAGAGTGTTCCTTAGATGGGGAGCCACAACTGAAAAGTTGACTTTACACTATACAACTTACATCATACACATTATTGTAAATTTTAACAGTAGTATTTGTGAGAACAGAGAGGCCTTTATTTTACTTTCCTATCACTTTTGTCCCAAAAGATTTATAGCCTCACACTTCAATAGGATACATGAAGTCATCATAATATGATGCTGTGAAATGATGGTGTACAAGATCAGAAAGAGAAAAACAGCTCACTTTTAACAGGGTGCATTGGTTTCCATTCCTGAGTCAGAGCTGCCTGTTTGCTTCTGTAAAGCTAATTACATATTGATTAGCCTAGACTAGGAAAGTGTCTGGAAAATAAGATTAACCAGTCTAGGAGCAGAGGTTGAAACAAGTAGTATGGTAACCCAGACAGAAAGGGGAAAGCAGTCTATCATAGGAGGCGGGTCCTAGCGATGTCATTAAGTATGATACATTAAGCATCAACCACAGTTGCTTGGAGCATACCACTCAAACAAAAAAATTTCTCTGACTGGAAATTAAGATAAAAATTTTAGATAAATGGGGTGTTTCAAGGTCCAGTTGAAGTGATGAGATAGTTCCTTCTCACCTGATTAGAGAGTCTGGGTAAGGAACATTTAATCTAGCCTACTTGCTTTTGGCAAGAAGGGTTTAAGTGCCCTCAGTCACCAGGCCAGTCACCAGAAGGCCGTTGTAGGAAGAAAGCCTAGTGTTGTGGAGATGTTGAATGGGAGCACTCAAGAGTAAAGATGGATGTCCCTAAAGGCTGCAATTCTAAACACAAGGGGACTAAGCCCCATAGAACTCAACAGGACTTACTTCTGAATAGATATGGTTAGGATTGTGCTGTTGGTAAGGTTTGACTAGGGATCCTCTGCAAAGATATTCGTATCAAAGTAGGGTTGGCAACCCCCTGCCTGGAATACCTTGCCTGCCTTTTAATGTGGCTGCTCCAAACTTCTTTACAGACTTGACACTTCACTGCAGAGAGAGGTTTGAAAAATGAGTAAGAGTGAAGTTTCTCTACCCTTTCCTGACTCCTCTGTGGGCTGCTATAAACTCACTTTGACAGCCAACCCAATTCCAGTGAGTAATAAGTAACAGAGAGGGAAAAAACATGGTTTGGTCTACTTTCACAGGCTGTAGATTGGGAACAACAGCAATTGAAGCCACATTTCCCAGTATGTGAATTCTCTTTTACCACTATTGGGCAAGAAAAAAAACATCATGCAAATAACAAGATGCATCATCAGTGGGTTTAAGAAGGTTGAGCTGACCACATGGAACCACTGTTGTTGCTTCTATGGATATAAGGGAGTAAGGTCAGAGGTAAATGAAATTCAAATATAAAAAGAAAAACAGAAGACAGTGATGATTTCCTAAATGCAATACTATATAACCACAACAAGATTCCTATGAGTAAGACAGAATATGCAGCATCTCGCAACTAGTCAGCATTCCTAACCAAAAGCCAAAACTCTAAAAACGATGGCATCCAGTTAGTCAAAGTCACAGAAATCCCCATGCAGCACATGATCAAGGGGCTGCAGTTAGTGCAAAATGCTGTGGCAAGATTGCTGACATGACTGAGACCCTATCAACACATAATACCTCTGCTCTGAAATCTGAACTGGTTGCCAATTTGCTACCAGCCAAGTTCAAGGTGTGCTTTCCACGTTTTGTAAGAAATCAATCCTTTGGTGTGGCAGTACCTACACTTTGGAACTTCCTGCCTATTTACAATAGGCAGGCACCTTCATTGTATTCATTTTGGTACCTGCTAAAAACATTTTTGTTTATGCAAGCCTACCCAGGCATGTAGAAGATATTATGGCTTTTATCTGTTATTAACTTATTGGTTTTATTATTTTCAATGTTTTTAAATACCTGTCTGTTTTTGCCAATACTTTTATTGTTTTAATTCCTTCTATAAACCACTTTGAGGTTTTTTACAATAAAGCGGTATATAAGTGTTGTAAACAAAATACATAAAGAAATTTCAGAGTCACTGTGGCCCTCGGGTCTCTTTCCTCCTTTATACTGTGTCAGGACATTTGGTACCATCTAGCTCAATACTGATGACATGGACTAGCATTGGCTCTCCAGGATTCAAGGCAATAGTCTCCAGAGATTGAATTTTCGACCTTTGCTGCAAAACATGTGCCCTACTTACAGCCCTGTTTAAAAACATATCCTTTAAAACTGTTCTTTTCAATTCACTAATGAATGCACAGCATACAATGAATCCCACCACAGAATCCTGGGAACTGTAGTTTCTTAAAGGTAATGGGAACTATAACTGTGAGGGGGAAACTACACTTCCCAGGAATCTTTGGTGGAAGTCATGTGCTTTAAATGCAAGTTGGGTGTGCTTTAAATGTATTATGTGGATCTGCATTACTTCATAGAGTTTGCCTGCATATAAATCATTTTAATTAAATTTTAAAATGGAAATAAGCTACAAAGTTTACTGGGTGACTATGAACCATCTCCCAGCATAATCTGCCCTCAGGGTGAGAACAACAGAGGAGGACCATGACCACCCCAAGGAAGAAAGGCACACTTAAAATGTAGAGGAAATAATCATTTGTAAATAATAATTTACAACCATAGTGTGAAGTCAGATACATATCAAGACATAGTATGAAGAAATACTTATATATAAGCATGAATGTCAAAGATGTTTATGGTTTACACAACCTGTAAACATATTTATAGTGCAATCCTATGCATGTTTACTCAGAAGCAAGTCCCAATGTGTTCAATGATTATTCAACCAGCTTCGGCTGGTAAGACAGCTGCGGCCATTTCTGGACCGGGATAGCCTGACCGCTGTAGTCCACGCACTGGTAACCTCCAGGTTGGATTACTGTAATGCACTCTATGTGGGGCTGCCCTTGAGGTTGGTTCGGATTGCAGCTGGTGCAAAATGCAGCAGCAAGACCGCTCACTATGGCAGGGGATTACCAACATGTCACCCCACTGCTGAAAGAATTGCACTAGCTGCCCATTTGCTACCAGGCCATGTTTAAGGTTCTAGTTTTGGTGTACAAAGCCCTATACAGCTTGGGACCAGGATACCTGAAAGTGTTACCCCTTATATACCCAGTCAATCACTGCGCTCTGCAGGTGAGGGCCTCCTGCACACACTATCTTATCAGGAGTTCCATTCCACACAACATAGGAAACGGACCTTTAGTGTGGCGGCAGCTACCCTGTGGAATTCCCTCCTCTTAAATATTAGGCAAGTGTCATCTCTTATCTTTTTGGCACCTTTTCAAGACTTTTCTCTTTCAACAAGCCTTTTAAGTTGAGACCTATCCCAGTCTGCGTCTGTGTTGGAATTGCTTTTTAGTATTTATTTTTAATATTTTATGTTTAGTATTTATTTTTTAAAAACAATATTTTTAACCCTTTTTAAAAGATGTTTTAAAAGCTTTTTAAAAAAATGTTTTTAAAGTTGTTTTGTTTCAGTGTATTTTAAGGTCTGTTTTTATGATGTTTAGATTTGTGTTTAGCGCTTCTGTTGGCCGCCCTGGGCTACTGCTGGGAGGAAGGGCAGGATATAAATCAAATAATAAATAAATAAATAAAATAATAAAAACTCAAACAGGGAAGCATGCACAGGACTGCAATTCAGTGATAAGGAAATTCATTCACCCAATGCAAAATTCAGAATCATGCGTCTTTAAGCTATTTTGCTATATATTTACTGAATTTCTCATGTGAGACAAGCAGGAAAAGGAAACTGTGGGTTTAGCTATTGCCGGGGAGGGGGGTCAACAAGCCTTGTCAATCACAACCCTGACTTCACTTATTGGCTAAAACCCTGAAAGAGCAGATATTAGAGCAGCCAGTACTAACAGAGGTTGCGACATTTTGGTTTATATCTTTTGAACCAGACCACCTAGAAACATAATTTTTTTAAACTAATAGTCCAGAGATTAAGGTGAGGTGCCTGCAGACGACCCAAAAAAACTGGAGTCCCTGGGCAAAAACCAGAGACCTGGAAACCCTAGTTAGGGATAATGCTTATTACCATTACTAGAGGCGGGCCCCGCTTATACGGCAGTTTCCGTTCCGGACTGCCACTGTAAAGCGGAAATCGCCATAAAGCGGAACCCATTGATGATATTGGGGCGCATTGTGCAAATATGACATCAAAATGGCATGTGACATTAAAAAAACACCGTAAAAGCGGAACAAGCGCCTTAATGCGGGGACTTTCCCTAATTGAAAGCCGCCGCATTAGCGAATCGCTGTAAAGCGAATCGCTGTAAAGCGGGGCTCTACTGTATGTTCCATCTCCAACCAACCACATAATGTTCATTCTGCACCTGTACGGCATCAGTATTTTAGCAGGGCAGTACCTACACCATGGAATTCCCTCCCTGTTGACATTAGGTGGATTCCTCCACTGTTCTATTTTTGTACTCTGCTAAAAAAAAATTTATTTAGGCAAGCCTACCCAGATATGCATGGTTGCCATGTAATTTTATCTTATCACATATATTTTTCATTGTTGATTTTATTTATATTTTTATTATTTTTAGGTTAATTTCTTTTTAACTCTGACAGATAATTTTAATGTGTATTTTATTTTATATAAACTGTTTATTTTATTTTATATAAACTGTTTAGTTGTTAAGTAAGTATACAAATTCTGGTAAATAATGTAAAATAAAATACACATTAAAATTATCGAACATAAGAAGCTGCTTTATACGCAGTTCCTTGGTCCATCTAGCTCAGAATTGCCTATACTGATTAGAAGTGGCTCTCCAGGGCCTCAGACAGGATTTTTTCCCAGACCTACCTGGAGATGCCAGGGATTGAACCTGAGACCTCCTGCATGCAAAGTAGATGCTCTACTACTGAGTCACAGCCCTTCCCCAAAGAAATTGCTCAAACATATTACTACTGGAGACCTATGACCATCACCGAGTTCCATATGTGGACTTCAGCTCTGATGGGGAGAGAGTGAAGCCTTAGCTGTTATTTTACTTATCCATCAACTTATTTGTGGTAGCAGGTATATCTTACCAGAAGCAAAGATGCCACTTGCCAGGATGAGAGTTCAGATCAGAAAACCACAGCTTCACTGATGCTACCATAAAATCCTTTAGTACGTGGCAATATTTAAGAACCAGGATAGAAGAGTTTTCTCCTACTTTTGTAAACATCGATTTGAAGATGTTTAGAAAAAGAAAGAAGGAACAAGGTCTTCTCCTAGGGAAAGGTGTTTCACACACTGCAGAACACAACAGAAAAAAGATCATTTCACCTTAAAATGATAATGGGGCACCTCCTGCTGACCTCAGTGGACAGAAAGGATTATTCAGGTGGAGGGAGCCCTCAGATGACCTGCCTTTTGCATGAGTTGCTGTTTTTGGCTTTTTTTTTCTTTTCTTCCAACCAAGAGCCACATCCAGATCTGCAACTCATGCAGCATGCACAGCACGTGGACTCTTCTAAACTTGGCAGGGGGCAATTTTTAGTCTTATACAATTTCAATTTTAAGTTTAGAAAATAAGAATGCCTCAGTTATCAAAAGTACTCAATGAAAAGTTGGCTGTTGTGAGAATGTAATTCAGTTCTAAGGAACAAGATCACAAAGAAGTACAGTACCTGGAAAGTGAGAGAAGGTCCAGCTGTACTGCAGTAGCTTAATCTGTATCTGGATAATGAAATTAAGCAGCACTTGCCCACAATGCTGATATTTCTCAAAAGATTTACACAGGAAAACACAGCCACAAAATTAAAGCAGCACCTTCCAAGTACATTATGAAAAACAACTTGACTGAAGCCTAATCTTCGGGACCCCCTCTAGGATGCACACCTTAACGTGGTGAGGGGATTTGAGAGTGTTGAAGAAGCTAAAAGCAATGCCGTCAGGAGTCTAGACCAAGAGGCTAGACTCCTAGCAGGGGCACCTACAGCGGAATGGTCAAAGCTGAAACACCAGACTAAGATGCATCCAAACTCAGAGGAAGGCAATAGTAAACCACCTCTGAGTATCTCTTTCCACAAAAACCCTATGAACAGAGTATCCAAAAAGCAACATGAGATAGTCCTGGAAGATGAGACCCCCAGCTCGGAAGGCACTCACCGAGCTACTGGAGAAGAACAAAGGACAAGTACTAGTAGCGCCATGACTAATGATGCAGCTGGGTCAAAGCCGAAAGGAAGCCCACAGGCTGATGCGCACAGATGCAAAAGCAGAGTCCGGAGTTGTACGATGCACACAATAGGAACATGGAATGTGAGAAGCATGAACCAGGGAAAGTTAGACATTGTCAAGCAAGAAATGGAACATATCAACATTACAATACTTGGTGTGACTGAATTAAAATGGACAGGAATGGGGCATTTTCAATCAGGCAAATACAAAATATTTTATGCAGGAAATGAGAAATCAAGAAGAAAAGGAGTTCCTTTAATAGTAAGAAGTGATGTATGAAAAACCATTGAGAGCTATAACGCCATATCTGAGCAAGTGATATCAATGAGATTAAATAGGAAACCTATCAACATAACCATCATCCAAGTCTACACTCCAACGGAAAATGCCGAAAAAGAGGAATTGGAGAGATTTTACGCTAAATTACAGGAAGAAATTGATCATACACCAAAACCAGATGTGTTGATAACCATGGGGGACTGGAATGCAAAAGCAGGGAACAGAGAAGAACTAGGAACTGTGGGGAAATAGAGCTAAGAAGATAGAAATGAAGCAGGAGAAAGACTTATCAAATTCTGTGAAGCCAATGATTTGTTTCTTGCAAACACATTTTTGAGCAACCAAAAAGACAACTGTACACATGGACATCACCAAATGGTCAATACAGGAATCAAATTGTTTATATAATTGGTAGCAGAAGATGGAGAAGTTCCATACTTTCTGCGAAAACAAGACCAGGAGCAGACTGTGGTAAAGGTCATGAACTGGTCGTATCAAAAATCAGAGTAAAGCTAAGGAAGAACAAAGCAGCAATCATTACATCAAAATACGATTTAAATAACATCCTAGAAGTATATAAAGATAAAATGAGGAACAGATTTGATGCTTTAAACTTAGTTGACAGAGAACCAAAGAACTATGGAATGAAGTCAGAGACATTATTAGGGAAGAATGCAAAAAGACAATACCTCTCGTTAAAAAGAGAGAAAGATCTCAATGGATGACTGAAGAAACTCTTAAAATGGCTAAAGAGAGAAGGAAAGCAAAAGGAGACAGAAACAAGGTTAGACCCTAAATGCAACAATACAGCGACTGGTACGTAGGGACAAAGAGAACTATTACAATAGTTATTGTATAGAAATAGAAGAGGACAACAAAAAGGGAAGAACAAGAGCCCTATTCCAAAAGATTAGAGAAATGAAAGGGAAATTTAAACCAAGAGTAGGGATGTTGAATAATCAACAGGGGAACACACTGACTGACTGAGATGAAATAAAAGGAAGATGGAAGCAATACACTCAAGAACTCTATAAAAGAGATGCAAGGATGACAGATTCATTCACGGAGGAACCGTATGATGAAGAACCAGAAATTTTAGAATGTGAGGTGAAAGCTGCTCTTAAAATACTTGGAAGAAACAAATCACCAGGAACAGATGGCACACCAACAGAGTTGCTACAAGCTACTAGGACCAAATCTGTCCAAATTTTGACAAAAATTTGTCAAGAAATATGGAAAACTAAACAATGGCCCATAGACTGGAAGCGTGCAATGTACATACCATTTCCAAAGAAAGGGGATCCTAGGGAATGCAGTAATTATCAAACTATTGCCTCAATACCTCAATGCAAATAAAGTAATGCTCAAGATTGTACAACAAAGGCTCTTACCATATACAGTAGGTCCCCGCTTTACAGCGCTTTGCTTTACAGTGTTCTGCTAATACAGCGGTTGTCAACTGCAGAAAGGCCCCGCTCCTACAGCGCTTGTTCCGCTTTTACAGCGGTTTTTGCTCATTGCGCACCATTTTTGCATCATTTTCGCACAACGCGCACCATTATCTTCAATGCGTTCCACTTTACAGTGGTTTTCGCTTTACAGCAGGGGTCCAGAACATAACCCACTGTATGAGTGGGGCCCTACTGTATGGAGCAACAAATGCCAGACATCCAAGCTGGATTCAGAAAGGGAAGAGGCACCAGAGATCATATTATTTATTTATTTATTGCATTTATATACCGCCCCATAGCCGAAGCTCTCTGGGCAGTTTACAACAATTCGCAAACATACACTGGTTATTGCAATGGACAAACGAATTTCAGAAGAAAATCACCCTGTGCTTTATAGATTACAGCAAAGCCTTTGATTGTGTAGATCATAAAAAACTATGGAATGCTTTAAAAGAAATGGGGGTGCCACAGCATCTGATTGTCCTGATGTGCAACCTATACTCTGGACAAGAGGCTACTGTAAGGACAGAATATGGAGAAACCGATTGGTTCTGCATTGGAAAGGGTATGAGACAGGGGTGTATTTTATCACCCTATTTGTTTAATCTGTATGCAGAACATATCATATGGAAAGCGGAATTGGACCAAGATGAAGAAGGTGTGAAAATTGGAGGGAGAAGTGTCAATAATTTAAGATATGCAGACAATATCATACCACTAGCAGAAACCAGTAATGATTTGAAAGGAATGCTGATGATAGTTAAAGAGGAAAGCACAAAAGCAGGACTACCGCTGAACGTCAAAAAGATTAAACAAATGACAGAGGATTTATGTAACTTTAAAGTTGACAACGAGGACATTGAACTTGTCAAGAATTAATACCTTGGGCACAGTCCTTAACCAAAATGGAGACAATCGTCAAGAAATCAGAAGAAGGCTAGGACTGGGGAGGGCAGCTATGAGAGAACTAGAAAAGGTCCTCAAATGCAAAGATGTATCACTGAACACTAAAGTCAGGATCATTCAAGCCATGGTATTCCCAATCTCTATGTATGGATGTGGAAGTTGGACAGTGAAAAAAGTGGATAAGAGAAAAATCATTTGAAATGTGGTGTTGGAGGAGAGGTTTGCACATACCATGGACTGTGAAAAAGACAAATAATTGGGTGATAGAACAAATTAAACCAGAACTATCACTAGAAGCTAAAATGATGAAACTGAGGTTATCATCCTTTGGACACATAATGAGAAGACAAGATTCACTAGAAAAGACCATAATGCTGGGAAAAACAGAAGGGAGTAGAAAAAAAGGAAGGCCAAACCACAGATGAATTGACTCCATAAAGGAAGCCACAGACCTGAACTTACAAGATCTGAACAGAGTGGTTCACAACAGATGCTATTGGAGGTCGCTGATTCATAGGGTCGTCATAAGTTGTGATCGACTTGAAGGCACATAACAACCACCATCTTCTGTAGGGCCCCAAAGGCTGAAGATCCCACAACAATTAGTACTTAAGTTGGGAATTTACAATGATACTCAATTTTATGTTTATATAATTCAAGTCATTGTCTCTTGATGAAGGAATCAAATGCTTAGTTTTCCCTTGTTCTTTGAAGCGAACAGGACAAGGAATTCTACTCAACATTTTTCCATACGAAAATGGACCATTGGTCTCACCTGAAGGGTGATTTTCATATGAGGACGGACATCACTGCGGGTATTAGCTCCACCTATCGTGCGAAGGCAAGAATGTTTTTTGAAGTCAAGACTAGGGGCGTCAGGCCCCTCCCACTCTCCAGTTCATTCGCAGTGAGTCTATAGAGAAAATCTTAAATACAAGAACAGGGCCAACAGGCCTGCCAGCAGGAAAATAACATGCATAATAACATGACTCAACATAGCGATATAACAGAACTAGCAGTCTTGACTTCACTAGTAACTTTAAGTACAATAGCATAACAGTAATATATAACATCTAGTAAAATATCTATACATCCTCCAACTGGGAGGGTCGTGATGTCCATCCGCATATGAAAATCACCCTTCAGGCGAGACCAATGGTCCATTTTCCATATGAGGCCGGCCATCACTGCGGGATGTACCAAAGCAGCCCATAATAGGGAGGGATCACCCACATGCTAATCGTCATTAAGAACCTATTGCAACACTCGTCTGCCAAAAGAGGCATCGGCAGAGGCATAACGATCTATTTTATAATGCCTTATAAACGAGTGTGGGGTAGACCAAACAGCAGCCCTGCAAATATCAGCAACAGGAGCATTAGTAGCAAAAGCAGCTGAAGTGGCAGCTGACCTAGTAGAATGAGCTGTTATACTAGCTGGAACTGGCAGCTTAAGGGACTCATATGCTAAGGTAATACATGCCCTTAACCAACGGGATAAGGTAGAATTGGTTACTTTATGCCCCATAGACCTTGGATGAAAGGATACAAACAGAGACTCCGTTCGTCGAATCTCCTGGGTCCTAGACAGGTAGGTCTTGAGAGCCCTCAGAACATCCAACGAATGCCAAGCCTTCTCTAGAGGATGAGTAGGGTTCGGGCAAAATGAAGGGAGTACAATGTCCTGATTGCAATGGAAAACTGAACTGACCTTAGGACGGAAGGAAGGATCAGTTTTCAACACAACAGAGTCCTTGTGAAAGACACAGAGATGGCGAGCAGAAGACAATGCGCCCAGTTCCGAAACTCGTCTGGCAGAAGTGATGGTGACCAGGAACAAGACCTTGAAGGACAGTAGATGTAAAGGCACAGTCCTAAGGGGTTCAAACGGAGGGTGTTGTAAGGCTTGTAGGACCTTGGACAGACTCCATGAAGGAAAACGATGGACTACAGCCGGTGAACGTAAAGCAGTGCCTCTGAGGAAGCATTTAATGAATGGATGTGAGGAAATAGGGGCACCACTGGAGGACACTGAAAGAATGGACGACAGAGTGGACGCATGTCGACGTAGAGTGTTGGGTCTGAGTCCCATCATAAAACCGCTATGGAGATATTGCAGCACCTGATGCACAGTGGCCTGGGATGGATCGCAATGGTGAGCCTGGCACCACTTGGAGAAAGCCACCCAAGTATGTTGATAAATACGGGTGGTAGATGGTCGTCTCGAGGCTAAGATAATATCAATAACAGCGTCAGACAGGCCAGCCGACCTCAAATGTCCCCATTCAAAAGCCACGCTGTTACATTGAGCCAAGTGGGGTCCTGATGCCATACTGGACCCTGGGATAGAAGATCTGGCCTGACTGGAAGTGTCCAAGGATCCATCACCGACATTGCAAGAAGATCCGAGAACCACGGTCGGCATGGCCAATATGGTGCTATCAGAACCAACTGTGCCCTCTCGCTCCGCGCCTTCCGCAGTGTTTTGGCTAACAGTGGTATGGGAGGGAAGGCGTATAAAAGACCGTCTGGCCACGGTATTGACAGAGCATCCACTGCTTCCGCTGCTGTGTCCAGGTATCTGGCAAAGTACCTGGGAAGCTGGTAATTGCGACTGGAAGCAAACAGGTCGACCGAGAAGACGCCGAACCGACACTGGAGACGCTGGAATATGGTCGGATGAAGTTTCCATTCTCCCGGAATGACCTGTTGTCTGCTGAGCCAGTCTGCTGTCACATTCCAAATCCCTCTGAGATGCTCTGCTTTTAGGGATTGTAGATGTTGTTCTGCCCAGACGAAGATGAGGGAAGCTAGGTCCTGCAGAGGACGGGACCTGGTGCCCCCCTGTCTGTTCAAATGTGATTTTACACACGTGTTGTCTGTTCGAATGAGGACATGGTCCAAAGGGAACAGAGACTGAAAATGAAGTAGAGCTAAGTGGACCGCCTTGAGCTCCAGCCAACTGATGTTCTGAGTCTGCTCTGCTGTGGACCAAACCCCTTGAGCGTACTGGGAGTTGCAGTGTGCTCCCCAGCCGATGAGACTGGCATCCGTGGTGACAACAGTCCTGCGAGGTTCTCTGAATGGAGTGCCTCTGGAAAGAAGTTGGACCCTCGTCCACCAGCGGAATGAAAGGCGCAGTGCGGGGCTCAGAGGAACTGTGCGATGATTGGAGTTGGCAATATCCTGTTGAAAAGGCAACAAAGCCCACTGAAGGTGGCGAGAGTGGGCTCGAGCCCATGGCACAATGTGGATGGTAGAGATGAACATTCCGAGCGCCCTGGCTAGAAGCATGACGTCTGTGGTTGTTTGTTGCATCAAAGACCTCGTGATATTTGTGATGGCAGTAATGCGATCTGGAGACAGAAACACCATCGCCTGCAGGGTGTCCAACATCGCCCCTAGATGAAGTAGGCATTGGGTCGGTTGAAGATGGCTTTTGTCGAAGTTGACAAGCCAGCCGTAGGCCTGCAAAACATTGAGGGTGAGCGTTATATGCCGATGGGCCAGCTCCTCAGAGCTCGCCCGTATTAAAATATTGTCCAGATATGGGTAGAGATGGACCCCTTGAATCCGGAGGTAAGCCACTAAGGTGAGGAGTACTTTGGTAAATACTCGCGGAGCAGAGGAGAGGCCGAATGGCATCGCTCTATATTGAAAGTGCTGGGGGCCAAAAGCAAACCGAAGGAACTTTCTGTGGGCTATGCAAATGGGCACATGGAGATACGCTTCCTTTAGGTCGATAGAAACCAGGAACTCTCCTTCTTGCAGGCTTTCAGCAATGGAGTGAAGGGATTCCATTTTGAACCCGCGGTATGTTATAAAACGGTTGATGAACTTGAGGTCCAATACCGCCCTCCACGACGAATCTCGTTTGGGCACAGCAAATAGGAGGGAGTACACCCCTTCCGACCTCTCTGTTGTCGGGACTGGCTCTATCGCCGCTATGTCCAAGAGGTGATGTATAGCTGTCTGCATGATGCTGTGCCTGGCCGGCGCCCTGGGACAAGGGGATGGATGGAATTTGTCTGGTGGGGTCGCCCAAAACTCTATTGCATAGCCAGAACAAAAAAGGTCCCTGATCCAGGCGACCTTAGTCAGACGCAGCCACTGGTCTCCAAACATAAGTAGTCTGCCACCAACAGGAAGTGCATTAGTACTGTTTGCGCTGGCGAGACCCTCCCCTATATGAGAGCGACAAAGTACCTCTGCGCCCTCGGTACTGACCTCTGCCCTGGATATGTCGGTTCCAGGTTTCCCTGAAGGAATTGGAGTCATAGGATCGGAAATCGCGGCCTCGTCCTCCTGGCCGCGTTCCTCGAAAGGGCTGGTTAGTGTGGAAGGAGGGAAATCGCCAAAAAGGTCTATGATTGATGTGCTTGACAGTGGCCAAAACCGGTTTGTGAGCTTCTTTAGGATCAACCAGCACTGCCTTTAGAGCTTCCTCGCTGAAAAGCAAAGATCCGGAGTAAGGAGCCCTAGAAAGATTCACTCTGGCCGTAGAATCAGCTTGCCAGTGGCGAAGCCACAGTGTCCGTTGAGCGACTATCTGAGCCGTCATGGCTCGTGCCCCCAGTTGAGTGGCATCCAAAGTGGCATCAGCTACAAATGCCGCTGTCTTGCGCAACTTTATCAGAGACCTTCTGAGAGAGACAGGATCAGAGTTAGGGTCCTCTAGAAGCTCATCCAGCCACATCATTGCTGCCCTGGAGAAGATTGAAGCCGATGCGGAGGCTCGCATGGAGAAGGCAGCGGCCTCATGATTTTTGCGGAGAGCGAAGTCTAATCTCCGCTCAGTAGCATCCTTTAATTGGGATTCTCCTTCCCTAGGCAAAAGAGATTGCGACAGACACTAAGCTAGCGATCGGCTCGTCTATGCCGGGGACGGCCAGCTTGGTGGTAAAGTCAGGGGCTAGGGAGTATAGTTTGTCAGCCAGGTTCTTGAAGCGGCGAGTTTGGAATGGATGAGACCATTCTTCGGTGGCCAGTTTAGCTATGGGGTCCAGCACCGGGATGTAATGCTCAGTTGGTGCAGGGGATTTGAGAACCATGGCTCCTTTAATAGCTGGAACGGTAGCTGTTGAGGGCGCAGCTTGGAGGCCAAGGGTGTTAACTATCCTGCGTGCAAGAGGCTGAAAATCTGAGGTATTAAACAAGCGGTACGATGTATCCTCCTCATGTTCCGAATAGTCACTCCATTCGTCTTCGTCAGCATGATCAGCAAAGGTTGACTCCTCCCCATACGAAGCGTCATCAATACATCTGCCTCTAGCCACGTCAAAGGGGTTTGGGGAGCAGGAAGGGTTTGCCTCATAACATACATGTTGTTCCATAGTGCGTTGAGGTATGGCGGGAACTTGTGGTGGGGACTGCATTTGAGTGAAAAATGACAGCATGCCCTGAAGTTGTGAAAGAAAATCCTGAGGCAGCTGCAGCCCCGTTGAGGCAGATGGTTGTGCCGGAGTAGGTGGCGCAGTGGGCTGAGCCAGAGGATAAGCCCTGGGCGGCAACACGGGAGGAGGCTGGCTAAGTGTTGGCTGAGTAGGAAAGCCAGCAAAGTCCTCCTCGTTGGAAGAAGCAGCGGGGGAATGAAATATATCCGTTAGCTGTCCCCGGGCTGTTGTGGTGGGGTTCGGAACAGAGGTATAGCGTGGATGCTTGGGTTTGCTGTGGCTGGAAAGATGTTTAGTCTTAGCCAGTGCTTTGGCATGCTTAGTCTTAGTTGCCTTAGATGGTTGCTGCTTGGCTGTCTGAGACATGTCTGGCTGTTCCGCCATCTTATATTCACTATGGGTGCAGTACACGGCCACAGCGGGGGCAGAATGTAGAGACCCGAACAGGCGCAGTACACGACCACAGAGGGGGTAGAATGCACTGGCAGATGGCTAAGTACACGGCCACAGAGGGGACAGAATGTATGATGGTAACAGCATCAATATAATGCAGACTAGACTTGAGGTTTGGTACACGGCCACAGAGGGGGCAGAATG
Organism: Rhineura floridana; assembly: GCF_030035675.1. NCBI lineage: Eukaryota > Metazoa > Chordata > Lepidosauria > Squamata > Rhineuridae > Rhineura > Rhineura floridana. The sequence continues at coordinate 67,026,293 of NC_084480.1, read as the reverse complement.
TACAGTTCAAATAAGTTGTTCTTTTATACAAAGCGCCCTGGTACACGGCCACAGAGGGGGCAGAATGTACAGTTCAAATAAGTTGTTCTTTTATACAAGGCGCCCTGGTACACAGCCACAGAGGGGGCAGAATGTACAGTTCAAATAAGTTGTTCTTTTATACAAAGCGCCCTAGTACACGGCCACAGAGGGCGCAGAATGTACAGTTCAAATAAGTTGTTCTTTTGTACAGGAGCAACTGGAGTGGGGAGTTCAGACAGCTTGCGCAGTATCAGCCGCCTAGTACATACAAGTAGATTGCACAGGCACAGCCTTGATGAAACAGTAGAAGTACGTTCAATAGCTGCAGAGGGCTAAGTGTTGCGATAGGCAGCAGTAGAGGCCAGGTGAGAGATGAACCCTTGTAGAGCTAACTAGTCCTAACTGAAATTCACATAGGAGAAAGCCCTCTCAAGGTAAAAAAACCCCTTTATTTAGAGCAGGAAAGTCTAAACAAAAAAGGGCGGGAAGAAAAACGGGACAAACAAAATTGCGCCCGTAAAGGGAGTGAGCTCAAAATGGCGGAGGAAGACAGTAATGGCGGACGCTGAGGAGCGACAGCGAACTGACCCAAAAGCTGTCAAGCACAGTCTCGAGGGCGTGTGACAGCCGGGCCTGAGGGTGCAATCGCGGCTCGTAAAAAGGGAGCACCGTAGCCGCTAAGGCAGCCGCCGTCGCCGATTACAGAGGCTTTCGCGGCGAAAAAACTGAAGCCACGAGTCCGGGTGTGACAGCCGGAGCTTGGAACACTAGTCAATTTCAGAAAAAATCACCCAAGCGAGAGCCGCAGCCGCAGGCTCCCGGATGGAATTTACAAGTACGCTCGCTAAGCAAAACGCCGTGGCAGCTCAGGAAGGCAGCGAAAATAGAATGGCCTCCTAGGGGAAAACGTGAGTCGTAAAGGCACAAAACAACCGAGGAACAAAGCTGGGAGCTGCAGCTGCAAGCTCCCGCGCAAAAATGGAGATAGCCGCAGCCGCGGTTTCTCTGAGATCCAAGTAAAAAATAAAAGGCCAGAAAAAACGGTCCGGGAAAGGGCGAACCCCCCCCAAGGGAATTCCCCAGGAATTACAGACAAACAGAGATAGACACTAGACAGAGGGAAGGAAAGCGCTTGTACACACAAACGACAAAACCTTCACACACTGTCAGACAAATACACAAACTATGACAAATAACTTAGCTATATGCTACGCTATAAGAGATATCAATCTTGTTCGTACGAAGGCAAGAATGAACTGGAGAGTGGGAGGGGCCTGACGCCACTAGTCTTGACTTCAAAAAACATTCTTGCCTTCGCACGATAGGTGGAGCTAATACCCGCAGTGATGGCCGGCCTCATATGGAAAAAAAGCTTATTTTCATGTCCAAGACACAGGAACGCCCCTCCACACCACAATTTCAAGAGATGCTGAGAGGGGGGCGAGGAGGCTGCAGGGGAGAAGAAGCAATGGGAAGCTTTTCTTTTGTGAATTTTCTTAAGTTAACTTATTTCAGGATCTAAACCATAAAGTGTTCAGTGTTTAAATCCTCATGAATTTGACTCCTAATCTTACAATAATTAAAAACAGCTGCATTTTTAAAATCATGAATAACTAGCATACCCCCATAACAGAAATATTTAGTTGTGCTTATTATTGTGTTACCTAAAGTTACTAATGGGCATACAAAATCTCAATGCACCTAGAAGTATTATATTTTTTAGGGGAGTCTTAGGATGCTCATCGTCTATATTTAGGCTCATCTTGTTCAACATTTGTAATGCCTCACACAGTGTAGGCAAAGAATTCCAGCATGACAGCAACACTGAAATTATCCCCAAAGCTGCCAAAAGACCCCATAAGCATTGCCAATCTGTAAACGGTAATTACTCAAACCTGAAATCTCTTCTAAAGCAACAAAAATAACCTTGTCAAGAAGACTTTACATTCCAGGTAAAATAGAAAATTCCATTCATCTCCTTTTTTCAATGTATTATTTTTACTTTTAATAATTTTATTATCAGAAGAAAAACAAGTCTAATGAATTTATTCAGGTGTTCTTTTTAAACGTCCAAATAATCCTGTGCCACATCAGTCTTGGTAATTCAGTTTTCCAACCATATTGCCATGGATACATTTTCAAATTGTCATATTTTCACCATATATTTCCATGATGAGCAATGCATACCAAAACTTCCCCACTCCAGATGATTGACAACCAAAAGAATACAATTTGACAGGACATTGTTCACACCATGGAAATAGGGGTGTGTCTGTAGCTTAGCGATAGAGCTTTTGCTTTGTATGCAGAAGGTCCCAGGTTCAATCCCCAGCATCTTCAGGTAGGACTGGAAAGATTTTGACTATAACCTTGGAGAGATGCTGCCAGTCAGTGCTGACAAAACTGAGCTAGATGGACCAATGGTCTAACTGAACATAAGGTAGCTTACTATGTTCCTAGGGTTGACATTAAAACAGTTGGCTCTGTGTTGGACAGATATGATTTATGTTGTATTCTGTCTCATTAAACCATCTGTCTTCACTACCATCATGCAATCAATTTATATCATCAGTTCTGTACATACAATTTCTGTTAAATAATATTTGCAAAAGGCAAAAAGAGAGAGGACCAGGAAAGAAAAAACAAAACAAAGGAGGATGAGCAGCAAGACAAAAGACAGGAAGAATTGCTTTAGTTGTATTCCATTTCCAGCAGTCTCTAACACTAGAAAGCATTTATAATATATATTACATGAGGAACCTCTGTAACTTTTCAAATGTATTACATTTCCTAATCCAGAACACAGAATTTGTTCTCTGCAGCTGCAATCCTACACACGCTTCCCTGGGGAGTGAGCCCAGTTTGGGGATTCACTCCAGAGTAGACATGCACAGGATTGTACTGAACAACAGCCAAAGAGGACCTGCAATTTCCAGGTTTATTATTTGTCAGCTTATGCACAACACTAATGTTTTTACTGTACAACTTGACTTGCTCAGCAAACCTATCCTTTGCATGACTGTTTCATTCTGTATTTGGGTTCAGGCCTGGTTATGGGACTGAATCGGCCTTGGTTGCTCTGATGGATGACCTTTATCGGGAGAAGGATAGGGGGAGTGCGACCCTGTTGTTCTTACTTGATCTCTCAGCAGCTTTTGATACCATTGACCATGGTATCCTTCTGGGCTGACTTGGTGAGATGGGTATTAGAGGCACTGTTTTATAGTGGTTCCGATCCTATCTCCAGGGTCGTTCTCAGAGAATAGCATTGGGTGACTGTCTTTTGGCCTCCTGGCAGCTGTGCTGTGGGGTGCGGCAGGGTACCATCTTGTCCCCCATGCTGTTTAACATCTATATGAAGCCCTTGGGAGCAGTCATCAGGAGCTTTGGGTGAGGTGTCAGCAGTATGCTGATGATACCCAGCTCTATTTCTCCGTGACATCTGAATTGGGAGAGGCCGTGCAAGCCCTGGACTGCTGCCTGGACTCGGTGGTGGGCTGGATGACGGCCAATACACCGAGTCTGAATCCTAGCAAGACGGAGGCACTGTGGGTTGGCGGTTCCTGAGTTCGGATAATTGGTCAGTTGCCTGCTTTGGATGGGGTCGTACTCCCTCTGAAAGAGCAGGTCCGTAGTCTGGGGGTGTTCCTGGATCCATCTTTGTCGCTAGAGGCCCAGGTGACCTCACTGGCTAGGAGTGCCTTATACCAGCTTTGGCAGGTAAGACAGCTGCCGCTGTTTCTGGACCGGGATAGCCTGACCACTGTTGTCCACACACTGGTAACCTCCAGGCTGGATTACTGTAATGTGCTCTATGTGGGGCTGCCCTTGAGGTTGGTCCGGAAGCTGCAGCTGGTGCAAAATGCAAAGGCGAGACTGCTCACGGGAGCAGGGTATCACCCACATATCACCCTGCTGCTGAAAGAATTGCACTGGCTGCACATAATAATAATAATAATAATAAACTTTAATTTATAGGCCGCCTATCTGGCCAATGGCCACTCTAGGCGGCTTACAGTAAAATATGATAAAATACAATAAATAAGATATAGTCAATACATTACATACAAGTTCAGTATAATAAATTATCAGCATTTCAATACAAGGCTAATTTATCCTAGAAGTCTCAGAGGTTGTAAAGGCCTGGTTAAAGAGCCAAGTCTTCAGGCCCCGGCAAAATATTTCTAGGGAAGGGGCATGTCGAAGATCTATTGGGAGGGAGTTCCAGATCGAGGGGGCCGCTACAGAGAAAGCTCTCTCCCGAGTCTTCACCAACCTAGCCACTTTAGTTGGCGGGACTGAGAGGAGGTCCTGTGTGGCAGATCTCGTAGGGCGGCACAATTTATGACGGTGGAGGCGCTCCGTCAGATATACTGGGCCCAAACCGTATAGGGCTTTAAAGGTTAATACCAACACCTTGAATTGAGCCCGGAAAATAACTGGAAGCCAGTGGAGATTGTAAAGCATTGGAGTAATATGATCGTATCGGCGGCTATTCATGAGTAAACGAGCCGCCGTATTTTGTACCAGCTGTATTTCCGGACTGGCACATTTCTGTATTTCTGTATTTCTGGACTAGCACATTTGCTACCAGGCCAAGTTCAAGGTTCTAGTTTTGGTGTACAAAGCCCTAAACAGCTCGGGACCAGGATACCTGAAATACAGTCTTACCCCTTATATACCCAGTCGATCACTGCACTCTGCAGGTGAGGGCCTCCTGCAGATACCATCTTATCAGGAGGTTCGTTCTGCACAATATAGGAAACTGACCTTTAGTGTGGCAGCACCTACCCTGTGGAATTCCCTCCCTTTGAATATTAGGCAGGCGCCATCTCTGCTATCTTTTCGGCACCTTTTGAAGACTTTCCTCTTTCAACAAGCCTTTTAGGTTGAGACCTATCCCAGTCTGCATCTGTGTCAGAATTGTCTAATATGTTTTTTTAATAATGTTTTTACCCCTCTTTTAAAGTTGCTTTTTTAAAAAAATGTTTTAAATGCTATTTTGTTTTAATGTTTTTATGATGTTTTAAAGTGTTTTAGTGCTTTGTTTGCCACCCTGCGCTCCTACTGGGAGGAAGGGTGGGATACAAATTAAATAAATAAATAAATTATTTTAGGTTGATGGCAGCATTACTGAATTCTGTCCATGACTTTATTTCCAAAAAGCAATCTCCCTCTACTACCATTTATTATTATTTTTATTATTTATTAAATTTATTAGTCGCCCATCTGGCTGGTTGTCCAGCCACTCTGGGCGACGTACAAGATAAAACAATACATTAAAACATTAAAATTTAAAACCATAACAGTAAGAAACCTAACCCACCCCAAAAGCCTGCCTGAAGAGCCAGGTCTTCAAGGCCCGGCGGAAGCTTATCATAGTATCATTTAGTACTTAGTACTCTTGTTTAAGGGATAATTTATTAGTTTACAATTATACTTGTGTCACAAGGTCATCAACTACAAGCTTGAAATGTACATATGATAACTTCTATGCCATACAGAGATGTGAGAGATAAATAATGGGAGGCTTTTGATATAATATTCCACAGTAAAAAGACATCAAAATATAATCCTGAGAAATGTGACTTTTCAGTACCTTGATTAAATTAACAGCATAGTTTTATTACACTATGGGGCCAATACTTCTGCCCTTCTATAACATAAATCCATGAATGCAATAAAGGCAAGCATATTGAGATTACAAGGTGTCCTTGAGGATAATGCAAACAAGCAGACAAAATGCAGACCATTTTACTGTCTTCAGTGGTATTATATTCTATCACAATACAAAGATCCTTCAGATATCCTGATGTTGTAGTTTAGGGGCAGAAAAAATATCTACTGCTACTCAGTTTCAGGCCTGCTCAATGTTTCCTTTACCATCACACTTCCAACTACAGCTGCTCCAGGCAGGTTCATACAGCAGAAATGAATGAATGAAATGAATGCCATCTTTCATCCATCAGCAAATTGCCCCTGTACTCTGGCTAGAGCCACAGTGACTTTCTAAAGCAAGAATGCCAAGGTTTGTGAACCTCTTTCCTTGTAAAATGTAGATAAGTGATTACACAAATTACACCATGCATTGGAATTGTTCCCCCCAAAAGAGAGGGAGGGAGGGAGGGAGGGAGGGAGGGAGGGAGAGGGAGGGAGGGAGGGAGAGAGAGAGAGAGAGATTCTTTCTTAATGCCAATGCAAAAAGCTGGCACTCAAGGTTTCTTACAAGGTTTGTTGCAGTTATTTGGGGATTTTTGCTAAAATAAAATCCTTTAAAAGTTCAAGTATATTGTAAACAAAAGGATTAGAAAATTTTAGGTTTTCCTAATCTGCCTCAATTTACTGTTTAAAAAGAAAAAAGATACCTATACACAACACCTTCAACTTGAAAAGCCAGTTTAAGAATAAATCTATATAGTTAATCTAAAATTTACAAACTTTAAATGTTTTAGCTGTTTTTATCATATTTTGTACATCGCCTTGAGACGTATGTGCAAAACAGTTAATCAACAACAGCAAGAGCTGCATTACCCCAGTACAAAGTTGTTGGGGCCCACATTCCAGTAGTGGATGGGGCCACACACACACACACACACACACACACAATCACATATCCTTCTCTCTCACACACAGACCTCTATTTCCCATGGAAACAGGGACACAATTCTCAGTAATTCCATTCAAGTTTCAACTCTCCATTTTCCTTGTGGGAGGGGGGAGCTCTCCAACACCCTTTATCTGTCCTGACTTATACAAAAAGCAATGATTCCAGAAAAATGCAAATAATGTCAGTGCAGAGCTAAACTGCAAGCCCTGCCTTACAAAGACTCAAACTTTAAAATGCAATTGCATCCTCAATACTGCATGCATGCAATTGCAAAATGCATTGACACTTTTTGTATATTTGCAAGGAACACAGATCTACTTATATTTTGAGACATTCCCCCCTCTTCTTGCCAACTTTGTATATCAGAACCCTTATTCCCTTCTGCAGCTCCCTGGCTCAACAGCTGATGAGAGAGGAACCCCAGAAAGTTGGATGGGATCTGGTTGCTGGTGACATTCAGCCTGGGTTGGCTTCCCCACTCCTGTTTTAGAGGGAAGAATGTGTTTAGTAAGGAAAAAGCACAACTAGTGTAATCTACATAGCAAATGGATTACTACTTTGTACAGCATCTTTGTTGAAAAAAGCACATGTTGCGTATTTTTCTCCATGTCTCATATTGTTTCATTGCTACAATATCTTTACTCAAAATGAAGAGGAAAAGCATGTTTATGTGGTTGATTAACTTAAAAAAATATGCAGTAGTCTATTTGAACAAAGACAACATTTTATTCCTTTTTGAAGCACCATATATAAAAACAGAGTTCCTCAACTGCTTGTGTGAGTTTCACAAGGCCTAAAAATCAAAATTGAAAGTGCGAGAGAAAATGCTATTTATACCACAGTTGGAGCTGTAGGGGCTCCATTTGCCTTGCAGTTTACATTCAGACCATTTAACACCTGAAGCTAAGAAGAAAACATTCCTCAGTGATGTTAATGAAGAATCACTAAGTTTTGTTTTTCAATACAAAGCTTCATAGAGAAATGAAAACACTTTCTCAGAGAGCTCTGAAGATTTATTAAACTTAATCCTAGTAAACAAACTAAGTTTTGTAACACTTCTTACCCCCACCCACCCACCTACCCCAAAAGGGAACAAAAAACTAATGCAAGCATCACAGTCATAAACAAATGGCAATTTTTGGATAACATTTCTTTCTTAAGAACTCGGATAACTTAGTGACCAAGCCATTCAAGAAAGAGCTTCTCTGCCAACCCTGCTTCAAAGAATGACTCTGAATCTATTTTTGGAAATAGCGAGTTAGTAAGCCAACATTTACATGTAGCTAAGTATTTGTACAGTATGTTTCCACATGAATGTTTTAGTTCTTTGATTTAGAGTCATACATAGTTGTACAAAGGCACCAAGCCCTTAATGCTCTTCCTCTCCTTTACTGTTCCCACAGATAATGAATACAGATGACAATTTACCAAGTGATAATGATAACAACAATAACAATACCTTAATATTATTATTAGATTTACATCCCTCCCTTCCTCCCAGCAGGAGCCCAAGGTATGATGCTGTTATGTAATTTCATTTGCACCATCATTTGCGCTAGTCATTTGCACCATTGTGCAATGAAGGCCCCATTCAGAACTGTTTAACCCATTCAGAAATCTAGGAAAATAGAAAGCAATAAAAATAATTTCAGCCTTGGAAATATGACATAGACGATCCTATATTTCTATTGGTTACTACATACTATGGTGATGTGGTTAACATTTGGCAAAGGGTTCTTTCTATTCACTAAGATAAGACTGAAATGGGAATATGGACTATGTATATTTCCTCATGAATTGTTAGTAGAGATCTTACAAAAGTAAGGAACACTCTTCTTCCCAAGGTCCCCGTGTCTGTTGGAGAGATTGCGTAACTACTTATATCAGATGGTTTCACTGAGTGGGATGCTCCTGGGAAACACAAAACTCCTGTTAAACAGTTGAGATGTTAAGGTTAAGTACTATTCTCCCAAATACCATCCACATAAAGCCCAACAGTATTCTCTCTGCTTTTCTGAACTTATAACCTTAGATCCAGTTGCCAAAAATAGCTCTCCTTCCTAGCAGAGGATGGAACTGCTCATCTATTTTTATTTTTAAATTGGTGTGCTCAATGGAAAGCTGCAAGTTCCCAAAGGGATAGGAGTCTGCAGTCCACTGCTGGGTGGAAAAGCGAGAATTCATCTTTCCCATAATGGAATATCAAGCATTTTGCCCCTTGCAGAAGGAGGTTCCAAATAATGTTGTAAAGTTGGCTGTGCATTCTAAAAAAAAAAATCCCAAGGCAAAAGACTGAGCTCCTCCAGGTTCCTCTGACAAAGCAGCATCTTCCAACAGTAGCTAGTGTTCAACTTTAATAATTTCTTTATATCCCATTCTTTTACTAAATGTATCCAGAGCAGTATACTACAGCATAACCCATACAATAGACAATAAAAAATGCAACCCTAAATCAGCCCATGGGGGGGGCAGGGAGAAGAGAGGGCAGGTGACCACCCATCCAAAGCTCTGCTGGACTCTGTTGAAACAGGACTAAAGTGAGGGTGGAGGAGTCCCTTCTTTCCTCCAGGGCTGGCATAGTTTAAACTCCAGTTTGGGCACATATTGGGAGTCTCAAAAGGCACTGGATTGTTAGGTTTCAAGCCTTCCCCTGGTCCTTCCCTGGTCCCTCTTTTTGACCCTACTGACATCACAGCTCCAATACTGACACAGCAAGAGGCTCCCAGGGGCCATAGGACTGCTGGGTTAACAGACTGTTTCTAAAAGCAACAAAGTAGCAGCAGCCTAACACCAGCAAGACTAAAAAAACAACAAATGCACATTAAAACTGGTAGCAATAAAATTAGATCATACATATTCACAGCCTGTTCAAATAAAAGAGTCTTCAATTTCTGGTAAAAGGGATACAATGAGGAAGCCTGACCTTCTGAAGCTTCCAGATAGCCTTCATAAGCAGTCCAACAGAGAGTGCACAATTACAATAATCCTATATGGTGTTTCCATATTATGTAAAGAGAAGTGCATCAAATCTCCCTTCTGAGCAGTCTAAAGCAGCCTTCCTTACCTGATGCCCTCCAGATATTGTTGCCCTACAACTCCCATCAGCCCCTTCCAACATGGCCAACTATCAGGGGTTGTGGGATTTGCAGTCCAGCAATATTTGGAAGTCACCAGGTTGGGGAAGGTTGGTCTAGGCACTAAGTACATATTTACCCACAAAAGGTTCTTGACAGTCTGCTTATTTCTTTACCATTACACAGAACAGACACATAGTTAAAAAGCTAGTATGCAAGATGGACTGTCCTCTTTCATCTCAAAAGCATAGCAAGGTGCCTAGAGAAGCAATTCAGAAGGCAGGTTCCCTCAGATGTTGGTTCGCCGAGGTCAGCTATTAAACTTTTGTTCTCAAATAAAATTGTTTTCCTCCACTTCCACCATTCCAAATGCACAACAGAGTATTTAATAAAGAAGATTTCAAAGAGTAAACAGAACCACTGCATTTAAATCCTACTCCCCATGGGTTCTTCCCGTCACATCTCTCCGCCGGAAATGTATAAACATTTCTGCATTTTAATATGAAGTGAAGGATTTTTGACTGTGTGTAGAAACAAATATTTGTCTCTTTAAGTTGCTGAAAAACCTACCTTCCCAATCAACAGCAAGGGAAGACTTACCACTTCTTTTTTTGCAGTAACCACCACCACCGTCTACTTTATAGTCCACACCCTGAGATCTGGTGGAGAATCATAGAATCATAGTCCTTCTCTATGTTCAAACTATGGTGGAGGCTCAGCTGATTAGGACAAGAGAAAGGGCCATCTCAGTGGAAATAATGGAATTCTTTGCCCCAGGAGTCTCAGCTGGCCTCCTATTTCACTGTGTTCCAACAGATAGCAAACACGTTTTCTTTCCGAAAGGCTTGTATATTACTGGGTAGATAACTTTCTGTGTAATGTCTGTTTTATCTATTGAATCTGTCTTAGTTTTATCATAACATTATTCTTGTGGAATTTTAGAATTATAACATAACTATAATGTTAACATTATATTTTATAACTGGTTTTACTGATTATATTCACCCTGAGTAGCAGATAAGCCCTAGGAGGACATAATATAAATCCCTAAATAGATAAATATAAAAATGCAGGCTACATGCAGCACTGGACCACATTTCTAGAATCTCTTCTTTTATAAAGGCACCACTTTTGAGTTCAGAATTGGAATCAAACTGGCATGTAGGAAACTTCATTTGTGAAAGAACCAAACTCTACTCCCCACCCTGCTCAGCCTCCTTTGCAGCATCTCCTTAACAAATAGGTAGCTGCCTGCATTTGAATGGCTTTCTAGACTGGTTGAGTAGGGAGTTGTATGGGTGTAATGGTTTTCTCTTCACTGACTGTAAATATGCCAGTTTGACAACTAAAAGAGGATTTTATGCACAAGGATGCATGTGCACCCTATCTGCTAGCAAAGTTCCTTCCTGCAGCAGCACTTTCCCTCCACATGCCTGCCAAAATCAACCCTGTTGCTGCCAAATGAACTGTATTAAGCCCTAAACCTTACTCCTAAAGCATACATTTTTAAGCCCTAATCTGCAACACCTCAAGCAACTACTGTGGCATTAAGACAAAAAAAGGAAGAAAAAAACTTTGTTTAAACAAAAAAAAAATGGGCAAGGCATTTGACTGTTGTTGCCACTCACACACAAATGCAATTCATTTGGTAGTATCCAATTATGCGATTTTATACTGAAAGTTAATTTATGGGCTGCTTTATGCTGTAAATTAACCTTAATGCAGACTTGTGGGGTACTTTTCAACCTCAGGTACACTTTTCATTGTGTAATTTACACATAAGTAGACCTACAGGGATGTTGTCCTAGAAAATTGTCACAAACAGTCATCTGTACAGCATCCCAAGATTTCAGCCAGTTATCACTTAGCATTTTCCTTTTCGGGAAAAAAAAACACGGGGGTCCAAAATACTCCAGTTTGCTCACTTCTGCAATGAACAACAACTTGATTTGGTCCATCACCCATTATACACACGTGCACTGTAGTTCCCCCATAATTCACTGAGTTAGCAGTCTACAGTCATGAAAAGACCCTTTTTATCATTTCTTTTGAAATGTCTTCAAATATATCAATATTTCTGTGACTGCTCCTTAACTGAAGCTGAATTTTTTTCTCTCCCCGTATGTGTAGGAGTCTAAGATCTAATCCCATCACCATGCAACCCCTCTCTCTTTAGTATCTGACGTTATTTTTGTGGGGTGTCTTTGGCACAGGGGTATGTGTGGGAAAAGGAGGAAGGGGAAGCTGCTACCTATGCCTATGCCAGAATACGGTACAATTTTCATCAGGAAAAAAAAGGGGGGAAATTAATGTGTGTCTAAACGGCAGGAACACATTGCATGCCAGGATTGTATATTGTATATGCCAGGATTGTATAAACTCCCACAATTTTCCAGGTTCCCAAGCTTGCGAACAAATTATTTCTGGAATTGTCATGGAAATGAGCACTAAACTTCCACTATATTACAGTAAATTTCTGGAACAAGTTTTATGTTGTGTGAAAGATCAAATAAAATGCACAAATTACCAGGTAAGAGATCATCAGAAGAACGGATAAAGTACAGTGTGAAAACAGCCTGGGTCTCTCCCCAGCTGTTCCTTATTTGGTTTACCTTCCATCTGTTCTCTACCACTAAGTCCTGCTGACCAGGGACCTGATCCTACATCCACGCAGGAGGGAAGCCCAAGGGACAGTGAGAGGGCCTTCACAATCTTCATAAGGTGCTTTTTAATACTGTTTCTAAAGCATTAGTTGAAGTGCTACACGCAGAAAGCAGAGAACAGTAGTTAACCCAATTGTTTCTTTCTTGCTGACCACTCCTAGAGACCATCTGGCACCATGCATTTTAAATGTACTGTACATAAACTATATCTGCTGTCTGGATTTCACCATCCAGGTTGGAAATGAGATAAGCAGCTCATGCTCTAAGGTAATAATGCCCAACCATTAATCCATGGACAAAGGTCAACCAGTAAAATGCCACCCGACTATCAATATGAAATGGAGCCAACTCAACCTGTTATTGTTTGACAATAACTTCTTTCCTTTCTCAGCAGAGGAGATATTCATCCCTAAATAGCAGAAAGATGAAGCTCACACTCACTTATGAGGAACACTGCACCTCTCACATGGGAGGAATAAGGCTAAAGTGGATTTTCATTGCATCATTACATGAACTTTTCAGAGGAATCTCATCCCATTCTTCCTACTAGAGGTTGGTGAGCCTTTTGTGCCTATGTTCTCTGATAAAGTAGGCCCTGAACAGTTTCCATGTATATATCACCTCAAGGAAGGAAAGATCTTGATTTAGACCCAGAACTACATCTTGATAAACTAGGATGCCTGTGACAGTAGCATGTAATGTTGCATTACTGTGCAGAACACAATGAAATTAGTACAGAATGTTGTATTCACTTGATTGAGCCTTGATTGAGCCTTGATTGAGTCTTGATTTGTGCTCTGCCTAGTAATGACAGCGGTAAACTCTATTACTATCACTTACATTGCTTGGCCTTTTAGCCTCACTTATATTTTTTGTTGGGTCTCTGTCCGCAGGGTACAGATACCTCAACCGCTTGCTCATCTGACAAAAGATGACTCTGGCCCATGAAAGCTTATAAATTATTATTTGTTACTCCTTAAAGTTTAAAAAGGTGCCATGGAACTTTTTTTCTCCTTTGCGACAGACCAACAAGGCTACCCCTCAGGAATTCATGCTGATGTCATCCCTTTAAACTACAGATCTTTCAATCATGTGGAAACCTTGACATCTCTATTTTTGTCTTAGTCAAGAATGCTTGGCTTGAGGTAAGCTCAAATGGGAGGTTAAAATTAAGTCATGTCATAATCAATGATTCTTCCAAGATTACCTCCTGAAAACAGAGTGATGGCAGATGGTGCCTATGTATTCAGCTAGAGTAAACACTGACCACAATACATTTGCCAATCAAATACTTGGTGAAGGGATGAGCTCCATCTGTGTTTTCATTACTTTAAATAAATCCATTCACTTTAACTGCCACTACTCCATATCCTCATAAAGTGCTGGAGAGCTTCCCATCACCTATAAATGTGTGCAATTAAATTGATACATATATTATTTGTGAGAATGAAAAACATTTGTTTCAGGAGAAACACAAAGACTCATCCAAACAACTTTTAAGTAAAAGGGGCAGCAAAGCACAAATTTAAGAGTTGATTAAGATATTCTCATGCTATCCTGCAAGCTGTCTGGCATCTGACTTTAGCTTTCATTAAATATTTCACTCAAGATTAGAATCTGTTAAACTGGACAAAATAGGCCATGAGTAATGTTGGATTCACTTCTACATGTTATAATATTCGATATTAAGAGCTGCAGCTGCACTACATTAGAACCTATTTAGCCACCTATAAAGTAATATGACTCTAAAACAAGAAACGTATTTATAAAATTTCATACTAAAAGTTATGATGTACCCATTTTTTTCAGCCTTGACACACAGCCAGTTATTATGCACATTTGGAAGAACTGGCACAGTATATACAGAGGGAAATTTTACTTTTATAAAAATAAACTAGAATGAAAAAGTAGCTTGTGGAAAACTGTAAATGAAAGTTTAAAAACAGATGCAGAGTTCATGGTAAATTCTTCTGCTGCAGAAGAAAATGACAGATATACAAAACATCCAACGTCCAATGCTTCAGGTGGGCTGTGTACCTTTTAAAAATATTTTTAACAGCATCCCATGAACATTCATGAGATTATCTATTATTTTGTCGCTTCTTAATGAATAATGCATGAAAAAGGCAAATTTCTTTGGGAATTTGCGAAGAGGAAGGCTTCTTTGACATGTAAGGGAAGAGCTAATAAGCATAATGGCAGCTGGCTTCTGCCTGAAACTTACAGATATCATTTTTCCCCACAAGTCTGACAAAGGAGGGGAGTGTACACATTTGCACTGAACACAGTGCTTTTAGAACCACCCCATCACTCTAAGAATGCTATGTGTGTCTTCACCGTAAGGTGGAAGATGACACTGGACGACACTATTCTGGTACACTCTAGTCTTCTACTTGCCGCCAAAATTCCACTATAAGGTCTACGTTTTCTATTTCAAAATCCATTAATGCAGCACACAATATTAGATCTGTAAACATAGTCAAATCTGTCATAATCCATTTTTGGCAAGAGAATTGCAACCCTGGTTTCCACTCGCCTCAAAACAGAGATCAACATTAAAAATGTGGAAGTGACAAGAATACTGCTTAATTTTCATCTGACTAGTAGGAAGCATTATGGTGCTCCCTCCCCAAGAGGAAATACCACTTCCAAATTATTATTTTTTTCTCAACTGAAACTCAGTTAGTTAAAGTACATAAATTAAACTACATACAGATACATAAAAGCCTATTTTCCAGATTCAACCACAGTCAAAATCATGTCTCTTAGCACAGGTGTTTGGAGAAAGAGGGTGCGCTTGGATAAGAGTATTTTAATATCTGCGTCTAATCTGCATTTTTAATTTTTTTGCTATTTTATGTTATGGTTTTAATCTGTTATATCTGTGATGTGTTATAGTTTGCGGCTGTATACTACCATCTGATGCTATGAGATGAAGGGTGTTTTAGAAATAGAATAAATACAATAAATACCTTGAGGGGGCTGCTTTCTTTAATACCTGGGATCACCAAGCAAGGTTTACTTCTTACTGATTTTCATTCCCAAAGAGTAAATATGTCATTTATATGATTGATCCCTGTTTGGGTCAAGTGTTACATTTGAAACCAAATTTACAGTGGAGCCCTGCCTCCTGCCACTGGCTACAGCACACAGTGAACTGATGTCCCCTGCATCCGGGCGCTTGCAACGTACAGGATCTAGCTCTTCTGCTACATCACACTTCTTCAATCTTAGCATTTTAACTTGGCACACACTAAACAAAATATTCAGAGCAGACACACTGAAATCAATGAATTTATGTTACTTATGTCCATTGATTTCAATAGGCCTTCTCCAAGTATAACTAGCTTCAGGCGCATCACTACCGGGGTGCGGAGGGTGCGGAGGGTGCGGAGGGTGCGGAGCGCACCCGGGTGACACCCTGAGGGGAGTGACACCCAGAGCCGCCCCGCCCCGCGCCATTGGCCGGCAAAGGAGCCGAGAAGCACTCCGGGTCGGCGCAGCCAACTCCTCCTTGGAGGCGGGCAGGCGAAACCGACAGCAGGCACCTGCTCGCTGGCGGTGAAGCCGGGACGGGCCTTCCACCACCAGCCTGGAGCGCGTGGTGAGTGCATGAGCACGCAAGACCAACCACCCCCGTCCATGCACCTGGGAGGGCGCACGCCAGAGGTCCGCACCCCCCTCCGCACTCCCGCTAGTGATGCCGCTGACTAGCTTTGGATATCACCTATAGCTGATTCTTCAAATTTTTATACGCTGTTGACAATTTAATTTTCCAGACATGCCATACATCTCATTGTGATCACTTACACATAATACAAAGAAAGATAAGGTCCAGAACGAGTAAAACCTAACATTTGAAGGACAAAACAGTTTAAGAAAATACTTTTAATATTTTTATGACTGCCCTATGATACATTTGTATGAAGAGTAGTACACAAATACTTGATATACATGCAAACATAAAACTGATGTAGCAAATGCTTTGTGTGCAACCACTTTCTCCTTAAGTATATGCGGATTTCTTGGCATATGTGTGACATTTAATGCTTAAAGTCTGTTGTAGATGTAAGAATTAGTTTCTTAAGTTTTTCAAAGATAATCTGAAAAAGATCTTTTTCCGCAGAGTTAAACTATTGGTAGGCGGATGATTGAGGAACCTTAATTGATTTTAAAGACTAAACATCTCCCTGTTAGTAATAAATCTATTAGAAATAAGACAGATGCTGTGAAGTGTTTTTTTTAATGAGGCAGTCGAAGATTTAATCTGTGTCCACGCTAACAAGCTCTAGAATGAAAAGCAACCCTAACCAATCTGTGTGATTTGTTTTGAAAGATGACTAACCCTGAAGCTAATGTTAAAGTCAAAGTATTTGAAGCATAAACCACAAGACTTCCTTTCTGACTTTATTGATACAACCTCAGTAACCAGTCTATAAAAAAATTGGGAAACTGTCTGGTTTTGCCATTACATTTGTTGATTCTGAGCAAGCTTCTTCCATCTTAAGAGTATGGCTGTGGCAAAATACAAAGTTTTGAAACAAATAGTCTTATGACACCCGAAGTTTAACAGATTTATTGGGGCATAAGTTTTTCCAAACTAAAGCCCACTTGGTCAGATACACGTAGAATTATCCTCAGAAATACACAAGAATAAAGAGGGTAAAAATGGTAAACAATGGGATCAAAAAGGCCATGAAATGCCAAGGGATATCAGTAAGCCTGGGACATTTCTATGCAGAGCCCAAACATCTACAAGGTAATAACCAAGTGATTCTTCAACAATCACTATGACAACAATCTTTTTAACTATAATATATTAATTAAAACACATCTAAGGGGAAAGAAAGACAGACTTCCAATTAAGTCCACACTGAATAGAATCAAATTTGCATGATAAATTCTTACTGGAATACTAACCCATTTTTCTGATATTCTAAATAGTACTTCAAAACTAGTTTTGGACCATTTTCTCCTCTTTTAAAATTTAAAACATTTATATGTTGTCCTTCATCCCATAGCATACAACAAGTTGTCTCTCAAAATGGTTACCAAAATAGATTAAGATAAACAATAAAATAACTAATAGAAACTTAACAGCTAAGTTAAGAGGCCCATGTAAAGAAAAAATATTCTAGCTTTTTTGCCTCCCAAAGAAAAATCTCTTTAGGAAAGCATTCCACAACTAGGGCACCACTGCCATAGAAGTCCTCCCCTTTCCTGTAAAATACTTCTGATAAAGAAAATACCTGGAGATGGGCCTCAGCAGACAATTTTGGTGCACAGGCAGATTAAGAGGCACTCCTTCACGTATTTGAGTCCCAAGCCATTTGGGCCTTTAAAACATAAAAAGCAGGAAGTAATCCACTGAGCTGCACCAAATTAGAGAAGAGATGGGGGAGGGGAGAGGGGGGAAGAAAGCAGGTATGCACATGATTTGTTGGATTGTATGAGTACAGACTGGTAAATCAGAAAAATGTATTTATCATTTGACGTTACTTCAACGTACACCATTTTAATCTATATGTATTTTAACATTGATTTAGACTGTAAACATATACCCACTTACCTGGGAATAACCCCCACTGAATTCAGTGCAACTTACTTCTGTGTTAATATGTATAACATTGTACTGTTAACTTTCATGAGGATCTTTAACACAGCTTTTCTTAACAGAGTCCATTTTTAGAATAACATTTCCTAAGTTCCATCAAGAAATAGTTGATCCATTGAATGCCATGGTCCCTTGATCATACCATGCTATTTTTTTTTCATATTTGCTGACGTCATGATAAGAAACGAACAGGCCACAGCAAGCCTTGGACACATGAGCTCCGATCTCACCTCCCCCAAGACAGCTGAGAGGAGATTGGAGGCGTTAACTTTTGGTTTTGATTAATTACAATTTAGTGTGGCATCTAAATCCTAAACAATGGTTAACTTAATTATTGTTTGTTGAACCATGATTCATAACTCACAGTTTGAGGTTGCTTGTTTCAACTAAACCATAATTAATATTAATCACAGTTTGCCTGGTTCTGACATAATACTAAACTGCAACCAAATAAAAAGCTTCCAGTCTCTTCACAGCTACCTCAGAGTAGGGGAAGCATGCAAGTTCAAGGTTTGCTGTAGTTCATTTACATCACAACGAATTATGGTTCACTGCAACATCTGGCTTATATTTTACCATCTCAGTTTATTGAAAAAAGCATGCACACACTATAAGGTTATGGTCTGAAGGCACATAAGGCCAGCTCCCTGTTGAAGCTAAGCAGGTTCACATCTGGTCAGTGCCTGGATTGGAGACCGCCTGGAAACCATATGTAAGCTGTCTTGGGTTTCTATCATTAAAAGAAAGGTGGGGTATAAATGCAATAAATAAATAAATAATAAAATAAATAATATAACCTCACTCATATCATCTGTTACTAATGGAAATCTTACCAACAGTTGTTTTAAGAATTCCTTTAGTTTAACTAGGAAGCTGGTATAGCACAGTGGGGAGGAGAGCCTGGCTGGGAGTCCAGAGTCTATGAGTTCAAATCTCCGCTCGTGATTTCTGGGTGTAAAGGGCCAGCTAAAGATCACCCTCACAGTGAGTGGCTCAGGGGTTACGTGCCCTGCCACCTGTGTAGCCGTGGACAAGCTGCATAGTCCCAAGGAGCCCAGTTGCCCCCCAGCTGGCAGTTGCGGACAAGGAAGGGGCTGGCTTGTGCAGCTGTGGCAAGCTGAGCAGGTCCTAGCCAGCTGGGGAGGCCTAGCCTCAGAGGGAGGCAATGGTAAACCCCCTCTGAATACCACTTACCATGAACACCCTATTCAAAGGGTCGCCATAAGTCGGGATCGACTTGAAGGCAGTCCATTTCCATTTTTTTAGTTTAACTGCTTTTGGGGGGGCAGGGAAATCATTAGCAATATATGGGGGGAAGCCAAATATGTTTCTTTCTGCCCATTAAAAACATTTCAATCCTTTCTGATAGTGACAAAGAATACAGTATCAATCCTTATTAAGTCTTGAAAGTAAGTGCACAAAAATTACAAAACACAAGAAAAAAAGCTAGCCTGACTCTCAAACACATTTCCTGTATTGGCAGGAGGTTGAAGTTTGTTGTTGTTGTGTGCCTTCAAGTTATGACTTATGGCGACCCTATGAATCCGCAACCTCCAGTAGCACCTGTCACGAACCACCCTGTTCAGAACTTGTAAGTTCAGGTCTGTGGCTTCCTTTATGGAATCAATCCATCTCTTCTTTGGTCTTCCTCTTTTTCTACTCCCTTCTGTTTTTCCCAGCATTATGGTCTTTTCTAGTGAATCATGTCTTCTCATTATGTGTCCAAAGTATGATAACTTCAGTTTCATCATTTTAGCTTCTAGTGATAGTTCTGGACACCCAATTATTTGTCTTTTTCACGATCCATGGTATCCGCAAAGCTCTCCTCCAACACCACATTTCAAATGAGTTGATTTTTCTCTTATCTGCTTTTTTCACTGCCCAGCTTTCATATCCATACATAGAGATCGGGAATACCATGGACTGAATGATCCTGACTTTAGTGTTCAGTGATACATCTTTGCATTTGAGGACCTTTTCTAGTTCTCTCATAGCTTTCGAGGTCCCTTCTAAGTCACTCTGTTTGCCATTTAATGGCATGATGCAAGTATAGTCAACTCTTCCATGTTACAAAAAGGTACCTTATAATACTGGACTGGAACTAATTTTTATGAACAGGCAAATATGGAGCCACTGTTTACAACCCTTTCAATAAATAATCATTTATTTCTGTGTCATTTATGGGTGTTTATATATGATTTTCCCCAAAGTTCTCAAAATGCTTTATAAATAATTTTCATTAACCTCATGGCTATACTATAAAGTAGATCAATGGGACAAGGCTGATAGAGAGGTTTCTCTGCAAATGAACTGAGATTTGACTTGTAGCTCTTAGCTGCTCTGCTGCATCCGCTGACCCCTTTCCCAATGAGCTCTGCACATCAGTATATAACAGCAGAGTTTCTTTCAGTAACAAGTGAGAATAACATTTTTATTTAAGCAGAAAGTATGCTGTACAAAAGGATGCTTATTTTCATATAAATTGAAACCCTTGATTAGTGATTACATTACTCAAGGCGACACCTGCTGTCTTAAAGTGAAAACTGTTCATATGAGGAACACGCTCATATTTTCCACCAACATAAAGAGCCACAGTGGACTTCCCAGAGCTGCTGTACAGCCTGCTATCCAATGAAATGTCTGACTAAAGTTGTTCTATGCTTATGCTGCTACTTATTTTTATCAGATATTTGTTTATACAAGGATTTTGGAAGATGGAAAAACCATTTCATTCACAGAGCACGTTGTTATTTTTAAGTAATTTGATATGAAGTAAAGCACTTACCTTCTGCATCTTTAAGTTCCACACAGTAGTAAGTAGATGAGCATTTGGAAAAGGGCTCATGATTTTTCAGGAAGGGTGAATCATCTTCACGTAGATGCTGTGAATAACCCCTGTTATGCATACTGACATCATCAGTAAAGGCTTGGAGGCAGAGGATACCATGGTAACCAAGCAATGTGCTGAGGGACAGAAGCCTTTAATTGCTTTAACAACTTCCCGGTGCTCTGGCTACTGGGTTTCGATTTGCTAAGTAGGAAATGAAGGCTGTCAGAAATGCAATGAATGCGATACCAATTTGAGAGAGCTCAATGAACCTAAATCTATTAATTCAGATGTGACTTTTAACAACAAGTGTCATTGCCCAAATCCATTACCGATATTCTCCTGACACCTGCAAGCTCTGCATAGTGTACAGGCCAACCAGCAATACTGTCAGACAGAAATGTTATCAGGATTCGTAAATTGCATTCTCTGTTAGGCCAGTCTGTATTGTTTCATGAAAGCAAATGGGGGGGGGGAGAGAGAAAAAGGAGGTCTGTGCTGCTAAGTGAAAGACTTTGTTTTAAATTAAACTGGACACTGACTTATCCACAAAACAAAAAAGAGAAAGGTTACTGATTTACGTATTGTAAAACAGGCTCTAAAAGATCTACTTTTGCTGTATTATTGATTTATAGGTCTCATGGAGTAAAGTAGGCTGTAAAAGCTTCTATATTTGCCATATTATTATTTGTCTTTCCAAACATCTGTTGCCTTGAATGCCTGACAATACATCACTTAAATGACAAAGATAAAGATAATGAGGAAGAAATGTCTAACAACACAATAGCATGATCAAAAAGGAACTTGTATAGAGGGATTTATGGAACACAAATTTCTACCAGATCTCCTGTCAGTCATGTACCACAACAAAGGTTTTTTCTTGTGTTCAAATGTCCTTTGTTATGCCAATAGTTAAGCCACACACTATTTTGAGAATTACATCTGGAAATACCAGCATGACCTCTTTAAGAAAATATGCACAGGTAAGCTCAATTCTTTTGAAAAGGGTATATTCTGCAGCTGTTTGTTTTTTGTCGTTTTTTTAACTTGCAGGAGCATGATTTTGAATTTAAGACATATTCAGAGTACAACAAAAAACAAACACTTCATTTATTTTCTGTACCATCCCTCTGGTGCTGAAACTGCTCTGTTATGATTGCTCATGTATAAATGCATACAAACAGGGACTAAAGTTTACCACCCAGTCTGGCTGGAAACAAATACCTATCATATAGATGCTCTGTAAAGTTTAACCTCTTGGTGACTGCTCAAATATGGTGCTTAAGGATACTAGCCATCTGGCAGCTAGAAAAGGAACACACACATACACAACCCTCCAGAGAAAGTTAGATAAGGACCAAAGAGATATGTGAACAGGAATGCAGTTTGGAGACTGGGTAGCAGAATGCAGTTAATTAGTGGTAAGACACATGACACTTTATAAGCGATCTAGGATAAGATTATGGAGTATGGTGTGACTAGCTTGGAAGAGATGTTCAAAGGAGCATTGTCTGGTAAACCTGAGAGAATGATGGACACATGCTCCATGGGGTGTGGGAGAGAGATGTTTAGACTTTGGACCTTTAGAAGACAGAAAAGTCATAATTAAAAATGTGTAGCAAGTGGGAACCCACAAAAGCTGACAAGACTGGTTTTCTGCTTCATAATACCTTTGATGCCCTTGTGCCTATTGCTTTCATCTCTTACATGCCCCGCTAAGTTTTCAAGAAGAGAAAGGTCTGACACTGAAAATGCAGTTGAAAAGTGAGATGAACTTATTCATCTGTTCCCAGATACACTTCTCTCCAGAGTTTGGGAACAGGCTACAGATTCATCATTTAAGACATACAATCAGTGGTATCATCTACTAACAGATTTTTTAAAATAGGGATTTTTTTTATAATGATTTTTCCCCTTTTCTTTTCCTAAAAATGTGCAACCCTTCCAGGACTTTATATATCAGTTCGAATGTGATAATGTTAAAATAAAATAGAAAACTAGCACAAGTAGTTTCTTATTAGAAATACCAAATTCAGTCTATGGACTTGTAGGATTCCTTTTCCTTGAGCTGAATGGAAAATTGTGAATTATTAGGTGAGCAAAGTTATATACCAACGCAAGTACTTTCATCATTTCACATAAACAATGCACTAATCAAAGCTTTTTGCACTTAAAATATGTATTATACTCTAATCTGAAGGAGTTTCATATGCAAAAGCCTATGTTATTTATTAAACAAATGCATCTCCAGCAAAGCATACATTTTCTTTCATCTTGCAAGATGATCCTGAACAACAGAATCCTATTGTGAGAGATGTCCATAGTCAGTCAGACAAATGTTATTGTTTGTAGCCAATGGCCATTATAATATAAACACAAACACTCATTTGAGTGAGTGAGTGAGTGAACATAGACAGTCAATCCAATAAAACAAGGAGAAAATTGTAAAAGTATAGTTGGCCAAAATCTAAATTCATTTAGATTAAAAGCTCCCCCTAGTATTTAACTCTAGTTAAATCATACTAGATTCAAAAAGGCCTCCTTGATCTTTGTTGCAGCTAGTGCATATAAAGCCACCCTGAGCTAACACTCAGCCAGCAACCATCTAATTTTAAAATCATCTTATTGGCCTTGTAAGAAAGTAGAAATGTAGCCCTTGGTGAATTATATAAAGGGTAATGTAAGATATAATGCACATCATCCTCAATATGGCCTAATCCATATATGCAGAGGCGTATGATGAAACAAACCTATTTCAGATATATTTTGCATTGATAAGAAGGCTACATTACATGAGTTTTAACTTGGCCCTTTAGTACTGATAAAAGCTACAGATCCTTGATCTAACACATACCTTCTCTTCCTTTACTGCCTTGCTGTCAGACTCCTTTTGAGCAGCCCCAGTTGTAATGGAATATTATCATTTCATCGCAACTCCCAAACTATAAAACATAAAATCAACCAACTACACAGAGATTTGATCTTTAAAGTTATACCAGTGGTCAAAATGGTACAAACAGAAAATAATCCCTTTACCAGCCTAGTCAGAAATACACAGACAATTGTCATTTGGTGACTAACATCTCTCAAAAGCTATGCATCAGGAGGACTTTCTAAGGCTGCATATGACCGGGATGCCAGGCTTTAATGGTGGTCAACAACAACAGTGACGTTCTCCACACGGTGACAATTTCTCACAAGCCACTGGAAAGAGATGTCCGCTCATTTGCTTATGACAAAAGCAACTTCTGACACAGCAAACAGCAAATGAACTGCACCACTGCAGGGTAAGTGAGCAACAGAGGTAGTGGCTGGGAAACGTGGCTCATCAAAGCACCAGTGTGTGCCCAGCATGTTTTATGATTCTCAGATATAAATTACCAATACTTACTAACACAGTTGGGAATTAATGAGTCTTCAATATAGTACAATTAACATTAATTGGGGAAATTATATATTCCTGTTTTGGGAACCAAATGGAAATATGAATATGCACACTTCTCATAAGTAAAATTTAAATGCATTGATTTTGGTACAGAGATATGAATTAACTTATGACTAGCTCTTTTAAAAGTTGAATTTAATTAATTAGCATGCTACACAAAATAGAATATCCAAGACTTTATTTTTCTACCCTCTAAACAGCCAAGTAAGTATCTCTAGGAACATTAAGAGTTAAGACCACTACATCAAGAAAGCCAAGAGGTATAAAATACTTTTGACAAAAGTACTTGTTGACAAGGCCAAATATTTAGGAAGGTGTCTTAACATATGCAAGCCACTTAAAATATGTATTTATTTCAAATATTTCAAGACTATATTAGCCTTCCTAAGGCATCTTAGATTAACAGACATCTGTGTAAATTTTTACCTGTCTCTGAACATTACAGCATTGTCTTCGTCCCACACTTTAAAAATGTGCAAAATTAGTTTATTTTACAATTTACAAACTCTTCAACATACACAATTCACAACTTTGATTCCAGTCTCAAAATGGATTGTGATGTAAATGGATCAAAACAGCATGCAGACAGCTCCACCTTGAAGATTCCCAGTCTAGAACCACAACAGCATGGTCACTGCATGGTTCCATAGAAACCTCCAATATCAAAATTCAAGATAGCCAAGAAAATAATCTTATACTCAGTTCCCAACAGCCTTATGCTAAAGCTCATGAGTAATTATGCCAACCTGCCATTTCAAGCAGGTATCATGCCTAGCTGTGACGTGATAACAGACTACCCACAGATTGAAGGTATTGAGTAGTAGGCAGAGTTCCCTGGAAGCAGTGCTGAGGATCACCTTGAAGGGCCCACTGGTTACAGACCTGGTTGATGAACCCTTGAAGCTGTCAGAGGAAGAGACTGAACCACCACCACCAGTCCTTGAGAATGCTAGTGCCAAATGGTCTGGGACGAAGAGTGATGACATAGCATGCATCTATGGAGCCAGAGTCATTGTGAAGCTCATAAGTAAGAGGTTTCCTCATGAGTAAGCAATCCCCCAAAAGCCTTGACTACCAGCAGCTGGTGTTAGGGTCTGGTCTAGGAGGCCAGAGTATATATGGTCTCCCTCTTAAGCCTTCAGTTGCTGGAAACATGGGGTTCTAGTACCAACACTTTACTATGGTGTATATTGCCTGAACTTCCTGCAATATTGATTTCTGACTGTTGTCTGACTTGCCTCTAGTTTACATTTTGGACCTAGACTGATTCTCTGTGCTTGATCTTGGTTTGTTTGGACTGTGTACACCTGCAGTCCTGCCCTTGTTGGTGAGAGTTTCACTAAGAAGATTATACCTCTGAAGATTGAGAAATTTCTGCAGAAGACACCAACTGGACTATAGCAAACTCACAGGGGGCACTGTGATGTCTGGACAGACACAAAAAATACTGTGAGGAAATTACATCTCTTTAATGACATACTATAGCTCAGTGGTGGAAGGCTATAAAATTATAGAGTTGGAAGGGGCCTATAAATAGGCCACAGAGTCCAACCACCTGCTCAATGCAGGAATCCAAATTAAAGCATACCCAACAAGTGGCTGTCCAGCTGCCTCTTGAATGCCTCCACTGGTGGAGACCCCACAACCTCCCTCAGTAATTGATTCCATTGTTGTACTGCTCTAACAGTTAGGAAGTTTTTCCTGATGTTCAGTTGAAATCTGGCTTCCTGCAACTTGAGTCTATTATTCCATGTCCTGCACTCTGGGATGATCAAGAAGAGATCCCGGCCCTCCTCTATATGGCAACCTTTCAAGTACTTGAAGAGTGCTATCATATCTCCACTCAATCTTTGCTTCTCAAAAATAAACATACCCAGTTCTCTCAGTAGGGCTTTGTTTCCAGTCCCCTGATCATCCTTGTTGCCCTCCACTGAACCCATTTCAGTTTGTCAGCATCCTCCTTAAAGTGTGGTGTCCAGAACTGGATGCAGTACTCAAGATGAGGCCTAACCAGTGCTGAATAGAAGGGAACCAATACTTCACATGATTTGGAAACTATACTTCTGTTAATGCAGCCTAAAAAGCATTTGCCTTGTTTGCAGCCACATCACACTGTTGGCTCATATTCAGCTTGTGATCAATAACAATTCCAAGATCTCGCATGTAGTATTGCTGAGCCAAGTATCCCCCATCTTATAATTATGCATTTGGTTTCTTTTTCATAGGTGCAGAACTTTGCACTTATTGTTAAATTTCATTCATTCTTTTCAGGTCAATTCTCCAGCCTATCAAGATGCCTTTGAGAATTTTGTTTCTGTCTTCCAGGGTATTAGCTATCACTTCCAATTTTGTATCATCTGCAAATTTGATCAGCATTCCCTGCACCTCCTCAACCAAGTCATTAATAAAAATGTTGAAGAGCACTGGGCCTAGAACTCAAGTCCTACAGTACCCCACTCCTTATCTCCCCCAGTGTGAGAAGGAACCATTGATAAGCACTTTTTGACTACGATTCTGTAGCCAACTGTGCATTCACCTGATAGTTGTTCCATCCAGCTCACATTTAGCTATCTTGCTAATCAGATTATCATGGGACACTTTGTCAAAAGCTTCACTGAAGTCGAGATACATTATGTCCACAGCATTCCCAGAGTCTACCAAGGAGATTAATTGATCAAAAATGAGATGTTAGTCTGGTAGGATTTGTTCTTGATAAATTCATGTTGGCTTTTAGTAATTACTGCATTGTTTTCAAAGTACTTACAGATTGACTGCTTTATAATCTGCTCCAGAATTTTCACAGGGATTGATGTCAGGCTGACTGGTCTGTAGTTCCTAGATTCCTCCTTTTTGCCCTTTTTGAAGATAGGGACAACATTAGCCCTCCTCCAATCACCCAGCACTTCACCTATCCTCCACAATTTTGCTCAGCGGTACAGCTTCTGCCTTATATGCAGAAGGTTCCAAGTTCTATCCTTGTATCTCTAGGTAGGGCTAGGAGTGACTCCTGCCTTGAAAGCCTACCGAGCCACTGCTACCCAGCGTAGACAACACTAAGCTATATGGACCAATGGCCGACTTGGTATAAGAGAGCTTCCTGTGTTCCTACCAGCTTTCCTATAACACAGTTCAGAAATAGAACTTTAATTGCACCTCACCTTGGGTGATGATTTAGACTACACCAGATATTCTTAAAATGTCCTGGGGCAAATTCTTGGAAAAAGTCTCTAATGACTTCTGGAGACACTCACTTATGCTTCTTTTCAACTGGGAACTACAAATCAAACCCCAGGTTATTAAATTATATGTGAAGAACAACATTTAACATGCACAAATATACTACATCCATACACTGATACATTTGCTTCAACTCGACCAGAATCAGTAAACCATTGCAGAGCCAACTATACTTAACCAGCTTCAGATTTTATTCGAGCAACTAAACATATTTGAAGCAACATTACCACATAACATTGGTATCAACCTAGAAGTGTTTTCTGACATTTGGTTTTCTTGGAGTGAATTTCAGAAACAGCAGGAAGAAAGCTTGAGGCAAAGCCT
The DNA here is from genome assembly GCF_030035675.1 of Rhineura floridana. Classification (NCBI taxonomy): domain Eukaryota; kingdom Metazoa; phylum Chordata; class Lepidosauria; order Squamata; family Rhineuridae; genus Rhineura; species Rhineura floridana. Next base: position 66,998,481 of record NC_084480.1, on the reverse strand, counting down.
TATCTCAACGTTTCTCTATTACTACCCACAAAATCAGTATGATCTGCATATGCTATTTCTGGCAGGCACTCTATGCCCTGTTACACATAGTAAAAAACAAGCCGAAGTGCCAATTCTCCATTTTTCTCAGTAGGAATCCCGGTATAATATACGCACCTTAAATATATACCCATTGTTATTAGGAGTAGAAAACAAGTAAATATTTACCAATTAACTACTATTTTAACAGGAAAACATAGCTTTATTCAGACTGTGAGACTGGGTAGAAACTACTCCATTGACACAAAGGGATCATGTAGCATTCATCAAATACAAGCTATGGATATAAGGACTTGAGTCTACTTTTAATTACAGCCATGATGTATGGTACAGCTACGTTACTCCTGAAGCCAACTAGGAGCCAGCAAGTCCTGCACAGCTGCTGATGCACAATTTTTAGCCACCTCTTCACATTAGTCTAGAGAGAGGAACCTCTGGCCCGCATGCCTAATTAGGGTTGCCATTTGGCCCACCAGGCCATTTTGTCCAAGCTACACCCACTTGCCCTTTAGCATCTTCATGTATGGCATCGGGTTTGGGGCTGATAAAGATGTGGTAAGGCCAAATCCCATCAGTACCTGCAAATCCCCCTTGCACAACATTTTGTAAATCAGCAGATCATTAGGGCTTGCAGAGCTGCATGCAGTGTATTACCACCCCAATAATCAACTGCTTGTTGGGGCTTGCAAAGTGCAGTGCCTTTGCCTGCCAGTTTGATTTCAAGCGATATGGGCAAAAAGGGGTCACCCAATGTCACTGTGACATCAGGTTATTAACAGGTGGGTGGCCTGCAGAGAATGCAGGAGATAAGAATGTAGCCTGCTGACCAGGACCAGTTCCACACCCTTGCTCTAGATCTCTATATCCAACCCCCAGGCCATGCCTCTTGCTGGCTTCTATCCACATACCCCTCATGTACTTTTGCCTGGCTGGAATATGACCTTCAACTATAATAATGCCTCTTGCTTGCCAGTATGGGGGGCAGGGGGAGAGAGAAGTTGTAGAAACCTTTTGACTTCTGTGTGGCTGGGATGCAGTCTACTGTACACATCTATGGCTTCATCGACCCATGAGGGAATGCACCCCTTGAGCTGAAAAAGGTTCACCAGCCTACACTAACAAAAGCTGCAACTTCAAGAGCCACATTAACAACAGCAAAACATCAGCAGTATATAGATCATGAAAACCTGTCACAAATCTCCAAATGCTTGGGAAAAGAGGAAGTTCTTAATCTGTGGTAATCTCACTAGATTTTTAAAAAATCTACAATATATTACAATAAACTATGTTAACATGGGAGTTGTGGAAAGTACAATTAAGAATACACCATCCTTCAATTCAGTAACATCCGAAGCAGTTTGTAATAAAGATAAATGTATTATAAAACACGAAATGCAACTATTAAATACTCAGAGTAAAAGTAAAAGTAAAATCAGATGCTTCGACTCTCTCAAATGGTATAAAGTTCATGAAAATAAAAAGGTCCCTTTTCAATAAAACGTATTATGAAATATACACAATCCCATCCTTATAAGTGAAAATGAATAAATTTGATCACATCTTGATTCAAATTTGGCAGGGCCATCATGAATTCATTTGTGGGGGGCTGGATCTGACCCACACTGTCAATTAGCTACTACTTCTCTATAGCAATAGACAAAAAGTTCAACGATAAAATGAGGAAGAACCCAAAGACTACTAAATTCCTTGAATAAAAAGTGGAACCAACTATATAATGTATGTATCAGAGCAAAACAATACAAGAACAGCATCCTTGTCTAGAAGAACCCTAATTAGCCACCAACAGATTTACCAGGTATAATGCTTAAATTATGCTATTGTAAAAATTTTAATTCCTCCCCAAAGTACACATAGTTTTGTCTGCTCCCTGTACCAAAGGAAACTAACAGTTCCAGCAATACAGTTTGGAAATTTATTCCACTTCTATGTTAACAGAACACAAAATAAGACTAGGCTGCAATCCGCAATCCAATGCCTATCTACGCAGAAGTAATCCCCATTGGATTCAATGGGACCTACTCTCAGGTAAGTGTGTTTTGGATTGCAGCCTATATATATATATTTGTCTTTTAAGGCAACTAGTGCTTGGAAGATCCTGCCCCATAATTGTGATGTGTGATGACTTCCTAAACAGCCTACTCAAGCAATATGATCTTTCCAAAAGTTTCTAAACTACAATGGAATATAAGAAACTCCTCATTCTAGACTTGGGGTGGTTAACCTGTGGCCCTGTAGAACTTGTTGGACTTCAGCTCTCATCAGCAACAGTCAAAGCGAACCATTGTCAGGGATGCTGGGGGTTAGAGTTCAACAACATCTGGAGAATCAGAGGTTATGCACACTTGTTCTACATCAGCTCTTCCCAACCTTTGGGTCGCCAGATGTTGCTGGACTACAGTTGCCATAATTCCTGATCACTGGCCATGCTGGCTGGGACTGATGGGAGTTCTAATCTAACAACATCTGGGAACTCAAAGGTTGGGAAAGACTGTTCTATACTTTTCAACTTCCAGAATTTAACACAGGGTAGGCAATTATTTTGCCCCCCAAGGGCAGCATGCGGAGATGAGTGTGCAATCAGGAGCCACATTCAGGTGGGTCTGTCTAGAGCTGGTACTGAGCACAGCCGTGCAAACACATCACCAGATAAAATCATACTCCCTCCAGCCCACCATGTAGTGATTGTGATGGGGAGGACAGTGTGCAGCAACAGGCTATGTGTGCAAGGGCCTATTCTTCTTTACTCATGGAAAAAGTTGTTGATATTTGTTTGGAGAACCTAAACGGTAGAGAATTTAGAAAGACAGTTTCAAAAGCAATTAAGAAACACAGCAAAATATCCTATAAATCCAGCATTATGTGCTTAGTCATTACAATGGTATCCCAATATTAGCAGAATAGAAGTAAAATCTCAATAGACAAATACTGCAGTTAAAGCAAAATTCTGAAGATTAGTGTCTGCACATGAACACAGCATAATACCCATGTGAATTTTATTGCTTGTAAACACTGGTCCCAGTAAAGCACAAGTAATATTTTCTTGTCAGGAACCAACGTTCCATTATTGAAGCTGACTCGAAAAAAGCCAGAATCTTCATGACTATACACAACAGTGCTTGCCACAATTTATTCATTTATTATTTATTTATTAGATTTATATCCCACCCTTCCAGTAGGAGCCCAGGGCAGCAAACAAAAGCACTAAAAACACTCTAAAACATAATAAAAAAAGACTTTAAAATATATTACAACAAAACATACTTAAAAACATATTAAAACAAAACATCTTTTAAAACATTTTTTGTTAACAAAAGCTTTAAAAACAACTTTAAAAAAGGTTTAAAAACATATTAAAAAGTAATTCCAACACAGACACAGACTGGGATAAGATCTCTATTTAAAAGGCTTGTTGAAAGAGGAAGGTTGGAGTTATCTCAAAGTAAACTTTGAGATATAATATGTAACAAGTTCTAAGCCTCCATACTTAAGACAAAAGAAATGTACAACTGCAGATTTACTTGGTCATAAGGCAGTATAGTTTACCATTAAAGTATCCATACAGGGTCAAGAGAAGTGGGACCCAGCACCCTTTTAATTTCTTCATCATGATAGCACAAAGTATTCAGTTGCACACAAAAAGCTCAAGTTACTATCCAGTATTGTGCATCTCCCCCCCCCGCAATGGATGTTCAGGATCTCATCTAGGAAAGGATTTCCTTTTCAAGACTACATGCTAGGGGAGATGGAATACTTGTGTCCCTCAAGATGTTGTTGGACTCCAACGCCCATCAACCCCAGTTAGTATGCTCAATTGTCAGAATGGCCAAATATCTTCATGGGGCTGAAGTCCAGCAACAAATTCTCTCTCCAACCCTCAGGTAAAGCAATACAATTGAAGCTGATATGAAATGGCAAGGAAGCAGAACAGCTGCTCTTCTGATGAGTCTTGCAAACCCTTCAACATGTATTGGAAAACAAGCTATGTACAGAAACAGCTTCCATCAAGAAATGTAATTTAACTTGTACCATAGTATTGGTTATGTAGGAAAACACAAATAAATGCTTAAAGCTAACCAAACTGGGAACAAGCTCCTAAAATGAAAAGGGAAGGGGACTAACAAATTATAACTTAGGGACTACTAGCATATTGTAACACAGAGACTCATTACAATCACCCACATTCTCATTTGTACATACTTTCGCCTTTTGTTCTTGAGGAGAATAAAAGACCATGCCATGAGTGGTCTCTTCTCTATAAAGTGATGCTACATAAAGTTCCAGCATTTTAATGGAGGAAAAATATTTTATTGAGCCATTTATGAAGATATATAACCCCTGCTCAGGCCTTCTCCATTCAAGAGAGCTGCTGTTTTTAAAAGCCACCCTACTGCCAAGACACGAGGCTTATATATGTCAAAGAATAGCTCTACAGCACAATAAGAACTGCAGTGTATTAAGAAACTGGATCTAAGACCTGGAATCATGGGTTCATAGATACCGATTCAAGCAAAATTCTATTCTACTTACATTTTAATCAGTAAGGAAAATGAAGTGAGATATTACTTTACTTTCCATTTCCAAATCCACTAGTAACCAACCGAGGCCACAGGAATATTTTAAACTTTAAAAGTAAACCTCAAAACCTTACAGCCATCCTATCTGAACCCAGTCACCTCCCCAACAGCAAAGATCACAGTCTTGGGAACATCAAGCCCTAGCTGCAAGGCAGGAACTTTGGGGAGTGGTGATATTTTTATGGAGATTTCTTTCGACTGAGATTATACTGTGGGATTAAAGACCTGGCTTGTCCAAATGGGTGCATGTAAAACTCTGCACTTTGGATTCTGCAAGCGCCGAAAATCAGCTATTTGTCAGGGATTGCAAAGTGCTGTGCTCTGCAAGTGTGGACAATCATTATGGCTTACCTTTGCCTGCACATTTTGATTTCAAACCATGATGCCATGACATCAGATGACTGACAGATTGAGGTCCTGCCCACCTGTCCAATTTGGTCTAGGGACTACCCTTCTGGTGCCTGGACCCTGGTAGGAGAGGGATTGGGGGCCACGGGTGTCTGTTTTTTCACTCCAATGTAGCGCAAGAGTATATTTGAAACAGGGCTGAGGGTTGAGGTGAAAGATAGTGATTAAGTTAAGTTGATCACCATCATATTTTGGCCAGTTCACTCTGTAGATACGCCACTGTCAAGTATTTTGTGCTTTTTGCCATCATATTTTTTAATTTATTTATAGACCACCCTTCAAACAATTAGGGCCATTCACAATATATTTATTTAGGGACCAGTGACAAAATACACGTCTAAGCAGTTTTAGTAAGAATTTTATTATAAGCAGTTAATTTAAAAATTACTATCCATATATTGTTTCAATGATTGATTCATTGTCCTTTCATGTTCTGTCGTTTTAGTATACTTGTCAATATGCTATTCACTGCTTTGGAGGCTTTGGGGCTAACAAGCTATAAATAAACGTAACAGTAGCAAGGATCTACTTGTCAGAAAATTCTGTGATTTCATACAAAACTGTGGTCAGCCTGACATCATAATAGCAACAAGAAAGAGGAAACTGGGAATCAAGTGAAGAGAAAAGGGGTCAGATGGGCCCACAGAAGATAGTGATTATGCTTGGATTTGGTTCCCCATGGCAGTTGGATTGTACATATGCAACAACAAGGGTTTGGCAAATTGAGAATGCCAAATTTTAGATTAGATATTTAGAAGGACATACAAATCTAATACATTTAGAACAAATACCTAATATGATTTTTGCCAAAGCCCAGTCTTCCATATGTAGTGCTGCTTTCTCTGGTCCTGACATTAGACTTCCCAAGGGTTAACTAAGATCTTGACAGCAAATACATACAGCACACATTCTGTATCAACCACTCCTTCAACTTTGGAGCCTCGTACAACAGATATATTCAAATATTCAATATAATATTGAACAATATTCAACAAAAGATTCAAATATTCAATATAATGGCTTTTTTTAAAATGTGAGACCAGTCTAGTTTTGTTACCACCTGGCTTCCTTGTATGTAAAACTACATACGAGATCTAGGAGAGTTGGCTAGCACAACATAGCTCCACATACACTCACCCCATGCGTATTTTAGCTATATAAAATGGAACTTGACAAGTGCTCCAGGGCTTGAAAGGGCCTCTCTACCTGTCTGGAGCATGTAATATTTAAGTCACAGCATTTCTTCTTGTAGCTACTTTCCCTGTCCTCAGACTGACATCAGATTGACAGAAATAATCAGATGCTGCAAGGTTGACAGCTGACTGAAGTTGTACACCCTTGCACATCAGAAGCAAGAACACTGCCCCAGGGCAAACAAAGACTAGCAACATATGCCAGGCCATCAACAGATTTACACAGCTGGATACCTACAGAGATCAATCCACTCTATAATTACTGCTTTGCCTTTTGTTTTAGAAATGGAAAGAAAATATTCAGTAAATTGAAGAAAATCAAATCACACTTATTTTGTATTAAGTGCTAATGCCCGTATTGGTTCCACAGGATGAGAAATAACAAAATATGGCATACCTTTTATTGGGCCTACAAACCTAGCAACTGGCCATCTTAGGCCAAAACTAGCCCCCAGGTGTCAGTGCTGAGGCAGAAGAGGAATGGAGGATGTAACAGGACTTGCTGGCAGAACCTTGAAGGGAAAGTGGTGTCTCCTTAAAGTATCTTTGCAGCAAAACTAGCTGATGGCTAAGGTATTACTTGTTGTTACCTTTCTAGCTACATATTATTTTGAACAGACCTAATTGTTCATATAAACAGAGCAAGTTAAAGGAGGATGTGACAATAATTCAACCAGGGATGCAGAAATATGCAAATACCTCTGTTCAAATGTTAAAGAAGGAGCTCAATTGAGGTGGGCACAACAGGGTCTCCTTGATCGGCCTTAAATTGGCTCAGAATTCTCCCTTCTCAGTCCATTAGCCATCTTTATTTATCCAAAGACTCAACTTGGGGGGAAGGAAAAATAAGCAGGCAGAAAAGGGCTCCCTGAAGCTTGGAAATGGCTGGCTGATATCTCTATCTGCCAGCCATTGTTGTGTTATGAGCTTCATTTCTTGCCATGGACACATGGGGCTTATATTCTAACCCACAATAACCTAGAAGAAGAAAAATGGCCACTCTTCATGTCATCTGCTGCTGGCTGTTACAGGAAGCCTCTTCCCCTTGCTCTCTTTCCTCCTTCCCAAGAACAGCCTGTTTTGTCATCCCTGAGGAAGATCTAAGAGCTGGGATGGATTAGCAGGGAAGGTGGTTGCACTCCCTCCCTGTCCCAGTTATTCTCCTTTTGCATCCCATATGGAGGTGAGTAACAGAAAGTGGCAGAGCTCACAAACCCATCAGAATTATGCCACCATGCCCAATCACCCAAAATATCCCTCTATGTTTTCTGGACACTCAAAGTGTATGCCCACAAAATCTCCATGGGTATGTGAGCCAATCAAGGTGGTGCTTGGCCATCCTAAGATTAAATAAGATTACAATAATTAAACCGGGCATGAGGAACTTGTGGCCCTCAATATGCTATTGAACTCCATTCCCATATGGCCAAGGGAATGGAGTTGTGGTCCAAAATATGGAGGGTAACAGGTTCCCCATGCCTGAATTAAACCTTTCTAAAAGGTATGACTAATTGCTCAGAATACAGAAGCATTCAGAGGCAAAACTTCCAGATAGAAAATTTCTAACAAGTGAAGATTTAATGGACTGAAAATTAGGCACTTCTCTTCTAGCTTTGCTCTGATGTCAGAGAAGCCTTGCATAGCAGGCAACAGTTAAGGTAAAATTAAATAGCTGTATACAATCTATAATACATTTCCTTTTAACTCTGCTCAAGCTGCTTAATATCGTCTGTCTCAGAGTGTATGTTATGGAATGTAGAATTTATAACACAGTGCCGTTCAGTTCTAAGCCTAAATATACTAAACAGATGTACTAGGACACGTTTATGAAACTACTAACATGGCCAAAGAGAAACTGCTCAAATACAAGGTGGCTTACTTAGCCAGTAGGTCAAATTCATCTTGATTAACAGGGATGCTAATAATGCTAGCCAAAGTCAGTGGTAAGGGTTTAGAGGCTAGAGATGATATTATACATAAAGGAAGACCTCCATGACAGAAACAAGTACTATAGTAACTAACAGACAACAATCAAGAACTTGGTAAATAATAATATATTTAATGAGACAGAAAAGCTGTATTGTTCTCCATAACAGGCTTGCTATTTTTAAAAAGTGCACGTTGAAAAACTAATTGAATCTGGTTGAAAGGCTGAAATGGCAATTTTTATGCTAACCACCCCCCAATGGGCCCAACATTTCTATTAAATTGAACTGCGATGTGTAAGAAGTAGAGTATACAGAGAGCACGTTATATATCCAGGGGTCTACAGTTTTTGTCTGTCCTTACTAGTGAAATCAAAAAGGGCAACTGGTAGGTTTCTGCCCATCCCTGCTGAGAAAGCCCTTTATCAGCCTTTCCTTTGGGAGAGGCAGGTAGGGAGTGCTCAGGTGCCTCCACCCAGCAATAACCAAGAAAAACGTCCCACCAGCTCTGACCCAGAAAAAGGCTTGCAAGCCCTTGCACATTGGTTGCTCTGAGACAAGGTGCACTCTTCTCCAAGTAGCCAAGGAACTGCCCAACCAGTCTTTCCCACAGGAAGGTATTGTGGGACATTTACCAGTTTGAGTGCAAGACATATTGAGCAACAAACTCCCATCCTTCCTCCCAACCTTGAAGCTGGAAAGGAGGCAGGGATTGCTGCACAAGCATCAGGGGGATACCAGCCTACTTCTACAGATTCAAACTTGGGAAGAAGGCCGATTGCTTATCATGATCACCCGAGGGTGGCAGCACACTTACCATGTCTTTAAGTATCCCATCTTTCACCACTCCTATTTGCAGGGATTCTTATGTCGAGACTGACGAGTTCACCGTTTTTTACAGCAGAAGAGCAAGAGGTAGAGCAAACTTATTTAGCTTACAGATAATGAAACCTTTGTAAAAAATGATATTACTCAGAACACAGAAATCCTTCAGAAATACTTCTAATGTACAGCTTCCATAGGACTATGCCAATGCTTGGTGGAAGGCACCCACCAGAGTTCAGGGAAGCATTTTGAATTCAAAAGCATCTGCCAGAATCAGCTAATTAGACAGATAATATTTGTTCCTTATGAAAGGCGGCAGGCTTTCCAAACAGTCTATTACTCTCTCTCTGCCTCACAGCTTACTAACTGTATTTCTCCTGCTCACAGCAGAGCAACAGCTCAGAGAAGAACGCAAACAGGCACATAAAACACATGGATTATGTAGGTGAATGACCCACCAAGTACAGTCCTACTATCTAAAACAAAATGTATCATGGTCTGTCAAACCGATTCGCAGTTAACAGAGGAACAGTGTTATACCACCAGTAATTTTATGTTAAAAAGACTATGGAAGAGAGTAGATAGATTCGTTTTTATACTCATCCTGAGGAAGAGTTCATTTGTTCAAAAAGTATACATAGCCTTAAAAATAATGTGATGCCCTTTTCTGTATCTCTGGATTATTATTTCTTTTTATATATTGGCAGTGTTGCTAATTGCCCTTTTTTGCACTATATGAACTAAGCAGGATAATGTCCCAGCACGGACATGACTGAATGAACAATAAAGAGCCACCATGTCAACTTAGATTTGGAAATGTATCAAGAAAGAAAGTGCCCACAGTTAAGACCTATAATTCCCCATCCACTGCTGCAACCAATAGAGAGTTCAGGCTTGGCTTATAGCAAATTCGGAAATATCATCAGCTTCTCTGTGGTTCTCCCCTTCCCCTCACCAAGCTGCCTTCAGAGCCCTAAATCAATGCTGGCAAACTGGGCATCACTGCTCAGCCTAGTTCAGAATTTTTGGGTAGCTTCAACGCTTTCAGAGTATACATATCATCACTCCTGGACCTTTCCTCTGCTTATAGCATAGAGCGTTAGAAAGTACAAGAGAACAGGTCCCTGCCTCAATGCATTTACAGTCTGTAATTCAACACACGAGAAAATACAGATAGAGAAGGAAAATGGAGATAAGGGTAAACAAAGGAAAATACATGTTTATTCCAGTTACCAGTACTATTAATTCTACTACAGTTTTGTACTGACTAGCCAGATTTATTTTATGGCATCTTTTTATCTCACTGAGAGTTTTAATCACTGAGATTATAAATAAATAAATCTGTAAGTCATATAAAACCAGCACAAATCACCCTAATGTTAAGTGTTCTGAGAGGTCAGAAGAACACTAAATGCTAAAATATATGGTTTAATATTATTAAGCACTACTTACCAAATAGCAATCCTATATTTGCCATCCTCCCTGAAACCAGAACCTCTATTGAATAGTTAAAATTTCAACAGTGCAATGAAATTTGTGAAGGATTCTAAAGCACCCCATACAACTCAGATAAACAGAATTAAGTATTGCCCCAGTATCAGTAACTTTTAGCAAACCTGTACTTTGTTTACTCCTTTACAGCATATTAAAATATTGGGGGGGGGGAGACACCAGCACTGTATATGAGAAAGAAGCTCATTTTGGAGATGTTAATTCTAGTTATCCTTCCATTCTAAAGCATTTTGAAGAACAATTAGCCTAGGAGTACATAATGTTTAATCGGGAATATTATATGCAAGTAAATAAGGCTTTGGCTGCAATTGTAACCCTTTGCTAAGAGTAAGCCCCACTGATTTCAATGGGACTTACTTCTGAGTAGACATGGTTAGGATGGTGGTAGTCTGTAATTTTAAAATATTCAATCCAACTAATCTTTTCATATTTAAAATATTAGCTATCCAATCCAAGTATTGTTTCAGTTGCTCTTTGCTTATAGTTCTGCAATCCTGATTGGGTTACTAGCATACTGATCCAAAGTGGAAAATATGTCTGCATGTTTTTCAGAATTAAGTTTGCAGGGTTTTTTTATATAGAGCACGACCAATTTAAAGGGATGTTGTATATTCCTCTTGGGTCTAAGCTTTTTTTAAAACACTCACACACCCTTTAGCAGCTTATGCTTCTCAAGGTTTCAATGAACATTAATTGCACAAGTAGTCCCCAGTGTGGCTTGAAACCAAACACACTGCAGTTCTAAGAAAATGACAATGGCATATTAAGAAGTATTTTATCATAGATCATTGAGCCCAAAACTACTGGGGTCAGCACCCAAACTCAGCTGTAGGTCCAACAAAGGTGAGCCAGCAACTATCACAACTATTTATTTTGTTTGGGTTTAGTTGTTTGTAAGAGAAGGAGAAAGATTAGGAAAAGTGAGGAGGCAAATGAAGTAAGTAGTAGGTGAGGGCGATGAAGTGAATAACAGGGAGAGAGATGTACATAGTAAAAATAACGTAAAGTAGTACCATGATGGAAGTTGGTATAAAAGCAAGTTCTGACTCTGGAAACTTTAACCCATAAGTTCTCAGACCCAATTGAAATTAAGTCTTAAGTATTTGCAACAGAAGTGACTGCATATTCTTCCTCTGTGTATCCCTACCTCTACTTCTCTTCCTCTCCACTCTACCTCTATTTTCCCAGTGTGGCCTTTATGACTGTAAGCTCCTTGGGGCAGGAATCTATGTTCTTGTACAGCAGGGGTTGCTAACTCAACGGCCCTCCCAATGTTGCTGAACTACATCTCACATCAATCCCACATAGCATGGCCAACGGTCAGGGATAAAGGAAGATGCAGCCAACAACATCTGGAGGACCAGAGAGTGGCCACCCTTGCTATAAAGCACCATATACAGTGACGACACAATAACAATAGTAACCAGTAGAGTCACCAGAAAAAAATGAGGGGGCACAGAATGAGCAGAGTATATTCCTATATGGGTGAAATATACTAGGTGGGGGCAAACTCCTTGTTTGTGGGGGGGGATTTGTCCTCCTTTGGTGCCAGCCTGTGACCATTTATGAAAATACTGGCATGGATTATGAGAGGCACATGAATTACTTCCTGACATGAAGATATTTACAGAATATAGTTAACATCAGTGTTATTGAACAATTGTAGATCGAAGGCTCTCTTCAAATAGGATTCGTCGCAAAACAAACATGCCCTTTAAAATAAAAAATGAAATACACTCAGAAGTGCCCAGCAGCGATTCTGTCTTCAGCAGCAGTTTGAGGATTAATAAAAGGCAGCATGGGAAACTTTGAAAAGAAAGGCACAACCGTTCGCTCTTAGGCTCCCTTACCAAAAAAAATCGGGGCGGAGGGGAGGGGGAGACTCACGCTGTGAGAAACAACGCTGGTCCTCCTCCACCTCCGTGGATCGGAAATAACGGATTAAATTTTAATGCGTGAAGCTAGAAATCATGGACTTCAAAAACCCTACGGGGAAAGGACGAAAAGAGAATAGGAGGAAGCGAGTGTGTGCAAACCATAAACCCCTAAAAAGAAAAATGGGGGGGGGGCTAGCGGAGAGATCCTTAACTCTCGCCAGCCGCAGCCAAAAAAGATGATTATTTCCCAAAGGATACGTGTTTCTTTGCCAGCTAATGTAGACACTCTCTTCTCCTAGTCCAGACACAATATTGAAAGAAGCAGCCCCCAAAACAATCACAACCACCAGCCCGGAAACCGGACAGGAGAGAGGAGGAAGGGAAGGGAGCAACAACAGAAGCAAAGATGTCCTGATCCAACATCTAAGGAGGCTATCCATTCGTAGCGGCCTTTCCAAGCGGGTCTCCGCTCTTTTCCCAGACCCAGAGAAAAGCCTTACATGTCCATCGATCGCGGTAGCGCCCAAGTTTACTCCCTCAATTCACTGTCAAGGGCGCAAGGGAAAAGAGGGGGGGAAAGTTGCTCAACAGCAAAACAAGAGGCTGCTACTGCAGCGAAACCTCCCTCTACCAGGAAAAGAATACGAGAAAAGGCACACGTAATGCACACGCCGCTGGGGAAGCCGGATGAAGAGACAGGTGCCCAGCGGGTTCCCCATACCCCGCATAGTCTAGAAGGAAGCAGGTCGAGAGGCAAATCACACATATAACGGGGTACATGAGAGGAGGAGGAGGAAGTCAGCGGAGTAGCTGGAAAGCGGGCAGATAACACGGGCCATCCCCTCACTGGGACTGAGAAAAGAAGGGAGTCCCCAGAAAGGCGACAGGCTAGCCCACGGAGCTGAAGGGCAAGAGAAGCCTGACCATGCCATGGTGACCGCACAACTTGCCCTCCCCCTCAGTTACCCGATGGTGGTGGAGGAGAAAGAGGCAGCCCCTTTCCCCTTCTTTGTCCTTTTTAGGCTACTCACCCCCCGAAAGCTACCTCCGTCACCGCCTCTCGGCTAGCTGCTTAAAGTGTCCGGCGACTAGCCCGGGGCTTTTCCCAGTCTCGCCCAGGCGGCCCCGACTGTCTTCCTGACGCCTAGCGAGCAAGCAAGCCTCGGTCCGCCCCCGAACCAGCAAAGGCCGCCCCCGAGCCCTCCCACAGCTAGCTCACAGCTCCGCCTCTCGAAAACCCAAATACGGGCGGCCTTTGAGGCGCAGGAGCTTTTTGTTTTGCTGAGCCGCGCCAGGCTTGGAAGCCTGGCGGAAAAGCACCAATGCCGGCAGAAAGGCCTTTTCTTTTTTTGCGGCTGAGGTAACAGCACAGAGTAGGCTAAATCCCCTCACTTTGGCTTGCACTGATTATACGACGAGTGTCCTTGGTGTTCCCATGGATATGGGAAGAAGAGGGAAGCTCAGTCTTCGTTATAAGAATCTACTCTCTGTGCTTAGGGCTGCTCTCAAAGATGGCTAAATTCCTACATAGAAAGCAAGAGCGTGGCATGGTTGCCGCGTGTTTTTACTGTTGCTTGAACACAACACGCATTGGGAAGCCACCGCCCTTTGTGGCTTCTCGGGTTGGGTACACCTGGTGCACTTCACTGGCTAGTAATACTAATATTCTGTGCCCGTCCTAGGTAAATGCTTTCCGTGTATGAATTCTGCCAAGTTTCAGGTGGCCTCTTAGTAAAATGGTAAATCCGGTCCCAAAAGCAAATGAATGTAAACGGAGGGCCATAATATAAGCGATGTTAAATGCTGCTTTGCCTAATAGTAAAAAAGACAAATAATTGGGTGTTAGAACAAATAGAAGCTAAAATGATGAAACTGGGGTTATACTTTGGACATGTAATGAGAAGACATGATTCACTCGAAAAGACAATAATTCTGGGGAAAACAGAATGGAGTAGAAAAAGAGGAAGGCCAAACAAGAGATGGATTGATTCCATAAAGGAAGCCACAGACCTGAACTTGCAAGATCTGAACAGGATGTTTTACAACAGATGCTTTTGGAGGTTGCTGATTCATAGGGTCACCATAAGTCGTAATCGACTTGAAGGCACATAACAATCAGAGTGGGAGAGCTTGAGCCTTTCCTTTTGCTGTCCTGAAGCAAAACCCTTTTCTGAAGCTGGTATTTGCTTGAGGGAAGGGGGGGATTCTGCATGTTTGATGCTAACAGACTTAAAAATCATATGTTGTTGTCCCTGAGTACTATCATGTATAAAGGTGAGCTGAACCTCCCCAGTCTCATCATTACATAAATACCTCTACAGTAGCTGAAGCTGGTAGTAGTGATGATTTTGTTTTTCTTAGGGTAGCTGGAAACTTACTTGCTAGATTTGGCTGGTTTGCCAATTGCAGCCTTATCTGAAAAAGGCATATACCCAGAAAGGTGAGGTGAAAAGCTATAAAATAAATAATTTTTAAAAATAAGCAGTGTCTAGACTAGAGACATCTACAAGTGTTTAGTCCTTGTGAGTCTACACTACAAAAACTGATGATGTATGTGTATTCTGAGACTGTTCACATAAGCAAAGGAAAGCTGTGCTAACTGCTTTTGGGGCAATTGTCCTGGAATTATTATTATTATTTAATTGATTGATTGCCTGCCCTTCACCAATAGGCCCCAGGACGGGTTACAAAATCTAAAATACAATCTTAAAAAGAACTAAAACATTTAATTGCTGTACTGGAGCACAAGTGCCTGCAAGTGGACAAAAAAGAAGTTTGGGCAAATACTTGTTTATCTTGTTTCATCTTTTGTGGAAAGAAATGAAGAATAATTGGTGGAATGAATTCAACCCAGAGGAGCCACAGATAATGCCAGTAGCAAGGGAAAAGACAAAAGTGAATCTGTTGGACTAAAGGGGGGCAGTGAAAAGAAAACTGACATTTGGGTTTCTGTCCTGGGAATTCATGGAAAGGAACATAAGGATTGAGACAAGGGTGCAGTTTGGTCTTTTGAATGAAATTCCAAAGGTAGTATCATCTTGTGTTGCAGGCAATACATTGAAAAGAAATTACATCAGGGTAATATTTTATATTATTTTATGAATGTACTATCCCAAAGGAGGCTGAGTTATTGTAAATAGTATACTTGGAAGTTGAAGGCTAAATATTTTAGGGGGCTGAGGGCATTCTCCATTGGGAAAGCCTTGAAATAAACACATACCAGTTTAGTGTATTTGTCTCCAGGCAAGATTATTTTTTTGTTGAACCATGTAACTGTACAGAGTCTCCAGGAGGGGGGATGGGCTCCATCAGAGGCAAGGTGAGAACATTGCTCTCAGTGGAAAAGCTCTTTGGCAGGCAACAACATCAATCATTGGCAGAAGATTTGTTGTGACAATATGAACGGAAGAAGAGCTCAGGATGCTCTAGATGTTAGCTCTCTTGTGCCCTTGGAATAAAATTAATTATGTATATATTTTTTTCGTTTTTACATTTTAACAAATGGGAAAAGCAGCTTTGTTTTTATTGACAAGCTACTTGCTAAGGGAGACTACCCTGCCACTCAGTGAAGAGATTATCTTACCTGTGACGTGCTACTCAAGTGCATCTTCAACTACTGCTGAGAAACTAGATTCAAAATCTCACCTAACAAGAGTTTAAAAAATGGATTTACAATTAATAACATCTAGATTGCCATCTTGCAAATTTGTAAGCACATGCTGAGAAATGTCATATCAACAATTGCTCACTGATATTAAACCCAATGTAATGAAGCAGTGAGAAGAGGGATCCTCAAATCATTCTGTCAGTGCCAGTTCTTTAGACATTTATCCAGGTACAGTTTTGTAAGACTAAGCCTATAGTCTCTTACTCTGGTAGTGAATGCAAAGACAGAATAAGAACAAACTGTGGGTAATCTCTCTCAGAGGGAGGTGGTCTCTGCCTCTCTCTGCCTCTCTCTCTCTCTCTCTCTCTCTCTCTGTGTGTGTGTGTGTGTGTGTGTGTGTGTTTAATAAAAAAGAGGTGCTGGGTTTCACACCTATTTAAACATTGCATCATCTGTTTAGAAGGCCTGTGTATTAAGTCCAGGAGACAGCTAGGAATATTCAGATGTTAAAAAGGGGGATCACTTAACTTTGCACTTCCAGCCAGTTGCCTGCAGGTGAAGAAAAGAAGAATCCTAGCTAAATTATGGTAGGCTTTAGAGGCCCAGCAGAGGCTTCTGATACGGATTACAGCATCCAAAACTGAAGTGTTATCTTCTGTAATTGGGTGTTAGAACATATAGTTCTGATCACTTGAAGCTAAAATGTTGAAACTGAGGTTATCATACTTTGGACACATCATGAGAAGACATGATTCACTAGAAAAGAGAATAATGCTGGGAAAAACAGCAGGGAGTAGAAAAAGAGGAAGGCCAAACAAGAGATGGATTGATTCCATAAAGGAAGCCACAGACCTGAACTTACAAGATCTGAGCAGGGTGGTTCATGACAGATGCTCTTGGAGGTCGCTGATTCATAGGGTTGCCATAAGTCGTAATCGACTTGAAGGCACATAACAACAACAACAATCCCGTTCCGTGCCTGGGACCTACCGGGCAGAGGGACGAGCTTGCGGCCGCTGTCGATGTCCCGGCCGCCATCTTGGATGGGATGCGTGCACACACGGCGCGCTGGCGCGCCGTCGTGTGACGCGGCAGGGAGGCGGGGCGGCTGAAGGCTATTTAAGGCCGCCCCGCCTGCTTCCCGCCATCCAGTTCAAATTTCGGTGGCAATCGGGGCAGCCGCAGCAGCAGCAGCTTCGGCTCGGCGCGGCTTCCTTCAGCGGCAGCTTCGGCCGGGCTCCTTTTGGCGGCAGCTTCGGCGGGGTTCCTTTGGCAGCAATCGCGGCAGCAGCAGCTTCGGCAAGGCGCGGCTTCCTTCAGCGGCAATTTCGGCAGCAGCAGCTTCGGCGGCGGCTTCTCTGCCGGCGCACGTGGGCCTCCGGAGGCTTCCTGTGGCCAGGGTGGCTGGGCGGCAGCGAGCCCCCCCCCAACCTCATTGAGAGACAGGGAGGCAGTGGCGGCGGGCAACAAGGCCTAGGCGGCGAGGATCCTGGGGCAGTCACGACGAGGCGGCAGCGCAGGATCGGATCCAGCACGGCGAGGACCACAGGCTAGGCGGCCTTTGGCCGGCAACTTTTAAATTTAATTGTTAATTTTAATTAACGCGGGGGTAGGTGGGGCACGACCCCAACCATCAATCCTTGCCACGTGCAGGGCAATTAGGCTACCCTCCAGGATAATTGGGTGCCGGGGGGGTATTGAATAAGCAGGCGGGCTCCTTCACAACGCTTTGTAATCACGTCGTTTTGCAAGCGGGGCCCCCTATCTCCCTCTAGTATGCCTAAGAAAGGACAAGGGGGGCCAAAAGGGAAGGGAAAGGCCCCCAGAGCAGGGGGGAGATGCCCACCCCCAGCGGCGGAGGGGGCAAGGAGTGGGGAGGGGCCACCATGGGCGGCCATATTAGCCAGGTTGGAAGCCCTAGAACATGGCTCAAGCCACCCTAATGCACCCCGGGACCAACCTGTGACAGGGAAGAAGAAAGACCCACCACCCAAACGGTCTCGGGGGAAAACACAGCGGCCAGTGAACAGTGCTGATGCAGGGGCTGTTGCTTCCATCTTAGCGCGACTGGATGTGCTGGAGGCCGGGCTCAGGGCTGAGGCGAGGACGCCCAGCATAGAGCCAGGCGCAACTCCCACCCTGCAAGCAGCCCCAACAATGCAGCCCGCACAAGGACCTTCGGCGGAAAGCACACAGGGTGAGTCCTCTATCATGCCACAACAACAAGGACAGCAGCAGTGGAGCTGGGCCCCCTGGGGGTACCCCTACTGGCCCTTTTCCCCACCAGCGGTAACCGAGGGATATGGGCAGGCAGGGACCCCCGCCGGCGGGGGGGAGGTTACGCCACAGCAGCAGCATCCCCTAAGGGAGGCCTGCAAGCAGGTCTGGCACCTCGCCGCTGGGACGGCGACGGAAGGAGGACATCAGCCCGCCCTGTCTGCCAACCCCCCTGCAGAGATATCCGACCCCCTGGGATCAGTCAGAGAGGGGGCCATACCTTTTGGGGAAACGTCTGCCCCACTGGGTTTTCATCTTCTGCCTGCTACGAAGGACAGAATATGGAGGGGAGAGTATGTGGACCTATTCTCGCTCCTGTACAGGGAGCCGGTTGGGAAGGATAAGGATAAAGGAGAACATGCAGAGCCCGATAGGCCCAAGCGCCGACGGGTAGAGCGCTCTTGGGCTAACTGGCTGCCTGCATTCCTTACCTACATGGGGGTGGTAATACAGAGGCAGCCTCACAGGGCCTCGGTACTGATCAAATACCTCGATATCATATACCGGGGCTACTCGGAGTTTCAAGGGACGGCATGGCTGGACTACGACCAGGCGTTCCGTATGAGGGCGGCTTTTGATACATCCCTCCCCTGGGACAAGAAGGAGGCTGACCTGTGGCTGCAATTTATGGCGCATTCTAGACCCATGGCAGGCGATAGGGCGGACAGCGGCCATCTCTTGGCGCGCCAGGCATCAGCAACTGCTTCCCGCGGGCCTGCGGGGCAGGGGGTTCAACCCCGCCTGCTTTGCTGGGAGTTCAGCTCGCGTGGCCTTTGCGGTCGGAGCCTGTGCAGGTTCAGACATGAATGTGCCATATGTGGGGGCCCTCACGCCTGCACTAGCTGCCCCAGGGGCCGCCCCTTCAGGGGTGGAAACAGGGATTCGGCTGGCGCAAGGAGGACAGGGGCTGCAGGCGCAGCTCAGGGAAAGGGGCCCCAGCCCAATTAAAATTGCCGAGCTCCGACACTTACTCCGCCTTTACCCCCTAGTCCTAGATGCCCAGTTTTTATTAGAAGGCTTCACAGTGGGTTTTCGGATCCCCTATTTAGGTCCCAGGCGACCTTTCATGTCCTGCAACCTTAAGTCAGTGGAAGGCATGGAATCAGTTCTGAGAGAAAAAATTAGGAAGGAAGTAGTAGCCGGCCGGGTTTTGGGCCCCTTTGCTGCACCACCCATCCCCTCACTCAGAGTTTCCCCGTTGGGCCTCGTCCGCAAGAGGGCACCAGGTGAATTTCGCCTGATACACCACCTGTCCTTTCCACAGGGTGAGTCAGTCAATGACTTTATCCCAGCGGAGCTGTGCTCAGTCCACTACACATCATTCGACTGTGCTGTGCGAATGGTCAGGGACTGCGGGGTTGGGGCCCTTATGGGAAAGTGTGACATCAAGTCTGCTTTCCGCCTCCTCCCGGTCCACCCACAGGACTTCGAGCTGTTGGGCTTGGCTTTTGATGGTGAATATTACGTGGACAGGGCATTGCCTATGGGCTGCTCTATATCATGCTCTGTTTTCGAGCGCTTCAGCTCCTTCTTGGAGTGGGCGGTCAAGAGGCGCGCAGGCTTGCAATCAGTGGTACACTATTTAGATGACTACCTGTTTGCGGGCCCTGCAGACTCAGGCACCTGCAGGGCGTTCATGGCACATTTCGCGGGGCTGGCTGGGGAGCTGGGCGTCCCCCTCGCGGCCGAAAAAACTGAGGGCCCATCCACTGCTATCACGTTTCTGGGCATCGAGATAGATACGGTGGCCCAATGCTGCAGGCTTCCTCAGGACAAGTTGGGGGCCCTCAGGGAGAAGATCTCAGAGGTGGTCAGTTCTAATAAGGTGACATTAGCCACTCTCCAACGGCTGGCAGGCCAGCTGAACTTTGCCTGCAGGGTTGTAGCGCCCGGCCGTGCCTTCCTGCGGCGCGTATATGACGCCATGGCTGGCCTATCACGATCCTACCACCGCACACGGGTGACAGCCGCTCTTAGGGCTGACCTGACAGTGTGGTCCACCTTCTTGCGGGACTTTAATGGGGTCTCCCTATGGAGAAGGGATCGCCTGTTGGAGGCAGAGCTACAGGTGCACTCCGATGCCTCGGGTGCCTTCGGTTTTGGGGTCATTCTGCATGACTCATGGTGCCACGGCAGCTGGCCACAGGGCTGGACACTGGCCGGCCTGACCAGAGACCTGACGTTCTTGGAGTTCTTCCCCATTGTCGTGGCCGTACACCTCTGGCCCGACAAGCTGTGCAATTCCTCAGTCCACTTTTGGTGCGACAACCTCCCCACAGTGCACGTTATTAACACCCTGTCCTCTAGAAACCCCAACGTTATGCTTCTGGTGCGAGCATTCGTGCTCCAATGTCTTCGCTATAATATTCAGTTCCTGGCGCGCCACGTTCCGGGTATTGACAATAGTATTGCTGATGCTCTATCACGGAACCAGATGGAGAAGTTTCGCCAGCTGGCACCGTGGGCAAGGGCTCTGCCGGAGGCGTTCCCCCCAGCGCTATGGGAGATTGGAGGATTGAATCAGAAAGGGCCATAAGCCTTTCTGTGGCGCCCAGCACTTTGGCCAGCTACCAGGGGGCAGGTAGGGATCTATCTAACTTCAGAGAGTCCAGGGGTTACGTCCAGGAGTGGCCCATCCCGGTCGAGCAGCTTATGCAGTTCTGCGTGGAGGGGAAACGGAGAGGCCTTTCAGTCAGGACCATCAAAGGTAAGCTCTCAGGCCTCGCTTTCCTAGCGAAGGCACGGGGCTTTCAGGACTACACGGGTGACTTTAGGGTGCGCCGGATGCTGGAGGGTTGGTCCCGTGAGCGCCCTTGCCCCCCGGATGCCCGCCTCCCCTTTTCCCCAGAGCTATTGTTTGGCCTGCAGGGACAGTGGAAGCACTTGTGTTCTTCCCCTTTCGAGGCCCTGCTATATCATGCTACGGCCCTCACTCTGTTTTTTGGGGCCTTCCGAATTGGGGAGGTGGTGGCAGCTTCCAAGAGGGATAACTCCCTCCGAGCCCTGCTAGTCTCCGACCTCAGCTGGAGGGCAGAGCGGGCCATCCTGCGGCTCAGGCGGTCTAAAACGGACCAGCATGGTAAGGGGCGCCTGGTGGTATTAGCCCCATGCCGGCAGCAAGAACTCTGCCCAGTAACAGCCCTGCGCGGTTTTGTGGCAGCGAGGGGGTCGCAGTCAGGGTACCTATTCATACATAGGAACTCCCAGCCCCTTACCAGATACCAGTTCTGGTCCGTGGCGAAGGCCGCACTGGGGAACTTAGGCGTGGACCCCAGTAAGTTCGGGACACACTCCTTCCGGATAGGCGCGGCCTCCACGGCGGCCCTATTGGGCTTTACTAAAGACAGGCTTCAGGCCGTGGGCGGGTGGTCCTCGGACGCGTACAAGGCCTACGTTAGACCACTTGCTGACACACACGGCGCCAGCGGCTAGACTTTGCCCCCCCCCAGGGCCCCCCCCCATTGTTACCCAATGTCGTTGTTGTTTCAACAGATCGCTGGACAAGATCGGAGCAGCCACGCATCCTCCTATGTGGCCACAGTATGATGTTCTGGGCAGGCCGCAGGGCGGCGAAGTCTCGCTTCGGCACGCAGCTGGGGCTCAGTCAATGGGCCGCAGTGCGGTGGCTGGGACGTCGGGGGATGCGTTGGGATGGGCTCCTGCCAGCCTTGTTTCAACCGGCTGTGGAAGTGGCAGCGCCCCAGGTGCTGGTGATCCACCTCGGGGGCAACGACTTGGGTCTGTTAAAGGGCAAGGCCCTAATTGAACAGGCATGCGGTGACCTCCGGGCCATTGCACGTCGCTGGCCGGGGGTGCACTTAGTGTGGTCAGACATCCTGCCGCGCAGGAGGTGGAATTGTGCCGGTGACCCACGAGGGATGGACAGGGCACGGAAAAAGGTGAACAGGCAAATTCAGAGGGCCCTTAGGGACTTAGGAGGTTCTGTCATCCACCACCCAGAGGTGGGCCACAACAAGCTTGAGCTGTTTCGGCCTGACGGCGTCCATTTGACGGACAAGGGCAACGACATCTTTCTAAGGGACCTGCAGAAGGGTTTACACCAGATTCTTATCGGGTGTGGGGTAAAGGGGGACTAAGCAGAGGCTTGTCCCCCTTCTGTGGCGAAGAAGTGCGGGGAAAGGTTAAAGGGAAAGGGCAGCTAGGTGACACCTTTAGGCACCTTTGGGGGTGACAGGCGGTCCGGAGGCCTGCAGCTCAGGGCTACACGGCCCGGGGACAGGGTACGGGCCGCCTTTGGGGCCAACGTGCCTCATCCGCTCAGAGTTTCAGGGCTCCGAGGGGCGGTGATGCGGGTTGGACCCCCTACACATCTTCAGGGTGTGGCTGGAGCTGGGGGGCTGGCACAGGGCAGCCCCAGGCTCAGGCAGGGCATGATCGCCCGATAGCTGCTAACAGGCTTTGCCTGGATCTCCAGAACGCCCCGCCCTTAATCTCCCTTCTGCAGGTTCATTATTCAATTGATTCTGTTTAAATAAAGTGGCCCATCATTTACCCAAGCAATGGTGTCTGTGTTTTATTTCGGCAATAGGCCGCAATCTTCTGTTCTATCTTTAAAAGTGATCTGGCCACATAACAAGTGGGGACTGATTTGTAGAATAAGGCACAAATTAGGTTCTGGTTTAGTTTAAAATAAGAATATCTGTGTCTGGGGAAAGTCTTTGAATGGCCTTTGAATGGACATCCTTATGTAAATACATAATATTGACTCCATAGATTCCATGGCTGATCCCCAGCTGTGGGAGAAAAAAGATTCAGTCTAAACCATTCAAAGCCTCTTTGTTTTGTATTGCTCATGTATCCAAAAGATAATCTGCAGTCTTGGTTGTGCTGGGTCTTTTATGTGAATATTAAGCCAGTACTATTTTACTGTGATATGCCTCCTGGCAGGATTAAGTATTATTTACTATTTCTTTGTGGATCTGTCCTGAAATGGCAAACCTCCTATTTACACAGCCCTCATCTAATGTCTATGGCTAAGGACCAGTTTCCAGGATTACAGGATTCATTTATATAAGAATGATCCTGCATACATCCCTACACCTTATTGTCCTGAGCACAGTGAGTATTAATTAAAAATATCCCTAACTGGAAACACGTGAAGCTTGGTGTGATCCTCCAAACGCTTATGAACTATCATTATAATTAAGATAGTACATGTCTACCGTTCCCATTATTTCATTTTCACACCTTTGTTAAAAGGTTGTTTATATTTTGCCACATACCATCTGCCATTTTTCTATACAATATTTCCACAAGTAATTTTGTTGACTGGAAAAGATAAATAGATAGCCACAGTAACTATATCAGTATTTTTCAGAGTGAAGATACTAATATCACAAAGGAGTTATTAAACTGAAGTTCCTGTCTTTTTAGGAGATTCCTGTTTGAACAACATGTACTAACACTGGTAGAGTAAATTATAAACTATATTTCCAAATGCAAATGAATTATAATTCATATTTCTGATAAAAAAGACAAACCCACACCCTGACTTTGGAAGATGAAAGACTCAGAAGGAGCACTAATATAAACAAGTGATTTGATGTATGATGACACAAAAATCAAACTGCCATGAATTACAGATACTGAGTATAATTAATCGGGTAGAGTGTTGATCAGGTAGACATGGCATGAACCTATCCTGTGTTGGAAAGTATATTTACAATAAATGTCAGCTGTGAAGGAGGGGACCATTGTAGCTTGCACAGATCTGGGTTGCTTTGGAACCATGTCCTATTAACTTTCGAAGCGTTTGTGCTCCTATACAGCCTGTAAAGACATGGATCACTGCAGAATAGAATCTAAAAGAACTGAGCTGCAGATAGGCAGAGATTCTGATAAGCCATATGCCTGAGCTATTAAACCATTACCCAACATAGCAGTTAATGATGCATGCTAATTAATTCCTTGTTATAAGACTGTGGTTTAAAAATAAAACAATTCAAAGGACCACCATGGTCACTCATTCTGTATACATTTTCCATTAAAGAAAATGGCAATGTTCACAAATGAATTTTGTTGTGGAAAGCACTTTAGGGTAGAGGTCCAAACATTATGGCCCACTTCTAGTACTCTACTTGTAGTGTTCTGTAACAATACCATACCCAAGGAGGAGAACTGTTTCCTATTATCTGTTATCTTTGTTGTAGTTTTTGAGAAATACTGAGGGCTGTTCAGTTGGTTACAACATTTTGAAAATACTGACAAACTACCTTCACGCATTTTAAACCAGGTTACAACATATTTTAAGCAACAGTATTTGCAAGAGAAATCTTGCAATCTATCCTGAGCAAGAACTTCACGCTCACATGAAATGACTTTATACATTGTTGTTTCCATGGATTTTTGTAGGACTGAACACTCTCACTTATTTGTCGTTGTCATCTAACAATCCAACATTTTATTCATCTGGCCACAGGCTATAAGCCTATTCTGACCTACCCCTGATTCAAAGTTGATGAACTGAAAAAGCTTTGCAGATACAGTTTCTCCTGCCCTGTTAATACAGAGTTGAAGGCAATGTATTTCAGGGCCCGTTTAAATTTTTTGTTTAGGCAAGCCTATCCAGGCACATAATTTTAATGTGTTTAAATCTTTTTAATCTATTTCTGTTTTGTTTTTTAAAATAATATTTACTTGTTTTTAATTATTTTTATTGATAATTTTGATAATGTTTTTTGTAAACCACCTAGGTGTTTTCTAAAATCAAGCAGTATATAAATTTTGCTAAAAATAAATAAATAAAATGTGTTTTTTTTTCTACAATGGGGCCCTCCAAAAGTTGTTGGATTACAGTTTCCATAATCCCTGGCTATTGCCCATGCTGCCCAGGGCTGATAGGAGCCGGAGTCCAACAACATATGGTCCCTGACCTATGTATTCTTGCCTCTTGGTATCTATCTTTGTTCCTTCTTTATTTTTATCATTCGTTCATCTGCTCATTAAATACTTATTTTCTTCTTAAACCTCCATTCGGTTGTGCCATTTCTTATCTTCATTCATTCTCTTGCATGGTTATGTGGAGCACCTTCTTTTTTTGGATATTTGCCAGGTCTTCTGTATCCTCTTTTAAGAAATTCCTAAAAAAAATACATTTTTCTTGCATTTCCTTCTTGATTTTTTTTTATGTTCTTTTTTTACCCTTATCATCAACTCACCTATTTTATAGATTTCCTTTTACTCTAATTCCTTTCTAGGTTTCTTTTAACTTCACCAAGAAAATTCAAAGATTTTCTGTTCCCAAGTCCCCTTCCCTTGTATTTCATTTAAAAAAAATTAGATTGTGAGCCTGCAGACAGGGTTTGTTCACTTGTCTTTTATGGACTTTTACAAATATTAGATGATGATTTCACTTTGCAGCTTGAAGGAGAAGTGCAGGCGGGTAGTGTCATGGTCATGACTCACAACCTAGGGACCCTGCAGTCTGCGGCTAAGGACTCGCAAGGACAAGATCCAGGCTTCTTCCTAGGGAAGGACTTATTCAGGGAACTCGGAGCCAGAGGACACAGCCCTGCCATCATCCTCTGGCTTGGAGTATGAGCCCCTTGCAGTACCTTTGTCTCCTCAACTTCACAGAAACCAAATAAGGTGAAGGCCCATTAACCAGCTAGCCATCTCTTCTAGAGTGGCAGACCCTATCACACTTCAGGCCTGCTCATTCTATTATTATTATTATTATTATTATTATTATTATTATTATTATTATTATTTATCTTTATTTATACCCCACCCTTTTTCCAAACTGGAACTCAAGGCGGCTTCCAGATAAAAACAAGTACACATCATTAAGAACCTATAAAAATATAAAACATATAAACATATAAAATCAGCATTAAAACAGGATTAAACTATTAAGATGTTAAAACCAATTACTCTTAAAATACTGCAACCCAGTTTAGGAGCATACAGGCAAAACAATAACATACAGCATCCTCTTCAGTCACTACCCTTAAAACCTTCAGTTCCAAAGGCCTGCTGGAAGAAAAAAGTCTTTAGCTGTCGGCGGAAAGACTGCACAGAGGAGGCCATTCTTGCCTCCCTAGGGAGGGAGTTCCAGAGCCTAGGGGCAGCCACCGAAAAGGCCCTACATAAGGCCTTGGCTCTTTCTGCCTATAGAGACAGTTTTTCTTGTGGTTGTCTTTGCAGGGCCTCTTCAAGCTGCCTAAGGCCCTGCATGGACATGGGACTGCCTGATTCCTCTGTGAGTCTTCAGTGGCAACTGGACATCTAGATTGCTGAAAGAAAGAAGAAACTCCCACCTATGGAAGATTTCTGGGAGCCCAGTTATACTTGATTATGGAAATGTGTAAATGCATCTTTGTTCTCTTCAGCTAGGATCAGGACCACAGTGTGTGGGAGGAGCGTTAACCTGTTCTCCTTGCACTATTTCCCAGATAAAAACCATTCCCCTGAAGCTGATTTTTGCCATTAGGTAAAAATTATGTGCATGCATGGAAGTGATTTTCATCAGGAAAAGGTAGAAAGGTGTAAGCCCTCACTCATCTGTTAAGTGGTCCTAATCTGATTCTGTTTTCCTCTCCAACCACTCCAGCTACTATTTGCAAAATGTTTAGAGGCAGATTAATTCACACATTTTTGTTGTGATGTCTAGTTTGGCCCTAAGGTAGGTGCTTTGTGTGTATGATTGTAGGCTTAATTACTGGGCTCCTTCTGGGAGGAGGGCGGGATATAAATCAAATAATAAAATCATGAGTTTAAAAACAGACCCAGGTTTCTAGTGAGCTGCTACAAGTCAGAAAAGATAGTATTAGCCAAGACAGACTTTCAGTGCGATTCTGTGTAAAGTTGTTCCACATATAATTTTCTTATGCTCAAAGCTTCTAAAGCAGGGATGGTGGACCTGCAGTCTTCCATTTGATGTTGGACTAACTCTTAGCTCCAGTCAGCATGGCCAATGGCAAGGGATGATGGGAACTGTAGTGTAACCACACCTGGAAGACCACAGGTCCCATTTCACTGTCCTAAAGATATAAATACATTTTGCAGTACCAAGAGGTGTATCTGACTGTTCTTCAACCATGGGTCCCCAGATGTTATTGGACTACAACTCCCATAATCACCAGCCAGCTTAGCCACGGGTTACAGGATCATGGGAGCTGTAGTCCAACAATATCTGGGGACCCAAAGTTGAAGAACACTGCTCTATCTTTTTCTAGTTTCTGAGACACACAAAAGCAGTTTCAGATTTGGTGCCTTCCACATCATGCTTGATGGTTTCCTTAGAACATGCTCGGGCTATTCACAGTTGGCAACTGGGATTTGCTGTGTTTCTCAGAGCTACGTTTTGGGTCACATTCATAAAATTATACTTTTAGTATCATTGGACACTGTAGGACTATCTAAGTTAACTGCCCTGTTGAGAGAGGCAAGTAGTTATACTGAAGTTAATGGGAGAATGTCAGCTAGACCATATTGTAGTCTGCACTGGTATTGTTTCACATGTGAGCCCTCTTAGAAAGAAGCAAAATAGGAAAGGAAGTAGGTGAAGACACCATCACCTGCTGAACTGTCCCCACCCATGTTTGTTTAATGTCTAAAGTCATTAAATGGATCTAATCTATCTGAAGAATGCTGTGACTGCTTTGGGCACTCCTGTTGAAAACACTGATATAAATCTACTAATTAAGTAACTAATACTAGGGAGTAGAACTATTTCAGCATTTTTGATCCCACAGATTAAGATAATTAATCTCCCATGCAATAGGAACCCAATAATAGGTTTGCCCATTTTTTCATGCTTTTTGAAGAAATCAGCTTTACATAATTTTCAAGTTAACCAATCCTAAGGCACTGTTCGATACAACTATGAGTCTGTTTGCCAGGGGCGTCACTACCGGGGTGCAAAGGGTGCGGCCCGCACCCGGGTGTCACCATGAGGGGGGTGACACCCAGAGCCGCCCCGCCCCACGCCGTTGCCCGGCAAGGCTGCTCCAACTCATCAGAGGCAGGCGGGTGGGCGAGACCGGGAGCAGTGTCGGCAGGGCGAGGGAGGTGCGCCGGCATTCCCAGGCCTTCTCCAGCTGGGTGCCCCTCCGGCGCGCGCCCTCCCAGGGGCATGGACGGGGTGGCTGGCCTTGAGTGCGTGCACGCAAGCCCAGCCACCTCGTCCATGCCCCTGGGAGGGCGCGCACCGGAGGTCCGCACCCCCCCCACACTCCCGCTAGTGACGCCGCTGCTGTTTGCTCAAAGTAGTCATAAATAGTGAGTTTTTCATGGTTTGTATTAAACAAATGAAAAGCTCTTAAGTGGTTTAAAAAGGCTCCCAGAGCAAAACAGCTTCTTGAAATTCTTCCAAGCTACACAGGAAGTGGATTGGACTGTGAAAGGCCAACCCAAATTGTGTTTGCATTTTGACAAATCTGTAGGGCAGTACAGTATCTCAGAGAGGAGGTCAGTTCTCCTGCTCCCCTGGTGCATTCACTATAGCTACCCAATTTTCCTGCTTTTTAAAGTTTGATAGAAATCTATTTGCTATAGGTACTTCTTGTGAGTTTGGGGGTTGAGATGGATAATTCCTATAAGTCCCCTTCCAGCCTCTGATTTGGAGACTTGCTCCTGGGGGTGAGAAACTCTCTCTGCTGGTCAGCTGAATTTCTTTTGTTAATCTAATAGAGTGGCCAGGTGGGTTAATGGATCTATCAGGTGCCCAGCAACTAGTGAATGGGCCAGGGAGATCCTTTTGTCATTGAAACTAGGAGAGCCCCCCCCCTCCTGGTGCCTAGCAGAGGCTGGTGTAGTCAGTGTGTCTGAGAAAGGCTGGGAACTGGAGGCAGGCAGAGAGACTGGCTCTCTGCACCATGGCTTTGCGGTGCCTCCTATAACCCTGATGGAAAAGCTGGATATTGGACTGCTGATGCCTTGAACCCCTCCATCCTATGCTCAGGTTGGAATGTGTGTGAATAAATAGACCATATTTCATAAAGACACCACAGTCTCTGCTGAGGTAAGAAATTGGATCCTGTGCAAGTTTGCTGAGAATCGATTGATAATTTGCATGCTTATTGAGTTCAGTGGGATTTACTCCTCTGCAATCACGCTTAGGATAGGTAAAACCTATCATGGGGAGGGAAGCCTGGAGTTGGCAGGGGAGGAGAAAGACGGAAGAGGGGAGGAGGAAGGGAGAGGAGAGGGGAAAGGCAGGTCTGATCATTTGCATGCTTACTGAATTCAGTGGGATTTACTCCTGTGCAATCATGGCCCGGATAGGTAAAACTGAACAAGGGGGAGGGGAGAGTAGATGGAAGGAAGAAGGGGGAGAGGGGAGCAGAAGGAGTGTGAAGGGAAAGGAGGGGATTGGAGGGGGAGAGGTGAAGGAAGGGGGTGGGAAGGGGCAAGAGGGAAGTGATGGGAGGGAGGAGGGCAGGTTTGATCATTTGCATACTTATTGAGTTCAATGGGATTTACCCCCATGCAATCATGCTTGAAAATGAAATGGACTGCCTTCAAGTCAATTCCGACTTATGGCAACCCTATAAACAGGGTTTTAATGGTAAACGGTATTCAGAGGTGGTTTACCATTGCCTTCCTCTATGGCTGAGAGGCAGTGACTGGCCCAAGGTCACCCACCCAGTGAGCTTCCTGGCTGTGTGGGGATTTGAACCCTGGTCTCTCAGGTCATAGTCCTAGGATAAGTAAAACTGACCATGGGGGGGAGGAAGGGGGAGGGGGAAGGAGGGGATTGGGGAGTGGTGAAGGAAGGGAGAGGAAGGAGCAAGAGGGAAGGGAGAGGAGGGAGGAGGAGAGGAGGGCAGATTTGAGTATTTGCATGCTTTTTGAGTTTAGTGGGATTTAATCCTGTGCAATCATGCTTAGGATAGGTGAAACTGACCTGAGGGAGGGGAGGGGAAGAGGGCAGGAAGGAGAGGGGAGGGGAGGAGATTGGGTGGGTGGGCACTGAGCAAAGGGAAAGCCCCTTTCCTTTCCAAAAGGATACATTGTGAACAGTATCATTCTTTTTCAGGGTTTCCCCCACCTTTTTATTCTACAGCAGGCACATGTAGCCTCCCACCCAAATTTAAACCACAGATGTCCCTGACCACATCCACACCAGATCTTTATTTCACTTTGAGCAGTCATGGCTTCTCCCAAATAATCCTGGGAAGTTTAGTTAGTGAAGGGTGCTGAGATGCCCTGTTTCACTCACAGAGCTTCAGTCAGAATGACTGACTGTTAAACCACTCTGGCCCTGGAGCTCTGTCAGGGGAATAGGAGTCTCCTCTTAGCACTCTTCACAAACTACACTTCCCAAGATTCTGAGGGAAGCCATGACTGTCTCACTTGAAATCAAAGTCTGGTGTGAGTGTGGCCCCCTGATTAGCCAAGTCCAGCAGCTGTGAGTCTGACGTTTAGAACACTGACAGTTGGTTCTTACTGAGCATGTCCAATAGTATCATTGAATTCAAGCCAAAATTTCTTAAATTAATTAAAAATCAGGCAAGCATTTTTTAACTTTTAAACTGCAGAAGATGAAGGTCAACGTATGGGGTAAGGTCAGTAATAGGATTACAGGTACTCTGTGAACATGGCTGATTTTTAATGAATTTCAACATGAGAACTCTTGACAGAAAAAAGTCCAAAAGGGTTCTGTTTTTCTCTCTCTCTTTACACTTTGAACTCTCGATTCTCTCTGATTGTTTCGTGTATCGCCATGAAAATTGAGAGGGTTGTTAAGCAAGCGTTTCTGAGTTCAGGACTATAAGCTTGGTAAGGTTTTGTTTTGAAATGAGCTTACGGGAAGGATCAGAATGGCATGGGGGTATTTTAAATTTAACATTGCGGAATGTGTAAAATCCATGCTGACTATAGTATACAATCACTCTTGTTGCTGTATAATTCTGTTACGGATTTTGTTCTTTACCAAACATAAGAAATCACACAGCTCTATTCATATATCATAGCAAATTAAGAATCTTCATCTCAGCAGAGCAGCAGAGTTTAGGCTCCTGTAATACCATTCTAGATAAATAAAAATGAATCACTATCTAAACTCGTAAATCCATATTTAAGCTCCTAAATAAATGGCTTGATCTTCAAAAAATGCTGAGCACCCAGCAGCTTTCAGTTACTTGCTGAGGCAATTCATCCTTTCATTAATGTAAATGGCTTACACAGTGAGTGAGTTTTGTAAACCGTGTTTTGTTATATTCCCCAAATGTGACTGAATACTGGTCTACTCTATAACAATACAAGGCTTAGTCTAAAAATATTTAGGATATGCTGATGAAAAATATTACCTTGGGGGGAATTTGACCTTTGGGAAAATCTCTGGCCAAGGATAACAGATGTTTCATTTAAACACAGTGGATATCCAACTAAGGGCTCGTCCAAGCTGACCACAATAATCCACGTTTTCCATATACGCTTTGTCATCTGACAGTTCCCACTTTGCCTGAAATTCTCTCTTTTCCGATCTGAAAAATACACTTTTTTTGTGCCTGCACACGCAGCAGGAAGACCTTTAGATTTGTACCGAAGCACAATAACACGCATGTGTTTGAACGCAAGAGTGCAAAAGTTTGAATTTCCTGTTGGTTTGGTAGTAGTGGCTGTAATGGAGTTGACCGAGTTTTTGGCTCTTGTACAGCTCCACTTACAGCTATTAAATTTCTGCCTTGTGCAGTTGAGGGCAGCCCAACGGGTGCCTGGACAGGGTTGTGTGACACCCCGGAGCCCAGGAACAGCAGGAGCCCCAGCAGCGCCGAAGCCATGCTGAGCTTCCTCAGCTCATGCAGGGGCGGTGGTGGAGGAGGCTACTTCACAGCAGCTGTGGAAGCGCCATGATGTAGCGAGCTCAGCGCGGTGGGAGGTGGCGGCGGCGGCTACATTTTCCTCCCTTATGGCAACATTGTTCACAAGCAAGGGCTTGGGGGAGGGGGATCTCCATCTCCCCCCCTCACATCCCCTCCCACCCAGTGTCCAGCAGCCTTTCCTAGCTAGGGAACCCCATGCAGCTGCTGGATCCCTCGGTTTTTGGAGGCTGCTGGTGGTGGTGCTGAGTCCAGGGCCTCCCTTCCCCCTTTTTGCACACACACACACGCGCTGGACATATTCTCCAGGAACAATTTGTAATAGGAAGACATGAGGTTAGAGCTGCTAAACATCCCTTCCTCTTTCTCCGCTTTGAAGTGTTCCCTCTGATAAAAGAGAACTGCAAACCACTTATCTGACAATAATTGCTGTATTGTTGTTTGCTTGCATTTGTGATATATCGCAAAACCGAATATATGTGGTTTTGCCTTTTTCCATATCAAATTTTCTGGGGGTAAACGTGCCTGGCAATTCCACTTATTTCTCATGGAACTGCAAGCAAGTAACAACATGTCATGTCTAGGAAGGTAGACCACCAGTCTCTATGGTTGCAGGCACCCGAGACGCTCTAGCAAACCACTTATATGCCAATAATTCCTGTGTTTTTGTTTGCTTGTGTTTGCGATATTTCACAAAACCGACTGTATGCTTTTCTGCCTTTATGCATATTGCAGTTTCTGGAGATACACACGGCTGGCAATTCCACTTATTTCTACAGAACGGAAAGGGGGGTATTGAGGAGCTGCTGCTACTTGCTTCTTTTGTAAAGAATGGCAGGAAAGCTGAGAGTTTAATGGGGAGCACCCCCTTCTTACAGAACCAACTTTTTCTGGGGTGGCGCGGCAGCTTTGTGACTCTGCGTATTTGCATACACCCGCCCAGGCGCGTTCTGGATTCAAGTTGTCCTTGTACCTTTCATTCCCCCCCCCCAAATGTCTCATAAATCGAATACCACGCAAGAATGCGAGCTGGGACCTCTGGCTCCACTGCAAGGTTCCTGACCCCCAAGCTTTTCTAGACTGCAGCGCTCTGTGGCGGCTCCCAGCTCCTCCCCATGCTTGCTCTCGCTCTTGCTCTGCCTGCCTCTCGCTCTCTGCATAGGCGGCGGCGGCGTCAGCGTCAGGGAAGAGCCACTGAAAGAGGCTTCCCAGCAGCTTCCCAACCACTTTGGGGTAAAACTTGATGCTCCGTTGCCTTCACCCCCCTCCTTCTCCCTTTCCTTCCCATGGCCATTTGCAAAGCACCAGCAAAGCGAGCTCCCTGCACCAACCAGCCGCACTTGAGCGAGACCAGCCAGGAAAAGGGGGGCTTTACAATTTACAATCTGCCACAATTGCAGATCTCACCCGGAGTGGCCACCCAGTTCGCAGGCTGGCTAAAAATAAACGGCTGTAGCTGCGCAGTATAATTGCAGAGCCCACCCAACACCACACCATTGCTCTGATTGGTTCAGTTTTCCCGGGCTTTCCCTGGACATTCGCGCACATGCGCAAAAGTGGAAATACATGATTGGCTGGGAATGAGGGAAGGGGTATGGGGAAATGCCCATGGACCGCCCACAGCTCTAAAGTCCACGGTATTGCATCCGAGCGCCTTACAGTACAGCGGATGATTCCCAATTTTAAAAAGCAAATCGCATTTTTTGCAGTAATGCAACAGCGGATTTAACTGTGCGAAAATGCACAAAAGCGTGCAATGTCTTATGGACGACCGAAAAATAATGAACACACAAAGCGATCATGTCACACATTATACAGTCGTCTGGATGAGCCCTAAGTCATACTTGACACAGACCCATTGAAATTAATGGAGTTAAGTTACTTAAGTCTATTGATTTCAGTGGGTCTACTTTGAGTGTGACTAATGTTGAATATCACCCAGCAGGCTTCAAGAGTTTTGCCTGAAATGGGCATGTGGATAACTGCAAAGTACTACTTAAATGATTAAGTTTGGAAATATTTTTACAAGGATGAAGTCTGGTGCATATAAACAACACCAGATATTCAGACCATTGGGTTATGAAAGAGATTCCCAAACTATGGTCCATAGACCACTAGTGGACTGCGAGCTTCCTTCTTGTCAGGCCCAGGATGGGACTCAGGAACCAGACTGGTGGTTGAAAGCAATTCAGTTTTTATTAACGTAATATCCAAACAGAGACTGCGCCTTCTCATGAAGCAACACAGAGTTACAGATCCTGCGACGTAGAAAGAGAGTTGACAGAGCAAGGGACTGCTATCCCGCCTGTCTCTTAAGAAGGGGGCAAACGGGCGCGAAGTCTTTCACTCCACCTCAGCGTGCCCTCAGTCACCACCCTTCTTCCCCCCTCCTTTCTTGTCTTTTCAACTGTCTTCGAGTACGCGGCGACGGGGGAAGCACGGGCAGCTCCCCTTCTGAAGTCTCCGACTCCGGTATGGGGGAAAGAGGGGGGTCAGGTTTTAAACTGTCTTGCGGTTTCTCTTTGCTTGTCTCTGACTTAGGAGGCCCTCCCTCTTCCCCCACCTGTTCTGAACTTCGGAGAAGAGGAGGCGTGGGAACTTCAAGGGAAGGCTCTGAGACTGTGAAGCTTTCAAGGTCTCTGTTGCTAGGCAACTCTATCTCTGGAATTTCCTCTTCTTCTTCTCCTTCACTCCACTCTGGCGAAATGGCCCCCTCCCTTTCCTCCTCTTCTTCTGAATCCTCAGGACCCCAACCCTGCACCCTGACACTTGTGGTGGTCCATGGCATGTGCGGATTTGTGGTTGAAGGTGAAGATAGCATACCCATCACATCAAATATTCACATTGATTTTTTGTTTTATTTTTATTTCTTATTTTTTATATTGTATTTTATTTATTACAATATGAAGTCTATGGAATCATTTATCACTTTTAAAAGGAAATAGAACATCTAAGGTCTTATTCTACAACGTGATTATTTTGTCTTTGGTAGCTAATCACTACAGTTTACTGTAGTTTTTATTTAAGTGTTTTCATAATTCCAAGTTCTAGGGCGTCATTTTAATTTGACTTCCTTCAAGACTGCTTGTCTGATGATAATTGAAAATAGACACTATTTGAGCTTGAGAATAACAATAAAATTCTATGTAGGTCTACACAGAACTACACCCTATTGAGTTCAGTGGGGCTTACTTCCAAGAAAGTGTGTACAGGACTGCAACCTAAGGCTGAACTTCTACACACACTAAATTAAGAATAAGCTGCATTGAGCTCTGTGGAATTTACTTCTAAGTAAGCCTGCTCTGGGTTGGACTCTATGTATCCTTGGTGGATCTGTAGCAGCCTTTTATTTCTTATGTGCTGTTTCCTTGTATAGTCAAGGCAAGAGAAAACAGATTTTCTACCTGAAGGGATAGTTTCTTGGTATTACATGTGGAAAAGTACGGTTAAAACAATATTGATTATGTTATCCAGGCCTGTCAAATAATCATTTATAGGGCATGTTTAATTGAGGTTCAAGCAGATTTAGCAGCACACAGCATCAGATTTCTATTTTGAAATTAGTTACTAACAGCATCATAATTATGAAACTCCTGTTTAATATAAAGGCTGACCATAAATGAAGACCTTATGCTTTCAATGTAAATCCATACAAGTAAACTCATGAGGTGCTCTGTTAGGTTCCATGAAACCAAGTTCTTAAATTGCACATTAGCATTTGTTTCTTGAAAAGAAAAGCAGTTAATCCTGTTCAAATACATAAGGCTGCAGTTCTTACCCCACTTGCCTAGGGAGTAAGCCCCACTGAATTTAATAGGACTTACTTCTGAGTAGACAAGTACTGATATCCACAGGATTTTACCAACGTTTTTATTGTGGGCTGTGAGAATAAGGAGGCAATTCATGATCTGAAGTTGGAAGGATCACTTTGGGGGGGGTATTTAGATAATCCATTATCTTTTTTTGTACTGTATGTTTATCTGAGCTGATCATATTTATGTTATATTTAGCTCGGTACTTAAGATTGTGGTGGATTCTATGATTTTATTTGTTGCCTTAGTTTTGGACTGTTGACCATAATAAATTGAAGATAATGAGTAGACATGATTAGAATTGTGCTATAAATCATTTAAGTCAGATAAGCCAGTTAACCAGTCAGCTAGTGTAAATTAGCTTCAGTCCAAATATATAATTAGATGGGCAGCCGCATCCTGTTCATATTTGCTCAGAAGCAAATTTCACTTGCGTTCAATGGAACTTCCTTTTATGTAAGAGTGTTTATATTTGCAACTTTAATGAACTTGTGAATCTCAATGCTTGTTTCTGAGTATTACTCTACTTGCTGTAAATGCATTGACACCGTATAAGAGAAAAATGTTCAGGACTGCTATGGGCTGATATAGTGTGATTGGTAGCACACAGGTTGGTACATAAGACCATTCTCATTCATTATTTGTGTATGAGAGTGCCAATCTGGCTTGCATCACCAAGACCTGGGCGGAGGAGGTGGACGGGTCAGATATTAACTATCTTTGCTCTGCTGGGTGCTCGGTGCAGCACCAACTCAGGCTAGCAGGTCAGGGAGATTATTGCTGTGGTTTACTGGCATTCATTCTCCATCACTGGAAAACCTATCCACCTTGGAGCGGGATTTGAGGGCCTGCATCTGATGCTGGGCCTTAGGGACACACTAGGAATGCTGTTGGTATACCACCCACCCAGCTGCCCAAGCGCCTTTCTGATCGATCTGGCTGAGGTAGTCTTGAGCATGGTGTTGAAGGAATCCCAGACGATAATCCTGGGTGACTTTAACATTCATGCCGAGGCTGCTGCTGGACCAGCTTGGGATTTCATGGCAACCATGGGACTGTCTCATTGGACCAGCACACAGAGCAGAACATAGCCTTGATTTGGTCTTTGCTCCAAGTGGGGAGAGAGGTGGTCTGGAAACAGTGGGGGTATTTCTGTGACTCCATTGTCATTATCAGACCACTTCCTGGTGAAGTTTGGACTCACAAATATCCCCCTCTGCAAGAGTAGGGACCAGTTAAGATGGTCTGCCCCCAGAGACTTATAATCCTAATGGATTCCTGAATGCTCTGGGAGACATTCCAGTGGATAGAGCAGGTGACCCTGTCATGGCTCTCGTCTAACTGTGGAATGGTGAGATGTGGAGGGCTATCAACATAATCTCTCCTGAGCACCCTCTTTGGCACTTTGGTGCCCATGATGCCCCCTGGCACATACTTCTGATGTAAAGCTCTTTCCCTGGTAATTTTATTTGGTCTTGATCCATGCTTGTGTCACAATATGATTGGGAAGATATGGGATAATGTGTAATTGTGTAACTTTATACTCTGATCAAGCAATCCCTTGTGATCATAGGGGCTCCAATGAGCAACACAGATTTAGTCACTCCAACACTCTACATGTACAAGGGATGACAGCAGCAGGTATATATATACACTGAAGCAAACATGGAATCCTGCATGTGGATGAGCCCTTAGAACAATGGTGCACACAGGGCTTTGAATAGGAAATTGGGCTTATTACATAAGGCATTATCATACCTTAGGAGTAGTACATTAGACCAAGTGATCATTGGCTCCTTTTCATCTCTAAGATGCAAAATTCTTCAAAAAAGACTATTTCATACTTTCCCTTCCCTGAATAGAGGAACTCCAGAGCAGTTTTCTTTTAGATGAGAGAACATTAGTGATCTATAAACAGAAATATTACAATAAAGACAGATATTCACATTTACCACCTATTACATAACAACTCTATAAAAGAGATGCCAGGATGACAGATTCATTCATGGAGGAACCGTATGATGAAGAACCAGAAATTCTAGAATGTGAGGCAAAAGCTGCTCTTAAAATACTTGGAAGAAACAAATCACCAGGAACAGATGGCATATCAACAGAGTTGCTACAAGCTACTGAGACTGAATCTGTCCAAATTTTGACAAAAAGTTGTCATCAGATATGGAAAACTAAACAATGGCCCACAGACTGGAAGAGTTCAATACACATCCCAATTCCAAAGAAGCCTTAATATCCCATGCAAGTAAAGTAATGCTCAAGATTCTACAACAAAGGCTCTTACCATATATGGAGCGAGAAATGCCAGATGTCCAAGCTGGATTTAGAAAGGGAAGAGGCACCAGAGATCATATTGCAAACATACGTTGGATAATGGAACGGACCAAGGAATTTCAGAAGAAAATCACCCTGTGCTTTATAGACTACAGCAAAGCCTTCGACTACACAGATCATGAAAAACTATGGAATGCTTTAAAAGAAATGGGGGTGCCACAGCATCCCATTGTCCTGATGCGCAACCTAGACAAGAGGCTACTATAAGGACAGAATATGGAGAAACCGACTGGTTCCACATCGGAAAGAGTGTGAGGGGTGTATTTTATCACCCTATTTGTTTAATCTATACGCAGAACATATCATACGGAAAGCAGGATTGGACCAAGAAGAAGGAGGTGTGAAAATTGGAGGGAGAAATATCAATTATTTAAGATATGCAGACTTAAAAAGACTAAAGTAATGACAGCAGAAGATTTATGTAACTTTAAAGTTGACAATGAGGACATTGAACTTGTCAAGGATTATCAATACCTCAGCACAGTCATTAACCAAAATGGAGACAATAGTCCAGAAATCAGAAGAAGGCTAGGACTGGGGAGGGCCGCTATGAAAGAACTAGAAAAGGTCCTGAAATGAAAAGATGTATCACTGAACACTAAAGTCAGGATCATTCAGACCATGGTGTTCCCGATCTCTATGTATGGATGTGAAAGTTGGACAGTGAAAAAAGCAGACAAGAGAAAAATCCACTCATTTGAAATGTGGTGTTGGAGGAGAGCTTTGCGGATACCATGGACCGTGAAATAGACAAATAATTGGGTGTCAGAACAAATTAAACCAGAACTATCACTAGAAACTAAAATGATGAAGCTGAGGTTATCATACTTTGGACACATAATGAGAAGACATGATTCATTAGAAAAGACAATAATGCTGGGGAAAACAGAAGGGAGTAGAAAAAGAGGAAGACCAAACAAGAGATGGAGTGATTCCTTAAAGGAAGCCACAGACCTGAACTTACAAGATCTGAACAGGGTGGTTCATGACAGGTGCTACTGGAGGTTGCTGATTCATAGGGTCGCCATAAGTCATAACAGACTTGAAGGCACATAACAACAACAACAACAACATGGTTGCAAAGGCTAGTACAGTATATGGCAGGCAGTCCTAATACTGCCAACATATTCTTAGGCTATCGTACCCTTTTAATTCTATTTGCTATTTGCACATATTCCGTAGGGTTAAGTGAACCAACTCCTACTAGTATGTATAGGTTTCAGATTCTTGAAATAGCCAGCTGCCCATGAAGCCCATTGTTTCCCATTAATGACAAGACCACATCAAACTTCGGGAGGGAGCCATCACTCCACTTTGCTCTGTATAACAGCATCACTGTACCTAACAGCCCTTGGCTCCTTGCATATCTGAAATTGGCTCCTTGCATATCTGAAATTACAGACCTTTTACGCTATAGTATTTCTGACAGTTATTGCCTTATTTTAAGATTAAATAGACTGCCTTACCCTTTCCTTCAGTTTGTATAGAGAATCTTGTCTGCGCAAGATGACATTGGGGAGATATGGGGAGGTTTTACTTTGTAAAAGAGAAAATCATGCTGGCAGCATACAGAATGGATGTCTTTGAGGGTGGAAATCTGCCCCTGAATTTCTTGAATTTCTTATTCATTGCCGTTTCCAAGATTCCCCCCCCCTTCTGTTTGGTTATCAGGCTACAAAATTTGTCATTTTAAAGAAAGCTAATGAACTGCAACCTGTAGATATGCAAATTAAGTATCTCAGATATTCCTTGTTAGCAATTTATGGAGCCAAATGCAGAAGAGGAGAGGTTCTTACATTTTAAGAGTTGTGTAGAAGAGGGAGTTTGAACCAGTACAGCTTTTCTACATAGCTATGAAAGAGCAGGAGGCCATAAACTTCTGGTCACTCTCACAGTACTGAAAGCGAACTAAAGTCAACACAATCCATATTGTGCTGAATATGCAAATAGAATGTGACCCCTGGTGTGCTATAGAGTAGTTGGGGTAGATTACAGGATGGGAGGGGGAGCAATAGAAGAGAAACCATAGTTACCTCATCTGATTCAGTAGAAGGTTTAAAAGTGCACAGGGAATTTCTAGTTACAATCTGGCAAGCCCATTTGGCTTAGATGTACTAAGTAATAAATTAAATATTGAATTAATACTTAAACTTAAAATCAAACGTCAGTTCCATTACACACATATGCCAGTACAAATATCACTTTGATTTCAAAGTTCTTGCTTCCCTCATGTCTGTTCTACCCTCTTGTTTTTGAACTGAAATGTTTGTTTATTTATTTATTTATTGCACTTGTATACCGCCCCATAGCCGAAGCTCTCTGGGCGGTTTACAGCAATCAAAAACATTGAAACAAATATACAATTTAAAACACATTTTTTTAAAAAAAATTAAAACACAATTTTAAAATTTCTCCATACTGGTGGTGGTGATGGTTCTTCTTCATCATCATTACATTTTTATCCCACTGTTCCTTCCAGAGGAGTCCAGGGCAGCAATGAGAACAAAGACATCAGGAGGCCCCAAATCTGCACATGCATCATACATGTGGATAATCTACTGCTGTACATGAATCTCAATAAATGCAATTAAGTTTGCCCCCATTATGGTTTCAGTCTTTAGCATTCTTACTGGGAATAAGTCCCACTGGAGTCAATGGGACTTACATCCAAGTAAACCGATTTAGACTCAAGTTGCAAATTGACTCCAAGTGCTATTTATGCCTAACTGAATCACTATAAGGTTGCTGGGAAGTTAGGTTAGCAATCTCATTTCATACCTATTCGCAATAGCTAGATCCCCAGGTTTTTGCATGGGGCCTTGTGCCAAATTCAGTAAGAACCTGATCTTTCTTTCTGCCATACTTAGTGGCTGGGAGAGCAACCCAAATTATTGCAATTGCTCTCTTGTCATGCATTCTGCAGGCCTCAATAATCATGTTTGGCACTTGTGTAGTGCTGTGGCTTACATAATCTGCTTCTTGCATTCGTGGAGATTTTTTGTTCAGTTTTTGGAAAAATACACTATAATCTTTCCAGTGCTAAAAGCATGGTTTTTAATAAACGTAGCTCACTTGTAATGAGATCCTGACAATTAAGTACTCTATGCACACAGATTTAAAAGCAATTAAAATGAACAAGGGCCAACATTAGCAGCAAAGTCAAAGAAACGGAGGAGGAGCTTGAGCCTTAAATGATGTGCATGGTATTGACGACTGAGCAAATATTCACTAATTAATCAGCACAACAGCCCTATGAGGTAGGTAAATAAATATCCTACCTTTTTCTGCCAGTTTTATGAAGAAATATATTTTTCCAGTGCTGTCTCTAGAGTGATTATAAAATGCATAAATCAACTTTGGCTGATAATTGGATATACACAAAGCTAAGGTACTGAAATATAAAGTATAGGCAAGTGGAATTCATTGGAAGGTTTACAATGTTTTAGCAATCTAGAGCTACAGACATTGGGTTGTTCCAGCACATTTTTTGCAGTGTCCACACAACGTTGTTGGCATCAAAATGACAGCCCATATATTTTCCTCATTTAATCCAGACTTTCCACTTAATATTTTAAAAATCTCTAAGCAGTATATTACATAAAACAATAAAACAATATCATTGATACAAAAATATAACATAAAAGCATTAAAACGGTAGTATAAAAGCATATAAAAACAAAAAATCAAACAAATAAAGACAGAGTCTGATCTTTGTTGTTGTTGTTATGTGCCTCCAAGTCGACTACGACTTATGGCGACCCTATGAATCAGTGACCTCCAAGAGCATCTGTCATGAACCACCCTGTTCAGATTTTGTAAGTTCAGGTCTGTGGCTTCCTTTATGGAATCAATCCATCTCTTGTTTCGCCTTCCTCTTTTTCTACTTCCTTCTGTTTTTCCAAGCATCACTTTAGCTTCTAGTCATAGTTCTGGTTTAATTTGTTCTAACACCCAATTATTTGTCTTTTTTGCAGTCCATGGTATCCGCAAAGCTCTTCTCCAACACCACATTTCAAATGAGTTGATTTTTCTCTTATCAGCTTTTTTCACTGTCCAACTTTCACACCCATACATAGAGATTGGAAATACCATGGTCTGAATGATACTGACTTTAGAGTGTTCAGTGATACATCCTTACACTTGAGGAGCTTTTCTAGTTCTCTCATAGTGGCCCTCCCCAGTCCTAGCCTTCTTCTGATTTCTTGACTATTGTCTCCATTTTGGTTAATGATTGTGCCAAGATATTGATCCTTGACAAGTTCAGTGTCCTCATCGTCAACTGTAAAGTTGCATAAATCTTCTGTTGTCATTACTTTAGTCTTTTTGACGTTCAGCTGTAGTCCTGCTTTTGAGCTTTCCTCTTTAACTTTAATCAGCATTCATGTCAAATCATTACTGGTTTCTGCTATTAGTATGGTATCGTCTGCATATCTTAAATTATTGATATTTTTCCCTCCAATTTTCACACCTCCTTCTTCTTGGTCCAGTCCTGCTTTCCGTATGATATGTTCTGTGTATAGATTAAACAAATAGGGTGATAAAATACACCCCTGTCTCACACCCTTTCCAATGGGGAACCAATCAGTTTCTCCATATTCTGTCCTTACAGTAGCCTCTTGTCCAGAGTATAGGTTGCGCATCAGGACAATGGGATGCTGTGGCACCCCCATTTCTTTTAAAGCATCCCATAGTTTTTCATGATCTACACAGTCAAAAGCTTTGCTGTAATCTATAAAGCACAGGTGATTTTCTTCTGAAATTCCAAAAAGCTATGTCTTTGCAAGATGTCTGAAGCAACTAATAGATGCAGCTTTATGAATGGCAGAAAGAAGGTCATTCTGTACTACTGGGGCAATTGCAGGAAATGCCCGTTTTTGAGGCACCTCCCACTATATCAGTGAAAGAGGTGACACCAATGTATAGATTAGGTTTTTTTTAATGGTCATATTGTGTTGTGGATAGGCCATCCAGTTTGTATGCAGGAGATCTTCATTTAAATTGGCCACAAATCCCATTATGCCGCTTTTGGCATGGCACTATTTCTGCTCTCTCTTCTTAGCATTCTTTCTCTTCAGACCAGACTTGGACCAAAC
The DNA here is from genome assembly GCF_030035675.1 of Rhineura floridana. Taxonomy (NCBI): domain Eukaryota; kingdom Metazoa; phylum Chordata; class Lepidosauria; order Squamata; family Rhineuridae; genus Rhineura; species Rhineura floridana. The sequence goes on along the minus strand of NC_084480.1, from coordinate 66,955,185 downwards.
AGCCCTTCAAATAGAGGCCTGTTCTTTGTAAAGTAGGGCACATGACCATCATAGATCAGACAAGCAATGTACCTGATAGCATATACATATTTTAACACATAATTATTTGGGGATAGGAATAAGGAACCTGTAACTTACTAAGCAACCTTGAGATGTTGATTGGTTGCATGCCAAAGACTCCTTGGCAGCTCTAAATGTTGTGAGCCTCCTAAATGCAGGGAAGTTGATTTCAGATTGGTGCCCTGGAACATTCCCCAGGAGTTGCACATGCAGAGCATTTTGAGGGCTGCAGTTAAGATATTATACAGTCTGTTAACAGCAGGGGTAGGGTAATATAATTAAAGCAAACTTTCATTAAAGCTTCAATTTTAACAGCAGGGGAGGGGCAGTGGGAGATATTGTAATAGACGGTATTATTCATTGTAATCAATTAGTACAGTAAACTTATGAAAAGAGGCTGTTGGAGGGGGAAGACGAGATACCCAGTTTTACTTCAGGCATATATTCGTGTTAAGTTCTTATCTAACAATCAAGAAAAAATCAGTATGATACGTAGGGGTGGGGGTGGGGACCTGTCAATTTTAGTTTCTATCAGTTTCTTATTTTTTTAATCTTAATAGTTCTTCACATTTCTATATCAATTTATGATTTTTTTAAAAAAAGGCCTCATGAAAATTCATCAGCATTTTACTGTAAATTTCTCCTAATATACATACTTTATGCAAGTTCACATTTCTGCAAGGTATTTCCCCTTTTATGCATTTTTATATTATTTACATGAATAAATCTGTAAGAAATATAAACAGCCTGAATTTAATAATAATATGTAGAGCAGCAAAGACCACCACAGAACATTTATTATTATTATTATTAATTCATTATTTAATTTGTATCCCGCCCTTGCTCCCAGCAGGAGCGCAGGACAGCAAACAAAGCGCTAAAAACACTTAAAAACATCATAAAAACAGATCTTAAGATACATTAAATCAAGACAGCATTAAAAACATTTTTTTAAAAAAACAACTTTAAAAAAGGGTTAAAAACTTTATTAAAAAACATATTAAGCAATTCTAACACAGACTGGGATAGGTCTCAACCTAAAAGGCATGTTGAAAGAGGAAAGTCTTCAAAAGGTGCTGAAAAGATAGCAGAGATAGTGCCTGCCTAATATTTAAGGGGAGGGAATTCCACAGGGTAGGTGCTGCCACACTAAAGGTCCGTTTCCTATATTGTGCAGAACAAACCTCCTGATAAGATGGTATCTGCAGAAGGCCCTCACCTGCAGAGCGCACTGATCGACTGGGTATATACGAGGTAAGACGGTCTTTCAGGTATCCTGGACCCGAGCTGTATAGGGCTTTGTACACCAAAACTAGAACCTTGAACTTGGCCCGGAAGCAAATGGGCAGCCAGTGCAATTCTTTCAGCAGTGGAGTGACATATTGGTGATACCCTGCACCAGTGAGCAGTCTCACCGCCACATTTTGCACCAGCTGCAGCTTCCGGACCAACCACAAGGGCAGCCCCACATAGAGCGCATTACACTAATCCAGCCTGGAGGTTACCAGTGCGTGGACAACAGTGGTCAGGCTATCCCGGTCCAGAAACAGCCACAGCTGTCTTACCAGCCGATGCTGGTAAAAGGCATTCCTAGCCATTGAGGTCACCTGGGCCTCTAGCAACGAAGATGGATCCAGGAACACCCCCATGTTGGGCTGGTGACCAGTAGGCATTACTGTCTCTAGTAGTTTTCCATGAAGCCTGCAAGTGTGAAGACGTAACTGTGGTTAAGGGGGAGTTATGTCTATGCTCTGTCTGGGAACGGACTGCCAGGGTCGTTGCTATGGTAGCCATCTGATAGCGACTGGGAAAGTTCTAACAGAGTCTATGTGTTGTCTTCTTCTGAATTATGCCTCTGAGCTGAGAGGCTGTCTTTTGTGTTTAGCTATGGAGAGAGATGTACCAGAAGGGGGGTGACTGAAGAATCTCTGCATGTATTTACTCTTAAGCCTCTGGCCTTAATGTCTTAATAAAGACTCTTAACATGCTCTGAAGACATTTTCTTGCTCAACTTAACTCCAACGTAATGTATGCTGTTTCACACAACAACGCACACAAGCCAACAGTGGTAGCAGAGGATGGTTACACTCCACAGCGCATTACACGGGAGTAAGTTGCTGGTCTGAACGGCAGACGGAGTTCCAGAGAAGGCAGCTTGATTGATTGAACCAGACAGAGGTGAGCAACATGGCTGTAAACCTGTCTGGGGGAGGCTTGCCGATGGAACGACTTAATGAAAAGAATTTTGCCAGCTGGAAGCCGAGGATGAGGGCTTTGCTGATAACAGAGGATTTATGGGATGTGATTGAAGAAAAAACCCCGGTGGTACTGACCGCGGCCTGGAAGCGTCGAGACCAGAGGGCGCAGGCGTTTATAATCTTGGCTCTATCGGATTCTCAACTGATGTGTGTGAGAGATGAGCCGTCGGCTAAACAGACGTGGGACGCGTTGCAGGAATTGTCCCAGGAATGGCAGCGGAGGCAGGAGGCGCAGAGAGCCCAGCCGGTGGAAGCTGTCAGAAGCAAGGAGGAGAAATATGCCGAACCGGAGCAGGCTGCCGAAAGCAGACAGGAAAACAAGCGGGAGCAGCAGCGGCTGAAGTCTTGTTTTGCCTGTGGGGCCTGTGGGCATCTCCGTAAAGATTGTCCAGTCAAGCAAAACTCCAGGGACGGAGGCTTGAAGCAGGGAAGTGTGAACTTTGTTTGTAAACAGAAGTCTAAAGACTTGGAACAAATTAACTTTATTGTCGACAGCGGAGCAAGCCATATACTAATTAAAGACAGGAGTCTGTTTTACACGTCTACAGATGAGCAGGACTTTGTTTTACTTGCTGATGGATCACGGAAATCCGTAAAAGCTAAAGGTCTGATTAAGTTTGACAAGCTTGGACTAATGACAGACTGTTTGTTTGTTCCGGACTTGGCTCATAATATTTTATCAGTGGGCAAACTGGTGAGTTGTAATTATTCAGTTTTGTTCCACAAAGACCAATGTTTTATAATGAGGGGAGATGAAGTGTGCATGCAGGGAAGCCTTAATGATGATTCACAGTTTGTAATAAAGAGCAGTCAAGCAGGGTGTGCTGTGTTAAACGCTGAGGCACAGGTACATCAGGGCTGCGTCCATGAATGGCATCAAAGGCTGGGGCATGCAAACCTTGACACGGTAAGGAAAACCCCTTTGCACAGTGAAGACATGCGTTTAAAGGCTTGTGGGCAGTTAATGGATTGCGATTCTTGTAATCAAGCTAAAATGACTATTGCACCAATAAACCGGGAGGCTGAGAGAACCACAACAGCTCCCTACCAGCTAGTACATGTTGATTTAGCAGGGCCAATAAATGCTTCACGAGGAGGTGCGAAATTCTACATGGTACTGGTAGATGATTTTTCAAGATTTTGTCATGTTTTTCTGTTAAAGCATAAAAGTGAAGCTGAGCAGAAGCTGAAACTGTTCATTAAGAGAATCGAAACTCAACACTTGGTCACGGTGGGGGCTATACGCTCGGACCAAGGTGGGGAATTTACGAGTAAAGCATTGAGTGACTTTCTGGAAAGTAAGGGAATAAACCAGAATTTCACTGCTCCACACAGCCCGTTTTCCAATGGAACTGCTGAGAGAAAAAATAGGGTGCTTGGGGAAGCAATGAGAGCCATGCTGCTGGATTGCAGTTTAGGGAATTCTTTCTGGGCAGAGGCAATTCTTTATGCGAATTACATTCACAACAGGGTGTTACATAGTGCTATTGGAATGTCTCCTTATGAGAAACTTACTGGCAGAAAGCCTAGAATACAACACATTCAAAAATTCGGGGCAAGGTGCTGGATCCACATTCCACAGGGAAAAAGGAGGGGCAAGCTTGCGCCCAGAGCACAGCAAGGTTTTGTTTTGGGATTTCAGAATGCATATTTCAGAGTTTGGTGTCCAGAAACACAGCAGTTAATTCTGAGCAGAAGCATTAAAGTCTCAGAAAAGCCTTGGGATCAAAGGGAGACAGTCCTTCTTACAGGAACAAATGACACACGAACACAATTTAAGCCAGATGTTGACATTAAAGTGGAAGGTACACAAATACCTCTCAGGGATGCTTTGAATGAGCTCATTTCTGGAAAACGCAGATCAAAGAAACGAAAAGCTGAGGAAATGGAAGCTCCTGTGCAGGTTGTGCCAAGCACAAGCACAAATGGGGGGGCAGAGAGAGCCGAAGCTCTGATTCCTTTAAAACGCTCCACGAGAGCGAATTTAGGCAAACCGCCTGACAGATTTACTGTGGGATTAATAACAAGTCCTGGAATGAATAAAGTTGTAGACATGGATCCTGAGACACTTTATTTGACATGTGTTGAACCAAAGTTTCAGTGAATAAAGTTTTGAACTGTACTGAGAAATAAAGTTTTGAACTGTACTGAACTGAAAATGCAATGTACTGAAATGTATTGCAAGAGGTATTGTAGAAATGTATGACTGTATGACTATATAGTATGGAGATGTAGTTCATGTGTATTTTGCAGTCTTAATGGAAAAAAGGGAGGCTGTTGGGCTGGTGACCAGTAGGCATTACTGTCTCTAGTAGTTTTCCATGAAGCCTGCAAGTCTGAAGACGTAACTGTGGTTAAGGGGGAGTTATGTCTATGCTCTGTCTGGGAACGGACTGCCAGGGTCGTTGCTATGGTAGCCATCTGATAGCGACTGGGAAAGTTCTAACAGAATCTATGTGTTGTCTTCTTCTGAATTATGCCTCTGAGCTGAGAGGCTGTCTTTTGTGTTTAGCTATGGAGAGAGATGTACCAGAAGGGGGGTGACTGAAGAATCTCTACATGTATTTACTCTTAAGCGTCTGGCCTTAATGTCTTAATAAAGACTCTTAACATGCTCTGAAGACATTTTCTTGCTCAACTTAACTCCAACGTAATGTATGCTGTTTCACACAACAACGCACACAAGCCAACACCCCAGGCTATGGACCTGATCTTTCAGAGGGAGTACGACTCCGTCCAAAGCAGGTAACTGACTATTTATCAGAACTCGGGAACCACTAACCCACAGTTCCTCTGCCTTGCTAGGATTCAGACTCAGTTTATTGGCCCTCATCCAACCCACCACTGAGTCTAGGCAGCGGTCCAGGGCTTGCACGGCCTCTCCAGATTCAGATGTTATGGAGAAATAGAGCTGGGTATCATCAGCATACTGCTGACACCTCACCCAAAGCTCCTGATGACTGCTCCCAAGGGCTTCATATAGATGTTAAACAGCATGGGGGACAAGATGGTACCCTGCAGCACCCCACAGCACAGCTGCCAGGAGGCCAAAAGACAGTCAGCCAATACTATTCTCTGAGAGTGACCCTGGAGATAGGAATGGAACCACTGTAAAACAGTTCCTTCAATACCCATCTCACCAAGTCAGCCCAGAAGGATACCATGGTCAATGGTATCAAAAGCCGCTGAGAGATCAAGTAAGAATAACAGGGTCGCACATTCCTCCTGTCCTTCTCCCGATAAAGGTCATCCATCAGGGCGACCAAGGCTGATTCAGTCCTATAACCAGGCCTGAACCCAGACTGGGATGGGTCAAGATAATCTGTTTCATCCAAGAGTACTTGCAGTTGCTGCGCCATAATACTCTCAATCACCTTCCCTAAGAAGGCGGTATTTGCAACCAGTCCGTAGTTGTCACAAACCAGTGGGTCCAGGGTGGGCTTTTTCAGGAGTGGTCGAATCACCACCTCTTTCAACACGAGTGGAACCACTCCCTCCCGCAATGATGCATTGACCACACCCTGGATCCACTCAGTCAGACCCCCTCGGCAAGCTTTAATAAGCCAAGAAGGGCAAGGGTTGAGAGGACATATTGCTGGCCGCATCATCGCAAGCACCTTGTCCACGTCATCAGGCCGCGTCAACTGAAACCGTTCCCAAGAGGTTGCAGCAGATGTTGCACTGGACACCTCATTGGGACTACAGTAGATGTGGATGGGACATCAAAACTGCTACAGAGTCAAGCAACTTTACCCTTAAAGTGCCTTGCAAACAATTCACAGTGGGCCTCCGAAGGGTTTAAGACTCCATTTCCTGGAGTTGATGTCAACAGACCCCTAACAATACGGAAAAGCTCCACTGGACGGCTACTTGAGGATGTGATGGAGGCAGAGAAGTGGGCCTTCTTTGCCGCCCTCACCGCCACACAGTAGGCATGGTTATGATGTTTTACTCGTGCCCGATCAGCCTCACAGCACATCTTTTGCCACTTACGCTCTACCCGTCGTCCAGCCTGTTTCATTGCCCTTAGCTCACTGGTGTACCAAGGTACAAACCGGGCTCCACAGTGCCGGAGAGGGCACTCGGGGGCAACTGTGTCGAGAGCCCAACGCGCCTTGCTATTCCACAACGTGCTTCAACAGGGCCACCTGCTCTATCTACTGGGAACTCCCCCAGGGCATTCAGGAATCCAGTGGATTCCATTAGGCACCAAGGGTGGACCATCTTAATCTGTCCACCACCCCTGCAAGGAAGGATCAGAGCCATAAGTCTAAACTTCACCAGGAAGTGATCTGACCATGACAATGGGGTGACATCCACCCCCCTATCTTCAGACCACCCCTTCCTCCATCTGGAGCAAAAACCAAGTCGAGGGTGTGCCCTGCCCTATCTGTTGGGCCAATAACAACTTGAGACAGCCCCATGGTCATCATGGAAGCCATGAAGTCCCGTGCTAGAACACTAGAGGCAGCCTCAGCATGGACATTGAATTCACCCAGCACTATTGTTCTGGGCTCCTCCAACGCCACAGCCGAGATGACCTCCACCAGCTCTGTCAGAGAAGCTGCTGGGCAGCAGAGTGGACGGTATACCAGCAGCAACCCTAGTTTACTGTCTCCTCAGCCCAACACCAGGTGCAGGCCCTCAAAGCCAGCTCCAAGACAGAGTGGTTTCCTGGTGACAGAGATGGGAGTTCTCTAGACCACAGCAACTCCTCTTCCCCCCCCATCCCTGCAGCCTGTGCTGGTGCTGCAGCGAGTATCCAGGTGGGCAAAGTTGGGTCAGATCAACTCCTCCAAGCTCACCCACCCAGGTCTCGGTAATGCACACCAAATCGGCACCTTCATCCACAATCAAGTCATGGATGAGAGTGGTCTTATTATGTACCGATCTGGTTTAAACAACAACACACACAGGCCAGTGGGCACAGCAGATGAGCAACGAGGAACCCATCCATGAGAGAAGTGGCAGCAAGGAACAAGGCATGGATAGCCTTACCTTCACCTTCTATGATAATTCACCACATCCCCATGGCTATATTTCCCTCGGCCCGTAATCACTGAAATTGGGGTGGCATCACCTATGTTCCTCCGTACTAAGACTCCTCCGAAACACCTAATATGGGCCCAACGTGAGCCCACCAACAAAGCCTGCCAGAGCGAACTGTCCCAGTAGGCCTCTGTGAGGATTGGGAACAGTCACACCCATTCAAACATTTTCACACAGGGCCCATCTACTCCCCCTCCTGTCTCACACCCAGGGAGGGCCAGCCTTCTGCCAGTTATAGACTGTCACTCTGAAGGCATCTGGCGACTTTCTCCCCTCATTCAGTTCACTGCACAGGCTCCCACCCTGTGCAGGAACTACACATGCACCACACGCCCTCCCACTACCAGTCTCCTCTAGACTGGTTTAACAAAGAACACATTAAAAAACAAGAAAAAGTAATAGAAGGGGGTAGCGCCCTCGCCCTCGGGACTCCCTAAGGGACTTTGGTGGCAACCCCAGCGGCGGCGGACCCTCCGCCCAAGGGCAGCTGGGCTTTTATGCCTCCTGGTCCAGCCAGCAGCTGTTGCAAGGTGCTGCAAGATTAACTGCTTCCTCTCTTTGGAGCAAGGGCCAGGCAGGGGGTCCCAGTCCTTGCAGCACTTACCAGGAACTTCAGCTGTCTGGATAGACAGCAGCCAAAAGGAGCTAGTAGCAAGCACCCAGGTGCCAGATACTCACTCACAGGGCAGGTCTTCTTCAGTCCCCAAGGACCCAGGGCAATTATTATTATTATTATTAGTTGCTTGTTACCCAAGTGACTCCAAGCAACTTACAACAATGTTAAAAACAAAACAGATACACCATGATATAAACACAAAACAATAAAACAACATCACCCCCACGCAGCCACAGAAAGCTTTGGCAACATACTAATAACAGGCAACATCATATATATAAAACATTTATACAGATATGTGCTGTGATTTAGTTGCTAGGTTTGACAGGTAAAACGTATATGCTGGACCTACTACAGATGCTTAAGATAAGATTTCACATAATCCATTGAGCAACATGGCAGGGTGAAGTTTGTGGTTCTGCTAGTCTTACCCTACTTAAACACCTCTCCTAACCAATGAACATATTTCTCTTGAAAACATTTAAAGAATGTGTGGCAGTGTACAAACTCTTTCTGTTTGATTATATGGTTTCTTTATAAATGAGGAATTGCAGATCCATGCTTACTGCAGCAAGATGTCGTAGCTTTTGGATGCCTTCACATAAACATGAGAGCCAGTGTGGCATAGTGGTTAAGGTGTTGGACTATGACCTAGAAGACCAGGGTTTGAATCCCCACACAGCCATGAAGCTCACTGGGTGACCTTGGGCCAGTCACTGGCTCTCAGCCTCAGAGGAAGGCAATGGTAAACCACCTCTGAATACCACTTACCATGAAAACCCTATTTGTAGGGTCGCCATAAGTAGGAATCGACTTGAAGGCAGTCCATTTCCATTTTCACATGAACATAACCAAAGCAATATTTTTGTAGATGTGAGGATTTTTTATGACAGCATATCTTGCTTTTATTGTCTGCATATATTCTAAGAACAGACATAGGCAGCTCTGGTTATCCCCCAGAAGAACTACATTTAGTGAAATCAGGTATGGGTAAGCCAAAATTATTTTTGGCTCTGCTGCCTATAGCTGTTATGCTATCTGCCGAGGTCTGGAGAATATAAAGAATTCCTGACAAGAGTCGATGAGGTACGCTTGGCGCCGACGCTGCTATCTTTTCGGCGCCAGGTGAAAACCTTTTTATACTCCCAGGCATTTTAAAATGTATCTTAATAATTGTTTTTATCGTGTATTTTAAACAGTATCTTATTATTGTTATATTTTGATGTTGCTTGGTTGTTGTTGTTTGTTGTTTTGACTTTTGATTTTGTTATATTTACTGTATTTATATATTTTGCTTGTTTTATCTTTTATGTACACCGCCCAGAGAGCCTTTCTGGCTTAGGGAGGTATATAAATTAAATAAAATAAAATAAATAAAATTAAATAAATATACTATCTGCTGAAAAGTGAAAGATTTCATACTACTGTATCTTCTTAATTTTAAAGCTTTTTCTCAGGTCCGTTGGACTGAATCCAAGATTCCAAGGTCCCCTTCCATAGTCCTTCTGTGGATGGAAGGTTCTTTGTCCTAGGGAGGCTCCTGCTAATGGAAGTGTGTGTGTGTGTGTGGGGGGAAGATAGGCTTGAGCTCACCCTTGAGCCCCATACATCACCTCCTGCTCCTTCAGTGTACACTAGGGATGGAATCCTCTCCTTTTTTAAGTTTCTTTTTTAAGTGTGGGCTCCTGGTGGTGGTTAATGATCCGATTCTTTTTTCCTCCAATATCTTTTTATTTTTCCAATCTCCTCTGCTTTTTTTGTTTTGTTTTGCAGAGAATTATTGATATTATTCATGAGCCTCCACTGGTATCGATCTTTATTCTGAACTCTGTTAATGATTGCCTGTTTACATTTCTTTTCAAGTGCACTGCAGAGCAGACAGATTAAGGCAGATCATCAAGTCAGTTCTTTCCCCCTGCTGCTTACAATCAACACCTCATTCCTACTGCTTTCTGTCTGTCAGTTACAATCAACACTTCATTGACAACAGTGAAAGGGGATACATACAGTATTTGAAGAGCTCACATAGAAAGTAGCTCAATACAACTATCACTCATACTATCAATGATTTCAAAGCTAATTTTAAAAAAAGAATGATTGGAAACCAGGCGTGGACAGTTGCTACTTCAAAATTTTCTGTGCAAAGATTGAGAATATCAGAAATAATAATTAATCTTATAACAAATCCAATTATTGTAGTAACAGGGCCCATCACTACCCTACATTGAGGACACTGAAAAATCTTCCTGCATGGCTTTGTTCAGCACCATATTCAATAACTTCCCAGGAGAGTTAGCTTAAAGGCATGGAACTTCACATTAAAGTGGCCTACACATTATAGTTCAATATATGTACTTGCTGTTAAATAGTCAGGTGTGTCCTCCTTCTTCAGCAATATCTCCAGTAGCTTTTAGATCCTGAAAAAAAGATATTAGTAGTTTTATATCCTGAAAAGGTAACATGAAAAGCAGACAGCGTACTATAGCAGAAATTCCACCATGGAATGGGGTAGGAGGGGTAGTGAAACCACAATTGGCTAAATAATAAATTGTCTTAATTTCTTGGGCAACATGTACCTCTACAAGTCATATCTTGATGCTCAGCCCACTAGGATAGTGGAGAATCAGTTGCCTTCACATCACACTGTCAAAAAGCCTCATTCCATATATTGAGCTTAATTGGTGACATTTCTAGCTTAATGTCACCATGTTCTCTGTACTGAAGTGATTTTTAAGATTCAAACTGGAATCAGCAGCACTGTGGCCTCCAGCACAATCTAAAATACTGAAAATAATCTTTGTCATCCTCCCACACAACAAAAGTGTTGAGTAGAGAGAGAAAAATATATTCCTGTGGTGGTGTACTTGCCATTTGGTAGAACAACTGAAAATTGCATGGTACACTGTTTAAATGTCCACTCCGCAGTACCCTTGAATTTGTTTAAGTAATTATCCTAGGGTGAAGATGGTGCCCAGCTTTCTACATGAAAGATACTCCTTCATCAGGGCCTCTAGGCCATTGCAATAATGATCATCCCCAGTAGAGACAAGAGACAATCGATAGTTCTGCCATGAGACCCACTGAATGAGAGTAGAGACACACTTACTATTCTGTGGGTTCCAGTGTGTCTCCATCTCTCTTTTCTTAAAACTGGCACACAATGCTAGTCAAACCCCACCCCCCTTTTACTATAAAATCTGGTGGGATTGGCTCGAGTGCATTTTAAAAAATTTGCTTCAAAGAGATTTCGCAAGTGATCGGCAGATCAACCCACTTCCTCTCTAGGTGTAGCCAATGGAAACTCTTTGCTGTAGGTGACTACTGTGCTCACAGCCTGAATAGGAGCTCTGAAAGAGCACAGCCACTGGAGCAGTAGATTATCCAGAAAGATGGTGCCAGTGGGCCATGCAGTTGAAATTAAGTTTTCAGTTTTGGACTTTTCACCGCAGCTGATATTTCTTCATCGACAGTCATAAGTGAAAAAAAATCCTGCAGGTCAGTTGTGACAAACCTGACGTCCTCCAGAAGTTGTTGGACTTCAGCTTTCATCAGTCCCTGAACAAGATGGTCAAAGGGCAGGGATGATGGGAGTTGTATAGGAAGAAAGTGTATTCTCTGCAGGGTTGAGTGAGTTGAGTATGACTCATCAGCTTCCCTTGTGGTTGTAAAAGAAGTGATTGCCTAGATGGCAGCAGTGTTTTGGGTTACTCTGAAGCTTTTCTGATATATTACTGGTGGGTGGGTGTTTAATATTATCATATTGTTATATTGGTGAAAATGTTTATATGTTATTTTCTGATGTTTTGCTATTGCTTGGAGCAACTTTGACCTCAGCTTTGATGGAAAAGTGGCATACAAATAAAATCAAAATCAACACTCTTGCAAAATAAATAAAGAAATAAATCGCACACACAAATCCCTATAGTCCAACATATCCTTCTAAGCACTATTAATATTTATTATGAAATTAACAAGCAGAGGATTACTAGAAAGAGAATGTGGAAAGGTTGGGCAAAATAATAAATAAATAAAATTTCAAATGATGTTGAAGGAGTAAAGTATGCTAATGAAATTCTCCTTACCGAAAGTCCTTATCACCCAGATCTTTCTTCACTGTGCTGGAATTAGAGCCCTTTGATTTCTGTTTGACTTTCTTTATAATTAGTATCTGCTCCTCCAATTTATTCTTGGGCTGTGAAATTCTCCATTGACTTCATTTTTGCAAAGTAGTAGGGCTTTCTTTTACTATTATGATTAATAAAAAAGGTGAGGATAATTCTAAGGTTAATGCTGTCAGATTTACCCAGAGCTATAATTACCAGTGATGAGGGGAATCACTTAGGAAAAGATGCTAACTGAAATGTGAGCACTGAAAAGGAGGGAAGTGGAGTTGCCTGCTGTGCAGTGTTAAACTGTGAAACAAAGAGAAAACTGGCAGGTGCAGAAACTAGAAAGAAGCTTTGATTTGTTCTGAAACATGGGGCTGGTGTCTTATTAGGCTCTACCAAAGGTTTCCTATATTAGTAGGTAACTCCAGGCTCTTAATGAAGAGACTTAACGTCACAGGGTATGGTCTGAAGACACATGAGGCCACCGCCTTGCTGAAGCCGGATGGTCAGGGCCTGGATGGGACACTGCTTGGGAACCACAAATACACTGCCATTCCATGACAGAAGGACAGAATATATAAAGGTAAACAAATAAAAATAAATCAACCAAATATTACAAATAATGTCATAAATCTCCAGGGATATCTTTTCCAAAGGAGAGGTAATAGTAGTGCTCCCTCTGGAATTTCTTACTATTTGGGGAAACAGGGAGTATGTCTCTCTGTATAATATTTGTACTGAAATAAAAAAGAGGAGGTCAAAGACCAAAATGCTGAAAAAAGGAACTTTTATTTTGGATAAAACCCAACGCGTTTCAGCCTGTTATCTACAGGCCTTCATCAGGGGATAATAGCTTATAAGATTATAAGACAAGCAAATCGCTTTCTGTACTGTGCCAATATCAAATGAGACATGAAGGCCTCATGAAGGCCTGTAGATAACAGGCTGAAACGCGTTGGGTTTTATCAAAAATAAAAGTTCCTTTTTTCAGCATCTTGGTCTTTGACCTCCTCTTTTTGATTTCTCATTTGGATGCTAGCCACCCTCTGCTTTTTTTCTTTAATATTTGTACTGGTCTGTCATCACGCTATTGTTTGCGTGGCTGCCCACAGATAGTATTGACATCACAAAGCTCTCTGCAAACTACAGCATAATGACAAAGAAAAGGAAAAGGAAATTTCCCTCATCACCTCAACCACTCTGTCTAAACTGAAAGCACTTAATGGTGTCTGTCCAGTGGTGCTGCAAGGAGGAGGAGAAAGGGGAGGGAGGGAAGAGGTGGACGTTCATTCATTTGTTTTTTGTTTTTAAATTTGTTTTCCTCTCTTGCCACTGTCATCTCCTCCTCCTCCTTCCTTGTCTGTCTTTCCTTGCTTGCTCACTTTCTTATTAAACCGAGCCCCAAGCCCTAACTGCATGAACTACAAAGAGGATGTACCTTGCTACAACTCTCCACCTGTTCCAAGCTCTGGCACTCCTTCATGGACACAACACTGCTCCAAAAACAAAAAGAGAAAAAAAAAAGGGAAGAGGAAGGCTGAGCCAATTCACAAAAAGTTAGTCTGGACTTTTTGGGGGGGGCCCTGCAAGCTGGGGCCACATTGCTGCAAGGAATTCAAGACAGACAACCATTGTCCTCCTCCCCATCCTGTAGTGCAGCACCTCAAAGTAACAAGTCATTGAACTGAAGGGGGTGCAAGGGAAGTGGGAGGGTTACCATGGGGGGAATGGCAAGAGGTTGGCGAGGAGAGCAACCAGTAATACCATGTTCACTTTGTATGGCCCCAGAGATCTACGGATGATTCAGGGTTGGTTCACATAGCTGCATCACGTGACAGTTATTACTTGATAGGTTTCCTATTCTAGGTTGCAATCCAATCTCACTTACTGGGGAATAAGTCCCATTGAACCCAAGTATTGTATATAGACATGTATTGGATTGCAGCCCTTACTGATGAGAAGAGGTTGAACTGATGAAGGTTCTGCATGATGGGAATTTCAAAGAGTGAGGCCACCATACTGTAGTAATCGGGTCATTATATGAAATGCAGTCTGAATTCCCCTTTAGGTTGAGTTTACCTAGCATACTGAGTTCACATGTATGCCTTCCATTCAAGAAACAGGCAGGAACAGGTTAGGCTTCTCACCTCCCAGTTTGATCCCCATTCAGCAACTGAGAGGCGATGATCTGTAATAATTGATCCACTGATATTTTCCGAATAACACAAAGATAACAAATGGATCAGTAACTAACACTGTGTCTGTACAAAGTGCATAGTTAAATCAGGCAATTCACTCCCACAAGATGTGGTGATGGCCACCAGCTTGTTCTACCTCCACTGTCAGAGACAGTATGCTATCTGTATGTTAGGAAACACAAGTGGAGAGAGAGTTGCACTCGAGCCCCTATTGCAGGGTTCCCACAGGCATCTGGTTGGCCACTGTGAGAACAGGATGCTGGAGTAAATTAGCTTTTGGCCGAATCCATCAGAGGTCTTCCTATGTCCTTATATTGAGCAGGATCTAAACATTTTTCAAGGTTGCACTTTTGTTATGGAAATATTGCCTGGTCTTAGCACTGAAATTTCATGTTTGCCTTGGTCAGTCGAATTATGAACATTGTTTGGGATGTGCTTTTTATATATGTCATTGGTATCTGTTGTCAGTGACACCACTAGTGATTAAAAATCCCTCATACCTGATCGTTATTACTTGACTTATTGTATTTTTAAATACATACGTTTTGTCAATTTGTAGAGCAAGAATGCTTTCAAACTGCACACCTGAGATGTCAGTGCTCATCTCTCTCTCTCTGTCTCTTTCTATTTTTTCTAATGTGATCAAATACCAGCAAGATTATTGTCTGCAGCACAACTACTTTTCCTGCAAATACATTGCTTTTTTATCTCAGTCACCAGTGACCCCTGGAGTGCTGATGTTTACAAGCTGGATGCATTCCATAGTGCAGAAGCACACATATAGAGTTGCCAGTTTTTCAGCTGGGTACCGTAACTATTCCTTTAGCAAGTGACAATAATTTTATCCATGCCATGGAAAGCTTCACCTGCAGGTTTGTGAGGATCAAACTGCTGTTAGAGGCACAGCAGCCAGCCACACTGGGTTCTTTGTTTCTTTTGGCAATTGCACATGCAGTCTAAGAATAATATGTACTTGGGAGTGAGGGAGGAAATCTTCAGTTAACAATTGACTTTTGGATGTGGGCTGCTAACCTCTCTGCCCCTATCTGTACACTAAGGAAGCTTCAAGATAGAAGCTTGATATCACAAACTTGTTCAGATCTTTCCCTGTGTGCATGATGGGAATGCAAATGTTCACACATTTTTCATAGGTATTCTGCAGTTTCCCATCCACACCAGTGAGTGGTGCTTGACATGTTTCTGTGCTGTGTTTTTGGTCCCTTCCCTCAATCACTACTTCTCTGCCTTCAACTACCTTTTCATCTTGTACACCTCCATGGTAGGGTTGCCAGGTTCAGGGCCTGAGACTGATCCTATCTTTAGAAGAAGAGAAAGTCAGCCAAGTGCAGGTGTTCTTGCAACCCTATAATGGGAAAAACCACAAGGTGGAATTCTCCCTTCCCCCTGCACAACTTTTAAAGACCAGGCCTGGCAACCAAGAGGTCTTCTGTATCTTTAAAAGTTGTGGAGGGGGAAGGTAGAATTCCACCGTGTGGTTTTTCCCTTTACAGGGTTGCAAGAACACCTGCACTTGGTTGACTTTCTCTTCTCCTAAAGATACAGGATCAGTCTCAGGCCCTGAGCCATGCAGCCCTACTCCACACAGTTATTTCTGTCCCATGTGTGCATGCACCTTTAAAAAAGAAACAATTCTACTCTTAGTTATTTTCAAAAGATGTAAAAAGGAGACTTGTGCTGTTTTGCATGAAAGAACTACCAATTTCCATTTGATTTTTTAAAAAAACAACACTGAAGGCTTGCAAGAGACCTCTGTGATCATTCACAATGTTTAATACAGCAGTCTTGCACAAGAGAGATTATTTATTTATTTATTTATTAGTAGTAGTGGCAGTGGTGGTATTATTGTTATTCCCAATGTATGTACTGCAGTTACAGTCTCTGAGGTAATCCCACACATGTACTGTGTGGAGATCTTGAGATAATAGCTCCTCTGAACTGAGTTGCTAAAATAGGTGGGTATTGTTTGAGCAACCAGAAACAAAATGGTTAGATGGTGCTCAGGTGAGGAGCAAAAGTAGAGAGACACTGCCCATCAAAGCATTATCACAGATGTGACAAACCACCCACCAAAAATAGGTTGTGGGATGTGCTAACAAGCTTCCACACAACAAATGTTATAATAGGTTATTTTAATTATCTCATTTTTTGAGGTAAGGAAAAATCCTGACTAAATGAGGAAAACAGTGGTCTGGCATTTTGATGCTAATGTCATCATATAGACTCTTCAACTGTATAAATCTTTTGCCTTTAAAAAAAACTTGTGTGCAAAAGCAACCTCAATTCCAGAATAAGCTCCTGTCTGGAAGCACTCTGAGAAAAGATATACACTTCTTTTAAACACTGTTTTGAAAGCCTTTCTTTATCTCTTTTCCATATGCTACAGTCCATGCACCTGTCAGGCATGCTTGAATTTGGATTCCTGCATTTAGCAGGGGGTTGGACTTGAGGGCCTTTTAGGCCCCTTCCAATTCTGTGAATCTATGATTTTACAATATTCTATTTTAAAGCTTATTTACATTTTCTGATATTTTTTCCTCCTTCCTGTCCCATCAGCAATGCATCTCCTTCATTCTTTAGTGGCATATGGTTTAGAATTATCCATACAAGCAAAGTACCAGAATGATTCTCTGTGAATTTTCCATAGGAGGTAAGACCCTTCATTACTCAAGCAATCAATACTGCACACATGCAGAGTGGAGTATCAACAGTGTTTGAAAGGCTCTAAGGGGCAGTCCTGTTTCCCATTCAGTCTTGCCTAATGGGCTCTGAATACATGCAGGTGAACATTTTATTGTTAATGTAATGATTTAATTTGGTTTGAGGGTGAAATGTTATCTGCTCATAAATACGGTGCAAGCTTGATGCCAAGAACCTGGATTTTTGTTCTGTCTGCCATTATTTTGTCAAATGCTTGTCTTAAAAAATTACCATACACTGAGGCTTCCAGACTGGTAATGCCAAGTGCTAATAACTCATTGCTATTCTGCTGTCAACCACAAGTGGAATTGCAATTTACTTCCCACACTATTGAGGATATTGCACTTTTTCTGTATGGTCATTCCACTATGTTCTGCCCAGTGGGTATGGCATAGCTGCTGCCCGTGGGGAGCAGGGAGGTCCAATCTTAAAATAAATTTATTTAGTGCTAAGAGTTTATTTAAGTGAGGTTGCCCATTACAACACATGAAATGTCCAAAAGACCAACAACAGTGTTTAACATTTCCTTTGGACTGGAAGTGTGAATTGCAAGTGTTTAATTAAGGAAAAAATGCATTGCTAAAATGGCGGTGAGTAAAAAGTGTTTTTTTCTTTTTTAAAAAGCAGCATTATATAGTGTTACAGCATTCTAACACTTTTTCATTTAAAGCAGTATTTGGCTAAAAAAAAGCTGGATAAGTGTGTTAGCATTAATTAAAAGACTGATTTAAAAAAATAGGTTTATAAAGTAGTGCCCACCAGAAAGGTTATAATGAATGTGTGTTGAACTGAGATAGTTCACCTAACCTAAACATTAATGCCCATTTCAAAACCATGCCTCTTTACAAAAAAAAAGGAAGGGTGGTTCAGAGGCTGTCTACACCTATGAACAGAAGTGGCTTGCCCAGAAGGGCAGAGCCACAAATTTTGCTTGTCGGCAGCATCATCATTGCCACTTGCTGTGGACTGTGTGTGTGCACTGGCAGAGGTAACTGGCTCAACCAGTATGCCTCCACAAGCCCAGTCTCGCCACTGCCTCATTCCTCTCCCTCCCAGTAAGCAGCAGCGACAGTGCCAGGAAGCTAGTGTTCTAACTCTGCCTCACTAGGCAAGCTGTTTCTGCATGTGCACATTTTGCTGCTTTGTACTTTTGACAGTGATCAAAAAGACAGAAGAAGCATTGGGAAAACATGGGAGGGATGCCAATGGATGATGACAGCATATGGACCCCTCATAAAAAACATGAGTGTGGAGGAACACCTAATGTGAAAGCAGCTTGAGACAGGGAGGGGCAAGAAATTTGATTCAGTTTGCATTTCAAGCCGAATCTATCAAATCTGCACTTTCCAAAACAATATGAGAACTGAAACTCAGCCATCCTTTGAAATCCACACTTGTTTGAATTTTGCAATGCAGTCTGCCAACCAAACTGCAGATGTTAAGGAATATGTGCACAAAAATGAATATATGAGTGAAAATAACATCAAAATGCATTATATGATGAGAAAAGGCTTGCAAAACTGTGTACATTAGTCAAAACTACCTACAAACATGTGCTTATTAGGAAAAATTCGCATTAAATGCTGGAGAATTTTCATGAGGTTTTAAAAAAAATTGCAAATTGCTGCAGAAATGTGGAGAACTGAATTTGAGATGGGAAAGATTAGAAACCCAGAGAACTGAAACTGACAGAACTTTCTATCTCTAGCTTGAGGAAACACACAACTTTAGAGGTTACAAACATGTTTTTGGTTTCAGCTATTTGATCATTTGCTTACAGCACTTCAGTCCTGGTTACATTTTGAGGCTATTTAAAGACACATATTCTCTTGATTTAATAATATTTTAAAAATCACTAACAGTGCAATCCTATGCATAGCTAGTCAGAAGTACGAAAGGTTCATTTAAGATTATTGGGGGGATGATCTCATGAACCATGGCAAATAATTGATTTTATTTTGTTTTATTTTTAATTAATTAATTTTGTTTTCCCAATGCCAGAATTGGCCTATAGCCAGGGGAGAGGCAAAAAGCCATAATGTAAGGACTGGGTGTTTCAGCATAAACAGAATAATTTCATCTAACAAAATAAATCTGACCAAACAGGGAACTCTGTGGAAAGTTCAAGGCTGCGCATCAGGAGGCCAAGGTTAAAAATGAGAAAGAAAAACCTCTCCGGGGCTTCCTTCTTTATTCACAGCTGGAGTGACTTCAGAATAAAAAGTAGAATTGTATAATGTCTGGGCTCCGTTCCATGCTTATATAATTTTATGGAATCTGAGGACTTTAAAGGAGAGAGAAGCCGCTTGGAGCTCAGTTTTCTAGAATGCTGTGAATTCCCATATTCCCTTCTGAAGCATCTAATTTATAATCTTCCAGAAAACTGCTGTATGTTTACTTAATGTAGTATCGAGTCCCACCATTGCTGATTTAGAAATGGGCTTCACATTTTTTTCCATTATCAAAGAAAAGGAAGGAATTCTCACATCACTTACCCTCTTGAATTCTCCCTATAGCAGCTCACACAAGATGTGACCAGCATCAACTCAGGATTTAATATGAATCTGTCAAGGAAACCAAGAAAGCCCCTGTGATATTTACAAGGATGATCAAGGTTTGCACTTGTGGCAAGTATTTCTGACCAGAGAGACTCTCCTTTGCCAAAACATGAAAGACTTTGAAATCCAGTCATACAGAAGCTATGGAATGAGAAACAAGAAACCTCTCTCTGGCAAACTGTTTTCAAAGGAATACATGTCCAAAGCAGTACTTTACGTGCAGAGGCATACTCACCGCCCCAAAAGTTGATGTGATTCTGACCATGTAAAGATCACAGTTAAATGACTGAGAATTAAAATTCATCCCTTTAAATAAGCTTCCTTTCATTTTGGGGGGCATTTTGTATTATTTCTCAGTATATAAAAGCTTCTCTAAATTTGTGGGATTTTATAGGTGTGCATCGGTTTGCCAGATTGAAACCTGTAGCTTTAAAAAAAAAGAATGGACAGTCATTGTCAGCTCCATTTCTATATGGTAGGCAAGGGGTGGAGAACCTTTTTCAGCCTGAGGGCCATAATCCCTTGTGGGCAACCTTCTGGGCTTTGCATGCCTGTAGTGGTTAGTGCAGGAGGCAACAGCGGGTGGAGCAACTGATGTAACTTATTATTTTAGAGTAGGCTACATGTTATCCATGTGAAATGAGAGAGCTCTACATACAACCAAATCTCTCCATTCTTCATCGAGGCAAGCAGGAATCATGATCACAGTTCAAAGGGCACATGCCAGCCAAGCAAAAACTCTCAAGAGGACATTCAGCAGGGACAGTGGGGACAGGGGGTAGCCTAGGGAGAGGAAATGTGGACCGGAGACTGTCTTGGGACCTAGATAGAGAAGCCTGGAGGGCTTGAGATTTCCCATCCCAATGGTAGATGGGGGGCATGATTTTATTACTCAGCCAAACTCTCTATGCACAAAAATATGTATGACAGTGTTCTTCTTGCCATAAGTGCATAGATCAGGCAGCAATAGAAGAAAATGGTAAAACATGATGTGTTCCTCATTAACCAGCACCAATCCTCACACATTGAGGATTAGGAGGCCAAGCTTCCAGATCCAAAACCCAACAAATTGCATTTTTGAGGATGTCCTGAGCCACAGAACCTCTGTTTAAAAGCTTTGCATCCATTATGTTTCTGAAGAGTTCTTGCTTCACTTTTGTCATTCCAGGTTTGGACTCCCAATTTTTAGATGAAGTATGAAGATATGGTGGTAGGAGCAGGCTGCGTTACCTGTCTGGTTTTTTATGCTCCTCATTGCCATCCTCTTGCTATTTGATCCATACTTTTAGCAAACATTACACTTCCGACTTATTCTACAGCTTTTCTTTAAATGCATGCAGCTTGCCTTTTTGTTATTATTGAGGTTTTTAAAAAGTCTTCCCAAACTTTGGATCAAGGGAAGCAGCTTTACTTCAATGTGACGTATAGACTCTTTCATGAGCGAGGGAGTAAAGCAGCCAATTTATTTTGTACATAAAACATCTCACTTCAGAGAAGAATAGCATTCACCCCAGCCATTTAAAATCTGTGTTTTTTTCACTGATCAGAGGGATTAAACCATAGCCCAGTTTTCTGTCACAATACTGCCTCCACTGAAGACTTTTTAGAATATAATCTTTTGGTGTATCTTCATATGAAGGATAATAGAAAGCTACCATTAATCTAGACCAGGGATGAGGAACCTTTTTCAGCCTATTGTGAGCACACCATCAGGGGCTGCATGTCAATGGTGGGTGTGGCCAGAGGCAAATGTGGGTGGTGCAACAGATGTGACTCTTACTTTTGTACAGTAGACTACATCCAATGATACACAAGTCAGAGGTTTCTACACACACACACACCCAATACCTCTCCATCCTTCATCCAGGCAAGCAAGAGGCATGGCAATTCAAGGAGACAATCTAGCCAGGAAAATCCACTCAAGGAGGGCCAGCAGCAGGCCTGGTGAGGGAGTGGTGATGACCTGTGGAAAGGGTATGGCTGGAGTCCTGAGGAACAGATAGCAAGGCCTGGAGGGTTCCCCACTCCTGGTCTAGATCACGATATATCTAAGCAAGCTGTCCAGAATGTCAAATAGGAATCTTTTCCAGCCCTATCTGGAGATGCCAAGGATTGAACCTAGGACCTTCTGGATACAACACATATGCTCTGCCACTGAACTACATCCTCTTCCATATGAATAAGGTACACTTAATCTGAATCAGCCCAGAGAAGAATGGCCTACATTGCCCCCTAAAATTGGAGGGGCCATTGAAAGATAGCTGTAGTGGAGCCGTAGTCATACCAACCAACTTCCTATGTCTAAAACCTTGTCTTTTGGTACATTAGGAGGGCAGAACAGCCCAACCTTCAGTGAGCTGACCTGAGGGCATCTGAAACCATCCTTAGACATAAGACCAAGAAAAAAGTTAGCAAAACATGTTTGTGATTCACTGTGTAGAATGTTTCAAGGCTCAGACCTGTACACCTTTGGGTTCTTTTATATAGTCCCATTAATTTCAGTTTCATTGAAAGCAATGCAATGGTTGGTGTTCACTAATTTGCTTTACAAAAATGAGAGCATTGCAAAAGGAAAATAACGGCGTGGATCTTCCAAAGTTGGGTTGGAAGGAATGTCCCTTTTCTTAGGATACCTGAGGGCAGTCATATTCATTGGTTTTGGAGAATGATCACTCAGTAGGCAGCAACTTGCAGTCTCTCCTTGAAGGGGAAGTGTCCCCACCTACCCAGGCCGGCCAGCCTTGTGGTAGACTAACAGGGCATTTAGTAAAGTCCTGGCTAATGAAAATCCATGGATAAGAAGGTGCTTTCCAGACATTTATGGGTAAGAAGGTTCCATCTTCTAACTATACAGATACTTGTGAGACTGTTGGCTTATTAATGTTTGGGGGAACAGTTTCTAGAGAACGTCACACAGCCCACGCCATTAGGAGAAGGTTGCACCATCAGTAGTGCTTTGCAGCAGATCCACTTTAGAGGAGATCTGTAGAGTAGCTACATGGTATTTGGGTCACACGTCTACCAGGCATTGCAAGATAGATAAGTAATGCACTGCAGATGCTGATTTTGGCAGGAGGGTACTGCAGGAGGTTGCAGTGACCTAAAGTTCTTGGAATCAAAAGACGCATCACAGAACATTCTAAGATGATGCAGGTTGTAGATTTGCCCTGAGTGTGATTTGTGCTTGCTGCTTCTGATGGAAAGTGCAGCCTGGGGCTTAGAGGTGACTTGCAAGAGATCACTGTGGTTGAAACCACAACTTAACACTTTATACATTGTAACAGAAATGGGGAAAAGATGCAACGGATGGGTGCTTCCTCTTTCCTTGCTTCTAAGTTACTCAGTTTCAGAACCTTGACTTGTAGCAACAGTAGAAATAAGACAAGCTGTCTGGCATGCACAAGGAAAGGGTGGTTGACAAGAGCCTTGGACTAAGACTGGGTGATAAAAGGCATTCATGGGCTCAAGCTACATGTTATTGCCAGAACATCTGTGACTGATGTTCCATTTTTGTTGTAATCAAATGCAGCTGCATTTGATTTATCCCTCCCCCCTGTACTATTAACCCAGTCTAAATGGTTCCCCTGGGGAAGGGCCCCGTTCAGTAATTGAGTACATGCTTTGTATGCAAAAGGTCCCTGGTCCAATCCCTAGCAGCTCCAGTTGGACTGGGAGACTTCTGCCTGAAACCTTGGAGAGCTGCTGCCAGTCAGTGTAGACAATATTTAAGCTAAATGGACCAAGTGTCTGACTTGGTATTAGGCAGCTTCCTGTTTTCTCTCAATGTGCTCTAGAAGGTATTCACCTGCAGAGCAAATAGTAGCATAGCCTGCAATCTTCTAGGAGGGCATTCCAGGGGCCATTGGATACCTTGGCACTCTTTCTCCAAGGGTAGAGGATTAGACCTGCTCTTGGTGAGAACAACTAGACCCCATGCCAGGAAAGGCTGTGTTTCTTTACGATCCAAAACCCTCTCATTCCCCTGACATGCCCCTGAATGGCGGACAAGCTACACTAGTCCTGGAGCTGACACAGCTTATTTCTCTTCCATGGTAATCAACAAGAAGGAAACTTAAAAAAAAAAGACAATATGTAAAAATGCACTTCCCACACTTACTACCCTGCCAGTGCAAGCCTGTCTGGACATGCAAAAAAATCAGTTCATCTGCCTTCTGTTTTCCCTTTCCCCGCTTTTGGATTGCTCTGTTAAGGATACAGTTTAGATTAGGAAAATGCCCACAAGTCTCAATTCACTTCCTCAATCGAATCACAGATCTCCCAGCATAAAGGCCACATCTGCACCATATATTTAAAGCATTAACATACAATTTTAAACAGTCTTACCTTCCCTGAAAGACTCCTGGGAACTGTAGTTTGTTAAAGGTGCTGAGAGGTGTTAGGAAACCACCCCCACAATTTCCAGAGTTCACTGGAAAGAAGGACTGAGTGTTAAACCACCCTGTGAGTTGTTCCTCTGTGAGGAGAATGGGGGTGGTCTCCTAACACCTTTCAGCACTCTTAACAAGCTACAGTTTCCAGGATTCTGTGGGCGGGGCGGGGAGGGGAGGGGGAAGCCATGAGTGCTGAAGTGGGGTAATAGTGCTTTAAATGTATGGTGTGGATGTGGTCATATAGTTTGACCTTCAGATTTAAAAAAAACAACCAGTTTTATAAGGGTTCATTGAAGTTGGGGCTTGATGGGATTGGGCTAGGCTCCTCCTTACTTTAGCATGGTATAATGCCACTTTTCTTTATTTGTACCCTCTGTCCCTAGATTGTTGCCTTGCACAACACCAAAAACAACAACATTTGAGTCTCTTTCAGTCTATTTCTGCCATGTGTAAAAGCTGCCAGTGTGATGTTGCAGACAGAATGTTGTATATTTGAACTGGGAAGACCTAGGTTCAAATTCCGTGTCAGCCAGGTCATCTTGGGCATTGCTGTCGACAGATGCTGCCTCCAACGTAACTTGTTAGGGTATTGTAAGAATAAAATTGGATTACCCATCAGCCCTTCCATGAGACCATTACAGGAATGGCAGAATACAAATATACTAAAAGAACAGAGGAGAAATTCAATGTACATTTTAGCCAGCACAGTTTTATATCAGTCTATAGTGCAGATGCAACACAATCCTATGTGCAAAAATATCCTTAGAAAGCATTCAACATTTGTGTTACAGGACAGCTTGATATTTATTACATGTCAGCCTTTCTCTATGATTCAATATAGAATAAATGCTGCTGTTGACTGTTTTAAGTTTTATTTTATGAATGTTTGTATTTTCCTTCTAGTTGTACAATACATTTTCCTAATAAGCCTTTAAAAGGGGGGGGTGTTCAACGAGTGCAGAGAATTTTCACATTTGGAAATTGCTTCCTATACTGCTTTTGTTTTGTTGTGCAAATTTAAAACCCCACAAACATGACTTTTGTAACCTTCCTTTGGCTGCTGTAAACCTACAGTGCTAATCTTCTGTTAATGGTCATTGCATGTCCTGCAGCCTATACATTCTGAACAGGTACAGGTACAGGTACACTGTGTACTGATAACATCCCTGCCATTTACTGGATTTGCAGTAATGGAGCTTTCCTTTCCAATTTGGATAGTTCGCCACTCTCCAGAACTTGGCAGCTGCACACTGAATTCTGAAGTGCTGAATACTTTTGGGCCCCATCTGCACTATACATTTAAAGCAGTATCATACCATTTTAAACATTTATGGCTTTCCTTAAAGAATCCTGGGAATTTGGTTTGTTAAGGGTACTGAGAGTTGGTAGGAGACCCCTGTTCCCCTCACAGAGCTACAGTTCCTCTTCCCAGGGAACAGGGGTAGCCTGAACTCCAACACCCATCAGCCCAATACAGCATGACCGTGATGGGAGTTTGTAGCCTGCTGCCCTCAAGTGTGGTGGAGAATGCTGTTACATTGCCACCACTGAAGTAAGAGTTAACTTCTGCCTGTAGAACAGGGAGGCATTATCTTGCCTGTTGCCTCAGGCAGCAAAATGTTTGGGCCATTCTCATGAATTAACAATTCTCATGAATTAACATTATTTTTTTATTACAGAGAATACAGATGACATTTGTTGCCAAACCTTTGCATTGCAATGTTTTCCCTGTCATCCTTTCTATACATGGTGCCAATTTGTCTGACTTTCAATACAATTATAGTGCTAGCTTTTCATGTACGCACTGGCCAAGCACTATTGGCACACTTAGAAGCATGAGTGATCTGTGATGCCTCACATATGGTCATGTGGTTGGGGAAGGCCCCTTTTCTGTATTACTTGCTCTGCATTTCTTGATTGCACTGCCACCATTACCTTCCTGCACTAATGGAGTCCTTTCAACATTTTAAAAATCCCATTGATCAACCATTCAGCAGACGGAGTTGTGGATTAGCCTCATTCAACTCCCTCTTCACTACAAGGTGAATAGTAGCATGTTAATCTGCAGTGAGTGCTTACATTCCATCATATGCCAACATGGTTACTAACCTCCATTATATTTCAACAGCTGCGGTTTGCGTTGGTCTTAACTTTTTCTCGTATAGTTTTTTTTGCGCTGCAGTGCATGTGCATTTGTATAAAATGTTTTTTATGTTAAAACGTGTGCTAATGAAAGATTTTTTTAAAAAAAAATCAATGGGGAATTATTTATACTGTTTTCTTTGGGATGGCAATGGTTGGCACAGTACAGAACTAGCCACTTTTGCCTTTGCTCTGGGGATGGGCATTGTAGGATTGAAATGGGCTCTATACGAACAGTGATTGGCTCACTTCCAGGTAATTGCAGAAGAGCAATGCCTCAGCAGCAATAAAGGGCCCTAGTATGGTAAGGACCCTTGGTATTACTGCATTTTCCCACTGTCAAGTCTAATCAGCCCTTTTCCAGATCCCACAAATGCATGCATGCACAGAGCTCCTGCATTCACTCAGGGATTTCATTTCCCTTAATTATATAAACCCTCTGAAGACTTTCTCTATTCTCCCTCTGCTCCTGCCACACAAAAGCTTTCCTCATATGTACATTGGGATTTCTTGTATTTCTCTAAAGGTGCCGCCTCCTCTTCCACTTGCTGACCTACATAGCCACAAGGTCAACCCTATTACTCGACAGGGTGAGGTAGATACCTGAGGCAGAGGATTTGTGGCCAGGGAATGACAATGAGAAGCTGAAGAACAGAGCTGTGTATGCCACATAGTCTGCCCTGCACCACACCACCCCCATCCCCACACGGTGACGGATGGATTGGTTCTAATGGATTGCTCTAATGGATTGGTTCCTCGTTGCTCATCTGCTGTGCTCACTGGCCTGTGTGTGTTGTTGTTTAACGCCAGATTGGTACATAAGACCACTCTCATCCATGACTTGATTGTGGATGAAGGTGCCGATTTGGTGTGTATTACAGAGACCTGGGTGGGTGAGCTTGGAGGGGTTGATCTGACCCAGGTTTGCCCACCTGGATACTCGCTGCAGCACCACCACAGGCTGCAGGGACAGGGGGGAGAGGAGTTGCTGTGGTCTAGAGAACTCCCATCTCTGTCACCAGGAAACCACTCTGTCTTGGAGCTGGCTGTGAGGGCCTGCACCTGGTATTGGGCCAAGGAGACAGTAAACTAGGGTTGCTGTTGATGTACTGTCCACTCTGCTGCCCGGCAGCTTCTCTGAAAGAGCTGATGGAGGTCATCTCGGCTGTGGCATTGGAGGAGCCCAGAACGATAGTGCTGGGTGATTTCAATGTTCATGCTGAGGCTGCCTCTAGTGTTCTAGCTCGGGACTTTATGGCCTCCATGACGACCATGGGACTGTCTCAACTTGTTACTGGCCCAACACATAGGGCAGGGCACGCCCTCTACTTGTTTTTTGCTCCAGATGGAGGAAG
This sequence comes from Rhineura floridana, assembly GCF_030035675.1. NCBI lineage: Eukaryota > Metazoa > Chordata > Lepidosauria > Squamata > Rhineuridae > Rhineura > Rhineura floridana. Next base: position 66,927,731 of record NC_084480.1, on the reverse strand, counting down.
GGGTGGTCTGGAGATAGTGGGGGTGGATGTCACCCCATTGTCATGGTCAGATCACTTCCTGGTGAAGTTTAGACTTATGGCTCCGATCCTTCCTTGCAGGGGTGGTGGACAGATTAAGATGGTCCACCCCCGGAGCCTAATGGAATCCACTGGATTCCTGAATGCCCTGGGGGAGTTCCCAGTAGATAGAGCAGGTGACCCTGTTGAAGGCCTTGTCACACTTGTCATTGCGGGAGGGAGTGGTTTTACTTGTGTTGAAAGAGGTGGTGATTCGACCACTCCTGAAAAAGCCCACCCTGGACCCACTGGTTTGTGACAACTACAGACCGGTTGCAAATACCGCCTTCTTAGGGAAGGTGATTGAGAGGGTTGTGGCGCAGCAACTGCAAGTACTCTTGGATGAAACAGATTATCTTGACCCATCCCAGTCTGGGTTCAGGCCTGGTTATGGGACTGAATCAGCTTTGGTCGCTCTGATGGGTGACCTTTATTGGGAGAAGGACAGGGGGAGTGCAACCCTGTTGTTCTTACTTGATCTCTCAGTGGCTTTTGATACCATTGTCCATGGTATCCTTCTGGGCCGACTTGGTGAGCTGGGTGTTGGAGGAACTGTTTTACGTTGGTTCCGATCCTATCTACAGGGTCACTCTCAGATAATAGCATTGGGTGACTGTCTTTTGAGCTCCTGGCAGCTGTGCTGTGGGGTGCGGCAGGGTACCATCTTGTCCCCCATGCTGTTTAACATCTATATGAAGCCCTTGGGAGCAGTGATCAGAAGCTTTGGGGTGAGATGTCAGCAGTATGCTGATGATACCCAGCTCTATTTTTCTGTAACATCTGAATCCGGAGAGGCCATGCAAGCCCTGGATCGCTGCCTGGACTCAGTGGTGGGCAGGATGAACGCCAATAAACTGAGTCTGAATCCTAGCAAGATGGAGGCACTGTGGGTTGGTGGTTCCCGAGTTCGGATAATTGGTCAGTTGCCTGCTTTGGATGGGGTCGTTCTCGCTCTGAAAGAGCAGGTCCATAGCCCGGGGGTGCTCCTGGATCCATCTTTGTCGTTAGAGGCCCAGGTGACCTCAGTGGCTAGGAGTGCCTTTTACCAGGTTCGGCTGTTGAGACAGCTGTGGCCGTTTCTGGACCGGAATAGCCTGACCACTGTTGTCCACGCACTGGTAACCTCTAGGCTCGATTACTGTAATGCGTTCTATGTGGGGCTGCCCTTGAGATTGGTCCGGAAGCTGACTTCCGGGAAGGGTGACTTCGCTTGTGCCTGCTTTTGGGACGGGCTCCCGCCTCAAAAGAAGCTTATTCAGATATAAATCAGTCAGAACATTTTTTTTTTTGACTGATGAAATTTCTCCCGGGCAGGGAGAAACGTAGAGATCAACCTCAAAAGCCTGTTTTTGTTGGGAGGACTGGATTTCATTAATTTATGAGATAAGGTCCAGCCAACAATGCCGGACGGACTTTCTAACAAGCTCTATCTGCTTAAGCGATACGTTTATCTTTTCTTTAAAGAGAGAACGGACTAACAGGCAAGCACCCTTCTTTCTATTATTTTTTTTTACTTGGTTTAAATTGTTACAGCAAAAGGAGATTTGTCAGATTGATCGGCTTTGGACAAGTTCTGGGTGAGATATAACTCTTTTCTGTTATTCACGAAATTAGCAGCTTATCTCTGTTTCTGTCGCAAAAAGCTGTCCTGGAAGTGCATTCTAAAGATAATAAACAGAAGAGGGATTTCTATTCCTGATTTCTATTCCGAGGAATATTATATTGTCTGGGACTATTCTCTTTTTAGTCTATTTTATTTTGATGAATCTGCTTCTTCACGACGCCACTAACTGTTTTGAAGCTGGGAACTAAATTTGTTTTGCATTCTTGAACATAGAGAGATAAGGCAGGTTGCTCTGTTTATACTGTGATGTCATCAAGCCTGGAATATTAACCCAATTGTTGCTGAAATAAGAAGTGGTTCTTCTTTATTTTTGTTTTGCTTTGTTTTCGTGGTTTTAAAAATGGCAATCAAGAAAGTGGCTGAGAATCTGGAAGTAACTATGTTTCAGAAAATAATGGATGAGATTGAGATAACGAAACAAACCCTGCGACAGGGTAGTAAGGAGCTGAAAATTGAACTGAGCAAAATGACGCAGGAGCTTAAAGAAATAGGGGATCCTGTGAGAGAGGAGAATGAGATCAGAGATGAGAAAAGAAAAAATAAAGGGAAGATACAAGCCCTGGAGATTGGAACAAATGTGGAATTGGAAAAAGATCTGGAGTTTATGGATTTTAGAAATAAAATCTACTGTTTGGAATTTAACGTTATCTCTGAAGAAATTAATGAAGATATTAGAGATAAAGTTATCAATGGCTTGGATAATCTTCTGGACTGGAATGATGTGATGGAGCTTGATATAGAGAAAATCTATGGAATTAACTGCAGCCATGTGACAATGGAAAAACTCTTAAGAGATGAGCCAGTGCATTTTGTAAAAAAGAAGAACACAGATATGACTTTACAACAGTATTTCAGCAACTTATTCAGAATGGATGGCAAGAAAATATTTGGGATAGAGGAAATTCCCATCAGACTCTTATTATATGACTATGGTTACAACAGCAAGATTATTATGGAATACTGATAATGGAAGATTGGACACTGAAATTACTGGACTTAACAGGACTATTGAAGATGGAAGATGGAACTAATAGGGATAATGGAATAATGGCTATTGAAATTATTGGACCTAACAGATTCTGATGAGATGGATTAATCGAAATGTTTATTTGGACTATGGTTATGACAATAAGATTATTATAATTATTAACGAGATGGATTAATTGACATGTTTATTTGGAGAAAAATTGATAGATATATTTCTTAAAGAATTGAAACCTCTCTTTGACTTTTTGTGGAAAGAATAAAGTAATGTTTATGAGATTTGATGATTAATTAAGATAACTACTGGAGGAAAGTGATTTTATAATATGATTTAAGAGACAGGATTGTTATATATTGTAGACCTATAACTGATTTGATATGTGACAAATGGGAAGTCAACATTTTTTTTTGTTTAATCATTTTTGTTTTGTTTTGTTTTTTGTCTTTGAATGTTTTATGATTTTGTTTTCTATGTTTTATGAAAATTTGAATAAAAATTATTGAAAAAAAAAAAGAGATTGGTCCGGAAGCTGCAGCTGGTGCAAAATGTGGCGGCGAGACTGCTCACTGGAGCAGAGTATCACCAACATGTAACCCTCTACTGAAAGAATTGCACTGGCTGCCCAGTTGCTTCTGGGCCAAGTTCAAGGTTCTAGTTTTGGTGTACAAAGCCCTATACAGCTCAGAACCAGGATACCTGAAAGACCTTCTTACCCCTTATATGCCCAGTCGATCACTGCGCTCTGCAGGTGAGGGCCTCCTGCAGATACCATCTTATCCGGAGGTTCGTTCTGCACAATATAGGAAATGGACCTTTAGTGTGGTGGCACCTACCCTGTGGAATTCCCTGCCTTTGAATATCAGGCAGCCACCATTTCTACTATCTTTTCGGCACCTTTTGAAGACTTTCCTCTTTCAACAAGCCTTTTAAGTTGAGAGCTATCCCAGTCTGTGTCTGTGTCATTATTAATATGTTTTTAATAATGTTTTTAATGCTGTTTTGTTTTAATGTATTTTAAGATCTATTTTTATGATGTTTTAAAGTGTTTTTAGCGCTTTGTTTGCTGCTCTGGGGTCCTGCTGGGAGGAAGGGCGGGATACAAATAAAATAAATAAATAAATAATAAAATGAATATGTGAACCGAAACCCAGCTGTCCTTCAAAATTTGCACTTTTCTGAATTTTGTGATGCAGTTCTTCAACCAAACAATGTGTACAAAATGCATATGTTAGGGGAAAGTATGCATAAAAATGCATATATTAGTTCATAACATTAGGGAATATTGTTTGCAAAAATCAGTCAAAGCTGCATACAAAAATTTGTTTATTAGGAAAAGTTTCTACTAAAATGCTGATGATTTTTTAAATAAACATTGCAAATTGCTGTGGATATATCAAGAACTGAATTTACAAGTATAAAAACAAGAATCTGAGAGAAACCAAAACTGACAGATTTGTCCATTCCTCCTTGGGACTCTTTGTGTATTGTGTTGTGTGTGTATGTGTGTTCGGGGGGGCACCATGTTGTCCTTAGCCTCAGGCAGAAAAATCCCTTGGCTAGCTCTGACCAAGTGTTTTTTAAGAAATGTTTTTAACAAACTGATGTATATTTGGAATCCATCTGCAAAAGCAAACTCAAGGTTGTAAATCAAGAAATGTTTTACACCTCCGTTTGTAAATGAATAGCATGGCTTCCCTTCTGTGTGTTTGTGATGAATGCAAGCAGGTGCATTTCCTGCTTTGAAATCTCATCCCTCAAGGATTTATATCAAAGATTAAAGAATTCACTAGACCATTTGAAGCAACAAGGAATGGTTTACACTTCAGTGACAGTCTAGCCGCAGAGCTGTTCAACTCTTGCTTTTTGTCCCTTGTTACACTGTTGTACGTAAACACTAATGTGAATCAGGGATCAGTTTACTTGTAATGATGAGAGAGATGAAGAAACCCCCCCAGAAAGATTAAAGAATTGGTTCTTAAGAGCTTAAAACAACTTAACACAGACAAAGCAGCATCTAGCCCAGGTGAAAAGAATCCATGAACTGCAGGACACAAAGAAGGAAGAAGACAAAGCCGTAGCTGAACAGTCTTTTGCTTTTACGTTCACTTGCTTTGGGAATTTAGAAAGCTCAGTGTTGGAGGCAGGAGACAAAAATACTTTTTAAAAAGAACCCTACACTTTCAGAGGTCAAATAGCAGGTGGGAGGAGGCATTTGCGTTGGGAAACAGTAGGAGGGATAGGGTTAAATCTGCTCTCCCATTGTCACAGCCCTGATCTAATTCAGGTCCCAATGGATGTCTTTTTGTTATTGTTGCTAATCATTTAAAAAGATGTGAGATCTGATCATGCCTGTCCCATGTCTTATTTAGTTTTATGAAACTGTGATGTTGGGGAACATTTGGAGGTGCACTTGAAGGATAAAAATCCATAGCATGGGTAGGCATGACACTATTCATGCAATAAGTAATTGCATGAATAGTTTTCTTAAATCATTATGTAAGGTCTTGGTCTGGACCATAGTAGGATAGGTGTAAGGGAGCACATTAACTCTTTGTCCCTTGCATCAGTCCTAATCTGGATTTGGGATCCCAGGTTTGATATTTACACTGCAAAGAAAGTTTTCTCTGATCTACCCCCATAATTTAATGAGTAATTTTTGTTGTCCACATGGTCCTGTGCACCCCCACAACAGGACACCTTATAAATGAAGAATTAGAAAAATAAGAATTAGAGATATGCTTTAGCTATAAATTCTGTAAATAATATTATTCAGTGTAAAGAAAGCTTCCATTGAAATGAATGGGAGTTTTCCTTTCAATGCAAATAGCAAGTATACCCCCATCTCGATCCAGATCAGGACCACTGCTGGGAACAAAGAGTTAACCCCCCCATCCAGATCCAGGGTCCTAATTGAGACCAGCCCCCCACATGTCTGCTACTTACTTATTGATGGCTAATACTTTAAATGGCATATTCACAATTTTGTGAATCCAATGCTGTATACTGCTTCGGCCTCGATTTAAAAGAAATACATTTTGGTTCCTGTTTGGTTTTATGATTCATTTTAATTGTTCTATTATCTGTATGGTTTATTTTTAAGTACACTGCTTAGAAATGCTAATAATTAAGCAGTCTATAAATGCTTTAAATAAAATAAAACAAGTAAATAAATAAATAAATAAAAAGTGACTCATTTATCTAACTTTCTACTATCATTTGAAATGCAATTGATGAAATCCTGCACAATTATGTAAGTCTGACCACCTGAGCTTAGAATTTGCTGTGCAAAAATGAAAAACCGTCTCAAAGACAAAGGCTTTTGTACTTGTGCACTGTTGCAGCTTCAGGAGTCCAGAGCAGATGCACGGTAGGTGTGCCTGGGCCTTATCCACCGAGGGTGCCCCAGCCATTAAGGGCCAAATTACCCATTACAGCAGCATCTCTCTGCATAAAGTTAGGTTCCTCCCCAAATGTCATATAAACTGGGGGGGTAAGGGGAATCATTTAAAGTAGAGCTGGGAAGGCGAAGCTGAACCATGCCACCACCAATGCTTTTCTTTAAAACTTTTCCCCCAATGATTCTCTTTCTTTCTTTCTTTCTTTCTTTCTTTCTTTCTTTCTTTCTTTCTTTCTTTCTTTCTTTCTTTCTTTCTTTCTTTCTTTTTCCCAGTGGGAATCCAAGACTGGAAGCAATCCCCATTGAGAGAAAAATGATGGAGAGAATTGGGCTGCTTCTAGACAACATGTGCATTGAGCATTCATCCTGATTCTTTTGCACAAAGCTTGTGCACGCTGTACAATATCCACTGTTTACTGAACATTCATTCTGATTTGCTTGTGCAGGGGTTATACAATTTCCCATCAATTGATTGTTATCCCAAGCTTCCTAGAGCATTTTCCTATCCCTTTCCTTACTGCAAAAAGTAAGATTTTTAAAAAGTGGCTTTGTTTGTTGCACAAGAGTGTCAGAGCACTTTAATAGCCAGGATACGATTGAATCCCTCCCTCTGACAGTCTGGGACCCTAGTTGTAAGAGGAAAAGTCTGAGCAAGGGAGGGTTCAGCTTTCCCATTTCCATCATGCTGGCTTCCAACAATACAGTTTTGTATGAATTTGGCATGACCCGCTTCGGTTCATGCTGTTGTAATGTCTCACTTGCTCCTGAGAAAGGATGCAGTCTCTGTGCCTCCATCTGCATACTTCCACTGGCCTACCCCTTTCTCTCTGCTACTCTGGGCAAAACTAGGGCCTAGCGAGTCTGTATGTTATATCCCTTTTATACCAAATTAAGTGTCATGGCTCCATCCAAAGAATATACGAAACTGTAGCTTGGTGAGAATGCCAAGAGTCCTCTGTTCCTTATCCTCCTTCCCTGAAATACACATCCCTGGAGTAACAGCAGGTCTGCTAAAGCAGCTGAAGTCTGGAGCGTAGATAAATAGGCCCTCAGAATCTTGCTGGCCACACTGGTGCAAGCAGGGAATGGCGGTGACTTTGAGAAGGAACAGGTTAAGAGAAATTCAGGCTTTGGCTTGGCTCAGGACCTAGAAAGATTTAGAGGGATAGGCAGGCACCATCTGTACCCAAGGACCCAGCGACCCTAGTGGAAAGAGAGTATGGTGTGGGCAGGGTGATGACCACACAAAGCACAACCCTATTGGTCAACAGGACCATAAGCTTTCCTCCTTGCACTGACAAAAGATGAATGTTAACTCAAAACCATGAGTATCCAGGCCGTTAGTCCAAATGGTCCACTGGACGCCAACTTTCCCAAATTGTTTAAATCATGCTGTATCTTCCTTAGCTGTTTCTGTTTTCTTGGATTTCTTCCAGAAACTATATGTTGTTTTGATGCTGCATTTTGTCTTATTGTATTTTACTGTATTGTTGTATATTTTAATTGTTAAAAAAATGTTACAAGCCACTCAGATAACTTTTTGTTACAGGGTGGTCTAATGCAAAGAAATAAATGGCTTCTGTTAGCTCACAGTCTTTTTCAGGTAACTGCATGATAGAATGAAACTCCTTGCTTCAAATAATGTGCCCTCACCTAATAATGCACATAATAGATTGAGATATTATTGGATAAACCTTGTGGAAATTTCAGAAGTTTGATTATTTTTTTCTCTGCAGGCCAATATTCAAAACCCTGAGAGGGGGAGGTGGGTTAATTTATTAGCATATCAAAGCCAAAGACACATAAAGGATGTTAGTTTGAGATGCCTAGATGGCTATCCAATTAGCTTGCTTTAACATTTCTGCCAAGAGGTTAATCCAATAAAAAGTAGCATCTTGACCTACTCAACATCTCCCAATTTGTGAGAGCAACACAGAATATTTATTTATTTATTTTATTTGGGTCCTTGACCACAATAAATTAAACTAACTAACTAACTATTTATTTATTTTGTAAAGGCAATTGGGGATTTAGATGGTATAAAAGATTCTATGCAAAAAAATTGTTTAGCTCTTATTACCACACTGCAATTATTGATAAGGAAAATCTAGCATTGGTTATATACAGTAGCATGTCTTGCCACCATGAACTTAATTTTTATTGAGCAGGAAATAAAAAGCAATTCCCACAGGCAGGGCGTGTCTCTGTTGCAGCTTCCACTAATATTTATTCAACGCTGAAAGGCTACGTAGGAGCATGGCAAATACACAGGAAGAGTCGGTAAAAAAGGGCCATTTTCCCTTTTGGGGCTCAGGGAACCTTTCAAATTCATACTCACTGCACAGCCACTGCTGAATCCTGGGGGCTTCTAAACGCAATTAATTTAGCAATACCTGATCATTGCTGTTCTACTTTAAGCTGCAAGTGGATTAGAAAGTCGGCTTGCAGATGTCTGGAACCCAAATAACAGTCTGTAGCTAAGTGATCAGTCTCCCTGTCCCGAGTCCAAACTATTGTGCGGTTCAGTTTCAATTGGGACCATAGTGTAGGGGGGAAGGTTACTGCACTCACAGTCATGATATTCCACTCCGTCCTACAATTTAGGGAGGGGAAGGAAATACAAGGATATTGTTGCGTGCCTCCCCAATCTCCGAGGGGTGAGATTCCAGGGGTCCCTGCTCTCATCCAGGGTTTGGTTTCCTTTGGGAAGAAGGTCAGCGGAGACTATGGTGTCTTTATGAAATATGGTTTTTTTATTTACACACATTCCAACCTGAGCTTGGGATGGAGGGGTTCAAGGCATCAGCAGTCCAATATCCAGTTTTCCCATCAGTGTTACAGGAGGCATGTGACGCCCTTCCCTGGCTCTCCCTGTCAGGTTCCTACCTGCGCGTGGCTACTGCCTGTCACTAGGCACCACCAGGGACTCCACCAGTCTGGACCGCACTCTCTTATGGTTTACCTCCCCGCTCTAGCACAGATCTCAACAGATCCCCCTGCTAGGCAACCACCAGTAACGTCCCAATACTAGTATTCCCAGAGACTCTGAATACTGGTATTGTTATTCTCTTCACCGCTGCCACCATTTGTTACAGTTCCCCTTCAGCCTTGGTCATTACCTTACCCTCCCTTCTGGTCTGTGAAACCCCAGCCAAGGATCAGGCCTTTGGTAAACCAAATTAAGTATTTATTACAGATAACAAAGCTAACAAGATTAACAAGATTTCTTCTTAAGGCACATAAGCATATGGTTTTACTCAATACTAATCCGAACTCCACCCCCCTCCTTCTCCACTCTCTCCTGGTAAACCACTCTCTCAAACCCACCAAACAACCCACTCTTTCTCTTCTCCCCCCAGATTCCACTCTCACTCTTCCTTTTATATGTTCAGCCATTTTAAACACTCAGCCAATCATCTACCATTCTACTGCCCATTCACTCCCCCTCCTCTTTCACTCCACTTACCATGTATCTTCTAAACAACAACACTTACCATATATACATTAATATAGGAACATCACATTTCCCCCCCCCTTAAAACAACGGCAGAGTATTATTCCTGTTCCAGGATTTATACGTCGCGTTAACAAATAAAAGTCTCTATGGGGAAAATGTCTTTCTTTGTTCCTCCGTCTGGTCACGTCACTGCAGTCCCAGCCACTTGCCTGGAAAGTCGATCGGCCAGTACATTGTCCTTGCCTTTTATGAACTGGAAGTCCACTTGATAGTCCTGTAGGGCCCAGGACCACCTCTGCAGCATAGTGTTATGGTTTTTCATAGTCTGCAACCATAACAAGGCCCGATGATCCGTAGTCACTGTGAATCTTCAGTCCCCACACAACCGCTAGGCACTCCTTTTGGACCGACGAATAGTTTTTCTCCCTCGGCGTCAGCTTGTGACTCAGGTATGCCACTGGATGTCTGGTGCCTTCTCTCTCCTGTAGCAAGACGACTCCCAGCGTGAGGTCCGACGCATCTGTAGCCACGATGAATGGTTTCTCATAGTCTGGTGCTATTAATATGGGTCCTTGGCACAAGGCTTGCTTCAGTAGATCAAAAGCCTTCTGACATTCATCCGTCCATACCACATGCTCAGAACACATCTTCTTTGTTAATTCATGCAAGGGGGTTGCTATTTCCCCAAAATTTCTCACAAACTTCCTATAAAATCCAGCCACACCCAGAAATGCCCTTACTTGTTTTTTGGTTAAGGGGATCGGCCACGCTTGTATTGCCTCCACCTTGCTCCATAAGGGGGTGATTTTCCCACTCCCCACCTTATGTCCTAAATAGATTACTTCCTTTAGTCCAAACTGGCATTTCTTAGCTTTTATTGTGAGGCCTGCTTTTCTTAAGGCCTCCAATACTGTTGTCAGGTGTTGGACATGCTCAGGCACCGACTTGCTAAAAATGGCCACGTCATCGATATAGGCCACTGCAAAATCTGACATGCCTCGCAACACAGTATTGATTAGCCTCTGAAATGAACTTGGTGAGTTCCTTAGTCCCATGGGTAAGGTCACAAACTCATATAACCCATCTGGTGTACTGAAGGCAGTTTTGGCTCTGGATTGCTCGTCTAGTTCCATTTGCCAAAATCCTTTACAGAGATCTAGTGTAGAGATAATGGTTGCTGCCCCCAATAACTCTAACATTGCGTCTACCCTAGGCATAGGATACGCATCTGGGACAGTAATTTTATTGATTAGCCGATAATCAATGCAAAACCTTGTCGTTCCATCTTTTTTCGGAACCAGGACAATACTTGAGGCCCAGGGACTGATGGATTACCTGATCACTCCTAATTCCAGCATATCTTCCACCTCCTTTTTGATCTCATTCAAAACTTTCCCATTCACACGGTACGGAACAGATCTGATTGGGGCATGATCTCCAGTATCAATGGAATGTATAACTATACAGGTTCGGCCAGGTTTGTTGCTAAAGAGATTCCTATAGGTTTTCAAAACTCTCAGAATCTCTTCTTTTACTTCCTCCTTCACCTCCTCTGACCATTCCACTTGATCTACCCCTCCTTTGTCTTTGCTTTCCTGTACCAAATCTGGAAGTTCAGGCCCACTTCCCTCAGGGAATAAGGTAACTTGCAACACCTGTACATCCCTGGTATGGTAAGGCTTCAACATATTTACATGAACCACTTTGCTTTTGTTTAATTGGTCTGTGGTGATTACATACGTCACTGTGTCAAGCCTTTCTCTGATGGTATATGGTCCTTCCCAGTTAGCCTGTAATTTGTCATGTTTCCTGGGTATGAACGCCATAACCATATCTCCCACATCATACACACGTTCCCTGGCTGTTCTGTCATACCAGTAGCGTTGCTTCTCCTGTGCTTGACTCAAATTCTTTTCCACCACCTCCATCATTGATGTTAATTTATTGCGGAATTCCAATACAAAATCTACTACAGATGTTTTGTACTCTCCCAGGGTTCCTTCCCATGAATTTTTTAATAGTTCCAAAGGTCCCCTCACTTTTCTAGTGAACATGAGTTCAAAGGGTGAGAAGCCTGTTGACTCTTGAGGGACTTCTCTATATGCAAATAAGAAGCATCCCAACCGTTCATCCCAGTCTTGTGGGTGATCTTGAACATAGCTTCTGATCATGCCCTTCAAAACGCCATGAATCTCTCTGTTAACCCATTAGTGGCGGGATGGTAAGTAGTGGTCTTTAGATGTTTTAGACCACAACAATTCCACATACATTGCATCACTTCTCCCATGAATACACTGCCTTGATCCGTCAGCACTTCATGAGGGAAACCCAGCCTCATAAAGATTTTTAATAAAGCCTCTGCCACTACAGGGGCTTCTATAGATCTTAGTGCTTCTGCGTCTGGGTACCTGGTGGCAAAATCCACCACCACCAATAGATATTTCTTGCCATGCCTTGTGGGTTTGGAAAAAGGGCCCACCAAATCTATTCCCACTCTATAAAAGGGTTGTCCAATTATAGGAAGGGGCTTTAAGGGTGCCTTAGTCTTTACTCCACTTTTTCCCACTTTTTGGCATATACCACAAGATAGACAATGTTGTTTTACATCTTTGGAGATGTTTGATCAATAATAGTGCGCAGCCAATCTCCTCTTGGTCTTTTTTATTCCCAGATGTCCTGCACATGGGACATCGTGGGCTACCTCTAGCAATCTGGTTCTGTATTTGCTAGGTACTATCAATTGCTTCACTGGTTCACATTCATCCTTTCTCTCAGCAGGCATCCACAGTCTATATAAAATACCATTCTCACACACAACTTGATTCCTCAGTTTGTCAGTGAAAGGAATCTGTTGGGTCAGGGCTTGCTCCTTTATTTGCTTCAAACTGGTATCCTTATCCAGTTCTTCTCTGAAATGCTCTGTCTCTTCCCCAGAGACCATTTGATACAGTTTGTCTCCTTCAGCAGGCCTGCCAAGGGTTGCTATGGGGACCTGAGGCTTGCAAACAGATTCCACCCTGTTTGTTTCAGCCCCTTTTAACATGGCTTCTGTTTCTCTGCCAAGTTGCTGTCTGGTCACCACATATATTTTCCCTTGTGCCCCCATAACATCTCTTCCCAGTATCACTGGTTCTTGTTGTTGGGCATTAATACCTACTTTATATTTGCCCTCTCGGCCTCTCCACTCCATTTTCACTAGGGCCATAGGCAAGCTTTCTGGTCTACCCCTCACTCCTTGAACAGTCACCGTTTCCTGAGGTAATATTTCCTCAGATTTTATTAAATCTGGCCTCAGTAATGTCTGAGCGGCACCAGTATCAAGCAATGCCCAATAATTTGCCCCCTGTACACTCACTTCCTCTCTCAGACTTGAATCAAGGTCTGTTACTTCTGTCCAGTTTATCTGGCAGAAATGAACCTTTTTCGTGGTTAGATCTTTTGGTTCTAGTTTTACTGCCCTTGCCTGAGCAGGATTACTAATGGGGTTGGCAACCTCACATTGAAAAGTAGGTGCCCCGGTCTACCACATTTATAGCATAATTTCTCCTCTGTTTTAGGGTACACAGATCCACTCTGGGGTGTCCTGTGCCCTTCAGATTTTACTGGAGGACTCACTCGCTGTGGTACCACATCCTTTCTGCCACCACTATATGGTCTGGGTTTAAAATCTCTTGATGTTTTCCCCACCCAGCCAGTTCTATTGGAGGCAAAGTGGTCCGCCATCTCTGCGGCCTCCTGCACCGATGTAGGGGAATGGTCTTTGACCAGGAGCCTTATTTCTGGTGGTAACTGATGGTATAATTGATCCAGTATCATGAGGCTTTTCACCTCTTCCACTGACTGAGCTTTGGCACTACTCATCCACTTTCCAAATATATCCATCAGCTTTGCTCCCAGTTCAACAAAAGACCTAGGTACTATCAATTGCTTCACTGGTTCACATTCATCCTTTCTCTCAGCGGGCATCCACAGTCTATATAAAATCCCATTCTCACACACAACTTGATTCCTCAGTTTGTCAGTGAAAGGAATCTGTTGGGTCAGAGCTTGTTCCTTTATCTGCTTCAAACTTATATCTTGATGCAGCTCTTCCCTGAATTGCTCTGCTTCTTTCTTATCAGAGACCACTTGATACAGTTTGTCTCCTTCAGCAGGCCTGCTAGTGGTTGCTATGGTGACCTGAGGCTGGTTAACAGATTCCACCCTGTTTGTTTCAGCCCCCCTTAATATGGCTTCTTTTTCTCTGCCAATTTGCTGTCTGGTCACTACATATATCTTTCCTTGAGCTCCTATTACATCTCTTCCCAGTATTACTGGTTCTTGTTGCTGGGCATTAATGCCTACTTTATATCGGCCCTCTCGGCCTCTCCAAGTCATTTCCACCAGGGCCACAGGCAAACTTTCTGGTTGACCCCTCACTCCTTGGATAGTCACAGTTTCCTGAGGTAATATTACCTCAGATTTTATTAAATCTGGCCTCAGTAATGTCTGAGCGGCACCAGTATCAAGCAATGCCCAATAATTTGCCCCTTGTACATTCACTTCCTCTCTCAGACTTGAATCGTCTGTTACTTCTGTCCAGTTTATCTGGCAGAACTGAACCTTTTTCGCTGTTTCTAAAGCCTTGGGCTCTGTTTTCACTGCCCTTGTCTGAGCAGGATTACTAATGGGGTTGGCAACCTCACATTGAAAACGTAGGTGCCCCGGTCTACCACATTTGTAGCATAATTTCTCCTCACTTTTAGGGTACACAGATCCACTCTGGGGTGTCCTGTGCCCTTCAGATTTTACTGGAGGACTCACTCGCTGTGGTACCACATCCCTTCTGCCAGCATTATATGGTCTGGGTTTAAAATCTCTTGATGTTTTCCCCACCCAGCCAGTTCTGTTGGAGGCAAAGTGATCCGCCATCTCTGCGGCCTCCTGCACCGATGTAGGGGAACTGTCTTTGACCAGGAGCCTTATTTCTGGTGGTAACTGATGGTATAATTGATCCAATATCATGAGGTTTTTCACCTCCTCCACAGACTGAGATTTTGCACTTGTCAGCCATTTCCCAAATATGTCCATCAGTTTTGCCCCCAGCTCCACGAAAGACCTCCCTGTCTGTATCTGGCAGTTTCTGAAAAGCTTTCTAAAATAATCAGGCCCCAGTCTGAATCTTTTAAACACTGCTTCTTTGAATTCAGCATAGGTGACGGGCCTGTCTGAGGGGAAATATTGGTATACCTCAGCCAATTCCCCTTTGATCAGATTTGATAAATACTGCATGTATTTATCTTCAGGTAGCCCCCACAACTGAGCTGCCTTTTCAAAGGTTGTGAGATAAATTTGAGGATCTGGACCAGGCTCATAGACAGCAAAGTCCTTTGGAGTAATTTTTATTTTTGCTCTATCTCTGTCTTTCCTTGTCTCATCAGAATGAAACTTCTCTCTTTCAAATTTTAACTTTTCTGCCTGTAATTCCGCATCCACTCTCATTCTCTCAGTTTCCATCCTCAATCTCTCAATTTCCAACTCCCTCTGCTTGTCTTTTTCCTCAACCTCAAAGACCCGCTGCTTTTCTTTCTCATCAGCCTCCCTCCTCAATCTCTCAGCTTCCAACTCCCTCTGCTTGTCTTTCCCATCAGCTTCCATCCTCAGTCTCTCAGCTTCCAACTCCCTCTGCTTGTCTTTTTCCTCAGCCTCCCATCTTAACTTCTCTCTCAAGTACTCTATATAAGCGGGATTGCTTAAATATCCTTCTGGGATCTCTTCTCTGACAGGTTGTTTTTGCTGGGCAGTTGCAAATCCTATAAGTGCTACCCTCAATTCATCTACCCCTTTACCCTCGTGAGGTAAATTGAATGTTACGCACTTCTCCACCAGCTCCTCTCTTTTCATTTTTATGTATTCAGCCATGGTGTTTGAGTTCACTCACTCTTTGCCACACACTCTTTGCCAGTCACTCTCACAAATAATCTTGTTTTGTTATTTCTGTTTGCCACACCACTGTTAGGGATTCTCTAGTATTCGTATCTCACTGCTACAGCCAACACCTGTGACGTAGTCTCCTTTGTCACCACGTGTCTTTGGGATTCTCTTTGGTTTGTATCTGGATTCTCTGTTGTTCATATCCCACCGCTACTGCCACCACCTGTGAGGCGTCCTTCCCTGGCTCTCCCTGTCAGGTTCCTACCTGCGCGTGGCTACTGCCTGTCACTAGGCACCACCAGGGACTCCACCAGTCCGGACTGTCCTTTTTTATTGTTTCTCTCCCCGCTCTAGCACAGATCTCAACAGATCCCCCTGCTAGGCAACCACCAGTCACGTCCTAATACTAGTATTCCCAGAGACTCTGAATACTGGTATTGTTATTCTCTTCACCGCTGCCACCATTTGTTACAGTTTCCCTTCAGCCTTGGTCACTACCTTACCCTCCCTTCTGGTCTGTGAAACCCCAGCCAAGGATCAGGCCTTTGGTAAACCAAATTAAGTATTTATTAAATATAACAAAGCTATCAAGATTAAAAAGATTTCTTCTTAAGGCACATAAGCATATGGTTTTACTCAATACTAATCCGAACTCCACCCCCCTCCTTCTCCACTCTCTCCTGGTAAACCACTCTCTCAAACCCACCAAACAACCCACTCTTTCTCTTCTCCCCCCAGATTCCACTCTCACTCTTCCTTTTATACGTTCAGCCATTTTAAACACTCAGCCAATCATCTACCATTCTACTGCCCATTCACTCCCCTCCTCTTTCACTCCACTTACCATGTATCTTCTAAACAACAACACTTACCATATATACATTAATATAGGAACATCACAAGGCACCCCAAATGCCATGGTGCAGAGAGCCAGCCTCTCTGCCTGCCTCCAGTTCCCAGCAATTCTTCCTCACAACTCCAAAGCACAACCCTCTCCTAACTGCCAGGAGGGGGGGGAAGGCTCTCCTGAAGAGTTTCAATGACAAAGGGTCTTCCTGGCCCATTCATCAGTTGCTGAGCAACTGATAGACCCACTATCCTACCTGGCCTCTCTATTAGCTTAACAAAAGAGACCCATCTGACCAGCAGAGCGAGTTCCTCATTCCAAGGCATAGGATTCCAAATCAGAGGCTGGAAAGGGGACTCAAAGGGATCATCCATCCCAACTCCCATACCCATAACAATATAAAGGCAATGCTATTTTTGAAAGGACAGGGTTAGAGTTGATTCCTAGAGAGGAGAGGGATCACTGCAGTCCCACCATCTTCCTGCTGTTGTCCCCTAATATTCCCTTCCTAAGAGAGACAAAAGGCAGTCTATAGTGCAGTTTCTGCTCTATATAGGAAAGGAGAGCTCAAGGACACTTCATATATCAGGGTGTGTACCAGCTATGATCTAGCAAACCAAACACAACCTACCAGCCATAGAGTGCAACCTTTCAGGAGCTTGACAAGCGGTCTTAGTGGAGAACAACAATTTGACCCTGATTTGCAACCTTCTCAAGTGCTTTTGTATGGATGGAATGTGTCCTTGAACTGTGATAAAACCTCTTGCTTGCCTGGATGAATGCTAGAGAGGTATGTGTGTAGAAGCACTTGACTTTTGCATGGCTGGAATGCCCTACTGTACAAAGGTAACAGCTCCTCCAAAAGGTAAAGGCTCCACCCACTTTGTCTCTTCTGGCCTCACCCACTTTTGCCTCTGGAAAGCTGCCCTCTAGAGAATGCAGTCCTCAGGGTGAATAAGGTTCCTTACCCCTGCTTTCAATGTAAACATCAGCACTTTAATCTGGGCTTGGAAACACACCAGCAACCAGTATAGCAGGCACAGTATTAGTTATGGCACCAGTGGATAAAAAGGATTTAAAAAAATTCCGAAGGTATTTAGATGAAGAAGGGGAAGAGGGTGTAACAGATTCTTTTCAAGTTGGGAAAGGGATTTTTGTAGTAAAAAAACTCACTTCCAGGAATTCAGTGGTAAATAACACAAAAGCTGTACACTGTAACCCCCATCTTGTTTTATACACCTTGGCTTATACAGCATGTAAGATAATGCTACATTCTATACCATGTAAAATAAGCTGTGTTGGCGCATCATGTCAGATCCTGAAAACACGCCCTCCAACTGTGAATATTTCAGGATTTTTGATTCAGAATATGTGGATCTCATTAAGAACAGATAATAAGGGAGGAGAGATCAGGGGCAGCTACGCAATGGCCATATAATCTGCCCATTATGCTAAACTTAGAACCACTTATTATAATAGCTGTAGCAAGATTACATCTTTAGACTTTTCCTTCAAGTTCTTTTCAGTTTCTGTTCAGTGTGATTCCACTAATAAACACATTTTGTTTGCCTGCAAAAAATGCAATAGTTTTATTTTTATATAACAAAGTAGTCTAATACAAAAAGAAGACTCTGCTCATGGTCAGAGCACTCATCTTTACTTCAGTGTTCTGGCACTGGAAAAAATCTCTGAGGCAAAATTTTGGCAATCCTTATTAAAGGGTCAAACTTGATGTTATATTAGTTTTGTATCTGTGCTAGAGGGGTGCGAATCTGTCAGTTTCAGTTTCTCTTATTTTCATTTTCTACTCTTAAGTTCAGTTCTCTGCATTTCCACATCAGTTTGTTTTTTTAAAAAAAAACTCATGAAAATTCACCTGCATTTTAGTGTAATTTTTCTTAATGTACAGGATGTTTCTATGCCATTTTCCCCTTATAAAGTTTTGCAAAGCATTTTCCTCTAATATAACACATTTTGTATGCTATTTTCATTAATATATGCATATTTATGCACACTTCCTAGTATGTGCATTTTTGAATGTATTACTTGGCTGGAGAATGGCATTACAAAATTCGTGAAGTGCAAATTTCAAAGGATGGCTGTATTTTGGTTCTCATTGTTTCAGAACATGCCAATTAGGTATGTTCACCTTTAAATGCAAACTGAATTGAATTTCTTCCTCATCCCTAGTCTGTGCAAGTGCTTTGTTTGTTTTGTTACATAAATTAATAACACAAGAAGAGCCTGCTGGATCAGGCCAATGACCCATCTAGTCCACATTTTGTTCTCACAGTGGCCAACCAATTGCCCTTGGGAAGCCTGCAAGTAGGACGAGTGCAAAGATCACTCTCCTGCTGTTTCTAGCAACTTGTATTTGGAAGCATACTGCTTCTGACTATGCTAGTGAAAGGTGGGGGCTGCCCTGATCAGGCCTAATTAATTGATCCCAATCTGAATCAGAACCCTAACATGGAGCGGGGGGAGGGCTTTAAACCTTAATGCCCCTGCTGTGGTCTTCATTCTGCTTGGATTCCTTCATTTGCAAATTTGTATTGGGAAAAAACTCCTATTCATTTCAGTGGGAGATTTCATTCCTCCCCCATGCAAATTGCAGATGCAGGGCAAAGTGATGAACAAAGGGGTTAAAGGCCCCTTCTCTCCCATACTAGGCTTCTGATCCAGATTCCCCCCTCTTGCTGGTAAACTATTTGAAAAAATTAATCCCTTCACTTAAAGGCTCAGATGCATAGCTAAGAAATGTGTAGACAGGTCCCTTAATATGTATTATGAAGTGGGAAAATTGAAGCATGGAGAGAAAAGAAATGAAGACCTTCTCCAAAGTCACCAAGCAGATGGTATAGTACAAGGGATCTAGGATTTCCGTGATGTCCTCTGCTGCATCAATTTATACACACTTTCACCTTTTAGATTCATCACCAGTAGAAAGTGGACGTAAGCAGAATATGATCACATATTTTCCATGAACACGTGTTTTCTGGCATAATCAATCAGTAGCACTTCCACTGAAATTAATGAGAGCTGTAATGAATTCGGGATAATGCTGTAGCATGGCCAAACTACATGTGGCCTTTAAAAAAAAATCTGTCTGACCTGCTGCTCCACTACCTCTAACAGCAGGTAGAAATCAACAGATCAGATGAAGCATTTCATGGCATGCAGGTAAGCAAATATCTCTATTGTTAAAAACATAAGAAGAGGGGCTTGTAAAAAAAAGCAGGCAGCTCTAATGGGATCTGCCCTTGCAAATCTGTGAGATCAAGAATTAGATAAATGAATTTTCTTATGCAAAATAAAATCTGTGTGAATGCTAATTATGACCCTTGAAAATGATATGTCTAAAGCAGTTTGTGGTAGGGCCACAGATACACTGAACCATTACTAGAGGTGCTCTAAACACAGTGTTAACCCAGTCACCACCATCCTCATTATCATCATCATCAAAAGCAAATGCTGTTTAATAGTATTCTATAGTCAGAATGTGCCAGGGAAATATTGGACATGCCAGTGATTTCCCATGTTTTCCAGCTATTTTCTGTGTTTTAGACAAGACCAGATGTCAGAAGTTCATCTATTCCTTTCTTCTCACTGCCATGGCCCCCACTAGGATTATGATGAGTCAAGGAGCCTTCTAACAAATGGAAATCAATAGACTGCAGTGCCAGCTGATTCATTCAAACAGGTCTGTGTGAACTTAGACATGACAAGCAATAGATTTATCAACAGTGAACTGTGCATGAACAAAAAGGTGTAGGTCATTGTCTATTATTGCCTTAGCCTTCCAAAAAGAGATCTGAGTCAGTCACAGATGCGTGTGCATGAATAATAATATGATAATGTGCATTCTTAAGAGTGTGGAATCATTTGTACTGCTCAATTTACCTTCTGTACAGTGCCATATAATGAAATAACAGATAAATAATAGCAGGATAATTACCATCCTGATCCATGAAGGATGTTTAGGAGTGGGAGATTCTACTGCACTATGTCAAACCAACTACCCTAACATGAAGAAAGGGCAAAGAAGTTGTATTTTTATTTTCCATCTATTGCAACTGTGCTTTCCCTCTTCCCCTCGTTCCTCAATACAGAGCAGCCCTGGGATCCCATACCTGCCTGGTAATTGTAACAATCAGGGCCAGCACCAGGCATAACTGGGCCCTTAGGCACCAGCCGGCCCCGGGGCCATGGTACCATAGCCCAACACCCCCTGATAAAGGTGGCATGGGGCTAATAAGCCTGTCCACGTGCTCCACCTACCTCTCGTGTTGTGTGAAATGTGTGCCACCAACCAAGATAGCAGGGGGGTATCAGCCCCTTAGGGAAGCCTGCCATCGTGGGTGATGGTAGGCATGTGCGCACAGTGCACACAGCATTCACACTGATTGGAAAGGTAGATGGGGCATGTGTGTGGGCTTATTGAAGCCTGCGCTGTATTGTGGGGGTGCCTGGGAGCTCCTTCTCAGCAATCCACAACAGGTTGGGTTGTAGGACATGACACTGCCACCGATCATGGAATGGCAGCACCACCCTCTCACCCTAAGGAGGAGCCTTCCAGAAGCCCTCTGGGCCACAAGAGCCCTCAGTCAGGGTCCAACCTGGCCGCCCTCTGTCACCGGCCCTGGTAACAATCATCCACACAGACTGCCTCTTCTGCTAAGATTGTGTATGTTTATAGCTGTGCCACAAGAACAGGGTGGTGGCTGTAGGGAGAGAAGACAGCACTGTGTTAACTTTTATTACTACATTACATTTATATCCTGCCTTTCCTCTAAGGAGGTCAAGGTGGTTCTCCTTCCCATTTTATCCACCTCACAACAACCCTATGTGGTGGGTTAGGTTGAAAGACTGAAAGAGCTTGCTGAGAGATTGAAATGTTGGGCTAAGTATGAGTGCGTCCTTACCACCTGTACGTTCCATAGACCTCTGAAGCTTAGGTAACTATGTGGCTTAAAGATTGGATACAGCTATGTGTTGCAACTATCCATGCTCCACAGGCAGCAAGTACAGAAATGCTCCTGTTCCAGGCAACTCAGAGAACCAGACTAGCAATACCTTATCTGAGGAATTAACTGTCAGACGCTGGTAGGAACAAAAAGCAGGTTAGATTAACTGGGTTTTCCTTGTAGTTTGCTTTAATAGTAAGGTTAGCCCAGACCTAAGGCTTTTCGCATCAGCAGAGAGTTTTGGGGATCCGTAATTAGTTTCTGTGGAATACAGTTAAATTAAAGCAGGATGATGTTCAAGGGCCCTCAATACTGGAATTAATTTTCTCTCTTGGTCTCAAATAGCCTGAATCAGTTGAGCTTCAGTGCATGGTGCAGAGCTTATCTGTTTGAATGGGTCTTCAGGGATAGCTGAGGTGAAAGAGGCATAAGGAAAGCATAGGTTGGGGATTTTTTTTGCCTCAATTATTTTCTCTCTCTCTCTCTCTCTCAGCTTAACAGCAGCACATTATACTTCATGTTCTGTTCCTATTGCTGTGCCTGGTTTTCTAATAGTTTGCTGCTGTAGTATGTAACCACATTTTTAATAACAGGAATGGAGGACGAATGGCTGCCATGTTCTTTGATGACAGTTATTACCTTATTCCTTTCTATTTATTTAAATTTAATGGACATGCAGTTGATTATTTATTACTATGCCACCCTTTCTCCAAGTTGCTCAGAGTGCCTTATAATCTTTCCATTTTATCCTCAGGACAGTCCTGCAGTGGGTTATATAGAAAAATGATTGAGTAGGGATTTGAACATGGACTTCTCCAGTTTTAAGTCCAACATGCCAGCATGCTGGCTGTAGCAAAGAATCAGAAACAGCATTTCTCTTGTAAAATTATGACAACATCATTCTGGCATAGACCTTATACTTGAGAGTCAGAGGTGTGGCACACTGTGCTTTTCCTGGAATGAAGAGATGGAGGGCCCTAGCTTAGTGACAGAACATCTGCTTTGCATGCAGAAGGACCAGGGTTCAATCCCCGGCAAATCCAGGTAGGGCTGGGAATGTCCCCAGTCTGAAATCCTAGACAGCCACTGCCAATCAGTGTAGACAACTGTGAGCTGGTGGACCAATAGCCTGGCTCAGTATAAAGCAGCTTCCTAGGTACCTAAGCTGAAGCAATGAAGACAGCATCACTTTTGACATTTTTGCCTGTCAGGCAGTTGTAGAAAGTGCAAAAGCCCACTCAAAAGTTGACAACTGTTGTTGAAGTTGCAGGAAATAGATCAAACTGGCACTATGAAAATCAATCATATATCACAGTAATACTTGCCAATATTTGTAAAAACTAATGTAGAAAATGATAAACATAAGAATTACTTTCAGAAAACTAGCAGAGGTTTATAGTGTTTTTTCTTCTTCTTGATCTAAGCTATTCAGTTTAGAGACCCAGTAAATGGTCCAAGTTCAAAACTAGGATTCTTCAGCTCTGTCAGAGCATTGCTTTTCCACAATCAGATGAAAGTGGAATTCTACACAACATTTAATATAGTACTATGTTATCAAGCAAAGCTCTTTTTTTTTTTGGTCAAGATACTACTGGAATATCCCATTCACCAAAGGACCCCTGCAATTTTAATGAACATTGTCTGCCTTGCAACTCTAGCCCTGTTATTGTTTCCTCTTTAGTGCAGCATGACGGACTAATTACAGAGCAATTAAGAGTCAATTCCGTAGTTAATCACCAACAATTAGAGGCAGAGCAAGCTAATTATTTCAGAGGAGGAAGCTTCTGATTAAAGGCACAATAGTCCTGAGACTATTTCCCAATCGGAAAGGGTGTGAGACAGGGGTGTATTTTATCACCCTATTGCTAGTCACCTTTATCACCTAGTGCTGCAATTGTATCCTAGGTATGTGCAGGGGGGGGGAGGCTCCACAAGTTGCTTTTTAATATTTTTAAACCTTTCCCCCTAAACAATATGTTTTAACCCTTTGTATTTAAGATGTTTTTAAAGCTTTTAAAAAATGTGTTTTTAAAGTTGTTTTGTTTTAATGTATTTTAAGATCTGTTTTTATGATGTTTTAGTGCTTTTGTTTGCCGCCCTGGGCTCCTGCTGGGAGGAAGGGCGGGATATAAATCAAATAATAAATAAATAAACAAATACATTAGAAGAGCATAGAAAGACAACACAAAACACAGTAGAATGCAATGAGCTGATAATGTCCTTTGGAATTATCTATAGTAAGTGAGTAAACAAAAGATGAAAATCCCAGACTATAAAGCTAATGTGGAAGTATAGAATGCTGAGTTGTAGCACCTGATGCTGTTATGGTTCTGATCAATATCTGTATAGAAGGCTACAAAATTTCCACGTAAGGTGTTGTGAGCCTTCTGAAAGAAGAATGGGCTACAAGTAGAATATTAAAAATATATTTTAGATCATACTTCCCCATCCCCTGATAGAACATTTGTGTGATTAATATAGCTGTATTTTAGGTAGAACATAAGAAGAGCCTGCTAGATCAGATCAAAGGTCCATCTAGTCCAGCATACAGTTCTCAGAGTGGCCAATCAGATGCTTAAGGGAAGCCTGCAAGCAGGACATGAGTGCAACAGATCATGTTCCCCAGCAACTGGTATTTAGAGTCATTCTGCCTCTGATATTGGAGGTAGTACCCCACCATCACGCCCAGTAGCCATAGATAGCCTTATCCTTCATGGATGTGTCTCTAAACCCTTTTACAGCCATCCAAATGCATAGTCCTAATTACATCTTGTGGTAGTATTGTGAAATAGTACATCCTTTTGTCTGTTCTGAATCTTCTAACATTCAGCTTCATTGGATTTCCCCAGGATCTAGTATTATAAAGTTTAGCAGTTTCCACCAATGCATTAGCTGAATTTCTAGCTATTATGCAGCAGTTAATGGCAGAGGAAAAGCTAACTCATTTTTACGAGCAGTTTACACTCCAAGTCTAAGCATGTTTACTCCAAAGTAGGTCCACCTGAGTTTAATAGGAGTTCTTGGTAAGTGAGCAAACTTGCTTGCAGCCTTAGAATAGTGATAGCAGATCTATTTTAAAAATTCCCATTCATTAGAATCAACTGCTGAACTCAGTAATACTGAATGCAGTTTGTTTTTATATTGCTGTGCATTTCCCTAATCACTGAGAGATTCTTGAGCAGCTTTACATTTTCATTTTTAAGGGAACAGTGCAATAAAGGGTTTTTTTTTAAAAAAAATTCTGTTTATTTGCAGCTGGGTGCAAGCTGATAATCCAAATGGCCAAGGAAATCTGTTGTACTGATTACCTGCTAATTATCATTCATTGTTAATAGCTAACCTAAAGCTAAAAGAAAGCTTTGAATAAAAGCACAACACAGCTTACAATAGTTTTATTTTTATATTCCTAGATCATGATCCAAAATCCTAATCCAAAATAAATGATGTGCAAATATATTCCATCAAAATCTATAGGACTTGCAAACATCTTTTGATCTCCAGGAAGACAACTGTGATATAGGTTCCTATTATTATTGTTATTGTTATTAAAGTTTCTTGTTCATATTGAAACTTAACACCAGTTCATTTTTTTCTTTTCATCTCATCTCTTATTCATTCGTTATCAGATATAAAGTCCTCCCATCTCACTCCCCACAATCTGTGTCACATCCCAGCTGTCGGCCTCACTATCCAACTCTGTGTATATTTATCAATAAGAAGCCTGCCTCCAGATGCTCAGAAAGCCCTTTCATGTTCAGGAACAGCCAATGTCTTCTTTATGACTGAGAAAAATAGGTCTAAGGGCATTGTTCCCTCAGTAGGGTAGCATTTGAGCAGCTGACAGGAGTCAGATTACCTAACTATAGTAAATGCAAAGAGCAGAAAAGTCACAGAACACCTCTTGGATTTTGATTGACTGATAAATTGACTGGTTGAGGGGACAGAAGATGTGTGTGTATGTTTATGGTAACTGAATTCATATATGAATGAGTTAGAACAGGGCTAGGAAACCTGTGGCCCTCCAGATGTTGTTGAGCTGCAACTCCCATCCAAATGATGGGAGTTAGAATCCAATAACATCTGGCAGGACACAGGATTCCCTATTCCTTAGTTAGAAAATTCAGTAAAGCTTCTAGAAGGCTCTAACGTTTGAGTTGGTGCCTAAGAACCAGATGTGCTAGGACCTTCCAGAAAGAAGCAAGGTAAAAAAGAAAGCAAGGCACAAAGAAATTAACATCTGACCAAAGCAGAATCTCTTGGATCTTAGAGTTGTGTTAAAGGTTTTTACACATGAAATTTAAATGGAATTTGAACATCTCCTATGCTACTAATCTGAACAGAAAGCAGAAGAGACACATTCTGCGCAGCATGGAGGAGAGGCTCATGGAGGATGAGGTTATCAATGGCTACTAGCCATGATGGCTATGCTCTGCCTCCATAGTCAGAGACAGTATACTTCTGCATGACAGTGGAAACCACAGGAGGGGAGAGCTCTCTTGCACTCAGGTCCTGTTTGCAGGTTTCCCTTAGGTATCTGGTTGGCCACTGTGTGAACAAGATGCTGGACTAGATGGGCCACTGGCCTGATCCAGCAGGCTCTTTTTATGCTTCTACATTAGGCGTTTGCTCGGCAATAGCCAAGATTTGTTCACACACTTTTTATGGGGCATCAACTTGACATTAAATCATTGTTCTCCTGTGTTTTCTCTGCAATTAGGTTTTATGGTCACATAACACAGCACTTTAGGCAAGATATGTTTTAGGCTTCATGTGTGAAAATGCCCTTTATCTTTCCAGGATCAGGTTCAGGAGGACAGGGAGGACACCAGGACAAAGACAACATAGCTTAAGAGGCAGAATTGGAGATTGTAGCACACGGTCCTGTGCATGAGCTGCAAAATGTACACGTCAGAATGAAGATAATTAAGAGTCTTGAGTTCTTGCAGATGTCTAGAGCATCACCACTTGGGGAGGAGCTCAATGATTAGTACCAGATAAATCAGTAACAAAGAAACTGTCTGCAGTTGATCAAACAAGACTTAAGAGCAGATTTTATGCTGCAATAATGTTGCTGCAGCTATGTTGGTGTTATCCTGGCCCAACTGTAGGAAGTACCTGTCCACGTTCCAGGTACATGGTGACTGGACGACAGACAGGAACTGCATAGAACAACAGTTATTACAGCTGAAAACTCCAGCTATTTTACCATCAGATCATAAGAGATTTTATGTATGCCTTTTTCCTCTGATCCACAAGCAGGTGCAATGAAGTGGAAAATAGCAGAAGACTATTATGCTCATATCCTGCATGTGGGCTTCTCAGATATATGTGGTTGGCCACCATGGGAAACAGGATGCTGGACTAGATCCTGCAGGACTCTGCTTATGTTCTTATGAGTGCTGGAGGTAAGTTATTAGGACTCCATTATCTTCTATAAACAATGCCTGAAGGTATCTACAGTACAGACAGGATTATCCCAGTCGAAGGGAAGTTCTGACAACATAAATGTACGTGTATTGTGATCCTAGACTCCAGGTGCTACAATACCATAAATTTTAGTAATGAATAAAATAAGATACCGGGCAAATATGAGTTTCTATACCCAGGCTTTTGCAGAAAACCACAGAACTATTTTGTCTTTGCTTTTGTGTAGAGAATCAGTGCAACACTTAGCATTATGAAGACTGATAAATGCTAATTCAAATTCCCATGGGAATTCTTCCTCATGCCATGGGGACATCAACGGGGCCAGCACAAGGCATGACTGGGCCCTTGGACACCAGCCTGCCCCAGGCCTACAGATTCATACTCCCAACACCCCTCCGATGCAGGTGATGTGGGGCTTAAATAGGCCCACCACACCTATCTCCTATGTCAGCATACATTCCTGACATCACCCAAGATGGCGGCATAGGCATCAGTCCCTTAGGGACACCCCTGCTGCCATCTTGGGTGATGGCAGGCATGTATGTGTAGTGTGCTGGTGAGTTGACATGATGGCACAAGAGGTAGGTGGGGTGGGCGGACATATTTAAGCCCACTCCACCTGTATCAGATGTGTGTGTGTTGCCTGGGAGCTCCCATTGTGCGATCTGCTGCAGTGTGTGGTCGCAGGGTCCCACAACCTGATGCTGGCACGGATCACGGAGCAGAAGCTCCATCCTCCCAGCCTAAGGAGGGGCCCTTTTGGGTGCAGGGATCATTGGCCAGGGACCAGCGTGGCTGCCCGCTGACACTGGGCCTGGGCATCAAAAAGGTTAGAGCACTTCCCTGAGTAAAAGTCCTGAATTGTGGTGCACACGTAGTCCAATGCATTCTGATTAGAAACATCTGAAAACAGTTTTTTAAAAATATTCTTCCCAAAGTACCCTAAAGTGGTTAAGCAACTCCCACACTTGCTACAAAGCTGAAATTTAGTTCACAAATAGTCCACGACCTATTTGTATGTCTCCCACTCTAAATGCGAGACTCAAAGTGTATCCCAACTGATTCAAATTATTCCAGATTACCCAGGAAAGCTTATTCAATGTATAATATGCTTAGTCAAAGACACCAAGATTGGTAAAAAAAACCAAGATCTGCCGGGATGAGCCAAGTTGGGAGCAGGTGAATCCTGGGCTGTCATGGCTGAGCTGGGGCTACGCCAGCTTAATTCCCTCAACCCAGCTTAGCCAGGCTTATGCTGACTCAGCTGGGGTCAGCCGGCGGAACCTACACCAGTTGAAGTCCCCAAAAAGGGACATTCCAAGGGCATGGTGTGGTGGGAGAGGATGAAGATATTTGCACCTATTCCAAACTTCTTTCAGCTCAGTCGCATGACCTGGCAACCCAGTGGAGCTTACACCAGCAAAAACAGAGGTGCTCAGTCTGTTTTAAAAGCTTGTTTTCTCTCTGCCAGGCTCAGGCCAGCTCAGCCAGCAGTAGCCCCACTCCTGAACAGAGTTTGGAATAGGGGTAGCTTACACTGGTTTAACTTAAGCCGTTGTAAGTTTTGTTGGCTTCCTACATTTAGGATTGCTCTGTAATTCAGTAACATTCAGTAGCTACCTAGGGGTCCTCATCACAGTGACAGGCTCACATCTCCTAGAAATGAATATCCTACAAAAGCCAGGGGGAAAAGGTAGGCCTTTAGCTGGCACCAGAACATTTATTTATTTAATTTATATCTCACCCTTCCTCCCAGAAGGAGCCCATGGTGGCAAACAAAAACACTAAAAGCACTCTAAAACATCTTAAAAACAAAAGACTTTAAAACACATTAAAACAAAAAACCTTTAAAACATATTAAAACAAAACATATTAAAAGCACCAGGGTTTTTTTTTATTTAAAAAGACAGCTTTAAAAATATCTTTAAAAGCAATTCCAGAGCTTGGAAAAGTTACTTTTTTGAACTACAACTCCCATCAGCCCCAGCCAGCATGGCCACTGGATTGGGCTGATGGGAGTTGTAGTTCAAAAAAGTAACTTTTCCAAGCTTCCAACACAGACTCAAACTGGGATAAAGTCTGTATTTAAAAGGCTTGTTGAAAGAGGAAGTTCTTCAGTAGGCGCCGGAAAGATAACAGAGGTGGCACCTGTCTAATATTTAAGGGAGGGAATTCCAAAGGGTAGGTGCCACAATACTAAAGGTTTGCTTCCTATGTTGTGCAGAATGGACCTCCTCATGGTATCTGCAGGAGGCCCTCACCTGCAGAGTGCAGTGATTGACTGGGTATATAGGGGATAAGACGGTGTTTCAGGTATCCTGGTCCCAAGCTGTATAGGGTTTTGTACACGAATACCAGAACCTTGAACTTGGCCTGGTAGCTAATGGGCAGCCAGTGCAACTCCTTCAGCAGTGGGGTAACATGTTGGTAATGCCCTGCCCCAGTGAGCAGTTGTGCCACTGCATTTTGCTCCAGCTGCAACTTCCTCTCCAATCTCAAGGGCAACCCCACATAGAGCACATTACAGTAATCCAGCCTGGAAGATACACTGTATGGACAACAGTGGTCAGGCTATACCAGTCCAGAAACAGCCACAGCTGGTAAAAGGCACTACGAGCCACTAAGTGCTCCTGGACCTCTAGTGCCAACAGACTATAGACCTGCTCTTTCAGAGGGAGTACGACCCCATCCAAAGCAGGCAATTGACCAATTATCTGAACTTGGGAATCACCAACCCACTGCACCTCCATCTTGTTAGGATTCAGAATCAGTTTATTGGCCCTCATCCAGTCTACGGAGTCCAGGCACCTAACCAGGGCTTGCCTGGTCTCTCCTGGTTCAGATGTTACAGAGAAATAGAGCTTGGCATCATCAGTGTACTGCTGACACCTTGCCCCAAATCTCCCGATGACCTCCCAGGGGCCAAAAGACAATCACCCAGTGCTATTCTCTGAAAACAATCCTGGAGATAGGATAGGAACAACTGTAAAACAGTGCCACTGATACCCATCTCAGCAACTTGGCTCAGAAGGATGCCATGTTAAATATGATCAAAAGCTGCTAAGAGATCAAGTAAGAGTAACAGGGTTACACTTCTCCTGTCCTTCTCCCAATAAAAGTCATCCATCAGGGTGATCAAGGCTGATTCAGTCCTATAACCTGAACCCAGACTGGAATGGGTCAAGATAATCTTTTTCATCCAAGAGTACTTGTAATTACTGTGCTACAGCCCTCTCAGTCATGTTCCCTAAAAAGGGGGTATTTGTGACTGGGTGGTAGTTATCACAAACCAATGGTTCCAAGGTGGGCTTTTTCAGGAATGGTCAGATCATCACCTCATTCAGGGTAGCTGGAACTATTCCCTCCCACAAAGATGCACTGACCACACCTTTGATCCACTTGGTCATACCCCCCCCGTAAGCTTTAATAAGCTAAGAAGGGCTGGCTGCATTGTCACAAGCATCTCATCAGCATTGTACATCCAGGGTGAGGGGACAATGTATCTCCATCTATTTACTGTCAGCAATTTATTCTGGCATTAGGTGCCATAACTTCTTTCAGCTGTTCTTCAGGAACAGAATAACAGCTTGGGGGGAGGGGAGGAGAGAACTTACCATCA
This sequence comes from Rhineura floridana, assembly GCF_030035675.1. Taxonomy (NCBI): domain Eukaryota; kingdom Metazoa; phylum Chordata; class Lepidosauria; order Squamata; family Rhineuridae; genus Rhineura; species Rhineura floridana. Next base: position 66,897,441 of record NC_084480.1, on the reverse strand, counting down.
ACCCTCTGCAAACAAAAAAGACCCCTTGAAGCAAATCTTCTCCATTTAAGTGAAGAGAGCATCTTCTCACAAAGAATTGGAGTGAGGCTAGGGGTGCTTTCATATTGTTGCTATTTCCAGGTGGGATTCAGTCACATACAGGTAAATTCAGGTTATGTAATTAAAGCTTTCGAACTCTTGCACAATTAACCTGTCATCTCCCCCCCCGACTTTTTGCAATATGGAAAATGGGGGGGGGACACACTGGAACATGTGGGATGATGCTTGATGCAATAACCTCAGCACAAACAAGTAACAGTGAATAGTCATCAAATAGCTGACATTGTCTAATCTCCCCACAAAATTTGTGCAGACAAATCAGGATGAATGCTCAATAAACAGGTGGTTTGGAAGTGACCTGGGAGAACAGTCACTTGAATAAGAGTTCTCAGTTCAGGTCATGCCCAAACTGAGACCTTCAGCATGTATCATGCTCTTAACCATTATGCTCTAACAAGGAGTAGCCAACATGATGCCCTCCAGGTGGTTTGGTATTCCAACTCAACATAGCCAATGGTAAGAGTAGAATGATGGGAGATGCAGACCAAAACATCTCAAGGGCACAACATTGGCTATCCATGCTCTAACTCGAAAGACGCTGGACTCTCCTGCACTGCAGATGGCATGGAAAAGATGGTCTCAAAAATGCCCATTTCCAGACAAAGCAACTGCAACAGTCCATTTTCTTGACCAGGGTGATGGAGAAAAATGCTGCTTTATCTCCCAGTTCCTTTTGGGAGGAATAGCAGAACAGCACCACTTTTGCATGTGACTCACAATAATGAAACAGTTATCCAAGTTCCTGCTTCACATTATAGAATGTGCCTGGATTCATTCAGCCATGTGAAACAAATTTCTGAGATGCCAAATGTGTGCTACAGGAAAGTCCCTTGGGGCAGAAGGAATAATATTTGTGCCACTGTTCTAATACCCATCAGCTTGGGAAAGGGAACCTATCTGGCATCACGTTTAGTCTAATAAGCATGATGATAATATGAATAAAATTTCCTTAAGCATCGGCAGCACGTATTTACTACTGCAAGCCTATCAGTGCTGTCAAGTTTCATAAGGAAAGTTGTATCAGAGGCCTGCTATGTGGCAAGTAGGTTATGTAACAAGATGAAGGCAACGGAAGCCTGGCTGGCACCCGTCTGTAATTCCTCTAACAGTATTGACTGTCAGCTTATCCACTGAATTGTTGTTTTTTTACCATGTTATCCACAAAACACAACACCGTATCTTAACCCACAGCTGTTCTGAAAGCCACCTGAATGGGAAGAGCGCTATGACTGGGCAGCCCTGAAGCTTTCTGGTATTTAAATAGGCTGAGCAGAATCCAAAAGTCACAGTCTCCAGCCATTTGAAAATCAATAATTCAAGATCTCACCAGTCAGATTATGCCTAAATTACCCTAAGTTTTATTGTAAGACAGGCGCTAAGTTGTTTTAAGACAATCTAGTTTTGCTGATTACAGCAAACCTCATTTATAAATTGTTTATTGTTGATTCCCTTTTCCTGCCCTTAATAAATGATGAATATAGCTTCTTTGGCTTTTAAGGGCATGCAGGAATTCTGGAGCATCATGGGGCACTGCTTCAAACAGTAATGACAATCTCCAAGCGCATTCTCTCTCACAGCCTGACTAATATAAGATGCTGATCATTTCTGAGAGCAAGGGGTGGGGTGGGGAAAAAGGAAGTAGAATGTTCTTAAATTGCATTAGATGGCTTTACAGTTCAAATTAAAGTCATTTAATCTTTGGGAATTTACTAGACTTTGCATACTGTAAGGTGACAGTAAAGGACAAACACAGTGTTACTTTCTGAACCATTCAGTTTCTTACGCACCATTACAGTGGCTGTCCAGCCATTCATTTATTGGGGAGGTTGCTTGTTAATCGGCCTTAACGATCAGCTAATGTATGGGAGCTAATGGTTGGGATTTTTTAATATTAATTTAGAGGTATCTCTTAACTATTATTCAATGCGAGAGCTATTAGAGCTTTGGAAAGTGACTTTGCAGCAAAGAGAAGAGGACAGGTGTATGTGTATGAGGAAACAGTAGTTTGGTAGTTTTGGAACAGATAGATCTGGTGAGGGGGGAAGGGGGCCATAAGGCTGAAGACTCCCTTTCTTTCGATGTGGCGTGGTGAATCTACTACCCAGCAGAAGCACACAATGCTCTGCACTGTAGTTTGTTAAGGGTGCTGGGAACTGTAGCTCTGTGAGAGGTAAATTACAGTTCTCAGGATTCTTTGGAGGGAAAACAATGTGCTTTAAATGTATGGTGTAGTTATACAGGGATACAGTGGGAGAGGGCTAACACCTGAAATTGGGCACGACCTGTTTGCTTCCACTTTATGCTCTCTCTGTATATTTGTAAATCAAGCAATATTACAAAGACTAGAGTCTCCAGCATTAATGTTCTGCATCTTGGAGGATCACCGCCATCTTAGTGATAAGAAACTAAATAATACCCTTCCAGAATTAGATATGTAGCCTTATCTAGCCTACATCAGAGTGCTGAGGGAAAATAGCAGCAACTGGACCAAAATAAGACCAGTCCTTATCATTCAAGGTATGATATCATTCAAGGTATCATTCAAGGAGACTAATGGATCCTGAGGGTTTCCAAAGGGCTCTAGGGGATTTTCTGACTGAGAAGACTGGTGCTCCTGTTGAAGCCCTGGTTGAACTGTGGAATACGGAGATGACCCGGGCGGTTGACACGATCGCTCCCATGCGCCCCCTCCTATGTAGAGCTCATACAGCCCCATGGTATACCCAGGAGCTGAGAGCGATGAAGCAAGAGAGGAGGAGGCTTGAGTGCAGATGGAGGCGCACTCCTGACGAATGCAATTATGCCTTGGTAAGTGCCTGTTCTAAGCGATATACAGCAGCGGTGAGGGCAGCAAAAAAGAGTTATTTTGCTGTCAGTATTAAGGCATCACTCTCCCGCCCAGCGGAGCTTTTTAAAACTGTACGAGGGCTTTTACATCTTGGCCCTCGGGATACTATAGATTCATCTGTAGCCCGTTGTGATGAGTTCGCTGGACACTTCCAAACTAAGATCGCTTGCATTCGTCGGCACTTAGACTCCAATATTATAGCAGTTGGATTCAATGAAGCATCCAGACCACGGTCTTGTCCTCATTTATTGGATGAGTTTCAGTTGGTGCAGCTTGAGGATGTTGACAAGATCCTTGGACTGGTGCGGGCGACCACGTCTGTGCTGGATCCTTGCCCCTCTTGGCTGGTGAAAGCTGGCAGGACCGGAACCGCCGGCTGGGCCAAGGAGGTAATCAATGCCTCTTTGCGAGAGGGTGTGGTCCCTGACTGCCTAAAAGCGGCAGTAGTGAGACCGCTCCTGAAGAAACCCTCCTTGGACCCAGATAACTTGAACAACTATAGACCTGTGGCGAACGTTCTGTTCCTGGGCAAGGTTCTGGAATGGGTGGTGGCCGGCCAGCTCCAGGGACTCTTGGATGACACTGATTATCTTGATCCGTTTCAATCCAGTTTTAGGCCTGGGTTTGGTACCGAAACAGCCTTGGTCGCCCTGTATGATGACCTTTGTTGGGAGAGGGACAGGGGGAGTGTGACCCTGTTGATTCTCCTTGATCTCTCAGCTGCTTTTGATACCATCGACCATGGTATTCTTCTGGGAAGGCTCACGGAGTTGGGAGTTGGGGGTATTGCTTGGCAGTGGCTCCGCTCCTACTTGGTGGGTCGTCAACAGAAGGTAGTGCTTGAGGAACACTGCTCGACACCCTGGATTCTCCATTGTGGAGTCCCACAGGGATCGGTACTGTCCCCCATGCTTTTCAACATCTATATGAAGCCGCTGGGTGCAGTCATCAGGAGTTTTGGAGTGCGTTGTCACCAGTACGCTGATGACACGCAACTCTATTTCTCCTTTGCATCTTCCTCAGGTGAGGCTGTTAACGTACTAAACCGTTGCCTGGCCGCGATAATGGATTGGATGGGAGCTAACAGACTGAAACTTAATCCAGACAAGACTGAGACGCTGTTAGTGAGTGCCTTCTCTGCCCAGATGGTGGATGTTCACCCTGTTCTGGATGGGGTTACACTCCCCTTGAAAGAACAGGTTCGTAGCTTGGGAGTTCTTTTCGACCCTTCCCTGTCTCTTGAGGCTCAGGTAGCCTCAGTGGCACGGAATGCTTTCTACCATCTCCGATTGGTAACCCAGCTACGTCCCTATCTGGACAGTGACGACCTCGCCTCAGTCGTTCATGCTCTGGTAACTTCTAGATTGGACTACTGCAATGCGCTCTACGTTGGGCTGCCCTTGAAGATAGTTCGGAAACCACAGTTAGTCCAGAATGCAGCGGCCAGATTGTTGACGCGGACCAGAAGGTCCGCTCATATAACACCTGTTTTGGCCCATCTGCACTGGCTTCCTATTTGTTTCCGGGCTAAATTCAAAGTGCTGGTTTTGACCTATAAAGCCTTACACAGCATGGGACCGCAATACCTGGTGGAGCGCCTCTCCCAATATGAAACTACCCGTACACTGCGCTCAACATCTAAGGCCCTCCTCCGAGTACCATCCCATCAAGAAGCTCGGAGGATGGTGACTAGAAATAGGGCCTTTTTGGTTGTGGCTCCCGAACTGTGGAATGGTCTCACTGATGAGGTGCGCCTGGCGCCGATGCTGCTATCTTTTCGGCGCCAGGTGAAAACCTTTTTATACTCCCAGGCATTTTAAAGTGTATTTTTACAGTATTTTATTACTATGTTGTATTCTGGATGTTGTTTGGTTCTCGTATTGTTTGTGTGTTTTTGTTTTTTTGAGTTATTATATTTATTGTATTTATATATTGTGCCTGCTTTTACCTTTTATGTACACTGCCCAGAGAGCCTTCGGGCTTAGGGCGGTATATAAATTAAATAAAATAAATAAATAAATAAATATTGTTTAATTTCCAAGTTTTACCTCACTATTGCTGCAATGAATATTCACAAATATGCAAAACATTCTGATTTTTCTAATTATGGTTCCAGATAGTGCTCTCTTGGAACTTCTCACCACTCAGGAAAGAAAAAAGTGCACAACTCATTTGCATTGTTCACACTATACCTTTTCCATATATGTGAACAATCATTATCATCCTCAGGCGTTATAGGGCCACAGTGAGGTTAAGGGTGTGTCAGTTGACTTGTATTCCACTATTATAATGGTAATGAGAAATCAGGAGTGGGCACTAGGTTTGATGGCTCATTGTTAGAACATGGTTCAATGGACTAATTTGAAAATTGGCAGTGTAGAACAGATATGTTAGAGGATAGTCCATGTCAAAGTTGGGATAGACAAGATGAAAAGGCTTATTTTGAACAAGCGAAATGTTTGATGAGTGACTTCATGAAGTCAACAGGTGGTGTGCAAGTTTTCTTCCACAGGCTTTGCTAGGGTGATTTTTCTGGAAAGATTTCTCTGTTTGTACGATGTGTTTTGGGTGATCAGAAGAAGCTGTAGTGAGTCTCCTTGGTTCCTTCATTGATACAATTCTTGTGCTCTTTGAAACAGCCTTTCATGCACTCATCCCTAAGTCTGTACAAGGAACCCTGCAGGCAAGCATTTCCATGAGTTGGAAAGCTGAGTATGTGAGAAGGCCTGAATTCAGCCCTTCATTCTTCCAAAACAGATTATTGGTGCTTTTGCTAATCACCTGACAAGGGCTGTGCATGCACAGTTGCACTCTTAGATGGGGCTTTCCAGCATGCAGCAACCCACTGCTGTATATATGTGATGCTGGATTGAAGCCAGTGTATTTAAGCTTCAATAAAATGCAATCGGCAGAATCTCATCCATTCCATTACAAGAGAATTACATTTAGGCAACACACTTCTCTCTCTCTTTAGTGAGGGGATAAATATCCACTGACAATCTGTTTAAGCAGAACAAATAAACAACATATGCATTTCTATAAACTTCTTTCCTGAAACCACAAACAATATAGTTAAAGATATCCAGTCAATTGGCAAAGACAAATGGAAAACCAAAAATATGTTTCTTTGGCTTCCAAACAAAGCTGCAGGGAAACTAAGAATAGTTTGAGAATCAGTTTCATTTTAGTCTGTAAGTGGCAATAAAACATATGATGATGCTTATCAGACAAAATGAATGCACACCAACACATTCATGCTAAGAGGAATAGACAGTATTTTTAGTTGACAAATTAAGTTGCTTTAAGTTAGGGGTGAGGAACCTGCAGCCCTCCACACGTTGCTGGACTGCAGCTCCCATCTTCACTAGCAGCCATGCTGGCTGGGGCAGATGGAGTCCAACAGCATCTCCTCATAATCAATCAAATGCAGGGATGTAGTCATCCAGGGTCTCAGGAGGTCTTAGATGCCTTACTTTTTCAAATCAGGGTCTCAGCAGAGTCCCTATGTCTCTAGCATCCTATGAGACAATCAACATGAAAGGGGACTGTGTTAGTCACTGAGAAGAATCTTCTAACATGCTTCTTTGTCCTTTCCTGCTGATTGGAGCTAATCAGAGTGAAATGAGGTGAGTCAGCCACTGAGAAGACTCTTCTCAAAGGCTAACACACTCCCCTTTCATTCTGATTGGCTCCTAGGGATAGATGTTGTTGTGGGAGAAGGTTTTAAAAGGATCTCATTCTTAATCCAGCAGCAAAAGGGGGGGCATGGCTGTGACTAACACGAAGGGACCCTGCACTTCTGAATTTGCCACTACACTACGGATCAAATGTTAATATGGACTTATCCACACAGGAACCTGAAAGATGCTGCTTTTACCGTCATAATAGATTTTCAAGGTCCACACTTCTTGTTCAATGGTAGCTTCCAATCCACTGTTTTCCATTCACACAAGTAGGCGTTCCTCTGGGAAGGGTTAGTGTTGCTGTTTCCTTGTGGCCCGCCCCCAATTTTATATGTTTACTCCCTCTGGAGTATATGGAAGGCAACAATTCCCTCAGTTGCAATCCCCATGACTGTTTGAGCTTCAAGGTATAAGCCGGGAGAGCACCTCAGCATGCAAAAATGAAACTGACTAGACCCCCCCTTCTCCATTGTCCAAGCCTGAGTGCAAGGCGGACTGGGGGGAGTGAGTGAAAGGCAAAGTAGGCAGTTGCTGCAGCAGCTTTTGTGGGCAGCAGAGAGAGAGGGAGAGGGCGATGGGGCATAAGAGAGCCCATCCACTAAAAAAATAAATAAAACAAAGCACCTACAAGGAGGAGTGCAATGCAGCGCAGCTGAGACGGTGTTTCTTTTCTTTTTGCATTACCAGCGGATTGAGTTAATATGTATTTAAAAGGAAAAACTGTGTGATAGCTTCTGCTTGCCTGCAACATCACGTGAACCATGCAAATTAAAAGGGGATGCAAGTAGCACCAGACGCACAGTAAATCGCTGTGTGGGTAAGCCTGAAGTCTACATATTAAAAGAAGATCCCTCTTTGTGGGCTAGACTCCTAGCAGTGGCACCCAAGGCGGAATGGTCAAAGCTGAAACACCAGACTAAGATGCATCCAGACTCAGAGGGAGGCAATGGTAACCACCTCTGAATATCTCTTACCACAAAAAACCCTATGAACAGAGTATCCAAAATGCGACACGAGATAGTGCTGGAAGATGAGACCCGCAGGTCAGAAGGCACTCAGCGACCTACTGGGGAAGAACAAAGGACAAGTACGAGTAGTGCTGTGACTAATGATGCAGCTGGGTAAAAGCTGAAAGGAAGCCCAGAGGCTGATATGCACAGATGCGAAAGGAGAGTCCAGAGTTGTACGACACAAACAATAGGAACATGGAATGTGAGAAGCATGAACCAGGGAAAGTTAGAAATTGTCAAGCAAGAAATGGAACACATCAACATTACAATACCTGGTGTGAGCGAACTAAAATGGACAGGAATGGGACATTTTCAATCAGGCAAATACAAAATATTTTATGCAGGAAATGAGAAATTAAGAAGAAACGGGGTTGCTTTAATAGTGAGAAGTGAAGTAGCAAAAGCAATTAGGAGCTACAACGCAAGGTCTGAGCGAGTTATATCAATGAGATTAAATGGGAAACCTATCAACACAACCATCATCCAAGTCTATGCTCCGACGGCAAATGCAGAAGAGGAATTGGAGAGATTTTACACAGAAGTACAGGAAGAAATTGAGCACACATCAAAACAAGGTGTGCTGATAATCATGGGGGAGTGGAATGCAAAAGTAGGGAACAGAGAAGAATTAGGAATTGTGGGGAAATGGGGCCTAGGAGACAGAAACGAAGCAGGAGAAAGACTTATTGAATTCTGTGAAGCCAATCATTTGTTTCTTGCCAACACATTTTTTGAGCAACCAAAAAGATGACTGTACACATGGACATCACCAAATGGTCAGTATAGGAATCAAATTGATTATATAACTGGAAACAGAAGATGGAGAAGTTCCATAAGTTCTGCGAAAACAAGACCAGGAGCAGACTGCGGTACAGATCATGAACTGGTTGTATCGAAAATCAGAGTAAAGCTAAAGAAGACTAACAAAGGAATCATAATGCCAAAATACGATTTAAATAACATCCCAGAAGCATATAAAGATCAAATAAGGAACAGATTTGAGGCTTTAAATTTAGTTGACAGAGAACCAGAAGAAATATGGAGTGAAGTCAGAGGCATTATTAGGGAAGAATGCAACAAGACAATATCTCTAGTTAAAAAGAGAGAAAGACCTCAATGGATGACTGAAGAAACTCTTAAAATGGTTAAAGAGAGAAGGAAAGCAAAAGCAAAAGGAGATAGAAACACAGTCAGAACCCTAAATGCAACAATACAACAATACAACGACAATAAATGCAACAATACAACGACTAGTAAGTAGGGACAAAGAACTATTACAATAGTTACTGTATAGAAATAGAAGAGGACAACAAAAAGGGTAAAATACTTGGAAGAAACAAATCACCAGGAATAGATGGCATACCAATAGCTACAAGCTACTGAGACCGAATCTGTCCAAATTTTGACAAAAATCTGTCAAGGAATATGGAAAACTAAACAATAGCCCACAGACTGGAAGAGTTCCATATACATCCAAATTACAAAGAAAGGGGATCCCAGGGAATGCAGTAATTATCGAACTTTTGCCTTAATATCCCATGCAAGTGAAGTCATGCTCAAGATTCTACAACAAAGGCTCTTATCATATATGGAGCGAGAAATGCCAGACGTCCAAGCTGGATTTAGAAAGCGAAGAGGCTCCAGAGATCATATTGCAAACATACGTTGGATAATGGAACAGACCAAGGAATTTCAAAAGAAAATCACCCTGTGCTTTATAGATTACAGCAAAGCCTTTGACTGCGTAGATCATGAAAAACTATGGAATGCTTTAAAAGAAATGGGAGTGCCACAGCATCTGATTGTCCTGATGCACAACCTATACTCTGCAGAAGAGGCTACTGTAAGGACAGAATATGGAGAAACCAATGGGTTCCCCATCAGAAAGGGTGTGAGACAGGGGTGTATTTTATCATCCTATTTGTTTAATCTATGCACAGAACATATCGTACGGAAAGCAGGACTGGAACAAAATAGAGGTGTGAAAATTGGAGGGAGAAATATCAATAATTTAAGATATGCAAACGATACCATACTACTAGCAGAAACCAGTAATGATTTGACATGAATCCTGATGAAAGTTAAAGAGGAAAGCACAAAAGCAGGACTACAGCTGAACGTCAAAAAGACTAAAGTAATCACAACAGACGATTTACGTAACTTTACAGTTGACAATGAGGACATTGAACTTGTCAAGGATATCAATACCTTGGCACAGTCATTAACCAAAATGGAGACCATAGTCAAGAAATCAGAAGAAGGCTAGGAGTGGGGAGGGCAGCTGTGAGAGAACTAGAAAAGGTCCTCAACTGCAAAGATGTATCACTGAACACTAAAGTCAGGATCATTCAGACCATGGTATTTCCGATCTCTATGTATGGATGTGAAAGTTGGAGAGTGAAAAAAATGGATAAGAGAAAAATCAACTCATTTGAAATATGGTGTTGGAGGAGAGCTTTGCGGATACCATGGACTGAGGAAAAGACAAATAATTGGGTGTTAGAACAAATTAAACCAGAATTATCATGAGAAGCTAAAATGATGACACTGAGGTTATCATACTTTGGACACATCATGAGAAGACATGATTCATTAGAAAAGATAATAATGCTGGGAAAAACAGCAGGGAGTAGAAAAAGAGGAAGACCAAACAAGAGATGGATTGATTCCATAAAGGAAGCCTCAGATCTGAACTTACAAGATCTGAACAGGGTGGTTTATGACAGATGCTCTTGGAGGTCGCTGATTCATAGGGTCGCGGTAAGTCGTGGTCGACTTGGAGGCACATAACAACAACAAAGTTAAATTTAGGTTTTTTTAAAAATGGAATAAACAGAAGCTGTCAAACACTGTGAGAAAGAAGGCTACCTTCAATATTTTCTTCCTTTATCAAATTCCCTTTGAGTTGTATCAGATGGTTGTGCCAACAGAAGGCAGGTTGTGTAAGTGACCTTTCTGTTCTGTTCCTCCCCTTCTGCATACCCAGAAAAGCCTCCCCAGAGGGTTTGGGGTGGAGACTTCTTGAACAGTGTGGACTCTGGCCACATCCACACCATACATTTTATTTATTTGTTTATTTATTGTATTTATATACCGCCCCATAGCCGAAGCTCTCTGGGCGGTTTACAGTAACTAAAAACATTAATAACAAATATACAAATTTAAAACACATCTTTGAAAAACAATTTAAAACACAATTTAAAAAATGAAAACAATTTAAAAACACATGCTAAAATGCCTGGGAGAAGAGGATAGTCTTGACCTGGTGCCAAAAAGATAACAGTGTGGGCGCCAGGCACACCTCGTCACACAGACCATTCCATAATTTGGGGACCACCACTGAGAAGGCCCTCTCCCTTGTTGACAGACTCCCAGCTTCCCTCCAAGTAGGCACCCGGAGGAAGGCCTTAGATGTTGAGCGTAGTGTACGGGTGGGTTCATATCGGGAGAGGTGTTCCATCAGATATTGTGGTCCCAGGCCATGTAAGGCTTTATAGGTTAAAACCAGCCCCTTGAATTGAGCTCGGAAACATACAGGCAGCTAATGCAAGCGGGTCAGAATCGGTTTTATATGTTCGGACCGTCTGGTCCCTGTTACCAATCTGGCCACTGCATTTTGCACAAGCTGCAGTTTCCGAACCGTCTTCAAAGGCAGCCCCACGCAGAGTGCATTGCAGTAATCTAACTTGGAGGTTACCAGAGCATGGACAACTGAAGCCAGGTTATCCCTGTCCAGATAGGGGCGCAGCTGGGCCACCAACCGAAGTTGGTAGAAGGCACTCCGTGTTACCGAGACTACCTGAGCCTCACGTGACAGAGATGGTTCTAGGAGAACCCCTAAGCTACGAACCTGCTCCTTTAGGGGAAGTGCAACCCCATCCAGGACAGGTTAGACATCCACCATCTGGTCAGAAGAACCACCCACTAGCAGCATCTCAGTCTTGTCTGGATTGAGCTTCATCCAGTCCATTGTCACAGCCAGGCACCGGTTCAGCACATTGACAGCCTCACCTGAAGAAGATGAAGAGGAAAAATAGAGCTGCGTGTCATCAGCATACTGATGGCAACGCACTCCAAAGCTACGGATGACTGCACCCAACAGTTTCATGTAGATGTTGAACAGCATGGGGGACAGAACTGACCCCTGCAGAACCCCATACTGGAGAGTCCAGGGTGTCGAGCAATGTTCCCCAAGCACCACTTTCTGGAGGCGACCTGCCAAGTAGGAGCATAACCACTGCCATGCAGTCCCTCCCACTCCCAACTCAGCCAGTCGTCCCAGAAGGATACCATGGTCGATGGTATCGAAAGCCTCTGAGAGATCAAGGAGAATCAACAGAGTCACACTCCCCCTGTCTCTCTCCCGACAAAGGTCATCATACAGGGTCACCAAGGCTGTTTCCGTGCCAAAACTAGGCCTGAAACGTGACTGAAATGGATCCAGATAATCGGTCTCATCCAAGAGTGTCTGGAGCTGGCCCGCAACCATTCGGTCAAGGACCTTGCCCAGGAATGGAACATTTGCCACAGGCCTATAGTTATTAAGATTTCCTGGGTCCAGTGAGGGTCTCTTCAGGAGTGGTCTCACTACTGCCTCTTTCCGGCAGCCAGGGACCACCCCCTCTTGCAGAGAAGCATTAATTACCTCCCTGGCCCAGCCGGCTGTTCCATCCCTGCTAGCTTTTATTAGCCAAGAAGGGCAAGGATCCAGCACAGAAGTGGTTGCACGAACCTGTCCAAGCACCTTGTCAATGTCCTCAAGCTGTACCAGCTTGTGTATTTAAAGCACATGGCTTCCCCTAAAGAATCCTGGGAACCGTAGTTTTTCTAGAACTGATCAAAACTTAACTCTTTATTTCTACCACCAGGGCTGTCCCGTGGGGCAGGATAATAGGAGTGATCACCCTGATCCCTGCCCTTTGGGCCCCTGTGCCTGGCACTGGCTGGCCATACCACCACCTACCCATTCAGTGAGGCTCTCCACCTCCTCCCTGCTTAGAGCAAAGCAGAGAGGGAAGAAATAGAGGCAGAGGACCTCACTATTGCTGCTGCCACTAAGCCAGCAACAAAAGAGAAAAAAAAGTAAGCTCTGGGGAGGAGGGAAAAGCAGTGCCAAAACAACAACAAAAAACAAGCCAGGAGGACTAGGAGGAGGAGGAGTGCTGCCAGCACTATCATCATGTAGAAGATGGAGGTTGGCAGGGGTGGAAATGGAGGCAACCTGGGGGTGGGCACACAGTGTGATTTGCCCTGGGACTTTCACAACCCCGTCTTCAGGGTGGCTCTGTCTATAATTACCCAACAGTAACTCTCAGTCTTATCTGGATTGAGAAGGTTTTTATTGGTCCCCATCCTTTCCATTCCCAGTTCAAGGCACCTGCAGCCTCACCTGAAATAGAGGCAAGGGAGGAAGAGGCTGCATACACATAGCATTCTATTCTAGACTCAATGAAGACTGAGTAGATTTTTTCTACATAACCCACACACTATCTGGATCTATTGCATTTTTTTGCCCCTGAAAAGCGCTTCTTGACAAACTGATTTCATTCCAACAAGAAAAGCTCATTGTGGATTGATTCTGCATTACTTCACAGTGTGTTCATTTCAAAACAGATGTAGGTGATCCCAGCAATGGGGAGGGTGTATCCGTGCCTGACCAGTGACATTGTGGGTGAGCGTCAGGGGTGTAGTCGTCTGGGGGCATGGGGGGGTCATAAACCCTTTACTTTTTTGGGAGCAGCGTTCCTATGTTTCCAGTGTCTTCCAGACCAATCAGCATGAAAGGGGAGCATGTTAGCTGCTGACAAGGGTCTTCTGGAAGATATTATTTTATGCTTGCTAAACCTTAAAAGGACATACCCCCCCCTCTGCATTCATCATTCAACGGAACTCCACAGTAAAAAACCTGAAAGCTCATTTTATTGTTTAATCTTAGAAGAGTGGATCATCTTAGAAGGGGGAGTGGCAGTGAGGGGGCATGGCGTGACTATCATGAAGGGACCCTGCACTTTTGAATTTCCCACTACACTACTGGTGAGCGAATACCAGTTCCTTCTTCATTCAGCTGCGGCACGTGCAGGAAGGAAAAGGCCTGGATAACCTAATCAAGGGGAGGTTTTCAGACATACATCAAATAACCACACCTAGCCTTGTGGACAGCAGGATCTAGAATCAATCTAGATTGAAAGCAGCGTGATGCACAGTGAGGATGAGCATGAACTACATTTTTGTGCTTCAAATGGGAGAAAGAGCCGAGAAAGAGCTGTACTGGTGGACTGAAATCTGCTTGTGGGCTGTGGATTTAACTAGCTCCCCCCATTAGGTTAAAAAGGTCTGTTGATTCTTGGCAGAAGGGGACAGGATATGAACTTTTTTAGACTATAACAAGCAGGTGTGACCACTGTACCTGCTCATTACTATACTCATGGGTGTCTTATAGGGATGCATGAGAATTCTCACTAAAATGGTGGAGAATTTTCATAAGGATTTTTTTAAAAAAAAAATCAGATTGTTGCAGAAATGTAAAGAACTGAATTTAACATTGGAAAAATGAGAAACTGAGAGAACCAAAACGAACAGATCTTTCCTTCCCTAGTGTCTTATCTATAACCTCAGGGTTAATCAGATTTGGAGATACATTTGCTAGCTCCCATAAGACATTTCTCTCTTTCCCCACTGATTAAAAAAAAATCCATATAAGAGACTATTTGACTGAAATTGCAAACTTACTGGCTGTATTAATTTAGGAGGAAAATAGCATCTTTTATCTGGAAAAAATAAGAAAGAAACCAACAGGGTAAGAAACTCTACCCACCAATTCTAATATACTTTCCACTAGGTAAATGATTGCAATATTGGGTGTAACATTTCTCCTCACCACTTCCCCTTGAATAAATTGCTTCAGCTCACCATCTGTCTTGAAATTTGCATTAGGAAATGGGAATGCTATCTTCTTGCAACTAACTGAAAAACCAAACACCTAAAAAAGAAAAGTTACCTATATTTCTTTGTAGAAAAACATTCCACACTTACCAAGTGCAGTCTAGGGGTTGAGATCTCTGAAGCAACAACAATATTACACAACGGAACCTAAGAAATTATATTTCATCACACACCCTCCCAATGTCCTTGTTTAATCCACATAATTATTCATTTGATGCCCCATTTTTCTACAAATTTCCTCAAAGAGTTTTGTTGAGGTCTGGAAGCGAACAGATGGCAAGAAAAAGATGTCTCCCTAGTGTTTAGAACCATCTTTTGACATATTATATTGTTCCTTTATTTATTCTCATTTCAGCACAGATTATTTGTAACTTTGTAAGAGAGGTTGAGGACACTTGAATACATACACAAATAATCATTCCTCCCCCCCCCTTTGCAAATAAACCAAGGAAAGTGACCAGCAAATAGCAGCACTCCTGAGTAAATGTCATGACATGTGAGTGGGTGTTTGATTCATAAGTCTCATCTTCTGAAAGAAACAGATGCATCCATCATAATTGCTCTGGTTGTTTGCTGGAAAGGCATCTTTGAAGTTCAAGAACAAATGTTCTTACAGAGAATTACCAATAGAAAAGACAGATAATTCATCAGTGCTGATTCTCCCCCCGCAAAAAACCCTCCCCTATAAAATCTCAGTAATATATATCTATATCTTTAATTTCTCATATCAGGCCACAAAAATCTCATTAGTAATGAGTGTTTCTAGAAACAATTTAGTATTATGTGTCAGCATAGCACTTTAAATATTTGTATTTCTTTTGATGAATACATCTGTCTTATTCCAGGTGGGTTATTTTCAAGCAAGGCAGCTTACTCTCTCCCCTTTCTTCCTCCAAAAAGGCTTATGATATCAATTAGATAGCTATGGGGGAGAAATAACTCTATGCAGCCTTAATAATTGACAGTTTAAATGCACTTGGGAGTAAGCCTCACTGAATACAGTGACAGTGGTGGGTGGTGGCTCCATGTCGGTGGGGCAGTGGAATCAGCTCCGGGTTTTAATCTGAACTTTCAAGGTGCTGTCCAAGTTCTGAGAAGTGCAATCTGAACACATGGGCCAGCACCAGGCTTGCTAGCTTATTTTCAATATGTATTCCACCCACTTGCCAGTGAAGGTGAAGCATCTCCAGAGCCTGCTTTCCTTTTTCCTTTTGCATCACGTCTGTTACAATGTGAGCCTTATCATTTAACATCTGTACAATACTTAGAAAATGTTTGGTGTTTTATACTATACAATGAAAGCACTCTCATATCAGTTTAACAGTCATGGCTTCCCCCAAAGAATCCTGGGAACTGTACTTTACCTCTCACAGAGCTGCAGTTTCTAGCACCCTTAACAAAATACAGTTCCCAAGATTTTCTGGGGAACGCCATGACTACTAAAGTGGTATAAGAGTGCTTTAAATGCATGGTGTGGATGTGAACGGAAGAAACTTGCTGGATCAGGCCAAAGGCCCAACCAGTCCAGCATCCTGTTCTCATGGTGGCTACCCAAATGCCTCTGGAAAGCCCATAAACAGGACCTGAGTGCAACAGCATGTTCCCCCAAATGATTTCAGTGTTGTGTACATGTACCATAAAAACTGAGCAAAGAAAGAGTAGTAAATTCCAGAGTAAACACCTCATCTGGAAGCATCCCTAGTCACATAATTTTCCAGTTACCTGCTCAAAGCTCATCTTATTACAATTCCTGTCTGATCATATTTCATCTCTGAGGTAAATGTTGGCAATTAAAATAACCCATCATGCTCGGTTCACAACACAATAGTATGGTACATTTTTCTGTCTCCCATGGCTGTTCCTTGTATTTTTGGCAGACATTTTGACACTATCCTAAAATGGTGTTCTGTCCTTTTCTAAAGGATCAAGTTAAGTTAACAAGGTAGTACAGGGTGATCTAACCCATGCTGTTCTTCATAACCAATGGCCTGAAAAATAGCATAATCTAGAATACTTGCTCTCCCTCCCTTTTTTTATATGGGATCACAGTTGCTGTGTTCAAGTTTGCCAGATGAAGCCTACTGTTATAATAATAATAATAATAAATTTAATTTATGTGTCGCCTATCTGGCCAATGGCCACTCTAGGCGACGTACATATGGCAAGTACAATAAAGTACAATACAACAAAATACAATATAACAATAAAAATTAAGATAAAAACATTGCAGGGTAGGAGGCATTTCAATCAAAAAAAGTCAGCCCTCCCCAAAAATCCCAAAAGCCTGTTGAAAGAGCCAGGTCTTTAAGGCCTTGCAGAATATATTCAGGGAAGAGGCAAGCCGGAGATCTTGTGGGAGAGAGTTCCAGAGGGTGGGGGCCGCCACTGAGAAGGCTCTCTCTCTGGTTCCCGCCAACCTAGCTGATTTAGTTGGTGGGACTGAGAGAAGGCCCTGTGTGGCTGATCTTGTCAGGCGGCATAATTGGTGGCGTTGAAGGTGCTCCTTTAGATAAACTGGGCCGAGACCGTATAGGGATTTAAAGGTTAATACCAACACCTTGAATTGGGCCCGGAAAACAACTGGGAGCCAGTGTAGATCGAACAACACTGGTGTGATGTGGTCCCGGCGGCGACTATTTGTAAGTAGTCGAGCCGCTGCATTTTGCATAAGTTGTAGTTTCTGGACCGTTTTCAAGGGTAACCCCACGTAGAGCGCATTACAGTAATCGAATCGAGAGGTGACCAGGGCATGTATTACCAGTGGGAGCTGATGAGCAGGAAGGTAGGGTTGCAGCCTACGTATAAGGAGAAGTTGATACCAAGCTGCCCGGCTCACTGCCGAAATCTGAGCCTCCATGGACAGCTTGGAATCAAGCACAACCCCAAGGCTGCGGACCTGGTCCTTAAGGGGTAGATTCACCCCATTGAACTTCAGGTCAACATTCCCCAACCTTCTCTTGTCCCCCACAAGTAGTACCTCGGTCTTGTCAGGGTTCAGTTTCAGCCTATTCCTTCCCATCCATCCACTCACGGACTCCAGGCACTTGGACAAGGTCTCCACAGCCAACTCTGGTGAGGATTTAAATGAGAGATAGAGCTGAGTGTCATCTGCATATTGGTGACACTGCAGCCCAAATCTCCTAATGATTGTCCCCAGTGGCTTCATATAGATGTTAAATAGCATGGGAGAGAGGATAGAACCCTGTGGCACACCACAGTTAAGAGGCCAAGGGTCTGAAACCTCCTCCCCCAATGCCACCTGTTGGTGCCTATCAGAGAGAAAGGAACGGAACCACTGTAATACAGTGCCTCCTATTCCCAGTCCCTCCAGGTGATGTAAAAGGATACTGTGGTCAACAGTATCAAAAGCCGCTGAAAGATCGAGGAGGACAAGAAAGGTGAATTCTCCCCTATCTAATGCCCTCCTCATATCATCCACCAGAGCGACCAAGGCTGTTTCAGTTCCGTGACCAGTCCTGAAGCCCGATTGGTATGGATCTAAGTAATCCGTTTCATCCAAGTGTGTTGACAACTGATTGACCCCCACTCGCTCAATGACCTTGCCCAAGAAAGGTAAATTGGAAATCGGGTGAAAGTTATTGAAAACTTGGGGATCCAAGGAGGGCTTCTTCAAGATGTGCCTTACAATTGCCTCCTTGAAGGCTGATGGCATCACACCCTCCTTCAAGGATGCGTTTACCACCGCCTTGATCCCCTCACCCAACTTCTCTGTGCAGCTCATAAGGAGCCACGATGGGCAAGGATCAGTTAGACAGGTGGTAGGCTTTACAGTCGAAAGCACCTTGTCCACATCCTCAGAAGATAGAGGCTGAAAACGATCCAAACACACCGGCATGCAACTGGCCAACTCTGGTTCATTTACCGTATCCACGGCGCACGGGATCGAGCTCCGTAAGCGTTCTATTTTATCAGCGAAGTGCTTTGCCAAAATGTCACAGGAGGCTTTTGACTGTTCCAAGGGTTCCTGAGCAACTGGACCGACCAGGCTTCGGACCACTTGGAACAGCCTCCTGGGACAGCACTCTGCAGACGCAATAGAGGCAGTAAAGAAAGCCTTCTTTTCTGCCTTTATTGCCACTTGGTAGGCAGCTACTGCTGCTCTAACTTGTGTCCGGACACCTTCGGAGCGGGATTTCCGCCACCGGCGTTCTAGTCGTCTCACCTCCTGTCTCAAAGTACGCAACCGTGGTGTATACCACAGTGCTAACTGAGTTCTGTTCAGGGGGAGAGGACGTTTCGGAGCCACCCGGTCTAACGCCCTGGTGATCCCTTCATTCCATTCCATCACCAGGGTTTCGACCAGGCGACCTTCAGCAGGTTCCAATTCCCCTAGCGCAGTCAGGAATCCATCCGGATCCATCAGGCACCTGGGGCGGACCATTCTAATAGGTCCTTCACCCCTGCGGAGGGGGTGCGGCATCGAGAAGTCCATGTTTACCAGATAGTGATCTGACCATGACACAGGGGTGGAAAGAACTACTCCCAGCTTCAGAGCACTTCTCTCCTCTCCCAGGACAAACACAAGGTTGAGAGCATGACCGGCTACATGGGTGGGTCCAGTATTACTAAGGTGCAGTTCCCAGGAAGCCATGGTTTCCAGGAAATCCCGAGGGGCTCCAGTGAGAGTGGTCTCGGCATGCACATTGAAGTCACCCAGCACTAACAGTTCTGGGGACAACGCCCGTACAGCCGAGACCACCTCCAGCACCTCGGCCAGGGAGTCTGCTGTGCAGCGGGGTGGGCGATACACTAGCCGGATCCCCAAACTGCCCTTCGGGCCCAACCTCCAGTACATGCAATCAACAAACTTGGTCCTATGGAGAGGAGTTCTGGTAAAAACCAGGGACTCCCGATAGATGACTGCCACACCCCCTCCCCGCCTTCCCACCCTCGGCTGCTGCGCGTGACAGAAACCTGGTGGACACATGGCCTCAAGAATGGGAGCAGAGGCCTCATCCAGCCAAGTTTCCGTAATACATGCCAGGTCTGCACGCTCATCCAAGATCATGTCGTGGATGAGTGGAGGTTTTTGTACTACAGACCTGGCATTACACAGCAGCAGACGAAGGTCGGTAGGAACCATGCGTCCCCCAGTTATCGTCTGGTTTTGGGCAGACCCGGAATAGGGGATGGGTATAATGCATCTATCCCCTGTTCCCCTATGCAGACGTGGTCTGCCAACAGCACCTTTCCAGCGCCTGCCGCCCAATCTTTCAATAACTTGGCCCCTCACCTTCCCTGCCATATCCCTTCCTGGCTTGCACATGATTCTATCCCTGCCCGCCCATCAACAGGCTACCCACCCTGAAACAATAATGGTCTATGAACCCACCCCCGTACCCCTTAGTAACTAAAATAATAAAATAAAAATAAAATACAATTAAAATCAATATAAATTAAAAATTACATCCCAGCTGCACATCCACACATCCATGCACGCTCCACCCAAGCCAATACAATTTCCTTCCACACCAATAACTAACAGTAGTCCAAATACTGCGCCGCAGTCAAAACAGGCCAACGACGCCAAACACGCTGGGGGGCAGCGCAACAGCGGTCAGCAGCAGCAGGAGTCGCTGCAATGGTAGCCCAGGAGCGACAAAATGGGCCAAAAGCAGCCCAAGCAACGACAGAACAGCGGCAGCAAACATACAAGGCAAAAACCACCTGACCGCACCCAGCCGCACCGAGAAATGTCCGGGCAAACAGCGGCACGAAGGCCCCAGCAGCAGTGGAAGAGCAACGGGCCCGGCCGACACGATGGTATTCCAGCGGCAACACGGCCCGTAGCGGTGGGGGCGGCGATGGCGGCGGCAGTACAAGCCGCAGTGATGATGTCCCGGGCGGCAGCACAGCCCGCAATGGCAAAGGCGGAGGCCACGACGCCCGCACACGGGCGGGCCAGCAACAACAGCGGCGACAGCATCAGCCGCAGCGACGGCGCCCCGGGCGGCGACACAGTCCGCAGCGGCACACGGGTGGGCAAGTGACGGCGGCAACAGCAGCACAGGTCGCAACAAGAGCAACGGCCCAGCCGACAGCGGCAACAGCAGCACAGGCCGCTAATTTAGAAGTAAAACTTTGGAATAAGGAAGACTGGTCCAGTTGGAGGTCTCTGAGACAACTTGATTATTGTACCAGGCTGACTACCTGAAAAAAGAATAAAGCAAATTCAATTTTGTGCTTGATGCTCATGAACAGCCCAGAAGTTGCGGATTCAGTAGTGCAAGCACCTTGGACAGCTCCCTGAAAGTTTGAACTAAAACCTGGAGCAGATTCATTGCCCCTTTAACATCGGAGCCACCAATCTCAACTGATATCAAGCCTTACCAGGTTTAGCAATTTAGAATTAAAGTTAAGGAGGCCAGATTGTTCATCCAGAGGTTGCAGCTGTTAGCAAGTATTAGCTAGGAATTGTGCATTCCAAACACCTGACGGAAAGTATTGCTGCAATCTAAGGGAAGACAGTAGGAGTTTTGATGAGAGAGAGAGAGAGAGAAATCAGGCCCACAAGATGTCAGAGTCTCAAATTAGAAGTCAGTGCAATGCTTTGCTCAGGAAGAAGGCAGACTACTAAAACAACAGTGTGTCAGACTTAAAATATTCCCAGTGCACCTGCAGCAGCCCCCAAGTAATGTGTTTCTATATTAAGTGCAGAATAAGGCTTAACTGTACTATCAACTTTGTGATAGGAAAATCCAGCTGAAATTAAATAATCAAAAAAGATAGGTGCATGGTGATTTTATGAAGTAAACAGTGATTGAGGAAAGGAGAGCGAACAGCAGGTCTCTGCGTGAAGTAAATTAATTCATGCTGGAGTTTTATACTTCTGAAGAAATTAAATTGCCCACTTCTTAATCAGCAGTTTGCTCTCATGCCTCTGTTCTTGTTTAAAACTTTCTATATAAAAGTAGCTTTAAAAAAATTTATTCAAACAACATCATTCTAAGATAGTATTTCATTTTATTTTTAGCATTGCAAGAGGAAACATTTTTTTAAAAATGTTTTCCTCCTTTCATCTTTGCCCATTGCATCGTTTAAAGTGTTTTAGATCTCTGCATGGTTCTTCCTAAATAAAATAAGGGCTACATGATAATACTAGATGCTGGTAGAAATTCAAACACCAGGTTGGTTAATCCTCATTTTTATATTTAGATCTGGAGCTATTCCTTTTTCCAAAGTCTCAGCATAGGTGACCATCGTGAAATAGATGAGAATTCACTAATAGGCAAAAAACCTTGTGGTTTAAGAATGTACCTAAAGCCCACAGATATTTCTATCAAACTTTAAAAAGCAGGGAAATTGGGCAGCTATAGTGAATGCACCAAGGGAGCAGGAGACCTGACCTCCTCTCTGAGATATTGTACTGCCCTACAAATTTGTCAAAATGCAAACACAATTTGGGTTGGTTTTTCACAGTCTAATCCACTTCCTGTGTACCTTGGAAGAATTTGGTAACGTGCCTCTGAGCATATGGTGACTGGTGGCAATACCTGCCATCTCCAAAGATGGAGAATTATATGTTTGTATGTTTGTTGGTATTCTTACTTTGCTTCTTTCCTGTGTTACTAATGTTTCTACAGAGAATCTAAAGTAGAAAATTTTATTTCCCTCATTATTCATCCTAGACATCTGTGTCAAATTTATTTTTATTAATTTCAACACCTTTTTATTGGTCAATGTCATATGATGGTGAAGACAGCCTTTTGTATTTCAAATTGTTGGTTATATACTCTTTCTATTTTGAGTGCATTAACAGTTGAATCTGAAACTCCAGTTTGATGTAATATCAGACTGATTACAATATGTTGCTACTTCAGCAATGACTCTAGCTGTTGGAAAAAAGAGGATACATGTTTTCAGCCTGCTATGTTTAAACCACTTCATTTAAGGCAAGGTGGGCAAGGTGAAAAACATACAGCACACCTAGAATTTTGCTAGAATATATTTCACCTCCCGCTGTTTTATCTTGTGCAAATTGAGACACTCCTGAGGTCGACTGGAGACTATTCTGCAGAAGTCAGTGCCATTATTCCACAATTATGTTTGGAGTTTTTTTAGTGTAAATTTTTCAAAGGTGTTGCTGTACTTCACATATTCACAGAAATAGAAACAAAAGAAAATGATTTCCTATAGGAAACTTCACTAAAATTGCAAAGGAAATCAGACATATTTAAAGTGACCATCTGAACTATATCAACTGTCTTAATAATGTTGCTTCTTCCCTGCTAAAACAAGATAAGCACAGCACATGTCTTCTTCCTATTATTTGGGCTGATTGCAGGTGTTACCACCACTCACCTTATGCTCAGAGGCACATGTTACCAAATTCTTCTAAGCTACACAGCAAGTGGATTGGACTGTGAAAGAGCAACCCAAATTGTGTTTGCATTTTGACAAATTTATAGGGCAGTCCAATATCTCAGAAAGGAGGTCAGGTCTCCTGCTCCCTTGGTGCATTCACTATAGCTGCCCAATTTCCCTGCTTTTTAAAGTTTGATAGAAATATATGTGGGCTATAGGTACATTCTTAAACCGCAAGGTTTTTTGCCTATTAGTGAATTTCCCTGCTTTTTAATCCAGGAGGTAAGAAATGGGATCCTGTGCAAGCTTGCTGAGAATGGATTGATCATTTGCATGCTTATTGAGTTCAGTGGGATTCACTCCCCTGCAATCATGCTTAGGATAGGTGAAACTGACCACAGGGGATGGGAAGGGCAGGAGGAGGAAGAGGAGAGGCAGAGGGGAGGAGAGGCAGAGGGGAGGAGAGGCAGAGGGGAGGAGAGGCAGAGGGGAGGAGAGGCAGAGGGGAGGACTGGGATGGGAGCAGACAGGAGGGGGAGGGGAGGAGAAAGACAGGTTTGATCATTTGCATGTTTATTGAGTTCAGTGCGATTTACTCCCCTGCAATCATGCTTAGGATAGGTAAAATTGACCATGGGGAGGAGGAAGGTGGGGAGGGGGGAATTGGAAGGGGAGGGGGAGGGATGGGCAAAAGAAGGGGGAAGGGGCAAATGGAAGGGAATAGGAGGGAGAAGGGAGGGTGGGGTTGCCAGGCTCAGGGCCTGAGAATGATTCTGTATTCTCCCTTCCCCCTGTACAACTTTTAAAGATATAGAAGACCTCTTGGAGGCTGGGCCTGGCAACCCTAGTTTGATAATTTGCATACTTTTTGAGTTCAATGGGATTTATTTCTGTGTAATCATGTTTGAAAATGGAAATGGATTGCCTTCAAGTCGACCGAACGTATGGCGACCCTTTGAATAGGGTTTTCATGGTAAATGGTATTCAGAGGTGGTTTTACCATTGCCTTCCTCTGAAGCTGAGAGGCAGTGAGTGGCCCAAGGTCATCCAGTGAGCTTCATGACTGTGTGGGGATTCGAACCCTGGTCTCCCAGGTCCTAGTCCAACACTGGCCCGGGGAAGAGGAGGAGAATGGGTGGGTGGGCACTGGGCAAAGGGAAAAATCCTTTCCAAAAGGAAACCATTGCAAACAGTATCATTCTTTTTCAGGGTTTCTCCCACCTTTTTATTCTACAGCAGGTACATGTAGCCTCCCACCCAAATTTAAACCAAAGCTGTCTCTGGCCACATCCACACCAGGCCTTTATTTCACTTTGGACAGTCATGGCTTCTCTCAAAGAATCCTGAGAAGTGCAGTTAGTGAATGGTGCTGAGAGTTGCTAGGAGACACCCTGTTCCCCTCACAGACTTCAATCAGAGTGGCTGACTGTTAAACCAGTCTGGCCGCTGGAGCTCTGTGGGGGGAATAGGAGTCTCCTCTCAGCACCCTTCACAAACTACACTTCCCAGGATTCTCTGAGGGAAGCCATGACTCTTTCACATGAAATCAAAGTCTGGTGTGGGTGTGGCCCCCTGATTAGCCAAGACAAGCAGCTGGGAGTCTGGCTTTTAGAACACTGACAGTTGGTCCTTACTGAGCATGCCCACCCTTATCATTGGCTTCCTGCCAATATTTCTTAAATTAATTAAAAATCAGCCAGGCATTTTTTTAACTTTTAAACTGCAGAAGATGAAAGAGTATGGGGCAAGGTCAGTATTAGGATTACAGGTACTCTGTGAACATGGCTGATTTTTAATGAATTTCAACAGATTATGAGAACTCTCAGGGAAAAAAGTCCAAAAGGGCTCTGGGTTTTCTCTCTCTCTTTTTAGCCTTTGAACTCTCTGTTCTCTCTGACTGTTTTGTGTATCGCCATGAAAATTGAGAGGGTTGTTAAGCAAGCATTTCTGAGTTCAGGACTATAAGTTTTGTAAGGTTTTGTTTTGAAATGAGCTTATGGGAAGCATCAGAATGGCAGGTGGGGGTATTTTCAATTTAACATTGCGGAATGTGAAAAATCCATGCTGGCTATAGTATACAGCCACTCTAGTGGCTGTATAATGTATAATTAGATTTTGCCAAGGCTAAAAAGCAGCCTAAAGAAAAAGGTATTCTGTTGTTTTTGTAAAAAGGTTTAAAGTTTGAGGAAACCTGCACAGGAAACATTTAGGAGAAGGGCTGTAGCTCAGTGGTAGAGCATCTGCCTGCATGTAGCATGTCCAGGTTCAATCCTAAGCATCTGCAGGTATGGCTGGCAGAAGCTTCTGCCTGAAATGGCAGAAAGCTGCTGCCAATCAGCATAGACAATCCTGAGCTAGATGGACCAATGGTCTGACTCAGTATAAGACAGCTTTCTATGTAGAGTTTCAGGAATGTTGTCAGGACCAAATGGGGAATGTAGGCAGCTGTAATGAAATCTAAATCTGGAGAAGGGTCTGCAAGGTCAGTCACTAGTGCTGAAACCAGGATTTGAGCTGGAGCAAGACAGAGGCCACATTCAACCATACATTTATTCCACTATTATTCCACTTTAAACAGTCATGGTTTTCCCCAGATAATCCTGGAAACTGTAGTTGGTTAAGGGTGCTGAGAGTTGTTAGGAGACCCCTGCTTCCCTCACACAACTACAATTCTCAGAGTTTTTTGAGAAGAGGGACTGACTGTTAAACCACTAGAGCTCTGCCAGGGGAATAGGGGTCTCCTAAGAACTCTCAGAACTCTTACTAAATTACACTTCCCAGGATTCTTTGGTGGTAGCCATGCCTGTTTAAATTGGAATAATAGTGGAATAAATGTATGATGTGAATGTGGCCAGAGCCTAAAGCATAGCAGGAGGAGAAGATACTGTTCTGTTCGCCAAGCAAAAGAAGGCTAGGCTGCTGCCATTTATATTAGACCTGCCCCGTCTAGTGTCTTCATACTGCTTGCCAACTGCAAATGCTGAGTATCACTCTTCCCTTTTGGTACTGTCAGGGCAGGACATTTACCCAACTGGACCACTTGGTCCTGAAGACAGCCCTGAGACCCAAACAGAAACAATCTATTCCAGGGCTCACTAGCCCCAGCCTCCGGTTATGAGATTTCTAGGTTTTGACAACTCTGAAGGAGAATAGAAAATGTCACCACCACCACTGCAGGGGGGGACCCCAGGGTGCTAAGCTCAATAATAGGTTCACAGGCTCCATAGCATGTCCTTATCTGAGAGGCATTTTGTGAGTTCCTGACACAGACTTTTAACAGTCCCTCCCACATTGATGAGCCCCCGGATGGGCTTACCTGGTAGCAGTGGTGACGGCAGCAGCAACTTATTCTTATCATAATTGTTGTTATTATTTATTTATTTATTTATATGTCACATTTTTGCACCCAGGTGTCTCAAAGTGACACACAATAAAAATAGAAACAACAAAGTCATTCAAATCAGATATAGAAACAGCAACAAATAAAAACTAAAATACTCATCTAAGAATCGATTTAAAAGGAACAAGGCCTACCCACCCCACTTAAAGAATGAGCACAGTAAAGGCAACTGACATATCTAATGATCCTTCCAATTGAAAACAACAGTCTGGATAAATAAGAATATTTTTGCCTGGTGACTAAAAACAGACAATGATGGTGTCAAGTGTGCCTCCCTTGGGAGTGTGTTCCATGAAAGTGTGTTCCATCACTGAAAAGGCCTCTTTTTATGTCACCAGCTTCTGCACCTCCCTCACAGAGAACGCACAAAGAAGGGCACAGTACTTGAGTGAGTGCTAGGTGGCTGGCTGCTGCCAAAAAATTATTTAAAAAGAGGCCTAGGGTGGGTTTCAATTGTGAGCCCAACTAGGCCTGAGGACATTACAATGAACAAATAAACTGAAAATCATATAGCTGTTATATTGCTACTTTTAGATCAGTCAGTGGGAGGCAATGCCCACAGCTAGTGTTGAAGCCAAAAGTTCATGCTCAATAAGAGATTCAGGAGCATCCCAAAGCTAAGAGTCAAATTCCAAGGAAAACTTAAACACCATTTTGGAGGTGACATCAGGTTTGGCAAGCCTGGCAGCCAGAATGGAGGCATAGAGCTGGATGCAGTGTTTCACTTTTGCTAGGCATTCTATAAATAATAATCCCAGCTGTACTTATACTTGGCAGTCCTGCATAAATTGCTACTTAATTATGGACTATATATATGCCGTACAAAATGTGGTGACAAAAAGCACGGATAGAGGAGAATAAAATATTTTATTTGTGGATCAACACATCACTGAGATATGGGTGGCATCAAGAGTCTATGCATGTCAAGAATAGAATCAGATGAACTAGGGTTGTTAAACTGGGACATGATCTGTGCTGCTGCCACTCGGAATTGGTAAACTGTAAACATTACAGGTAGACACTGGGCTCATGCATACAACCCATAGCAATTTTGAACCACTATGATCTGCTGTTGTAGTATGCATTTGGATACTGAAACTACCTAGTTAGGGCCAATCAGGTGTGCCTTCCAACTCAATCACATGGCTGGTAGGGCTGGGTAACAATCAGGTGGCCCCACTCAATATTTCTGTTTAGACTAGCGATGTGCTCAGTTTCTGCAATAATCGGATTTGCCATCAGAATAATAATTATTTTTGATATTTATCTTTGCAGAGAGAATTTTAAAGTTGCAACTCTCTGCACCTGGTTTCCATTCATTCTTCTTCTTTTCTGATTCTTTTTTTTTAATCACTTTGAAATCATTGATAGTGTGAGTGATACTTTTATTGATCTACTTTCTATGTGAGCTCTTCAAATGTGTATTCCCTTTCACTGATGTCAATGAAGTGTTGATTGTAACTGACAGACAGAAAGCAGCAGAGGGGAATAAGGTGTTGATTGTAAGTAGCAGAGGGGAAGACACTGACTTGATGATCTGTCTTAATCTGTCTGCTCTGGAGTACACTTGAAAAGGAATGTAAAGGTTAATACCAGTGGAGGCTTGTGAATAAATAGTGATTATAATGTCGATAATTCTCTGCAAAGCAAAAAATAAATAAATGGGAGGAGATCGGAAAAATGAAAAGATATCAGAGGAAAAAGGAATTGGATCGTTAATGACCACCAGGGGGACACACTTACAAATGAAACCTAGTAAAGGAGAGTATTCCATCCTTAGTTTACACATATATTGCAAAAGAGTGGGATCACACCACAGAAAAGTGGAACTTGCACTGCTATGTGTGTGGTTGTAAATAGTGTCCCTGGCTGCTCTTAAAATTGTTTCAGTCTAATAAGTATGACCATAACATTCTACATAACCTCCAGGTTACTCACCATGTGTTAAGTCACCCAGAAGGTTCATCCTACATTGTGGCTCATTCTATAGCACATCAGGTCTCTAAGCCTGCTCATTCTCAGTTTTCCTATCTTGTCTCTATTTCCCATTCCTTGTTACTCCCTTGCTAGTTTATGGTCTTTCTGCATTAAATTGATTGTACTTGAGACCCACATATGTCTCTAGTCTTGGCCATGAGTGAATACAAGCTTGATTACCCACCACCTAACAATCTGATACTTCCTTTTGAGATACACCTGCGATACAGCCAAACTAGATGTTACTTTAATTGTGCAACTAGTTTTATACCCGTTTGGCCATTCAGCTAAATGTGGTGCCAATAAGAGCCTTTTCTTCTTCTTCTTCTTCTATGCCTCATAGCACCCCCTCTCTGTGGGTGTGATTTTCATCTGGATTGTGTGCTGCAGTGCTGATGACAATCAGACACCCTGCACCTTCAATTAAATGTTTTTTTAAAAAATTGCACACTATTTAGCTTAACTCTAGGTCATCTGAATAGGTACTGGGAGAAATACTTGACCTTATTACCAAGCAGATTCTTCATATTATCCACCTTAACTTACACTTTGGTGCTTTTGTGACGCCCCAGTCCCATCTGTAACCTCACAGTCTGTTTTTAGGATGCTATCAAACTCCCAAAACAAGTGTCTTCTGTGGCCCTTTGGATGAACTACAGCTCATAATTTCATCAGTAGTTTTGGCTCCATGTAGTAAAATTGTTTGGACTGTGTCTGCCACCAGGTCTTAGCACAACGAATATATCTTGTGAGATCACCTCTCAGGAAGCAAGAGTGAACCTTCCTTTCCCGGACCTGTAATTAAAATGTTTGAAGCAGGTAGGTCTAGATTTAAAGTGGTCCATAAAATAGGTGAATATTTATATTTCTCCCAGCTAGTGCTTTTGCTCACTTTCTCCTGCTGCAGTCACCCTTCCTGGTGGTGTGAAAAAAATAATAATCCAGAGGAAACAACTGAGCTCACACGCAGAGGCAGCTTCTAGATCAGGGGTAGCCAACATGGGGCCTACCAGATGTTAGCCACAGCCAGCATAACCAATGGCCAAGGAAGATGAAAACTGTAGTCCACAACATCTGGAGAGCACCATGTTGGTCTATTGCTGTTGCCCTAAAGGTAGGACCTCAGTATTCTAGAAGATAATGGAGGTGGCTGAATGTCCAAGAATCCTGACTTCCATAAATCTTTGGTTGGGATTGTTCTTTTTTTTTTTTTCAATAATTTTTATTCAGATTTTCATAAAACATACAAGACAAAATCATAAAACATTCAAAGACAAAAAACAAAATCAAAAATAGTTAAACAAAAAAAAAAAAAAGAAAAGAAGAAAAAAAAAAAATAAAAAATAAAGAGTAAAATATTGACTTCCCATTTGTCAAAGATCAAATCAGTTATAAGTCTATAATATATAGCAATCCTGTCTCTTAAGCCATATTATAAAATCACTTTCCTCCAGTAGTTATCTTAATTAATCATCAAATCTCATAAACATTACTTTATTCTTTCCACAAAAAGTCAAAGAGAGGTTTCAATTCTTTAAGAAATATATCTATCAATTTTTTTTTCCAGATAAGCATATCGATTAATCCATCTCATTACTAATTATGATAATCTTATTGTCATAACCATAGTCAAAATAAACATTTCAATTAATCCATCACATCAGAATCTGTTAAGTTCAGTAATTTCAGTAGCCATTGTTCTATTATCTCTATTAGTTCCATTTTCCATCTTCCATCTTCAGTAGTCTTGTTAAGTCCAGTAATTTCAATATCCAATCTTCCATTATCAGTATTCCATAATAATCTTGCTGTCAAAGCCATAGTCATATAATAAGAGTCTGATGGGAATTACCTCTATCCCAAATATTTTCTTGCCAACCATTCTGAATAAGTTGCTGAAATACTGCTGTAAAATCATATCTCTGTTCTTTTTTTCAAAATACACTGGGTCATCTCTTAAAAGTTTTTCCATTGTCACATGGCTGCAGTTAATTCCATAGATTTTCTCTATATTGGGCTCCATCACATCATTCCAGTCCAGAAGATAATCCATGCCATTGATAACTTTATCTCTAGAATCTTCATTAATTTCTTCAGAGATAACATTGAGTTCCAAACAATAGATTTTATTTCTAAAGTCCATAGACTCCAAATCTTGTTCCTGTTCCACGTTTGTTCCAATCTCCGGGATCTCCTCTCTCACAGGGACCCCTATTCCAGTCTCCAGGGTCTCCTCTCTCACAGGGACGGTTGGGATTGTTCTTATGCCAACACCTTCTGGCAGTGGACTGTTTGAATAGAGGTATCACCAGAGTGATAAAGTTGTCAACTGGAAGAAAGTAAACCTTTTGCTTAACTGGCAAAATGTCTCCTTCCCCTGTGTTAAAAGTTAAAATCCCTTCCAACGTTGTCACAGGCTATTGTTAACACAAGTGATTTTTGATAGGGTCTGACACAGTGGCAACAGTTTTTCTTAAAGCTGCTTAGCCTTCATACTTTCCCTGATGTAAAACATGTTTTATTTTCTTGGTAAAAATAACTGGAAGTGCCTTTCCTGCACTGCAGAAAAGATAATAAATGAAGGCAGATTTGCATTCTGTCCACGTCATTTCTCTTTCTGCTTTCTTCTTCTTCCTTTTCTTTTGAGCAGCTAACTTGTGGTCCCAAACTTCCCATTACTCCTGACATACTGGGGATCACTTCAGGTACTGCTCCCTTTCATTTTGACAAGTGAAATTAAAAAAGGCCAGATTATAAAATTTGTAACTGACACAGTCAAAAAGACTTGACAATTATTCTAGAAGCCTTCTGCTCCCAGTCTTGCTTCTTCTAGAGCCAGCAGTAAGGCATATTTCTTTTCAATGAGTTTCTTGTAACGAATTCAAAATGTGTTTAAGACATTGTACTTCCTAGGAATTATAGAAAATACTCTAAACATGTGGGAGTGGAAGTCAGACCTTCAAGCTTTTATGAAAGCAAGGAGACCTAATAGAGGCCAAAAAGAAAAGTGGTTATTTTCCATATACCTTTTAAACTGAACGGGCCCTTACATCTCAGTGAAGCAAATGTCCTTCATTGCCATATCTGTCCAATATTTTAATTTGCTCACATATTCTCAGGTGCGGGCAAGGCATAGTACAAAACTGTGACAGGGAAAGCATTGTCCAAAATGGGGTGGCTATGCAGGGTGGGATTTCAGAGATTGCCAGAGGTTAGGTGTCAGGTTCAAGTGCACCAACTGCTTGGTACAGGTTGGAACAGAGGGATAACCTGATGGCTTTCCTCAACCCTCAGGCTTTTCAGCAGATCTGAAAGCTTTATAGGCACACAGCATTGTTAGTTAGCTTGGCCTTATCGGCTTGCTGAGATCACTGGTAAATTTAAAGAGAAGGAAAAGGATAATTTAGAATGCCCATTTGTTATAAATAAATAAACAAAATTATTAAAAATAGTCATAGAAAGAGGACATAGATTGTATTGTGCTAGAAACTACTGACAAATTATATACAATTCAAAATATGAAATAATAGATAGTGAGAGTTTACTCCATGCATTAATTTTCTTAATTGAATACTGGACCAACACAACTTTGTAAATTGGCTATGAATCTCATTATGTAAGCTAGAATCATGCTAAGCAGATATTAGAAATCCACAAAATGTCCATCAGAGAAAGAATGGTAAAACAATATTTGGCATATCATGGAAAAATTAAGTACTTATAGTAAGGTGTTTGATGGAAAAGAAAAATCAATGGAGTTTGCTGATAGATGGACACTTTCTGATTCATCATATGAAAAATAATTGTGTGTATAATACTTGGAATTTCCAGTTTATTAATCCGTTGTGATTTCTAGCACAAGTTTCAACTAATTTTAAAACAATGTTTTCTTTCTATCTTATTTTAAAGTACTTAATATATTTGAAAGTTACTGGGAGGACCAGAGCAAAGATGAGAATATTGGCTGTTAAATATGTTAGGGGACTAGTAATGAAAATAGCAGCAAGCAGAATCCTGCCTGTCCAGTATCACTGGGAGAATATTGATCTGAGCCATTGTTTAAGTGCAAGGGACTGGAGGAGGGCCAACAAACTGAGCTTGAACCCTGGGAAGATGGAGGCACTGTGGTTGGGTGGTTCTCATGTCTGGAAGACTGAGCATTTCTCTTCTGGACAGGCTCTAAAAGAACAGGTTCATAATTTGGGGGTCTCCTGGATCCATCTCTGTCACTCGAAGCTGAGGTAGCCTCAAGACTAGGAGTGCCTTTTACCAGCTACAGCAGGTCTGCCAACTGTGGCCATTCTTGGACTGGCGCAAAATGTTGTTGTTGGACTGTTACTGGGGACAGACTATGACCAGCACCTAACATCAGTCCTTAAAAGCTTGCAGTGACTCTCATATGTTACCAGGCCAAGTTCTTGTATTAATTTACAGGGCCCTTAACAGCCTGAGTCCAGGATACCTTAAGGGCCACCTGATCCCTTATGTCCCTGCTTGATCACTGAAATCTTTGGGGGAGTCTCTGTTAGTGGTCCCCAATGGCTCAGATGCACAGCTCATATCCACCAGAAGCCATGAATTCAGTATTGTGGGCCTGATTCTGTGGAACTCCTCCCGGCTGAAATTAGACAGGGTCCCTCCCTGGGAAACTTTGGATGCTTGACAAAGACTTTTCCCCCCAGCAGACACTTTAAACAATTTTTCTGCTTGTGTGATTAATCTTAATTTATTTTTATCCACTGTATGATTTTTATTATTTGTATATATACAATTTAGCGATATTGGTAATGAAGCAATATAAAAATACCTTAAGTAAAAATAAAATAAAACAAAACAAATATTGAGGGAACAGCAAGGAATGGCAGATCCCCCAATTTCTTCTATCCTTCACTGTTACCAAGATGCCTCACTTTGTTGTCGTCCCATGTATACTCTTTAACTCCTTGTCTACTAAAGCTTCACTGTGCATGCAGCTCTGCCAAGGAATGGCTTGGGCCAGCATGACAAGTGGAAGCAAATGAGAACATACACTAGCTACCTCCCCTATAGGAGTTAAACTTGTCCCCTTTGTCTATAAGGTGCGAAGTGCCTTACTTGTGACAAGCTCTGTTGACCATTGTACCATGCGGTAAGCAGCATCACTGCAAATTTTCATGGAAGAATCTTCCAGACTGGCTCCATCCAGGCAGGCCATTGGCTTCACCTGAGTAGAAAAAAGTATAAGAGACCTTCCTGTCTCTGTGATGATTTACTTGAGCAGCAAAAGCTATCTGAGCTATAGCATTTCTTTGCATTTCCTTGTTCTTTGGTCTTTCGTTCTGGCTTGTTCTCTGTTTCTATTTCTAGGAATGAATGAATCTGCTATTTTTGTTTCAGGGCTTATCCACATGGGAGCATAACTTCATGCAAAATACAGGCATACCCTGCTTAACGTCACTTCACTTAATGTCGCCTCGCTATAACGTACATGATCCATACGCCACCATACCCCGCTTAACATACGCATGCTTCGCAATTACGGACACTTAATGGCATGACGCCGCTGCCATCTGGTGGCGATTGCAGTGTAGTACATGCATAGATAATTGCTTCACTTTAAGTACATTTTCACTTTACATGCACGCTCCGGTCCCATTGCGTATGTTAAAGCAGGGTATGCCAGTACACTGTTTTTACCTCCGTTTTCTGTTTGTACCGTCCACAGTAAAGCCTCAATGCTAGCTGCAAACACGGTGTTTACTAATCACACTTGAGGGGAAGCATCCATCATGCAGTTTCCTAAAGACCATGCTCTCTAATTTAATATTTCCACTCCCTCTGGTTACCTGGCAACCGAGCATGCTCAGTTTGTTCTACCAGTAAGTTTCATTTAAAAACAACAACCTGGAAGTGCAATTATTTGTATTTTCACTGGTACAATACAGCTGAAATACCAATCTTTGTTTGAGCAGTGTTATGCTTTTGTGCACAAGTTAGGGGGAAAAGAAAGATAAAACAACCTGGAAGTGCGATTATTTGTATTTTCACTGGTACAATACAGCTGAAATACAAATCTTTGTATGAGCAGTGTTATCCTTTTGTGCATAAGTTAGGGGTGAAAGAAAAATAAGGCACTATTTGCAGCAGCAGGAGGGAGTGGGTTTGGAGAGGAGAACGATTGACACACCCACCTAAAAGCATCAGAGCAAAGCATCTGCAAGCCCTAGAAATACAGAGTGAAGATGTTTTTTCCTTCCCTTTTCAGATTACCAGAGGATTGGGTTAATATGGATTTACAGGGGAGAAACTGTATGATAGTTTCTGTTTGCCAGTAAAGTAATTTGAACCATGCAAATTAAAAGGGGATGTGAGTAGCACCAAACACACACTAAATCACCATGTAGGTGAGCCCTCAGTTTCTTCTTTTTCCAGCCTGAAGTTCAGTTTGCCTTGTTTCCACATCAATTTGCATTTTTCCTAAAAAAAGTCCACATGAATATACATATGAATTTTCATGTGCATTTCCCCTAATGCATGCATTTTTGTATGAATTTTTTCCTAACAAATTTTCACTTATATATGCTTCTTGTGTACACTTTTGGCTTGGAGAGCTGCATCACAAAATTCAGAGAAGTGTGAATTTTAAAGATGGGGGGCAGTTTGCTTACTGGTTCAGGAAGTGCAAATTAGGTAAGGTTACATTGAAACATGAACTAAATGAATATCTTCCCATCCCAACTTGATTCTGGTTTGTACTCTGGTCCTGATTAGTTTTTTGGTCCTGACTCCTGGCTTGTTTTCTGAGCCTGCTTTCTGGGTTGTCCTCAGATCCAGATTGCTCTTTGATCCTTATTCATGGCTTCTGAGTCACTTCAGTCCACTGCCCACATTCCAACCCTGGCAACCTGATTCCTTTTGTGTACAATCACCACACATATACTCTTCTATCTGGTTATTAATTAGCTCTGGCAAGAGCAAAACCATCTTCCAATGGCCATTTGCATTTCTAAAGGCTGCACACAGAACCCCTTTGCACTCATTACTTTTGCACTAGGCTGTCATGGACAAGATCACTCTGAATTTAGACTCCCTCTTCAGTTTTGCACATGGTACCCACAATTCGCTTTTCATGGAGCATGAATAATTGCAATGAATATGACCAGCAAACTTCCTAAATTCCTTCGGTGAGAAACATAACATAACCTGCCTCTTTTACGTAGATTGCTCTCTTTCGTTTTAGGTAGCCTGTTTTAGATAAACAGCACCCTTAAAGGTTCTTCCCCAAGTGACTACAGTAGGGCCCCACTCATACGGCAGGTTACGTTCCAGACCCCCGCCTAAAAGCAAAACCTGCCGAAAAGGGGAACTCATTCAATAGAATGGCACCCAATGCCCAAAAAATGCCGTAAAAGCAGAACAAGCACCATATGAGTGGGGCCTTACTCTAATTGAAAGCCGCTGTATTAGCGGAATGCCAAAAGTGGGCTGCCGAAAAGCAGGCCCCTACTGTATGTTGTTCAGTACTGTCCAGTCATTAGGGTCCCCTTTTCACAAGGATTGCTCTAACCCTAGTAAGCTCTGACTACTTATCTCCTCTACTCTGGATCCTTGCTTCCTCTCCATTGTTATTTTCTTCAGTTTTAGTTGGGAACCTAAATGGGACACTTAAGCTAGTTCCTCTACTATGTGGTGCTCATGAGAACTTCAGTGTTTCCATTTCTCTCTGTGCCTCTGATTCCCCTGAACCTGCTCCCCAATCTTCCCTGATGTGGCCCAAACCTGCATCATTTACATTTTGAGTTACCCTGTTCAATTCCCTACACAGCAATAGTAATTTTTCTGCCTCTCCTTCTATGTAGAACTAGCCTGTTAAGCTATTCCAGGTGGAGTGGTATCTGTGAAACCTTGGCATGTATAACTGTATCTACTAACTACTTTTCTATATTGTAATAAATATAAACTTTTATTTTACACCCAAATTGGAGCTGCGTGTTCTGTTGCAATTCCCCTCTGTAACTGATGTGTGAGACAGTGACCATATGGAACATCATGATTCTGGGCCCAACATTTTGGAAACTGAGCCTCCATTGGTGACATATCTACACTGCGTGTTGGTATTAGGTAAGTGGGGGAGTGAAAGATGGGAAGAATTAATGGGTAGTCCATTTCAAAATCCAGAAGTTAGAATCATGGTGTTCTTTGTATCCTTGATTTGGTAAAATTGTCTTACTGCACATTGACTGGACAGGGCTTTACTAAGCTTCAGTAGTCATAACGAAATGGAAGCAGCATCTTCTTTCTTTACAATTTACAATTTTCCTCGGTAAAAGATCTGTTGGAAATGTCTGAATTTTTGTTGCACTTATTCAGGTGTAGACCATTTCCCTCTTCAGTGTCAGGAAAATATATAGAGGCTTGGTACTGTTCTCAAAGTGGCTGTCTTTTCTTGATGAGTGCATGACTCATATAGATTGTTGTTTTTCAATTACAGGTATTATAAAAATTATTAGCACTTTGAAAGTACATTATGATGTAAGGCTAATTCAAATTGTTTTGCCATGTGCAAAAAAGAAAAGAATGCTTTGAACAATGATATACTTTGCATGTTGACACTGTAGTCCATTATTGTCTTTGTACAAGTTGTTTATAATCCTTACTTAAAAAATACAGTAAATCATAGTGGTGCTAGATCTCACTAGTTTTATCTAGCTATGTAATTCTATCGATCAGTGAAAAAGAATTAATAGCCTCTTGTTCCTCTGCCATGAAACTTGCTGTTTTTTTAGATAATAGTTTTTATTATTGCTTTGCAAAGAAAATTTCTAAAACAATATGTCCCCTTACGTAATTGGATAGTAAATTTGTGGGAACGTATTTCAATGTTAAAACTAATGAACGGGGGGGAGGGGGTGACAAAGGGACAACTTTATTAGAGAGATCGGCACCTCTCATGATGGTTAAAAAAAGTCAAAGAACAAATGCAACCTCACATATTGTTGGCTATATTGTGAGTATTAGTCTAGTGTAATTGTTCTATAAGTGGTTTTAATTGTATTTTGATGTCTTGCTTGTTGTGAACCGCCCAGAGAGCTTCGGCTATGGGGCGGTATAGAAATTTAATAAATAAATAAATAAATTAAATAAATAAATAAATAATCTTATTTGGAAGAAAGGGGACACAAGTGAGTGAAAGATCTGTTCAATTATATGCCTATCTGATGAAATAATAGTGGAATTAATAGTTTATTAGCTGCTTAAATATGTATATTTTTGTTTTTAAAAGTGCAAATACTAGCTTTTTATCTTCTTTGATGATAAATAACTTTTATATGTTATCTTTTTGTATGATTATGGAGAAACTTTCTGTATAATAGGGTTTTTAAATTTTTCTCCTTGTGTTATATAATGTAAATCATATGTAATATTAGAGAGGGTGAGCCCCTCTGTTCACTTTGTTTGCCAACCCCCGTCCTCAAACATGCACACATACAGACACACATACCAGGCACTCCCAAACACACACACAGCAGGCATCCCAAACATCCCCTAGGCATCCCAAACACACACACACACACACGGAGGGAGGGAGGGAGGGAGAAGGAGAGGGAGACTCTCTCTCTCTCTCTCTCTCTCTCTCTCTCTCTCTCTCACACACACACACACACACACACACACACACACTAAGGTTGCTGCCCGGAGACTCCAGTTTTTTTGGGTCCTCTCCAGATCTCCGGGTGAGTCACCTTAATCTCCAGACTCTTAGCTTAGACAAAAAGAGTAGCTACTAACATTTAGTCCAAGGCCTACTGCCTTATCTGTGTTGACTGAGGTTTTATTTTCTGGTGTGTAGTGAGAAGAGACAAGTAAATATATAGGTATTTATTTTATTTTACTTTATTTACCAGAATTTGTATACTACTTAATCATAAAACCTCTATACAGTTTATATAAACTAAAATACACATTAAAATGATCAGTAGCTGTCAGAGTTAAAGAAGAGGTTAACCTAAAAATAATAAAATAAATAAAACCAGCAATGAAAAATATACATGATAAGATGAAATTACATGACAACCATGCATATCTGGGTAGGCTAGCTGTGAGGTAGGGTTGGAAACCAAGGCAGCTCACAAGAAGAAATAAAGCCATTTAAAATCTAATAACCATAAAACAAGTATAAAACACTTGCAAAACAGCTTAAAGTGGCGTGATTCTGAATTTTGGATTGGGTGAGTAAAGTTCCTTATCACTGAATTGCAGTCCTGTGCATGCTTCCCTGTTTGAGTAAGTCCCACTGAATACATTGGGACTTACTTCTAAGTAAACATGCATAGGATTGCACTATAAATAACTTTAGAGATTTTATAAATAATAAGCATCTTTGACATTCATGCTTTTATAAATATTACTTGATACTATCTCTGGATATGTATCTGATTTCACACTACGGTTATAAATGATTATATACAAATGATTATTTCCTCTACATTTTCAGTTTGCCCTTCCTTGGGGTGGTCATGGTCCCCCTCTGTTGTTTTTACTTGGAAGGGCAGATTAGGCTGAGAGATGGTGCATAGCCCATGGTCACCCAGTAAACTTTGTAGCTTATTTCCATTTTAAATTTTTTAATTAAAATAATTTATATGCAGGCAAAGTTTATGAAGTAATGCAGATCCACATAATATATTTAAAGCACATCCAACTCGCATTTAAAATGCATGACTTCCCCAAAGAATCCTGGGAAGTGTAGTTTCCCCCTCACAGTTATAGTTCCCACCACCCTTAACAAACTACAGTTCCTATGGTTCTGTGGTGGGATTCATGTGCTTCACATGTATGTTGAATATGCTTTAAATGAATGGTGTAGGAATAAACGGACAGTTCTCCCAATGGAGGGCTGTAGAAAGTGGAGTTGCTCAAGGATCGGTATTGGGACCTGTACTTTTCAACTTGTTCATTAATGACCTAGAATTAGGAGTGAGCAGTGAAGTGGCCAAGTTTGCTGACGACACTAAATTGTTCAGGGTTGTTAAAACAAAAAGGGATTGCGAATAGCTCCAAAAAGACCTCTCCAAACTGAGTGAATGGGCGGAAAAATGGCAAATGCAATTCAATATAAACAAGTGTAAAATTATGCATATTGGAGCCAAAAATCTTAATTTCACATATACGCTCATGGGGTCTGAACTGGCAGTGACCGACCAGGAGAGAGACCTCGGGGTTGTAGTGGACAGCATGATGAAAATGTCGACCCAGTGTGCGGCAGCTGTGAAAAAGGCAAATTCCATGCTAGCGATAATTAGGAAAGGTATTGAAAATTAAACAGCCGATATCATAATGCCGTTGTATAAATCTATGGTGAGGCCGCATTTGGAATACTGTGTACAGTTCTGGTCGCCTCATCTCAAAAAGGATATTCTAGAGTTGGAAAAGGTTCAGAAGAGGGCAACCAGAATGATCAAGGGGATGGAGCGACTCCCTTACGAGGAAAGGTTGCAGCATTTGGGGCTTTTTAGTTTAGAGAAAAGGCGGGTCAGAGGAGACATGATAGAAGTGTATAAAATTATGCATGGCATTGAGAAAGTGGATAGAGAAAAGTTCTTCTCCCTCTCTCATAATACTAGAACTCGTGGACATTCAAAGAAGCTGAATATTGGAAGATTCAGGACAGACAAAAGGAAGTACTTCTTTACTCAGCGCATAGTTAAACTATGGAATTTGCTCCCACAAGATGCAGTAATGGCCACCAGCTTGGATGGCTTTAAAAGAAGATTAGACAAATTCATGGAGGACAGGGCTATCAATGGCTACTAGCCGTGATGGCTGTGCTCTGCCACCCTAGTCAGGGGCAGCATGCTTCTGAAAACCAGTTGCTGGAAGCCTCAGGAGGGGAGAGTGTTCTTGCACTCGGGTCCTGCTTGCGGGCTTCCCCCAGGCACCTGGTTGGCCACTGTGTGAAAAGGATGCTGGACTAGATGGGCCGCTGGCCTGTTCCAGCAGGCTCTTCTTATGTTCTTATGTGTGGATTTGTCCTATGCTGTGCATTCATTAGTGAATTTAAAAGAACAATTATAACAGATACTTGTTTAAACAGGGCTGTAGCTCAGTGGTAGGGCACATGCTTTGCATGCAAAGGTCCAAATTTCAACCTCTGGAGACTATTGTCTGGAATCCTGGAGAGCCAATGCTAATCCATATCATCAGTACTAGGCTAGATGGTACCAAATGGCCTGATTCCATCCTGGGTATAAGGTATATTCCTTTGTTCCTAAAAGAGGGAAGAGACCGAAGGGCAACAGTGACTCTGAAATTTATTTATGTATTTTGTTTACAACATTTACATACCACTATAGTGTCAAAAATCTCAAAGTAGTTTATAGAAGGAATTAAAGCAATAAAATTATTGGCAAAAACAGTTAAAGAAACATATTTAAAAACATTCAAAATAATAAAACCAGCAATGAGTTAAGAACAGATAAAAAACCATAATAGCTTCTACATGCCTGAATAGGCAAACTGCAGCCCTCGGGTCAGGTTATGCTGCATGGAGATTTCTGTGACCTTGGCTGACTGGCTGCCAGGATTTTTATAGTTTTGGTTAGGAACCCTGATTGGTTGTGGGATGCTGAGATTTCTGTCTTACTTATAGGAAACTTGTTGTAGTTGGTATGATATTGCATTTAGGGAATCATCACTGTCTTGTTTTTCTTTTTCTGTTTGCATTTCATTTACCTCTGACCTCACTCCCTTACATCCATAGAAGCAACAACAGTAGTTCCATGTGGTCAGCTCAACCCCCTTAAACCCACTGATGATGCTCCTTGTTATTTGCATGATGATTTGTTTCTTGCCCAATAGTGGTAAAAGAGACTTCACATACTGGGAAATGTGGCTTCAATTGCTGTTATTCCCAATCTACTGCATGTTAAGGTAGACCAAATCATATCTGTTTTCTCTCTGACAATTATTACTTGCTGGAATTGGGTTGGCTGTCAAAGTGAGTTTATAGCAGCCCACAGGGTAGGCAGGAAAGAGTAGAGAATCTTCTTAACTCTTACTCATTTCTCAAACCTCTCTCTGCAGTGAAGTGTCAAGCCTGTAAAGAAGTTTGGAGCAGCCACATTAAAAGGCAGGCAGGGCATTCCAGGCAGGGGATTTCCAAACCTGCTTTGATATTGATATCATTGCAGAGGATCCCTAGTCACGCCTTACCAACAGCACAATCCTAACAATATCTATTCAGAGGTAAGTTGAGTTCTATGAGGCTTAGTCCCCTTAGTAAGTGTGTTTAGATTTGTAGCCTTCAGGGGCATCCATCTTTACTCCTGAGTGCTCCCATCTAACATCTCCACAACACTAGGCTCTCTTCTTCCTACAATGGCCTTGTGGTGACTGGCATGTCCTGAAGGCACTTAAACCCTTCTTGCCAGAAGCCAGTAGGCTAGATTAAATGTTCCTTACCCAGGCTTTCTAAACAGGTGAGAAGGAATGATCCTGTCATTTCAGCTGAACCTGGAAACACCTTCATTTAGCTAAGTTTTCTATCTTAATTTCCAATCAGAGAATTTTTTTCTTTCCGTGGAATGCTCTAAG
The DNA here is from genome assembly GCF_030035675.1 of Rhineura floridana. Taxonomy (NCBI): domain Eukaryota; kingdom Metazoa; phylum Chordata; class Lepidosauria; order Squamata; family Rhineuridae; genus Rhineura; species Rhineura floridana. Next base: position 66,855,585 of record NC_084480.1, on the reverse strand, counting down.
CAACTGTGATTGATGCTTAACATATCATGCTTAATGACATTACTAGGGCCCACCCCTATGACATCACTAGAGCACGCCCCTGAAATCACAGGGTTTGAAATGTTTCTGACCTGTGCGCATGTACACACACACACGGCACCCCCCAACACCCCTGGCACTCCCAAACACACACATAGGGACTCACATGCACACAGTCACTCAAAACCCCCTCCCCTCCCCCAGGCACTCACAAACCTTACTAGCCTCCCACCTGCCCAGGCCATTCCACCACCAACCTAGGCTGCCTCCCCCTCCCCTGTCCCCAGCCTTGAGCCCAGCACAGCTTCAGTTTGACCTCCTGTCCTTTGCCAGCTGCTGCTGCCAACACCAAAGGGAGCAGCTGAAGTTTTCACACTGCAGTTTGCTCACTTCAGCTGCCCATCTTGCCTGTCTGCTCCACTGGCTGGGAACTCTTCAACAGCTGCCACTGCGCGCCTGCGCTGAAGCATTCACAGTGAGCATGACACTTACAAATATATATATATATATATAGGAATAAAGTTAAAATAAATATTTTTTTAAAAATTGCCCTTATTTAAAGTTTTATTTATTTATTAACTATATTTCTAGTCTGCCTTTCATTCCTCAGGATCACAGGGTGGATTAGAATATTCATATTTAAACAACAATAAAAACTAACATAAAATAATAATTAAGGCAGCAGTCCTAATGTCTACTCAGAAGTAAGTCCTGTTTAATTCAATGAGGTTTACTCCCACACAAATGATGTTAGGATTGCAGCCCAAACCAATTAATACAACCAAACAGTTAAAAAAAATACAACTATATCTCTGCAGCAAAACAGAAGGCTTGCTTCGTTTGGTCTCATCAAACAACTCAATGGAGTATCTCCCCAAAGGCCTGGAATGAAAAAGTAAGTCTTACCCCACTGACAAAAGTGCTGGGCGCACCCCTAAGAGGAAAAAGTTATCCTTCTGCACAAGCTACTGATCATTCTGTTCAGTAGAAAAAGTACTTTGGGCTCTTGAGTTTCTACATAGCACCCTGTCCCCCACCCCCGGTCTTCAACAGCATATCCTTTAAAAAAAGTATTTCCATTCCTGTGTAGATGCTGTTGTAGGCACCCTTCAGCTTTGCTTCTCTTAGCTATAAAAAATAATACATGTTGTCAGGCCAGAAACAGCTAATTGGCTTCTTTCTGAACCTCTCATGAATATAGGACTTTCATAATCAGCTCTTGCCTATGCAACAAGTCATGGCTATTTTAATAGATATGTTAATTATTTTTAGGAATGTGGGTGGGATATATGATTTTAAAAGTATTGCATGGTGTCTTTTGAGTTCCTTGAGTTCCTACTGCAAATATGACAAAGTTATAAGTTTGTAATTAATTAAATAACAATGGTCCCCTCTGTTTCCTGAACATTCTTGTCTTGACCTCTGATTGATCTTCTATCCCTGGAAACAGTTCTTTACTCTTGGCTCTGTTCCTAGCTAGGCTCCCTGTTTCCCACATGCTCTCAGACTTGTTTACTAGGGTTGACCTTCTTGTTTGAACTCAAAGGTGTTTGCTGTTTTCCCATCCCATTGTCATAATAAGCCTCCCCAGCTCAATCTTCTGACCTCTTTTATATGCTTATTTTGAACTCTTCTTGTGTTACTGTGACTGCATGTCCTCTGAGAATTATGCATGTCCTACTCCTGGATACTTGATGCCAAAAATAATCATTGTGTCCAAAAGATATCCTGCCCCAGATAATCCAAACCTGGCCAATGTGTAAGAAAAAGATCAGTGTGGTGGGGTTTTTTAAAGTCCCATTGATTTTAGCAAACCTACTCTAAGTCTGGGGCTGCATTTCAGACAGCACTTTAATTCCATTTTCCCTATATTTCCTTACTTGATAATTGTTGCGTTTTATGAGATCTTTCACATGACATAAAAGTGACTGGGAAATTAATGGAATCTAACAGAAGTTTAGCACTCAGTTAAATGTTACTTGCTTCCAGAAAAAATCTGCTTGCAACACCATTAACTCAGAAAATCAGGAAACCAGGAAAACCAACACAATGATCCCCACGTCTGAATGTACCCTGGATCCAACTTGATGCACCTAACAGCACTGTTGCTCTCTGTTTATTCAGGGGAAATTGTTAACATCACAAATCTTCCTATGAATTATGTACCTTAAGCTGAACTTGGGTCTGCTTTAGTGTAAGCACTCTTGTAGACAGGTTTTCTTTGACTGTTGAAAAGGGAAAGGAAATTTAGCTTAAAATGAACCATGGGACCAATTAATCAAAACCAGAAGAGTGTGAACATTGTTACCATGGTTAACAAGTTAAACCTGAATTATACTTTTGGGGGACTTAATTGTGACTGGATTCTAAGATGTTTATTACCATGCTGTAGAAAGGCCCTTTTGAGATGAGTTGCAGAGATAGATAAAAGGTAAAGAATCAACAAGGAAAACACATATCTCATATAGTTGGCAACAGAGGGTCTAGTTATCATACTACAATAAATAATGAGGCAAGGTAGAAGTCAGGGGGGGGGAGAGAAAAAATCAGGTGGGACTATAAAGAAAGCCAATAATTTATTTATGGCAAGCAAATACAGTCATAAATCCATAATGGAATAACATATTCAACAACTTTAAAAGAACATAGGCTGATTTTTTTTCTATATAGATATTGATTGAGTTTATTTATATGCTAGCTTTCCACAGTAAGTTGTGCCCCAAACAGCTTACAAACATTAAAAATATCAAAATACAAAGCACTGCAGCAGGGGAGAGAAGCCAGTTTACAAAACATAACAATAAACTCAAAAAGAACAAATATCAACAATTTAGCAAACAGAATAAATTCACTATTACAAAAGAAATAATCTAGCCATAAATACAGAAGTACAAAGCAACAGAATTCCAGGTACTCATCTTGCTGCAATCCAAGGAGCCTCAGCAGCCTGGATCAAATACAGTTCAGAAGGGAGGGGTCCTCACCAAGTTTGATGACTTATAGGTGCCTCCCTCTTCTCTCCTCCAGAGAAGACCAACATCAGCAAAAGGGAAAGACTGGGGAGGGCAATGACAGCCAGTCCTCTTCCCCAGCCTCATGGAAGCTCCAAGTGCTGGTACAGGTCTTATTTAGGGTTGCCAGGTTCCTGGCCTGAGACTGATCCTGTATCTTTAGGAGAATAGAAAGTCAGCCAAGTGCAGGTGTTCTTGCAAGTCTGGAATGGGAAAAACCACAAGGTGGAATTCTCCCGCCCCCCTGCACGACTTTTAAAGATACAAAAGTTCTCTTGGAGGCTGGGCCTGGCAACCACATGTTACCAAATTCTTCCAAGCTACACAGCAAGTGGATTGGACTGTGAAAGACCAACCCAAATTGTGTTTGTGTTTTGACAAATTTGTAGGGCAGTACAATATCTCAGAGAGGAGGTCAGGTCTCCTGCTCCCCTGGTGCATTCACTACAGCTGCGCAATTTCCCTGCTTTTTAAAGTTTGATAGAAATGTCTGTGGGCTATAAGTACGTTCTTAAACCACAAGGTTTTTTGCCTATTAGTGAATTTTATTAGAGTATTTTGATTTTACCTGTAAGCTGCCTTGGAAGGATTTGTATCATTTGTGGTGGGATATAAATAATTAGAGTAAGTAAGTATAAGATAATGCCACTCTATTGCATCATCTACTTATGTCCAGTAGTCTCAAACCCCCTCTAATCCATGTCTTAGTGTGGTTGTGGCTCTGACTATTGCAATAAGGAATGGGATACAGGGAAGAGTGGAAGCCTGATTTTGTCAAGGCCAGGCTTGTTTCCTACTGTCCAATCCTCTCTGGCACCCATATTGCAAGTTGGCCAACCATGGTCAAACTGCTGTTAGAATCATAGCTTGTTTCAGGAAAGTATCAGAAACCAAGCCTGTACTTGGCGACCGTGTATTTTGCTTGGCATGCTGGCATAGACTGCCTGGTCAATGGACCAAATAGAGAAGTATGGATTGGAATACAATTGTGACGTACTCTTACGAGAGAAGAGATTTCTATAGCAGGAATGCCAGCCAGTGAATCACCAGAATCAAATCTTCCTCAGCTTTTTAACTATCAGAGAGGTAGCCTTTTAAATAGAATGTTCTGTGCTAATGCAATTCTATTTACATTTGGGCAAGTGCTTAAATGAATATGTCTAAATGTTAAAGGAATCCCATCTCCCACATTCAAAACAGGCTTCCTACTCCCCATCTGCTCCTGTGTTTAGCAAGGAAAGAAAATTACCAGAACACAACATAGTACAGGCACGACACCAAAGTCTGTTGATACTGTTTGAATAGCAATTACTAACACACTTACTTCACTGTTTGGCTTATATCCATTACTTCTAATTTCCAGGTCTGGGAGCAAATGGAGATGTGTATTTGAGGAAACAGATGAGGCATAGCGACATAAAAATTGCATGGATAGATTCAGAACACACTCACTCACGAATCCAGTAATTTTATAGCTTGTTAAAGAACCATCTGAGAAATTAGTATGCATCATCGGACTTCAGAATTCAGAGAAGATTAGTACTGTGCATTTAACCTACATCATATAAATATATTGGTTTCATTTTGCATGGGAATAATACATAGCTCAGCATTTTTCTTATCCATCAAACTAGACCAACGATCAAACTATGATTAAAAATGCACCGTTTTATGTATTTTGATTTTCTTCTCCATTACCTTTTGATAATTAGCTGCTTGATCTTTTTATACGGTAGTTTTTCTTTGCTCTTTAAATCTCATAGAAACCAAAGCTCAAATGAGCACACTATCTGAATGCTTACTCCTTAGAAGAAACTATTGAACAATCTATTTAAAAAAAATAGTTTGCATGTAGATATGTTTAATGTTCACCAGTATATAATTTTAATGTGAAAGAGCTCTCTTTGTGGAGAATTCAGCCTGCCACTGGATGTTTAAATTTTCAATGTCTGTTGCCATGGAAACCAGAACTGAATCTGGTACCTACTGTGTTCAACATAAATTAATTTCAAGTTATAGTATTTGAAAGATTTTATTCATTTCCTTCACCAAAAAAGAAATAAAAACCCTAACAGTGCTCTAATTTATGTGAATTTCAAGTAGCTATTTGAAATATCCTTAAAACACATTTTCCCTGAGATAATTATTAGTTTTATTGGCAGAAGTCCATACTTTGAACATAATGAATAATGAATGCAAAGAAACTGGTTCCTAGGTTTCTTGTGGAATTAAAGCATGGAAATAATATATAAACAAAATATCTAAACAAATTCTCAGTTCAGTTCACTTCTTATCCATATATATTCTAAGCCATTCACTTTAAAATTCTTATTACTGTATGAAATTTAGTAAATGAAATGTTAATGTTTATATTTTGCTCAAATTCATTTGCTCTTTTGCAGTATTAAGATCATTGTATGAAAGCAATAGACGTATTAAAGTCACTTCTTGAAGATCATGTTTATTCCATTCGGCATTATGAGAAAGGGAGAGAGAAAGAGAGGGAGAAATTATTTTAAAATTTAAGATACTAATCAGAGGAAGTTAAATTTTTCATGGGCATTGTCTCATGGGGTTTCCAGACCAGCACAGAGAATTACAGTATAGATAATGAATGTAAGAGCTGAAGAAGCGGTATAATGTGTATAACATGACTAGGTTTTCTGAACAACATTCACAAATATCATGTATAGCTAATTTCCTAGACTAATTGTATTGTATTTAGCTCACACAAATCTGCAGAAAAACAGAGCTTATGAGAGACTATTATTATCTGCCATGGCTAGATGCTTGAAAGAGGTCAATGATGCCACTGTTTTGCATATCATATACAGCTTTTCAGTGTTCTCTTTAAACAATCCCCATGGCTGCAGAATCCTACATCTTTCATAAATCACTTTTTGCTACAGTACAGTAGACTCTTACAATGCCTGCTTTTGATTGTGTCTCCTTAAAAATGTTACGTTTCATTTTCCTTTTAGTTTGATTTTGATTTGTGGATAGCTCAACTAAACAAAATCGACTTAAAAAAAACACTGGAAAGGACAGAAAAAGAAAAACACGGGATTTTATCAAAGGACGAAAATGGGGCTCCCTTAAGTCAACAGCATTTTGATGTGAAATCAATGCTGATCGAGTAAACCACCAAATACAATTTCAATTTAAAATGGATTGGACAGTCATCTTCCCCCATACGGAGCAGCATGCAAAGGAACAAATTGTTAAAAAGCAACAAAACGTTATTTTGAGACTATTTTCATGTAAAGAGTTAAAAAAGAGCACAGCCTGCATATTAAATATTTAGATTGCTAGCACACTGCTGTTCTGAACATCTTTACTGGTGGCGTCATTGTCTCTGTGTGTCTGGTAGTTATAACCTTGCCATATTGACACATGCTGTAACGAGACATTTAAGAATACAGGAATGTGCCACAGCTCAGCATGACTCATTTGCACCAATCACACATCCTCATTAATAACACAACCAACTCATGGGGTTCCTGTGAGGATTTGTTGTGCAGCGTTTTATACCACAACACGAGTGGCTGAAAACTTTGTGCTCAGTCGCCTTCAATCCCCCAAACCCTCCCCCCATTTTAATGAGCATGCTGCCACTCATTATGTTAAATCTTCTTTAACAAGCTTCGGAGACGATTGACACTTCAGTATTAGCAGACAAAACAACCAAATACTTCCTAAACATCTTCCTTGTAAAGATCTGTTCAGTGCTCATTAAAAATGAAATGGAGCCTTATGAGCACTACTGAGGAAGAGAAGGTGTGGGGGAGGGGAAGGAGAGAGTGTTTTGCTCCCCAGTTCAGTGAGAATTGGCAAGAATTCACAGCAAAGATGCTGTAGAAAGGAGAGTGCTTATGTAAATAGATTGGAAAGGATGCACATCAGCGAACAGAGTCATGCTTGGGTTAACTGCATCAATACTCCACTTTATTTGTTTTAAAGCTCATTTCAAATGGCAGATAGTTGAAATAAATGAATTGATCTCAGTCTACCTTATCCATTATTAAGTCTTCGTGGCAGGAGGCCATATCGTAATGTATCAAGTACCACCTCCCCTCTGCACCCCGCTGGAAGCATTTTAGTGCAGTTTCATCCAAAAACTAGCACATTTTTTTAATCCATTGGCTGAGATGGCACTGAAATGGAATGCTCCATGCATGGGACTTTTGACACACTCTGAGCATGCTTTTGTTTCATCTGTCACATGCCCGCATCAACTAGAATCCCACTGTTTGTTAAAAGCTGCAGGGGATGCTCTGCTCTTTGTCCCATCCAATCTGTGATGTTTAACGGATGGAGACAAAGGCCAGGGGTTGTCTGTCATTGCACCATGCCTTCTGGAAATTTGTCCTGAATCAGGTTTGTAACTCTTCCTGTATTTAGGAAACAGATGAAATCCTTTCTTTTAACGTGACATTTGGGACTATAAATGGATGCTGTTGCTGTTTATTGAACGCTCTGATGTTGTTTTATTGATTTCTATATTTTTAGAGTATTCCATTGTATTTATATTGAGCTGTTATTGCACATTGCCTTAGTGGGTTCCCCTGAGAAGGCAACAAATACATTTTTAAAACTATCAGTAAATAAATATACATGGAAACCAGAGAGGGTTCTTAAGCATGTTCTTAAGCAAACTGGTGGAACACCAATCCTCCTAACCAGTCAGGAAAATACTTCCAGTTTCAGGGTGGCCCTACCATTCGGCAGCTTCAGGCCGCTAATTTTGGGTGTCATGAAAAGGCAGCCAATTGTTAGTTATTTAATTTTCTAGCTCAGGTGCCAAAAAAAACCCTGACTGCCCTTAGGTTACTCTGCATCTTAACTTGCAGGAGGTGGGAGGGGGGCATTTGTTATTCTGCCTCGGGCAGCAAAATATCTTGGAGGTGCCCTGAGTAGATTAATTCTTTTCCCCACATTCCACTTACATTGCAACAAAAGACGATAAGGACAAGGGGAAGGAAAATAAGCATCTGTTGTTCACTTGTGGATCCTTTCCCCTTCAAAAAGGAGGTGAGCTGCTTTCCTCTTTCATTCCTGCCTTCCAATTAATTATTTGTTCTAAATAGCCTGTTGATCACCTTTTAGATTGGCAGGCCCTGTTGATCACTACCTCCACCACCTATAAAATGAAATGGGTTGTATTGCATGGCTTGCAGCTCCATCTTTCTCTACTGTAAGGTAAGTTCTAAAAGGCAAATCAAGAATTTTAGGAACTGTGTGAGAAGTGAACTCCATCAATTTGCTAATGAGCTGCCCAGCTTTCCTCAGGATGCCTTAGGAATAGCATTTCCATGACTGCAGCAGATTTATATCCACATTTGTTGTGGGAAAGCCAGTTCCTCCTTTAAAAGATACTAACCTCTTTGTATTTAATTTGTAATATTTCTATTTTGCAAGTGTGCTACTTGAAACAGAAGGCTGATACACTGGAAAGGAAATCCAGTGGCAGGTTGATGCAAAGACAGCATCAGAGATTAGCATCATCAAGCACATGTCAAGGCCAACACTCCAACAGGAGGCCTACTGTCAATTTCCAGAATCTCTTGACCCTGCCTGTTACTCTTCCCTGTTGTTACTGACTGTTCATCAGTTCTGTCTGCGTGAGTGAGCAGTGACAGGAGCACCAAGGAGAAACAGCAGTCTCCATTAGCCTTGCCCTCTCCCCCTGGGCAGTGATGTGGATTGAGCCCAGAGGGGCAGGGCAAATGAATGGGCAGCAGCAACAGCAGTGAGAGGGTGGGACTACAAAAGGTGGGGGGATCTGTGTGGGGTGAGGGAAATAAGGATCATGGGGGTAGAGGAAATAAGGATTTGGCCCACAGGCTACATTAAGTTTTCCACCCTTTCCCTAAGGGTATGTTGCTTAACCCCCCAAAAAAAACCTGGAGCCAAAGCTGGGTAGGGGACCCAACCGGCCATTTAGCATGGTACATTTGCACTCTTATATGCAAACGGATCTTCAGATGAATGAAAGCACCAGACTAGGCCACATCCACACCATACATTTATTCCACTATGATTCCACTTGAAACCGTCTTGATTTCCCCTAAAGAATCCTGGGAAGTGTAGTTTGTGAAGGGTGCTGTTAGGAGACCCCTATTCCCCTCACCGAGCTACAATTACCAGAGGAGTTTAACAGTCAGTCTCTGTTAAACTCTGAGAATTGTAGCTTTATGAGGAGAAAAAGGGTCTCCTAAAAACTCTGAGCACCCTTCACAGACTACACTTCCCAGGATTCTTTGGGGGAAGCCATGATTGTTTCAAGTGGAATCATAGTGGAATAAATGTATGGTACTCCTTTTCATGTATGTGGATTGCAAAAGTACAAAGTACAAAGAACAACACAGGGATGCACTGAGAAAGGAAAGACAAACTGGGGAAAAAATGACAAACAGTGGCAGAGCAGGCCCACTCTAAATTAACGACCATTTTTAAACTCCAGAAGATTATTTCTGACAGCATGAATAGCTTTATATCCCTCCTGGCATAATCATGAGCTCTGCTACCTGTTTATCAGACAGCAAACCTTTAGCAATGAATGGGGGAAATGATATAAATTAAGATGAAAATCAGTTGTACATTTGCAAAAGGAAAGCCAGCTGCCTCCAAAGATACAATCCCCACCGAGCGATTCCTTGTTGTAAGTAAAGGACAGCTTGCAAGTCATCTGCAAAATGACAACCATACCTTTGTGTATACTGTAGTTCTATCTTCAGAGCGGCTAATGATCCCCACTAAACAAATTATTCTCAATAATTTGCTTGTGTTATTATGAGCCAAGTATCCTGTGTGTCTGGTAATGCTACCTTTGGAGCATAGAGAACTCCAGCTAAACATGTTGGTTTTTCTTATGAGCAAACTTCCTTTTATTGTACAAACATAGGAAGGAAACTGCCTTAAACTAAGTGGAGGCTGGTCCATTTCAGTGAATGGGATGCTGTGCCACCAACCTCAATCTGCCCCCAGGCAGTCTCCATTTGCCTGCCTTCTTAATCCAGGGCACTTAATGTCAGCCTCCTCCTCAGTCTCAGTGCTGCCATTATAGAACTCAGTCGAGAGGAGGATGGGGTAAAACTCGAATTTGTTGGCTCTGCCTGTCATTGGCTCTGGTTCCACCTACTGTTGATCTCTGTCTTCCATCCTACCAGTCCCAACAGGCACCATCCACCACTCCTCAAAACAGGTCAGATTATTTGTCCATGTGGCTTGGTATTGTCTACTCTCGTTGGTCGTGACTCTCCAGGCTTTCAAGAATAAAGAAGACAGCATTCCCTTCACTGACTACCTGATCCTGTTAATCGGAGATGCCAGGAATTGCACCTGAGACACTATGCATGCAAAGCATGCATTCTACCACTAATCTGTGGTCCATCTCCAAGGAACATCCCCCCCTTCCAAGTTTTGAGGAAACTGTAAGAATCCAAGTCATCATAAATCTGAGGTTTCACTGAACCAACCATTGGTCAATCTGCAAGCCTCTGTGCAAGGCTACACACATATTGTAGTCTCTGTGTCAAGACCTTGCATCTCATTTTCCTGTCCCAGTAGATGAAAAAACAAACAAAAGCTCCCACTCTCTTAAATCTTGACATTATAGCTTTAGGTTACTGAGATCTTTTTTATTCTTCATTGCATTTGCAATCAATGAGAACATTTTACCCTTAATTGCTATTTAATACCATTTGGTTTTGCCGTTTGAAACATGCTGTTTTTAGTGAGCAAAACAGCCCAGAGTTGAAAAAGGGACAGCTAATTTATTTTCAATAAAGGCAAGAGTGTACCAGCCAGCAACTCAATCCTCTTCCTCCTGAAAATGATGTCAGTGCCTATAATTCTCTAGTGTGTCGAATCCGTGTGTCATCATTTTGTGGAGTAGCCAATCTTGAGTACATGCATCATTTATTATTGGGACTAGAATTCTTAAAAACAGTGCTCATACTGGTTTCAGCCTTTTCCTCTGTCTTTGAATCTGCAGGACCACTACCACTATCATCCCGCTGAGCATGGAGATATTTCCAGCCACCTGATAATCCACATGGAATCATCCAGTATGTACTTGGCAAGCCTTAAGCATTATGGATGCCAGAAAAGAGGAAGGGGATGTCTTTTGGGTGGCTTAGTTTTAGGTTTAAAATGCTTAGAATATTGCAAGGAAATGGAGGGTTGGGATAAATGACTCTCAGGATCTCCTCCAGTCCTGTGATTTTATAAACTGTAAGACTAGATTCTGCAGATGAAGAGTTGAAACTGGTTGGAGAAGCTTAGCCTGGCAGATTCTCTTCAACATCAATAAAGAGATGGCCAAGTACAGGTGGTGTGTTTCCACAGACACACATGAAAGGGGCATGTTTTTCTTTCCTCCTTCTCTGGCTAGAGGTAATGTCATCAAGATGTTTGTGTGTGTGAAAGGGAACAATATACACTGGTATCTTGGAAGTGAGCCTGGATGGGACACAGAGGCTTGACTTGATCTCTATGAGACTCCAGAGTTGTGGCACTGAGGAGCCCCCTAGAAGCCTAACGGGAGAGCTAGATCTGGGGAGCACTAATGCAGGGAAACTTTCATTTTATGCATAGCCTGTATATACATGTAAATAAAACCTTATATCCTAGAAATTCCATCAGTCTTCAGTGATCTTCATTTCAAGGAAGCAAGCCCAAGAAACCAACCCACTTGTAGACTGGGATGTTCATACTAATATGCAACAATATCAGTAAAAAGACAAAGAAACAAAAACCTTTGTCTGAATTCTTCTTCCTTTTGGTTAAAATCCTCTATATTCCCCCTTCATCTCCTGTTAAAAAGGCAAAAAAAGCTGAGCCGATCGCCACACAGAAAAATAGCAAATAAAGATATTGGGAATCCAGCTGAAAAGGACTACCTTATCCAGTTGAAAAGGACACATACATGCTAAAAGTGATGAGGCCAGGACCATTGGGTGCCCTTATCCCTGCATTCAGACAGCCCTTTATTCAGTTTTCCTGATGTTTCCTTACCTGTTGATTTTTGTGTTTTATGTGATATTTCACATGGTGTAGAAGCCACCTCTGGAAATCTAGCAGAATCAAGTGGAACTTTAGCATTCATTTCTCATCGCTTCCAGAAAAAATCAGTTTGCAACCCCATTAACCCAAAAGATCACAGGAGTTTGGCTTTTTATTTTTCCTGCGTTTTTCTTGGGATCCTGCCACCATCGCTCATGTAATGAAATTTAGGGCTGTATTCCATCATACAGAAGCATGTATACTCATAAAGGAATAGGGTGGGAGACATGTCTGATGACATCCACTATTGTTGTGTCACAGCACACCCACTGATGTGAATGAAATGGAGCATGATATGGCGGTGTATTGATGAAAAAACCACAGTTCCATAACACAACAGGTACTGCAGTGTGAAAGGAAAGGTAGAGATGTTGTCATCAGAAGTGCTAACATTATAATCCAGAAAAATAATGCAATAACCCCCATGTCTGAATGCAGCCTTTGTTTCTTCACGTTTGGATCGACCTTAACGTAGTACAATCCTTTATTGGAACTTTATCACCTCACTACTGATGGGTGAGATTGCTTGTATGAAAAGCAGTTTCTCATCACAACCACACTCTGGGTGAAAAGCTTACACAGCAGGCAGACGTTTAACTAAGAAGCCTTCTTCCTGATGTATTTATTTCAGGGTTATGATTTTGATGGGGGGGGGAGGCATATTATGAACCATTTCTTTAGGTTCCACCTTCTTTGTGAGGTAGGAACACTGAGAGCTGTCCCTTGTGCAATTTACACATAGGTAGCACCAACACCATTCATATTTGAATACCTTAGTACGAACACACAGAAATTAAAGCGTACAGTTTCTTAAAGGGGAGAGAGACGCACCTGTGTCACTTGCTCTGCTACCAGTTCAGTAGGCAGAATGGTCAGTGTGGGTGAGATCACCCATGAAGTCTTGTTACTCACCTCCAAGTTTTTAATTTAAGACATTTATTAAAGATTCACAAGCAAAGCAAATGAGAGGAATAGCAGTTGCACTGAAATAAAATAAAGCTGTACATTCTAACTAGTGCTTATACTAGACATAGGTCCTAAAAGTAGGTTGCTTTCAATTGGCGGTTTAATATCATAACCAAGCATTGAGATACTACAAATGGGTCATTGGCAACAGCTTTTGAAGGATTTTTTAAAAAAATTTTTGGATTTTCCCCAGAAAGGTAAAACCAAAATAAATGGGAGGAAGTATAGGCTGGCATTTTGATGACAATAACATCATGCGGCTGCTCTTGCATGCATGCGGAGCACTGATCTCACAATAAAACCCATCTGGAAGCATGAACAGTTTCAGTAATTTACAGACAAGAGTGTCACATTCCTTTGCACTGGCTTGGATTCCATTGCTTCTGGGAACAGAAAAACTTCCCCAGGGCAAATGAAGAAAAATACATGTTCAAAACTAACTATTTTTTAATGTTATGTTTTGGGAAGGGGTGAGGGAGCAAGTGACCAATCAGCCAGGGCCCTGGGCTTTCTCACATGAACACAGGGGTTTTCCGTGAACGCAGACTTAACACATTGTTAGCACATGGAAATAGATTTTGGAAGGTTTAACCATCTTTTCCTATTGTGTTGCCAGGATGGAAACATCCTGTTGAGGGGAGAGGGCTATTGTACTCATATCCTGCTTATTGGCCCATAGGCACCTGCTTGGCCACTGTGAGAGGAGGATGCTGGACAGAGGGGCCTTTGGCCTGATGTTTTGATGTTCTTCTTATGTCCTTAACCAAGGAGTGGGGGAGGGCCATCCTTCAGTGTATTAGCCCAGGTGCTCATTTCTATCTGATGGAGGAGAGATTCTGAAGAGAAGGTTGGGGTTTGCTTTGTTATGGGGACTATGGGCACTTTCAGACATGTGACCCCTGTGTGAATGTTGGCATAGGATAGTCACATGACAGAACTGTTAACACACTAATCTTTTTTTATTTGCATATGCCGTCTCTGAAGGTCTATAGTTCACAAAGGTTAAGGCACTACTTCTCTACACCAGCTGTTGATCTACCACCACAAGTGTGATAATTGCACCAAGCAGCTGATTAAGTTTCCTGATTTCATGGTTCAATCCAGGAGAAGAGCGGAAGGTGGGATTATAGGACTATATAGAGCAGCTTAAACTTTCATCTGAGCGTATCTCATCTAACAAAATAGGTATTACGTTACCTCTTCTGAATATAAAATGCCTCAGAAATCACAAAACCAGAGACACATATAAGACAGAGAACCAGCATAGTGTAGCAGTTAAAGTGTCAAACTAGGCCCAGGACGACCAGTGCTCATGACTGTAGGTGACCATTTACCAGACACCTTGTTTCAGGGTTGTTGTAGGGATGTGGAACCCTGTATATTGCCTTGAGGTCCTTCAAGGAAGAGTGTAATAGAAATAAATATCTCCTCTGGATAGTAAAACATATCTGGTAACCTACTGTACATGTGTATATTGCATGCTATTTGTGCTAATCCTAGGTTAATAAGAATGCAATATATGCTCAGCTCATCCACTGTAATCTATCTCGTTTACTGTAGTTTCAGAAATGGCTGTTGGAGCAATCTACTTGGATGTGAAATCTTACTTGAATGAATGCACTGCTATTCTGATTTTGTGTTGTTTCATCCATTTCAATAGAACTAGTCTGGGGGCGCACACAGTGAATCGTGCCCCATAATTACTAATTTGATTATGACTATAATCAAAGCAGAATGAAATATTTGTTTCCTAAGTAATGTTTCCTAGTACTTCCATTTTGTTCAGGCTAGGGATGGGGAATCTGCAGCCTTCCAGATCGGTTGGACTCCAACTTCCATCAGCTCTAGCCAGCAGGGCCAAGGATCAGACGTGATGGAAGCTATAGTCTAGCAGCATCAGGAAGGCCACAGGTTCCCTTCCCCTGGTTTGGTCTCTATACCAGAAGTGCAGTTACAATGAAAATGGACTGTTACAGCTTATGAATATAAGAAGAATCCTACTGGATCAGACAAGAAGCCTGGCTAGTCCAGTGTCTGATCTCACAATGGCCAACCGGAAGGCAATGGGAAACTGATAAGTAGGACATGAGTGCAATAGCACTCTCCCCCTTATGATTCCCCAGCAACTGGTATTCAGAGGCAGTATCATCTCTGGTATCAGAAGTAATGTTTAGCCATCATGACCAGTAGTCATTGATAGCCTCATTCTCCATGAAATTGTCGAATCCTCCTTTAAAACCACCCAAGTTGGTGTCCATCACTACATCTTGTGGCAACAAATTCCATACAGTTTAACAATGCACTATGTGAAGAAGTACTTCCTTTTGTCTGTCCTGAATCTTCCAACAGCTCTGGAATATTGCAATTCTGAGTGAGGCTTGCCAGTGCAAGATTGTACATTTTTAGTGCTCTATCCATATTAAATTTAAATTACCAGGACAATAAATCTTCTATTACTTGCTTTGGGAAATTATTCCACAACCTAATAGATCTCCTGAACTGGCAGGGTTTTTTCCTATAGTAAACCTACCTTTACTTTACAATTTCAGATCAGTTAATTTCATGCTCAGGATCTTAAGCTTTTTCATCCTGTTCCGATGTTTGATTTTCAGATTTTTCAGGGGATTGTTTGAAGGCCATGGGGCATTTACAAGAGTGTGTTTAACACAGTAGGCTTGATATGCATTCACTGGTGACTTTATGGGGTAAAAGCTGTGTGTGTGTGTGTGTGTGTGTGTGTGTGTGTGTGTGTGTGTGTGTGAGAGAGAGAGAGAGAGAGAGAGAGAGAGAGAGAGTCTCCCTCTCCTTCTCCCTCTCCCTCTCTCTCTCTCTCTGTGTGTGTTTGGGATGCCTAGGGGATGTTTGGGATGCCTGCTGTGTGTGTGTTTGGGAGTGCCTGGTATGTGTGTCTGTATGTGTGCATGTTTGAGGATGGGGGTTGACAAACAAAGCAAACAGAGGGGCTCACCCTCTCTAATATTACATATGATTTACATTATATAACACAAGGAGAAAAATTTAAAAACCCTGTGTGTGTGTGTGTGTGTGTGTGTGAGAGAGAGAGAGAGAGAGAGAGAGAGGTCCCCTCCATCTTAGAGGATATGTATAACTTCAGACCCCAACCACAGCTGTCATGGATAGGTCAGTTTTGTGGACAGCTGTACCTGTACTGTATAAAAATCCGATTCTGCTTTTATATATTTTAACCAACTGATATCATTTGATGTGTTTTAATGATAAAAATTTTATTTTACAATGAATTTAATATATTTGCATGTCTATGTTGTCAAAATGAATTACGTATTTGGAATGTCATATTGTATTTTTGAAATGAATTGGCAATAGACATTTTTATGATGTATTGATATGTGTTTTTTGCTCTTCCGTTGTGAGCCGCTTTGGGCATGTTTATGTGGAAAAGCAGCAGACAAATTGTAATGATGATGATGATAACCATAAACCAACACAAAGACTCTTCACTGGTATTTAAAGAAAAATCAAGCAATACCATAACTATTTGTTTTCATATTAGAATATCTGGCTTAGTTTTTCAACTTTTCCAACCCTCCTTTGCAATTTTTGTATAATTCTAAAAAAGACAATTGGTGCTACTCCCCAGATTCTTTACCTTGTAATGAATTTGAGAATGCATATTTGACCAGGTAAAAAGTAATAGACAGAGTACTGTACAATGCCCACAGTATTCTTTGATAATACATAATATTGGAAAATGCATACATAAAACATGGGCACCATCCATCCATATCCACATGGGCACATCTACATGGAGACGGGCTGTGGCTCACTGGTAGAGCATCTGCTTTGCATGCAGAAGGTCCCAGGTTCAATCCCTGGCATCTCCTGGTAGGGCTAGGAGAAACCCCCGTCTGAAATCCTGGGAAGCCACTGGCAATCAGTGTAGACAATACTGAGCTAGATGGACCAATGGTCTGACTTGGTATAAGGCAGCTTCTTCTGATTCCTACCTGTGCCTGGAGAGATTGGCATAATCTCTTGCCCATCTAAGCTTTGGGTAAAGAAGCACTTCAGTACATCATTGGTAATAGGAGACACATGAACATCTTCCTTATCTCCACTCACTTTCCTCCCCCACTTGCCTGGGAGCGTTATTTGAACTAAAGTTCCTGCCAATAGCCTAGCGTGCAGGGCTGGCTGTGGACCAGCATATGGGGGCAGGGGAAGATAGGGATTTGTTGAGCCTTATGCCAATTCATCTGTGCACAGGCATCTGCACCCTTAATTGGATGGACAGTGTCCTATGAATATAAAAAGTATATATCTATGTAAAAATAGGAAATCACATACATTTTATTGTTTTTGTGATATTTACTCAGTTTCACTGAATACATATATTCATACTCTCTGTGGCATCCCCTACTAACCTGCCTAAATGCTGATGTGGACCATTTTTTAAAAAAAATATCTTTAATTTCTTTTTAATTATTATTTTAAACAAAGAGGCAACAATGTTATATTCAATTGGTAGCAGCTTGTTGAAAATATTCTCAGATTCCCTTAGCTCCTTGGCAAATCTGGATTCCAATTTTGTCATATGTTTCTTGGGTGCAAGTACTTGGAGGATTTTACTTCCTTCATGTCTATTGAATTAGGGCATGGTTATGTAATCAGCAAACAGCATGTACATCTGATGGCGCTATGTAAATAAATGATAACAATAATGATAATAACAAACTGCAACAGGGCTAATCTGTCCAAGATCAGCTGTCATATGAGCCAGGAATTGGGAACTAGGAAGTGAGGAAGAAACGAGGAAGACAGAGCTCAACAACATCAGGATTCAGAACTAAGCCAGATGTTGGAGCTGAGGAACAAAAAAGGGATTCACAGCTAATGAACACACAGAAGCACATCAGAGCCAGGAAGCCAGCCTTATCAGACAAGGCCCCAGTCCAAATAGGAAGGCTGTGGTAGAGTACTTCCTGTCCAGGAGGGTCCCAATGGCCAGCTTGGATTGGTTGCCTGGGAGCACTTATTTACTTACTACCAGGTAGATGCTTCAAACCACAGTTCTGTGGCTTACCACATGGATAAGCAGCACCAAGGGCAGTTTTTATGCCATCCACCGCAACACCCCCCAATGTGCATTGTACCCAAGACCCACCAAGTGACTGTGGCACCTGAGGCAGAAAACCCCACAACTGCTTAGTTTCCCATCCCTGGCAGGAAAACACAATAATAATAAATTAAATATCTTACAATTTGCAGCCATTTAATGAGTGCACACTTATTTATTTATTTATTTATTAAATTTATATCCCGCCTTATGGCCAAAAGGCCCTCAAGGCGGCTTACAAAAACATGAATATAACACATCATAAAGCATAAATACAATAATGCAATTCTCAAAATTAAATGACAAATAACATTATTAAAAGAAAAGAAAAAATATTTAAATGTGTCACAATAAGAGAACCAAACACTTTATGTGAGGTTTCCAGTTCTAGCCTTGCAGCTCCTGACTCAAGGCAGTGAGCCAGTGTGGTGGAATGGTTAGAATGTTGGATTAGGACTTGGGAGAACAGGGTTCAAATCAGCACTCAGTCATGAAGCTCATGGGATGACCTTGGGCCAGTCACTGTCTCTCAGCCTAACCTACTTCAAAGGGTTGTTGTACAAATAAAATGAGAAGCGAGAGATCAATGTACGTCACCTCAAGCTCCTTGGGACGTAAATGTGATGATAATGACGATGATGCAGCAACTAGGAATTTTGAAAGAGATGGGGAGGAGATCCTAGGCTGGCACAATAAAGGAAAGAGTTGGATAATCCAAATATTAGCAACCAGAATCTGTTGGCATTTGCCCAAAGAGCCTGTGAAACTAATTTGGGGAAATTACTGGAGAACTAGCAGCTACTGCTATGTTCACCAGATCAAGTAGCTCAGAACATAAATAGCACTTAACCAAGTGCTTCACCAGATAAACGTATTATTATTCATAAGGCACAAATACCCTTTGGCCTTTTTTTTTTATTATACCTTGACATGGCAAACCACCACAAGGTGATTATATTGTGTCAGTGAAATGTGGCAAATGCTTTCTGTTTGAAGGTACCTTGACATGGCACACTCAAACAAATGACAGCTAGTATGCATCACATCAGTAAACCATTGGATATGGGAGTTTGTCCTGTTTTGGTGAAGCAAGTCTTGCCACATGATGATGTATTTATTTCAAATAATTGCCCCAGGAAACGGTCTTCAGGAAAACTATATGAGAATCAAAACTTGAGGGAAATGCTCTTTGGCCATAATGATTGTGCTTTTCAGTGTGGATATAGCATAGTTTAGTGCATATTAAAGAAAAACAGTTGTTCTGATATACCCATGCCTACCTGTCTATTCTATAAGCACTTGTTTTCTGTGTATGTGACAACTTCATTCATCAAAAGGTCCAAGTGAATAAAAAAAAGTCTAAGTTTTGCCTTTACACAGTGTAAAGAAACAGGAGAGCTATTTGGTAAAGTTACGATGACATCCTTATCATATACTCCTGGTTTGGTGCGCATTCTCCTTAATGCAGGATAGATGCATGTGAAAGACTCGATAGGCATTCATACATTATACTAAACACAGGTACCAGCTGTCTCTACACATATACAAGTGTTTGTGTGAAAGCTCAGCTACTGTGAACACAGGTACACACACTGTACACTTATAGAGCATTACATATGCATAATTGTATGAGTGTCCAGCTCAACTATTTGTGTAAGGGTACAGATCGTACACTTGTTGTAATGTGTAAATACCCCTAATGTTATCAATGCAGGGGACAATGCATCTCTGGGAACAGAGTACCCAGAAGCATATTACTTTTTCCTCCTATAAGGCCCTATCAGCTCTGATGCTACCATCACTGTAAGGCAAGTGAATGTAAGAGAAGCCCTTGCTCTTGTATAGCATTGACAACTTCCACACGGTCAGCACTGCAAAGCAAGCAACTGAGAACACTTTGCCTGGTTTTTCAGGCCAAGGTTGCTGAGAACTTCTGTCCTACTCTTCCTGTCTGTGTAGTCGCAGCACCAGCTGAACATAGTAGGGCCAGCACACTCCTTCCATCACAGCAGTGGTCTGCCATGGCAAGAAGTTTTTCCTCCCCCCGCTCACCCGGTGTGGCCCATACAAGTGATGGGCATTTCGTTTTTTTTACATACAGAAGATACAAACCCTCTTGAGATGTTCAGCCTGGGCAAGCAAAGCAAATGTGAGGAGAAGTACTGGGGGGGTGCACATTGGCCCCACCCCCAATGTCACTTGGTATGCCCTCTTTATTCTTGACCTTTGCTTGTTTAGCATGAAGGTCTAAAAGGGGTTTGTAAGTGTGTTCAGGTGAATGTGCTCACAGACCTTCTTGTGATGAAGAATCCTGCCTTATTAAAAATTCAAAAAAAATGTTTTTGTTTCCTCATAGGGAAGGTACTCCATCCCCTTGGTCCAATTTCATTGTCTTTCTGTCTCATGACACAAGAGCCTACTTGATCACTTTGATCTGCAGAACATGCACTTTTACAAGTAGCACATAAGGCCTATTTAATATTTGTGAACGAGGGGCCATTCCTTTACTGTGGCAACACCTGTGCTCTGTGCCCGTTTTATTGTTTTAGATGGCCTACTGAAAACGTTTGTTTCAGCAAGCCTATCCAGATACGTAGGGTTGTATACAATGTAGTACTCAGTTACAGTCACTTGGCAGCCGCTGGAACTTTGCTCAAGACAATGCATAAGCCGGTTGCTGGTAGTTTTGTTGCACAATCTATTTCAGAACTGTTGTCTACTAGCTCAACTGTTGCATTGGATTTCTTTGTTGCGCAACATTAAAACTAACCTGTCTGGAGAGAACGCCGGATATAGCCCAAGATTTGTTGTTGTTGTTGTTGTTATGTGCCTCCAAGTTGACCACGACCCATGGCGACCCTATGAATCAGCGACCTCCAAGAGCATCTGTCATGAACCACCCTGTTCAGATCTTGTAAGTTCAGATCTGTGGCTTCCTTTATGGAATCAATCCATCTCTTGTTTGGCCTTCCTCTTTTTCTACTTCCTTCTGTTTTTCCAAGCATTATTATCTTTTCTAATGAATCATGTCTTCTCATGATGTGTCCAAAGTATGATAACCTCAGTTTCATCATTTTAGCTTCTAGTGATAGTTCTGGTTTAATTTGTTCTAACACCCAATTATTTGTCTTTTTTGCAGTCCATGGTATCTGCAATGCTCTTCTCCAACACCACATTTCAAATGAGTGGATTTTTCTCTTATCCGCTTTTTTCACTGTCCAACTTTCACATCCATACATAGAGATCGGAAATACCATGGTCTGAATGATCCTGACTTTGGTGTTCAGTAATACATCTTTGCATTTGAGCACCTTTTCTAGTTCTCTCACAGCTGCCCTCCCCTGTCCTAGCCGCCTTCTGATTTCTTGACTATGGTCTCCATTTTGGTTAATGACTGTGCCAAGGTATTGATAATCCTTGACAAGTTTAATGTCCTCGTTGTCAACTTTAAAGTTCCATAAATCTTCTGTTGTTATTACTTTAGTCTTTTTGACGTTCAGCTGTAGTCCTGCTTTTGTGCTTTCCTCTTTAACTCTTGTCAGCATTCGTTTCAAATCACTGGTTTCTGCTAGTAGTATGGTATCGTCTGCATATCTTAAATTATTGATATTTCTCCCTCCAATTTTCACACCTCCTTCTTCTTGGTCCAGTCCTGCTTTCCGTATGATATGTTCTGCGTACAGATTAAATAAATAGGGTGATAAAATACACCCCTGTCTCACACCCTTTCCGATGGGGAACCAATCGGTTTCTCCTTATTCTGTCCTTACAATAGCCTCTTCTGCAGAGTATAGGTTGTGCATCAGGACAATCAGATGCTGTGGCACCCAGTTACTTATATTCATTTTAAAGCCTTATTGAGTTTATATTTGTTTTTTAATGATGATGATGTTATATGTATATGTTTTCATTGGTTTATGATTTTTAGTCATGCTTTATAATTTTATCTGTATAGCACTTCAAGATTTTTTTTTCAACAAGCAATGTTCTAAATAAATAAATAAGCCTTCTCAGATAAGTGAGATAAACATAACGGGCCAGGATGACATTGCTGGCCCAGTCCTGACATCATGTAGGCCCACTTGCCCCCTTTATTTATTTATTTATTTGTTTATTTATATCCCACCCTACTTCCCAGCAGGAGCCCAGGGCGGCAAACAAAAGCACTAAAAACACATCGAAACATCATAAAAACAGACTCTAAAATACACCAAAACAAAACAACTTTAAAAACTTTTTTTTTTTAAAAAAGCTTTTAAAACATATTTTAAAAAGGGTTAAAAACATATTGTTTTTTAAAAAAACATGAAAAAGCAATTCCAGCACAGATGCAGACTGGGATAGGTTTCAACGTAAAAGGCTTGTTGAAAGAGGAAAGTCTTCAAAAGGCACTGAAAAAATAACAGAGATGACTCCTGCCTAATATTTAAGGGGAGGGAATTCCACAGGGTAGGTGCTACCACACTAAAGGTCCATTTCCTATGTTGTGTGGAATGGACCTCCTGATAAGATGGTATCTGCAGGAGACCCTCACCTGCAGAGCACAGTGATCGACTCGGTACATAATAAAACCTCCCTCATCCATGATTTTATTGTGGATGAGGTGGCCGATCTGGCATGTATAACCGAGACCTGGGTGGGCGAACAGGGAGGAGTTAGTCTCTCCCAGCTCTGCCCACCGGGGTATCTGGTTCAGCATCATGGTAGATCTGAGGGTCGGGGAGGTGGGGTTGCTGTGGTCTATAAGAGTTCCATCTCACTCACCAAGCACCATGTCCATGCAATCACTGGTCTGGAGTGTTTGCACCTTGTGCTGGGCCAGAGGGACAGACTGGGAATCCTTTTGGTGTACCGACCACCTTGCTGCCCAATGGCTTCCCTAACTGAGCTGACGGAAGTGGTCTCGGAGGTACTGTTGAGATCCCCCAGACTATTAGTACTGGGAGATCTCAACATTCATGCTGAGGCTACTTTGTCTGGGGCAGCTCAGGACTTCATGGCCGCCATGACAACCATGGGGCTGTCTCAATATGTTAGTGGCCCAACACATACATCGGGGCATACTCTTGACCTGGTCTTTGCTACCAGACATGGGGATAGTGATCTGGATGTGGGGAGTTTTACATCTCTCCCGTTGTCATGGACAGATCATTGCTTGCTGAAGTTTAGACTTTCAGTAGCCTTTCCCTCTGCAAGGGTGGGGGACCTATTAAATTGGTCCGCCCCCGGAGACTAATGAATTCTGAAGGTTTTCAAAAGGCTCTGGGGGTTTTTCCGGCTGATAAGACTGGCGCTCCTGTCGAAGCCCTGGCCGATCTGTGGAATACAGAGATGACCCGGGCTGTTGACACGATCGCTCCTGCGCGCCCTCTCCTATGTAGAGCTCATACAGCTCCTTGGTATACTCCGGAGCTGAGAGCGATGAAACAAGACAGGAGGCGGCTTGAGCGGAGATGGAGACGAACTCCCGACGAATGCAATTATGAGCTGGTTCGTGCTTCTACTAAGCTCTATGTAGGAGCGGTGAGGGCGGCAAAAAACCAACATTTTGCCGCCACTATTCAGTCATCTCTCTCACGCCCACGGGAGCTTTTTAAAGTGGTTCGTGGCCTACTCCATCCAGGCCTACAAGATACGGCAGATACATTGGTAGCTCGATGTAATAAATTTGCTGAACACTTACAGCATAAGATCCCATGCATTCGCCGGGACTTAGACTCCTATTTAATAGCAGTTAATCCTACTGAGGTGTCCAGAGCACAGTCTTGTCATGTTTTGTTGGATGAGTTTCAGTTGGTTCAGTTCGAGGACGTGGACAAGGTGCTTGGACAGGTTCGTGCGACCACTTCGGTACTGGATCCTTGCCCCTCTTGGCTAATTAAAACTAGCAAGGAAGGAACAGTTGGCTGGGCCAAGGAAGTGATTAATGCCTCTTTACAAGAGGGAGTGGTCCCTGGCTGTCTGAAAGAGGCGGCAGTGAGACCACTCCTGAAAAAACCTTCCTTGGACCCAGAGGATTTCAGCAGCTACAGACCAGTAGCCAATGTTCTGTTCCTGGGCAAGATCCTGGAACATGTGGTTGCTGACCAGTTCCAGGCGCTATTGGATGAAACCGATTATCTAGATCCATTTCAATCGGGGTTCAGGCCTGGTTTTGGCACTGAGACTGCCTTGGTCACTCTGTTTGATGACCTATGTCGGGAGAGAGACAGAGGGAGTGTAACTCTGTTGATTCTCCTTGACCTCTCAGCGGCTTTTGATACCATTGACCATGGTATCCTTCTGGAGAGGCTTGCGGAGTTGGGAGTTGGAGGCACTGCTTGGCAGTGGTTCCGCTCCTACTTGGTGGGTCGTCTCCAGAAGATAGTGCTTGGGGAACATTGCTCAACACCGTGGGTTCTCCAATGTGGGGTCCCGCAGGGTTCGGTTCTGTCTCCCATGCTTTTTAACATTTATATGAAGCCGCTGGGGGCGGTCATCAGGAGTTTTGGAGTGCGTTGTCATCAGTATGCTGATGACACGCAGCTCTACTTCTCCTTTTCATCTTCTTCAGGTGAGGCAGTTGACATGCTGAACCGTTGCCTGGCTGTGACAATGGACTGGATGAGAACTAACAACCTGAGACTCAATCCTGACAAGACTGAGATGCTGTTGGTGGATGGTTTCTCTGATCAGATGGTGGATATATACCCTGTCCTGGATGGGGTTACACTCCCCCTAAAGGAACAGGTGCGTAGTCTGGGAGTCATCTTAGACTCTTCCCTCACACTTGAGGCTCATGTAGCCTCGGTGGCCCGGAATGCGTTCTACCAACTTTGGTTGGTAGCCCAGCTACGTCCCTATCTGAGTAAGGAGGACCTCACATCAGTGGTACATGCTATGGTAACCTCGCGTCTGGACTACTGCAATGCGCTTTACGTAGGGCTACCTTTGAAGATGATTCGGAAGCTACAGCTAGTGCAAAATGCGGCGGCCAGACTGCTAACAAGAACTAAGCGGTCTGAGCATATAACACCTGTGCTAGCCCGTTTGCACTGGCTTCCAATATGCTTCCGGGCCAGATTCAAAGTGTTGGTACTTACCTATAAAGCCTTATACGGCGCGGGACCACGATATCTGTCGGAACGCCTCTCCCGATATGAACCGGCCCGTACACTACGGTCTACTACGAATGCCCTCCTCCGGGTTCCGACTCATAGGGAAGCCCAGAGAGTGGTGACAAGATCTAGGGCCTTCTCAGTGGTGGCCCCCGAACTATGGAATGGTCTCCCCGAGGAGGTGCGCCTGACGCCGACACTATCATCTTTTCGGCGCCAGGTTAAAACCTTTCTCTTCTCTGAGGCATTTTAATTCCTGTTAATTCTAAATTATTATATTTTGATTTTAGACTGTACAGTTTTTTTGTACAGTTTTGTATTGTGATATACTGTATTGTGTTATTTTTATTGTATTTTTAATGTTCACCGCCCAGAGAACTGTTGCTAGTCGGGCGGTATATAAGCTTAATAAAATAATAAATAAATAAAATAAATAAATAAGTGGTAAGATGGTCTTTCAGGTATCCTGGTCCCAAGCTGTATAAGGCTTTGTACACCAAAACTAGAACCTTGAACTTGGCCTGGTAGCAAATGAGCAGCCAGTGCAATTCGTTCAGTAGTGGGGTGACATGTTGGTGATGCCCTGCCCCAGTCAGCAGTCTTGCCACTGCATTTTGCACCAGCTGCAGCTTCCGGACCAACCTCAAGGGTAGCCCCACATAGAACGCATTGCAGTAATCCAACCTGGAGATTACCAGTGCATGGACAACAGTGGTCAGGTTATCCCGGTCCAGAAACGGCTGCAGTTGTCTTACCAGCCGAAGCTGGTAAAAGGCACTCCTAGCCATGGAGGTCACCTGGGCCTCTCGTGACAAAGATGGATCCAGGAGCACCCCCAGACTACGGACCTGCTTTTTCAGAGGGAGTACAACCCTATCCAATGCAGGCAACTGACTAATTATTGGAACTTGGGAACCACCAACCCACAGTGCCTCCGTCTTGCTAGGATTCAGACTCAGTTTATTGGCCCTCATCCAGCCCACCACCAAGTCCAGGCAGCGGTCAAGGGCTTGCATGGCCTTTCCCGATTCAGATGTTACAGAGAAATAGAGCTGGGTATTGTCAGTATACTGCTGACACCTCACCCCAAAGCTCCTGATGACTGTTCCCAAGGGCTTCATATAGATGTTAAACAGAATGGGAGACAAGATGGTACCCTGCAGCACCCCACAGCACAAGTGCCAAGAGCCTGAAAGACAGTCACCCAATACTATTATCTGACGACGACCCTGGAGATAGGATCAGAACCACTATAAAACAGTGCCTCCAATACCCAGCTCACCAAGTCAGCCCAGAAAGATACCATGGTCAATGGTATCAAAAGCCGCTGAGAGATCAAGTAAGAATAACAGGGTCACACTCCCCCTGTCCTTCTCCCGATAAAGGTCACCCATCAGGGAGACCAAGGCCGATTCAGTCCCATAACCAGGCCTGAACCCAGACTGGGATGGATCAAGATAATCTGTTGCATCCAAGAGTACCTGCAACTGCTGTGCCAGAACCCTCTCAATCACCTTCCCTAGAAAGGGGGTATTTGCAACTGGTCGGTTGTTGTCACAAACCAATGGGTCCAGGGTGGGCTTTTTCAGGAGCGGTCGGATCACCACCTCTTTCAAGGCGGCTGGAACCACTCCATCCCGCAATGATGCATTGACCACACCCTGGATCCACTCAGTCAAACCCCCTCGGCAAGCTTTAATAAGCCAAGAAGGGCAAGGGTGAAGAGGACACGTTGCTGGCCACATCATCGCAAGCACCTTGCCCATGTCATCAGGCCACATCAACTGAAATCGTTCCCAAGAAGTTGCAGCAGACGTTGCACTGGACACCTCATTGGGACTACAGTAGATGTGGATGGGGCATCAAGACTGCTATGGAGGCGAACAATTTTACCCTCAAAGTGCCTTGCAAACAATTCAGAGTGGGCCTCTCAAGGGTCTAAAACTCCATTTATTTGCACATCCAGTGTGACATCTGTAAAAGAATGCCTACTCAGCTTGATGTGCATTGCATAGAATGCTTCTTTGCATGTACAGCTGTGCATGCACGGGCACTGATTTACAAATGTCATGCTGAACACACATACATTGAGGCAGCAGAGCCAACAGCAGGTGGTTCCACAACCTAGTGCCTTAAACAGGTAGATGAACCTCCCTGGAAATGTCTGAGTTTCTGCAGCACAATGATTCATACAGTTTCCCCCTCAGAGGACTCAGTTGCTGCGCCATCTAGGCTACAGGCTGCCTCTTCTCTGTGCTTTCTCCCTGATCTACATGTGAACAAGGGGACTACAGTTCAATAATTTAAATGGTGATAATAGTAATAGTAAACCAGGACAGGGCCTAACATTAGGCAGAGTGAGGTGGCCACCTCAGGCCGCAGATGCTGGGGACAGGGAGAGAGATGGGGAGTATCAGTAAGACGCTGAAGGATGGAACTGTGTGTGCCATGTGTACTGTCTTGCATCCTCTAAGTGAACCTTCTGCCCTCAGCAGTCCTGTTACAGTAAGATCCAACTGTTATATACAGTTGGCTTCTGTACATGAAACAGGAAGGGGGCACTATCTTGTCCTTTGCCTCAGGCAGCAAAATTTATTGAACCAGCCCTGTAGTTAACACACTGCTAGCATGCTGCCAAGAGATAATTATATTGCTAGGAGTGTCTTCAGTGGAAGGCTTTTTTGAATTCAATTCAGACTTACCTGGCGGGCACATGGAAAGGGATTTCACTGGTCCAATTAAAGTCAATAGCAGACTACAGCATGATCATGGTTAAACTCAATATAAAGAAGCCACAATTCATTTTCAGGATATTGAATTGGCTAGTTTGCATTTAATTTTAATACTCAATTTGAATAATGTATTGTGGTCTGAGAGAGTAATAACAATCAGTCTATTGATCTTCTTTATCTGGATGGAACCAAAACGTTGCATTCTGGCAGCTCTTTGATTATGAGGATTGCAATTAGGAGCCGGTTAGTGTGTGTGTTCCTACTGGGACTTCAAACGCTGAGAATTATATTGCTTTTACATTAAGCAAAGCAAGTGACACAATATTTATTGCACAGTCAGTGACAACGGGGAATTTATTTAAAACATTTCTTGTTTTAAAATGGTTATATTGTTCCTTCTGGCATGACTGATGGCATTCAGATAAAAAATAGTCCCATCAGTTATTTGTTTTGGTCACATTTCATAAAGAAATATAAGTATCTTATCATGTATGGAAAAAAACCACTGCCTTAATTGTTCTCAGTATTGTCCTTGGAAGTTTTATAAATAAACACTATTTATTATTTTTAATATCAATTGTGTTTAGGACTGGAGCCAAAGTTAACTTTGATTCAGAGCTCAGATTGCCTCCATGTAAGGAAATATAAAAAAAAGGAAATGTAGCATCATCATCATTATTATTATTTTATAGGTAATATTAGATGTAGCTTTTGTAAATACAAAAAAATCTGTTATTTGTCCAGATTAATATATAGGATAACAATAAAAAGAAATATTCATAAAATGCAGTCATAAAATATGCAATGTGTTGAACACAATTATAAGACAAATAGATCCTTGCTTGCAATCCCCTAAAGTACCAAGATATGAAAATAGAGGCGGGGAAAGAGTCAAGAAATAAAGGCTGCAGGGGAAGTGAATGAAGTTACTACTGAGGACAGGCAATCACTAATGCCACCCTGGGTTTCTTTGGAAGGAAGGGTGGGAGAAATTTAAACAACAACAACAATATAATACATGTGCTGCACTGGGAAGCAGGCTGGGACATCACTGAGCACCTGCCCATATTCTGTCTGTGGGTGCAGTGCAAGTGTGGAATCCTCTTTTCCCTAAGTGCAAGAGAAGGACCCCTTGTTCCACCTGGGCATTTAATGGGTTGGGATGTTGGTAAGCTAGCGTCTAACATGTAGTGTAGCTTCAATTATGTCATGGTGCCCATAGGTTTTTGTTTCATTTTGTTTATTTTGAGTGGAGATAAATGAAATGAGGTTAATAGTAGGAGGGGACAGAATTTCAGGAGAGAAGCCAGTGAGCAATGAATTTAAATAACAGAAGAGATCTAAGGAGCAATTCTGTGTTCCCTGGGAGAGGGCATGAGGGGCTGAAGGATGCTGGGGACCTCCCTCTTCATGGTTGGAGAGGTAAGTCTATTGGCAGAGGCCTCCCTGGTGTAGATGCACAAAGCACCACTGCCATTGCTGTTCTGTTGGAAATATTCTGTTGGCAGTTGGTCTAGAAACAGTGGGCATGTTGGGTGTGGCTCAGGAGAGGCCTTGGAGCAGGGAAGGTCCTTAGCACCCGCTGAAAAGGACAAAAGCATACATCAGCCGTGGAGTTGGTGTACTTATTTTCTCTCCTACTGACTTTAATGGGAGGGGGGAAACCTGTAAAAAGCTGCCATCGTGTCTCATCTTCTACTGTTGCTGGAGCGTTTCCTCAGCTATGGAATATCTCTCCACCACCACCTTAGGATAGCTCTGCCTATATTTAAAAAGAAGGCTAGAGTGAGCAAAAGCTGTGAAAAGGAGAGTAAAGATAAACTCAAGGAAATACAGGAATGAGAAAGAGCACAGAGATCACTCTGCATCTTGGGTTTATATTGGGTTGCAAAACTGAAGGAAAAGGTACATCCAAATCCATGGCTGGCTAGTTGGGAGAAATTGGATTATTATTATTATTATTATATCGCATTACTAGTGGATGCCTTAAACAGCTGCCTAGACCTGGGATGAGGAACTTGTGGCCCTCCATATGTTATTGAATCAAAACTCCCATCATCTCTGACAATTGGCTATGATGTCTGGGGCTGATGGGAGCTGGAGTCCAATATCATTGGGAGGGTCACAGGTTCCCCATCTCTGGCCTGGACTTTCCTAGAGGATATTCTTGTCTTGGCCCAACAGGTTTCAATGGGCTCAATAGACTGTCATTTGTTTGTATCAATATGTGACAGTTGTACATATTATGTCCTAATTAGTTCTAGGATTTGAGTGCACGATACTCTGTCCTATACAAATTGCTTCATTTTATATGCTCATTGAGAAAGAGGCTGCTTGAAGAATTCAGCATCTAATGAAATCTATTCACACATGGATATGTTAAAGATCATTGCTGATTACATTTTATTTTCTGTGTTATCACATGTTTGAGCTGAGCTGAGTACTGATTGTCTAGGGTAACATTCTCATGTTAACTCAGTAACAACAACTGAACAGTACTGTAAAACTTGCCAGGTCTTTCAAACCAAATATCTGTTTAGTTTCCCAGTGGTCACTCTGAAGCATCAAACCACAAATATTACTTTTAAAGTATAAGCCATCCCACCCTTTCATACAGGTGCCAATTTAGAGCCTACTTCTAAGCAGTTTTGTTGCTGCACCAAGACCTGTAATTTGGAGGGCCTCCTCCAAGCTTAATTTCTAATATTCTGTACAAAAGGTGGTCCTTGTTTTCAAAATAGTAATATTCTGAAATGGGGACTGGGCTCCCGAGAAAGAAGGAGATTCTTCATAGGCTTTTTAACTGAAAGGTGCACAACGGCAAATGCAGCAACAGTATGTGAGACTAATTCACCTGAGATATGCAATATAGAGATTTCTGGGGAAAAGGGGTGGGGATGGAAGAAAAGTCTTGCCTGGCATTAGTACACAAGTCCTGCTACCAAACATGGTGAATTGGTACCAAGTTTGCTGAATAAGGTTCAAAGTAATTTTTTTTGCAAGGTCTCTATCTCAGGAGTTGGAAAATAAGTGTTGACCTTGCAGTTACTACTGTCTTATGTGTTTTTATGATGCTGAATTTGATGCCCAGTTCCCAGTTCCTTTTTCAACAGTTGTGTGAATAGCCTAGATGGTTTATTTGACACTACACCACAAAAGAAACCCTCAGATACTTCCAACAAGTAGAATATTGCAATCTTTAGAATGTTGCCTTCTGATGTGTGATTCACCTGCAGTCTGCAATAGTACAGTCTACTCTACCACCTCTGGATTCTATTTCCTCACATTGATGCACCTGTAGGCTTTATTTGCAAGTACTTGAGCTTTGAAAACACAATGTCTCCTAGTGGTATTACCATTATGTGTCTCAAGTCAAGAAGCGTTTTACAGAAGAGAAATGGCTGGAAAAGAGAAATGGTTAACATCAAGAACTATTAGAAAATGTACATGGAGAATATATAATGAAAGAGAGAGAACAACTCATAAAGGAAGGATATAGTTCTCAATGGTTTGCCTATTTACAATTGTTAGAAAGATATAAAATGGACAAGAAAATGTATGGGTTTGAAATAGGTTTGTGTACAAATGATGAAAATATAATTGCGAAAATGTATAAACTCTTACTGAAAATGGATATGGAGGAAGAACAAGTAAAAGAGTGTATGGTAAAGTGGGCAAAAAAATTTGGTTATAACATACAAATGGATCAGTGGGAAAATATGTGGAAAAAAGGCTTGAGATTTACATTATGCTATAATCTTAAAGAAAATTTCTATAAAATGATGTACCGTTGGTACATGACTCCAGAAAAGTTGTCAAAAATGTATAGTAATGTTTCTAATGTTTGTTGGAAATGTAAACAACAAGAAGGATCATTTATCATATGTGGTGGCTGTGTAAAAAGGCAAAATCATTTTGGGCACAGATAGGTAGGATGATGCAAAAAATTCTAAAGATAAATATTCAGTCAAAACCAGAATTTTTTTTATTGGGTTTTATGGATAAACAAATAGAAAAGAAATATGGAAGAATAATATTATATACGATTACGGCAGCAAGATTATTATATGCACAAAAGTGGAAAATGGAATCAACACCAACAACGGAAGAATGGCTATTGAAATTAATGGACTTAGTGGAGATGGATAAATTGACATGTCTACTTAGAGAAAAATCGACAGACACATTTATTAAGGAATGGAAGCCTCTCTTAGACTTTTTGTTGAAAGATCAAAATAAAATGATGATATTGGGATTTGACGATTAACTAAGATAGCCTATGGAGAAAAGTGATCCTGTATGTATATATTAAGGGACAGGTTTGATGTATATTATATACTTATAGCTGATCTGCGACAAATCGGAAGTCAACTATTTTATTTTTTGTTGTTGTTGTATTGTTATGTTTTTTGACTTTGTTTTGTTTGTCTTTTGAAAAATTTGAATAAAAATTATTAAAAAAAGAAAAAAAAGAAAACACGTCTCCTATTCAGATTTCCCAAATTTTATAGAATTTGGGGAGGAAAAAATACCCAGCCTGCCCCCTCCAAATAAGGCATGGTGGGGATTCATTAATCAAGTCTATGATACCTGAGTTTCACCTGAAAACCTATTGACTTAATAATATGTTGCCATCTTGTGGCTAGTAATGAAAGTTCAAGCCTCTGTGTTTATTACTGTAATTGCCCTTGTTCAAGTCTATTTATACAGAAAATTTCAGAATGGTGATTTAAATACTGAACAAGGAAATCCTAAGTTGCTTCTTTTTCCTTAAGAAGAAGGTGGCTCCTTTTTCATTATAAGGGGTGTAGCAAAGGTCTCCACTCACCACCAGCTATGTCAATTCTTTAACCTAGGATGCTCACATGCCATAGTTTGAAAACCTTCTGTAGACCAGGCACAAGGAACCTGTGGCCTTCCAAATGTTGATGGATTACATTTCCCATTACCCCTAGCCATTAGTCATGCTTGCTAGAGCTGGTGGGAGTTGGAATCCAACAACATCTGGAGGGCACCAGCTTCCCCATCCTTGCTCTAGAGACTGATGCAGATGTTAAAGTCATGCAGAACCTATAAATAGTGTGGGGCAGTGTATGTAGTTCCTTCATTCCATGTGACATTAGGGGAGCAGCTATAGCTCAAGTGGTAGCTCAGTGGTTGCATGCAAAAAGTTCCAGGTTCAGTCCCCAACATCTCCAGGTAGAGCAGGGAATAGACCACTGTCTGGAATCTGGGAGAGCCACTAACAGTCAATGTCAAAAATAAATGGACCAGTAGTCTGATGTATTAAGGCAGCTTCCAATGTTCCTAGTTTCCATCCCTCGATACATTTCAATAAGAGAAATTAAAGCCAGATCTTTTTATTGCTGCTGATTCTAATGTCTAGTCTGTGACTGTGTGGCTGGGTTTGTGGTATGGTCAGAAGCGGGGGGGGCATTCTCTTTGGTGGTCCCTAAGCACTCACTCCCCACTCCAACTGCGTCTGGTTCACTATATAGTTTAGGTGAATGCTGAAGGCGCACCTCTTTGCTGTGGCCACTGACATCCGAGATGTATATTTTTAGGACCCACACTATTTTGTGGTTTTAGGTTGTTTTTAATTGTTTTCAATGCTGTATTTTAAAATTGTTGTTGCCCACCCTAGCACCTCTGAGTAAAGAGTGGGTAATAAATGATGATGATGATAACATTAGTTTGTGCTGGTTTTAGTAATATTTTGTGTTGTTAAAATGTAGTGAAATGCCTGTATTTAATCTAGTTTTAAAACTGTACTATAGATACATTTGGGTATCTTTTTGTAAACTGCTTTGGGGGGCATTTTATTAGAAAAGTGGTATAGTTTTTTTTAACAATAAATAAAAATCATATTTCTGTACACTGTTCTAAAACATTTGAATATGGCGGATCTTTTTCTTTTTAAAAAGATGGCTGAGATATAAGGGCAAATGAATATCTTTACTCTAGTAAGATTCTCCCACTTGTTTATGCAGAACCATCTGCTTTCCTTAGGAGTTAGGAATGGCCACCTTCTTGGATGGCTTTTAAAGAGGATCAGACGAAATCATGGAGGATAAGCCTATCAGTGTCTACTAGCCATAATCTGTCTCCACTTATGGAAGCAGTAGTCCTTTGAATACCAATTGCTGGCAATCACAATTGGGAAGAGAGCTGTTGTACTCAGGTTCTGCTTGCAGGCTTCCCATAGACATCTGTTTGGCCCATTAGAACAGAATACTGGACTAGTTGGGCCTTTGGCCTGATCCAAAAGAGCTTTTCTAATGTTCCTGTGGGCCAGGGATCCTGATCCTGCCTTTGCAACTTTGAATGTGGAGTTTGTTATTGCCTTCTTGCTCCTGTATGTTTATTGTTCCAGGTCACTCTTTCCCAGTCGTTAGTGCTTTCCTAAGTGTAGAATGCATTCTTCTCAGTTATGCAAGGTTGAAGCTCCAAGGAACAGTCTGCCCATGTCCAGCAGGCTCTTCGCTTTCAAAGCTTCCTGCGACACATGGGCAGAATGAGGGCAGAGACAGACAGAAGGAACGGTGGGGTGAGGGGCTAGAGTGTGTAGCCTCACAATATTATTCATATGAAGATAAAAACAACTGAATAGGGCATAGGTGTTCTGCATGCTGCTTTAATGCAAATTAAATAAAGCTCCTGATTATCCAAATAATTTGGCCTCCAGTAGAGGTTTAGGTTTACTGACATATGTTTAGTTAGGGCGATATACAATATTAGAAAAAACCCATTAAAATCAATGTACTGTTCATGGATTTCAATGGATCTGTTCTCTAATGCTGGATATCACCCATACAATTTGAAGCTTTGAAGGTATGATTATGTTATCTTTAGGCTGCAGTCCTAAACACACTTACTCATAGTTTCTTTAAAAAAAAGAAAATTCTAGTTTAATGAAATTTTATTGTTTTTATGTAAACCACTTTGAGATTTTTACTGTATGAAGCAATATTTAAATTATAAATAAAATAAAGAATATATAGATAGTTAATGAGTCCCATTGCATTCATAGGGACTTCTGAGTAACATGCTTAGGACTGAGCTGTGTATTATGATTTTTTTCTCCTTGTATTTATATCCACCCTTCCTCCCAAAGGGAGTTTGGGGTGGCTTGCAATAAAACAACCCAGAACAATCTTTAAATCCATACAAGTAACACTGGAACACATCAATAAAACAATAATTAATTAAGAAAGCAGCAGAGAACATATTTATGTTCTCCCCAAACCTTCAATCTGCATGTACGGAACCATTTGGATGACAACAGCAATCAAGTTCTTCGACAAGACATTCTGGCACTCCCAAGTTTTAGTTAAAATACACACACCACTATGATGCATGCAAAATACGCACAGGGAGGAAGCTAGGAAGAAAGGGAATAGCAGACCAAGAAGACACAAATAATTACAAAGCAGAGATCTAACAGGCTTTTTCTGTCAGTAGGTTTTGTGACTTTTCATGGACTGTGAAATTTAACAAGTGATGACAGTATCAATCTGGATTTATAACTAGAAGCCACAGTACAAAAGACTGAGTTTTTGGTGCTCTTGCATCAGTAAACTAGGGGAGTTAATTGGATCTTGGAGTATTGGTTTCTGACATGTGGTAGCTTGGGAAACCAAGTATCATCTGTTAAACACAGATAATGTGTTTGAATACACATACCAGGAAAATGTTATGCTGAAAAGCCCGGGCCTTTGTATCTAGATATATCAGAAAGGTGGGGTGGAGGGTGGGGATAAGGGAAATCATATGAAAATGACTACTTCAATAGCATTCCATCTCTCTGTACTTGGTGGGATAGGAAGGGTATCATAAATTGTTAAAACACCTGCGAAACAAGATAAAGCAATGTGAATAAACAGAAATTATGCCTTTGCCTGTGTTGGATGTGCTTATATAGCACACGACCGGATAGAGGTTTTGTTGTTCTGTTTATTTTCATGAACCATAAACCTCTATTTTATGTTATTTATATAAGGTGATCCTGTATTTAGAAGTACAAGTAACATCAGTCTTTCAAAAAGAATGTCAAAAGGTTACGAATATATAGCCTGCAGTTAAGCAGAATCACTCTTTTGCCTTCTTTTGTAAGAATATGGTTATAAAATTGTCCAGAATGGGCTTTTTACACCATCCCGTGAAAGCATCTAGTTCCTACTTACGACAGTGACAAATCTAACCTGATAGGGCAATTTCTGCTAGAAGATGAATAATGCCACATTTAATCAGGAACTTAACCATACAAGGGGAGACTGGGACCTTTACAAGCATGGTAAAAAGTCTGGGATCAAGAGATTTAGAGACTTGTATACTCAGAAACAAATAGTTCAACTGGGGAAACAGCAAAAGACTAAAGCTGCATTGATTAGAATATCTAGATATGATGTCACTTTTCTGATGACAATAACTGTGTGCATATATGGGTGAGTTGGGTCACAGCAGCAGGTCCAACGTGCATTCAGTTGCTTGCTTGAACAACTCCTAGACACACACAAACTGTACATTTGTAGGCTCCATAAGTACAATTGGGGCTGAGGCCCATGAAAGAGCAGAGTTGGGATAAACCATAGCTAGTTCATCTGACATTAAATGAACTGTTTTAAATAAAATGGCTTCTAGTTTCTGACTGTAGAAAAATGTAAAACCA
The DNA here is from genome assembly GCF_030035675.1 of Rhineura floridana. Lineage (NCBI taxonomy): Eukaryota > Metazoa > Chordata > Lepidosauria > Squamata > Rhineuridae > Rhineura > Rhineura floridana. The sequence continues at coordinate 66,818,932 of NC_084480.1, read as the reverse complement.
TTTATCACAGGCAGAAAGGAAAAGGCTGGAAACGTTGTAATGCACAAGCACACATCCATATGTTATAGGTATCCCCCATTATCAAACAATACTTGAAGAATTAAAGAATTATAGGATTGCCAACTTGCTTTCCATCCTCTAAGCATGATGATATGATATCATGATAAAACAGACAGTCAAGGTGATATACGATAGTTTGTTGGGCTTGGAGCAGGGAGACCTGGATTTGAATTCCTGCTCAATCCTAAATCTCACGGGGCAGCTTTGGACAAATCACTGTAGCCTGTGCAGATGGTCCAAGTGTATAGAAATGTAACGGGATAAGTAGGTAAGTAGATAGGTAGGTAGGTAGATTTCAGGATCAAAACTACCCACACTTCTGAATCTTATTCTGTTTCTGAATAGGGCTTCTTTTCCATACTTTTCATTCACAAGAAGACAGAACTGACAGAATCTCAGTCACCTCTAATTTGAAGGTGCTTCTTAGACTGACAGGCATCCCCAAAGTGATGTGCAAGCTACAGGAACCACGGTGTCTGAACTGCTGATATTGTCATGTAATTTTTAGGGCAGCTATTGCTGCTGGAGATTTTGGAATGAGAAGTGGCCAGAGAGCTTGGTCTCTCCCATCTTCAGATAGATTCACATACTGTAGATCCCGAAGTGTAATCTGTACTCTCAATTTTTGTAGATCATAGATCCTATGTTCAGAGATTACATGTTTGGATACATATGCAATCAGGACCTTGGACACATGGAGTTCACATGCAGTGATGGAAATATGTGTGTGCTGTTCATGAGTCCAGTTGTTTGTACAGGTTTCAAACGCTGCACAGGGTATATATATAAGCCTAGCCTATCTCAAAGGGCTTTTGTGGGGGATAAAATGGAAAAAATCCTGTGTCTGCTTCCATGGCCAGCTTGGAGAAAGTTGAAGACTATAAATATGATAAAGATTTGTCAGTATGCTTCTGAATACCAGTTGCTGGAAACCCCAGAAGCGGAGAGTGCTCTTGCACTCAGGTCCTGCTTGTGGGCTTCCCATAAGCTCTGCTTGGCCTCCATTAGAACAGGCTGCTGGACTAGATGGCCTGATCCAGCAGACTTTTCTTATGTTCTTAGTTTATAGATGCTTACATGAAATCTGATTTTTAAAAAAAATGCACCAGAAGGCCTGGAAAGTCATCCACTGAAGATACTAGAAAGTAGATAGTACTGAGTTAGATGATACTTGGAAGCAGTTCTTTATAGCCGTCTGCATCATCTAGGCACAAAGGCTTTGATCCAAAGCTTCCATTCCATTATAGGACCTTCTGTTCACAAAAAGAGTTCTACACGTGAAAGGTTCCCTTCCATTCAAAACATTTCTTTCATTCATAGGTACATGGAAACATAGAGAGCTGCCTTATACTGAGACACACCATTTGACCTTTTAGCTCAGTATTGTTGACACTGCCTAGCAGTGGGTCTCCAGAGTTTTAGAGAGGAACAATTCCCATCCCTACCTAGATATGCTGGGGATTGAACCTGGGACCTTCTGCATGCGAAGCAGATCCCCTACCACTGAGCTATGGCTCTTCTCAAAGCTCCTATTTACAGAGCACAACATGTGGACCCAATCCAAAGTGTTTAGTCTGTATTCTCCCAAGACAGAGGTCCTCTCTAAGGTAGCTCAAATGTTGAAGGACAATAATCATCCTATGGAAGCCACCTTTTCCCCAAATTTAGAATATATAGATAATGGACCAAGTGCTAAAGCAGGTTTGATCAGCTGAAAAAAAACAAACCCTGTTCTAAACCAACCATCATTTTCACCAAGACTGGCATCCTGTTTTAACCTTTTCAGACTCTGGCAATGAGAAACTTGCAGGCTGCTATCCTATATTTTATATTTTGACATAAGCATATGAACTCAGTGGAGCTAACGTCTGAGTAGACATGCATAGACTTGTGCTTTCACAAACTAAATGGTTGGGAAAGGCCCAAGTACCCAGAGGATACATGCATATAAATGGTTTATAAAATGATCACAATGATATAAGAATGTAATCATCACTAGCAAGCAGGGGAAGATTAATAGCTTTGTTTGTTTCCTGTAAGAACCATTTAGGCATTCTATTATTAAATAATTTTGCTGCAGATATTGAAATGTGAGGTATAGTTATTTGTACTCACTGTGTGCACATCATTGTGTATAGATTACTTATTTTAGACACACCCACTCATTCTCAAACCCATGCATGCACGTATTTATTAGAATTCATGAGTCACCTTCAGATGTTGGCCATGTCCTGGAGGTCACATAGCTTCCCCTGTTCCAGCATGGAAGTTTGGAAGGGGGAAGCCTATGTATGGACATATCTACACATACAGGTTTCCCTGGGATCTGGAATCTTGCATTCCATCTAGGCAAAAGCATTCAGAGGGTGCGGCATGGAACGGAGCTGATAAGAAGTGTGGCCTGAGAAGGGTGTGTGGGGTAAGCAGAGTCCCCATGGCCCAACACAGAGATCTGGAAGGCCACATTTGACCCCTGGACCTGAGGTCTTTCCCCTCCCCCCACAGATTTAGACTCATGAACTACCCTATTCCTGAAGTTTCATGGTAGAAAGAAAATTGGAAAAGTATATAAAACAAACAGCAGTAAGAGAAACCAATCCAGAAGCTGGCTGTGAGACATATGAGATTAACAGAACATTAATCTGCTCTTATTTTTCTCATTTTGGGGGTCTGATATGCAATGAATGGTCTTCACAGTAAACGAGGGAGTCTGCAGATATTAATCCAAAGTTGCCACCAGCATCATGTGATTGGTTCTAGAGGAGCCTAATTAGTTTCTGGGTGCTCTGCTGCTTACTTTTTGTATGTTTCTCGGTCAAATCAATAGCTGCAGTGTGTGTGGCCTGTCCTTTGAAGAGACATGCCTGCTCTTTAGTAGAAACTCCCCTCTTTGGTTGTGGTTCTCCCCGAAGCTCAGTGGGAACTAGTTGGAACCTTAGTCTTACCTATGTAGCAAGTCCTAGCTGCTATGCTGAGTTGCTGATCTATTGTTCACAAATAAATACAGCTGCTGAATTTTTCTTGGCTCCTGCTGCTTCCAGGTATTAAGGCAGCAGACTCACTGCGAGGTTTCTTCACATAATACCCTTCCCAAACCCACAGAACATTACAATAGCTTTTTAAAAAAATACATACAGTATATCAGTAATTAATTGAGGAAGTGATCTACTGACAAGTGATGAATGTTGCTTTGATATACTACAGTGAAGAGGTTGCTGACCTGTGGCCCTCCAGATGTTGCTGGGCTGCACCTCCCATAAACCCTGACCATTGACTGTGATGGCTGGGACTGATGGGAGTTGGAGTCCAACAACATCTGTAGGGCTACAGATTACCCACCCCTGCTGTAGTGGTTTGGCACGACTGAGGTCATCTCTCGGCTACTAGTAAAAATATGACAAATTGTATTGTTGAAAAATGGCAGATCTAATTGCCTCATAGGTTTGTCAATCATGTAGTTGAAGACAGTTTACAAAAGATCAGGCCATGTTTACACATATTATGGCTCGAAACCCACAAAATATTGCAGTTTAGATTCCAGTAAGAACCAGACTTGGAGTAAGAACCTTTCTTTCCCCCCACCCTTCTGGATTAACCCATGACACATGCAGCTTTTGGTACAGAAACTGCCTTCTCAAATTGGGTGTTGTCTTCCTCATTGCAATCCACAGGTGAGGTTAGGCTTGATTGTCGCTGTTTTATTAAGTGAAGTGTTGTGACACCACACAGTCGTGTTCCCTTTCATCTGCCTATTATTTGTCTGAGCATCCATACTGTCGTTGCTAGATTGTTATGTTCCAGATGGGAAGGTATCTGTACCTCATTGTTGTGATGTATCTGGCTTTCTTTTACACTTAATATACTCATGATTTCAGCTGCTTTTTGCTAGAAATGGGCCGTTTGTTTAATTCATTGTGACATGATTATTTACCAAGGAACTGTTTCCAGTCTTCTTATCAGCAGCAAACTATTTGGTAATTTTAGTTGTAGCTGGGAAGGTTTAGAAAGCAAATGCATTTACTTTGCTTCAGCTCTAAATTATTCTGAATGAATGGTGTTGTGTCACTGCCTATAGACATTTTAAACTCTGTTCACTCCTCAGATTCAGTTTCCCACTCTTACGCCTACTCACATATTAGCTCAATGATTCATCCATCACTCTGTTGCTCCTCTTACACCCACTTCTTTTTTGTTGTTATGAAGGTAGAGATGGTGAGGTTTTGATCTTTGAATGGACAAAAGCAAATGAATCAGTAATCCCTGGTCTTAATATTTCTCAAGTTTCCAATTGACTGTGGCAAACAAAACTTGTTCAAGATCTCATCTCTTCTGTCTCTCCATATAATACCATATGGGGGAAAAGAAATCCCTGCTAAAACAATGCTACTAGTCACATCTGTACTTTACCCCCAAGGACCTAGGCAGCATGCATCTGAATATCTGTTGCTAAGGGACAACATCAGAGAGGTCTTTTGCCATCTTGCCCTATTAGTGGGCTTCTCAGAAGCATCTGGCTGACCACTGTTGGAAATAAGGTGCTAGACTAGATGATCTGATCCATCAGGGCTCTTCTTGCATTCTTTATAGAAGGTCGCACCCATGATTCAGTATCCACCTAATGTTACCCCTTGGAACAGCCTTCCCCAATCTGGTGCCCTCCAGATTTTTTGGATTACAATTTCCATCAGCCCCAGCCAGCACAGCCACACTGGCTGGGACTGATGAGAATTACAGTCCAAAAGGGCAACAGTTTGGAGAAGATTGCCTTAGGATGTTATGATTCATGACTGCTACTTTTCTGGCATAAACCTACCGCACTTACAACTTTCACAGATGAACACTTAGTGAAGGTGTCCTCCTACCTTTCCTTGCAGGTCCTTTTGTACTTGTACACTCTGAGATGATATTGTCTCTCTGCTCATTGAAAAACAAATGACCTTCTCATGCTTAGTTTCCTGGGTTTCTTTGCAGAACAAGAGACATTTCTCTTATCTGTATTTTAAGGGGAATGTTCATGGCAGCTTGTCCTAGTGTACCATAAACAAATGCAGAGGGAATAGCAGATAATTTAGAGCTTTTTCTTTTCTCTTCTGATTGCTGTTATCGTTCTGTCTTCAGCATCCAGGCTCTAGTTGTCGCTCACTATTTACATCTTGTCTCTTGACTTAAATTCCAGAGGTGTAGTCATGTCACACTGTTGCAGCAAAATCAGTGAAGGGTCTTGTGGAACCTGAATGATGAACAAATGAATTCTGGCATAAACGTTTGAAGAGCAACACTGCAACAGGTGTTCTTTAACTTAGCAGTGCTAAGATGTGTGAGTTATTATCAGTACTGCCTTGTAAATGGTCTCTTGTGCTTATTTTATGTATTTTGATGATTTATATGACACTGCAGAGAGGCCACAGGGCAGTTTACAATAAAAAGAAGTAGATAAGAATACATAAGATCCATAAAAATAAAAGTACATTAAAAATGTACAAGAACAGATCACTGAATGATAATGCAATTATTTTTATGATTAAGGGAGCAAGGTTAACGATGAAAACCAGCATAACAGCACACCAGATCCAAATCCTGTTCAGGAGTGAGGCTACTGCCTACATGTGTGGCTGAGCAAAAGCAAGCCTTTAAAATAGTTTGACTTACATCATCCTTTTTGCTGGTATAATTTCTGCTTGGTTGCCGGGTCACATGACTGAGCTGAACAGAGTTATTATCCAGCATAAGCACCCCCCCCGTCCAGTCCCTGCCCCCACAGTGCCTCTGGACCACCCTCTTTGGGACTTATACGGGCTAAGCCCTGGCTGAACTGGGATGAAGGACTTATGCTGGCAGATCTCTGGCTGAGCCGGAGATCTGCCATGCATAAATTTGCTTGAAAGTTGCTAACAAGTGACAAAGCAATCCTAAACATTGGATTAGGATTGTTAAAACCCACTGTGCTCAATGGTGCTTACTCCCAAATAAATGTGCATTGGATTGCTCTGCCTCCATTTTGTAAGCAACCTGTAGCTCATGTCTTTTAGAAGAAACACCTAACTATTGACGTATATTTGCATAGAGTAAGGCACTTGGATAACACTTGAATTCTGTTCTGAAGTAATAAGCTGTTGGGGAGGAGAGAAAAAAATAAAAGGGCTATTTACAGTGTAATATTTTGCATATTGTCCCAGGAGGCCTATTGAATTAAATGGACTCAGTCTCTTAAGCATGTATGTATGGGAATTCTTAAGGTGGATTCTAATTGCCACCATCTGATCCACTCATGACAAAGAGAATTGCCTTTCGTACAACAGTAGCATTTATTTCATTCTGTCCTCTCACAGCCACCTAGGAAGGAAAGTTTTATCTATGCTTAGCTTGCTCTAATAGCAACCTTTATACCTGCTTATCATCTTTTCTCCTACTGTGTGGTCAAGAAAGGCTCAACAAGCATGTCCTAGCCACATAAACTCTGCATTCTGTGGCAAAACAGGCATGAAAAAGCATTTGTTTCCCAAATTGTGCCTTTGATGTTGCAGGGCTCTGGCCTCCATTCCCTGCAGGGGAAACCTTTGTTGCAATGGTCTCTGGCTTCCACCGCTGTGATCGGTGAATTGCCATATGCTACAAGGTAATGCTGGCTTTCCTGCTTTGGTCACTAGAGAGTAGTTACATGATATCTGGGACCTCATCAAAAAAATCAAGTTAAAAAGTATCAGTGGGCATAGGGGTGCCCCAGGTTTCCAGCAGTTTTTAAAAAAATATTTAGGAAAAGGAGCTTTAAGGAGGAAGGAAACTAAAAATATCTCAGTGAGGATTAGACATGCTGCATGGGTGCAGAATGTTGACTGACAGTTGTGGGGGAAGATCAAGAAAAGAGGAGTGGGGAATCAGGAATGGAATGGAGTACCCTGGAAAAGGTGTGGCTGGGTGGTTGGGATCCTAAGCAGGAGCACTCAGGAGTAGGAATAGTTGAATCTGTACCAATTTTGGTTTCTTCCACTTTCTCATTTTTCCACTCTTAAATTCAGTTCTCACATATCCACATCAGTTTATATATATATAAAAAAGTCCTCATGAAAATTCAGCAGCATTTTAGGGCAAATTCCTTCTAAATTACACAGCTTGGTATACAATTTTGCCTAATATATACAGTTTTGCAAATCAATTTTATAATGCACTTTGGGAATGCTATTTTCATTAATATATGCATTTTTCTACACATTACTTGGCCGGACAACTGCCCTGCAAAATTCAGAGATGTGTGAATTTCAAAGGATAGCTGTGTTTCAGTTCACATATTGTTTTGGAAAGTATGAATTAAGTAGGTTTACCTATAAATGCGAACTGGATGAAATTACTCCCCCATCCCTACTCAGCTTTATGGTGCTACTGAAAGTTTGGTTGTATGAGAAGGTGGCTGCTGTGAGCTACAGCCCTCTTCCATGACTTTCTTTCACCAGTTTCTTTAATCAGCTAATAACACAAGTGCCAGATATGTTATTTGGTAACACTTGATATGATATTTGTATATTTGCTCTTTTGATCTGCAAATTTGTTGCTTGCAGATCCCACTTCTATACCACGAATACCAATACTATAATATGCTCAAGAAATACATGGCCTTTTGAGTTTTCCCCTGCATCAGTAATTAGCAAGTAGTTCCTCTATTTTGTATCCCTTAAGTGCGCTAGCATTTCACAGACCCAGTGACAGAATAATGCACTGAACTGCTGACATAATTCAGGAGATGCTACTTGGATAGCATTACTGCAAACCCTGTGAGGCAAAAGATAGCATTCCACTAGCAGAAAGGATGACATTTGTTCCATTACTGCTGACAACGTGATGGTAGAAAGCCAGGCGCTTCATTGTCTTGGGAATGATGATCTATGATCTTTTCAGCAGAAAATATATCCTGAAACTTTACCATTGCAAACTTCTCAACCTGTCCAATATTGTCTTGCCATGCACACATTGTTTATTTTAAAATGTGTACTTGAGGTTAGGTCTGTGTTCAGACTGTCACATTTATTGTATTCATGATGATTCCTATAAATAAATTATTCTGCCAAAAATCAATCCCCTTGCCACCCAAAAACAACTCAATAAAAACATCATCAACATCAAAACAACAATGCCTAATTAGGTGGGGTTGGGGATTCATAGCTGAGAGTAAAATTGAAAATCCTGTATTATGCAAAGTAATATAAATGTACTTGGGGTGAAATCCTAAGCATTCTTACTTGGAAGGATGTTCCATTGACATACATGTGATTTATTTCTGAATGAACATGCTTAGAGGTAAGCTATACATTTGTATAATTGGGATCCAAATCCTATTCCTAGCTGGAGCTGTTACAGAACAATTGCCTTTCAGTGCAAAAAGCTATAGATGCATCTTATGTGTTCAGCAGCAGCAAAGGGTTTATTTGTGGGCTCCCCTTTCTAAAAATCTGAAAGTACAATGATGTTATACACAGAGACATGATAAAAATATTGTGCCCCCACTTTCATGTAATTCTGGTCATCAAATCTTTTTTTAAAAAAAGTTTCCCAGCTTTGCACCGTCTCTGTAAACTCTCTCCTACTTCTTTGTACATGAATTTATCAGTGGGAATTTGCACCAGGGTCAGACCCAGATGTACATACTGAACCAGATGCACTGGTGCAAGAGGAGCCCATTGTGCTAGTGCCTCTCTGGCCCAAAAAGGTTGCATTAAAGGTGTGAAGGCCTGGGGGAAAAACCCAGAAAAAAATTCTTTCTTTCTGGAATAATTGGGAGAAATGGGAAAAATCCATTCCCGTCCAAAAAATCCTTCCCCCCCACCCAGGCTTTCATATCTTTAGGTCACATTGCCTTTTCTGACTCCAAGGACTACACTTTATTACAGTCCCACCATAAATGTAGGAAAGAGCCATGTATCGGGCATTCCCTCCAGCACAGAGGGGAGAGGGAGGGGTTGATATAGTTCAGTTTGACCGGAGTGAGGTGCCACCAACGTATAACTTTCAAAGCATTTTCTTTGATGAGGGCTAAGGTGGCTCTTGAGTGTGGGTCTACCCATATATCACTCCATTCCTCTTCTGTGATTTCTCTCCCCAGACCTTTAGCCTAAGCTTTACGTGCTAAATTTTCTTTTCCATATTTACACTCTAATAGGAAGCTATAAATTATAGAGATAGCACCTGTTTGGCTAGAAGTTCCCTGTTTACACAGGGCTTCTTAGGATGTCAAAGAACGTGGCAAACCTTCTGTTTTGTAGATTGTGTTTACTTGTAGGATTCTATACCAATTGACTCTTAACCCGGAGAGACGTTTTTCTAATTGTGAGATTTGTAAAGGACGACCTCAATCAAACAGATCTCACATTGTTAGCAATCCCCTCTGTTTCCAGCCTTCAAATTGCCTAGATTTGTCAATGTGAAGAAATTTGGGGTGATCTAGGAATGGAGGAAGAGGGGACGGCCAAGGTGCTAGTTTGCAGACCCATCACCTCCAGATTTTCAAGGTGGTCTTCAAGAAAGGGGGTGCGATTGAGGAAAGAGCACATTTAGACAGTGGTAACAAAGGGAGTGATTGCATTGATGGGCATTTCACTCCCAAAGTAATTTCCATTGAAATCCAAGGTATACTTAGATCAATACGAATCATTTTATCTAGTTGTTTAATCTGCGATTCCTTGTAATATAGTTGCAGATTTGGCATGCCAAAACCTCCCTTATTACTCAAGTGATACGGAATTGCTTTACTTAAGTATGAATGTTTACCACCATTAGAGAAAGAGTCAAGCATTTGTTGCCATTTCTGTAGAAGTGTCTCAGGGAGATAAATGGGGAGAATTTGGACGAGGAAGAGGAATTTGGGCAGAATGGCCATCTTCACTGCAGCCACTCTGCCAAGCCAACCTTGCTGCCCAACGGCTTCCCTAACTGAGCTGACGGAAGTGGTCTCGGAGGTATTGATGAGATCCCCCAGACTATTGGTACTGGGGGATATCAACATCTATGCTGAGGCTACTTTATCCGGGGCGGCTCAGGACTTCATGGCTTCCATGACAACCATGGGGCTGTCCCAATATGTTAGTGGCCCAACACATGTGTCGGGGCATACTCTAGATCTTATTTTTGCTACTGGACATGGAGATGGTGATCTGGATGTGGGGAGTTTTACATCTCTCCCTTTGTCATGGACAGATCACCACTTACTGAAGTTTAGACTTACAGTGGCTTTTCCCCTCTGCAAGGGTGAGGGACCTACTAAATTGGTCCGCCCCCGGAGACTAATGAATCCTGAAGGTTTTGAAAGGGCTCTGGGGGATTTTCTGGCTGATAAGACTGGCGCTCCTGTCGAAGCCCTGGTCGAACTGTGGAATGCGGAGATGACCCGGGCCGTTGACACGATCGCTCCTGCGCACCCTCTCCTGTGTAGAGCTCATACAGCTCCATGGTACACTCCAGAGCTGAGAGCGATGAAACAAGATAGGAGGCGGCTCGAGCGAAGGTGGAGACGAACTCCCGACGGATGCAATTATGCGCTGGTAAGTGCCTCTACTAAGCTGTACTTAGGGGCGGTGAGGGTGGCGAAAAAACAACATTTTGCTGCCACTATTAAGTCATCTCTCTGCCGCCTGACGGAGCTTTTTAGAGTTGTCCGAGGGTTACTTCATTCTGGCCCTCAGGACATGGTAGGGTCATCGGTGGCCCGCTGTAATGAGTTTGCTGGACACTTCCAGAATAAGATCCTATGCATCCGCCGGGACTTAGACTCCCAGCTTATAGCAGTTGATCCTAATGAGGTGTCCGGAGCACAGTCTTGTCATGTTTTATTGGATGAGTTTCAGTTGGTTCAGCTCGAGGACGTGGACAAGGTGCTTGGACAAGTACATGCAACCACTTCGGTACTAGATCCTTGCCCCTCTTGGCTAATAAAAACTAGCAGGGATGGAACAGCTGGCTGGGCCAGGGAAGTGATAAACGCCTCTTTACGAGAGGGAGTGGTCCCTGGCTGTCTGAAAGAGGCGGCAGTGAGACCACTCCTGAAAAAACCTTCCTTGGACCCAGAAAATTTCAACAGCTACAGACCAGTAGCGAATGTTCCATTCCTGGGCAAGATCTTGGAACGAGTGGTTGCTGGCCTGCTCCAGGCGCTATTGGATGAAACCGATTTTCTAGATCCATTTCAATCGGGTTTTAGGCCCGGTTTCGGCACCGAGACAGCCTTGGTCGCCCTGTATGATGACCTATGTTGGGAGAGGGATGGAGGGAGTGTAACTCTGTTGATTCTCCTTGATCTCTCAGCGGCTTTTGATACCATCGACCATGGTATCCTTCTGGAGAGGCTCGCGGAGCTGGAAGTTGGAGGTACTGCTTGGCAGTGGTTCCGCTCCTACTTGGCGGGTCATCTCCAGAAGGTAGTGCTTGGGGAACATTGCTCGACACCGTGGGCTCTCCAATGTGGAGTTCCGCAGGGGTCAGTTCTGTCTCCCATGCTTTTCAACATCTACATGAAGCTGTTGGGAGAGGTCATCAGGAGTTTTGGAGTGCATTGCCATCAGTACGCTGATGACACGCAGCTCTACTTCTCCTTTTCATCTTCTTCAGGTTAGGCTGTCAATGTGCTGAACCGTTGCCTGGCCGCGATAATAGACTGGATGAGAGCTAACAAACTGAGGCTCAATCCAGACAAGACTGAGATGCTGTTGGTGGGTGGTTTCTCTGATCAGATGGTGGATATACACCCTGTCCTGGACGGGGTTACACTCCCCCTAAAGGAACGGGTTCGTAGTCTGGGAGTCTTTTTAGATCCTTCCCTGTCACTTGAGACTCAAGTAGCCTCGGTGGCACGGAATGCGTTCTACCAACTTCGGTTGGTAGCCCAGCTACGTCCCTATCTGAGCAGGGAGGACCTCACATCAGTTGTACATGCTCTGGTAACCTCGTGATTGGATTACTGCAATGCGCTCTACGTAGGGCTGCCTTTGAAGACAGTTCGGAAGCTACAGCTCGTGCAAAACGCGGCGGTCAGATTAATAACGAGGACCAAGCAGTCTGAACACATAACACCTGTTCTGCCTCGCTTGCACTGGCTACCAATATGCTTCCGAGCCAGATTCAAAGTGTTGGTTTTAACCTATAACGCCTTATACGGCGCGGGACCACAATACCTCCTGGAACGCCTCTCCCGATATGAACCTGCCCATACACTGCGCTCTACATCGAAGGCCCTCCTCCGAGTTCCGACTCACAGAGAGGCTCGGAGGGTGGTAACAAGAACTAGGGCCTTCTCAGTGGTGGCCCCCGAACTGTGGAATAGTCTTCCCGATGAGGTGCGCTTGGCGCTGACATTGCTATCCTTTCGGCGCCAAGTTAAAACCTTCCTCTTTTCTAAGGCATTTTAATCTAATTTCAATTTAGTTTTAAAATTTGTTGTAACTGATTTTAGATTTCTTATCCTTTTATATATGTTTTTGTTGTATTATATTATGGGATCTTATTGTATATATCTGCATTTTTGTTGTACACCGCCCAGTGAGCTATGCTAGTGGAGCGGTATAAAAATTTAATAAATAAATAAATAAATAAGAAAGGGCAAGGTTTTTCCAAGAATAAAGCTCAGTTTTAATAGCTCATATTAATGGGTCAAAGTTACAATTTTTAAATTGTTTTAAGTCTTTGGTAATAGTTAATTAATGCTGATGAAAATTAAAGAGGAAAGCACAAAAGCAGGACTGCAGCTGAATGTCAAGAAGATTAAAGTAACAACAACAGAAGAGTTATGTAACTTTAAAGTTGACAACAAGGACATTGAACTTGTCAAGGATTATCAATACCTTGGCACAGTCATTAACCAAAATGGAGACAATAGTCCAGAAATCAGAAGAAGGCTAGGACTGGGGAGGGCAGCTATGAGAGAACTATAAAAGGTCTTCAAATTCAAAGATGTATTACTGAACACCAAAGTCAGGATCATTCAGACCATGGTATTTCCGATCTCTATGTATGGATGTGAAAGTTGGACAGTGAAAAAGGCGGATAAGAGAAAAATAAACTCCTTTGAAATGTGGTGTTGGAGGAGAGCTTTGCGCATACCATGGACTGAGAAAAAGAGAAATAATTGGGTGTTAGAACAAATTAAACCAGAACTATCACTAGAAGCTAAAATGATGAAACTGAGGTTATCATCCTTTGGACACATAATGAGAAGACATGATTCACTAGAAAAGACCATAATGCTGGAAAAAACAGAAGGGAGTAGAAAAAGAGGAAGGTCAAACAAGAGATGGATTGATTCCATAAAGGAAGCCACAGACCTGAACTTACAAGATCTGAACAAGCTGGTTCATGACAGATGCTATTGGAGGTCACTGATTCATAGGGTCACCATAAGTCATAATCGACTTGAAGGCACATAACAACAACAGTAGGCAGTATCAGCAGACTTAGAATAGCTCTGAAATTTATCCAAGTACCAAAAAATCCCATAAACAGCCCAGTGAAGAGTAACTATGCTCATTGTCCAGAGAAGGCTGACTGACTGTTGGGAGCAGGACCTACAAAAACAGGTCTAAGGGGGAAGGGAATAGAATGGAATAAGTCAAAAAGGAGGATGAAGAATAGACACACATATAGACAAAGGGTACAGAAAACTGTCTAATTGTCTGGATAGGTCATTTCCTACTACACAATGTCTGTCATGGCCCCGTCAGAGGACTCATCAGACGAGGATGACTTGGGAGTAACAGCAGCAGACCCAGAAGGAGAAATGGAAACTCCTGAGAACCCAGCTCCTTCTCCCCCTCAGCTACAGAGCACCCCAGACACAGCTGAAGTCCTTCAGCCAGACGCAGAGAGTGAACAGGATACTCCCCCCTCACCTGCAGAATGTAGACAACAGAAGGTCAGGCAGAAGAGGGGCAGGCCTGTCCACTTAAGGCCAAAACGCTGAGGGCTCACACCTGCTGACAAACCTGCTCCTTAAAAGTCAATCCTTGGCTTCAGCTTGTTGTTGACTACAAAGTCAGGCGTGGCTTTGTGTGTTTCCAGATTCCCTGAACCTTACCTTGGACTGACCTCTTGGCAATTGAACCCGGACCTCTACTGACCTTGCTTCTGGACTTCTGGCTTGGCACGTAAGCTTAGAAAGGGCCTTGCCCTTATCATGCTTCAATCTTGTTAGCCTGGCAGATTTACAACCAGGCTGTCAGCTAAGGACTTTCCTGCCCTGGTAAATACCCAGGAATTTCCAGCCCCCGCCTGCACTGCTGTCTTGGTGCAGAGCTGACAATGTTGTCTTTTTGGTTGCTCAAAAAATGTGTTGGCAAGAAACAAATTATTGGCTTCACAGAATTCAATAAGTCTTTCTCCTGCTTCATTTCTGTCACCTAAGACCCATTTCCCCACAATTCCTAGTTCTTCTCTGTTCCCTACTTTTGCATTCTAGTCCCACATTATTATCATCATATCTTGCTTTGGTGTGTGATCAATTTCTTCCTGTACTTCTGCGTAAAATCTCTCCAATTCCTCTTCTATGTTTGATGTTGGAGTGTAAACTTGGATGATGGTTATGTTAATAGGTTTCCCTTTTAATCTTATTGATATAACTCGCTCAGACCTTGCGTTGTAGCTCCTAATTGCTTTTGCTACATCACTTCTTTTTTTAAAAAACTTTTAATAACAAAACAATACATATCAACATAAACAACAACAATTTCCCCAACCCCGGTCACACAGGATAAACATATATATAACAGAAATAGATAACATACATCATTTTTCAATGCATTAAAAGAGAGATGTGATAAACTTATAGATATACCATATATAAGTAATAATAAGAACCAAAGTTTAAGTGAACCATATGGATCTTGCTATAGATGAGAGACCGTCGTGTAAACCATGTTTATTTGCATATTCAATAAATAACCACTATGTAACCCTATATAAGTCAGATTTAGTATTCTCTTGTAAAGAATGTAAATTATAGGTAATTTTATCTTAGGCTAAATTCCATATATTTCTGTACCATGCCATTTTATCTAAATTTTCTAATATTTTCTAGTTTTCTACTACTGTTTGGCGAGGTGCCATTACAAGTTTAGAGATCAATAATTTAGATTTCAATTTAGCATTTTCTCCTCTAAACATTAATAAAAGAAATAATTCTGGCATTAATATAATATTTTCTTTTGTAATATTTATAAGTTCTTTATGCACCATATTCCAAAATGGAATAATTTTAAGACATGTCCACCAGGAATGAAAATATGTGCCTTTATTAGCACAACCGCGCCAACATAATGGACTCATATTAGAGGATATATATGATAATCGAGTTGGAGTTAAGTACCATCTATGTAATATTTTAAGATTAATTTCTTTATGGGTAGCAGATATAGGTTTAGTATATTTAGATGAGCAAATATATTTCCATTCTGTATTTTTTAATTCAAAACCTAAATCCTGTTCCCATTGAGATTTAAAGCAACCCCGTTTCTTCTTGATTTCTCATTTCCTGCATTGTAGTTGCCTGACTGAAAATGTCCCATTCCAGTCCATTTTAATTCACTCACACCAAGTATTGTAATGTTGATACGCTCCATTTCTTGCTTGACAATTTCTAACTTTCCCTGGTTCATGCTTCTCACATTCCATGTTCTATTGTGTGCATCGTACAACTCTGGACTCTCCTTTTGCATCTGTGCGCATCAGCCTCTGGGCTTCCTTTCAGCTTTGACCCAGCTGCATCATTAGTCACAGCGCTACTCGTACTTATCCTTTGTTCTTCCCCAGTAGCTCGGTGAGTGCCTTCTGACCTGGGGGTCTCATCTTCCAGCACTATCTCGTGTTGCATTTTGGATACTCTGTTCATAGGGTTTTTGTGGTAAGAGGTATTCAGAGGTGGTTTACCATTGCCTTCCTCTGAGTTTGGATGCATTTTAGTCTGGTGTCTCAGCTTTGACCATTCCGCCATGGGTGCTCCTGCTAGGAGTCTATCCTCTTGGTCTAGCTTCCTGATGGCATTGCTCTCAGCTTCTTCAACACTCTCAAACCCCCTCACCACGTTAAGGTGTGCATCCTAAAGGGGGACTGCCTACTAGTGCAGGGGTTTTTCACTTGTGGTCCAATGCAATTCAATATCTTTTATTTATTTATTTGTGAGGGTCCAGTACTTTCATCAGATTCTCAAAGGAGTCTGTGACCCCAAAAAGGTTAAGAAACACAGTTTTCATATGTGGCTGTTACTGTTTTGGCTTCTTAAGTGATGTCACTCAACACCCTGAATTGGAATTAGAAGATACAACAACAATATCATTTATTTCACTAAATATAGCGCTTGTTGGAAACAGACTATTAGATTGGCCAGCCATAAAGCAGCAGGAGTACTGGCACTGCTGCAACCCATATTTCAGGTGGGAAGTGAGTTTTGCCTCACTCCCTTTGAGGGGATAAAGAGTAAAATGCTGGTATACTTGCAAGATGGCTGCACCTGGCCTTCCTCAGTGCATTCTCCTAGCACCACCTTATAATTTACAACACGGGATAATCCAATTGTTATTGGTGAGGTTACATAGGGTGTGTGAGTGTACTCTCACAGCTGGCAAAACGAATACTGTTTCTGCCTGCTTTATGCTGTAGTACTGCAGAGAGAGAATTTGGCTGATTTTGGTGCAAAACAAATTTGGCACAACTTGCAAATGCAGTGCAGGTATGGAATGAATTAAGCAGAAGCTATCCTGCATCTTTAGTAAAGGGACATTTATTCCACAGACCTCTCACAGCTATTAGCAGGAAGGGCTACAGAAAAGGAGTTGCCTTTGGGCCCTGACTATCTCATCACATCTATCCCATGATGCCATGGGAGTCATGCGACAATCAGGTGCCTCTTCAGCACATCTTTAAGATGAATGAGAAATGAAAGCACATAAGCAGACTGTTTTGTTGTGCAGCATATCTTTTAGAAGGCAATAATGCAATAACACTGGTGAAGTGTTGCAGAGCAATTAATAAAGTGGAATAAAGTGGAATGTTGTGTGAACAGTCCTGTATAAATCCACCTGTAAAGCATTATTGCATCAATGACATGTGGGAGAATATATCCACAAAAAACCTACACCAGGGCTACAGTCTATATAGTTTTGGTGATGCACTGGGTTAATTCCCCTGTGGTCAGCTATTTTTAGAAGAACTAGTATGAAAATGGTAAATTTTGGCTTATAGCCTTCATATATATCACCCAGAGAAAATGCTAATGATGAGAACTCAGGCTGAAATTAAACACACTGTGATGAAATATTCTGAAACTTAATTGAGAATGATGATCCCAGATGGCTGGAGGGATCTAAGTTAGCCAATGCATTTGTTTTTATTTTCGTATCCTAACAGCCAAGATCCCAGAGGAACAGTGCAGGCCAAGGCTGCTATATTAGTAGTTTTGCTGTCTAATGAGTAGCTGAATCACATCTCTGTATTTTAACACCAAGATATTTTAATACAATAAAAAGCATTTAATTTATTACTGCCAACTCTTCTACCCTTGTACTACACAAGAATCTGGTTTCATTTTAACTAATGCTTGCAGACCAACATACTACTGCAATTGAACTCAATCATTCCAGAAATATAAGATATTGTTCATTCAAATGTAGTTTAGATCTCTGTAAATGATAAGTCTATTATCCCACACAACCATCACCAATTGTGAAAGATTATATTAGCTACTACTACTATAATCCCATCTTGGGTGATAGCAGACATGAGTACTGACGCAGCGACACATGAGTTGGTGCAACCAGATGTATTTAAGCCACATGCTTAATTTTCATTGTGCTAGTGTGATGTGGAGGTGTTCTTTCCTTCTTTTTTTTTTTTAAAGGTTTTGTAGATCTGAATTCCTCAAGGTTCATCTAAGCATGCTGATATGACTTGTGTTTCTCAGTGGCCTCATTTTGACTCCAATTCTGTTGACACTGAACAACCTCAATTCACTGTTAGATTGAATTATAGAACTGTATGGTGGTAGTTGTTACTGATGGCTTTGTCTTAAATGTCCACAAAAGCTGGAGATGCCTCCAAATTAAAATCTATGCAGATATACTTACCACATATTAAGCACTATGAATTGGGAAAAATGAAAAAAGTGAAGTGGTAATGAAAGTGAAATCAGTCTGAAAGAGCAACTTAAAAGGGGTGTAGACTGGCTAGGGGTGTGTTGACACTGCCACCACTATCTAGGGTGATAGCAGGCATGCACACTGATGTGGCGATGCAAGAGGTGGTGTCACCGAGTTAGGGTTGCCAGGTCAGAAGCATCCCAAACTCTGAGATTTCAGGGGCGGGGCCTAGTAATGTCAGAAGGGCAGGAATAAGTGATGTCACAGGGGTGGGCATCAACCACAGTTGCTTGGAGCATATAATTCAAACAAAAACATTTCTCTGATTGGAAATTAAGACAGAAATCTTAGCTAAAAGATGGAGCCTGGGTAGGGAACATTTAATCTAGCCTACTTGCTTCTGGCAAGAAGGGTTTCAGTGCCCTCAGTCACCAGGCCAGTCACCAGAAGGCCACTGTAGGAAGAAAGCAGCCAAGTGTTGTGTAGATGTTAGATGGGAGCACTCAGGAGTAAAGATGGATGCCCCTGAAGGCTGCAATTCTGAATACACATACTAAGGGACTAAGCCCCATAGAACTCAACAGAACTTACTTCTGAGTAGATATAGTTTGGATTGTGCTGTTGGTAAAGCTTGACTAGGGATCCTCTGCAAAGATACCCATATGCAAGCAGGGTTGGCAACCCACTGCCTGGAATGCCCTGCCCCTACCTTTTAACATGGCTGCTCTAAATTTCTTTACAGATTTGACCCTTCACTTCAGAAACGGGTCTGAGAAATGGGTAAGAGCTAGAACATTCTCTACCCTTTTCTGTTTACCCTGTGGGCTGCTATTAACTCACTTTGACCACCAACACAATTCCAGTGAGTAATAATTGACAGAGAAAACACACATGGTTTGGTCTGCCTTCACAGGCAGTAGATTGGAAACAACAACAATTGCAGCCACACTTCCCAATATGTGAATTATCTTTTACTCCTACTGGGCAAGAAACAAACCATTATGCAACCAACAAGGTGCATTATCAGTGGATTTAAGGGGGTTGCGCTGAGTGCATGGAACCACTGTTTTTGCTTTTATGGATATAAGGGAGTGAGGTTAAAGGTAAAAGAAATGCAAATAGAAAAGAAAAACAAAAGACAGTGATGATTTTCTACATGCAATACCATACCAACGTCAACAGGATTCCTATGAGTAAGGCAGAAAACTCAGCATCCCACAACCAGTCAGGATTCCAAACCAAAAACCAAAACTAAAAAAATCCTGGCAGCCAGTCAGCCAAGGTCACAGAAATCCCCATGTAGCACAACCTGACCTGGGGACTGCAACTAATGCAGAATGTTGTGGCATGATTGCTGACATGAGTGAGATCCTATCAGCACACAAGACCTCTGCTCTGAAATCTGCACTGGTTGCCAATTTGCTACCAGGCCAAGTTCAAAATGTGCTTTCCATGTTATGGGTTTCACACAGTACTACTCTTGTAAGAAATCAGTACTTTCATGTGGCAGCACCTATGCTTTGGAACTCCCTGCCTATTGACATTAGGCAGGCGTCTTCATTGTACTCTTTTCAGCATCTGCTAAAATCATTTTTGTTTATGCAAGCCTATCCAGGAATGTAGAAGCTATTGTATTTATCTATTTTTTACTCATTTTTGGTTATATTATTTTTAATGTTTTTAAATACCTGTCTTTAACAGTTTTTGCCAATAATTTTATTGGTTTTATTCATTCCAAAAACTGCTTTGAGATTTTTTACAATTCACTAACAGGCAAAAAACCTGGCGGTTTAAGAACATACCAATAGACCACAGATATTTCTATCAAACTTTAAAAAGCAGGGAAACTGGGCAGCAATAGTGAATGCACCAGGGGAGCAGGAGACCTGACCTCCTTTCTGAGATATTGTACTGCCCTACAAATTTGTCAAAATGCTAACACAATTTGGGTTGCTCTTTCATAGTCTAATCCACTTCCTGTGTATCTTGGAAGAATTTGGTAATGTGTGCCTCTGAGGGGAGAAGGGGAAAGGCACATCTGATTATTTGCATGCTTATGGAGTTCAGTGGGATTTACTCCTATGCAATCATGGCTAGGATAGGTAAAATTGACCATGGAGGAGGAGAAGGAGGGGAGAGTAGAGGGAAGGAGTAAGGGGGGAGAGGGGAGCAGAAGGCAGGGAAGGAGGGAATTGGAAGTGACGGGGAAAGAAGGGGATGGAAGGAAAGGGGGGTGAAGGAAGGGGGAGAGAAGGGGCAAAAGGGAGGTGATGGGAGGGAGGAGGAGAGGAGGGCAGTTTGATCATTTGCATGCTAATTGAGTTCAATGGGATTTACTCCTGTGCAATCATGCTTGAAAATAAAATGGATTGCCTTCAAGTCGATTCTGACTTATGGCGACCCTATGAATAGGGTTTTCATGGTAAGCAGTATTCAGAGGTGGTTTACCATTGTCTTCCTTTGAGGCTGAGAGTCAGTGACTGGCCCAAGGTCACCCAGTGAGCTTCATGGTCACCCTAGGATAGGTAAAAGTGACCATGGGAGAGGGGTAGGTGGAAGGGCAGAGGGGAGAGGAAGGAGGAGGAGGGGAAGGAGGGGATTGGAAGGGGATGTGGGAAGGGAAGGGGGTGAAGGAAGGGGGAAGGGGCAAGAGGGAGGGGATAGGAGGGAGGAGGAGGGGAGGGCAGGTTTGATCATTTGCCTGCTTTTTGACTTCAGTGGGATTTATTCATGTGCAATCATGCTAAGGATAGGTGAAACTGACCTGGGGGAGGGAGAGGGAGCCGGGGAGGAGATTGAATGGGTGGGCACTGGGCAGAGGGGAAGCCCCTTTCTTTTCCAAAAGGAATACATTATGAAAAGCATCATTTCTTTTTCAGGGTTTCCCCCACCTTTTTATTCTACAGCAGACACATGTAGCCTCTCACCCAAATTTAAACCAAAGCTGTCCCTGACCACATCCACACCAGACCATTATTTCACTTTAGACAGTCATGGCTTCTCCCAAAGAATCCTGGGAAGTGTAGTGAAGTGTGCTGAGAGTTGCTAGAAGATGCCCTGTTCCCCTCACAGAGCTTCAGTCAGAGCAGCTGACTGTTAAACCACTCGGGCCACTGGAGCTCTGTCAGGGGGATAAGAGTCTCCTCTCTGCACCCTTCACAAACTACACTTCCCAGGATTCTCTGAGGGAAGCCATGACTGTCTCAAGTGAAATAAAGGTGTGGTGTAGGTGTGGCCCCCTGATTAGGCAAGCCCAGTAGCTGTGAGTCTGACTTTTAGAACATTGACAGTTGGTTCTTACTGAGCATGCCCGGCCTTATCACTGAGTTTAATGCTAGATTTCTTAAATTAATCAAAATTCAGCCAGACATTTTTAAACTGCAGAAGATGAAGGTCAGAGTATGGGGCAAGGTCAGTAATAGGATTATAGGTACTCTGTGAACATGACTGATTTTTAATTAATTTAAACAGATTAAGAGAACTCTAACAGAATAACATCCAAAAGGGGTCTGTTTTTTCTCTCTCTCTTTTTACACTTTGAACTCTCGGTTCTCTCTGTTTTGTGTATTGCCATGAAAATTCAGAAGGTTGTTAATCAAGCATTTCTGAGTTCAGAACTAGGAGTTTTGTAGGGTTTTGTTTTGAAATGAGCTTATGGGAAGCATCAGAATGACATGGGGGTATTTTCAATATAACATTGCAGAATGCGAAAAATCTATGCTGACCATAATACACAGACACTCTTGTGGCAGTATAATAAAGTGGTATATAAATGTTGTAAATAAAATACATAAATAAATTTTGGAGTCACTGTGGCCCTTGAGTCTCTTCCCACTTTTAGGAATATGCCTTATACTTAACTCAGGCCATTTGGTACCATCTAGCTCAGTGCTGATCACATGGACTAGCATTGGCCCTCCAGGATTCCAGGCAATAGTTTCTTCCAGAAATTGAATTTTGGACCTTTTGCATGCAGAGCATATGCCCTACCACTGAGCTACAACCCTTCCCCTGTTTAAAAAAGTATCTTTTAAAATTGTTATTTTCAATTCACTAATGAATGCACATTATACCCAGGGCAGATCCACACCATTCCTTTCAAGCACATTCAACACAGATTAAAGGACATGAATCTCACCACAGGATCATGGGAACTGCAGTTTGTTAAGGGTGGTGAGAACTGTAACTGTGAGGGTGAAACTACACTTCCCAGGATTTTTTAGGGGAAGACATGAACTTTAAATGTGAGTTGGATGTGCTTTAAATGTATAGTGTGGATCTACTTAATACACTTTGCCTGCATGTAAATTGTTTTAATTAATTTTTCAAAATGGAAATGAGCTATAAAGTGTCCTGGGTGACCATGGGCTACTCACCATCTCTCAGCCTATTTGCCCCTCAGGATGAAAACAACAGAGGGGAACCATGACCAGCCCAAGGAATAAGGACACACTTAAAATGTAGAGGAAATAATAATCTACCACCATAGTGTGAAATCAAATACTTATTGGGACATAGTATGAAGAAATATTTATATAAGCATGACTAATCAAAGATGTTTATTATTTACACAACCTGTAAATATATTTATAGTGCAATCCTATGTTTGTTTACTCAGAAGCAAGTCCCAATGCATTCAATGGGGCTTACTCAAACAGGGAAGCATGCAAAGAACTGCAACCTCAAATAATAAGGAACTTCACTCACCCAACCCAAAATTCAGGATCATACCACTTTAAGTTGTTTTGCAACTGTTTATACTTGTTTTTATGGTTATTGGAGTTTAAAGGGATTTATTTCTTATTGTGAGCTGCCTTGGTTTCCAGTCACCAACCCTACCTCACAGGAAAGACTCTATATATACACACACACTGAAGATGTAACAATACATAGACCCCATATAATAATTTATTGTCAATCCAGTTGGTCATTGCAGAACGTTTTCAAAAAATCAGTGTTAGTTTCCTACATAATAAAAAACTGTGAAGCCTAAGTAAGCCCTGCCTAATTGCCTAAATAGGATTGGAGGAGAACAGAAAGATTTACAACATGAACACAATTCTTTGTTATGTTCACTCAAAAGTCCAATTAATTTACAGCACAATCCTAACCATGTCTACTCAAAAGTAGGTCCTATTGAATTTAATGGGGTTTACTCTGGGTATGTGGGATCAGCATTGCAGCTTTACTCCCAGAAAAGCAAGTACTGGATTAAAGCTTCATATTGAGAAGGTTTAATAATAAATCTCCATTCACCCACCAATAACTGTTGTAAAATGTGGTCCAAAATAGCACAGACAGCACTTTAAAGTAAAACCACAATGTAAGTTGTACTTTATTTTTGATCAATAAATAATATTGATTAATATTAAATAAATAATAAAAACAGATGGTTATGCTTAGTTTGAAAGATTGCTATATAATAAACTTGTCTACTGTTAACTGTACACTCTACTGGGTTACTACGTCACTGTCACTATAAAAGGATAGTGTTGGGAGATCCAGTTCCTTCCTTACTTAAATTAATAGCCAGTTACTCTAGTCACTCAGTCCCAGTTAACTCTTATCCACTTGGCACTGAGGACCATAGCTGCAAGGTCTTTGATTTGGTCCTCATGATCTGGAGAATCTCAAGCTTTATCCCTGCCAAAGCCTTCACCTGGGCACAGCAGTCTCAGCTGCCTCAGACACTGTGCAGCCCCTGCTAACCCTTGGATTCCAAGCTCCCTCAAAGACTGCCTTTTGGAACACTTAACACTCCCTCACAAACTTTCTTCTGCTCCAATCAGTAATTTCAGCTCTTGGCTCCTTCCAGTTTCCCAAGCTTCCTCAAGCTTGCCCCAGTTTCCAGTTTCTTCAGCTGCTGCTGCACCCAACAGCTTGACCACAAAGATTGTCTCCTTCACCAGCCTGACTCCAAGACTGACTGACTCTGACTGTGGTCTGAGGCCTGCTTTATATGCTTGAGAAAGGTCTCCCTCCAGGCAATCGTTCTGAGTTTGGGTGGAATCGGGAAAATTCTGCCTTTATTTATTTATTGGATTTATTAGTCGCCCATCTGGGAGGATATCCAACCACTCTGGGCGATGTACAACCAAAAATATAAAATTACAATGAACAATAGAGATAAAAACATTAATACATTAAAATCACGTTCTCCATGGTGTTAACAGTGACCAACGGATGAGGTGGCTAGTCCTCACCAGGCAGCATCTGGACATGCCGTCCCACCTTGCCTTCTTTCATAGACCCTTTGCCTCTGACCATAACTTTTATGTAGTGGGGGGAGGAGCAGATGGTTCAGTACAAATCCATTATAAATCCACAATAACAGATGATCTTCTAAAGATGGGATCACATGTCTTCCAACTGCTAGATAGTACCAATTTGGGAGATCCAGTTCCTTCCTTACTTAAATTAATAGCCAGTTACTTTATCCCATTGGACCAGAGTTGTGGACTGATGAGGTCTCCCTCCCACTTGCTTTTCAGTAGAAGATCTCATCAGGCCACAACTCTGGTCCAATGAGGTGAGGTAGAATATTTATTGTATTGTCCAATAAAAACTCACCAAATTTCAACCTACTTTTTCTATATCAATTTACAGGAACACCTTCTCAAAGCTATCATTGTTTTGACAGAATGTAACTGGCAGTTAGACTGCATTCAGATATGGCACTTATTGCATTAATTTTACTGATTATAATGGTAGCACTTCTGTCCCAGTTTCTGATGCTCCTTTCAAACTGCAGTATCTGTTGCATTATGAAACTGTTGCTTTTTGATCAATGTACCGCCATGTTGTGCTAAATTTCATTCACCCCAGTAGGCATGACATGACACAACAATGAATGTCATTGGACATGTTGCTACTCACCTACCGTTTCCACACATGTGCACTTCTGTTCCCCTATGATTCCTCCGAGAAAATGGCAGGAAAGAACTCCATGCAGTATACTGCCCCACATTTCATCACTTTACCCCCATGATTTTCTGGGTTAATGTGGTTACAAACGGATTTTTTCTGGAAGCAATTAACACAGAAATGAGCACTAAACTTCCACTATATTCCACTAGATTTCCAGAAGTGGCTTTTACATTGTCTGAAAGGTCAAATAAAATACAGATAAGGAAATAAAATATCAGGTAAAGAAATGTTGGGAAAATGGAATAAACTGCTGCCTGAATGCAGCCTTAGACTGACAGTCCAGCCACCTGCAGTACTACTGTGGATGCACTGTATCTCTTACAGCTCCTAACAGCAAGTCAAGATAGTATACACTCTGTACATTCTGCAGAGTAGATTCCTACATATATTGCTTCTGAAATAAAACCTTTACCTCATAAAAAAATGCAAGAAAAATGTTTTCTCCACAATCCTATTTTAGTCATAAACAAGCAAAAGCCTTGTAACACCTTGAAGACTTAACAAATTCATTATGGCATAGATTTTGTGGTCTAGAGTCTACTTCATCAATCTCATGAAGTGTTATCCTAAAATTGCAGGTATATATACATGTGTGTTTAGAAATGGTTGGCTGGCAATGAAATTTTAGGCATGTAATACCCTGATTTGTCTATCATCAACTAAATATGCATTCCAATGCCACTACAAAGATATTAACACCTAACATTTTACTGAAGATGTGAGATCTTACTGCTTTAAAGACAGAAGTTAAGCTACACATAAAATTAGAGACGCATATTCTTGGCTGAAAATTTAACAGGGCTGATTTGCTTGGCAGAAGGTGCAAATTAAAGAGACTACTGAAACAACTTGTTATGTTATGTTAATGTTTATTTATACCCCACCTTTCAGCCAAACGGCCCTCAAGGCGTCTTACAGAAAAAGTAAACACAAATACAAAAATTCATCAACAAGGCAATACATCAATAAAGCAATACATCAATAAAGCAATACATTGTACAAAAAAATAAATTAAATAGCAAATAACATTAATTAAGAAAAAATATCCAGGAAAGGCATTCCATTTTGCCTGAACTTACAGCTATTTTCAACTTTTTGAAGTAAAGGAGATGTTTTTAGAGGGTAAGGTCAGAGATGTTCTGCTGGACAGAGAGCCACATGCTGTAATGGATAGGGAAATAGGCACTGGGAGTAGAGACAAATTTGGTAAATTAATTTTCTTTCGTAGAAGCCAGTAGAAGTCTATGTGGTATATGATGCCACCACTCACCTCACCTCTGGTTGGTCATGTTGCAGCTGCTTACTAGGAGTTAGAGGAGAGGCAGCCAGGTAAAAGTGAAGCAAATGCAACGTTGGAGACAATCTGGTGCTTCCACTGGTGTGTTTGCACTGTGCTGACTTTGCTGCTGCCTCACCCCTCCAGGTAAGCAGTAGCAATGCAACCAACCAGAAGCCAGGTGAATGATGGCACCCAACTACGCTTTCTACTACTGATATAAGATACGGTTCAGGAATTTTGTAATAATAAAAAAGTGTTGTTTTTTTACTGTAATGCTGAAAACCTATTACTGGAAGTTCCATTAAATAAATGAGACTTATTTGTGCAAGGCCATTTGCTGTAAACCTAAAATTGCACTTTCTTATTCAAGTCACTATTGGAAGTAGAAAGTGCATTTTTATGTTTACAGCAAATTGCCTTTTTATGCATAAACCACACAGGGTGGATAATTTCAGGGGATTGTTTGATATAATAACGCCTTTTTACACTCTGTGTGTGTGTGTGTGTGTGTGTGAGTGAGTGAGTGTGAGTGAGTGTGAGTGAGTGTGAGTGAGTGTGAGTGAGTGAGTGTGAGTGAGTGAGTGTGAGTGTGTGAGTGTGAGTGTGAGTGTGAGTGTGAGTGTGAGTGAGTGAGTGTGAGTGAGTGTGAGTGTGAGAGTGAGTGTGTGAGAGTGAGTGTGAGTGTGAGAGAGTGAGTGTGAGAGTGTGAGAGTGAGTGTGAGAGAGTGAGTGTGAGAGAGTGAGTGTGAGAGTGTGAGAGTGTGAGAGTGTGAGAGTGTGAGAGTGTGAGAGTGTGAGAGTGTGAGAGTGTGAGAGTGTGAGAGTGTGAGAGTGTGAGAGTGTGAGAGTGTGAGAGTGTGAGAGTGTGAGAGTGTGAGAGTGTGAGAGTGTGAGAGAGTGAGAGAGTGAGAGAGTGAGAGAGTGAGAGAGTGAGTGTGAGAGAGTGAGTGTGAGAGAGTGAGTGTGAGAGAGTGAGTGTGTGAGAGTGTGAGAGTGTGAGAGTGTGAGAGAGTGTGTGAGGGGGTGAGGGGGTGAGGGGGTGTGTGAGGGGGTGAGGGGGTGAGGGGGTGTGTGGGTGTGTGGGTGTGTGGGTGTGTGGGTGAGAGGGTGTGTGGGTGAGAGGGTGTGTGGGTGAGAGGGTGTGTGGGTGTGTGGGTGAGAGGGTGTGTGGGTGTGAGGGTGAGGGTGTGAGGGTGAGGGTGTGAGGGTGTGAGGGTGTGAGGGTGTGAGGGTGTGAGGGTGTGAGGGTGTGAGTGTGGAGTGTGAGGGTGTGAGGGTGTGAGGGTGTGAGGTGTGAGGGTGTGAGGGTGTGAGGGTGTGAGGGTGTGAGGGTGTGAGTGTGAGTGTGAGTGTGAGGTGTGAGGGTGTGAGGGTGAGTGTGTGAGGGTGTGAGGGTGTGAGGGTGTGAGGGGTGTGAGGGGGTGAGGGGGTGAGGGGGTGAGGGGGGTGAGGGGGTGAGTGAGTGAGGGGGTGAGGGTGAGAGTGTGGGTGTGAGGGTGAGGGTGTGAG
Source organism: Rhineura floridana (assembly GCF_030035675.1). NCBI lineage: Eukaryota > Metazoa > Chordata > Lepidosauria > Squamata > Rhineuridae > Rhineura > Rhineura floridana. Next base: position 66,791,059 of record NC_084480.1, on the reverse strand, counting down.
GGAGTGAGGGGGGTGAGGGGTAGTGAGGGGGGTGAGTGAGTGAGGGGGTGAGGGTGAGAGTGTGGGTGTGAGGGTGAGAGTGTGAGAGTGAGGGTGGTGAGGGTGTGAGTGTGTGAGTGTGAGAGTGAGGGTGTGAGGGTGTGAGTGTGAGAGTGAGGGTGTGAGGGTAGTGGTGTGAGAGTGAGGGTGTGAGGGTGTGAGTGTGAGAGTGAGGGTGTGAGGGTGTGGTGTGAGAGTGAGGGTGTGAGGGTGTGAGTGTGAGAGTGAGGGTGTGAGGGTAGTGAGTGTGAGAGTGAGTGAGTGAGGGTGTGAGTGTGAGGGTGAGTGTGAGAGTGAGTGAGGGTGTGAGTGTGAGGGTGAGTGTGGAGTGAGTGAGGGTGTTGAGTGTGAGGGTGAGTGTGAGAGGTGTGTGAGGGTGTGAGTGTGTGAGGGTGAGTGTGAGAGTGAGTGAGGGTGTGAGTGTGAGGGTGAGTGTGAGGAGTGAGTGAGGGTGTGAGTGTGAGGGTGAGGTGTGAGTGTGAGTGAGTGGGTGTGAGTGAGGGGTGAGTGTGAGTGAGTGAGGGTGTGAGTGTGAGTGGTGAGTGTGAGTGGTGTGAGGGTGAGTGTGTGGGTGGAGTGAGGGTGTGGTGTGAGGAGGTGTGAGTGAGGGTGAGTGAGGGTGTGAGTGAGGGTGTGAGTGAGAGTGTGAGTGTGAGTGAGAGTGAGAGTGTAGTGAGAGTGAGAGTGAGAGTGAGAGTGAGAGTGAGAGTGTGAGTGAGAGTGTGTGTGAGAGTGTGAGTGTGAGTGTGAGTGAGAGTGTGAGTGAGAGTGTGAGTGAGAGTGTGAGTGAGAGTGTGAGTGAGAGTGTGAGGTGAGAGTGTGAGTGAGAGTGTGTGAGTGAGAGTGTGAGTGTGAGTGGAGTGAGGGTGTGAGTGAGAGTGTGAGTGTGAGTGTGTGTGTGAGTGTGTGAGTGTGAGTGTGAGTGTGAGTGTGAGTGTGGAGTGTGAGTGTGAGGTGTGTGGAGTGAGAGTGGAGTGAGTGAGTGAGAGTGAGAGTGAGAGTGTGAGTGTGAGTGTGGTGTGAGTTGTGAGTGTGAGTGAGAGTGTGAGTGAGAGTGTGGAGTGAGAGTGTGAGTGAGTGGTGTGGTGAGTGAGGAGTGTGAGTGAGAGTGTGAGTGAGAGTGTGAGTGAGAGTGTGAGTGTGAGTGTGAGTGAGAGTGTGAGTGAGAGTGTGAGTGAGAGTGTGTGTGAGGAGTGTGTGGTGGAGGTGTGAGTGAGATGTGGTGAGTGTGAGAGTGTGTGTGAGAGTGGTGGTGAGAGTGTGAGTGAGAGGTGTGAGTGAGAGTGTGAGTGAGAGTGTGAGTGAGAGTGTGTGTGAGAGTGTGAGTGAGAGTGTGAGTGTGAGTGTGAGTGAGGTGTGTGTGTGAGGTGTGAGTGAGAGTGTGAGTGAGAGTGTGAGTGAGAGTGTGAGTGAGAGTGTGAGTGTGAGTGTGAGTGAGAGTGTGAGTGAGAGTGTGAGTGAGAGTGTGTGTGAGAGTGTGAGTGAGAGTGTGAGTGAGAGTGTGAGTGAGAGTGTGAGTGAGGAGTGTGAGTGAGAGTGTGAGTGAGAGTGTGAGTGGAGTGTGTGAGTGAGAGTGTGAGTGAGAGTGTGAGTGAGAGTGTGGAGTGAGAGTGTGAGTGAGTGTGGTGAGTGTGAGTGTGAGTGTGAGTGTGAGTGTGAGTGTGAGTGGGAGTGTGAGTGTGAGTGAGAGTGAGAGTGAGAGTTGTGTGGGTGAGTGTGAGTGTGAGTGGTGAGTGAGGTGTGAGTGTGAGAGTGTGTGTGAGAGTGTGAGTGAGAGTGTGAGTGAGAGTGTGAGTGAGAGTGTGAGTGAGAGTGTGAGTGAGAGTGTGAGTGAGAGTGTGAGTGAGAGTGTGAGTGAGAGTGTGAGTGAGAGTGTGAGTGAGAGTGTGAGTGAGAGTGTGAGTGAGAGTGTGATGGTGAGAGTGAGAGTGTGAGAGTGAGAGAGTGAGAGTGAGAGAGTGAGTGAGAGTGTGAGAGTTTGAGAGTGAGAGTGTGAGAGTGAGAGTGAGAGTGTGAGAGTGTGAGTGTGAGGAGTGAGAGTGAGAGTGAGAGTGAGTGTCTGTGTGTGTGTGTGAGTGTGTGTGTGTGAGTGTGTGTGTGTGAGTGTGTGTGTGTGAGTGTGTGTGTGTGAGTGTGTGTGAGTGTGAGTGTGTGTGAGAGGAGAGAGAGTGAGAGAGAGAGAGTGAGAGAGAA